>NC_080671.1:53976838-55448088 GCF_030247195.1 Topomyia yanbarensis
TTGACCGCGAATAAAGATTCAGCTCCGTTTAGCGCAAAGGCTGTGTAGAAACGAATGAAAAGTTATGTTGAAAGAATGAAAATAAATATAAACGTTATTTACCGGATGCCACCAAATGTGTACCTGAGTGGAATTTCTAATGACACTCATTCATTGAAAGAAAGCCTACCGAGCGCAAGCTGCCGGTCGTCCATTCGATATGTGTCATATGGTAACCAGCGCCTCTAGTGCCGTTTCCAAGGATCGAATGTCATCGCATCAGATCATATGAAAAACAAATGGGCATATAGCGTTACATTGAATATTCACTCGATTGATAGGGTCCTCCGAATAGATCGGATTTTACGTGGTCAAAATTGTTCATCTAACGAAAATGTTCTCTCTCAAACCTAACCCTAATTGTCGCATTATAATTACATAATTATCATAACCTGTTCATCTCCTAGAAACTTTCTAACGACTTGCCGCTTAACAGAGATTTCTGCTCAACCCCCACACGGAGCTTTCATTCTTTACTGTTATGTATTGCTGAAATTTACACAAACCACTGGAATTAACCGCCACAACGTCGTGCTTCCTTCTTGAGTCGGTTTTCCAATCCACCTCGCCACCTATACAGCCCCCCTCCAATCCTACGCTGATGGAAGATAAATGATTATGATACACCTTTTTGCGATGATCCCCGCCTTCTTCGCGCCTTCCACCACCAAAGGTTGCTCCGTTTTTCGGCTGTGCTGAGAACCGAACCACTTTGGCCTTTGTTTCCCAAGATTTTTACGTACGGTTGCCGCCCCCCAACCTTCTGCCGCGAATTCGTCTATCTACACGTAGAGCGAGTTTATGTAAACAACACCCGCCGCTAGTGAGAGAATCGCGTGCAAATCCCCCCAAAACCCAGCATTTTCCCGGTCTCTGTACGTTCTTCGTACTCACAAACATTAATCTGCTGCAGCAATGTTGTGATAATGCTTTGCACCTTAGCTTTGGATCTGGCTGCTACTAGCGGAACAGGTAGCAGCGAACGGAGAACGTCCCCACACACACACACCCGTACCGATTTACATATGTGCATCACTGGGAAAATTTTAGGGAGACATAAATACGCTCGTAAAGTAGAAAATCACCGCCGGGGATTTTACGCTATCTAGCTTAAGAGCTGAGAAAAGTTTGTTTGTGGCGCTCCGGCGATGGTGTCTTCCGTAGGAAATTTGAGATATTGTGGAGCTTTTAGAATGAGCATGAAATTACGAGTAGAGTTACCGAAGCAACTAAATACATTGGAATTTTGACTATTTGCCGAATATACTATACATTTGGGCTGCAGGGAGTATCAGCATAAATAATTGAAAATTATAGTTCTCGATTTTGGCGTAAGTGCCTTTGTAGTTTTGTAGTCATCACATTTTTGTCTATCGATCATATAAAAATTTCATTATTCTAGATGGCTTTACCCAACACATCGCATTTATTAAAATCAAATGCAGGGGCGGGCATAGCCTAGCTCACCTGAATTCGAATCCCAACCGCCCATATAGGGTTAGAGATTTTTCTAGAGATTTCTCTAGCCCGAAAAAGAGGCGAATGACCTTAAGATTAAAAACTCTGCAAGCGAAGCAAAAAATCGAATACAAATAACTCAAAATTATTATGAATACATATATACTTGAAGTCGTAGGCCTTTGCGTACTTTGGACACTTCAAAGAAGGGGAACAATAAGTCATATAATACAAATATGGTAAGCCCTAGATGGCTACCCTGTGCAGTTACGAAAGTCAGCGAACCAGTGTCTTAAATTCTGATGGAGAGTTCACCATCAGTTTGGTTATTTTGTGACGAATTTTTGAAACTTGACAATATTTATACGATAATCGGAATTCAGATGGAATTAGTGTCCAGCTAGTGGCACAAAAATCCAACTGCATCTAATTAAAGTCTGTACTTTATACATAAATACGAAGCTTTATCCAATTCTGTTTCGAAAGGGAGAATCAGCAAGTATAAAAATGTTTGCTGCAATATGGCAAAAAATCATAAACTCAGAGGATTAATTAAGCGATATGAGAAATAATTGAAAATACTGCTTCAACTATGCTTTCAGAATATCCACTTCTAGCCGTCTATCACTCAACTATTTCCACCAACCAATAACCCCTCCCAATGGATTCATCAACGAATTAACATGCTAATGTGTGTATTTTGCGTGAGACTATACAGAATACACAAACTGGGGGGCAAAAGATGTAGCACACGTAACTTTTAAATTCCTATCGCGGGAGCGATATCAGTATCATAACATAACTCCAGAATATACTCGACACAAACTCGCATTAAGTATGAAACATTCTAACACACCCTGGTACCGGTGCCTGGCTGCACACCGTTCGACAACGACGACGACGACGATGATCTGGCTGATGGTGATGGTACCCGATACGATACCGTACCTGGTCGGAAAGTTTGCCGAAAAGATTTTCGTCATTACCGTGTCTCACTGGCAGTTCAGAGTAGAACAGAGTGGTACCCGGGCGGATGTGGACCAGAAGGCGGGGGCGAGTAGCGGAGCATACACTCATAAGTAAATTTTCACCCCGTACGTGTTCGATATCGCTGGGAAATATTTTAAGCTTTCTTCTTGATACGATCGTACGGAGCTCATAAATACAGTTGTTTCTGGATTCATGGGGACACATTCTTGGCTTGTTTCTTGGCGGGGGTTTGTAATGCTGAGCTGAATTTGGAAACTTTATTCCGGGACATGCTTGAGCAACAATATAAGGCAACAACGTACCACGGCTTTTGGGAATAAACTAATCGCCTTTTAAGAGCAGCATCAAGTTATCCAATATGCGTTAATCAACTATAATATACATACGAAATAGGGTTCTGGAAACAGCAACGATTGGTATCTTAATGGGAAATATCTAGAATTAATGGCTTAGAAAAATAATTGAATCACAGTTTCAATGGAAGAAAGTATTGATGTTGTTATTGTTGTCATTTTTAATCCTGAAGATTAAGACGTAGACCGTCGAAACGTTGATATAGGATTCATTGAACATAAAATTGTAAATAACGCGTAACGCAAAACGCCATCTATTAATATAAAAATATTAAGTGACCGTAGATTAAATTATATATTAAGTTGAATTCATACGGAAAGAAATGTTCCCATAATCGTGGAAAGTGCCAAGAATTCTTGAACGATTCCGATTTTACGTTACGAAAATAAGACCATGAGCAAAAATCATGGCTTTTGTAATCATGTTCAGTTTCCCTACAGTAACGCCAGCATAACGCTTTTATTAGTGGATATATCTGTTTTTGTTTTGTTATCTTCAGTCTTGGTTTCCGCCCTGTCATTATCCAATCGATTTTTTGTACATGAACTAGTTCACAACTTTATGAACATTATTCAGAAATCTAAAGGTTAACTGGTGAATTCAGTCATCGATTTAGGAACATTATTCACTGCCCGACTATACGAAATGAACTCATGATCTGATTTTCGTAGTTGTGAATTAGTTCACAAAATCAAAAGTCTGGATATTTTCTCGTGAACTGTTTAACGAAACTTGACGCTTTATTCATGAAGCCTTTCAATCCTCGTGAACTAATTCATGATTCCAAATATATTAATCACGATTCAATATCCGTGCTCGTGAGATAGTTCACAAAATCATAAAACATCATTTATGTATTCGCCAATCGTTTCATGATTCCTAGTATCCGTGCCCGTGAAATAGTTCAAGGAATCATAAAATACTATTCATGTATTCGTGAAATAGTTCAAAGAATCATAAAATATTATTCATGTATTCGTGAACTGATTCATGATTCCTAGTACAATAGCCTCGACATACGAATCGTGCTTGTGAAATAGTTCACAAAATCATGAAAAATAATTCATGCATTCGTGAACTGGTTCATGATTTCTAGTACATGATCTATCTTGTGGTATTTAGCAGACACTTCTGCACGAAAAAAAATGTACACTGAAAAAAATGTGTCATTTTTCACAAAAACAAAAATTTATGATAAAAATTCAAATTGCTGAAAAACCCATTTTTTCTAATTTTTTATATTTTGTCAACAAAAACCTAAGGAGAAAAGAAATATTTTGAAAGTAATTTCATGATGGAGAAATTATCAGAAAATTACCTCGATGCCAATGGGAAAGTTACAGGAAATGTTATGGGCCTTACAAAAAACTAATTGCTGTTGATGGAGAAACGAGAATAACTTCTGAAAAGGTCGTAATAAAACAAAATAATTGTCTTGTTAAAACAAAATTTTAAATTTCTCGAGAGCTACTACATTTCAGAAAATTTTTGTTATAAGAATTTTAATTAAAATGGCGTTTAGAATCATATTCAAAAATAGAATTCTACTTTTGACTGCAAATAGGATGAATTATAAAATTTTGTCAAAAGTTGTTGTTAGGAAAACTTTTTTATTTAAAGCTTCTCCATGCTCCAAATACACTGAAAAAGCTTCTTTTATGTCTGTAAAACGTTAAACATTAGACTTTTGACAATTTATGATAGGGAAACGCGAATAACTTTTAAAAAGGACATAATTACATGAATTAATTGTTTTTGTTGGGGCAAAATTCCAAATATCTCGAAAACTGTCGCATTTTGGAAGATATTTGTTCAATGCATTTTGATTTAAAATGATACTTAGAATTATACTCTGTAATAAAACTACAATTGTATGTCAATTAGTATGAAATTTAAAAACATTTATAAAGTTATTGTTGGAAAAACTTTTTTGCTGATAATTTCTCCATCATAAAATCGCATTCAAAATGTTACTTTTCTCTTCAGGTTTTTGTTGACAAAATATAAAAAATTAGAAAAAATGGTTTTTTTTGCAATTTGAAATTTTATCATGAATTTTTGTTTTTGTGAAAAATGACACAAAATTTTTTTCAGTGTATATTTTTTTCGTGCAGAAGTATTCATTCCCTGTAACTCGTTCTCAGATAGTTTTACTGTATAAAATAGTGTAATCGAACAATTTTTTTTTAAATATTGCGCGTAGAGACGTCTACGCCCTTTTAAAAAATTGCGCTTAAGTCAAAATAATCTTATTGACTGTGGAAAATGTTTAGTCTTCCATGCCGGTTAAACCTGTAAAGCTTTATCGAAATCTAAGATGGTCGGTCACGATTTTAGAGATCTTCGGACGGATCTTCGTGGAATTCCTCATTACAACTGCTGATATCATGAATATGACTAACATCACTCCACGTGTTAAATTCGAAACTAAGCTCAAGCATAAAATATCAATACATATAAATTACGAAAATCGTGACAAAGATCATGATTTTTTTGTGAGAGTTGTCCTACTGAAGCTGTAGAGCTAGTTTCTCGGAAGGGCTCCCCGTCAGAATCACACACTACAATTGCAGACGAGACAGGCAATGGCGCCCACTAAAACACTGCTTAAGGCCAATTGCAGCGGGCCGTGATTCTGAATGTGATTTTCATTGTACGGTTCAGATGTGTGCGGGCATAGAGACTTCGCGATCGCGTGTGTCATCGCGAAGGGCTCGAGCATTTGTACGTTAACGTGTTCGATCGTGTGTGCGGTTGTATGTTGCGTGTGCTAACGTGTATGTAACTTTGCGTGTATAAATTCTATTTTATAACCGTGTGCCTTTCGCATATTCGAGTGTGTTCTTGGATAATCCCACGCGGCCCGTGAGTCTAATACTTGTTTTTGGTATACTGCTAAGATGCTAAAAGAATGTGAGATCTTCCATATCACTAGAGTGCCCGGTGATGTCGCCATGGAACGTGTTGTCTAGTGGATATGACCTTTATTTTTTTTGGTCCTACTGAATGTATGGACCTAAGTTATTAGGACAGAGAGTAATGGTTTCCGGATGTGACCGATTCATGAGCGCGCGAAAACGGACGTTTGTAGGTTCGTGTTTGAGAGTGTTTGAAACTTCGTGAGTGCTAAAACGTTCTCCTTATTACCGGGGTGTTATTAAGTATGCGCGATCGCGAACGTAGGTGTGCGTTGTAAATCGCGAAGGGCTTAAGCGTTCGTACGTTAACGTGTTTGTCACGTGTGCTCGCGTTCATGTTAATTCGCGTGTACAAGACTGGATTTTGTAACCGTGTGGCATTTCCTATATACGCGTGCGTTCTTGGATGGTCACGCGGACCTTCATTCTGATAGTTTTTGGTGTACAATTCACATTCTAACAGGGAGTAAGTTACCCCATATCACTAAAGTCCTCGGTCATGTCGCCATGTAACGTGGTGTCCAGTGGATATGAGAGCTTTCTTTTTTTATTGATCCAACTGAAGGCATGGACCTAGTCTGCTGATATCAAGGATGGAAACATCCGGAAGTGACCGATTCATGATCGTGTGACTGCGGGAGTTTTTAGGTTCACGCTTGAGACCGCGTTTGAAAATTTATAGGGCTCAAGCATTTGTATATTAACGTGTTTGTCACGTGTATGTAACTTCGCGTGTATAACTTCGATTTTATAATGACTTAGTGTGTATTTTTGTTTGATCGCGCGCGGACCGTGAATCTGATGCTTAATTTTTAGTGTATGGTACAGATGGTAGTCCGTTTCCCTATGGGGAAACTTGAGTTCCAGGTCATGTCACCATGGAACGTGTTACTTAGCGAATATGAGCGTCACTTTTTTGATTGGTTCAACTGAAGGCATTCGTCCAGACTGATAAAACTTTCGGATGTGACCGTTTCATGATCGTGCGAGTGGTGGGTTAATGTTTGAGACCGCATTTGGAATTTTGACGTTTACTTAACTACCGGGATGTTTTCATGTAGGCGAAATCGCGGGCGTAAGTATGTGGATTATTGCAATTGCATGGTCGCGTTTGTGGCCAGGTTTGTGTTATCGCGAAGGCCACGAGCGTTTGTACCTATATGAGTATAGATAGCGTGTAGTAGAGATATACTAATACAAGGAATCATAACATGCTGAATAAAGAAAAAAGATGCAAAGAGCTTGACTAGAAGTGTATAAATTGAACAATACTATTTTGGTATAGATAAATAATGGAAAAGCAAACTAATAGATGTACAAAAGAAACAGACTAATGAAGTAGATCAGAAAAACATATGTAACATGCAATCAAACTCGTCTAAATGCAGCAAATGTTGCATATTTATCATTAACGACTTTCATCATGCTATGCTGGCCTGGAATGGATGACTCACGTGCGTCGGTAAATTTATTTTACCCTAATTTATCCAACCCGACATTCCCGAATGAATAGAACCAAATGCTCAGATTGGTCACCAGAAGCATTAGCCACTATTCTATCATATACGTCAGTTCTGCATCAATTCCCTGACCCAACTGTCACAAATACTCAGACGAATACATACATAGATAGACATACGACTAGCACATAACAGTTGTACACTAGTACGAAAAACTACGATTATCACAAAGCTACAACTAATAGGTTTCTACTTATTCTACTTTATTAAACTAATTTAATTATGACGAAGTCGACCGATAAATGGACACACAATGACTCTCTCCGTGAGCTCCGTCCACGAATACCACCAATAGAACAATATTTGCAAACATGGCACACAGCAAAAGTCAATCTACGTCCATCCGCCAGTCGACCACGACACCGCGCATAGCCCAGTGATTTAGCGTTGACATGCGCAGGTGCAGAGTATGAAGAAACATGTAACATAAAAATGGCGCATAAGCCCTCTCGGTCTCCTCGATGCACCACTATCGAGGCGTAATGCAGTACCCATCTTAAAGCAATTGATGCTTGATGATGTTTGCAATACCGTCAAATCCCTAAACCTAGGGGAGGGAAATATATTTAGAAGAGGATGCTAAAAAATAACAAATCATTAAGGGGTGAGCAATGCTCACTAAGCATGGTGTAGTTCGTAAGTGCGCAGCTCATCTGAGTTCGATATCCAACCCCGCATATAGGCTTAGATTTGTTTCTAAACCGTTTAGAAGAACCACCAGGATTTATCTATTCAATAAACAATGAAATTCAAAGGATTTACCACCTTATTTTAACTACCTCTTTTGTTACAAATAAACATCAAATGATGTTATAATTTTGTAATGTTGCAGGATGTATTTTGGCTTCCTCCGCATAAGGTTTAATTTCAAAGGTACCAATATCATTCACAATCTCAAGACGAAAACAAATATGCGCAGGGGAATAAATAAAATACTCTATTCTGATTTTACACGTATGCTTTGTCTTAGGCCGTTGTTTCATTTTCAGTTTCACAAAGTTGTGGTTATATGAACAGTAGCGTCGTTTTTTCGTCATTTTCGCCGGGTTTTGGCATATGAAAAAGGAATTTCTCAACTTTGCATGCGACCTTAAGACCCACCTGCAAAACTGGAAAAAATAAATATGCTAATGTCTCAATTCTGTCAAGCCCATAGAATACATCGTTCGGAAAAAATTTGATTAGTTATTGTTCATTATCTTAATGTAAACCCAAATTTAATGTTTAGAAAGGCTTGTGGCTACCTAAATTATAAAAAAAAAAACGATTGAACCAAGAATAGCCAAATTGCGACCTGCCAAAATCAAGGCATTACTGGTTTAACTTGATTTTTCAACAAAAACATTAATTTTCCTTTTTAAATTCCAAATGCCCCTTACATACTGCTCATGTTAGTTGAGAAAATTCTGACTAGTGGATTGGCGGCCTCGGTTAGTGGGGGAGACCAATGTTGCCCCCGCGCGAAAATTATTTATCTTTCTTATTATTATTGCCATTATGCAAGAGAGAGAAGAGGACAGACATCCAGACAATTCAACGCAACAGCCAGGATAAGCCAATTCGACTACTCATTGCTACTGCAAAGCACAGCAAACGACAGAAGCCTTATTGCAGCTAACAGCAGCAGCAGCAGTCAGCAAAAGGAAAAAGAGTTATTATTTATTTGCCATTTCTCCTGCCTGCCAAATGTGCCTTTTTGCATACTCTTAGCGCCGCGGCCGGCCACTTGGTTCCTTCGGTACTCTGAAGCGTTTTGATAGCAAGCGACCGTCGTCGGCATGGTCCTTGCTGCGCGGTTCTCGTTGGGCCACAAGATTTATGATGTTTCTCGCATTATAATAATTTTAATATATAAATAATTTTATGAAATTATTTCTACTAGATTGGAATTTTATACTTGCTCCCTGTTCTGGTGGTGATGATTGGTGGAGGAAGGGGGAAGGAAAATCATAAAGTCGCGCCATAGGCAGTGCTATTTTTCCACTCGAATGAGGCCAACTGGTGGGAATGAATGATAGCCGCCATGATGGGATGGTAAATCAAAATTGAACTATTTTATTATGAACAACAATAAATTAGCAGAGCATAGGTGAGAATGGCATGAGTAAAAAGGGGGCAGATAAAACAGTGGTGTCTAAATGAGTGAAAACATAAATAGAGAAAGAGCATCAGTCTCAACTAAACCAAGCTATTATAAATTAAAATTGGTTAATGAGTGACAATAATAATATTAATAATCTACAACTTTACAATTCGTGTATCTTGACTTCGAATTGAATTGCATTTACCTCAATCAATCTGGTTATATTTGAAGATCGATTTTCTTGTGAAAACTGACTGTATGACGATCATCATAACGATTGATGAACCAAAGAAAAACAAATTAGCTAAACTCCCAAACATTCACATTTGTCATCTGCAAAGAACTAATGGACTGCTGAAACTCTTCAGCTCGGAAAAAGCAAGAGCGTGGTGTCATTCTGCACTCATAGAAGGGCCATTTACACTCAACAGTTCTGTGCACGGTTTAAGTGTTTTTAGGCTTGCCTTCAACGGATAACGGCACCACTTGGTGGTTCGCAATCAGTGGAGCGAGTACGCATTTTTAATGCGGTGCAAAAATGGCACCCAGCGTGCGCAGGGAATGTCGTCCACCAATGTGTAAAGTGGCGCGAGTGAATGATTAATAACCTTATTTACATAATGAGTAAATAATAATAAGTTCTTTCGCTCGTGTCTTTCTTGGATGAGGTTCCAGCCGTTTTTTTTCGGAAATTGATGAGTAAATTAGCGAGAGGAAGAGAGAGAAGCTAGGGGAACGGTAATGGTCTTATCTTGCCCACTTTGATGGTCATAATCCATAAATTAATTGACTCTTTCTTGTTGAATGATGAACGATCCTGGAAAAACCCTAGCACTGAATATTAAAAGACAAAAACAAATAACAAATTTTTAAAGACTTCAACATTAATTCTTATTTTACAGAACTAAACCACATCAAGCCTTTTCCGCTAAATTGTGATTATAAGATTGTTGCAAAGAATGATATACAGTTATTAGACAAAATGATCGAGAAATATAAAATTTTGTTAAAATTTAAATTGTAGCTTAGTACAAACCGAGCCTGTTTGTAGATTTCTCGAAGTGTCTGGTGATTACTAAAAATACTTCTAACGTTTCAATTCTGTGTTCTCATTTAAAAAAAATTCTGCAGAGATAGTTTCCCAGTTTTTAAATGTGAATAACTTCCATTAAACCGAACGAAATCGCAGTATTTGTGAACTATCTGATCGGAAATATGTGCACGCGATTTGTGTTCAATTTCGCAAAATGTACAACTAATATAAATAAAGCAAAACCGAAAATGACGAGGAAAATGCGAAATTTGCAAGCCTATTATAGCCAGAGCCGTTAAATGGGACCATCTATGCCAAACGAATATGTTAACTGTATTGTTCGGACGGTACAATAAGCGGTAGACGCGATGGATTTTCGACAACGTTGGTATTTGCACATTTTCGCACCTAAGTAACTCAATCTATACCTCTCATTCTGCCACATTTTTAAATTATAGAAGTTACCACAATAACATTGACGGTGCCGGTGATTGAGTGGTAAGCGTGACCGCCACTCATTCCAGTTGGCCTGGGTTCAATTCCAGCCGAGGTCGTTGAGATTTTTCTGAGGTGAAAAAATCTGTGGTCACGTCTTCCTTCGGAAGGGAAGTAAAGCCGTTGGTCCCCGGTCCATGAAATTGATGGATCGATATCTAGTCCAGGTAGTTGGAATCACCTCTCTGACGTCGGTAAAGAAGAAGTCTTACTAACAAAAATATCCTCCTCCCGTGATACTTGTGGAGTGCGCAGTAGTATATACGGCCTTCAGCAAAAGCAAGTATCGGACTAACCATTCCTTCCTTTTCCTTTCGCGATCTCCGATCGGGCCTGGCCGGCGCCGGTATTGATCGAAAACGCTATAGGATTACCAGGAGTTGCACATTGAAAGATGTTTCGCTACTCCCAAGCATAATTATCTACTGATTCCCTGTGGAACTTCAGCTAGTCCCGATGGATAACGGAGTAGCAGCTAGGGGTAGTCGCACAAGCTCAAGCTATAGAAGTTACCACAAAAACATAATCATGTAACTAAAACGAATGTAAGTCAACTTTTAATTATTTGGAGGTCGTTGTCACTTTTGCCAGATTTTGCCAGACATTTTTACTTGAACTTTTCTTTCAAAGATAGCCGCAACCTTGTGTACACGAACGAGTATGCATGATGAGCTTATCACTGAGACATCTGACAACATGTCTCTGTAGGTGTTTCAGAAGCACGGGCGGACTGAACCGGATTTATACGTACTGAAGGGTTGGAGATTTTGGTGAGCGAGGAGATTGTGTTAGATCACTTTCAGTTTGTTTCAAAAAGTTGCGAAGCCAATCTGTAGTCAACCCATGGGTGATGCCATCTGACCAAGATAAAGAACTGATCGGTTTTTGTTGTTATCACAGGTTTGCAACCATTAGTTTCTGTTCATTGCCATTTAGCGTCTTCTACACCTTGTCTAGAATACCTAACATTCTCTAGCTTCATCAGGGATTGTAATATTCGGTTAACTCTTGAATACTTTTGCATATCTATTGTTTTAACTATTGTAACTAGTAAATAAATAATAAAAATAAAAAAATCGGCGATATTCTTGTGACTGCGAACATATTTTTTGGATAATTGTTTCTAATGTTAGAATCGTTTTAATTAGGAAATGTTTTCCTTCCCTTTTAAAGTTTTAGTGACTATCTCCAGTCATCAGAATTAATACATTATTGCATTTATTTTTAAGCCCCTTCTGAAACAAAATCCTAGCCACGGACCTGCTTCGGTCTCGCTTCACGGTATTATGAATGATAGTTTTATTCACTTACGCACTTCTGAAAAAGTTGTTCAAACATTGTGTTACCTGTAATGAAAAAGAAGAAAAAGTCCGTTAATAAATTATTATATTTGAAAAAAGTTGGCTAGTTGTACATGTTAAGGATTAACTCTTTTTTCGATGATTTAATTTTGAAATATTTATTTTATTCCAAACACCCATACTTGTCTGGTAAGCTCATCTAGTCTAGATGGCTTCAACCAAATTTTCGTCGAATGCATTTCAATAATTGTCATTTGAAGACTTTTCCGAATAGATACTTTTATCATGACTCAACAATTTTGTATGAGTCGAATTTCTGAAATCTTTATGATTTTTTTTGACAATGCCATTCACGTAAAAATTGTTGGGAAGAGTCTACTATAGAAACTGAGTCAAATACCCCCTTAATATCTAACAAAACGGATGCCATTTGTCGAAAGCAGTGCAAAGCAATCATACATCCCTTTACTTTTTCGGCATCCGAATTCTGTATCTGACAGTAAGCGATTCGCGTCGACCCAATTGTCTAAATCATTTTCTCGAAGACTTCTGAATTTCAATCGACCGATACGAGTTGTGATCGGAGGCTGATTTTCCTGGTTTTGCCTCCAAGGGTAAGGAATAATGTTACCCTTTAGGAACATGTTGATTAAAGACTACAAGCGATTATTATGCTGAGCCAGGTGCATTTCTCAGCAAGCTGAAATTGGTTCTGTCTGGTCCGGAGGTGATCTTGTTGCATGGTATGAGAGCAAGTGAAAACTCTCCCATCGGGTCGTTTCGTTCGCGGTTTCGTGGGATGGCGCAACGAAATAAGATTTCCGTTTCGGAACAAAGTCTGGCAGACCTTCATTGCGAAATCGAATATCCAGCTGTTTGAATATACCACGCTTTCGTTAGTATGCTCAAGAGAGTGCTCATCGATGTTTTTCTCCTAAGACCGTCGACAAACCGGTGCATGTAGCCTTTTTTCGGTTTTCTTAGGTTTTTCTGTATCTTTTCAGACGCCATGTATTTCTCGTAATCGTCGATTTTTCTGTTTTTCTCGAATGCTTTATATTTACACACGAGGTATGCTGTCTCCTTGTAATTGTTTATTCGCCTACGCTTGAATCACGACATCGAGAATCAAGTCAGCGAGGTGTCTGTGTTCTTCTTCCGGGGAAGTTCTTCCACCGTATCGATTGCTTCGACTAACGCGGTCGCGTAGTTCTTTCAGTTAATGTTTTGTTTGAGGTCGGACGACACATTGATTGGTTCCAACGATCTTGAGTCAGCGGCTATTGCAATCACGATCAGCAGGTGGTCACTACCGTGGGAATCTGATATTACCTTCCACTTGCAATCTAACTGTAGCGGGGTCGAGCATGTTGAGCGCACTTGGTTGCACTGTTGGTTTAGTAATCTATGACGTTTCCCATGTGTTCAAAAGTGCCATATTGCAGTCACAAAGATCTTAAATTGTCGAAGGTCGATTATCTCCACAGTGGCAACGCTATCCTGCACCGTGCTAGTTGAAGTCTCCGAGAAGCAGCTTCGATGAGATCATGCCGGTGAGATTTTGGTATTCCATCACAGCCTTAGGAAAAATGTAAAAGGCAGCAATGTAAGATCTCTGTGTTTGATAGTGGCTTGACAAGCGACTACTTCAATTAGTTGTGGAATTTGCCACTCGACTTCATTTCATCAGTATCCGGCACTAACTTAGTTAACAGGCTTCACGCGCGAAGATTGTTGTCAACATTTTTCTCTTTAATGTAGAAAAAATAGTTTTGACTAAAATTGTTCTCCACTAAGGAGAAATATAGCATAGGACAACTTCAATGCCTGGCGCCGAGGAAAAGTGGATTCGATTGAAGGAATAGCACCCTTTGATCTCCAAATAATCCCACTCCATTGGAGACTACTCGACCCAGACGTAAAATGTTAAAAACGTGGAGTTTGAAGTTGATATTAGTAGTGAGCCACGTTTCACACAGGAAAAATGCATCACAAATATGACAATGATAGCAAGAATTTGAATGAATCATTTTCGGGGATATTGGAAACACGAATCTGGTCAGAGTTTTAAAGAGCAATTGAAGAAGTATTTAATTCCCCTGTAAAACAGTGACCAGATTCGTGTTTCCGATTGGAAAGCTAGCCATTGAATGATAGGATCGTTACTATGAGGGGCCACTGTTAGGTCAGTGTTGGTAGGAACAGTAATCAGTAAACTTTTCAGAGGATCAGTAACGTTGAAAACTGCGAATATCCAATCCACGGTGTCAGAAAATTCAAGTTATCCCATTTTGAGCTGAGTTTCTGATAGTAAATCAGGAGCCAGTGGGATTTTCCCCCTTATACCAGGATCCGTTTTGTAGTAGCACTTTTTATTGATGTATGGTTTTTATTTGGTACCCTTGTTCGGATAAGCTTGGGCTGCTACGAGGAAACTCAGGTTAAGTCAGATATGGTCCCAGCGCTTTCTAAGCGGGGCCGAAGAATGCCCCTCGCGAGGGTCGTTTGAGGTCATTGTCAGTTGGCAAGACAGTGCACAGGTTTTCGAAGGTAAGAGGACGAGCTCTTTTAAGCGGTTCTACATAAGACCGCATGAAGCGATATTTGGCAGATCATATCAGTTTACCCACGCGTAATTAGTACATTGGGTATGTCGAAAGTTCATGCGGATTCTCGCCACAGTAAACACATTTGACAGCGGTTTTCCTGCAATCAGCGTCCGAATGACTTTCCCCAAGTATACCGTTTATTGCTACACTAGGTGGCCATAAGATCTAATTTCTTGGAAAAATTCATGGGCAGCGGTACAAACAGGCCTACAAACCAACAAATCCTTTTCACTTCATCGTGCCTCTGTAGATCGAAGGTTATGCGAAACCAGTCTGACGGGTATCATTTCACATCTTCGATAAACATTGAGTATAGTTGCTTGTACTTCAATACCTTACCTGATTGAAGGACAAATTTCTTAATATGGTCAACTCCCTCCTTTATCAGATCATCGACGTTCAAATCCGTGTTGCTAGCTACACCGTCAATCTTCACATTGCGAGAAGGAATGTAGACGCGTTACTCAAAATTACATTTTACTGCTTGTTTCAAGTTAGTGACGGCTACGCGTTATTTATCTGACTGAACCATTTCCATTTTAATCACAGCTGTTCAACGGTTTATTTTTTAGCTTAAAATATACCACCTAATAACTAGAGCATCCATTTTGGTAGATCTTGATACATCTTGTATCTCGTTGCACATCCTCACAAACCATCTCATCTTCCGAATATTACCAGCTATCCCCGGGTTTCAAATTTCGAAAAAAAAGTTTATTGAAGGAAAAATATAAAAAAAGAAAAAAGAAATGCGCCATCCACTATGCGTATGCTGCGTGGCTTTGACAAGGTTGGGTTGTTAATAATGCCACCGATGTCGCAAGAGTGAATTGTGCCAAAAGTCGCACAGATAGAATATCACTCAGTACTTTACTATAGCGTCTGCTAAAGACGAATTTCGCGCTAAATCGTATTCAGAGTTGGCAGCACCCTCCCAGATTTTAATGAAACTTTCTGTACATGAAGACTTTGTCACAAAAAGACACTTTGCATACTTTTATTATTTTTTTTTCAAAAATGAGCTAGAAAAGGGTCAAACTTTTTTTACCGAATTTTTTCAAATGGCTATAGTCTAAAAATAACAAATCCTACAAAAAAATGTTGTTAGAGTGATATTTACAAAATTAGTCAAATTATTGGCTAAAAATATTGAAACTGGAGACTCGAAGACTGGAAGACTGGAAGACTAGAAGACTATAAGGCTAGAAGACTAGAAGACTAGAAGACTAGAAGACTATAAGGCTAGAAGACTAGAAGACTAGAAGACTAGAAGACTAGAAGACTAGAAGACTAGAAGACTAGAAGTCTGGAAGACTGGAAGACTGGAAGACTGGAAGACTGGAAGACTAGAAGACTAGAAGAGTAGAAGACTAGAAGACTAGAAAACTAGAAGACTAGAAGACTAGAAGACTAGAAGACTAGAAGACTAGAAGACTAGAAGACTAGAAGACTAGAAGACTAGAAGACTAGAAGACTAGAAGACTAGAAGACTAGAAGACTAGAAGACTAGAAGACTAGAAGACTAGAAGACTAGAAGACTAGAAAACTAGAAGACTAGAAGACTAGAACACTGGACGACTGAACGACTGGACGACTGGATGACTGGACGACTGGACGATTGGACGACTGGACGACTGAACAACTGGACGACTGGACGACTGGAATTCTAGAAGACTAGAAGACTGGAAGATTGGAAGACTGAAAGACTGAAAGACTGAAAGACTGAAAGACTGAATGACTGAAAGACTGAAAGACTGAAAGACTGAAAGACTGAAAGACTGAAAGACTGAAAGACTGAAAGACTGAAAGACTGAAAGACTGAAAGACTGAAAGACTGAAAGACTGAAAGACTGAAAGACTGAAAGACTGAAAGACTGAAAGACTGAAAGACTGAAAGACTGAAAGACTGAAAGACTGAAAGACTGAAAGACTGAAAGACTGAAAGACTGAAAAACTGAAAGACTGAAAGACTGAAAGACTGAAAGACTGAAAGACTGAAAAACTGAAAGACTGAAAAACTGAAAGACTGAAAGACTGAAAGACTGAAAGACTGAAAGACTGAAAGACTGAAAGACTGAAAGACTGAAAGACTGAAGGACTGAAAGACTGAAAGACTGAAAGACTGAAAGACTGAAAGATTGAAAGACTGAAAGACTGAAAGACTGAAAGACTGAAAGACTGAAAGACTGAAAGACTGAAAGACTGAAAGACTGAAAGACTGAAAGACTGAAAGACTGAAAGACTGAAAGACTGAAAGACTGAAAGACTGAAAGACTGAAAGACTGAAAGACTGAAAGACTGAAAGACTGAAAGACTGAAAGACTGAAAGACTGAAAGACTGAAAGACTGAAAGACTGAAAGACTGAAAGACTGAAAGACTGAAAGACTAGAAGACTGAAAAACTGAAAGACTGAAAGACTGAAAGACTGAAAGACTGAAAGACTGAAAAACTGAAAGACTGAAAGACTGAAAGACTGAAAGACTGAAAGACTGAAAGACTGAAAGACTGAAAGGCTGAAAGACTGAAAGACTGAAAGACTGAAAGACTGAAAGACTGAAAGACTGAAAGACTGGAAGACTGGAAGACTGGAAGACTGGAAGACTGGAAGACTGGAAGACTGGAAGACTGGAAGACTGGAAGACTGGAAGACTGGAAGACTGGAAGACTGGAAGACTGGAAGACTGAAAGACTGAAAGACTGGAAGACTGAAAGACTGGAAGACTGGAAACCTGGAAACCTGGAAGACTGGAAGACTGAAAAACTGGAAGACTGGAAAATCGGAAAACTGGAAGACTGGAAAACTGGAAGACTGGAATACTGGAAAACTGGAAGACTGGAAGACTGAAAAAAATGGTCAAAAAACTTTGATTCTTTTCAAAAGACATTCTAGACCATTTTGGGACCATTCATAAATGACGTAGCATTATATGGGGGAGCTTTGTATTTTGTGATGATGTGTGACGACAGGGGGGTAGGGGCTCATGTCATGCTACGTAGCTTTTTTAAAGAGGAATAACTAACATCGTTTTTTCATTTTTTTAAATTTACGGTGACAAGGGGTGGGAAGAGTTATCGTCAAGCTACGTAATTACTAGGGGGTATTTAGAGGTTTGTGACGAAATGCTACGATGGAGGTGTTAAAAATCACACGAAAAATGCTACGTCATTTATGGATGATCTCTTTTGCAAAAAAAAATAAAGTGTGGAAAGTGGCTTTTCGTGACAAAATTCTCATGTACAGAAAGTTTCATTAAAATCTGAGAGGGTACTGCCAACATTTGTTCGAATTGACGCGAAATTCGTCTAAAGTAAGAACCTTCACACAGTCGAGAAAAAAACCGCAGCGAAGCGAACAAATGGCCCTTCATACTCCGACCAAAGCTCAGTTACGAATGAAGCTTCACTCTAGTTCTGTCGTTTTATTGCTCAAAATTCCTACTTATTATAATACTGTGTGTAGGTTATTTATTTAAAACGTAGAAGGCAGCAGTGTGAACCGCTAAAACGTAAAATAAACGAATAAAGCAGACACAGTGAAATTGTCAAATCGTGCATATGCAATAGTAATCGAAATAAAGTACTGCTTAGAATTTGTGCAAGGTAATTACACTATTTTGATTTGTGGAAATAATACAGTTCGTAGAACGAGTAAACAACGTGATTTGTCATATATCGAATATATAATAAAACAGCCTTTAAGAACAAGTTTCTAGTTAAAAAACACTTTCAGCCAAATAGCATGACGGCGACGGTGTTTGAGTGGTAAGCATGGCCGTCACTCATTCCAGTTGGCCTGGGTTCAATTCCAGCCGGGGTCGTTGAGATTTTTCTGAGGTGAAAAAATCTGAAGTCACCAGGCATTGCATTTATCGCTCATATGAGTAAATGCGTCCGAATAATTTGCTACTGCGCCAATAAAAACTCACATTTTCACACGAAAAGTTGTTGGCACTCACACAACTTCTCCGGATAAATACAACGTGTTATTTCTCCGGATAAATAAAACCGCCGGAGAATGAGCGAATGAGTTTATCACGGTATCCTTTTTGCGCTCGCTGCCGTGCTGTCGCTATTCCAGAACACGAAAAAACAAGTCTATCGTACTTCTTTGCCGCTTTTCTTTTAAATTAAGTGTATATTTTGACGCTTTTATTGATGTCCACGAAATTAAAATATTATCACCTTCTCCGGTGAGAAGGAAAAAATCAAATAAATTTTATCCGGAAAATTATTCTCACGCTATTTGTGGAGACGGAGAATTTTGCGACTCATTTTATCTCGGAAAAGGTGGGCGTCGGATAAGCTTCTTCTCGCGTGAGTGAGAGAGAATTACAATGCCTGGTAGTCACGTTTTCCTTGGGAAGGAAGTACCCAGCAAACCAGCAATCGTATATAAAAGTTTACAATAAATTACAAATAATGACAGACTAAATCAAAATTACAAATAGTGCAAGTAAAAATTATGTTTTGTTGTAAAACGTTCACATAAAATGCAAATCTGTGATCGAAATACAATGTTGACTTGAAGTTATTAGTCCACTACAACATAAAACAAAATTGTACATGCGGAATAATAAAGACAATTTTGAAACATTGTATAGAAATTAATTTGCAATTGGATTAAACTGCAAAATCGTTCAAAAAATAGTCACCTCCTTATAGCACTTCGCAAATCTCTGCCAGACTAGTTCAATATTTGAGCAATAAAAATGGCTTGAGCACAGAATGTACGTTGTGATTTGACAGGTATAGAACGTATCATTGGAGTGCCATATTTAGGATGGATTATGGTATTTTTAGATCGTAATCACAAAGCGATAAAAATGATCAAATATAATCGTTGCTTGACAGTGTATAAATAGATAAGCACATAGCGGCTATGCTGGGAATACGAAGATCTCAGGTTCGAAACTGGAAATAAATTCGTAACAGGCAATTTTAATAATTGATGTTCCTGTAACTCCAACCTCACCCATGAAAAACATATCTACCAGTGTGGGCGTAACTGTGTCTTATAACAGAATTATAGAAATTTCATCCTGATTTTTTATTTTCATAATATGATTTAAAAAAAAATACTTCTTGTTACCACATTGGGGACCTTAAGCTGCATAAACCTTCATGTGTGATTGTAAAGTTGATCATATATAAACTCAAAATGATAAGCTAAATGATTGTATAATGCTTCTGATGAGATCAAAATTCGTCGTAAATCACTTAGTTCTACTATACCGATTTGTTGTACGTATATGGCCTCCACTTTTGTTCACATAGAAGAGATCTGTGCATTTTATACAATCAATTCATATCGTTGAAGAGTACAGTTAATCAAATTGAAACTTATTAAAGTGAATCAAAATGTTGGCTGGGTAAAGCCGTTGGTCCCCGGTCCATGAGTTGATGGATCGATATCTAGTCCAGATAGTGGAGTCACCTCTCTGGCGTCGGTAAAGAAGAAGTAAAATCCAACTTCTATATTTACTAACAAATTTCCTGGCCAATTGATACTCATTGGCCAATGGTGTTAACCAAAATGACACCGTCCAGATTATATCGAAAATTTGCTTGCGTCAGGAACGTGGAAATTTATCGAAATAGTTAATATTTTGATAGAAATGATACAACCAACATTTGAAAATAATGTAAACTCGAAGGAGCTGCTCATGTTCAAAAGTTTAAAAACAGCTCATGTTCAAAGGAAGGAAACGACGGTATTCAGCATTATGAAATTCGTAGATAATATTCGGAGTAATGGATCATTCGGGGCAATGAGTAATCCGATGTGATGGAATTCGGTGTAATGGGGCAATTTAAACTTTTCTAACCATGATGCCAACAAAGACGCCCTTGTTCTGAGAATGTGCGGAGTTCTATTTGATACCTTGCTGTAATCATCACAATAAGAAATACAATACCAATTCATCCGTATTCTAATCGAACACGAAACGCGAAATCCAATCCGTCAGTCAGATTCAAGGAACTACCCTTCCCACCATGGGAAGCACGCTAGTCAACCCTCTCCATGGGAGGATAAAAAATAGAAAATAGTAGACCCTCGAAGCGTAGCGACGAATTGTCGAGCCGAGTGGAATCCGAATCGGTGTTGTACACCTGGAAGCAAATGTGCTGAGGCAGCCCCAACCGGATCGTCGGCGGCAAGTAAATCGACAACCACCAAGTTGATTACTATTAATAAATTCGCTTTCGTTTCTGGAAGTGATTAAAAGTAAACAAATCCTCTCCGCGTGCTCATTAGTAGTTAATGCGCGGCTCGTCATCCGTCGTTTTGAGCTTCGAAGGGGGACCACCGCGACGCGGAGAGCTGCGATAGATGAAGGCAGGTAGGTGCTCGACCTTAGCTCGGAACTCCAAATACTCCAGGAAAAGCTCGCCGCGAGACTTCACTCCCGAGATGTTCAATTAGTTGGCGCTAATGTGTTAATTTGCGAGGCCCGGTTAAGATATGGGCTCGTGGGTTATTAGAGCAGCAAATTGAATTTAAGGGAAAATAACGCCTTGTCAGGCTATGCTGCCATGGTGCCGGTCGTCGGTGGCCACTGACTGTAGCGACGACGCATGGGGAGACGGCGGAGGCGGTAAGCGTGTCTTATCTTGGGAACAACATAATCGCGGGTAGCTAGCTTGGCTGTGTGGCATAGCTGGCAAAGGGGATTCGGCATCATTTGTCAAGTTGTTTAGTAGACTAAACATGGTCATATTGATAGGGTGTCGGTGCATGATACTAGGTAATGATTGACGGCCGTGTTTGATACGATAAGTGATTCGATTGTGTTCACATAGGAATACCATATATGAATTACCGGCTAATGGAAAGTCGTTAGTGATAATCGAAAATCACTTGAGCGTAACGAGCGCCCTTTTTTGCCGTGATGAATGGTATTCAACATGAATGGTTGGATGACAATGTCCGACTAATTGTTTGTTTTGTGGTTTATTGATATATTTTCCCACCATAGAAATTGATTAATTGATTGTTTTGACTTCTTTTGACTCGTTCCTGATCTAACCATGTAATCTTTCACGGCTTGAAGCTGATCATAACGCAGAAAAATTTGTCGTAACACTATCCCAACTAATAACTGTGAAAACGAAATTAATTATTCTGATTACTCTAAATCCAGATCGCGACAAGCTTTGGTATTGACTAGAATATTAAATTCAAATTGTCATTCGTCAAAAACATAAACGCCGTCTGCCGTGTTCTATTTAAGACATTTCCGGTTGACCTCTTCAAAAATTCTCCACTTCACAAGCGATGTCGGTCATCCATCAAGAACTCACATAGACCTACCAAAATATACCTTTGCCTTCCTATACTTTAGAAAAAATATATTCTAATGGTACATAACGTCACTTATGGCTCCATATAAACGTTCACGTTCCAATTAAGGCTCAACGTTTGTTTTGCGTAGAATTATTATTAACTGACGATTTCTCGCCGCGCTCGTCCCTTCGTATATACATATCTGCATCAAATGCTTGATTCTAGCCCCAAAGTCGTAAACTCCGAATGGCTGCGCACACGGTGGTAGTCCTCCAAATGCAAGACGGTAATTTATTTAATTATCCGCGTTAACAGTTTGCATTCGTTTATGTACTATTGCGCGCTCGCAACAAGAACTTTTGCATGGAAATGAACTTTTATTGGAATTGCAGATTACGGACCGAAATCTCGTTATATTAAATTAAAACATAATAATTAGAGAGCTGTAAAAATTTTAGTACTGATCATTTGGTTGGTTTATAGACCGAGCTGCGCTACCGGGAAAATGGATAGTGATCAGGATCGTGCTTTTATTAAGCAATGAAAGAGTAAAAAAAATAAAACAAACAAAAAGCAATTTATCGAGGAGAATTTGTGTGAATTTTTGCATATCAATTGAGTAGCATATTACAATGCATAAAACATAAACCCATTAAAAAATGCAATGTGATATCGGTTGCGAACATTAAACTTTGAATGATTTATGCTATGTTAAGCATTCCTCCGTTTACAATTTGAAATCATCTGCTGTCGTTTGCGAAATACGATGGGTCACGCAATGGCATGATCACTCTTTTACTGCAACTATTTAAGGGTGCTCCCGTTTAGGCACTCATTTTAATGTGTTTTGTTGTTGTTGAGGAGGTCGCTGCATGTTTACTTTTCGCTCGTTGAGCAGCAGGAACTTGAATGGTGTACATTCATTGAATAATATGGAAGCCGGAGGAAGTGCTGATATAAACTGGCTTGGAGTGCTGATCAGATGTTATGACAAGTACAGATTTGTGTGGAAAAGTACAGAGGGGTGTAGGTCTCTTAATTGTCAACAAAGACTTTATTTGGTAGTTCAGGTAGTGTAACACATTTCTCGAGAAAGTGTTTTCTGGCTATGAAATGCTTTATGACGTACCAATGGATTGTGTTTCGATTTCGTTTCGTCAGTATTTGACACTAACTTGGAACGGGATAGATGATCGCTCAAATTTCTCCGTAAAGAATAATGTAGCGTATGAAAATTAGTGGGGTATAAATTTTACCATTGAAATGGGATCTCTCTAGACAACTCCAAATAAAAATAATTACGAAGCGAACGAGCTTACATACGGTTGAAAGTTTACTAACATAAACAAATACATTAACAACGGCTTATTAGCCGAATCATGTTTCCAACTGTATGACCTTATTAGAATTAGAAGTTCTTTGCTAGCGGGACCTGGTAAGTTTTTCTATTCCGTTCTCTGACGCGATGTTATCTATTGTAAAGAGCCTTTATTCACACTATTGCTATTACCTCACATGCGGTCTTTTTTTGGAATTCTGTCGGACTGATCAACCACTGACTGATTTGTTCCAGCATCGAGCCATCTGTGCAGCGTCCTGAGTAGTGTTCCCAGTTTTTTTTACTTCCACTAAATAAACATTCCAAAGCACGAGTACTAGGGTCGCGGTAGTAGAATATATGGTTTCCGGACTCTATCAGGAATCAGAATATATTGGCTTATATGACGCATTCCCCGTATGTTATCGGAGACTTGTACCATGCCGTGTCTTCCCATCATATCCGTGATCGGAATGAAAGGAGAAGGAGCAAGTCGTATTGGAAGGGTGGGAAAAACGGCAACACAAAAACAAACAGCAGGTAAGTTAAACTCACAAATAGTTCAAATCGCCTGCGAGAAAGACTAAAGCTCTTTACCGCACTGGATTGAAAACTTTAGTATGTTGCTAACTTTCAATCGCCTAAACACAGCTTCGTATATGTAAGGAAAGCCGAAAACTCGAAATTGTAATTGCGTTGCTGCTGGGTAGTGACATATCTGGTGATATAAGGTTCCGTAGTCGGATTCATATGAGAATGATTTCGCTAGCTGAATAGTAGCCACGTCATCATTGAGTTTGCAGTGGCCGCTTAAAGAACTGATCAGCATGCGCCAGTGTTGTTTCGAAAAGTGTAAGAGGTTTTTCGAAATCACTAGGCACGCTTTTGTTTGATGACAAGTTTGTAGATTGCGCCAATAGTTGCAGTGCTCGATGGAAGCGCAAGACCGAATATTTTTTTATGCAACTTGTTGAAATAGGCAAGACCAACACAGTCAATCTATGGGCCTGCTCTGGTCAATTCGTAGACTCATTCATTACCAGTATTATAGGAGTGTCCGGGCACCCAAAAGAGGTTGATAGTATTGTCGATGCTAATTTAACTTGTCGACAGCACTTAATGAGTGTTGCAAAGAAAAGATTCAAAGATTCTTCCGGTACAGAGTCCAGTAATCAGAATTTGGTAATCGTCAGTCAGCTCACAGGTAGCAAATCCAAGCTCATTGAGTTTCCTCAACAAGCTGCCGGCAATCAGGTTCCATAGCAAAGGTGACAGAACGCCACCCTGATGACAACCACGGCTACTCCACTTCCTTGTCTCTGCCTGTTTCAAAGACGAGCAAAGAATGCGGTTACTAAGCATTGCGTTTATCCAACTCGAGATGTATGCAGATACTCTATGATCGCGCGTCGCCTCCAGAATAGAATGCAAGAACACATTGTCACAAGCACACTCGATATCTTGGAATACACCCAAGCAAGATTGTTTGAGCGAAAAGGCCTGTTCAAAGCTGTAAACAACATCGCGAAGCAGAGGAATCGTGGATTTCCCACAGTAGCATTTTGTGCAGTGAATATTACACTAAGCTAACGTTTCTGATGTGATGATCGATTATCCGTTCCAAAACTTAAAAAAAAAAGAACTTGGACTTAAAACTCTTGGCTTCTTCATAGCTTGAGCACCCCATTTGGGAATAAATCTAACAGTTATTTGACGCAATGCTGTCGAGATACACCCGTTAGCAAGACTGGTAGGTACAATCTGTTTCAAGACATGTTTGAGAATTACAAATTTCTTTTATAGCAGCATAGAAAAGATTTCATTTTCTACGATTTCATGTTGAAGGGAACTCAATTTTGAAGCGAAAAAACATTGATTTGCTCTAAACGGTCAATAACTTTCTTTGCAAATCTGAAAGAGCTCAGCTTAGCTTAGTTGACGTCCCGTGAGTTCCCCGTAATTGATCAAAGCCTGTTGAGATTGCCAATAGAACCAATTGTATGATACTTGGGAGTAGTACATCATACTCAACGTGCAACCTAAAGCAACTAAGATTATAGTATGATCAATAGAGTGACAGGAAAACAATGACCCCTATCGGCCCACCCCTGATTCGATTCCTAGTCCCACCAGGAGTACTTGCACCAAATTTGAAGTAAATCGGACAAGTCTAGCTACATGACCAACGTGCCTGAAGTTTGTATAAGATTATTCGACAATTTACATGGAGAAAACCTACTAGCTCGCATTTTTGCCACTAGGTATCACTGTATGCATCGTATTATCACTGTAAGTGAAAATAAGAAAGATAATTTAATTGTCTACAACTTTGCCGAAGACTGCTAGTGGATTCGGCTTTGTTAAAAGAAATTATTATACTTTTAGTGAAGTGGTATCTGAGTCAGTTTTGCATGGGGCCTAGCAGTGCATGGTTGTGTATCAGAATTCGATTCGCACGAACTAAACATTTTTGTGAAATAACAGTAAGATTTAGCTCTATAGTATGTTCAGAAGAATTGTAGTAAATAATACAAGTCATGTTTTGGTTAGAACATTTTAGTTCCACATTTTACCGCATAGGGGGCGCCAACACTAACTTTTCAACGAAAAGAGATAGAAATTAGGCGTCTTCCACAAAGTTGTAGAACAGGCATTTTGCAATTATCTTCTGAACATCTTGATATTATATATCTATTCTATGAAAAAATTGTGTTGGCGCTCTCTATGCGGTCACAATTGGAACTAAAATTTTCCAACCAAAGCATAGCTCGTAATATAATTCTTCTGAATATACTACTGAGCTAAACCAAACGATTATTTCACAAAAATGTATAGTTCGTGGGAATCGAGTACTGATACACAACCATGCACTGCTAGGCCCCATGCAAAACTGACTCAGACATCACTTCATTAAAAGTTTAATAACATCTTTTAACAAAACCGAATTCACTAGCAGTCTTCCACGAAGTAGTACAATTAAATTATTTTTCTTATTTTCACTTACAGTGATAATACGATGCATACAGTGCAACCTAGCGGCAAAAATGCGAGTTAGTGCGTTTTCTCTACGTAAATTGTCGAAAAATCCTAGGCAAACTTCAGGCACGTTGGTCCGGTAGCTGGACTTGTCCGATTTGCTTCAAATTTGATGCAAGTACTCCTGGTGGGACTAGGAATCGAGTCAGGGGTGGGTCGATTCAGTTTTCAAAAATACATTATTTTCCTGGACAGTCTAATGATGAATAACGTAGATGGCCACGCCCATGCAGGTCAATTTTGGGATGGGAAGGAATGTTAGTTCAACACTTGTGATCATTATGAGGAATCCTCTGCATCATCCACAAGTGTCGCAGGATAGAATTGGTGTTAGTAGGTAGGGAGATGAGTCAGGATATATCTTGGTAGCTATTGTTATTTAGCTAAGTACTCACGCGATTTGTCTTTTCAATTTAGATCAAAGTTTTCAGGTGTGCGACCTCCAGTAGAAATATGAATGCCGTTCGAATAGGCATTTTAATAATTATTCTTCCGCGGGGCGTTACATAAAAGGATAAAGCCCCGTGGAATATAATAGAGGTATATTCAACTATAGACAATATGAACTTAGCAATATGTACGAAGTCGCTCGCGATAAATTTCTGAGAATTCGAAACGAGCAATTTGAACTCCGAACAGCTTGCCATTGGGAGTATTGCTTGTTATTAAAACTTCAATGATTATTTCCAAAGTTTGCAGTACAAAGAAAGCGTACAAAAAGCAGATATAAAAGATATCCCAAATGAATGTGAAGAAATTCACTACGAAATGTTAATGACAAGTTGGCATCTCCACTCTCCCTATCAGACACGTATCCATCATTGGGTTGAATGACAAATTGACAAGGGCTCTTGATCCATTGGCGGCCCAGAAGAAGAATGGATGGGAGAAGAACAGTACTGGCAAAGACCGACTATCATGTGAACGGTTCAAACTCGAAAGAGTGACGCAGAGTACTGCACTAGATGGGTTTGAAGAAAGGGCCAGAAGTGTGATTTTGCGCAGTTTTAGCTTCCCTGTGGTTTCTGACAGAGTAAAGTTCAAAAATGTTGAAATTTTTCCACTGTTTAGAAAAGCAAAAATAGAACAGAGCTGCTGTCAGACCTTCATGATACCTCAAGAAGTCACTTTTGCAGGTATTCGTCAATGTAGATTTGATGACAGACAGTTCCAAATTTAATAAAAAAGGCTTATTTTGACACATCTACAGATCGCTTGACACACATTTTTTTTGTGCAATTCGGCAGCTTCATCTTAAGCTAATTCAATAAATTTCCTACATGAAAGTTTACTTTTGTTTAGCACGGTTTTTAAACCAAAGCTGTGAAAGTTATACCTTGGCGTGGAAGAGCCGGTATATTAATATGCATGTTACTTAGTGTAGAATTTAACTTCATCCTTTACGGCTATTGTACAACCGTCAGAAGAAACCTGAAACGTTGGTGCACAAGCGGGAATAGCGAATCAGAAAAGGTGACTATATGTCGGTGATTCACTAAATACAGAATAGACAAAGGCTATGATGCAAAACCTTTAGGTTCGTCCAGGTTAAGTCTTCTGTACGGAGCAATACCTTAACCGAGGAACTCCTAGCATGTTGTCAGTCGCCTCTTACGACATACGCGCAAGTTCCCAGTGTTTCTAGTCTTGACTTAAATAGCCCGCCGGACACCACACGGTTTACTTTCTTTGCCAATTTGTTGGTCGTGCGCTCGTATACCTATTTGGCACTCCTATGTGTTCAGCTCTATACCTTGTATGATGAAAATGCTTTACACCGAGTTCTAGAACTTATATTCTTAGATAGATAGATCTGTTGATATAAGCAATAAAATATCGATTTCGATTTCTTTCAACCTTGTAAATCAAACTATCACTTAAATTACAATGCAAAAATAAAACTATTAGCTTAATTTACAAAATATCATAAAATATATCAAATTGGGTTGTCACATCCATAAGTCTTTATGAAAAAGTAAATCTTGAACAACGTTTTCCTAGACTTTTTCATGAGACCTATAAGAATTTATAGGCGAAATATGAGACAGAAGGTCGAATGAATTTTTTTTCCATTGCTTGGCTTGCTGCATCTAGTTCGGGCAGAAGTAGAAAACTGATTGATTAATGAACTGTTATGTGTCGTGAACAAAGTAAAGTTCCTGACACATTTTTAATTATTATCTCGTAATGTTTAATACATTTAAGGCCAAGAAAATAAGAGGGAATTCATCGCACAGTTTTGTGATATACATCCAAGACGAATCATCAGGAGCGTAAATGCATCTGTTTTTTCGCTCTTGAACTGCGAGAGAGAAAAGGTACCAAACTTCTCCATGCTTGTCCCACTTGTGATCGCTGCTGCAATGATGAGAAATTTCAATAGCTCATTCCAACAACTAGTAATCAAGTGTCGTTATGGCCTAGGGTGTAGATTGACCGTTAAATGAGTACATGTTTGTCGGTTCTAGTCCTGATATTAACCATAAGATCTTGTTTCTAGTATGAATTAGTCCTAAACAAATACATATAAATGAGATATTGATAACAATGGATAGATAGAAAAATTCAAAAAGCGTCGATAACATAAAAAAACAGCATAAGGGCCAGCGACGGGGAGGCAAACGAAATCATCACACTCATCGTGACTGTGAAGCTTATGTATGACATTTTACAACTCCAATAGTGTATGTCGTCATTGCACGGTTAGTAACGAGGTAAACCTTTGCGACGCGAATTTTTTCTTCATTGTTAATGCCGTTATTTTTAGCTTTATATAGGTTTTCGAGGACGCTGATTCTGATTCTGACGTCAAAAATGTAAAATTCAAAATGGCTGATTCAATATGGCGACTGTGCTTGGCTAAATTTCATCTTTTTTAATGTTGGCCTAGAACGTCTAACAACCCGAGCAAACGGAAAGTCCATAATACCTCATGCTCATGGGGCTTGACATGGATGTTTAAAATGGTTTCAACCCATGAAAACACCATTACCATGGCCCGGTAGGTCCCATATAAAACACTATATGTTGGTGTTTTTATGGGTTATTGAGACCATTTTATGGCGCCTTGATGGTTGGGAATTTTAGCACGGACCATGTTTAAGGTCTTTTCAAGGGGCTGTGTTGTGTTTGAACCCATGAGTGTTTGCTCGGGAAGGGGGTTTTCGGAGCTGCTGATTCTGATTCTGAAGTCGAAAATGTAAAATTCAAAATGGTGGATCCAGTATGGCGAACCCCTTGAATCGAGTTGTAAACTGACTGGAACAAAATTTGCCAATTTCGTAAAAAAATGATTGCCATTTTGAAGGCGCCATTTTGAATTTTCAAATTCTAAAATAATAATCGTAATTAGCGACCCCAAAAACTCGCGTAAATCGAATTTTATGCTCATTGTAACAAAATTAGCAAATTTCGTGAAAAATGGCTGCCATCGTGTAGCCGCCATTTTGAATTTTCAAATTCTGATATCAGAATGGTAATCAGCGACCTCAAAAACCACATAATCTTTTTTATGCTGGTTGAGAAGTTATCCCTGTCTCTCAGGATCTTTTATAGACCAACATAATAATAAACTCCATTTTGGCATATATTGATTTTTTTCGAAAAAATTGATCTACGACAAATTCCGCAAAAAATCTATTATTTAGTTCAATCTTTGAGATACTTGCACAACAATTTTTAGATCTCTAGTACTTTTAGTTCAGGTCCAGCCGAATTTATTGTAAAAAAACGAGATTTTCGAGTTATTACTGTTTATAACTAATAAGTAATTAACAAATTCACATAGTCTTGTGTGCTAGTTATACTCCTTACATCCCTAAGAGTTGATTAAAAGAAAGAATTCGTATTTAGATGTAAACGCTAACTATAAATCCAAAAAAAAAACTTAGAAGAAGAAGGTGGAACGTATACGTCCCACTGCGTCGCAAAAGGTTAACGAATAGATGTTTGTCGGTTCTAATCTAGGAATATGATCACCGGATTTTTTTTAAAGTAGAATACTTCTAACGTATCAATAAAGGGGCGTTTCAAAACTTTCACCTTATTTTTTATTTCTTTTTTTATTCCTCTGCCGTTATACTGTATGAAAAAATAGATTTTTTCGCTATCTGATTGGAGGGATGTACAATAATTTTGTAACTAATTTCGAAGAATGTACAATTAGTGCAAATATCGGAAATAATGGTTTTTGTGAAGGCAGTAAATATCTGCATCATGATTGGTCCGTACTATTCGACCGAGCGAGCTAGCGTTGTTAGCACAGCCCCTTTGTCGTCAAATGAACTGCGACACACGTATAAGATATGATCTAGAAGAAAAAATCATCAGTTTGCTTTTTGACGCCGTAGGGGCGGCAACTGCAATGTCCGTGAAACGTAGATCGCTCGATGGTTAGCCAGAGTTGACAATATGAGGGATTAGGCTCCTGAGAGACTCAATCAAATACGTGAAAATACAAATAGAAGTGCCGCGTATCCGAATCATTCGATGCTTGCCTGCCAAACGAGCAACATCATGACTATAACGTCCGGACGGTACAATAAGCGGTTAAACATTATTAGCCGTGTTCGAATTTCGGTTAAACACTGTTAACTGTGTTCGAACATGCAATAATAATTTATTGTTATGATTGTGTGGGCGTGAAAAAAAAGCTTAGACGGTTTGTAGGCACAGTCGGATCTCATACTACGCGAATTTCTACTACGCGGATTCCTACAGCGCCGTATCCACCTAGTAGGAATCCCATAGCTTATGTCATTCTAACTATTTGGGGCTGTAGTCGAATATTTCGTCAGCGTTAACATTTAGCGCCATACTTTCTTTGGCAAAATTGGATATCCATTTAGTTGAGAACTGTGCCGCCAGAAGTGCTTTAAAAAGAGAGTAAATTAATCGAAACTCTCGTCGTAAATGTGACTGTCATTGAATGGGTTTAACATAAAATATATCATTGATTACCTTGAAAGGTGATGTCTCAAGGAGATTTGTCCAGAACGTCAAGTGCATCTGGATAGTGGCAATAACTCGGAATTGTCCCACTAGGCGGCACTAGTACGAATGCAAATGTTCAACTAATGTAAAAATCATTCTTTATCTCAATAACGAGAATATTTAGAGGGGTACTGTCTTCAGTAAAGTTGCTCGAGAAATCAAAGACTACCAGATCGTGAGATTAGTTTGGAATACTCTACTTATGTGGCGCTAGTGAGTGTACCAGCTTACAGCACATTATAGAAAATGATACATCTCAAACGTCTAATAACATAGAAAGATTTTTGTTTTCGGAGGGCTACGCGATTTTAATCAAATCGAATTGAAATACAATCGCCAGGCGGCGCTAGTGAACATGTACTATTTTTCAAAACCTATAACTCGAGATCATGATAATTTACAAGTGTGGTGTCTTCGGTAATATTCTTCCGCGGGTCGAGTGCTGCATGACGGCGAATAGATAATTTCAGAATTCTGCCTAGTGGCACTATGGAGAATACAACTTCAAGTACATGTTAGGTAATGTTTTATTTCGTTTAATAATTTAATAATTTAGTAAAATAACGTTTTCAGTAAAGTTTCTGAGGAATACAAGGGCTGATTGAAAATATAATTATTAAATTGTATATTACCCGCTAGGCGACGCTAGTAAGCATAGTTGTCTGAATAAAAACATCCAAGCAGGTAAAAATACATATCGCTTGAAAACAAACACATTCATGTAACTCTGTTATATCTTTAATTGCAATTGTGAAAAATTTAATGGCGAAATTTTCCTTCCATTGCATTGCTAGGACATTTGCATATTTCGGATTCGAAATTTCCAATTACCAAATTAATCTCCCCACAGCAATCTACAGCCAGCGAACCGTTACGCGCCGTCCGCCGCGTTTTTGCCAATCCCAACCGAACCTCCAGCACCGTGTGACTATTCTTTGCACACAAACCCTACCGTTCCGTAAACCACTTAACCACTTAATAACTAATATGAGAAAAGAGCAGGCAGCGAAAAAAAACACACACCACACAAAAATTAATATACGATCAACGTGAGGCGCCTTCTGTGCTCATTGCATTATGCAAGCTTCGACTGTTCTTGGGAAGCGTCGGCAAGCCGACTAGAATTAAGTACCGAATAAAAAAGCGATTTAAACGCAAGTGCAAAGCAATAATTGAACCTGGTAAAAGAAAAAAGGCAGTAGCGGCAGCAAGAGGAAAGGTTTTTAAAATTTTACCCATTTTAAAACGAATTAAATTATGACTAACTCAAAACGGTACTCAATCGATGAGAGCGTCTAGATATGGCCGATGGAGCCCCGTTAAAGTGATCCTGATATATGGAACAATTACTGCCTGACGAGAAAAATACAACCGCTACGCGAAACGCAAAAACAACAAATGCACTATTTTGCGGAGTTATTATGCACTTTTATTCCAGGCCCTTCTCCTGTCTTGCACCCAAGCTACAGTAACTACCACTGGAAACACTGTGCCAACAAGCAGCCGACCCAGCAGCGGCGCAAAAAAGCTGAATAATTTATTTATGCTCACATCCGTCGAAAATATTTATGTTCACTCTCGTGTAGGTTTGCCAAACGGCGTGCGGAGGCCCCCGCGTGCGCTTTATAAAACCTACTATTAATGATGTGCACCTCTCCCTGGACACCGAAAGGGCCAACAAGGTTCTGCTGCGAAAAAAAAAAAAATGCACCGCACCGAGCTATTATTAATGCATTCAATACCTGGACGCCTAACGCCTCTGCACGGTGATGCCGTTCCGTTCCTGCGAAAAGTGGTTTCCCAAACCAATCTTCGGATCCTGTAAGTACACTCAAATGTCGAAACCAGAATTTGACCGTCCAGCTTGAGTTCCTGATATTGAATCATTAAAAAAGTTTATAATAACATTAGCATTTAACGATATAGGCGCGAAGCCTATCGATTACTGGCGATTCTGCTCAAAGGATCAAATATCACCTGTTGTGAACCTTTGGGTAACATGATTCCGGACGAAACGGTCCTCTAGCGAAAAAATGCAACAATCTACCTTCTTCGTAGGCCAGCATTACACATTCCCTTGCCGAGGACCAACGAAAGGGTTCTTTTTGGTTTAGCAGGTCCTGTCGTAGTACTAGTTGGCTGGCGAACGGAATGTGATAATGCCGTGTAAACTAACAATTATCCTGCGGCCAGAATTAACCTGACCCGGTAGCGGAGAAGCAGGTGGGGCAAGCTCCGCGCTGACTGAGCCGAGAAAAGCGCAACCAGCGAATGTTTATCGTCGAGGTCGGTTTTCCCGGAAAATTTGCGCCTTATTGAGGCGATTCACGAAGCCTAGCACAACTATCGGCGGTCATTCGTCGAGAAGGTTTGCTTGGGGCCTGCGGGGTTTTGCAACTGGTGGCTGCTAGGGAATAATTTCGTTCTAATACATAGCTCACTAAATCAACAAGCGGTCTAACAGGTGTAGTAGAGTCGGGCGCGTGAGAGTATTCTAAACTCAATTTATATCGGGGTGGTAGTGTGAGTAAATCTATGAAGCAATCTACGAATTCCATCATTGCCATCTTGATGCATGGGAATTAAAGGGACAATAATTTATATGAAAAGAAAATTTCACAACTTTCCAAATCAGGAAAAAATGACGTCCAAATTTGGGCGAAATCGTTAATCCTAACCCCTCCCCCAAAGAGCTTAAAATTCGTATCGGATTTTTAACCAAAATGTATGGGGAAACACTAGCAGTTCACAAAATCGTCGCTAGAGGTCACTGTAAACATCCTAACACGGACCTAGGAAAGAAGTAAACTTTTGAAGATATGCCGAACAACTTTGTCGAAGCCTGCAAGACAATCTAACCAACCGTTAAAGAGGTAGTAACGTTTAAAGTTGAATACTGCTGCTTAACATTCGCAAAGGGCGTAATCCGCTTATCTCGTGTATGTGAACTACGTGTAAGGGTAAAGTAGAATTTGGAAAAAAAACTCACATATCTTTGAAACGACAAAAGATAGAATGTCAAAATGTTCCATACACTTGTAGAGGAATAAACGGTCTTTCAGTTTTCATTTGAAAGCTTCAGAATTTCCACGCATTGTGGCCGTAGTGAGCCAGGCAATTTGAATGGAATAATCCTATCTGCACAACGGCGACAGATTGAGCAGTTTGATGTTCTACGGAATTGTAGAGTACCAAAAAAAACTCTTCCTTATTTGATCCTATTGAAAAATACAAAATTTGTCCGCATGGCATCGGTGAGCAAAATTAAGGTAATACGCCTATTGTACAATGTTAAGAGATATCGCAATTTGATGTTCGACGAAGTCGTAGTCGTCGTGTCTCGTTAAAAAATGGAATGGTGGTGGGTATGGAGCTAAACAAAGCACTTGCAGAGAATTTCTGTTACAAGCAAATTGACAGTTTACGTCGTGTTAAAAGAGCAGCTATTGGAGACATATCGTTGATGACTTGTCTACCGAAACATCAATGAGTACTCTTTGGAACACAGACAGAAGAATTCAGAATCGAAACGTAATTAATGGTAGGGATGAATTCTCGAATGGTTGGGTGTTTCAAGTTTGTCCAGATTCTGATTCATCCTTGACAATGATGGAATTTTCAGTTAAACTCTTCCCATACAACAATACAGCTGTTCGCACACGAGGCGACAGGACACACGCCCTAAAAATATTCACTGTGCATTCTGTTCTACCTATTCCAACACTGTTTCGGTTACCGCATTGGAATATCTTGAACAAATTCCTTAAAGAATATTATTGTGGCGTGTGTCCTGTCGCCTCGTGCTCCGGGTCCAGGTCCGAACAAAAATTAATTTAACTTGATGAAAACTCTGTCTGACTTACCTTACAAAAAGACGCTAGTTGAATGTATTCAACAGGTTTCTTGAACAGAATATTGTATCGTGTAACTGTAGACAAGCGAAAGTTATCGCTATTTCCAAACCAGGAAACAGCCGCCGATCATAACTCGTATCGTCCGACTGAAATTGCGATTGTTGGAGAAAATTATCCTACGAAGTCTCGACAATTTGTTTGTGGCGAACGGCTTGCTATCAGATACCTAGTTTGCTTTCTGGAGAACAACAGGAACGAAGCACTACTCTCATCAAAAATCTAGCTCATTTACGCAAGAAAAGACGAAATAGCGTCTGAGTTCTCAAGCATAAAAGGGACAATGACTCAGTTTCCATTGATGTCCTTTCGGAGACGCTACGTCAGTGTGGGCTTTACCCAAATATGTTATTACGAGAGTTGTCCTACTGGAGGTGTAGAGCTCGGAAGGGCTACCCGTCAGAATCACTCACTACAACTGCAGATGAGACGGGAAATGTCACCCACAAAAACACTGCTTAAGGCCAATTTCAGTGGGCCGTGATACTGAATGTGATACTCATTGTTCGGTTTTAGATATGTGCGGGCGTAGATACTTCACGATCGCGTGTATTATCGCGAAGAGCTCGAGCGTTCGTACGTTAACGTGTTGGATCACGTGGCCGTTTAGATGTCGCGTGTGCTAGCATGTATGCAACTTCGGGTGTATAAATTCGATTTTATAACCGAGTGTCTATTCGCATATTCGCACGTGTTCTTTTTTCGGTGTACGGTTCAGATGCTAGAAGAAAGTTATTTCTTCAATATCACTAGAGATCCCGGTCATGTCACCATGGAACGTGTTGTCTACTGTATATGAGCGTCATTTTGATTGGTCCAACTGAAGGCATGGATCTATGCTGCTAGGGCCGCGTAGTGACTTCCACACGTAACCCATCCACGATCGCGCGAACACGGGCGTTTGTCGGTCCACTTTTGAGACCACGTTTATAAGATTACAAGTGTTAAAACATTCACTTAATCACCGGGGTGTTTCTATAATTGGAAGGTCGCGAGCTTGGTGTGGGTGGGTGATTTTGATGATCTTAAGCGGCCTTGTTAACGTGCTGCATGCTAGAAAAGAGGAAGATTCCTCATATAACTACAGTTTCGCTCATGCTGCCATGGAACGTGTTGACTAGTGAATATAAGCGTCTTTTTTCTGATTGGTCCAACTGAAGGCATGAGTCTAGGCTGCTAGGACCGAGGGTAGGGTCTTCCGGATGTGACCAATTCATGATCGCGTGAACACGGTCGTTTGTAAATCCACTCTTGAGACGGCGTGTGTAAATTTATAAGTGCTAAAACGTTCACTTTGTCACCGGGGTCCTTTCATGTTTCGTGGGCGTAGGTGTGCGTAGATGATCACGAAAGGCCCGAGCGTTTGTGTGTTAACGTGTTTGTCACTTATGCTAGCGTGTATGAAACTTCACGTGCATAAATTCGATTATTTAACCGTGTAACCATTTGCATATTTTCATGTATTCTTGAATGATCGCGCGCGTACCGTGAATCTGATACTTAATTTTTAGTGTATGGTACAGTTAGAGCTTCCATTTCCCGGCGATTTTCAGCTTCCCGGGATTCGGGAAATAAATAATAAATTTCCCGGGAAATCCCGAGATCCCGGGAATACAGAAGAACAATAAAAAGGTGAAGGATTTTCTTGAAAACAATAGAATAAATTGAAAAGTTTTCAAACCCATTTGATTGCATGTATATCTGCCCTAAAAGCAGTTGCCAGAAGATGGCGATTTGGTGTCCTACACATCATTCAATCATTTCATAACTCGTCAATAAGTTTACGCAACATTAACTTCTTTCGATGATTTTTCTTGGCTATATGTTATAACTTAAATTTTGGTAATTGCGATTACGATTGAGCGCATATACTATACGCAGTTGCTGGAGTTACTATCCAAAATTGGAATTCGTTGTTCTGATATGATGGAATGTGATCAATTTAATGCAAAGCACCTTCTTTGATAATCTGGAATGAAAAGATTGAGCTGCTTCAGGGTAGGGTTCCGATGAAATGAGAAAATGTGATATATGGAATCCATTTCCGTCACAGTAGGATCACAATCATTCCGAATTAAGTGTGAATCAAAATCAAGCAGATAATGGACGAACTGTGCAGCGATGGATAAAACCTACCATCGATTTCTCGTTACGGGCGAGTATCTGAATTGCTTGATCGTATCCCTTTAAAAATACTGATACGCATGATATTGGACAGATACAGCGTTATGTATTTCTTTTCATACATCCAAAAATTTACAGATATTGCAGTTACGGTATAACAAATTAGACGGAATATGCATTCGATGAACCGACCAAACAGTTTTGCAGACGTTCTAGAAACATTGCTTATTTTAAATAGCGTTTGCGTTAAGCATGATATCACTACAATCCATCCCAAGTTTTGAAAGAAACACTCATCGATTTTTTAAGAAAGTACCGCCATTTCCATAACTAATTTGATTGCAAGCCCTTTCATTCAAGATCTAATTATTAAAATAAACTATTAAATGAACTGTTAAAAAATGTCAATCGGCTTATCGGTTGCAGAGATATAGTGCGCTTCACTAACGCTACTGTAAGGAAATGCTTCGATACAACGGCCGGCAAATTAATCCATTTTTGCATGAAAATATCAACATTTTTAGCAGTGTTTTGAGTAAGGCTTGGACTATATACCTAAAAAATCATGAAAACATATCAGCGAACCTAAAGATATATAGTCCATTGAACTGCAAATCAGTTAGAAAAGCATTCACTACTCACTCTAAACGATTGTCGGGAAAGATATTTCCTACAGAATTTCTTTCGCAGAACCTAAGCCTTTTGGTATAAATTAAAAATCTTTTTTCCCGGGAATCCCGAATCCCGGGAATGAGGAAACACAATTTCCCGGGAATCGGGAATCCCGGGAAATTCAAAAATCCCGGGATTTTCGGGAAATACATTCCCGGGATGGAAGCTCTAGTCTTAACAAACTGAATACTAGAATACATTTCCTCCATATCACAAAAGTTCCCGCTCATGTCGCCATAAGCATGTGTTGTCAAGTTAATATGAGCGTCGTTTTTTGATTGGTCCAACTGAAGGCATGGATCTAGGCTGCTATGACCGAGGGTAGACTTCCGAACGATTCATGATCGCGCGATAGGTGGGTTAATGTTTGAGACCAAGTTTGTACATTTATAAGTACTGAAACGTTCAGACAGTTGCCGGTGTATTTTAATGCTGGCGATTTTAGTAAGCACGTGCGGATAAATGCAATTGCATGTTCGCGTTTGAGACCAGGTTTGTATCATCGCGAAGGCCACGAGCGTTTTTACATTTAGGATGTGAAAAATTGTGTGTGTAGATGAGAGAATATGCACTTGATTGTATTAGTGAGTGCTAGTATGAATCTAGTTTAAGTTATAGTAATTGAAGCAAACCTAGCAGTGTATGAATTGATCGGTATTATTTATAGTATACATATGTAGTGGAAAAGCAAACTAATAGAAGTACAATAAAAACAGACTAATGAAGTAGAAGACAACAACACATGTAACATGCTATCGCTTGAACTCGTTTAAATGCTAACAAATAATATTTATTTGCCATTAACGATAATTGCGTCCTATTATAATTTTATCATATTATGCTGACCTGGACCTTAATTTATCCAAAACGACCTTCCCGAATGAATCGAATCGAATGCACGAATTGAGTATCGGAAAAAAGTGACCAACGAATCCTAGGAAGGATTACCCTCTATTCTATCACATACGTCAGTTTAGCATCCATTCCCTGACCCAGCTCAAACAAATACTTAGACGAACCCATACACAGATAGACATACGACTAGAACATAACAATTGTACCGTAGTACTAAAATCTACAATTATTAAAAAACAACCACTAAAAGGCTTCTACTTTTACATTTCTGTAATTAGCCTGTGTACGATGACGAATCCGACCGATAAATCGATACACAATAACCTCTTATTATCCACCAACACTGTCATTAAACTGTGGAACAATGTTTTCAAACACCACATCAAAAGCCAATCCACGTCGACCCGCCAGTCGGCAGCGTCAGCGCGCAAAGGATAATGGTTGATCGTTAGTTAGGGCTGGTGAGTATGAAAAAACAGATCATAACAAAGGCGAATAAGCTCTCTCGGTCTCTTCGATGCACCACTATCGTAGCGTAATGCAAAAACCATCTTAAATTGTCTGTCAGAGCACTGATGCACGAAATATGCTTGATGATGTTTGCAATACTGTCAAACCCCATCCTTGGGGAGAACACTTCCTTAGGAAAAGTTGATGAACTTTTAAAGATGTGATGTCTGAGTCAGTATTTGCATGGGACCTAGCAGCACATGGTGGCGAATCAGTAATCGATTCCCAGGAACTTTGTTTTCCCCGAAATAGTAACTGGGTTTAGTACATGATATGAGTCATCTTTTGAGTACAAAATTTTAGTTCCATATTTCACCGTATAGATGGCGCGAACATCAACTTTTAAAGGAAGAGAGATAAAATATGGACATGTTCACAAGAATTACAGGGATAGGCTTGTTCTACAACTTTGTAGAGAACTGCTAATTTCTATCTTTTTCCGTTGGCATACGTACATTAGGTATACTGGACGTTAAGCATAAAGGGCCCATTGTCCATTCTGTCCATAATTCACAAAAATATAAGGGTAATCGCCGAACGCAATTATGCCTAACGTATTTATGCCTAATGTCGCGCAACCACTCTACACCCAGGTTGGGAAGGATGGAACTTTGGCAGAACTTCCAAAAGTTGGGACTGGTCGACAGTACAAAAAAAATCACTGCGGGATCGGAATCATCTGAGTGTAAGAAGAAATGTCTGCAAACTAGCTGGATAGCCTCATTTGACATATCTAGCAGATCCACAAATCCGAATGCAATAATGATCCTCATTACCGCCTAACAAAACTCTCTCGTATTCTGTTTAGCATACTGTGCCCATTTGCTGAATCGTTTGTCCGCATATTTCGAGAAGGACAATCAACGACGGACCAGATATTCTAAATAAACACCGAGAATGCAACTTTCGGATTAATGGTTTGTTTGTGGATTTTAAGGTAGCGCACGATGCAGTGAAACGAAATGAACTTTGACAGATAATGCTTTCAAACAAAATGGATTAAGCAAGCCAAAGACCTGTAGAAGCGCTAAATGAGTTTAATTCATGCATACAAATAGCCGGATGGACTCGTATGTGGAGTTAGATGGCTTGAAGCAGGACGATGCACTCTCCAATCTATGCAAAGGAGCCAGTGGCGGATTCAGAAAATATTTCGGGAGGGGTCCGAAATTTCGATTTTAAAATGAATATTGTAAAATACGCAATACGTAAAAACCTCATTTAATGAATTATAATATTGGTGGTCCAATTTGGTTTGAAAAGATTTTTTGTTTTGAAACTAATATAAAATTCAAACTAATTTAAAATTTCTCTACAAGTTGAAAATTTTCGAGATGGCTCCGGGTCCCTAGGACCCTCCCCCTGGATCCGCCTCTTAAAGGAGCGAAACCATCATCACAGGATATCACATACTACTTGCCTTCTCAAACGATATCGGGATCATTGACGTTGAACGCAGAGCAGTGGCAGAGGCATTTGTGCCTTTTGAAAGGGTAGCTGGGAGAATCGAATTGACTACAGATTCTGACCAGACAAAGTACAGAAAAAGAGGCAGTCCGAACGATATAGAAACACTTATTAAGCTCATCAAAAAAAATCTGAAAAGTTTATATCGGCCAAATGAAATTCAATTGGAATTGAAAATATGTAAAAAACTTCTTTCTCCTAGCACCCGATGACAAAGCACACTCTCCCAGCTTTCCTCGCTGCCATTAGCTTATTAGCTGTGGTCACAGTAGAACAAAGCAAAACCTAAACACATATTTTATGTCCTATTTACATTAGCAATCTCGTATTTTTTTCCTACTCTCGCCACACTTCACCGCTATCGTAAGCCGTCCGTGGAAACTCATTTTCCGCATCGAAATGGCGGTCTCTAACCCGAAGAAGTCCACATTGGAGCACCATTCCAGGCTGCAGTTAAATTATTCAAATTGACCATTTCCAGTGTTAGTTTTTCCCTCCATCTCACACCGCTCTTCTCTGCATTGTCCAGGGTGGGGGGTACCGTGCATATTACAGTCCTGCTGCAGAAGGAGGACGAGGTCTGCATCCCCGTCCAACGCAGCCTGCCAATTTCTCCTAATTTAGCGTCTTTATTACGTTCAACTTTCTTTATGAACAGTACGATCGTTGTATTTTAATCCTGCAGGGGCCACAATGCCGCCGCAACAAGGAAAAGGCACTAGATTATATAATTCATGCCGGAGCATTGGAGTGCGGATGGTTGTGCGATGCATTTCATCAGCCTACGCTGGAGCGGAAAATAATTGAATTTCACTATTTGCATAAATCTGAATTTCTAATTTCTCCATCGGGCTCTAGTCTGCTCTCATCCTGAGTATGGATCCGTTCGTGCTGTCGCGTCTTATCAATCTTGAAGATTGCTTGCCAGAACGAACCATCATTAGACGTAGTAGTAGCCGAGCTGCAAGGGGTTGAACCACTTGGCCATCCAAAAGAAAAGTCACCCCATATTGGAATGTGACAAAATCAACAAAACAGACTCTAACGAACTGGCTGACTGACTGACTGACAGCAGTTTGAAGCAGCAGCTCCAAAGATGATTGTTTATGATGTGATCATTTGTTTTGTGACGGAGATAAAATTGGATTAAATTTGCATAACTCATTTGTCAGGGATTTTTATACCATCGGCAGCAACATCAGCTCAATCGGGACGATGGAAGAAAATGAGAATGACTCAATCGTTCCGCTCCGGGTCCGAGATTTCCGATGCAGGGATTTACTCACCCTCACTCGCTTGCATCATGTACGGCAGTGCTGCAGGGCGGATGTGAGAGCCATCGGGTCATCGGGAAAAATCGACAGAAGGAAAGTCATGCGTGCATACACAATTGATGAAATGAGATTGAATATTTAAACGTTTCATTTTCACTCAGTTGGCTGCATTTTTGTCCTTCTGGGTTTATCTCCCCCTCTCTGCTTCCTTCAGCAGGTTCATAAACGGGCAGAAGTCGAGAAGTTCGAGTCAAACGGAATGCAATGAAATTTACATCAGCTTCATTGGAACTGGGGAATGTTGGCTCTGTTCCTTATTTTTTTTTGCCCTACCCTGGCGGGCTTCCATGGATCCGGAGAAGATCGTCCTTCTTCTTGTCGCAGTACGGGGGGAAGCATCACGAGAGCATAAATTACCCAGATGACTAGGAATAGGCTCTTGGGATGGATATTGAAACGAGCAACGATTCCGTCTTCTATGAGCAATTTATCAGCAGCTGATAGGAATGTTTGCTCATCCGGAAATGCGATGTGAACAGGTAGAAGAAGGCAGAGCACTTGAGATTATTGAAAAAAGAAAACGAAAAAGTGGGTAATACATTTTATTCCGATCGAAAGTGAACTTCGTTTTTTCGTTGGGAGGTACGTTTGAATAAGAGTCAAAGTTAATATGTTTTCAGACTTTACTGCAATAAGTTAGCATTTCCTAACAAATTCTAAGGTATCACCCGTATAGCTACTTAATTATTAAAATGCCACATTTAAAAAACGATGATTTTTACCGAATTTGTTCTAAAACGGTTGTATTTAGGAAGTTATATTCCATGATCTATCTTAGACATATATTAAATTGGGCATCTTTTGGACAAGATTCTCTTTCTGAAACGTTTTAATAGCTTTTTTTATTATTGAATGTTTTTCTGGAAATAGAGATCTCATTTTTAACTTTTCGAAAAAAATCTCGCGTTTTCTTTTCAGTGTATATTCTATAGATTACATTTTGTGATTTTCTATAACTTCTTCTAAGCGCCATTTTATTACAACTAGTAAAGTCATGAATGTTCGAAAAGCATTCTCTTTTCTAAAGTTGTTCTTGAGCCGAAAACTGGAAAACATAAATGTATGAACGGAACCAAGAATACAGAAACAAAAAAGTCGTAACACCGTCGCGGTTGTCTTTTGGTATTACAGTATCCGTCCATCTGTTCGCGAGGCGGAACGTTTGTTGACAGTAAAAATAAAACTCTGTTTAGAACGTGTTGGATGTCTTTTCAGTAAAGCAATGTACCAATCGCTATTATTTTTCCGGCCAATAACCCCGCAGGTTGACTCCTAGGCATACCGCATATTCAAAGCAAAATTTTGACAATATTTCGACAAAAGCCCGAAGTAGATATTGCTTTTATTGTCGAGAAACATAAGAGAAAGATTCTCTGATGTTGGCGTGCATTCTAGAACTAAAAATAATTGATGACTTTAAAAATGTATAGCGATAATCACCATCAAATTTCCCCGCAAAACGTTGAACTAAAGAAAATTTACTTATTACGCGCCCGTATAACCCACATATAGGAGAAAATATTTTTTACATTACTTGAAGTACACAACGATAAACATCGCCACATGGCTAATTTGAATTAAGAGAAAAGGCCCCATAAACTTACACTTGCTCACCAACGCATAAGGCTTGCTGTATCAATTCAAAAAGTATGTTAATGCAAATACCGGTGATCACTTTATGACAATCATCTGCGAAACCATATGTCGGAAACCCAAGCTCATTAGGTTTCTTCAACAAACCATCGGCGACAAGGTTCCATAGAGGTGGTGACAGCATTAGGACATTAGCAGGCATTCAGTTTCTTTATCTATACTTGTCTTAACGATGAGCACTGATGTCGGTTGCTAAGCATCACGTGTATCCAGTTCGTGATACATGAAGGCACCCCATGACCTCGTGCTGCTTCTTAAATGAATTCGAAAGACACTTTGTCAAAAGCACCTTCAATATCAAGAAAAACCACCAGCAATTCTAATCGAACTGACATGAAAAAACCGTCTATTTCGAAAGTAACTTATTCAATCTGACAGTCTCGTTGAGACTGGAGACACTTGAGGTAAGGCTGTTCCAACCACTTGGCTCAGAGATGACGATATCTAGTGAGGAGTTTAAATGATCAAAGACGATGTACTTATGATCAGATAATAACGGTTCGAGCTCGTTGGTTAAGAGCCAGTTTCCCATCTCATGCGTAATACTGTCAGAGCAGGAAGTTACATCTAACAGCTCTTCCCTATCAGATCGTGCAAATGATGGACGATTTCTCGCATTAAGTGTATGCAGATTTGAACTACTTAAGTACACGGTTTTGCGTGCACGACTTTTGAAATTAACGTGGTTCTTATCGCACGGTTTTATCGAAAATATGCAAAACACTTGAAGAGTGAGCCATCCATCAACTCGGCATCTCTCAAATTTATATTTGAACCGCTCAAAACTATGTATTGGGCATTTATATCTCTATCGATTATGAGTGGAAACTCATTTTTGCCATAGTATGATACAACCCTTTAAAAATCATCAGAAGGTGATGATTTATTATGCGGCAAATATGCCGAACAATAGACGCATTTCCTGTTTATGTTATCAAGAATCATATGGACTGTTGCACAAATATCGCGAGCTGTGAGGTCGGATTATTTTGTTGGAGACGAACCACTGCGACCAGTGAGTCGAATATAAGACATGCGTCAATAGCACTATTCACAAGTACACATGCACGATGCATTTGCAATTTGAAAATGAATATTACGTAATATTTCCTGATTTTGTGAACTATTTCTTAAGCACGAATGGTAAGTTGTGATTAATATACTAAGAATCATGAACTGGTTCACGAATACATAAAAATATTCCACGACTATTTCACGAGCACGAATGGTGAAATGTGATTAGTACACTAAGTAATGTGAGATGGCGTTTGGTCGCGGGTTTCTTACAATAATATTTTATTGCGTCTATCATCTACGTTTCGATAGTAAAACGCAATCGTTGGTGTCGGTCGCAGAAAAATAGTTTTTCGAGTTTTCATTTTCGCGATATCCAAAGTTCCCTACAAACCCGTTCATTTCGCGCGCGACAGCTGAAAGTGCAGTGGATGCAGAAAAAGTCCTGATTCAGCAGGTGAAAACGGCAAAAACTTTCTAAAAGATCCAGAAAGTAAGAAGAATGGTAAAGTGCGTGAACATAAATTTGGTGCCTTCATCTTTAGGGCAAAAAAGAAGATGGAGGCATAGACCTCCGAAACGTAGGTAATAGAAGCAATAAAATATTATTGTGAGAAACCCGTGACCAAACGCCATCTCTCATTATTGAAGACAAAGGAACACGAACCAGTTCACGAATACATAAATATCATTTTATGATTTTGTGAACTATTTCACGAGCACGATTTCGAAAATTTTACAAGTTTTGGTAATTTTTATAAAATTTGGTGAATTTGACAAAATTTCGTATTATTTACAAAATTGGTCTACATTATAAAAAAGTTGTGTTCGATATTATTTATTGACTGAAAAGCTGAATATACCCCTCTGTATCGTCTACTACATTTCGTAACTTGCGCAAAATTTCGTAAATTGCACCAAATTTCGTAAATTGTCCAAAATTTCATTAATCGTTCACAATTTCGTTAATTTTTCTAAATATAAATTGCTGAGAAATTTAAAAATTGCGCAAAACTACGAAAATTGTTCATTTGTTCCAACTTCGTAAATTTTACAGGATTTCATAAATTGTTCACAATTTCTCAAATTATACATAATTTTGGAAATTGTCCATTCGATCCAATATTTTGCAAATTTTGCAAAATTTCGTGAATTGCACAAAATATTGTTGATTTTACCAAATTGCGTTAATTTTTCAAATCTTCGTATATGTTACAAAATTTCGTAAATGTTACAAATGTTTGTAAATTTTACAAATTTTAGTAGCTTTTTGCAAAGATTTGTAAAATTTCATAAATTTTCGTAATTTTCATAAAATTTAAATTATTTTACAAACCTTCGTAAATTTTACAATTTGTCGCAAATTTTGCAAAATTCAGTAAATCCTACAAATCTTTGTAAATTTTACAAAATTGCGAAGATTTGTGAAATTTCGGATAATATTGCCGATTTTCGTATTTTTTATAAAATTTTACAAATCTTTGAAAATTTTACAAAATTTTGAAGATTTTACAAAAATTTGTAAAATTTTGAATAATTTCGTGAATTTTACCAATTTTCGTGATTTTTATAAAATATAGTAATTGTTACAAAATTTCGCAAATTTAACAATTTTTTGTAAATTTTACCAAATTTTGCCAATTTTACAAAATTTTGTCGCTTTACAAAATTTCGTAAATTTTCGTACTCTTCATTAAATTTAAAATTTTAACCTCGTAAATTTCACAATTTTTTGCGAATTTTACAAAATTTCGTAAATAGTACAAATCTTCGCAAATTTGCAAAATTTCGTATATTTCACAAATATTTGTGAAATTTTGAATAATTTTGAAAATTTTACCATTTTTTGTAATTTTCATAAAATATAGTAAATATGACAAAATTTCGAAAATTAATCTTATAAATCAAATTTCGTAGATTTCACAAAGATTTGTAAAATTTTGGATGGTTTCGAAAATTTTACTGATTTTCGTAAATTTTATAAAATATGTTTACCAAAATTTGGCAATTTTACAAAATTTGTCGCTTTACAAAATTTTGTTAATTTTTACAATTTTTTGCAATTTTTACCAAATTCTGCCAATTTTACAAGATTTCGTCGCTTCACAAAATTTTGTAAATTTTCGTAATCTTCATAAAATTTAAAATTTTGCAAAACTTCGTAAATTTTACAATTTCATGCAAATTTTACAAAATTTCGTAAATCGTACAAATCTATGTAAATTTTACGAAATTTCGGAGATTTTACAAATATTTGTGAAATTTTGGATAATTTTGAAAAATTTACCATTTTTTGTAATTTTTATAAAATATAGTAAATAAGACAAAATTTCGTAAACTTACCAAATCTTACAAATCAAACTTCGTAGATTTTACAAAGATTTGTAAAATTTTGGATAATTTCGTAAATTTTACTAATTTTCGCAAAATTTTATAAAATATGGTAGATGTTACAAATTTTGTAAATTTACCCAATTTTTGCAATTTTTCAAAATTTCGTCGCTTGACAAAATTTCGCAAATTTAACAATTTTTTGCAAATTTCACAAAATTTCGTAGATTTTAAAAATTTGTGAAATTTTGGATAATTTCGTAAATTTTACCAATTTACGTAATTTTTATAAGATATAGTAAATACAGTAATGTTTCGATTATATCACTATGCGTTTATATCAATACTCGTTTATATCACCCTCGAATATATTCACGCTTTTTGAAAAACAGATAAGGCACACTACGTTTTGATCCAATTAAGATATATGTTGTGTCCTGGCACTTTTAGGGTTTTTTTACAATTGGTTTGCTTATTTACATATAGGGTAATGGAACTATTATTAGGTTTCGGACTATTTCGTTAAGGGTTTATATATGATGAGGTCGGTCAAAAAGTAGAACTTTTTTATTCTTTTATCTTAAAGTATAGATTCTTAAGAAAGTATCTGAAATTTTTATAGAGGTATAAATAGTAGAAGCAAAGTTATAGTGCTGTTTATCTTGTTCCTTTAAGTGAAGACAGGGCGTGGCGCGAAACTTTAAACGTGAATAATCTCGAAATCATGTTTTACCAAGACGTTGTTGCAATGACTAGGATTGCCGAAATATTCTTCGACCGATTTCAATTTTAGTTTTCTCGTAACTTATTTGCCGTGTCCTTAAGGGACCGTCTGGAGGGACCGTTTGGTGTAGCAGGTAAACAAATCGACTTCTTTTTTAAATTGTTAGTTATCCGCAAGAAAATCTAACAAAATAATGAGAAAAACAAATTACGCAAGATATGGTAGGTATGCCTAGATATGCATTTTCTCTTGAATCGATGTGAATACTTTTCTTTTGAAAGGACAACATCAACAATTGGCAATGGGACTATTTCTATGGATGTTAAAACAACGAGAACTGAATCGTAATCTCTTCGAATACACTGATTTTAATAGTCAAGATATTTGTCCAAAAGCTTAATGTGGCAGATTCCTTCAAGTTTTGGGTGGTTCAAATATTTTAAGAAACGGTATGTGCTACGTAAGGTGAAGCTGTGTGGGGAAAAATTATCCACTGATGCCATACCGTTTTACCCAATGCGTTGAACAAAGATGGCAGACGCTGCCAACGGTTTCAAATGGGTAGTGTGATTATAGAAGCATGGCCAAAATAGGCCCATTACCCTACTATGATTTATTCTTTTGACTAATTTGACCTTTTCATTACTTTTTGTTTATAGAAATACATGGATTAATGCTTGAATGTAATTTTTGGGTTTGTTTTGAATATATCACGCTTCAAATATATCACGCTAAAATACAGACCGACCGTGATATAATCGAAACATTACTGTATGACAAAATTTCATAAATTCACAAATTGTAAAATTTTAGGATAATTGCGTAAATTTTACCAATTTTCGTAATTTATATAAAATATAGTAAATTTTACAAAATTTCGTAAATTTATCAAATTTTGCCAATTTTACAAAATTTCGTCGTTTTACAAAATTTCGTAAATTGTTCAAAATATTGTAAATTGTTTAAATCATTGTGAACTGTTCAAAATTTAGTAAATTATTCTAAATTTTGTAAATTGTGCAGCATATCGTTAACTTTAGAAAATTTCGTAAATTGCGCAATATTTCGTAAATTCCACAAAATTTTGTAATTTGTCCAAAATTTCATAAATTTTCCGAATTTTCGTAAATTGTCCAATAAATTGTACAAAATTTCATAAATAGTACAACATTTCGAAAAATGGTACAATATATCGTAACATGAACAAAATTTCGTAAACTGTACAGAAATCTGTGAACTGTACGAAATTTCATAAACTGTACAAAATTTTGTTAATTTAAAAACGATTGGTCCAGTAGATGAGTTATGATGTACACCGTATAACATGTTTTGGATGAGACACCCAGTTTTTAGTTACATCAAAATATAAAGCCTGTTTGGAGCCTTTGAATCGACATAATCAATATGGTCCTTAAATGTCAACATGAGGTGAAATATGAAACCGTACCAAACTAGTTTGTGATATTATAAAAGTGTAAGAATGTAATTATAGTCGTTCTATTTAAGCACCTATCGTTCGTGAAAAATATTTAAACGGCTTAATAGAATCTGGTAACCTAAACTATAGTCGTCAACATTGGAAAAATTACAGCATTAGAGCGAAAAGTTAACATCGTCCAAGTAGAGTAGGAATATGTACGGTCTTAAGTGACTACCTTGTGGTTCACTGGAGCTAACGGAGAAGTAGACCAAAGTATGGGTACCAATTTCAACAGTAATTGTAATGACCGTAATGGCAGTAATAAACGGAGCCATTAGTACAAAACCTGATCAGTTTAAACTGGTGTAAGTGTAATAGCAGTCGGTGGAAAATTGTTAGTTATTTAGGAACAAATCTATGAATTCAGAGATACAGAAAGTGCAATCGTGTTTCATTGGATGCTATCAGGTCCAAATTTAGTCGAGATCTTTAAATATTTCAGTGGAGTTTAATATATGTGGTCCAATAGTTAAAATGTAGGAAAATTTAGAATCAACGTGTCAAATATGTTTGAGTCTAGACAATCACTAATATAGACGATACAAATTATGAACGGAAAAATACATAAATGTCAGGCGAGTAGTTTTATTTTCACCGGTATTCTTTAAAATGGCAAACAAGTCGCTGTGATGTATTGGTACTCGTTTCTCCATAATATAACGACATTTAAAATGTTTCTTTTCTCCTCAGGTTATTTCAATAAAAGCCAAAAAATTAAAAAAAGGGTTTTCTTGTAAATTAACTTTTTTTACGAAATTTTTTTAGCGTTTATTTTTTTGCACAAAAGTTTTTATTTGTTGTAGCTTTTTCTCAGATAGTTTTGCTGTACAAAATACGCTATTGAAACAATATTTTTTTGAAAATGCTACAGCCTTTCAAAAAATTGCTCTTGAGTCAAAATAATCTCATTGACTGTGAGAAATGTTTAGTCTCTCATGCCTCATGAAAAGAGAAAAGTTTCATTAGACTCGAAGAAGGTCGGTCGCGATTTTAATAATTTTCGGACGAATTTTCGTGGGATTCCTCAGCTTAAATCTGGTTACCCACCCCGATGTAACCCGTTGTTTAAAGAAAAAATGACGCCTTCATTATACAAACCGCCATTATTGTTAATTTATTCCTATGTACATAATTCCTTTCACAGGTGCCCACTTTAAGGAACATGTCCCAGTTTTATTGTACAAATTTACATATGTACAGGAACTCCATCATAGCTACCGGCAAATGACGGAGAGAAAGTGCAGCAATGATAATGAGAAACAGAGCAAATAAAAACGTAAACATGGTTCTACAAATATGCTACCGATTCGCCTTCACCGGAGGAAAGATTAAGTTGCAACCGAATCGGTTGGCAGTGGAATTATCCGAAAAAGAAGGGGGGAAATTGCGAACTGCAGGTTTTAATGTGTTCTTGTTAATTTAAATTTTGTGACGCTGTAAATTATTTTATAGCAGTAGCCAGCGGCGGTTCTCGATTTTCTTTCTGTAAGACATTCAGCATTTGACTGGAAGAAAAATTGTTGATTGCTTTAGTGGTTAATATTTGTTCTGTACTTAGGAAGGGGTAGAGAGTTGGGTCCTGGCCAAAAAACGTCTGTTAACACAAAAGGTGAACAATCGGTAACGGGCAATTAATGAGTGTTATTTGGCTTTTGCTTTATTTAAGGATCAACGGCTTAGGACAAACTTTCATCAATACTCTCATAACTTTAATCTTTACCTAGAAGATCAGTACCGTATCGATCCTATTGTGATTGAACTACTTATTGATTTTTATCATTCCGCACACACGAATGGCCGAAAGCAACTCTCGACAAACATATGATTACGGCCTAAAAGCCAACTGTCAAAATCCACTTTGAATGGAAATTCCAGACAAACCGTTACTAGTCAAACACAGTTCACAACAGTTTATGAAAGAGAAAACTTTTCTCTTTCATTTACTACCAACATCTGTGATTGGCGTGTAACGGTTTGTCCGGATTTTCCATTCAAAGTGGATTTTGACAGTTGGCTTTTAGGCCGTAATCATATGTTTGTCGAGAACTAATGGTAATGACACAGTTAAGCTAGCAGAAATCGATCTCGTTTTTAAGTTCATAACTGATGCTCTCTAGAATACCTATCCGTCTTTAAATTTTGTTTCTTTTAGTGTTAAATTTAGCGAACATTGCCAACAAAACGTTACCATTTGCATGTGATTTATTTCGATACACCATCAATAACAAACTTAAAACCTCTTCCATTTGGCCATCAAAATCGTGTCCGCACAATTCTGCTTAAATATTTAAGATATGACGGTCATATCGCCAAATATAAAACTCCTTCTCTGTCCAGATCCCGGAAAGAAGCTTTTACACGCCTTGTCACACACACACAAGATAAATTCCCGGGGAAAAAAGTGCGACCGAACATAATGTTTACACTTTTTCGCCAACCATCACTCGGTGCGGCGACGGTGGCCGTGGCGGCACGGCGACAAGCGTAACGTCGGTCGGTCGCTTGTTTTAAGATTTTATACGAGTTTTACGTCTCACTTTATCAAATTACCGAATCCACAAACGATCCGGGTTTTTGCAGTGCAATTCGTTAACGTAGCTTTTGCCAACTGATGATGCCTTGCGTTGTCCCTTTTGTGGGATTAGTGGTGGATGGGGGTCTCAAATAAAATAATGCGACACTATTTTTTTCATTTCGATTCCGACAGCAGCCTGCCTGGCAGGGCCTCCTGTCATCCTCCGGGGAACGACGCAACGTCTTATCTGGCCCCACGTTGGATTCCCATTTGTAAATAAAACATTTGCCCCACCCCAGAATGAGACATTTCACTTTCGGATCAGTTTTACGAATGTTTTATGAACTCTTACTTATTCTGATTTCGAGCGTTATTTACGGCGCGGGTATTTGCCGTAGTATCGTACGTCGTCGTCTTGCCTTCCTTGCTCCGTTGATGAGGGTTTTACTGCCTCAAGCGGACCCCCTAAACAGCAGCCTCCACTAGGCAGTGGCTGCGCAGAGATGAATGACATAACCATTACTCCGGGGTTATGATGTGATAAATCTAAATTTGACTGTTTGAATTTTATGCATGGCTATGGGATGGGGTCGGAATGGTTCGATACGGTAGCTTTAGTTTAAGTTGTAGAGTGTCAACGAAAACTTTGTCACCGATGTTGGAGCAGCGCATTTTAAGTGATCGTTGCAATTATTGCGCATTGCCTGTACAACTAAACGATTGCTGTTAAGTAAAGAATTATACCAGTTTTAGGGTTGCATTAGAGGACTGATCTTAATTAATTGGTCAAAAGTACTGTTTACAATTTTCAACGCAAAGCTGCAAGAAACAACATGTCTAAAGCCGCCGAAAGCGTGGCGGCGATAAGCTGAGCTGAAACTGGCCTGACACTAGGATGCGAGAAATCTGCTAACAGCAAATTAAAGGCTTCCTGTCAAAGTAGATACCAGCAGGTCGTAGCGAACTGCAGACTTATACTTTGACAAGTACCCTTCGACATGCTGCAATTCCTCGAATCTCGTATCCTAGTGTCAGTGTCAACTCCAGCGGTAGAAAACAAACAGTTGGGATTCAGTTTACTTTCTTTTGAGTCTTCTGTCTGAGCTGGAGCTACAACCGAATAAAGTAAATGACAACTAGCAGCTTCTCAGTCTATTGTGCACGGTCGCAAAAACAAAGGGGCCTTTGTTCTTGCTGTCATGGGTGGAGTTGATGAAAAAGCGCTGCAACGATCGAATACCGCTATCGTTGACTTCAAATTGTATGCTATATGACCGAGCCTTCGTGAGGTGGAAAAATTTCTGAAGGTGAAAATAAAGTATAGTCTTACATAAGTCGCAATGATCCAGTTCCATCACCTACGCTATTCAGTAATATCATGCAACACATTAGCCCAAGCAGACGTTTTACAGAGCAACCGAAAACACGTGGTTCAATGTGACAGCGTAGAAGTTAGTATTCTCGTGTATATAGAAGATTATTAAATAGAGGTTGGACTACACGATCTATTACGTACTTGCATCAAGTTAATAAGAAATAAAGGAATTTTACTTTTTTTAATTGAGATTTTTTGGCACGTTATTTTTTTAAATTGCTTGATTGCGCTTCAAAAGCGTCTTCAAATTTTGAAAGTGTATATCAGAATAGACTATTCGGTCAAGCTAACTTTCCGCAGTTATAGTGGATGATCTATTAGTGATCAGGATCACAAGTGTGTAGTGAAAGCGTTTAAGCGGAAATCCAATGCTTCGGTCAGTGATGTGGCCAAAAAGTTGAATCTGTCCAAGTCTTTCGTTCAGAGAGCCAAAAACTGGGTGGGACTGCATACATACAGAAAACAGAAGGCTCCAAATCGTGACGAACGGTGAAATACGCTGGGAAAATCACTGTACACCCAGATGCTGGCGAAAGCTCATTGTCTCATCATGGATGATGAGACTTACGTGAAGGCGGACTTCTAGCAGCTTCCGTGGTTACTGTTCTTCCCCGCCCAGCACGAAGTTTGATGTTCCGGAGAAGGAGCAAGAACTTACAAAGTTTGTCAAATAAATACATGATTTGGTAAGCGATCTGCTCATATGGCAAAAGGAGTGCGCCGTTCGTGACTCCCGAACAAGACTACATAACAAAAAGATTTCAAAACTATATCTCGTGTTGTTTCTGGTTATAATTTTTTGTTACACTGATAGAATATATTCGTAAATCGCTAGGAATTAGATTTGTACAGAAAATTTTCATAAAATATACGAATTTTTCGTACATATAATAAATCGTTCGTAGTTCTACTGAAACACTTTTATTTTTTATTACGAGTTTTTCGTGAAAACACGAAAGGACTTTCGTTGGCTTATTACGAAACGCCTTCATTTAGCAAACGAATTCTTCGCTGCTATATACGAAAGTTTTTATAACATTTACGAGCATTATTCGTCAAACCGTTAACGTCAACAGAGGTTCAATGGAGGTAGAATATGGAGTCATTGTTGCTATACGTCAGATAATTGTTGATCATCACGACGGTCTCGGTCTGACTATTTAGTAGCCGTATCCGCATCCGTAGATTTCCTGAACCTCTTTCGGTTGATCCAGAATCCGGAGCAGTACGGATTCAGTTGAGCCATCGCGAACTGCTCGTTGGTTTTGTATGAATAAGTTTGAGTTTTTCTCTGCAGGAGCAATGTCAAAATAATAGGCTATTAAATGCGAAAAATTCTCTTAGATGAACGAAATGAATTCGTGCGACCAACGAGATTGTTCGTAATATACACAAACGTTTATTAAAATAAACAAAACATTTCGTTTCATTCACGAAAAATAATGTCGTTTTCAACGAATACATTCGTGCAATGTACACTAAACAAGTACAATTTATGAAAACCTTCGTTCATCAAGCGGTCATTTCTTCATACCACAAAAAATCGATTTTGCCAGATCTGTTTCCTTAATTAAAAAGAATCGGTGTTGTCAAACAAAGATTCCAAAAGATCGACTGAAAACAATAAGAGACTAATAAATACGAAAACTTTTTCTAAGATAAACGAAATAAATTCGTGCGACCAACGAAATCGTTCATCTTATACAAAAACATTTATCATCAACGAATTATTTCGTTTCATTCACGATAAATAATGTCGTTATCAACGATAACATTCCAATGTTCATCAAGCGGCTATTACTACACACCACAATCTTTCCCCAATAGAGGTGAACAGGTTGAAATAAAATCGATTTTGCCAGATCGATCCTTTTAGTCAGTTAAAAAAATCGTTGGTGTTAAACATCGATCTTAACTCATCGATTGAAAAAATAAAATGCTAATGAATACGAAAACTTTCCTAAGATGAACGAAATAAGTTCGTGTGAGCAATGAAATCTTTCGTAATATACAAAAACGTTTATTAAAATAAACGAAACATTTCGTTTCATCCACGAAAAATAATGTCGTTATAAACGATTACATTCGTGCAATGTAAACTAAATAAGTAAAATTTATTAAATTCGTTCATCAAGCGGCCATTTCTTCGTACCAAAATAAAATCGATTTGGCCACATCGATTGTTTTAAATTAAAAAAAATCGATGTTGTCAAACATCGATCCCAAAAGATCGACTGAAAACAAGAGGCTAATAAATAGGCAAACTTTACTAAAATAAACGAAATGAATTCGTGCGACCAACGAAATCGTTTGTAATATACACACACGTTTGTTAAAATAAACAAAACATTTCGTTTCATTCACGAAAAATAATGTCGTTATCAACGATAACATTCGTGCAGTGTACATTAAATGTGTAACATTTACGAAAGCTTTCGTTCAGCAAGCGGCTATTCTTGTACATGATATGAACGAAACCTTCTATTTACAATGCACGAAAATAATTCATTGCAGAAAACGACGAATGAATTCGTGCATTACATGATCGATTTCATTATATTTACGAATTTATATTATCAGTGTATATTAATTACTAACGAGACCAAATTTATAACATAGCTTACTACGTAAATTGCGTCCTATTACAATTGTGTTACTGCATTCTGATCGGGAAACGGGGAGATCTACCTCAAGGAGTGTCTACAGAAGTGTCTGTTTACTCTGTTGAAGCAACACGAGGGCTCTACGATCATCTGGTCGGATCTAGCTTCGTGCCGCTATTCAAATGTTGTCCTGGAGTAGTATGAAGCCAACGGGGTCACTTTCGTACCCAAAGACATGAATCCCTCCCCCCCCCCCCCCCCACAACAACGCACCGAAACTAAGGCAAAAATACTGGGCAATTATGAAGCAGGCATTTCGGAAGCATTCCAATGAGGTCAAATCTGAGGAAGGCAAGAAGAAAAAATGGGTTTCCGTACAGAAGAAACTGCAGCCAGATGTTGTACAGAACCTAATGAGTGGAGTTAAGCGATTAATAACTCTTCGTAATAAAGTGCTTTGAAAATCTAGTGAAATCGTCTTAGGGCACAAGCGGGTGCTCGTTCAGTGAGCCATTTGGGCGACTTCCGATGGGTGAAACAAAGTTGTACGCAATAAAATTATCTTTGGGTGGGATTTCTCCACTAAAATTGTCGTATCACATACAAACTGCAAGTAAGTTGGTCCAGTAGCTAGCACTAGGAACCTACTTAAGGGTAGGCCGTTTAGAGTAGTATTTTTCTTGTCACTCTACTGTACACCCATCAAGGACATATTTCTTCGTACTAGTACTGCAATCAAACGACACACCATGGAAAACCTTGTGCGGTAGATATTGAGGAACACGCATCACAACCGGTTTCACATTTATCTATTGTAAACAAATTCAGAATTGAGCCTTTAATAGATCGTCTGAACCACAAACGATTGCCAAATTTGTGACTTTTGCTCAGGGCAGATCATATTGAAAACAGCGTCCAGCACCCCCAAATCATCAGCCAGTACGAATTCAGATATCTGGAAAAATTAGTATTAACGATGGCAGCAGTGAGATGAAAAGGTGTGTTGCGGCTGTGAATAAGACTTTCTATCGCTTGCACTAGCTAAAGTCCCGTGGGCGCTGATAGAAGCAAAATATCGAATATTTGATGAGTTTGAGAGAATTCTGCGTTCAGTATTCGGCGGCACAGTAGAAATTCAAGAATGGTGTATATGCACGAGTCACGTGCGATACCAAGTGTATAAACATGTTGACATCGGACGGCTGCTAGTATACGACATACTACAGCGGGCTGGATATGTAGCGCGAATGCCGTAGAAGAGACCAGTTGAAACTAGATTCAGCAGAGAATCTAGAAGAGGTCGTCGACACTAGCTGGCTGTGCGCAATCAAGAAAGATGAGCATGCGACGGTTGATCGGAAAATGGCGGCCCAAGATCGGGTAATCTGGACGTCTGTGATGCATTCGGTAATGATTCTGAACAGTCAGATTGTTCGGCCACGTTGATACCGAAAAACCCAATTATTGCGTTATACCGATTAATAGTGACTAACTTTATTATTGCACATTACTGAAAATTTGACTATAAAACTTTTTTCTCGGTGATTAATGTTTTGAAAAATGGTAAAGTCTATTTTTGAGTGTTGTGTTAAAATGTTGAAATGTTGTACAGTCACTATTTTCTATTCTATTATATTCTAATCCTTACATAGCCAGTATTGAAAAGCATCCTGAAAAACACTGCAGTTATATTTTAGTGTTTTTCTTGTTAACATTAACATTTGAAGCATATTATGTGTAATATGCCGCAAATATTGAAACGGCCAGGCCTACTGTGCAGAGTTTGTGTTTAATGATGTTTCAAAATTATACGGCAATTAAATTATTCATTTAATGAATAATCTAGCTAACGAAACCTTTTGAATCTTGAAGCAGGAAGAAACGAGGACAACCGTACCGACCGTTTCAGTTAATGAAATGTCGTACAGTCACTGCCAAAAGCTTTTTTGAGTCTTTGTCACGGAATGATGTCCAGTGAAGTATATTTTGAAGTGTCATGTCATGTTTCAAAGTGAAGACAAATAACTTTCCAGGATAAAGTTTCCCGTTCGGTAGGATAAATTAAACGATAGAGCTGAGTTTTGTCAGTTCCAACTTATCTAGATTAAAACCGTCATATTATACCGAATTTGTTTGTCAAAGAGATCAAACCTGACAGAATACATAACCCAGTTCTGTTCGTCAAAAGTAGCTTTCTTTATATGTTATACGAAGTCGTTGAAAAACCCTAACTCAGAAATTGAACTGAATCGATATTTGTAAAATGTGCTTGATGTTGACAAACTGAGAAGAATTGTTATTAATTTGTTCCATTGATGCGATTAGGATGGCTCAGATCGTTTCAATCTCGAAATTAAGATCTCAACTAATGTGCTCAGCTCTAAATATAAACGTGGAACGGTTTAAATTACTGGAAAGCGCCAGTTACGTCACCTATTGTACCTAACGTCAGCCCGCTGCATAGCAAATGATGACCGTGAGGGCAGCCTGAGGAAACTCAAGTAAATAGAGTACTTAAAGCATTACATTGTTTGTAGGTTCCGTGATTATTGTTTAGCATAAAGCAAAGCTTCCAGTTTCGTGCGCGGGGGGAGGGGAGGGAAAGTCGTTACGCGACAGACCGTATGACACATTGGGTGTGAAATCTATTCAGCCCCGTAATGCAGCCCTCAAACTGGTCGCACAAAAATTTGCATAATGGTTTTAGTGTTGCGGAGGTAAATTGGAGGAGAAAGCTGTGACGCACTCTATTTTATGAGTGGCAGAAAATTGAATTAGGAATTAGGTTAATGCGCTGGTCGGTCCAGGAAACGATCACCTTGAATCTGATTATAAAGGAATACATACAGTGTAGCGACTAGGAGAGACGAATTTAACTTATGGTAAAAGTAATCAATCACTGCCTAGTTGAGTAAGTTAGTGATATGAAAGCGAGATTTTCACAGTTTTTGGAACAAAGCAAAATATTTCAACCTATACAGTCAATTATGATTTGAATTAGGATTGTTCCATTATGTTGAACCAAATTAGAATATCACGAATGTCAATCTAAATATTTACATCACGCATATTGTTAGACTGAAAGCAATTAACGCGAAGTTATATTTTTGACTTTATGGATATTGGATTCTCGATACCAATCGGTTATTTTTATATCAATTCGTTCTGGCGCACCTTTTGCAGAAGAAGGATAGAATTTAATGAAATACTGAAATTAATGATTCCTTTCTCTATTTGGTATATATTTTCACACAAAAACATACAAATTTGTGTGGGTAAAACAGGAACAATGAACATATTCTACATAAGGTTTGTGGATCCCATTTCTTTTGATTGAATTTATAATTAATGAATAGGAAAAATGTTTTATATCAAATTTCAATGACAAAAACTCCGTTAAAATACATGTTCAACCTTACTAGCCACAGTAACACCACCATCCATCCATAACGACGAATGCAAAAAATATAACAACAGTTTTTTTTCTACCAAGTCATCCATCCAATCAGTGTTGTCTCGAAATAGAATCCATGGAGCAGAAATCAATTTAAAAAATCTCCCTTATCAGCAATAAATCTTACGCCGGAGGAAGATTGGAAGGAAACGACCTCGAGCAGAGCAACAAAAAAGCACCCGTTTTCGTTCGCATCGACAACAAAGCTTACCCCCCCCCTCCAGCTCGTTCCAGTTCCGGTCGCTGTAAACTACACACTTATCGAAAATAATACACAGCTACTTCTATGTTTATATGCTTCGCTCGATTTGATCGAATGTAGTTTTACTCTATTTTTCCCACTTTCTTTGGTGTTCTCCGTAGGGACACGACTGGGAGCTTTTTCCGACAAGGGGGGCTCTTCAACCCGGGCACTGGTACAGGAGAGACGAGGGTTAAAATCTTTTCTTTCTTTTCTCCTTACAACAAGTCCTCTGAAGTCTTCCGTTTAACTATCGATTGAAGGAAAACGACTAGTCAGGCGAAAAGATAATTTATTCACTGAATTCCTCTAACTATACATATGTAGATGAAGACGGGAGGGTCCGCTGGCAGGCTTTGTCAGGTGAAAAATTCTTCTTAGTTGTCAATGGGGTTGGAAGTAAAAAAAATGTCTTCCACGGGCATTTGTTCGCGTTGCGCTAGAGGTACCTTACCTTTACCACGTGGTGTTAGTGGTAACCTAGGCAAAGGTAACAACTAGTTTCGTCGAGAGCGAGGAAATATGTTTGTTTGAGTTAGAAACTCAAGCTTAATACTATGTTTTATCAAATTTGTAAAACAGCTTGGGTTACGGATTTGTTTAAGCTTTAAGGGATTTTACTTATTTGACAACACAATTATTGCATTGATTAAATTTAACCAAAGACTCTCGAGGTTTCGTGGGATAGTCCAACATTTTGGCAAAATGTCCCGCGTCAAATGCCCCACATCATTTTAAACTATAAAAATGTACTGCGATTTAAAATAGGTGGTAATTTAAATTTATAATTTGTTTTCAGAATTGTATTATCTTTAAACTCGAATTACGCTACTTACATGACTAAATTGATTGCTTTAAGTACGTGAATCTTAAAACCAATATTAATTGGCAGGTGGGGGATAAATCAGCAATGTTTTGGATAGCACATAGTACAGATAAATAGGTTCAAAACAAACAAGTTTTTCATTATCATATCTATAAAAATCAATGTTTGTATGTATGTGTCAAAATTTATACATAGTAGACATTTGTTATGGAGCGTGTTTGTGTGCTATCGGTTGCGGATTATCTGCCCGCCAGATGGCGCTTCGGAACAAATTGTGTTTTACTCATATTTCGTTGAAAGTCGCAGCAACGCGCGATGGGTTGACACTAGTTATTCATAACAATCAGCGATGCCAGATTTACAGACAAATCTGTATTTTATAGACTTTTGACAGTCACTTAGAGACATTCTACCAGATCCAGACATCTACAGACTTTTGAAACAGTAATAGACTGTTTAGCAAAATTACACGCTAAAATAGAATACGCTTTTTTCAAGGTTTATATTATTAACTATATTATGTTTTCAATCTACCACGTTCTAATGTAACTAGGCCCTACAGAACTATCTACAGACTTCTACAGAGATTTTAAATATTATTTTACAAACATTTCACGAAAATATGTAGCATCCTTATAACAATTCAAATATGGTTGCATCAATAATTCATAAAATCATATTTTTTTGTCTATTTTAACGTGTGTAAAAAATGAACATCCCGTGATTGCGCTCCAATAATGTGGTTTGGCGATAGGGGCAAATCATCAAAAACAGTCTGAGTAAATATCGATACTGCGCACCGACATACGATTATGAATCTTTCATACTTTTAATTATTGATGGTGACCGATTTGGATTAATTGTGTGTTGCAGAACAATTTCCATTCATTCCCAGATGATATATTTTTTGATGAGTTGTTCTTCTTTTTTGGTTTATTTATATATTTATATTGTTGATACGGCTTAATACGGTAGCATAACGGAGCCGTGGGACTTTTTTGATTTATACAATTTTGTACAAAAATAAAAGTTAGTTATCAAAATGCTGGTCCATCGGGGACCCTATTCTAACAGTCACTAGGTGACGTGTTTGTGATAATAGGTCCCCGGGTCCTGTTGACACAGCTTGCTGGTCTGTGTTGAGTTTCTCTTCTTTGACAATGAACCATTCACTGCGTTGTCTGCCGCAACTTGAGGGTCATTCATTTTCTCTTGCTTTTTCGTTCACGTCCATGTCACCATCAGTAATGCATTAATGTTGCTCACGGTCGGATGTTCTCATTTGTTTTTTGTGCTTACGGATCACTGTTTTCGATCGGTCTTTATAGACATCTGATTCTTTTTTGGTGGTTTTCGTTGTTGGTTTGGAAGTATTTGGTGTAACGTTTCGTTGTAACTTCACTGTTCGTAACGTCAATTGCTTTAGTAGTACTGGGCCCGATCGTTGTTGAATAAGTGTCTGTTGATGCGCGATCCACAGTCGTTGGTTTAACAACCGGTTGTGGTTTAGCATACGTCGACTGTGTACCGATCTTGGTCCTAACAGCTGGGATTCCTTTAGCAGCCTTCAAGCAAGGTTTACCGTGGTGTAGCGGTTGATTATAGAACTGGCACGTAGGAATCCACTCTGGGAGCGTGACCAATCTTCCTTGTGATTTGCATTGAATAGTCAGATATGAGGGGGTAGGTTTTGTCGGAAGCATTCTCATCACACGAACTCCATTGCAGAGACCTGGGAAGAAACTCCTCCGAGTATCTTCCCTAACGGTTTCCACTTCACCGTATTTTGAAATGAGTTGTTTGATAGCGGCGGGCTTAGTACGCGCTGCCAGGTTATGTAGCTTAACTTCAATATTGTCTATTGTTTGTTATTGTCTATGTATGTTGGGATGCTGTATAAAATGTCATTACATTCGACAACGTGTTTCAAGTTGTTCTGCGCAGCAAAGGGTTCTGCTTGGTTAATGTTTTGAACATAATCAGTACCTCATGACGTAGATGGTGGAATTGCATACCCGATCAGAAATTGACATCAAAATTATATCAAAATAAGATATTATATCACGGCAAAATATATATCTCAGCTTGGTATAAAATATAGCTGGATAGTTGTTAAAATATCAAGTTTTTATACCAAGAAAATGTATCGGTTATATCATATTATATCTCAATCTATTTTAGTATAAAGTATGTTGGTTATATCTTGGTTTGATAAAAGAATTGCACCACACAGACGGATATTTAAGATATTTTATATCTAAATGAGTAAATATATCTGAAAATATCAGAATTATGTCACAAAAATCCATTTTTTAAATTATCTTTAATGGATAAATCAAATATTTTCTTGTGTAAAATAATTCATTATTCTCATTAGTACTAGTGGTCGGTGTTAAGTCCGACCGGACTAAGTCGCAAAACATCAAAAAATGAGATAATGATAGCACTGTATAAAGAATTTCTTCAGCTAAATTCGACTTTCTACAGATTTGAAATATGTAACAATAAGCAAGAGTTCTGACAAAAATATGTTTTCATTTATAATGTAAAGGATGCTGCGATGAAAACTTTAAACTCGGTGTTCTCGAAATCAATAAATTGTCACTTAGTCCGGTCTGACTAAACACCGACCGAGTATCTCCCTAACATGTGTATTTACTTTCCCTGTGTTACTAATTTTATTTTTTATTACCATCGAATTTACTTGTTAGAACTCGCAGTTAGCTCAGCATATCATTTTAAAATTTGTTCATTTGTTTTTTTCTGAAAGCGTTCCTGTTTTTCACATCACATCCTTTATAGTTTTAAAATGCTTTTTTCTATTCTTTCGTATGTTCTTCTCTCTTTTAATCTTCTTTAATGGTTTACCTGTACTTGATATAGGTTTTGCTTCCATTCCTCTTCAAGGCTGTCCGAGTGTTGCTCTTTCGGCTTGTCATATGCCGAAACCCATCTAATCAAATCTTTAAAACTACTTGTTGCTTCGTGGCACTCCATCGAAACATTTTCTCTGTTGTGATCTGTAATCAGCGAGTAACTTTACAAAACGTACATTTTCTTATGTATTTACATTCAAACATATTACAAGACAAGACCACTAGTAATGCGATTTGGAGCCAGTTCTTGGGAAGATCCATCACTGGTGGCATTGTTATAGCTCTGCCAAACTGTCTTGGAAATATAATATTTTATTGTACTTACTATGTTGAAAATACACGATATGGTTGATATAAATAATATATATTGTTTGATATCATTATTGACGAATCAAAACATGATATATTTTTTTAAATCTTAATTCGTTCCAAACGACATATATCAAAATTATATGATTATTTGACATAAATATCAAATCGAGAAATAATTTTGATATATTCTTGATATGGTTTTCTGATCGGGATAGCATTCACTTCTGCTATGTTGAGTTTCGTGTTCACCTTCAACAATTGCTCCACTTTAGGAATCGTATTTCGAAAAGTCACCAGAAACGCAATTCGACCCAATAGGGGAATAAACTGGCTTGGCATTGCAACTCATTGTTTGTTCACGTTTTACACCTTAGGTAGTAGGAATCGAATTTTGCTTTTGCAATTAGACAAAGCGGTGCACGGGTAAATTTGATTGCCTGCCCTGCTGCTATAGCAGCGGAGCGATTTTCAGCTTCTGAACTGTGCAAGATGAGAAAGCCAACTGATGATGAGTTTTCCTTTCTCTGGAATATTACACAGCTATAGCTATAGTATTAAAGTAGTTACTATATATGTTATATTGTTTATCCTATTCATATTTCAAGTATACTTACATCAATTACTCTAGTAGATTTAGGCAAATCAATTTATTTGGGCTTACCTAGAAAGAGAAGAAATAAAAATAAATTATGATTTGAATAATGCTGACATTATTGATGTAGTAGCAGAATCGGGTGGGTGGAGCATAGCTGGTACCCCAGCAATCAACGAAAGCTGAACAAGCCTTTATTTAGAGGGAACAAGCTGAACAAAAACTGAACAAGCCATTATCCAGCATAATTTTTTGCGTGGGTTCGGATCTGCACACAAAGTTTTTTAAGATTTTTTTCAGCCCAAAAAAAGAGGCGAATGAGCCCGTAAAATGAAGCGAAGGCTAACAATTTCTATAATCAAAACAGGAAGTGGGATAGCGTTAATGTCTCCATGGTTGTAGGGGTTCTATACTTGATAGAGAAGCGCTTTTTTATTTTAGCAAATTAGTTGTCTGAACTAAAGGCCGTGTGGTGGAGTAAATTACTTCCATTAGATCCCAAAAGAGTTTTACATAAAATCACCATAATTCTCTTGGTCTCATCCAAAAAGCCACTCCAAGAAAAAATACCAGTTCTTCTCGCCCAGAGATGTAAGAGAGTTAGATTATTAACTAGTTGCAATTTTCAGATTAGGAATCGGCGTTTCAGTCTTTCGTAATAAAAAAAACTGCGAAATATTCTCTTCTTCCTACGTTTCGATCCTTATTAGACCTTTCTCAAGCAATCGAAATTTTGTTGATCCCTAGTCGGTTGGTTATTGCTAAACGCATAGTCATCAATATCTGCTGAACTCTTCCCTAAAGAGAATATTGATTTAAATCCATTTTATGCGTTAACGGCACAAAACCCTACTATAAATTAGATTGGTACCGTAAACCGGGGTGAGATTGGTCACTTTTCGAAGCAATCATTACATATTTTTGGACGCAACACATTTTTTTTTTTCAAGTATAATATTTTTAAACCATGTACTGATGTACATGTACATGGAGAACAAGCTTGGATGGTTTTACCTAAAATTGTCAGCTTACAGCATTTTTTTCCAAAAATGATTTCAAGTTCGTTTTCGTGTTTCGGGGTGACTTTGATAACCTGCATGTTCACCCACATTAAGTTATTGATGTCAATGTTTTTCATTCAAATGTTTGATTAAACTAATTCTGAAAAGATACTCATTGTTAAATAGATGCTAATTGGTATTATACAAAGTATTTCAATGTACTGTAAAATTCGAGTAACCAAAATTCGTATAATTTGTGTCCAACTAGAAGAAAAGATCCCGAAAACCTTTAAAACTGCTAAAATTGTTTTGTTTCAGTGTTTTATCAATGTACAAAAAGTTTCATCCATTTTAACACGTTTGAATATTGAACAATAAAAAAATGTTACGAATTTTAGCTTAAAATAATTTGAAATAATTGCCATCTAGTTCCACAAGAAATGTATTAAAAATAAACAAACTCTTAAAACTAAATTTAGTATATCCCAATCTAAAGGAAAATAAAAACTCGCTTGTACCTAATTTATTACTCTTGCTCAAATCTGAGATTTGTTTTATAAAAAATAGACACTTTACGAAGCTTTGTAAAAATCAGGTAAAGCCAAATTTCGGTTTTTTGTATTTTTTGTACCCAAAAACCGAACAATATACTAAAAAAGTACAACAAATCAGTATTTCATAAGTTTAGAGTAAAAATCATTTCAAATTAAAATGATTCGGTAGACTATTCTGGTTTAGTAAGCGATCGAAGTCACCCCGGTTTACGACATCTGGTAGCAAAAGCCAGGAATCGATCCACTAGCTTCCTACTTTTATATCGTAAATAGCGACAAAAACAGGATTCACTTTTACATTTCCTGCATGTTTTAGACTTTCTAATTTTTTGTTTTAATTTAGTAAATTATTTTTTATTATTTTTCTTATCTATTCATAATAAACCTGTTTGCTTCTCATTCTAGTAGTTAGAATAATAATTAACGACGTGCGCGTGAAATTGCTAGATTAGGTGGTCATACAAAGTATGAAATATTTTTAGTACAGTGCATATTTTGGACCGCTCAAAATTATTTCATATTCTCGTCTCGAGTACAGTCGATAACTTTTAGTTGTAGTCTCAGTTTGATTATTACTCCCAATTGTTTTCGGAGTTTTTTAGTGCTTTTCCTTTTGCTAGTTTGTCTTCTGTAAAAATCATATTTGAATTGGGTATGTTTGTAGATATTTTCTTGCCGTTACTCCTGATGGCCGGACCAAAAACTCCCAAAATCTTGAATCGCGCGCGAATTGCTGCACCATTTTTAAAACGAATCCTTACCTTACTAACAATCTCTCTCCCTCCGTGACAATTGTGAAGTGCGCAGTAGTATATACAGCATCTAACAAAAGCAAGTGTTGGACGTTCGGTCTGGCCGGCGCTGGCATTGAACAATAAACAACTTGGGACTACCAGAAGATCTACATTGGGGGAGGATTTGTTACTCCCAGGCATTATAATCTATTGTTTCAGCTTTGCCCGCTCGACAGAGTTGCAACCAGGGGTGGTCACATACATACACACACGTACACATTTTCCGATCATGATAAACTGGATCGAATGGTACATGAGCTAGTGTCAAAAGTTGTGCGTAAAGGGCACAATATCCACTTTCTCTTTTGAGAATAAATATTTCATAGTTCCAAGCGTTTGATTTTCTAGCCAAACAACAAGAGTTCGTTTTCGCTTTCTCATAAGCAAACCAGAGCTCCCGCTTAATTTCCACGGGACAGTTCTCAGCACTAGCTAGTTGCTTTAGTTGCTCACTTGTGCCGTGCGAAAGGAATTAGTGTCTTACTAGTGCTAATTTGGGTACTAGTTTAGATAGATCGTTTAACATGGCCCCAAGCTTGTGCTTTTTACTGACGAGATTAAGTTGAAACACAAATCCAACTAAATTTAAGTATACAAACATAATATAAACAAAAATAGCTTACAGAAGAAATTTCATTTTGAAGTATTGTTCAGTTCTGCGACACTGTGCAACTGTACACTGCGCAAAATATTCTAAATAAGGCCACTGCTGCAGAAGAGATCTTCACGCGTTTTGACCAATCAGAAAATATAGAATTTCAAAATAGAAGATGCATGAAAACCACCCAACTCAGTCTTCTTGCCGAATACATCATCTTTAAAGCTATCTTGGAATTTGCGATCAAGTGTTCTTTCTTGCCTATTGCACTTACGCGTGTATACCTACCGTCATTGTTATTAGCTTCCTTGCTGGAGAGGCTGGCTTTTGATTTGGAGATGCTGGACGCTGCAAAGTTGTTGCATAGTATCTAGCGCTTAATTTGATGGTTTCGTATCATTTCTACATGCAGTCGCTAGGGCGGCGCTGTTATCAAACTTTTGAATGGTACTAGATAGAAAGATGGTGTCTACGACCAAGTTGTAGATTGGGTAATTATAAGTATATCTTGTAAAGATACTAACTTCGTAGGTCCTACAAATTTTGAAATATGGCGCATTTTTGAATATATGATCTGTAAGATAATTTTTAATCCAAAACATGCTTTTAAAAAATGGAAATGGAAACTTCTGTTTTGAAATGAACATTGTACAATACGTGATACGTAAAACCTGACTTAATGAAAATCAGTGAAAAAAATAGATCCAAATAATTTTGAGTTTGAGACCAATTTAAAACAGAAACTAATTCTAAACTTCTCAACTCGTTGAAAATTCTCGGAGGAGGGGTGCGGACTCCCAGACAGAGTTACCACATTCACAGATTTTGCTGTAAAATCACAGATTAATTTTAAAATCTTTGGTCATAGATTCTGTTCTACAGATGACAGTTCTTCTAAATGAGACCACTGCTGCAGATGAGATATTAACTCGTTTTGACCAATCAGAAAATACAGAATTTTAAAATAGAAGATGCACACCATTTATTTATTGTTGCGCATGAGAACCACCCAACTCAATCTTCTTGCCGATCAGGTCATCTTTAAAGCTGTCGTGGTATTCGCGATCAAGTGTTCTTTCTTGCCTGTTGCACTTACGCGTGTATACCCACCGTCATTGTTATTATAGCTTCCTCGCTGGAGAGGCTGGCTTTTGATTTGGGGATGCTGGACGCTGCAAAGTTGTTGCATAGCATCTAGCGCTTAGTTTGATGGTTTCGTAGCATTTCTACATGCAGTCGCTAGGGCGGCGATGTTATCAATTTTTGAATGGTACTAGATAGAAAGATGGTGTCTACGACGAAGTTGTAGGTTGGGTAATTGTAAGTATATCTTCTAAAGATACTAACTTCGTAGGTCCAACAAATTTTGAAATATGGCGCATTTTTCAATGTATGATCTGTATCTGAGTTGGAAACCAATTTAAAACTAAAAATAATTCTAAACTTCTCAACACGTTGAAAATCCTCGGAGGAGGGGTGCGGACTCCCAGGCAGGGTTACCACCAGAGTTAAAAACAATTGAAGCTCTTTTTGACGGCTGAAAATGAACCTGATGCGACTCGCGGTGAATAGAAAAAAATATTCATTCAAATATCCATGTTATTCATTCAGTTGAATATCGTGCAATCAATTCATTTCACTTATTATCTAGGACAATGATTTCAAATGCCGGTAAAGCATATGAAATAAGAATCATCATCGCTTACATTGATTTATTTTAACATTTAACAGCTTACACAGATTTATTTTAACATCTTTGGTCAAAGATTCTGTTGTACAGATGAAATATTTTTGGCATTTTGACGAAAATTTCACAGATTTCCACAAATTTTTAGAAATTTTCTTATTTTTCAGATTTTTTGGAAAATATGCACAGATATTCACAGATTTTCTGCTGTTTTAGGTATCACAGATGTTCAAAAGATTTTTTTTGACTGAAACAGATTTCTTTGTGGTATCTCTGCTCCCTGGGCGCATCCCCTAGATCAGCCCCTGAAAAATATTATCAGTTTTAATAGACATAATTTATTTACGAAATAGTCATATTTGGTGTAGCAGAGGTTGCACTCGATTGGGAGATGAGCATAATATAGCATAAGATCGTTGAATGTTTTGGTAACATTTTTGAGTACAAATCGAAGGAAAAATACTGCATTTTCGGGCTTTACTGTTAACGGACAAGGTAAGCAGAACAGCTGCATATAAAGAAGAAATGACCCAGGAATGGAAGAATTATATAACTAACCTCGAAAGTTAAAATAAGAACTTTAAACTACTTTTTCATTTCAATATTTCTATATGGAATCCGTAACAACAAGTCCAATCAACGAGTAGAATCTATGGCATCAAGTATTGGAAGACACGTAGTCAGATAAATTTTCGAACATTTTTCAAAGAAAACATGTATTTCGCTGACTCTTAACAAATTTATATCTCATTTGATTTGAACAAATCAATCAGACAATGTTGAAGACAACGGTGACGTTAAAACAATTTCTGTTATATTAGGAGCCTTGTCTTAAGAAAAAAAAAAAAGAAACTGGTATTTTAATTCTTGTCCATGGAGATCGAGATGAGCGAGTCGCAGAAGCAAGAAGTGGTGTGCCGGCCAAATACGGTAGCTGTTGACCCAGTCATTTCGCATAGGACCGACCATTCATGATAAGGAACTTTTGCTCAAGCTTACGCCTCTATCAAGTTCTACTATGTCATATATTTAGTCCTGATAACGTTCAAAAATTGACCAAGGTGATATCATTAATTTAGCATAATAACATAAAATACGGGATTGTGTGTGACAACGCTATAATCAAGATTCTCATATACATATATGGACGATGAGCACATCGAGGTTTGACTACAAGATCTGGTACCACTTACTTGCACAGTAGTCATTAAAGCATTCATAATAAATTTGGGAGAAATAAGTTCCATTACGAAGGATACATGTAGGAACTACTTCTCAGTATTTGAAATCTAGAGAAAATTTTCAATAGGACGTAAGTAACATTGAGAGCCTCTCTTTGTTTACTTTCTCTTTCGTTTATTACGACGCCATTACAACACTTTGCACTAATTTTCCAGTACATATCGAAAGCCGACGGTTTTTACTAGAATATTATGCAAAGAGTAGAGTAGTAAATGTTGAAATGGCCGAGTAATGAACAGAAGGGAAAGACCCCAAAGAGAATCTCTTATTGTTACTTACGTCCTATTGAAAATTTTCTCTAGAAATAGCGTTTTTGTGGTGAGTGGACCAACCCATTTCCGCCTACCTGCTACTGTAACACTAACCAAAATGCGAGAGCACCATTACAATATGATTTTTTTCTACATATCAAAGAAGAATTAATACGAGCTAGTTCTGTTAAAAGAAGGTATACTACGGACTACTCTGCTCAGAATCCGCGAGGAAAGCCTGTCTACGGAAATAAATTCATGTCCACAGTCAGTCAATTCATTAAAATTATGCATAATTTTTTAAGCCCCTCTCGAAACAAAATTCTGACTACGGGCCTAGAGGCAATGCAAAACCAGAACCTTTGTTCTTAAAAATCCATCCGATGATTACTTTTATCAGCAAACATCCCAACTAGACACTGTTCTAATCTGTACTATTTAGCTTAACATGTCACAACCGCACAATCACCAACGATATTACTACCGACGGATGTACAGATACGACAACACGCGGCCAAACGGTAGTTATGGGCTCAGTCTATGGGGACACTAACGTCCCCACACACCGCACCATAATCTGCTGTTGCAACATGCGATAGGAAATAGCTTTTACATCGATCCACTTCGGCTGATAACATCCAACACCGATATGGTTCGCTCTATACCTAATCCCGGTAATGGGAATCCTTTTGCGATGAACCGTGTGGGTGTGTGTGCTTTGGTGGTGCTGGTGGCGCGGCGGTACGACCGACGTCTAGCAGCGATAAAGGCTATTCCGGCTCAACCATCCATAACAGGTGGTGTTCGGTATCCTTTGCCATCGCCGATGGCCAGTTTAACCTTTATCTCTTGGTTGGCCATACCACTCACTGTACAGGAGCTCTTTTGTACTACGCTAAAGAATGGTTATACGAACAATTCTCCATTCTGTACAGATGAACCCAAAACGATTCCTTTGTACAGGATGCGTATATACACGTTGCACGATATAATCACTGACCGCTCTGTTGCCTTCCTTGGGCAGAATAATAGTACTGCACCGCCACCCACCGCCACATACACACACGCCCTTCTATTGTAATGTATCCCAGGATGAATAGCTCCAAAGTAAAACGGAGACAAAACACATTTTGCTAGAAAGGATCATTTTTCACAGCTTTTTTTTTCTTCTCATTCTTTTCGGACGCCTCCCGGTCGTCGGTCGTAGTGTCTGATTCGCCCCCTCGCAATACCGTCCCAGTCCACCTTCTTCGCACCCGCAACCTGGGCACTAATAATGGTTTAATAAAAATGGAAAGAAGGCAATCTACTATACACGCGGTGAACCAGTAGCCAGTTGTATGGGATTGGAGAAAAGACGAGTGATACCAATAAAAAGGACCATCCTTTGCTGGGCTGGGAAACGAACAACCGGCGAGCTGTTGTACGCCTCCGGCCAAGAGAAAGTGTGTGATATTACAGGCTTGGTCCGGGGCAACCATGTTGGAGAAGATAAGAACTAAACTTTTCGTATGTGTGCGCTCGGAACGACTTGCCCCGAAAGAAAGACACTCTCGCAAGACTACTGACTAGCTTTGGTTGGTGGAATAAAAATAGCTGTAGGATACCCCATACCGCAAGAGCGTAGAAATGGATCCGAACGCCGGTGGTCCTAATGGAAAGGATTACGAGCGCAGCATGGACGGCGCGGAAAGCCGGCAGCATAAGCTCTGTGGATGTCTTTTGATATCATAAATCTTGGTGCTGTTAGATCCACATGACACCTATCGGGCAGTTTGAGAAATGTTTTGCTAGGCGTTTGCTTTGGCGTGTTGAAACGGGAGGGGGTATGCGGTGTGGTAGCGGATCTTAGCAAAACAGTTCTCTGCGAATGAAAGCAGCTTCAACTTGTTTCGAAAATGATTCAAACGAAACAAAATAAGATTTTCGCGACAGGCGCCGAATCCTCTTCATTGGTACCATTTCAACTGTGAATCACCTAGCCATAAATCTATGAATCAATGTATATTTGTCATGTTTTTCAAGAGCGACCGTACTATAGATCTAGCATGATTTTATTGCAATTCGATTCCTCGTTTGTTGCAATTAAGTTGCCTTTGGTGTAATTTATTCTCAAATTGTCTGTCTGTAAATTTAAAGAATTAATCTTGAGCAGTTTTAAACTTCCAACAATTGTTACCATAACAGTGTCTGATCTTCTTTCGGATCAAAGATATTCCGCTAAGTACTTTAAAGATTGCGAAAGAACTGACGCAAAAATATTCAGTCGTGACAGCTACTTCAAAAGTCTGCCCAGATAAATACAGAATAGCGATATTCTGCCTAAAACAAGCACGTGACATTACTGATGACAAACTTTCTACGGCGGACTACCGCATCTACATGCCCACTCACAACGTTGAGATCTACGGTGTAGTCAGCGGTTCGAGTTTTCAATGCGGAGATCTTCGAAGCACTGGGAGTGTCTCGAATGATCTTTGTTGGGACTGCTTTGCGCTTAATTACATCTTCTTCAACAAGGATCATCTGCATGTTCAGTTGCTTGTACAGCGCGTCTTGCATTGCATTATTACTTTAAATACAGGTCAATGGACCATTGTGCGACAATTATGCCGAGATTGCATTGCAAATGCCAAAAAGTGTACCTGTTATGGGGAGAGTCTACATGATTTATTAGCATGCACCGGGGACCACTACTTCCCGCGCAATCTGAAGGTTTCCTTTAGACATCACTCTAAGTACTCTTTTGCAGGAATACTAAAAAGAGATTCGCCACTCACCATGACAAATCATTATACTCCCTTGGCTTAGGGAGAGTGTATCACTGACATCATTTACTGCTCCTTAAAACTATAGGCAAGCAAACAGCTTCTGGTCTTGGAAATTTGAAATCAAACAAGTAGTTTCCAGCGCTTCCAGAGACACAAAAATCTTAAGCGACGTTTCAACAAGCGACGTTTCAACAAGCGACGTTTCAGCTTAGTACAGCTCTGATTGGGACTGGATCGGTCACCGACAACTTTGTGATATTGCTGAATTCCTGGCGTCACCAAGGCGATTTTAATTCTACAATCCTAGTTACAGCTTTACAGAGGTCTGTTCCACTTATGCACCTTGGGTCTCAGTCTCATGGAATTTTCGTTTTTGACAGTGCACTACACCGGTGTAGTCGGTGCTACACTCAACCAGACTTGGGTGTAATCAGTCTATCTCTTTCTCGAATAAAAATGAACTGACCTACCGTCACGCCATTCGTTCTCGATACAAGGAAATATAAGCAAATTAGAAATATTTCTTTCACACTCTATTTCTATCACTAAATCTTACGCAACTCGCCACGCTTCGTCAAGCGTATTCGACTGTTTTAATATTCATTCGTTAGATACAAGTATAAAATCAGCTGAACAGAATAATGGTTAATGTAGAGAAGTGGAGCACTCAATGAAGGATAAAACGAGAATATAAAGTTCATACAATTCAATTCCACCACATACGGAATGTTGTACTGATGTCATTGAAGGGTAACGGGGCAACAGAAAGCTTTATTTTACGTAATAACATGAAACACTTTGTTGATTTTAGCGATATTAGAGTAAACATCCCTGTGTACATTGAAGATAATGCAGTCGAGATACGACTGAACGATCTGTCACCGGAAACACCAGATGTTGCTATTTCCAAGGTTATTTCGCAATATGGAGAAGTTCCCTCTGTTAACCCTTTCATGTCCAACGTTCTTCTATCATATATAGGATTCCAAAACTAAATATCTCTTACTGCAGTAAAATTTCAGATTATTCAACTGATACTAAACGAACGCAGCCAATCAGTTTGCTATGGCTGCATTCAAATTTAATTTGCAATTGAACTGATGTTTAGTTCATGGTTTTTCATTCACCGTCGCTGTCAAATGAGTCGCAGTTCATATTCAACTTCCTTCCGATTCCGATACTGCCGAATGATAAGATACCGGTTTCAATTGACCAATCAAATTAGATTGGGGTAAACAGTCGAACTGGTCCAAAGTCCAATGTGACATGTAACGGAAATTGATGATTAGTCATTCCTAAATCCAAGATGACGGCAATAATAATATCATTTGAAAGGGGCGGGTCAAGAGAAACCCGAAATTGATGTTTGATGCCATTTTGAGATCAAAGATGGCGACTTCCGATTACCACAAGACGATGAAAATCACCATTAAATGGGTGTTATTTAAAAGGTGGTTGTTATAAAATCACGGGAATTGACGATAGAAGCCAATTTAAAATACAATATGGCGATCTCTGGCAACCATCAAAAAAATGACATCCATCATCAATATGCCTGTCATTTGAAAGGGACTGCTCAATATGAAACAGTAATTAATAATTGATTACATTTTTTTAATTCAAGCTCCGTTCAACACCGTCAATATGGGTGTCATTTGAAAGGAGGTGGTCAGCACAAGCCGAAAATTGTTCAGTGAGGCCATTTTGGTATCCAAGATGGCGGATTCTGGTAACCAGAACAAGTGAAAATCATAGTAAATATGAGCGTCATTTGAAAAGGGCTGTTCGGTAGATGGCGATAATTGATGATTGAGGCCATTTATCCATCTGAGATGGCGGTTTCCGGTTACCACAGAACAGTGAAAATCATCATCAATATGGGAATCACTTGGAAAGGGCTAGTCAGTAGACACCCGAAATTGATTACTGAGGCCTTTTTGAAATCCGAAGTTTAGTTAACACAAAACTGGGAAAACCTCCATCAATATGGGTATCATTTAAAAGGGACAGGTCCGCAGATGATCGAAATTGATAATTGAGGCCATTTTAAAATCCAAGACAGCGGATTTCGGCTACCACAAAACTGTGAAAACCTACATCGGATTTCGGCTACCACAAAACTGTGAAAACTTCCATCAAGACGGGTGTGATTTGAAATGTAATAGTCAGAAGATTACTGAAATGGATGAAGCTAATTTCAAATCTAAAATGACGACTTTCGCATTTAGTAACTTTCGAAAACCTTATAAATCAATGAGGTTCTTTTGAAAGGGGAAGAGCGCAGATGATGAAAATCGGTGTTTAAAGCCAATTGACTATTGAATGTCAAGATGATGACTTCCGCTCATAATTCGTAAACGTTTAGTCCTCAACAACTATTTTGATGTAACCATTCTGATTACGTTCAAATCAGTACATGCATATGTTCATTGGTAAATTTTGCTTCATCTCGCAATTATATAAAATATGAAAATACTAATTACAAGCATAACTCGAACCGAATAAAAACTTAGGGAAATGTTCAGAAGTCAGATGCACGTCAGATACTCATACTCGAAAAATAATGGCAAACTATGATATTTACATATTTCTACCAAAGACCTTCTCTTCAACTTATTTTCAAATGATAATGTGGTACAATATGGTAACCAAAAGATTGTCAAATAGCGAATTTCCGTCAACTACGTATCATCCGATTTCAAGCGACACCCATATTATTGAGCGCTCTAAAGTTTTGTAGGAATCGAAATTTGCCAATTTAGAGTTCAAGTGCTAACAACTCCCTTGTAAGAACATGAAAGTTGATTAATACCTCAAGTGTTTCGTGGTTATCAAATGTTTAATATCATAACGGCCGAATATACCATTTTTTGTTATCTACTCAAGTTTACCCTTTCGTATGACACCCATATTGGTAATAGTTTTTATAGTTTTGTTGTAGTGGTCATCTTGGTTTTCAAAATGTCGTCAATCATCAAATTTAATCACCTACCGGCTACTACCTTTCATACTACACCAATATTGACTATGGTTTATTCTATTTGTGATAACCGGAAGCCTCCGTCGCGTCAATCATCAATTTCCATTACCTACGCACTACCACATTCTATATGGCGCCCTATTGTTGGTGATTTTAACTGTTTGGTGGTAGCCGGCAGTCACCAATTTGCTTTTCAAAATGGCGCCAATCACCAATTTTCATCGCCTACTGACCACCACCTTTCAAATGACATCCATGTTGGTTATTATTTTTGATTTGGAAACCGTAAGTCTCTAGCTAGGTTTTCAAAATGACACCAATCATCGATTTCCATCACTTACTGACTACCACCTTTCATATGGTACCCATATCGTTAATGGTTTTTGCTGTCCTGTGGTAACCGGAAGTCTTCATCTAGGGTTTTCAAATTGGTGTCAATCAGCAATTTCCATCATCTACTGACTACCACCTTTCATATTACACCTATATTGATGATAGTCTTCATGATTTCGTAGCACCTGGAAGTTGTCATCTCGGTTTTCAAAATGGTCTTAATCAACAACTTTCTTTCATATTAATAAACTTGCCAACAAAATGGCGTCATCACATTCAAAAAAATAAACTACATGATATACAGCATCCAAAATTAACTCTACCCTGTGTACATTTAGTACCTTGGCTTTTCATTTGGATGTGGTTCATTGGAATGGTCCACCTTCATAAGCTGAGACAGTGCTAATGTGAGGTTGGTTTGCAATTGAAACTAAACAGGTAAAAAATCAAGTGACCAGAAACTGTTATTCAATTTGAACTCAATATTATTGCGAGTGAACTCCGAATGACTCAAATGAAAACGGTAGAAGTCAACTGATATACTGGCGGTAAGCTTATAGTGAATGACTCGCAGTTTTACTTTCAACTTTTTCAACTAATTTCGTTTGAAATTGACATTTTACTGCACTGACCCTTAATACTAAACCACGAAAATCTACTTTGCTTAATATAGATGCTAAACTCCTGAGGGTCAACACTCCATTCCTTCTGTCGTGACCCTGCAACTTGGATTTGTCTATTCTCAGACCATGCTGTGTACTTATGACAATCAGTCTCCCTTGTGTTAATATTATAAACAATCTGCCTACTATCGCGTCGGTATACCAAAGGCATGGTATGGATAAAAGCATATACACCAGGGGCGTCATCAGGTGATGCTGAAAACGCTTCACCGTTGCGGACAAACAAATTTAAATAAACGTCAAAAGTTTGTCCAATTTTTTTCATTTTAAAAATTTTATTGAAAATCACTAAAAATTTCTCCAAAAAAATTCAATTCGATTCAAACTAGTTTGAATTTAGGACAATTTCTCAGAGCACACGAGCCAAACACTTTTAAAATACTTGTTTCATAACATTTGGATTTAATAACTATGAATTACGAAAGATGATTTACAACTTTCTCCGTAGTGCAATCGTTTGGTTGGCAAAGCTAAATCATGTGCAAGGTGAAACCTCAGAGAAGGAGATAACCGTCGTCTGTTCTCCATGTGAGGAGCAGCTCCAAATAGTGTCTGTCCTGAAATGGGCGACTGAAGGAGTAATGCCGTGCCTCATCAACTATATCCAAGATGGCAGCATCATCATGGGACTAAGAGTCGCAGTTGTGTTTGAGAGAAGAATTCTGCCTTCAATAGAAAACGGCACAGTAGAAAATGGCACAGACGCATGAACTACAAGCTGTTCCAATTATACAAACATGTGACACCGAAAAACTGACAAAAGACAACAGACTACAGTGTACTGAACATGTAGTGCGAATGCCGAAAGAAAGACTAGTTAAAGTTACCTTTTACAAAAAAGCCGGAAGATGTCGTCGACTTAGGAGCAGACTCCGCAATTCGGAATGTTGGATCTATGTAGTTTTACATCTTTGAATGGTTGAATCATTGCAATTTGGCATTTTGGAGGCTTTTCACATTTATAGTTTTGGATCATTGGAACTATGAATGTCTTAGATGTCTCAAAACTTGAACTTTGAATCGTTGAATCGTTCAATCTTTGAATCCGTGAATCTTTGAATCTTTGAATCTCTGAGTCATTGAATTCTTGAGTCATTGAATCTTTGAATCTTTGACTCATTGAATCTTTAGATCTTTGAACTTTGAATCTTTGAATACGTGAATCTTTTAATCCGTGAATCTTTGAATCTTTGAATCTCTGAATCTTTGAATCTTTGAATCTTTGAATCATTGAATCATTGAATCTTTGAATGTTTGAATGTTTGAATGTTTGAATGTTTGAATGTTTGAATGTTTGAATGTTTGAATGTTTGAATGTTTGAATGTTTGAATGTTTGAATGTTTGAATGTTTGAATGTTTGAATGTTTGAATGTTTGAATGTTTGAATCCTTGAATCTTTGAATCTTTGAATCTTTGAATCTTTGAATCTTTGAATCTTTGAATCTTTGAATCTTTGAATCTTTGAATCTTTGAATCTTTGAATCTTTGAATCTTTGAATCTTTGAATCTTTGAATCTTTGAATCTTTGAATCTTTGAATCTTTGAATCTTTGAATCTTTGAATCTTTGAATCTTTGAATCTTTGAATCTTTGAATCTTTGAATCTTTGAATCTTTGAATCTTTGAATGTTTGAATGTTTGAATGTTTGAATGTTTGAATGTTTGAATGTTTGAATGTTTGAATGTTTGAATGTTTGAATGTTTGAATGTTTGAATGTTTGAATGTTTGAATGTTTGAATGTTTGAATGTTTGAATGTTTGAATGTTTGAATGTTTGAATGTTTGAATGTTTGAATGTTAGAATGTTAGAATGTTAGAATGTTTGAATGTTTGAATGTTTGAATGTTTGAATGTTTGAATGTTTGAATGTTTGAATGTTTGAATGTTTGAATCTTTGAATCTTTGAATCTTTGAATCTTTGAATCTTTGAATCTTTGAATCTTTGAATCTTTGAATCTTTGAATCTTTGAATCTTTGAATCTTTGAATCTTTGAATCTTTGAATCTTTGAATCTTTGAAGCTTTGAATCTTTGAATCTTTGAATCTTTGAATCTTTGAATCTTTGAATCTTTGAATCTTTGAATCTTCGAATCTTCGAATCTTTGAATCTTTGAATCTTTGAATCTTTGAATCTTTGAATCTTTGAATCTTTGAATCTTTGAATCTTTGAATCTTTGAATCTTTGAATCTTTGAATCTTTGAATCTTTGAATCTTTGAATCTTTGAATCTTTGAATCTTTGAATCTTTGAATCTTTGAATCTTTGAATCTTTGAATCTTTGAATCTTTGAATCTTTGAATCTTTGAATCTTTGAATCTTTGAATCTTTGAATCTTTGAATCTTTGAATCTTTGAATCTTTGAATCTTTGAATCTTTGAATCTTTGAATCTTTGAATCTTTGAATCTTTGAATCTTTGAATCTTTGAATCTTTGAATCTTTGAATCTTTGAATCTTTGAATCTTTGAATCTTTGAATCTTTGAATCTTTGAATCTTTGAATCTTTGAATCTTTGAATCTTTGAATCTTTGAATCTTTGAATCTTTGAATCTTTGAATCTTTGAATCTTTGAATCTTTGAATCTTTGAATCTTTGAATCTTTGAATCTTTGAATCTTTGAATCTTTGAATCTTTGAATCTTTGAATCTTTGAATCTTTGAATCTTTGAATCTTTGAATCTTTGAATCTTTGAATCTTTGAATCTTTGAATCTTTGAATCTTTGAATCTTTGAATCTTTGAATCTTTGAATCTTTGAATCTTTGAATCTTTGAATCTTTGAATCTTTGAATCTTTGAATCTTTGAATCTTTGAATCTTTGAATCCTTGAATCTTTGAATCTTTGAATCTTTGAATCTTTGAATCTTTGAATCTTTGAATCTTTGAATCTTTGAATCTTTGAATCTTTGAATCTTTGAATCTTTGAATCTTTGAATCTCAAAAAATGAGTTTTTATCCGAGCTCAAAAAATTAGGTAATACAACACACCACGCTATGAACAGAGAATCTGCAAGCTGCAAGTCAAAACCCTTACTTCCAAAACATAGTTCATTCCATACGATTCGAAAATTTCGTCCACGCTATAATAGCATCCCAAACTTCAATCGGTCCATTCCCCCAAACTGCAAAGATTAATAACATACCATAATGCATTAATTTCGCGCCTCGGCTCTTCGCTTCGCGCCTTCGGCAAATATTTTAGAAATTTAATTACTCAAATGCCTAAGCACTGTTTTGCTGCCTGTGGCCCACATCCACCGGAGCACAACATTAAAATACTCTGGCGCAATTTTATTTATTCCTCCTCCAACAAAACATTCCTGGCCGCATCCCAATCGGGCCGGAAAACATAGCAGGATAGCAAACCGCCCAACCCAGCTCCGCTCAGCCCACAGGGTAGCAGCGCAGGTCAGGGACTGTGCCTCCGGTTTATGTAAGTGTGTGTAGGTGTATACCGTTCCGTCCGTCTACCACGGTTCGAAGTTTGGTCGAGCAAGAAGTGAAAATTAAAAATAAAATACTTGAAATCTTTCCGTCCATCTTTAACATTCCGGGCGGGAGTTGTTTGGCACTCTGTGTCTATGTGTTGTACTGCAGACCGATTCTACTGGTGGAAAATGCTAGCAACGAATGCTGTCCTCACCGGTCTTCGTATAGCTCTATCTCTCTTTAATGTAAATTATGTTGAATTCGAAATGTGTTCTGAGCATCCGAGACTGGCTTCGTTTGCCGGTGGTGAAGCTCCGTGTACCCAGGCCAAGCCAGGCAAACCGAGCGATGGTCATAAATCATTTGTGGGGGAATTTTTTATTATTTTTCTATGTCCTTCGTCTTTTTTTTTGGAAGAGAGTTGTGCGATCCTTGTTCCGTTCGGAAGCAAATCTACTGAGCTGGTGCTACTTTTCTGCGGGTCCGTATTTTCCAGTTGAACGAGGAGTTGCTTTCCTCACTTCTGGATCGGGTGAGCGCTGGTCGCAGAGTTACCAGCCAGGACAGAAAATGGTTTCTTAAGAAATACTACTATTTTGATGCTGTTTGTATATCACCATCGAATGCTGTTGGCAACATTGATGCTTAGGGATGGGACAGTCGTTGGAGTAGGGGACGGAAAAAGATAAAAATAAAATTATGATAAATGAAGGTACACTAATGGTCACATTTAATGATTTCTCCTTTTCGGCTCAAAGGATAACCCTGTGTGTGTGCTTGTGCAAAGACGAAACGTTGATGTACTACCGCAACCCTTGAAGTCACACGCTGGACATCCGCAAGTTAATCCAAGAAACATCCCCTCTGCCTTCGCCCACGGTTGGACACATCTCACACTGCAATCAATGTAATGGGTTTCGAAGAAGGAAAAAAAAACCTCAACCGTATTTTCCTGAGTTTGTTTGTGTTTCCTGTCACCACCCTATATCCCACACCCCATCGAGACACCCACGCACATACATATTTGGGAATAGCTCTGCCAAGTCAAGTCGGTTAGAGGAAGATTGATGAAATATTTGCCATTTTCTAGAATTTACTGCTTTCGCCATCCGGCATCGAATCGCTTCGACGTTTGCCCTGACCATAGCTCGCTGCTCGTGGACACACGACCAGAAACCGTAAATAAACAATCGCTTTTCTTTGGGAAAACAATTAACTTACTTAATGACATTTTCTACTTCCTTTGCTATCTAGCTATTTTCACCTCGTTTTTCCCCCATGCCGAACGCGTTCGGTTCGGTTCGTACGCAGAAATTAATTTGCCCAGAAATGCGCTTCCTGTACAAGCATCATCCGGTGTATCCTCTGCTATAATGAAGGAGGGTTCACAATTCGGCGCCCAGTGAGTCAACGGTCGACGGTTTAATGATTAAGATGGTATAAATTGCTTTCATTTCTTCGGTTTTTTTCCTTCTTCTGATGAACTACAACAGTCGGCGCGGTGTGGTCGACTGGAAAAGTTTTCCGCATTGTTCGTGCGCTACTGTCAGATCCGGTACAGTGCGGTGTCATTTCAGTCGTTGAATTATGTCAATTGGAATCAGGTAATTAAATTTGCGATCTCTAGTCCGCACAAGTTGTTTAATTACTTGAGAGAATCGGATTGTCAATGTGTCGTATGGGTCGGAGAATATTTGAGAAATAAATGATTCGCCAACATTTTTTAAAGGTTTTTCCGCAGTTCCATTTGAAGTGCACTGAAGCTTGAGTCGGTTTGAATGCGGAAAAGTAATGTATTTCAAACTAGTGTCTCCAGTGAGATATTTCCAGTAAATACATGTTCGTTTTCCCAGAGAAATTTTCTACAGAACTCCTATCTGGCAAGGGATTTGCAGACGTAGGCAGAAAGAGATTTGCTATTAACAATATTATATATACGAAGTAGCAAAAGGAAAAGTGACTGAAAAAACGAATTCTTTATGTCCTTCGCACTGCTTCAAAATTGGCAACCCCGGCCAAATTTCATATACCATTCGACTCAATGAGACGAGTCCGGAAAATACCAATTTGTGATTTGTTTAGTAAGGTTTAAAAATCTTCAAAAGCTTGGCTTGTAGCGAATTGGCACTGTTTAGGACTCACGTTTTTGCCTAACCATACACTCTTTCAGGAATCAGAATATATTGGCTCGACTGGCACGTTCCCCATGTTGTCCAGATATTTGTGCCTTGCCATGTCATCTTATCACTTTCCTGGTGAAAAGGGAAAGGGAGATGAAAGCAAAATGAAAGGGAACTGGAAAATGACAGCACAATATAATCACAACACAAAACAGTAAACAACCTGAATTTTTTACTTCCGAAGGAATAATGACTATAGCTCTTTTCCACACTGGGTTAGAAACAACAGTACACCCTTGAGTAAAAGCTCCCTGTACAATCATATATGAAGAAACAAAAAAATCCGTATACGCAATTGCATTAGTGCAGAGCAGTTACATATTAAATCATATGAAGTCGCGTAATCGGATTCACAAAGATCACACGAATAATGCTCAGCGAGTAGAATAGTAGTCACGTGATAATTGAGTTTGCAATGTTTAGTCAATGCCCAGTTCCTTGACATTTTCGAACTGACGTCCGACAGAAAAGTTTTTGTTTGAACGCAAGTTTGCCAGCTACGCCAATGGTTGGCATGTTCGGATGCAGCCCAACAGCGAATCTTGTGCTATATTCAACTTATCAACAGTGGTTCTAGACTAACAAAGTCAGTCACAGGGCCCGCTCTATCCAATTCAACCGCCAATTCATTTCCAGTAATACGAGAATGACTGTATACTCATAAAAGATAGATAGCATTCGAAATGCTAAGTTCTTCGATTTAAGTTCAGCATGGGACTACTAATTTCGATCTCTAATCTGGCGAACTAAGTGCTTTTGGGAATGCCTAACTGTCAGTGTAAAAATAAATTCTTTTACCGCAAATTCCTTGTTGAGGTGTCGATAATACGCGACATAGTATCGCGAAGATTTCTGCTGGGAACACAATACAGTATCTACCAAGCGAATGGGTTTGGTATAATCTCATTTCACGATAATAGACTCCGGGACCGCCCTCCAACAAATAACCGTCAGTCTAAAATACTACAAATTCATCAAGTTGTCGCTCTACACAGCCATTCCTCGCGAGGAGGAATTCTCACATTGAAAGTTTTTAAAAGTTATCAGGAATCAGTAGCGACTGGCTCAAATGGCACGTTCCTCATGTTGATCGGAGATTTGTGTCTTGCCATGATTTGTCTTTTCGTCATTTCCCTGATGGGCAGGATTGGTGAAGTAGTAAGTTTAGGGATAAAGAAAATAACGTCCCAGAGAACATAGACAATACGGAAGTATGTTTCATTCCCCAGGAAATAAAAGACACCTCGATTTGCGGATATATGAACACCCCCCAAAGGATATTGAGATGATAGATCGAAAACAACAACAAAGAGATATTGTCATTCAAATTCGGCTTAAACCGATTTAGGTTTATAAACTATCGTCGTGACATTTGAAAGCCATAGTTCAGTTTACAACGTTTTTTTGCTAGAAATTCCAGCAAACGATCGTTGATACTGCAAAAATACTGCTGTATTTTCTCTGTAAGCGACTTGATTCTCAGAACCTCCCATCAAACTGCCCACGAACCAGGATTATTTAACTCTAGCCTTATCAAAACATCAGTACTCTTCAAACATACCGTGGGATTCCACGGAATGCAAAGGAATACCTTATTCTAGTGAAGATTATATGGTTTGTAAAACGGAAGTCCCCTGCATTCTCGCTTATCTCCTCCAATTTCTATTTCAGCCAGGTACAGCTTTATTCGTTATCCGGAGAGAACCAAACAATACCATACCTAGCCAAACTCACTGAAACTGGGGAAAAATGAGTTCGGAGGGATTGAAAGGAGACACATGTGAAAATCTTTTAACAGATCATCCTTCAGCGCAATCGAAAAGTGACCTTTCTCCAACCTTGCTTGCACTCGATAAATATTGAAACTCGAAGACTCTATAAAATCAGTCGAAGCATTGTTGAAGAGAGCACCTCTCTGGTTGTGCTTCTTTTCATTAATTTTGAACAATTTTTTCCTATTTTAAGGTATTAGAAGGAGCACGTCTCTCGCAACTACCAGTATTAACACCTGATGTTGTGGGAAATGGCTCAATTTTCGATTCCCCGAAAATATAAAAAGGATCTACACGCATCAACCGTTTTATCAATACGATCAATACAATCTAGCAAAGTCCAGAGAGTTACATCTAACGCCTCTTCTCTGCCAGGTCGTGCAAATGTTGGATGATTTGCTACATTAAGTATGTGCAAATTTGTGCTGCTTAAACAGTCCAACCATTAGGTGCCTATCAAATTGATATCTGAGCTGCCTCAAATTATGTGGTGGGTATTTGCATCTCTACCGATTATGCGTGGAAACCCATTTCTGCCACAGTATGTTACAATCCATTTGAAATCATCAGAAGGTGTTGATTCATTATGCGGCGAATATGCCGAACAATAGAAGTAATTCCTGTTTATGTTATCAACAGTCACATTGACTATGACAGCACAAATATCACGAGTTTGAGGTCGGATAAAAGATATGCGTCGATAGCACTATTCACAAGTTTACATGCACGTGGCATTCAGCGTGGATTTATCATGCCATTTTGTTGTAAGCTACGAAGACGGGATTAAGTAGCTTTCCAACATAGAAGTTTCCTTCATGGAAATACCGTTCTTGAACCTATGAAAACTTTTGCTTCAGTTTCCTCAACAAACCATCGGCGACAAAGTTCCATATAAGTGGTGACAGCACACCACCTAGCGGGCATCCGCAGACATTTGGTTTCCTGATCTCCACTTGTCTTAACGACGAGCACAGATGTCGGTTGCTAAGCATTGCATGTACCCAGTTCGTGATATATGAAGGTACTCCATGACCTCGTGCTGCTTCCAAAATGGATTCGAAAGACACTTTGTCAAAAGCACCTCCAATATCACGAAAAACTCCTAAGCTAGATTGCTTTTGCGAAAAAGCTTTTTCAATGTTGTAGACAGCATTGTGAAACAGGGTGGTAATAGACAAGCTAACATCCCAAATGTAGTGGTCGATTAAACGTTCCACTGATTTGAGAAGGAAGGCGGTCAGACTGATCGGTCTTTGCCTCCTCATAGGTAAGGCTGCCAACTTTGGGAATGAATTTTAAAATTATCTCACGCCACGCTAATGGTTGGAAGACCACAAACTAGAACTTTTTATTCAAAATATACTTGAAGTATTCATATACTCTTTGAAGCAGAACAGGAAGAATTCAATTTTGCCGGAGACTTATGCGGAGCAAAACTTTCAATAGCCCATTTCATCGATTCGGTTGTCACAATTCCATGCGCAAATGCCCAAGATTCAGAACTACTTGAAAAAAGCTCAGGGGAAGTAGTCACAACATGCAGTGCCTAGGAATCCACAGAAGCGGACGATTCCTTATACCAAGAGGAGAAACCAACAAATTAATCCTTGAAAGACAGTCAACATTGTTCAACAACACATCGAAAAAGCAAATTCTTTGCAGGAAAGTGCGACTAGACTCGAGCGTTGGCAAATCTACCAACATGCAACTATTATTATTCGGTGGGAGAGGAATAGGGTCGTTCCAAGGCAGTCTTCTTAGAGCGAATTACGTATAAAGCTTCTTTGAACGCGCTCCAACCGGTTGCTTTGAACGAAGTTGTATGGTGCCTATACTTGTAACGCATACTTCAAGATACTCCGGACCAGTGCGCAGTATATTGATTTTAGCGCGTAGAAATCCACAAAATCATCAGTGTTTCGTTTGAGAAAGCCCAATGTTGTAAAAGCCTTCGCCGTTGTTGCGGTGATGTGGTCGGCGAAACGAAGTTTTCTGTCCAATAATACTTCGAAATCACGGATAGAATCCACCCTTCCGACGACGCAGACTTGGAGGGTATATTCGCAACGCCTTGGAACTGTCGAGCGTCCAAGACTTATCACCTCACCTTTATCGACGTTGATCTACATGCCTTTCAGCGAGCACCACTCCTCAATACTGTCTATATCCTTTTGGAGCGCAGCAGAATCGAGTCCCGAAGCAATTGAACGAAAGATTTTCAGACTTTATGCAAGTACAGAGATCGTTGATGAATAAGATAAAAATAAGTGGCCCTAGGTGACATCCTTGAGGACGTTTCAAAGACGCTTAAGCATGTGTTGCCAAGTCTAACAAAAGTTGATCGTTTAGAAAGGTAAGATTGTAGCCACCTGGTGACCCAAGAAGGAAATCCTAGTCGCTGCAGTTTCATAATAGCAATATTGTGCGGCACCTTGTCGAGGGCTTTAGCGATATCAAAATATATTGCATCAACTGGCTGACGCTATTCGACAGCTGGAACAAGAAAACTTGTGTACGTCATGGCCGAGCGTTTTTTTCTAAATCCGTGCGGACGTTCATCAATTATGTCGGAAGATGCAGCGTACAACGTATTGTAAACAAACTTTTCCATAAGTTAAGTCAGACAATTCAGAAGCGAGATCCCTCTGTAGTTTTTTATATAATGAGCGTTTCCAGCCTTACTAAACCGAACTAAACCAGCTTCTTTTCATACACTTGGGAAAACATTTTCCGTGATCGAGCGCTTAAAAACAATGCTTACTGGCGCTCGGGCGCAATGTTTTACGAACAAAAGAGGCAAGCAATCCGGACTCAACCCTTTCAACGGATCAGCGCTGGACGAAGCTCTCAAAACATCGGCATCGTTTACGTTAAGGCGGGGGAGGCTGATATTAAAAGTTGACAATGTTTCAAGGTAGTTTTGCGTTTGGTGGACAGGGGGGTGGAAAATACATCTCGGAATCTGCAAATAGATCCACCGACTTGGCTGAGGACTGTGAGCATTTGCCTCGAAGATAGTCATTTTCAGGAATACCGTCGGAACGTCTTTTGCTATTTATAAACTTCCAGAATGTCAAGGGATTAATTCACAGGCTGCATTGGACTTGGTTAAGATGCTTACTGAAAGCACTGTTACGGGCAGTTTCGTATTGCAGTTCAATTAGTAGACGACTAGTTTTGTTGATGTTAGTCGTAAATATCGCTTTCGTTGTTTCCGGAGCACGTTGCGTAGCCGACCAAGCTAGGCGTTCCACCATGGATACTATTTTTCTACTGACACGATTTTTTGGTAACATTACGGCGAAGAATTCGGCCTCGTGGAACGCTGCAACTGCCTGATCTACGTCCAGCATATCCTGCCAATTGACTGCATCAATGGCTGTTGAGATTTCATCGAGGTTGCATCGAGTACAGCGTTGACAATGTTCCAGATTAATATGGAATCTTCCAGATTTTTCCAAACTAAACTGATATTCGTCCAAGCCAGACATTTCGCCAGCTTTTTTAAATTTTGCCAAATTTTCCAGATATTCTGAATTCTGCGATACACCCCAGCGGAGATGACATTATGCCAGATTTTTTTTGGAAGAGTCAGAGTTTTTTGAAGTTTGCAGCAAAAAAGACCAACCATTTGAATTTTAGGAGTTGGAAATCTGGGTCATATTTTCCCAAACAAAAATCGATCAATACACGTTCTATGAAGACCAAAATGTATGTCGAATATCAATGACTTTGAGGTCGCTGTAAAGTGACAGATTTTGTCAGACATTTTCGTCAGATGTTGTTAGAAAAATTGTGGAAACCCTGATCGAGTAAAATTGCTGTTGAGGTCGTTATTGTTTGTATTATAAATGTCGCCAGAACGCGTGTCAAATCTTAAAACGAAGGGCTTATGGTAAGGGTCTACCTCGAGTATAGATATCGGAGGTTCAATCAGTTCGAACACTTTCCTGTCATTGACGAATGCTAGATCGAATGTCCATTCACTTTGCTAACAGAGCAGATTTGATAGAAACCATCAGCGACCAGCGTTTCTGTGGTGACCGTCTCTTGCTCCGATGTCGCATCTTCAAGGATGTAGTAATTAAACTTATCATCGAAAGACCACCGCATATGAGAGAGATTGTAATCACCTACAATATCTACATTATCTCGCCTACTGGCTTTGTCAGTAATGCTCTGGACAAAGAAGAGGAGAACATTATACAAGTCAGGATCACTATTGGAACTCAGATAAATGAAACGAAATGAAACGACCTGGCAGTGAAACACGTACGACAACATGTTCCAAGCATTCACATGCAGGTATTTTTAGTATATTCCCAGTTAGATGTTTATTTATTGTAATAATAACACTACATCCGCGCCCTAGATCACTGGTTAAAGAATTGCGATCGCATCTATAAATTGCGTAATTCGTCATTAGCTCGGAGTTTAATATATCACGCGTAGCCGTAGGTGAGATCAATAATGTCAAAGTCGCAGGAGATAAGAGCAAGCAATAAGGTCTGAGTTTTTGTTTTCATTCCGCGTACGTTTTGGTAGTAGACGGATAGGAAATCAGGTGTTGTATTCGATAAGCGACTTCAATTAGTACTGCATAATAGGCGTCTACATACGGGGAACGTGTCATTCAAGCCAATATATTCTGATTCCTGATTCGTTCAAATAATGGAAGATTGCACGAACGTATTGAACCCTAGCGAACTCATGTAAAGCAAAATACTCGCGTGCGAAGGGAGTTCAAAAGGCGCCCTCCGAAAGCAGGGCCGGGAGGACTAAGTTGGACGCTGGCTGATAGCACGACTGAATCGGAGCGCTCGGAGGCTTCCGTCATACTGTATAAAAAGGTGTCCCGGTGATGGCAGCGCAACATGGATTGGTTGAAGCAACCGCAGTGGTGAATATGAATTGAAGCTTCGTTCAAAGAATGTACCCAGTGACGTGCAGCAAACCAAAAGGTTTTCAGGGATCGGGTGGCCATTTAAAGCAAAATACGCTTCTGAGAAGGGAGTTCGGAAGACTGGTAACACGACTGCATCGGAGCTCTCGGGGGTTCTTCGTGGAGGTCCCAGTTCGTAGATTTGGGATTACGATATGTGACGATAACTAGCGAGACGTTTAATTGATCAAAGATGATGTACTTATGAACGTATAACGACGGCTGGAGTTCGATTTGTCAACTCACGCGAAATCCAGTCAGAGCAGAAAGTTACATCTACCACCTCTTCCTTGCCAGATCGTGCAAGTTTTGGGCGATTTCCTACATTAAGTTCAAGCAGATTTGTACTATTTATGTATTTCAACAATTCAGTGCCTTGACTCACATGGTCTCTAGGCTGGTTTTGTTCGGAAATAGATAACAGACCTACAACTACAATTTGATGGGGATTTAAACCTGAGTATAATAAAGGAACTCAAGCTAAACCCTGTCTTGACCACAGTTCAAGATATAATGGAGGCTAAACCGAACCTCGACATCCCGCATGAGATCCACATAGTGGATCGTTATATGTGAGATGCACGGGGTCACGTATTACCTCAAGGTACAATATCATTCTATACGGATGCTTCTAAAATGGGTAAACTGACCGATTCGAGTCTTCGGATCAAAAATTAAAGAAGCGGGAATGGGAAAGTGGCCTACAGTTTCTATACCTGTTCGGATGTCTGTTGGAAGCGAAACTACAGACATACAAAAATCACAATATTCACAGACAGCCAAGCAGCATTGTTGACAATAAAGTGATTGAAATGTAAGTCTCAACTTGTTTATGAATGCATCACAACTAAACAACAACTGTCAACCTGGAATAAAGTAATGATATTCTGGGTACCTGGCCACAATTAGCCAGATGTGGTTTATCAAACATGTTGTGGACCAGACCCATTTCTAGGCATATCTACCTGTGCCATCAAACTAAACGACTGACCTACTCACGTCAAGCTAAGAAATTCATACAACCAGATACAATGAGTGCCAAAAAAGCTAATGCATCTAAAACGAAAAGACTTACGTCTAATCGATCGCAGGTCTATTTATAAAACATTGTCCTGCTAAGTACCAGGCAAAAGTCAAAATGACATTTGTCAATTCTGTAACTTGGTTTGGAATAACTTGGGAGGTTGAAATAACAAACAAACAACTCGCTTCCAACTACAATGGATTCGGACAATTTGTAACATATAGAACAAACAGAAGCAACTACAAAAGATAACATGAATAGTGGTCGCAGTGGCAAAGTTTCCCCTAACAAAAAATTACTGTGACGTTTGTAAACATTCTCTGAAATATCGGAATGTATACGAAAATCCGAAGAAATATGCAAATTAAAAAAAAAAAAAATGCCGCTGTCATCTGTATAAAGAGTAAAATTTGTTAAGTAAATACCTGTTAACACACAAACATGTGAACGTGGCAACCCCGGCTGGAAGCGCAAAATCAAAACCGCAACGAATGTGTACCGCCACGGGGAATTAATTTGATGCTAAAATAATAATAGACCACCTCACACACAGTAGCGTAAACATCGAAGCGTAGAGGCGCAAAAACTGCTCATCATTTGAATTTATATCCCCCCATTAATCTTTCCCAGACGCAGCTCAGGACCCCGAAAATGCCAACGAAGATATCAACGATCGTTCGTTGGATAACACCGAACTTAAGACCAGAAGCTATATAGCGACCTTATTCAGAGCCCGGTGCTGATGATGATAGTGGATCTCAATCTAACCGGTATGCCCTTCGGCATTTCGGGACCTTCGGCGACCTTCACAAGTGGGTGAGGAATCGTTCGAATTATGGCGCTACTACCTTGCAGCAGTAGAAGAATGGGGTGCTGTCAATTGATTAAATTATTATGATGGGAAACGGTAAAGTTACTGCAGTAAAACTTGTGAGACACACAAACGCGAGTATCGCCCAGACAAAGTCGTTATTTTAACTGGTGTAGAGATAACGATAATAATTAGAAAAAGAGTTTCTTCTATCGTAGGAAGGCAATATGCCCTGTACCATCGCTACCGCACCCCGGGTTATAGGAGCCGCGTAGTTATAAATTCTTCGCTAATTATTTGAATAAATTATCCATTTCTTATCCCTCTTTCGAGGGCGCGTCTGTACTGGTCTGGGGCGGGAGGATGTCTCCTGGCAAAAAAATAAAAGTTCAGCCCCACACTTTGCAAGATGATAGGGGACGCGCGGGCGGCAGCAGAGTATACCCCAGAGCACTGCGAAGTCAGAGGATAAAGTTATCGTCAAGCTGAGAGTGGAGCTAGCTATAGATCCGGAGGAACGAGCCGACCTACAACATTCATCTGCACATTTTAATTTCATAAAATTCACCAACATACCGAACCATAGCAACAAGGACAGAACGGAAAGTTCCGAGAAGGGGCAAAAATAAATTATGTGAAAATAAATAACAAAAGTTTTTCTCATTTTCACCTCTACTTCGGAAGGCCCAGCCCCGAAACTGGAAAGCTTTTTTTTCTTGAAGAGTACTAGGCTAAAAAGCGACACAGAGTGCTTTGGGAGTGATAGCGAAATACTTTCGACGGGTTGCAGTCACAACAAATTTCATTTTCGCCCTCCTGACGAAAAAAAAACACATAACATAACTTTTCCACCCTGACTCCCACTGGGGAGTGGGAAACATAAAAAAAAAAACAAGTGGAACGGAAAAAGAATGCAGTAAAGTCTTCGGTCACTGCTCGTATACGGACGACGATGTACATATTTTTTGTTATAATCACAATAATTTTATTGCAGCATTTCTGTATAATTACAGTTTTTTATGTGCCGCATCATCACTCCACTACTGGCACCGCCCCGCTGGTACTGGTACCATCAGATCCATCAGCCCCAGTCGTCCGCAATCGTTTCGTTTTGGCCTACTGACTAGAACTGAATAAAGCACAAGTTTGTACAAGGTCGATAAGAATAATAGAACAGCGTGAGGTGACCGGTGACAGTGTTTGGTCATTACAGCTCGTAAAAAAAACCAGCGCAAAACAAGACCGCGTGGTTCACCATTAGCTAATGGGTAATTTCACTTAGCCGAACGAAGGTGATCGCGGGTGATAATCAGTCCGAAAGTATCTGGCTCGGATATATGGTGGTGTGTCTGTGGTGAGGATGATTCGATAAGTCGATTACTTTCCCTGTGGAAAAGAAATACGATCAAAAATTATCCTCAATTGATCGTTCGATGAAGACGTTTGGAGAGTTATTACGATTCTTTTTTTGCCAAAATAAGAAACAAGTCTAATTTAATCGAAGCCAATTCGTGAATCTCTTCGTTTTTCGTTCTCACTTAATAGACTAGAAAAAGCCGAAGAAATAAAGTTCTAAAAGTTCGTTTGATTTCCAGAATTTTTGTACCGCTATTCAATGTGTTCTTTTCTCGACAGAGCTATAGGTTTCATCAGGAGGGTTTCTTATTTCTTCGGGAGTGAAGAATTCAGACGACTAACTCTATGTGTTATGTTTTGATTGTCTTGTTGTATCACTTCACTTCCCAAACCTCTACTACTTTTTCTTCTCCCATTTCCTGCAAAAACAACATAACAAAGCACAAATCTACGAAGGTTGTGGGGAACGTGCCAACTGAACCAGTTTTGTCGGTTGTACTGTGGAGTCACTTTTTTATATCACGATTATTGAGGTTATTGAGTAACCTGGGAAAAGGACGGTTTCGCTACATAATCTGGATCATTTAACAGGTTGTGACATTAGAGCATCTCATCTCCATGCTAGGTGCGGCTCTAAACAACGTTTGTTCCGTAACTGGCGGCTGAAGGAAAAATGCAGTGTCTCGTCAGCTATATCCAGTCCCATCATGAGGCAAGGCGGAATGCCGAATAAACAACCAAATAACCCCGAAACAAATTATAATGGATAGAGTATGGAACAATCGGTGAATGTCTAACGGAAACTAATTGGAACTACTGCAAATGCTAGAAAAATATTGGAAGTCGTCATACCTACTGCAAAGAGTGAAATGAAGCGATCGCAGTCTTTCAGGAAGTTCCATGGTGCGGCACAGGAGAATGAAAGTTCCACGCAATACTAACTGCGGGTATCTCGTCCAAGTACCATATCTACTGCAATGAACGTCTAGATAAGCCTTACGGAGAGTGTCCAAAACATAACGTAAGACTCATCATCAGGTACACAAATGCACTGTCAATTCTGTCGGCCAGTTATTGGCATGAAGAGCTTCCACTCAACCACCAACGACTAGGTCCTAAAGTTGACAACTATCGCCGCAGCCAGAACATTGCTGCCTGTAGCATCTATTTTGCACGGAAAATTATTCGAAGCATGCATGGAAACACCCGAATAGTGGGACTTGCTTGCAAATCGATCATGTTTTGATAAACGGTAGATATTTCTCCGAAGTCATCTATGTCAGAAGCTTCCGAGGACCGAACGTCGACTTTGACCATTATCTAGTGATGTGTAAGATAAAGGGTAAGACTGTCCAGCATAATTGGTTCCAGGCGTGAGAGAACCATGCTACTAAACATTCAGCGGATGTCGACTGAGCGTGTGGCCGGGAAATATGCCCGAAAGTTCAATGAACGAATCAAGGATCGGTTAACAAGAGATAACTTGAACGTAGGATGCTAGCAGGTCAACGAGATGGTCAGTATAATAGCCACAGAAGTGCTGGGAAACCAGTGAAATTGCTGGTTTGATGTTAAGTGTCAAAAGGCGACAGACTAGAAAAAACCAGGCAAGAAAATGTAAGCTTGCAGCGGCTAAACGTCAGAAAACGAAACGGCGAGTTGACGCCAGCCGAGAAAAAACTTCATCGACGAAAGAAACCTGAGCAGGAGTGGCTACCCGGTGGAAGGAGCATTTTGAGTTCTCTTTGAACAGAAAAATGACTAATGAAGGCACAATGGATGATGGACAAGCTGTGGATCCACCCACGATAGACGAAGTGCGGCAGGCCAATCGAGAGTTGAAAAACGGTAAGGCCGTTGGGCTGTGGTATCCTAACCGAACTTCTAAAGCTCGGTAGTGACCGGCCGTACGAAGCAATTCACTGCATGATCGGGATGCTCTGGGTGGAAGAATATCTTCGGACTGCATAGATGGCTTCAGATTGGTGGGTTCATGTCTTTCTGCACAAAATCCACAGAATTAGCCGCACACCACCCTTGCACAATTTTTGGAGTAGTGGGCAGTAAACCAAATCGGTCTAAAACAACAGTTTTTGATCGTACTGTGTTAAAAACGACAAAAACCATTTTTAGATGGATTCAGATTTCATCATACTTCGTTGATCAAGATAACAGAATATTTTCGGACTGGTTGGATAACCTCATATCCCCTTTTCTCAAGAATGGCCTAAGATTCGAGTGCATTTAATATCGAGGCATAACGATGCCTAAAAGCTACTCTCTAGAGTTCTGTTTAGCAGACTAGGCCCTTTGGCTGAAACCCTTGTTGGCGAAAACCACAGCGAGCTCTACAGATGTTCACCGTTCACCCAGCGATACATCCTGGATAAGTTCTAGGAATAAAAGCGTTAAATACACTAGGTATTGTAGATAATGGAGAAAGATGCAGACGCATGAACCACGAATTGTACAAAGTACACAAACATGTTTATATCCGAGGCCTGATAAAACACGGTAGACGACAATGGGCTGGATATGTAGTGCGAATACCGGAAAAGGTGTTAGCTAAAGTTATACTCAACAGAGAACCAGGAAGAGATCGTTCAAGAATATTGGAGATTGGCGAGATCGAGTAACCTGGAACTCTGAAAATACATTCGGCCATGATGATGGTGATGAAGTACTACAATTACTTCGCTGAATTTCTGTTTCAACAGATTTCGCAGCCTATTATAGGAGCGTACAGGGTAATTGGGGGGCCAAGTGCGAGGGTTTTGACGCTGAGAATTCTTCATGTTTGGGACTCGAATAGGGGATGAGAATAGGGCTGGATTTAGTATTGCTCCCAATTTTTGTGGTCATGACCATAAGCCGAAACTATTTGTTCGGCGAAATATCTCATTTGACGAAATTATCCATTTGGCGAAATGGGGATCGACTAAATGACCCGCTTCTGGAAAAAAAAACAAATCTTGGGCTTTAAGCAACTAATTGAAATGGTTTTAAGCAACGAAGTCAGCTGTGCCTGATCTAGCCAAATCGTCTACCAATGCATTGCCAGTAATTACCAGAAAGATTCAAAACAAGCATTTGAAATGCTGAGCTCTTTAAATTGAGCTCGAAACGCTATTTAAAAAAAAAACTGGCTAACCAAGTGCTTTGAGGGCAACCTGATTGGCAGCAAAATAAATTCTACCCTGCACTCTAACGGGTGTATGCTACCCCGAAACGCTAAAATTCCCGTTTGAAATAACTGTGCAGTGTCTACCAAGTAAATGAGATTGCTCTAATCTCATTTCATGACAGTAGACACCAGCATCGGTAAAGGTATGCCAATATTGATCTAACATTTTTTCTTTTGCTCCGATCTATGGTTTGAGTCCCCATGATTTTTCGAAAGCTCGTTTGCATGGACTGAAGTATATAGACATATTGAGTTTTGTATCTAGAATAACTCCAACGTACTTCACTTAATCTGCGACATAATTACAGGGTCAAAGAACTGTACCGGACGAGATTGTATTTGAATTAGCAGATAATCTATCAAAAAGAGACCAACAAGACATGAGATTTGCTGCAACAAATCAAAAAGTCTGGTAAGCAAATACCATGAACCAGAGCCACATTCGAAAATTCAAGGTAATCTAGATTCGTCAACAAGCCAACGACGACAATTTTGCATAAAAGTGGTGACAGTGACCTTGAAGGCATCCGCAGCCAATCAAGTTCTTACTTCTCTATTTATCTTCAATATAAGCACAGATGTAAATTGCCAAGCACTTGGTATATCCAGGTGGTATGGGACCATTCATAAATTTTAGAGGGGAGGGGGTACGATAAGTTGTGACATGTTGTGACATAGGGGGGAGGGGGAGTTAGATCGTTACGTAACATGTTTTCACCGAAGAAAAAAAAATTCTAGGAATCTGTTACGTAATAGCCCTAGTAACAATTGAGGTTTTATGGTAGTTTTATAGCCACTCATAAAACTTAGATTGCACTTGTAGCGTGCTATAAAACTTAAATTGTTACTTGGGAGGGGAGAGGGGATGGAGAATTTTGTGACAATTTGTTACATGGGGGGAGAGGGGAGTCAATTTTGGGCAATTTTTGCGTTACGTAATTTATGAATGGTCCCTTATATATACAGGTACTCATGATACGGGTGCTCACCGAAGATAACATCCCGAATGTGTGGTCGATTAAGCTTCCCAATGATTTGAGAGGAGATTAGACTTATCGGTCTAAAGTTGTATGCCTTCTTGCAGATAACTGGAACACATTTTTCAATTATTTCTCACAACTCCAAAATGTGTTTGAAGCAGCCATGGATAGAGAGGGAGAGGGGCTAGGGGATAAACCGAGATACACAACGACTTTCTACAAAACGTGTCTCTCGTGAACACGCTAGAATAAGTTTAAACAAGTTGATGGGAATGTTGAAGAAGGTATTAGACGTAGAAGACTAAGCAGACTCCAAAAATCAACACTTCCTCGCTAGTGATTTAAGTTTCGATCAACTCACACACGGAACTTAATGTTGTAACAATTAGCAGCATGTTAGCCGCTCTCTATGATAACCAATTGATGCAAATGTATATACGACGCGGTGAAACAGTAGTGAGACATTCATAGATTGTTTCGAAGAGCGACTAAAATGTTGCGACTGGTTGCATTTCCCAGATATTCAACACGTAACGAAGCATTGTCTCCCGTTCTTTTCTTTTTGGTGTTCATTATGGAGAGAAACGATTGGAAATTAGATAGAAAAGACGAAAAAGAATAAATCATGGGAATTGACCCAAGAGCGTTTCTTTCAATATAAGATCGTTCGAGATTGCACTCCGATGCTCTGATGTCGGTTCAATTAAAGCGACATTTTTGAAAGCTCTTCGTATAAAGCCTTATTTTTTAAAGTCTTCGCAATTCGTACGACTTTGGTGCGTTACAAAATTATAGCTTTCCGAAGAGGCCGAACATGACTTTTTTTTGAAGGTGTGAAAAAACAAGAGTTATATGGGCGTGCATAGCGTAGTTGCTAAATCGATTGCCTTGTACGGAGCTCACTTGAGTTCGATTCCCAACCATGCACATCGGGTTAATTTTTTTTGAAGATATGATTCTAACTCGAATAATATGTGAATGACAATAAGTTTAAAACCTTTATAATAAGGAGCAAATTATTTTTATTCAAAAAAACAATTTTTTTGAGAATTTGTTTAATAAAATGCATTCTAAAATTTTCCTCGCTCCCAGTTTTGAAATTAATCAACACTTAAAAAGTATAGTGATCATTTCAGATCTCAACAGCATCGAAAGTGTTCAATAGTTCCAGATCTGAATAATACTATTTATATAAGAATATAGAATAGAATAAGTTTAGGGTTACGACGAAAAATTCCAAGGTAAAAACGCGTCCATCCTAGAATCGGGTAATGTGCGATAAATATCTGCGAGCTTGATACGACTACTCGATGGCATGTAAATCATATGATAGCAAATTAAGCAGCCAAAAGGAACTGAAAGTGGCTCACAAATTCACCAATATTGTAAAAGTTTGACATGAATGGGTAAAATTTTATCAATTTGAAGACAGATTAAGCAAGTCTCCTTTGCAAAAGAGAAGAACGAGCCATAGTGACACGATGTGTTCTCGTCCATATGTCGGAAGCGAATGATGCTGAAATGATTATGCTCAACCATATTTATAGTTTCGTGTCAATTTGTTAATGAGTCTATTGAACTATTTAACAAGTTTTACGTACATTTTGAAGTAACAATACATGCTTTCATGATCACTGTTATGCATAATTTTTTTTCTGATAGAGTACAACGCATAATGGAAAATATGAGCATTTCTTTGTTTTGCTATCTTCAACAATTTCGGAATTAAACTATTTTTAATTATATTCACGCATACAAAATCATCAAAAGTTCTACACAAAGACAGTTCACAGCTAAATCTGGGCCCAGTTGTAAGAATATTACTTAGCCAAACTACTGGTAAATTCGATTATTTTTTTTTTATTTTTGACCAATACATGTAAAACTGCAAATGGTAAGCATTGTTTGGACAAGAGCTTTCAGTTTTCAAGATGGCGTCGTCTGAGTCAGTATGTAGAAAAGCTATCTTTCACAAATGTTTAGTAAATCACAAATTCGCTATAAAACATACTGCTTCGAAAAATTTAAGTACTTTTTGGACCCGAATTTTACACTGCAACTAGTCAAATTGATGCTCCTGAACAACTAAAACGCAAATACAAAGCAGAATTTTTTGAAAAGTATCTTATCTGGCAAGCTATATGTTCTTGTAGTCTGAAATTTCAGACATTCGTAACAATGGATACCGGAAAAATTTATGAACAGCAGTGTTTCAAAAATCGATTGTTGCCTTTTCGAATTAAAATGCAACTAAAACATTGTCCTGGCCAAATTTAGCCAACTGCCATTACGCTAAGGACACGATTGCTTCATATGAGCTGAATCATATTGTATGTGTCTTTAAGGATTGTAAACCAACAACTTTGAGAAGCTTGGTGGGGAAGTATCATCGACCCCAGAATTTTGTTTCCAACGTCTTAGTGCTTTTTCGGTGTGAACGGTCTTCATTCGAACAATTTCAAGTACTTGGCGGTTTCCTTTAGCAGATTCAATCATTGAAATTTATATATTGAGCACCACGCAAATGTCCAATTCTGAAAAAAAAAATTGTCAAATATGTCCGAATCAAATCTAATCAAATCAAGCCCTAACGGTTTTATAAGACACTTTAAAGGCTAAAAAGCTATAGTTCATATAATGGCTAGTCTACAAAATTTTCTATTCGTTAGTTCAATGATATAATCTGCACAAAATTCACAGATCTAGCCGCATACCACTCTTGCACGATTTTAGAGTAGTGGAAGCAACTATGCTATATTTCTCCTTATTGAAGAAAATTTAGGTAAAAGACTAGTTTTAAGAAAAAATGTTGTAAATGGCATTTGCGCGTAAAGAGCACAAAACCTATAAATAAATTAGTTATTGGAGAGGCGTTTCGAGTTTCCCTTTTCTTGCGGGACATCACGCAGGACTAGGGCTTTGATCAGAAACAAAAAATGTGTTTTCATTTTTTGGAGCTAGCGTCAATCAGGCACTAGCTTAGTTCTGTCACTAAGTTAGTGTCGGATTCTGATGAGAGGAACTCGAAACGCATCTCCAATAACTAATTTAGTAGAAAAGGAGCCAAATGGATCTAAAACAACGGTTTTAGACCCATTTGGCCCCAACGTTCGTGCAGTCTTAATAACAGCAAAATCTACCTTTAGAGGGATTCATTTTTATAAATCTCAGCGTTTATGGTGCTGGTTTACTACGTTTACCACGAGTACATATGGCCTGCCAAATCAGGTACTTCGAAGCGAATTTCGACAGTTTCTTCCATTTAAAACGGTCACCCACAGCCAACTTATCCTAGCACTTCAAATAATCTTGTTCGACCAACTGCTTAAAATCCGCTGTGACGTATGCCTCATCATCAACGACGTGTAGAGTAGAGTTTCCGGATGCGCGTTTTAGCATATCTCTGCTGGCGTTCGTCCCGATTTGAGAAGATTGTGATTCTAACTTATCCAGGTGTACTATCATGAGGTTCTCATGGTAAAGAGGAACAAATCTGTCTTTGCCGGGAGACATGTTGGTAGACTTGAGTGATTCGTAGTAACACTGTCTAAGCTCGACTCCTGCCAGCAGAAGACTAAAGATTAGTCTTTTAGGATTTTAAGCCTGTTTATAATGACCGTGCCACTTCTAGTTTTCCTATCTGTGTATTTCACACCTTTGTGCCTTATGGAAATTCGAGTTTTCTCGTTCGTTTTCCGAGGTTTTAAGAAAAAGTAGTGTAACGATTCACCACACTTCATGTTATGCTCGCATATCGGTGAAATTATCGGCTCAGCCTTTATGTAGTTTTATTTTTAAATTTTAAAAATCATGAAGTTGATTAAGCTCAAATTCCCGTCATGTTACAGAACTGTTAATAGTGGCAAGACGCCAGGTTAGGCTAACAAAAAAGTTTAACTGTTTCACCACATCCATAAATCGTCCGCCAGATCAGAAAATTCTGGTCAAATGTTGATATCCCTTTCTCTTGTATCTATTCTTAGACGGTAAATCCAGCCAAGGCTAAACATATTCCTGTCCAGGGAGTTGTCCTAAGTTTCGTCATCCATAACGATACAACAAGATTTAAAGGGGCAACTTCGGGTAGAGTTTTGTGGGACAGGTTTTTGGCTTCGACACTTTTCCGCTCAACCCGATTTGGTGTCACCTTGCAAACAGGTAGTCTAGAACATCTGGCATTATCTAACGACATTAGGGATTGGCCTAATCAGTTGACTTTAAACTCTTAAATATCCATCTAATTACTTTTTTTTGATTATAGAGGTTTTAACCTTAAGGTCATTCGCCTCTTCGGGTTAGAAAAATCTCTTATGAAAAATTTCTAACCATATGTGCGGGGTCGGGACTCGAACCCAGGTGCGCTGCGTACAAGGCAATCGATTTACCAATACGCTACGCCCACCCCCCCAATCTAATTACTTTGTTTTGGAATCGATTCACTATTAACCTTTGAAAATGTCGTTCAGTTTTCGGTGACTATCAGTTCATTTATTCAATGAATTTCTATGCCCTTCTCGAAATAAAATTATGTCCTCGAATCAACTATAATTTTATGGCAGTTCTATAGCCATTTATAATATAATTAATTCATTTTTTGGGTTTTTTTTTTCTTAAGTGCTAATACCTTACTTAAGTCTTTTTTGGCGATATCAAACGACGAAAACAGATGAGTTATACGAAAGCAATTATCTGACAAAAAATTCCCTCCTGGAGGCAGGATTCGAACCTGCAACCCTTGGGACTCTGGCCTAATGCACAAACTATTATACTTTCACGGCACTATGATGACGTCCCAGGAAAAACACATGATTATCGCATATCTCTATTAACTGGTTACAGACCAGAAATCGACAGTCTCCATTAGCTTCATCATCCACCGTAGTACGATGGATAATGAACAAATATCAGACATCAGACGATAACAAACACCCCGTCCTTGGTATCTAGCTGGTGGCAGCGGTTGTTTGTGATATTACTCTAGAGACAATGCGGTAATCATGTATTCTTCCTGGGACGTCATCATAGCCCAGGGATAGCATAAGGGTTTGTCCATTTGGTTGGAGTCCCAAGGGTTGCAGGTTCGAATCCTGTCTCCGCGAGGAATTTTCTCAATTTTTTTTAACTTACCATTTCGATCAGTTTTTTCAGTTGAATACCACCAAAAAATCATTTACAAAACAAATACAAGTATTTACTGAGAAAGCACATGTAGCGGTCTTTAAAACTTCAGTTGTTACTCGGGTGGATACGGGCCTGGCTTGAAGAATCCATATCATCTTTTAAGTAAAACTAGAATTAATTTATCTTCTCGGAGACTTATGCTGAGCAAAGCTTCCAACTGCCACTGTGGTAGATTCGGTTGTCACGACTCTACAAGGAAATCCCAGGGAATCAAAACTATCTGACAAGAAATCAGGACAGTCGTCAGTTACAGCTCCGCACTATCGCAATAACTCTAAACGGTATCTTGAGATTTACGAATCTGTAATCGTATTGCTTAATCCGGCCATAAAACTGCTACTTATATACATACAAATACATTATGTGATGCAGGCACAAAGAAATTTGATTGCATCAACCAGTTTTATTACCGTCCAACCGGGATTTAGATTAGATGCACAGATTTCTGTCTCTGTCATCAAACTTGTCTAGTTTTATGATCCCCCGCTTTTCACCATTCTCTTCCAGCCATGAAATAGAGGGTAAAAACACGCAAAAACTTTTGTTTTTTCATTTTCCGGAGAAATTACTTTTTTCTCCGGCATCCCTCTAGCATCTCTAGGAACGCGAAAAAAAAACCATCATACCGAAGCGTAAATAAACTTTAACCAGATTATCATAATTCTTTCGGATGCCGGCGTCAAAAGACTGTCAAAGTCGTTAAAAATTGTCACTCTACACCATCAGGATGACGCGGGGTCTGTTTATGACTGCGCGCGGTCGTCACAATTATGGCGTTGATTATTATTATTCGCTCGGTGGTTTGAGCTCCGAGAAGGTCCGACCGAGCAAGAGCAGATTTGCGCCGCATGAATTAAGGACACAGACAAAGAAAAAAATCACAAACAACACTTACCTCTTAACGCCTTCATGTGCGCCACCGCCATCCGCAGAATCGTCAGCTTGTCCGGCTTCCGGGCCAGGGCACTACAGGTTGGGACCATGTCCGACAGTTCCGTGATGTAGGCGGTCATTTTGTTTCGCCTCCGCCGCTCGATCTCGCAGTGGTTTTCTCTACTGCAAAAGGGGATAATAAAATATGACCTGCGTTACAAAACAGTAAGTGCTGGGGGTGCAATGTGCGATTGTTTTTTGTTTTGTAAATATTTTGTTTAAGTGGGATAGTGCTAGTATGGAGGGTGTTTTGAGTTGAAAAATAATTATATTTGTAATTGTTTATCAGAATTAAAATTGAGCAAAACTGAAGATTCAATTGTATCGTAAAAGCGCAGTTCCACGGCTTACAAAACCCTTGCAACAATTAATGATTTTGAACACGTTTCAACTACATAGTTTCATTGTTTTATAAAAGCATTTAATAACCCTCAATCATCGAAGGAAATTCCCCAAAGGAAGCTGCCTCAACTGGAATGCCTTGAACTGCTCAACGCCCCACAATTCGACAGACAATCAATTGCGCAAAACTGGTCGCTCTGGGCAATTCATCGTCCTACGGCCTGTACCACACAATTCGCTCCCTAATTAACCTGCATAACTCAATAATTTTATTCGATTGCGTGTCACACCTTTCCGATAGTGAAACGAAGTCGTTTTTTTTGTACTTCATATGTACCAACCGCAAGCATCAAGCGCAAACAGCTCCCGCGAAGGCACAATGGATACTTCCTGGCGTGTGTGCATATGGTCGGGTCGATTGTAAATTCTCCGTTTTGATTGTTTCGATTGCGAAATCGTTTTCCCGCCAAAGGCAACCCCTTTGTCAAGAAACGGAAAACGGAAAAATGCTTCCATGAGACAATATCGATGACGGCTCTCGTTCTGCACATTCATGTATTTTTTTATGCGAAATCAATCCTTTCCCAGCTTTATTTTATCTACTATCTCGGTTCGCTTCTCCGCGCGCGCGCTTCTTTTCAAATCGTTCCGCAATAAAAAATAAAGTAAAATAACAATAATAATAATTGTTATTATTATTACGATACACTGCGGTCTTTTTGATATCGGTTGCCCACGCCCCCAACCCTTCTCTTTCGAACCACTTTCTGCGCGAGATTACGTCATTTCTGTGCTTTATTTTCCCACATACAGAACGTTGCTTTTTCCTTCTTCCGCCGAGCTGAATCAAGCTAGAAGGTTCCTTTACCCTTGCGCTTGCAGTTTTCCCTCTTATTTTTTACGATTATGAATTCCTCTATATTTATGATTCATTTCGGGCTCTTGCCCCACACACACAGCCCTTACGGGGCACTGGAACCCTTTTCCATTCCATCATCAGGTGCTCGGGCAAAAAGCCCCCAGACCCAACGAATCACTTTAGATTCAATTTCCCCCGTTGTGCCGGTGGGTCCGTAATGGAGCCAACGGGGGGACGCCCTTTTGAACCCATCTCAATTTCTTCCCCCTGGATAACACAACCCAGAGAGAGAGGGCAGGATATTTATAGGTATGTCGAGACGAAGTTACGGTTAGGAAATTAAGTTCAATTTATGGTCATTATGTTTACAGAACAATCACTGGCTGGATGGCTGGCTGGTTGCGCATGGCCACAGCTCGGTTTAGGTTAGGCCGGCGAGAGTTTGCGCAAATTATGATGTTCGCACATTTTAACATCGAACTAATGTGTCGGTGATTGTTGGGTGTCGCGCTGCTGGTTTTGTGGGGAAATTTTTTTTTTTGTTCATCAATATTATCATGCGTTGTATCATTATCTTTTATTTAACTGACTCTTGGGGACAAGCTTGTTTGGATCATGAAAAAGCAGTGTAGGCATTAATGTTGATTTGGCATAATGGTCATTTGGTATAATGGTCATTTGGCACAATGATCGTTTGGCAAAATGGAATTTGTGTGCAATACTTATGCGGTTCTATAACATTCACCGGCATGTCATTCGCTCAAAAATCATTTACCCGAATAACGTTCGCCCGAAAACCATTTACCCGAATGGACCATTTACCCGAATGCCATAAATCCGAATAGACAACTCGTTCGAATGTTATTAACCCGAATACCGCATTCACTCAAACATAGCATAAAATCAAATGCAACGGGAGGTAACCCTATGCTTAGAAGACCATTTTCAATTGTTACAATTCCAACAAGTTCTCATCGCAGAGTCTGGGTATTAAGGGGTTACATATCTTTTTGAGAGAAAAATGTCAAGAAAGTTTGAATTTACGTAAAGGCATAAAGCAATAATTTCATTACATCAAACTTATAGTATTTTGGTAGTACATTTTTCAGTGAAATAAACAAGCATAAGTTTGTAAAAATATATTGACAATTGGCGGAGTTATGAGTTTTTCCCTGAAACCCTTTTAAATTCAAGAAGTTTGCGGTGATCACGATTGATCACGATAAATTACTAAAATTCCAAAGATGAATAAATCATATTTTTTTCCTGCATTCCTAAAAAATCACTGTTTTAATCTCTAAAAATTGTATTAAAAAATTTTTATCTAAAAACCAAAAGTAGGGTGATGAGCCTATTTGCGCCATGTTTCTATTATCACCCTACCCATTTGAAGCCGTTGGTTAGAGCAGTGTCTGCCATCTTTGTTCAACGTATTAAGTCAAATGGTAGCGCAACAATAGGGGCATTCGATTCGAGTTTTCATTGTGCTCAAACACGAGAATTGTACTGTTTTCAACGCATTTTTGTTGTTATATTGGTTCTTAACAACAAAGCAAAGCGGTTGATGTCAATTTTTACGCATTCCGTTGATTGTAAGGCAAGAAATTACCGATTTATTGAGACACCTTGCTTAGTATGGTGAAAATAGGCTCATCACCCTATATGCCAAAAAAAGAAATCTTTAAGGTACGAGAAAAATTAGTTACGATCAATTGAAAAAAAAAATTGAAGAAAATTAGTTGTGTAGTTTTTCAGCAAACGTAATCACGAAAAATCGATTTTTAGAGAAACGACATTTCGAGAAAATCGTGTTAAAATATTTAAATTACCACTGCTCTTGGTAGACGACGAAGCGCGCTTGGAAGCACTGTAACTTTCAATCTATTTCTCGGATCTCTATAAAAAATTGGGAATACATTCTCAAGGAGTTTTACTTTCAGATAATGTAATAAAAAAATTCAATTTTTTGAAAAATAAAAAGGTATATAACCCCTTAAGCACATCATCATCATCGTCATCATCATCGTGGTCTGCTGTGATTTTCCAGTTGCTGTCGGCTGAGAGCAAAAGATCACACCGTCGTCCGTGGAATAACATTCGTTCGCGGCATCGACATCAACAGCTGTTTGCCACAAACATAAGAGTCGATTCTTTCTTTCAAACATGAGCAGTTCTTTGAATTGGTCTACCAAACAGCCCTCGCAAGTAAACTGGCAATCCACTCGTTTGCACGGTTTACTCAAACTTAGGGGTTGCTTGCTTCTATCAAACAAGTGCAATTCTTTGAATGTGCATACCAAATAAGTTCGCAAGCAAACTGTTGATCTGGTAGTTTACCCGGTTTATTTAAACATATGGTTTGATTCTTCTTTCAAACATGAGCAGCTCTTTGAATCTATATACCAAATAGCCTTTAGCTTTGTCGCATTACTGAGACAATATGCGATAATCATGTGTTCTTCCTGGGACACCATCATCGGCTAGGGGTAGCATAAAGGTTTGTGCATTGGGCCGGAGTCCCAAAGGTTGAAGGTTCGAATCCTGCCTCTGGGTGGATATTTCTTTCACATAATTGCTATCGTTCAGCTTACCATTTCTATTTGTTTTCCTCGTGAAGATATCACCAAAAAAGTCTTTAAAAAGTTTTCGCATGAGCTTACCGGCAAAAAAATAATTTATGTATTCTGCCAATAATATAAGCCAATAGAATTTCTTTAAAGTTAGTCCAAATTTTTTTTTGGCTTTTTTAATCATGTTAAAAATTTTGGAGTGGACCTCAAAATACTATGAGAGATATTACAATTATAACATTAAAACAAGACAATTTTACGCCAAATGCCCTGTAATAAGCCAAATATAATTAAAATATCTTGTGAAGTACTTTGAAATCCAGTCTGAAATGTTTACACAATCTTCTCAATATAATTATACATGTTTTAAAAAAAATTGAACAATTATTTTTGGCACAACTTTAAAAAAAAATTAAATTGCTTCTAACATTTGCAGAATACAGAACATAAATAGCAAAAACAACTATTACAAATCTTTTTTAGTGAGATTATGCGAAAACGAAACTTTTATTATGTAATATTTTTTGCAAACATCGAATAGTTTCCAAATTATCAGTGATTGTAAATGTTTAATTTTGTACAATTCAAGAACTCATAGCTCAAAAAATACGTCATATTCAGCGAAATTAAAAAAATACAGGCCAATTATTTTTAGCTATAGAACGGAAGGAAAAAAATTGGGAGGAATTAAAATTTTGGTTGTAAATTTTGCGTGGAATAACCCGTATTCTGTGAACGTAAGAACAAATAAAAAATTTCGAAGCTCAGCTATTTTTTGGAAACATTTTTTAATTATATTGAGAAGATTCAGAATGGAGTTCGAAGTACTTTACGAGATATTTCAATTATAAATAGCCTATCACTGGGCGTTAAGAGTAAAAGTTCCTTTTTACTGCTTAAAAATTGTAATATCTCGCAAAGGATTTTGAGATCCACTCTAATTTTTTTACAAATCTTTTCAATATTTAACATATTAAAAAATAAGAGAAGAAAATTTGATCCAGCTTAAAAAAATAATTTTTCGTATAATAAGAATACATAGCTTATATAACAAAAACAAACTTGTTTTATTTAACTGTTATTTATTCCATTTTATAAACTTCAAAAGTTAAAATACTCATAACTTTAAAACAATATAATATTCATTAACCCACGAAATATATACATTACTATTACTAATTTTGCTTATACGAAAAAAACGTACACAATAACAATAGGACTAACAGTAGTGATTTGGTGCTTTCGTTCAATCGGATGTCAATTGCTGCCAAATCACATATTGGTCAATGAAATATAATTAATTCAATGTTGTAACCAGTAGTCACATTTTAGTCGCTTGCTATGGTTTCCAATTAAGGTGCATGTCAGTTTGAGTACGGCGGGACAACCAATAAACATCGAAAGGCAATCACCGAAGCGACTAAAATGGTGTGACTGGTTGAATCTATAAGTCAATACATAGGTTTCATGTATTGACTTATAGATATAGATTTCATGTCTTCAGTATGTGACAGTCTTTCGTTCTTTTTTGTTTTGTTGTGAAATACAATGAGAGCGATGTACAGGCATCACGAAGAAAAGGGAGGAAAGAATCAATTGGAATCGACTCAAGGTCACCATTTCTATCTTTTCTATAGGAGTGTTTTGGAATTGCGCTCTGATCGTCTCTGACATCAGAGGTGTCATCAACGAAATCAGTCTGTGATATTTTTAATTCGTAAGTTCAGTGACATAAAAACTATCAATTTCGCGAAAAAATAAGCTCTATAGAGAAATCTGAATATTGCAAAAAAAAAGAAATAAATAGTTGTTCGCATCTGTCTGACAACATTGCCGAACATATTATGTGAAAGTACACGAAAACTTTAATGTAAAAAAGCAAAGAAAAGCCTCGATACTACGTCATTTGGCGCAGCTTGACCTTCTGTTTCAACAGGCTTCGCAGCCAATTCTCAATGTAAAGGACAATTGGACAGCTAGTGAATTCAAGGAAATGTTCTCTTCTACAACCTTCTCGAAGACACTCATGCGCATTTTGTTTAAAAGTTAGATTTTCTAGACCCTAGTATGATCAATTTCTTAAAAAAGGAATATCGCCAAAAGGTGGCACTGTTATCACACACAAACATTGTAGAACATGTATATGCGCAAATATGAATACTTTTAGCTCTATCCAATTAAGTTCCTCAAAAGCATGTTTTGCTCCACTGTGCAGCGCCGCCGTCGTAAAGAAAAGTCTAATCGGCATAAGAAACGTGGGCACGAGGTGGAAGGACCATTTTGAGTTACTATTGAACGGACAAACGAGTAGAGAAGAAACGATCAGAATGAGGAATGTAATATGATGGACAAGCTGTGGACATACTCACGCTTAATGGAGTGCAAAAGTCAATTTTGAGGGCTAAAAAACTGTAAAAAAAAGTCGGGAAGGACAGAATTTCAACCGAATTTCTAAAAGTCAAGAGTGACCGGCTATACGAAGCAATCCACTGCGTGACTGGAAGGATCTATGTGAAAAAATTGCCTTCGCATTGGCTGAATGGTATATGCCTGGGCACCTTATCTACAAAAAGAGTCACAAAATGGAGGGTAAAAGTTATCGAGGCATAACGAACCCCAATACAGCCTATTAGGAACGCCTTTTGGTTAAATCCTTTATCGGTTAATACCAAAGCCGGCTTTGAGAAAGACGATCAGCAACAGACTGGATGTTCAGTCTGCGACAAATTCTGGATAAATCCCGGGAACTTTTGGAATTATCCTCTTATTTTTGATTTCAAGGCGACGTATGGTTCAGTGAAACCAATTGAACTGTAGAAAATAATGCATGAAATAGCCTTCCGAGCAGTGTTTAAAATGTTGGACTTCCGTCAAGTGTTAGAATCTGTGGAGATGAAATTGAAACGCAAACCCCTGGGCTTATATAATTAGGTTTTGTACCTTAGACACATAAAGAGTTTTTCCACAAATTATACTTTTGAAAATGAAAATTGCATACACTCAGGTTTTTTTTTACGCGGGGGATACGAGCCGCGTAAATGAAAACCGCGTAAATGAAAACCGCGTAAATTTCAAAATCCGCGTAAATGAAAACCGCGTAAATTTCAAAATCCGCGTAAATGAAAACCGCGTAAATTTCAAAATCCGCGTAAATGAAAACCGCGTAAATTTCAAAATCCGCGTAAATGAAAACCGCGTAAATTTCAAAATCCGCGTAAATGAAGACCACTTAAATTTAAGAATCCGCGATAAAGGGAACCTCATTGATGGATACCGCGTAAATTCCAAAATCCGCGTAAATGAAAACCGCGTAAATTTCAAAAACCGCGTAAATGAAAACCGCGTAAATTTCAAAATCCGCGTAAATGAAAACCGCGTAAATTTCAAAATCCACGTAAATGAAAACCGCGTAAATTTCAAAATCCGCGTAAAAAAAACCGCGTAAAAAAATACCGCGCAAAAAAAAACCGCGTAAAAAAAACTTGAGTGTATTTCCGATGATCTTATTAAGGTGATTCATACGCTGCTGAATGGATCAAAATCAAGCTTCAAAGCAGCCGGAGAACCACCGAACTTTCAAAAAACGAACGACAAAGCGTCGATCACAGACTAGTGGAAGAGACAATCGGATCCACTACAAATTTTGAGAAGATAAAGTACATGGTTACTGAAAGAGAGCAAGGTAGTCCGAGCCATCCAAGGGGAAATTATTGGGGTACAGTATGAGGTAAAAACAAGTATTGCAGTTACGAATATGACTTTTTACGGTTTGCATAGTCATATAAACTACCGTAGCCAAAAACACAAAACTTGCTCCATTCAAATTGCTGATACTCCCTGTTTCTCTGGATGTTGGCGTTGAAGGAAGCAGACTGTGGAGTGTACGGTATGTTTGAGAGTAGAATTCTGCGTTCAATACACGATGTCACACTAGAAAATGGAGAATGGTGGAGACGCATGATCCACGAGCTGTGCTAAATATACGAACTTGCTACCATCGATTGATATTGATATAGTGGAGACCCGTTTTATGAATGATGTACAATTGATATACAATTCATGAAAGAAACAAATATAATCGAATATTATTGCTGTCGTCTATCCTGAGTTCACTGCTTTCCGCACCTTGCATTAATTAATTATTAATTAATTAATTAAATTAAATTAATCTTTTAATTAATCATTCTCGGAGGTGAGCAATGGCCAGGTTCGCCCTCTGCTGCTTACTGATCGTTCTGTCTGCCTTCCCCCTTGCTCGTGTTTGCGTCTATGTCGTCGTCGCTGGAGCAGCTTTGATTTTCGCTGTTAGACATTTGGTGTATTTTTGTGTTTTAGAGTGGCTCTGGTACAGACAACTTCTTTTTATATTTATTACTTCCCTAGGTATGTTAGCTATGTTTGGGGATACCGTGGAATATTGTTAGTACGGCATTTGTTTTTTGGCTGTCTGTGCAGATGTCAGATGTCGAAGGTTTGTTTGTTAGTGTTGATTGTAGAAGATTAAATTTCTTTAGTTGTTTCGGCGCATGGTTTACCGTAGAGTTTCGTAGAGTTACAGAACTAGAACGCGGGCGTCTGCCCAGGAAAGGTGCATAGCATTCTTTGGATGTAATTAAAACCATGAGCTAATCTTCCCTCAAGTAAGTCATGTAAGAAGTAACAGGTCCATACTTTGTGACATGAATCTTTTAATACAATCCGTGCTAGTGCCCAGATCGTGTATGCGAATTTCCGACGGATCCTTGTCCATATAAACGGAGATCTTGATTTTAACCTTTTCATATTCAGCGTCGTGATGCAAATTGTTCTTCTCTACGAAGGCAAAGGAATGGAACTTATTAGTACTACTTGTATCGTATGATGTAGCTGTATGCGTTAAACTTCTGTAAGAACAAGTTCCATTTTCGCCATGATCAACTGTTTCGCCTCGCACACTGAAGGTCTACGTAAAGTCAATCACGATTGTGATCACCCGTAATGGGCGAAATTTATTTGTGATTCACGCATTACACTCGCTGTTGGAAGCAACGAGACATTGATGTATCTATAAGTTACACGTACACGGTGGAGCGGAGCGGCGCGGGTATGATTTTTTGTTTGTATTATTTACATTACTGATTGTCCATAAATGTCCAGTCTAATTTAGTTCCAAGAATATTGAAGTGCTTAATGCAAAACAAGTTAACCAAACATTTTAATGATTTCTACCTAATTCGATTTACGGGCAAATGACCTTGAAGGTTCAAGTCCCAAAAAACAAGCAAATTCCACCTGTATTTGACAAATTTCGTTCAATCGTCCATTTCACAAACATGCATACCCCTCATTTTGTATGTGTGCGTGTAGAATAAAGCCTTCATTTTAATTTTGAGATTTATTCTTTATTTTTCAAAATGGCGCTCAAACAGGAGGAGCAACACATCAAAATTTCGCTCGTGCATCGCGAAAATTTGCACTAAATCGCCCGCCGGATTAGCGAGATCGTTAAGTGCCAAAATCATTTATCACTAAGTCATAAAAGTGTTCGGGGAACGTATGTCGACAGCAAGAAAGCCTGGATCGGGAAATACTCAAATTTCGGAAGTCACAGTGACTATAGCCAATGGTTTCCATAAACTATTCGTGGAAGATGAAAACAATATATAAATGTTCAAATTTTCAATTCTGCCACAACGCCTCTTATGTATACCCTAAGTGTACTGAAAACTTTACCCCTTTTTCTCGAAACCATATTTTTGAGCTACCCGGAAATAGAACTTGAACAAATGATTTTTGAACGTTTTGAAATTTTCACAGTATATTAGAAATTGCTTTCTCCAGCGACGTACGCAGGATTTTAGTTTTTTATTGCTTAATTTTTTTTAAATAAGCAATTTTGTGTCGATTTCATGACATTTTTCCACTCATCAAAAGTACATTATTTTGTGAAAAATCAAAATATCGAAAAAATGCGTGCATCGCTTCCTATTGTTATAAGGAATCAGAAAAACATTAGTTTTTGGCTCTAGGTCAAAAACTATGGGAGATAGACTTCCGCCATCTTGTATTGAAATAATTTGAAAAAGTTATTTTTTGTGATTCCTTACTTATTTTATAAATCCCAATTAACAAGATCTCGATTCATCTCTTCATTGCGTCAAGGAAAAATCCCGAAATATGTCCATTTTTGCGTGTTCTACAGTAGTGTAACCCCTTAACGAAGTTCGATTGCGTGGTAACGGACGACGAAACCTACATCCAGGTAGACGGTCTCCTGGGCAGAAATTTTATACAGCAAACCGGAAGGGCCGAATGTTAGTCATTTCCATGTATATAAAATTGTCGAAGATCGCTAAGAAATATCTGGTTTGCCAAGCGTTCTGTACCTGGGGCTTTTCATTACAACCTACTTCCAATAAGTAGATTTTTTGTAAGACCAGGATATCCTAAATGTTAAACAGGAGCTTTGAAAAGCCGTTTCAGGGTTCTTTTAGTAAATTTGTTGTAAACAGAGCAGCTTTACTTGTTATATTTCTTCTTAGTGGAGAAACATTTTAAGTAAAAACTATTTATTCTCCATTAAGGTGGATATTATTTAAAACCATTTTTGCGCGTGAAGAGCACAAAAGCTCCCAAGTAGCAATTCTGATTTTATAGCACACTACAAGTGCATTCAAAGTTTTAAGAAGGGCCTCAAGAGTGTCATAAAACCTCAATGATTACTAGGGTTATAACCAAATTAGTTATGGAATTTGAGTTTCGACTTCGTCTCATAAGAATCCGACGCTAATTTAGTGACATGACTTAGCTATCGCCGGATTGACGCTAGCTCCAAAAAAACGAAAACACGAATTGTGTTTCTGAGCAAACTCCTAGTGTTTTCGTTTTTTGGAACTCGCGTCAATCCGGCGCTAGCTTAGTCATGTCACTAAGTTGGTGTCGGATTCTGATGAGACGAAATCGAAACGCCAATTCCATAACTAATATAACGGCTTTATGCATTCAGTATTTGGAAAAGATTTTTAAGAACCAGTTAATGACTGTACACTACAAATTCTGCACCACATAGCTATCGGTTTGCTTACTGAATAGAAAAGCCTTGATACCTAATAGTGTAACGAATTTCGATCTTCTATTTCGAAATACTTCGCAGCTAATTATATGGCAAAAATATCTATTTCACTTCACCAGCTATCGACCTGACTTGCAAACAAATCGGAACGTACCACAATAACTAGCTACCGAATGGTAAATCAATTATGATCACCAAACGAGCCAACCAACCGCCGAAGCCGAACGCCCCAAAAATGCAAATCATGCTGCTCCACATTATGTGTGTTGGCGTTTTTCGAAAATTAATTAAATTAAGTATCAGCGTTTCTTCCTTCGCAATCTTATACCCGTAGGGATTCGACCATGAAGAAAGAGAAAAAAACGACGAACCCAGAGAGAGAAAGGCCCGAAAAGCCCGGCAGGAATGCTGCACAAATATTCGCCTGCATTTAATAACACATAAATAATTATGCTCTTTCTGGCCTCTTCATCTCCTTCTCACGACACAATGCTTCACGTCCGACGACGGTGCGATGGAGTTTAAGGTCTGTAGACCGTTTTCAGCACACGTCCCACCACCGCCGCCGCCACATAGCGCTGCGCAATGACCGGACTACTCTTCGAGGGCTTCACTTGATCCGCACAAGGATGGTTAAGCAAGCCCCGCGACCGGCGCGGTGGCGATCATCGAAAGTGCTCGCAATTTTGCGCCTTACTTGTCCAGTTTGAGTTCACCACACGAGAGACGTAATACTAAATTGCGAATTTTAACATTGTATTACACCTCTCCTACCCCACTGGTTCCTCCAAGGAACGGGAGAGATCGCGGATTGTTGGGTGTAGTTTCGAACGTTCTTAAATCTGAAGTCAAATGTTTTACACACTAATAATGAAGAGAGGGCAAAAGGCGGTGTAAAATTGAATCAGATTTCGTTTCGTCCCGGGGAGGCCTTGTTTATTTTCTCGGCAATTTGATCTCTCGGAGGTTGAAGAAATTGGAATATCTTACATTTAGGATCGTGTGACTTGAGACTGGAGTGGTTCAAGTGCACGTCACCGGAGAATCACACACCAATCAACAAGGTTTTCGTCCTAATCCAAGCTTGTCGAAAATCTATTACATGTTCATTTTCAAGGAAATAATTACTGCCTGCAATCAACCTGATCTATGAAGAAGATGAGCCAAGTCAGCAAAGAAGGAAAATTAAACAAGATCAGCGAGCGTAGAAAGCCGGTCGGTCCCGCGGTCGCTTCCAGCAGCACATGAATCTCCGCACCAAGTTGCCTTTCTTCGGGGAGCGAAACTGAAGAAGTTGTAATAACCAATAAGGTTCGCTTCGTCCATGCGCAGCGGGCTATCCGCCGGTAGGTAGATTGGGTGAGCTCGCGCGCGCACATACGGGAAAATTTATTGTATTTGCCCGGAGGCAGCTCGTGCTCGTAATGCCGTGAGAATTTCGCTGCTTACGCGACTTACACTGCGGTGATGGTGCTGTCTGTGGTAGTTATTTTCTTTTTTTTCTCGTTTCGAGTTCCTTCTGCCTGAATTACAGTCAGCCGGTAGAGGGCGGGAATAGTAACCCGAGATGAAATCAGTATCATTCATCGATAATTTTAGTCTGATATTCTGTTTTGCTATGACGTACATATTTGAAACATCAAACATAATAATTGAAAAAAATAAAATGGTTATTTGACACTGCCTAATGCGTTAATTTGACGGAGCCGTGATTTTCTTATATATTTGCAATACGTTAAAAAACCTGTTATTATTCTGTCAGAACCCGCGACATTCAATTACGAGTGGAGATCATTTTTCAAAAAAATTTTTGTTTCGGTAATCGCTTGTAACTGTGCAAACAAAAGAAATAGAAACTTGATCGTTTCGGCAAAACTATGCCTTTACAAAAAAATCTAAAAACCTCTAGAACAAAGTATTTGCAAAAAATTGACGCAACAAAAATATTAATGGAAACCATTTTTTCAAGTACCACCCTATCTTAAATATTTAAAAAATCATGACGCATGAACTATTAGAGATAACCATATGGTTTATTCAGCAAACTTGCTTTAATATAATTGTTTTATAACTTTGTAGAACATTACGTAGCATAATTTCCCAGCATTATTTAAAAAGTTGATACTTTGAACACACGAACCATAAGGACCACCCTAACTTAACTAATGCAAAAACAAATCGACGAAAAAGTTCTAAGCAATTTTGCCGTAGACACCATGGGCGCAGACAGTTTTGTCTTCCTATATACGACTTTGGAACCATAGTGAAATGCACACAAGATAAAAGTTGTTTTGTCGTATACTTTGTGCTGGCTTGAGCAGAGGCAGAAAGCACACTTAGTATCGTAACTGATGTCTTTGGTGAATGGAAACAGACTGAGCAGTTTTGGTTATGATACCTGGCTACTCGTAATGGATATTCATATAGTAAGACATCACAGTTAAAAAAGTAAAACTTTCTAATAGATCCACAAAAAAATCGACGTTATATGCATTTCTACGCAAATTGGCATAAAAAATACCAACTCGTTTTTTTTTTAAATATAAAAAGGTAATTTTTCAAAAGTGATTGAACTTGAATTTTCAAGGTGCTAAAACTATTGTACAATACCCGTTTTTACAATTCAGGATAACAATTCTTATTGACACCCTAGTAAACATACCTTCACATTGCCAGCTCGGGATCAATCCTGAACCACTAGATCCAATTTCGTTGTACTTATGGAAATGTTGCTGATTCGGCAGCCTTTCATTTAGTAAGTACCGTTGTAACATTCGCCATTTCATGTAAAGTAAAGAAATGTTGTCCCCGGCGGCGCTGACCGTTATCATGCAATTAGATTGCTCAGGTTGGAACTTTTGAAAAATCTTTGCGAAATGAGAGTCAGAAAAAATGATAGAAATGTACGGTCAAAGGATAAATGGCAAAATGCGAACGCAATTTTACTCAACACAGTGGCTGTTGATGTTAAATATTGTTAAATCCGCCTTTCTATTCGAACAGTGGAACACTTATTGAAGCTGTAAATGTAATTATAGCTTTCAGAAGTCACTTTCACACAGCTTCATCATATACGACATTCTGTTTTAATGACGTTTAATAGTAGAGTATAGGATTTTTTTCGGTAAAATATTTATATTTTGCAATATCAATACACTGACAAAATCGGAACAAATATTTTTCTTTCCTTATAAAAATCAACGTTTCTCGATATTCTTTCTTAGCTCCGAGACTTAACCTCACAACCATTCCTTGTTAATTTGACGACCCACAATGAAAAATAAAAACCACTTTTAATTCACCTAGTGGTGCAAGGAAGTATGATAGGAATTTGATGGGCTAGGAATAGGAAGCTTGGTGTGATATGTGGGGGTAGCCCCTCGTTACACACCACCACATCAATTTGCCACTCCGGAATTAGGTTGACGATTTTCAGAGGAATGACAAACTGTGGCAAATCAAGTAAATTTTTCCTAATTTTTTTTCAGAGTTATATTAAATTTCGACTTTTTACGAACTTTAAAGACATTTGGTATCAAAATTACAAATTCGATTTTTAAATTTTCATTTAACCCCCTCTTTGAACATTTTCCAGGTTCTGATTATATGGCATCAAGAACCGTCGTAGGTGGCAAATGTAATCAACGCGACTCTGGTTAGTCGTTATTGACCTGGAATGACAAATCTAAGCTAGTTATTTTGCACCCATTTTAATAAAATTTTAATCTTTGATAGCATAGTGGTTCCAGTTTATATGAAAAACTGTTATGTATCCACACTCTTCAACCCGTAACTCCGGAACCGGAAGTCCAATCGATAAAAAATTCAATAGCATTCGATGGGAAGGTTGTACCTATCATTTTAAACTAAAGTTGTGTAAATTTCCAACCATCTCCGACAAACAGAGGTAATTTTGTTTGACACATACACATATACATACACTTATACATCTATACACATACAAACAGACATTTTCCTATCACAACGAACCGTTGAATGGTATGACAATCGGCCCTACGGGCCGGGATTGTGTTTATGGTTTTCAGAGTGATGTATAACCTCTCTACATTAGAAAGGCAACAAACATTTTGTTTCGGTTTTCCATATTTGAATTGTTAAAATGTGTAAAATGTTCTCAAGACAGGATTCACAAGAATTTCGCTTGGTTGATCAGGTAAAGTGCCAGGAGGAAGATATACGATTTTTTACACAACATCGGAGAAGAAATATGACGTTTCGAAATATTGTGAAATGTTCTGTGCTTAAACTGATTGAATAAACAGTTCTCGATTTTATCACCCAAAATTGCTAGCACTACATATCAGAGACTCAACATGGCTTGACGTCCAACCAATCAACTGTATAGGCTTGGATTTATTGGTTCTTTTCTGAATTGGTCTCATACTTGACAGGTCCCTAAACGACAGAAAAAAGAGTGAACCCTAAATCCACTTTCGCAGTCAGCTCTGGAGTTCCTCAGGGTAGTCATCTGGGATCCTTTATATTTCTGCTCTACCTTAACGAACTAAACTTTGCAAAAGATTATTTAAAATCATCTTTCGCCGATTATTTCAAACTATAACACCTAGTTAAAATAAATATAAATATAAATATAAATAAAAATATAAATATAAATATAAATATAAATATAAATATAAATATAAATATAAATATAAATATAAATATAAATATAAATATAAATATAAATATAAATATAAATATAAATATAAATATAAATATAAATATAAATATAAATATAAATATAAATATAAATATAAATATAAATATAAATATAAATATAAATATAAATATAAATATAAATATAAATATAAATATAAATATAAATATAAATATAAATATAAATATAAATATAAATATAAATATAAATATAAATATAAATATAAATATAAATATAAATATAAATATAAATATAAATATAAATATAAATATAAATATAAATATAAATATAAATATAAATATAAATATAAATATAAATATAAATATAAATATAAATATAAATATAAATATAAATATAAATATAAATATAAATATAAATATAAATATAAATATAAATATAAATATAAATATAAATATAAATATAAATATAAATATAAATATAAATATAAATATAAATATAAATATAAATATAAATATAAATATAAATATAAATATAAATATAAATATAAATATAAATATAAATATAAATATAAATATAAATATAAATATAAATATAAATATAAATATAAATATAAATATAAATATAAATATAAATATAAATATAAATATAAATATAGATATAAATATAAATATAAATACATAAATATAAAAACTCTGAAGAAGCAGGAATCCTACAGTAACAGTTGAATTTGTTTTCAGTCTGGTGTAAGGTAAATAGTATGGTATTAAACGCTTCAAAGTGTTCCGTCATATCTTTCACCCGCAGACGCGCAGTAATTACATACAGCATTTCGCACACTGTTCTCAAGTGAGAAGGTTCTGTGAAGGATTCTAGAGTTATTCTAGTTCGCAAGCTTAGCTCTAAGGATCATATAAAATATGTTATTTCTAAGACATCAAAACTTTTAGGATTCATTTTTCGCGTTACTAAAAATTTCGTCGATATTCATTATCTAAAGGCGCTGTATTGCGCCTTAGGCTGCCAATCAAAATCACTCACTACAATTGCAAGCGAGATGGGAAATGACACCCACTAAAACACTGCTTAACCAATTGCAGCGAACCGTGACTGACTGTGATATTATGTGTATGGTTCAGATGTGAGGACGTGGAGATGTCATGATCGTGTGGAAACGAGCGTTTATATATTATACGGCTCAGATGTGAGGACGTGGAGATGCCATGATCGTGTAGGAACGAGTGTTTATATATATTAGTCCTTAAGATCACGTTTATAAATTTACAAATGCTGAAACGTTCACTTAATCATCAGGGCGTTTTCAAGTTTTCGAGATCACTTTGTGTGTCTGGATAATCACGAAGGGGTTGAGCGTTTGTATGTTACCATTTTTGAGTGCGTGGGCGTGTGTAAGACGCAACTACTAGCTTATATGAAAATCCAACCGCTCGGCCATTTACATATTCAAGTGGGTTCTTGAATGTTCATGAGGACTGCGAGTCTGATGTTTAATTGTGTGCGTGTGTGTACGATTAACATTATAAAGGAAAATTCTCACATATCACTAAAGTTGCGGACCAATATCGTCCTGATACTTATTATCTAGTGTATATGAGTGCAATTTTATTGAGTTTGGTCCAACTGAAGACATGGACCTAGGCTTCTAGGACCGAGGATAGGGGCTTCCGGCAGAGACCGATTCAGGTGCGCGTGGGAGCTCTCGGGGCATTCTAATGTTTGCGCGGGGTGTACACCATTAGACATACATACATACATAATGGACGTTAGGCCCAAATTATGATGTTGATGTATCTCTTAAAGAAACTCATTTTTCGATGGGAATGGCGTCAACTGGTAAGAGCGTGAACATTTGCACTTTTTTGGATCTTGTAGAATTACGGTGGAAGCTGGTTAAATTTTATCAGTATTTTTTTATAAACTTGAAAAAATGTTCAAATAAAAGAAGCAGATCTAACTTCAAACATTGGGAAATTTATTTGTATTTAGCTACGGACAAACACATACGTTTTTATTAGTGCTCATATACACTTATTACCATTGTGCCAGAAGAAAATATTCACCTTGAAAAACAGCTCATGAAATAAAGAATGACCAATTATATTAATGTTTATTCAACGAATATATAAATAATTTGTTGTAGCCGAACCAGCTTAACCCTTTATAAGGCTGTGGCAACTATATTGCCACCTTTTCGTTTCGATCATAACGCAGGAATATGAAGTGAGAAGTGTTTCAATCTTATGGAATCTACTTGTTAGGAGTCTGGCAACTCTTCTTATTACTATTTATTGAGATACAGTGGAAAGTGTCAGATTGGCGAAGAGTTTTTTGAGAAAAATATGGCGATTTTCTTTTGGACAATAAAATCAGCTCGATTTTGAAAAAATACTCTAGACCGTATAAGTTGGTGATGCAAATTTGTAAAAATAACTATTTTTAATCCGAAAATTTGGTTTAAGGATGGTAAAAATTGCAAAGAAAAAATAAAATGAATAAATGAACGTCTGTAATCTGTGGTCTCATTTTTCAACTTATCCTCAGACTCCAGGGGTTATTTACTGTTAATCTGGTAATAACCAGTAACCCACCTTAATTTCTTTCCGAATTTCTGATCCAGCTCAATTTATCTATATATTTGAAAATTCATTAAACATTACGAAGATTGATTTTTCCTAACGGGCTTTGAATAGTATATTTTCAAAACAGCTTTTATTATGAAATAAATGTAAATAGTTCTAAACTAAGTGAAAGAACCGTGTTTCTATTAATATAACATTCATTAATAGCCTCAAACTCTGGACCTTATAAAGGGTTAAAGTTAGTCACTAAAATATAAACAATTTTTGTTTTGTTCGTTATTGTGTATTATTCATCAAAATTCGATTACGGGTGTATCGCTAATACTAGGCTTTAACTATACACTAAATTCGAGCAAGCAATGCAATAACACGGAAAAAATGGAAAAACAATCTTTTCAAGGGTTAAAAACTCTCCACGATTTTGTTGAACTTACAGTCTCTTGTTGAAAATATGGGAGTGCCCGAAAAAAACGAGGCTCAGGTTAATTTTTTTGTTAATTGTGCTTTTCGTCCATTATGGCAAACGCACATTATGCCAATCGTCCATTATGCCTAACATACTTATGTCTAACGTCACGCTCCCTTGGCGAGATAGCGGGCATAGGTTTGCGTGGATGATTGCAATTGTATATTCGCGTTTGTGACCAGGGTTGTATTTTCGCGCAAATATCGAGCGATTGTATTTTAACCAGCCCCCTGCTAGGCAGCCATTTTGTCCTAGCCAACATCTGCCTTTGTTCAAATCAAAACAACCCAATGCTATTGCACAGGCGACACGGGCCTAGATGCGGCTAGGCCCACATATGTTGACTACTGACAAAGTCTGTATATCTCCATAGAGGATGACAGGAGTGACACCCTCCTGATTTTATCGGGTTTGATCATCGCGAGGGCCTGTGTGTATCGCGTGTGTGTATCTTTGCGTATATAAATTCGCTTGTATGACCTTGCAACCGCTTGTATATTGGTGTGCTTTATCATTTTCGCAGGAACCGCGGTTTGGAGTGTACGGCTCACATCTGGAAGGGAGCGAATTTCCCCATATCCGGTCATGGCGCCTGAGACTTCTGATGTATTCGTGGTATGCACGGATGACTGAGATTGCAGGTATGCATGCGTGACCAGAATTGAATTATCGTGAAGGATACGAGTGATTCTATGTTATCCTGTTTGATCGCGTGAATGTTTTTATGTCACTTATACGATACATGTATAACTTCACGTGTTTAAATTCGCGTACATAACTGTATAGCCGTTTGCATATTCGTAAGAGCTTTAGATTCTGATGCTCAATTTTGTGTATACGGCTCAGCTTAGGGAAGAAAGTGAACTATTACACTCACTGGAGTCCTGAACTACGGAGTTTTGAGATTTGTTGTCTTGTTGCATATCTGAGAGTGGGAGCTCCTAGACGAACTGGACTCATGAGCGCGCATTTGTACGTTGACACGTGAGACCGCGTCTATAAAGTCGTAAGTGCTACCACGCCGACTTAATCACAGGGACGATTATATCATCACGACATCGTTGGCGTACGTATGCGTTAATGATCGCGTTTGCGACTGGGTTTGTATTGTCGTGAAAGACTCGAGCATTTGTATGTTATTTCGCGTTTCAGATTTCGCGTATGCTAATCCGTGTATATAACAGACGTCTCTAAACGTCCAATGAAGGTCCTTTGTAGGACCAACGTTCAACGAAGTCCTTGAGCATGCGTTAATTATTCGACCCGTGTTGGACAATCTTGAGACATTTTTTTTTTGTATTTCCCAGTAGGTCCTCTTGGAGATAGGTATTTTCTAATCACAATCAAACAAGTAACTTTTCTATTTTTTTGCTGGAACGCATTTTCCAAAAAATAGAACTGATCTGGTTCAGTTATTATTTATCTAGATCAAGAACCATGTTGTCAAAATAATACTTAATTAACCCAACATATTTTGACACCAAACCTCTAGGATATATTCATACCGCTAGAAGTTTTGTTCCTCGAAAGAAGTATCTAAAAGGGCAACTTCGTTCGTACCTAAAAGGGCAACTTCGTTGACGAATGTAATCACACCGGGAGGGAAATAATGGTTATATCAAACTAATTACGATTGTTGTTTCATATAAATACTACCCTCCTGTGCCCGGTTTCCTTGAATTTTGTACACTACCCTTTCCGAGAGTACACTATTGGGAAAGAGTATAATCATTGGTCTGCCAAAGCTCTTAAAGTAAGAAAAGCATAAAATACTGTAATACTCAAAGCATCGAGGCAATTAAGCCCAACAAGATGCCAATTATGATCCCTGCTAGACAGAACATCAGTTGCGGAAATCCGCGACCGAACAGTTATGAAATAAAACATCAAATACCTAGTTATTAACCCCCAGCAAGGTCCAGTGCCAAGGATACACACCACGTTCATCGAAGAAGTGGCAGTTAAATTGTGTCCCTGTTGGATTACATCAGCACTTACTTTATGGATATGTGGGGGGACGGATCAAACTTATACGGAAACAGGGGCACGACGCCGGAAGAGGAAATTTAAAAAGGATGTTCATTGATGTGTCTCTCATACTTAGTCTGGTGTGTGTGTGTGGTTGTGACTCTAGAGTACGCTAGCAAAAGGCTGATGATTATGATGATGATGATGATGTGCTCAAAACGTGTCAGTAACCGACTGACTGAGTTCGGAACGATCCAACCCCTCGTTTGCGAATCCGTTTCCTCCCACCCGTTTCGCAAATGTATGCCGAGTATTAAGGAAGTAGATCCTCTTATAATAGCTTTTACTGTGACTACGTGTGTCGTTCGCCGGTATGTGTATGTGTGTGTATGGATCAAGAACGATGTTATGGTCTCTTCACAATCAAACTTTTCCGTAATGAGTTTGCTTCCAGATTAATTGAAAGTAAAGATAAATAAAGAAATTAGTATGCATTGTCGTGGCTCTTTTCACTCTACCTGTCCCTGTAGGCAGCATCGGACGACAAAGAAAAGGGAGGAAGTGACCCAAATTTCCTGCCCTCTTCCGGCAGCAACTGCCTCAACAACAGCAGCAGCAGCAGAGGCAGTCAAAAATAATCGTTGTCATTAATTTATGGCCACTTTCGAGGCCTGGCACTGCACCGGAATACATGAATCAGAACTTAGACCTCGTGTCGTGAACCACCATCGCCCACCCGTCAAATCAATTACTACCGGTAGTGACCACTGGTCACATCAGCTACTAGGCACACACTTACGGGAAGAGGGTTGATGGTGGCAGAGGTTCCAAACATGCCAGCGAGTGTGATTATGGTAATCACTGCGATATGCATTTCTGGGACTTGTTCTTGTTGCATGTGTAGTGTGCACGGGTGCTGGCTGCACCACACAACCACCACAGCCGGCGATGGTGACGCGCTGACCGACCTCGTCCTACCGACCGGGCGGCGGTGATCCTTACACGGACAAGCGTTGCATGCGAGGGTATTTATTTTTCACCTCGTTCTCCAGGATCCATGCCATCGCTGTACCAACCTACAGGTAGTAGCGTTCCTCATGATGGGCTAGGAAAAATAACAAATAGTTGCACTATGCGGAAGGAGCAGGGGGTTCCGTTTGTTGCTGACGGAAAGCGCAACAATGCAATCAAATCGGGATTGCAGCAGGTGGGGGTTAGAAACTCTGAGATCGAGGGGTGCTTCAATTTTTATTTATACCATCCCGAAATGTCAATCGAAGTAAGTTATATTTCTTTCTATTTTTTTACAAGAAACGAACGTGCAAATTACACTCCAAGTTATTCCCAATGGAATTTAAACGACAGGGACGCCGACAGGGGGAGAGGGGGTGGTACGGTATGTTGTGTTTATTTTATCCCCCGTTGTAATGGATCAACGGATTATATGCTCCGCACCAAGAATCTCAAAAAACACTCCAGTGTGATTTTCCGCACCGTGTTTGTTTACTGTGGAGCAGATCAATGTTCGCTTGGGTTATCCTTCACAGCGAGAGTGGCTAGTGCTTTTAGATTATTTGCGGATATTGTACAACTCGAAGTTCTATACCCACCAAAATCAACAAAACTTCAAAAATGCGTAAAAAATATGTTATGTTTCCTCCTACTGCTAAGAGATATCTAAGATATAAAACAGAGCATTCGTATAAAATGCTGTCGAGTAATCACTTTGATTCGAAATTCTGACTGATTACAGCGCATACCCATGTGTCTCTGGAAGTCTATCCCCTGGTCAGCAAAAAGCCTCCTGGTCAAAGTACCACCAGAGGCGGCAACCCTATCTCTATTTAAGAGCTCAATTGGCCAAATCGGTCATCCAAAACTCTTGATATACTGATCGAATACGATAACTCTAACATTTTAATAAAAGTTTTAAAAAATCCATAATTTGCTGTTCATTGCTACAAAATCCATAAGTAAAATTATATTCCGATACGAGATGCTACCTAAAGTTTTTGTCTAAACTAATGGAACATGCGTATTGGCCAATGTATTATACTTTAACGTATTTGCCAAATAATTCAAATTTGCGTCGATACACAACTTTTTAGACAATTTTTTTTTTGAGAACAGAAAATATTGGGTTTTCATTTATTGTATAATAGTTATCATTATTTGTAATTGATTGATGTACAAAAATATGTACTATTTCAAAAGGACAAAAATGCAAATATAACATTACTAGTATACATTTTTTCTTAAATCTTATCATGATTTTTTTATGAAACACGAAAATCAATTTTTTTTCAAGGACCGCATTTAGGTTTTCACTTTTCAGAATGTTTGTTTTTCGTTTCACTTTCATTAAAAAATCATAACTTTGATAGTTGCCAATTGTACCATTACTAGATACTTGCTTAATGAACTTTGCGTATAATTTCAATAGCTATGAACCCATCTTTCGCCAAAATCTCGAATTCTTCAACATGTTAAAGTAAATAACAAGTAAAAGATATTGAAGAAAATTCTACAACATTTGATTTGAGTGTTTGGTGCAATCGGATAATAAAAGCTTGAAATTCATGCGAAATCTCGAAAATAATCGAGAATTTAAAACTCGGAAACGCCTCCAGGAAAAAAGTGAAGAATGATCATGTTCGTTTGGTCAAAAGTCATCGGAAAGTCGGATCCGTGTTTTGCTATTTTTTCTATTTTTTTATTATTATATGGATTTTTTTATCCTGTTAATTTTTTTTGCGCATCTGAAATTTTTATTTTTTGTATAACTGTAATTTTTACATTCTACCATTTTAACCTATTTTCCATTGTTACAATATTTTCATTTAATTCATCCTTGCATTTCTTTTTCATTTTTGCATATGTTCATTTTCTTTACTACCACTTACTTAAATTTATTGTATTTTCTTTGTTACTCATTTTTTGCAATTTTACGAAGGAATTTTTTTTTCTATTGTTCATATTTTAATCCCCTGCTTCAATCATTTTTTAAATTTGTCTGTTTACTCCATTCTCTTTTTATTTTTTCTCCATTTTTTGCATTTCTACAAGCATTTTTACTCTTAAATTCTTACAAATTTGTCATATTGTTCCTTTATTTACCTTATTCGATTTTTTCCACGTTTTCGAGTTTTTAGCTTTCCAATTTTCTGTAGTTTTATTTTTTCCATTGATAAATGAATATCATTTTGTATTTTTTTAGATAATTGTCGTAAGCTTTCTTTTTGTGCATTATAATTATTACTTTATTATTTCCATTTAACTTCTTTTGAAAGTATTTTTTCCATTGTCCATTTTTCTAAATGTTTACTCTATCTTCCTTTTATCTTTATTCTGCCTTTTACCTATTTTACCATATTTTTATTTTATCCATCCCTACACTTTCTTCATTTTTGCATTTGTTCAATTTCTATTACTGCAAATTACTTTAATCAATAGTCATTTCTTTGTTAGTCCATTTTTGCAATTTTTCAAACGAATTCTACGTTTCTTATTTTATTTTTTGTATTGTTTCTTATTTTAATACCCTGTCCTTTTATTTGCTTCTTTTGTCACTTCAACCAATTTTTTATATTCGTCTTCTTGCTCCATTTATTCTTATCACACCGGTGTTCTTTTTACATTTTTGTTAATTTCATGCAAATTTGTCTTATTGTTCCACTATTTACCTTTCTCTTATTTTGTTTGTACATTTTCTAGTTTTTAGCTTTCCAATTTTTTGTAGTTTTATTTTTCCCATTGCTGAATGAATATCACTTTGTTTATTTTTTTAGATTTTAGTCTTAAGCTTTCATTTCGTTCATTATTATTTCCTTATTTTTCCATTTAAACTATACCATTTTTTACTTTATCTTTTTTTCAATTTTACTAAAAATCGTTTGATTTATCTTTTTTGCCATTATTCGCACTTTACCTTCATTTTGTGTTTAGTCCGTTGTTTCAATTTATTTGCAATTTAATGTCTTATGTGTTTTCCATTCCATTATTTATTTAAGTTTAATGCATTTTTTTCATTTCTTCTTTTAATCTTCTCCATTTTATGTGTTGTGAACCCTTTTTATTTTTCTACTATTTTTTGTTTTCCATTTTGTCCGTTTGCTATTTATTTCTTGTTCAATCCATTCCTTTAAAATTTATTTATTATTTCGTCTTTTCATGATTACAATTTGCCATTTTTATCTAATTTGTCAAACTTTTCAGCTGCGTCCATTTTTCATTTTGCATGTTAATTTTATTTTTATCTTTTAAAGCTATTTAATTTATGCATTTTTTACGTTTTAAAGCTATTTCAACTGCTTTAAATATTAATTCTTCTTAATGTTAAATATTTTATACTATTTTTCGATTAATAGAGTTTTTCAGTTTATGCATTTTTCTATTAATGCTTGTATTATTTTTAGTAGTTTTTTTCTTAATTTTTATGGATTATAAAAATATTCCTATATTGACCGATTTTTTATTATTTTCACCACATGTTCAATAATTTTCAACTTCTTAAATCTTGGCAATTTGTCTAGTTTCCTGTTTTTTCATAATTTTTTTACCGTTTCTGTTTCGATTTTTCAAAATTGTACATTTTTGGACAATTGACTTTGGATAGTTTTCTTAATTTTATTTTTTGTGCATTCTTTCAATATTCAGTTTTACCATTGTTTTAATTTTTCTTTTTCCATTGATCTCCATTTAAATATTTTAAATTTTTGAAATTACTACATTTTTTATCTCTCCTTTTCTCCACTTTTACTAATATTTTTTCCGTATTTTCAGTTCTTTAGTTTTTTTGTTTTATTCATTTTGGTGTTTATATATTTTTTCTCTACTTCTAGTTAGTCCTCCTTTTGTATGTATGTTCTCATTATTTTTTAACCTATTTCATTTTGATTCTTTGTACTTTTTACTATTTTTATATTTATACAAAAAATCAGCTAGAATAAGCAACAAATAAAACGCATTATTTTCACAGAATGTCAATCTATTAGACTCTTTGACCGATCAGGCCAAAAGACGAAACCATCGCACAGTGGCCCAGACGCAGGAATTCCGAGATTTTACTAAAACTAAACCACTTAACCCTACTATGTCTTTGGAAAAATTTTCTTAGTTTGTGAGCCCCTTCTTTTTGTTAAAACATATGTTTGGGTGGTTCTAATTTTATCAAGATAAAAATTTTACTTTTTAATCTTTCTAGATAGAGCCAAACGACCTTTAGTGAATTTGTAAGTCGACAAATTTTAGAAAAGTTTGCTGAAGACATTTAAGTTCTATCTGCCAAGTTTCTCATTTTACACCAATTTTAAAATCAAAGCTTAGAGCCTTTCTTAGAAAAAACTGTTTTATTTAAATGACTTTTACGATATTATGCTATATATTACGATATTGATTTGTAGTCTTCAGACAACTTTAAGATTGTTTTAAGGTAAATAATTTATTTTATGGCAATACATATCTAACTATTATCGTTTAAAAGTTATGAGCGCTTTTTCGCCAAAAATAGGGATTCTTTGGAATACCAATATCACCCTTTGGGGCACACTTAAGATAATTCTCCGAGCAACACCAGATGTTGACTAGCAGTTTCAGCAACATAATTCGTTACATAAAGGTATATGGCAACCATTATTGCGCTGGTTTAGCAACCCAAAAAGCGGACGTGTAAAAGCCTTTGTTTATGCAACTAATCGCTGTCGTTTCTTGTTACAAGTGCTGCTTGGGTCTTATCCAACTACATATAAGGTCATAACTGAGCAAAATAACGGCGAGCACAATTTTTTTTAAGATTTCTCAAAATTTATTTCAAAAGCTCAATTTTTAATAATATAAGTACTTATACCTTTTGAATAATAGAAGCTAGAGCTTTAATGTATTGATGTATTGGAAGAAAAAAAAACTCTGAAAAACATCTAAAAAAAACTCTGAAAAACATCTAAAGGATATGGTAGAAAAAAATCAAAAGTTCAAAACATTTCATAGAAATTTGATGTTTCATGAATTGCCCCTTGGCAGTATGTTTAAATTACTTTCACAGTAGACAATATAAGTGATATAGCTTGGTTTTCATGATAAAATTTTGCACTTTACAAGACTTTTCTATTATTTTAAATAGCGGGTAGGGTGGTTCTAAATTGATTAAAGTTAGAAAATTAACTTTTAAATGGTTCCTGATAAAGTTTCGCAGTATTGAAGAAAATCAAATCTTAAAAAACCTTGTCGAAGACACTGGAACTCTATGCCTTGCTCTCTTCATTGTACAAGAAATGTACCAAAACATGTGGGTGTTTTTTAAGAAAGTGGTTTTATTTGTAAAACTTTGTTTAGATTTTTTATTAAGATGACTTTAGAAATACTTCCATATATATTAAAGGAGAATAGATTGATTATACTGAACCTTCTTTTGTTTGGATGATACACACTTTTTACTAAAAATGAACTATTTTTTGAGTAAATATTGCAAGATATACAAAAATATCATATTTTTCATTTTTTGGGTAATATATACTACAAAAATGATATTTCATATGACAGTAATGGCATTTAATGTTAAGTGTCCTAATCGAAGGTAATGCTATTTGAAAAAGTTATATTTTTATGTAAAAATTTTCATAACTTTGAAACGAAACGAGTTTAGTAATTGGTGTTTATAATAAATTATGTGCCCTAAAATTATCTTCAAGTTGTCCAAACGGTACTTAAGTGTACAAACAATTACAAAAGTTATAGAAATAAAACCGTTTTTAAAGAACACCCAAGAGCATGCAATAGGATTTTTTGTGCAATGGAAAGAATAAAAGATAGAGCTTGCGTATCTTCATTTTTTTCTTAAATTTTTCTAAAATGTGTTGATCTATAACTTCATCGAAGGCAGTAAAGCTCTATTTCGAAGTTCAAAAAGTTTAATTTCAAATTTTGCTAAAATAAGAACCACCCTAGCTTCTGTTTAAACGAAAAGTAGGGCCTTGTAAAGCACAATAACTCAATCCTAAACATATTGCAAGGCTAAGTAATTTAGTTTTAGCAAAAAGTTAAAGTTCTTGCTAAATTTACATTCTGGACCACTGTGTATTTAGGTCCGGAATAAACTAATGCAAAACCCCAACCTGGATATTTATGACAAATTGACAAAAATGGATCTTTTGAAAGTCACCCAAAATTTCGAAGAGGTATTTATAATTATTTTTTCCTTTTTTATTTCGACTATGTTAGTAACATTTTCTTTTTTACATTTTAACGACATTCAATTAGCTAGAGATTACTGGGTTGGGAAAGTTATGAAAATTCTAGCCATAGTACTCAAGTAAGAGCAAGGATGTGAAGTATACAGATCGGAAAACTAGAAGTGGCAGTGTCATTAGAACAGGCTTAATATCCTACGGGCTTAACTTTTGTCTTCTGCTAATGAGGGTCGAGCTTAGGCAGCATAACTAGGAATCACTCGAGTTCACAGCATGTCTCCTGGAAATGACCCTGCCACTTCTAGTTTTCCGATCTGTATTCTTCACATCCTTGCTCTTACTTGGGTACTATGGCTCTAATTTTCATAACTTTCCCTACCCAGTAATATCTAGCTAATTGAATGTCGTTAAAATGTAAAAAAGAAAATGTGACTAACATAGTCGAAATAAAAAAGGAAAAAAAGAAAAAGGAACTGATGGGAATCCATCGGCAGCGGTGGGTAGCCGCTGTAGACACAGCAACCACCTTACACGATGTACCAAACCCACTACAACTGGAAGCGCAGTGACAATAGTCTAATAAAAATCTATCCCGGTATTTATAATAATCCAATGTATTAACAGCTCTACGTTTATTCTGACATTGATACTACAAACAATAAGAGTAAAAAACTGGTGCACAACTATAAAACTTCAGTATATCATACGTAATATTCGTGAACTCAAATGGATTTCAAACTTCAACTTTTTGGTACTTGGGCAATATACAGTAGTGGAGGCCCGTACGATAGACACTCCTGGTCCGTATTTTCTCTCTACGGCCCTGATAAGCGATAATAACTGTTGCTTACACTTCTTGCAAAAATCGCCCTAATAATTAATTCAGTTCCTTCAATTGAATGAGTCCCACGAAAATATTAATAAAAATTTATTCCATTTAGCCTCTTTACAAACTCGTTCTCATCAGACCAATAAAAGCATTGATTTTTTTGCAACTTTGTTGCTGACACTTTACATCCGAGATTATTAGTATAATCTGCCACTTAACATTCAAATGCCCCTTACACCGCTATCTAAACTGACCATTCGTTAAAAACTGCAGTCAAATGAGTGGTAGTTTCCTTTCTTGAACCCATCGCTGGAACCACTAACAATGGCGCATTATCGTGCGCGCGGGGGTAGCACAAGCAGCCAGCAGTAGTAACAAGAGACTTTACGAACTGCAAACACACAAACACATACGTGTTAGCCGTGGTCGGCTCGTGTGTTACAGAGTTGCCGGCCGGCGGAATGTTTACACCGCTGCCTGCCATCGTATGCACTGTTTTTGTTGTTGCATGGCACATGCATGTCCGTTTCGAATTCACCAGCCGGCCAGTTCCCTGGGCAAAAGGTTGCATTCATTGCAGGGTGGATTTTCAATGGCAATTGTCGAGCATTGGTGTTTGATTACTTCCAACCAACCAGCAAACTCACGCCCACCGCTCCGATCCGGGGGACCCGGGGACCACGAAAGCAGCACTGCCTGCCTACCTCCAGGTCAGGCTGGTGAGTGATTTCGCCCGAGATGCGATTTGTGGTGCTTTTTTGAATAATGGATATTTCATGTTACCTTATGCAAATCACACGTATTAGCCGCCTTTCGGTGATTATGTACGACCGGAATAAATCCGATGGGACGCTTTTATGAACAAAGTGTAACATTCTGGCTCTATGAACATAGTTTCAGCAGTGAAACAAGCGTTCCGGGCCTGGAACGGAAGGGTTCAATATCGTAAGCACGGATTGGCATCGCTAATCCGCAATCATAAAAAAGGTAATGAATTGCTAGACCAGTTCTGCCTATTTTTTTCGATTTCTAGTTCAAATCTGGACCTCAATCTAATGATTGGAGGTCATCAGATGTCAATTGCCCCACACGAATTCCGTCAGTATAGATCACCGAGCAGCGAAGTCTGCTGGCACACACGCCCGTATCTCTCGCTTTCGAAGTGACCAGGACTCGGCAGAAAACATACTTGCCGCGTGACGGCAGGTCACTTCCAAAACAATCAATTACAAGTCTCGTTTCGCCAATTGACACCCGATTGGTGGGGGGAACGGTACCTCGGAGCAGTAGGCCCGCCGAAGACCATATTGGTGGAAAGGGGGCAAGCTTAAGCTCCAGTTCGAAATGAGCCATCAAGTGGAGCTTGCACGCGAGCTATTTTCTCTGACTGATGTGTACTCCAAAGTAGTGGAGGTAGCGGCGGCGGCGACGGCGTTGGTGGGTTGTAGCACGTGATGGAGGGAACCCAGAGGAAAGCAATTAACTGTAATGCACCGGTGATTAATGCTAATAGGATCGTCCATTACAATCCATTGTCTGACGGATGACGACGACGGTGCAGGACAAACGGTTGGCTGCGAATATATTCGGTTGGGTACAGCAGAAGCGTGCGCTCAATTTCGGGAGGGTGATGTCTTCTAGAAGTCGGATCTATTGAATTTTTTGTTGGGTTGGATTGAAAGGTGTTAAAATGTTTCCTCGGCGTAGAAGCAAAAGCTGTATAGCCTACAGTTTTTCAAAAAATAAAATAATAATAATAAACCCTGCACAGATCATAATGTTGTTTGGCTAAAAGATGACAAGAATGACTGAAATAATTGAAGGAATATTATCATATTTTGGCTCCAGAACATTAATCGTGAAAACTTGATGAATAATATCCATAATTTTACTCTGTAAACAATAGATTCAAGCATTTAAAAATATTCAATTCTCTCCAACTTGATGTTTAGTGGGTAGCTATCAAAATTCACTTTGAGAGGAAATCGCGAACCAATCATTCGCCGAAGGGATATTTTGGACGAACCGCTGTTGATAGCCCTTTCGTTGATTGCTGTGAACTGTGCATAACCAACAGTGAATTTCCATCAACGCATATTTTGACAATTGTCTTTTAACTCATAATTCTAATTAGTCGAGAATTATTGAAAAGCATGAGAAAGTTCTACACAGAGCTGGGGTGAAATGCACCTTTGCATTTGTACGGTGACTCTCGGATCGTCAAGACGATCTTCCCAGTTCGTGTAGTGTAACGCTATAAAAAATAGTGCTAATTCGCTTTCAAGGTTATTTTGTGCGTTTTTCGCTTCTTCGAGGTTTTGTCACTTTTTATTCCTCGTTTGGGTGTGTACCTTAACCGTTATTCGACCAGAAGAGCAGTAGCAGTGTTTCGTTTCTTGTAAGCTTCTTGGATACCGCTATTCAAGGTAAGTGTCGCTATAATATTACATTCCCTACTTTTGTCTCTCCTGTAAACTTGCACCGAGCAATAGGCCCGTAAAAATAATAGGTCGCCAGAAAGCGAAATGGAAGTAGAAATATAATCGACTTCCCGACTGAAGTTATACCCATCCTCCTCAACCGGGCCCATCATGATCATTTTCCGGGTCCCAAAATAATGTTTTTTAAATCTATTACAGATTTTTCATGTTCTGACGGAATGATATTCGGTTGTAATATTGTTGGCTACGGGCTTTTGAGGAAGAAGTACAGAGTATTGGTACCAACTAACCAGGTTGAAATAGATGGAGTCGTTTCCGAATAGAGTTTGAATTGCGCGGATCTGCTGACACAATGGGTTGGCTGTTTTAAAAATCCCAGGCTTCAGCCAGAAAAGATACTGGACGGCAAACGTTTGAGATCAGTATTAGTCGCAACTAACGGGAAGAGGACATTTCGTCTCCTAAGCCTTCTTGTTAAGGCCAGAAGGTGCAAAACAGAAGCGAGTAGCTCCTGGTCTCAGCAACATGAGCTCAAAAAAGGATTTCCCAGCACTTCCAGGGACACCAAAAACTCCAAGTGTCCCCATATCTCAGCCAGAGTAAGAAAACAGTGCTCTGATATTGTGGACTGCATCTTAATTAGCTTTTTCTCCGTAGTCCTTCCAGCGGTTGTATTTTTTTATGGCTAATTCATTTAACGAGGTCATGGATTTGATCACTGTTTTACAGTGGAATTGCAGAATCATCATTCTGAAAATTGATTCCTTGAAAAAAATAATAAATAATTTGCAATGCGATGCATTTGCATTATATGAAACATGGAGGAGTACTTTTGGGGATCAAAGTGCTATTTTTTCAATCGAATCAACTGCCCCTCGACACCAACCGTTGAAGTTCGCGCTTGCCAAACTAGAATCAAAGGCAAAGACCTTTGCATTGCTTCCACCTACATTTCCCATAGAGCTTCTGTTGACCACCGACGGTTTTGCGATATTGCGATACTTCTCCCCGCACCGAGGCTAGTTTTTAGTGATTTTAACTCCTACGGTACGGCATGGTGTTACCATCATGACAGTAATCGATCTCCCTCACTTGAACAACAACTGCGACAACTTCGATATGACTATTTTTAATACCGGAGACATGTTTTGGTTGTAGTTGACATTAAGTTTTTGAAAGTTTCCGCGTGCGGTAGTCCATTGTATGCAGTTTCTTCACAGAACTGGGACTGACGCAGAAATGTTATCGAGATATCTTGAAAGTTCGCCCAGATGATCTCGCAATTGTGTTTTTTTTTGTCTAAAGCAAGCAAATGACGTTACTGGTGGCAAGTCTTTTATGAAGGGCTACCGCGTCTACATGCCCGCTCACAAAGTTGAGATCAACGGTGTGGTCATTGATTCGAGTTTGTTGGATTTTTCGTAGATTTACTGAGGCACGGAATTGGCTGTTTCAAGGACCCCTTGTCTCAATGATCGAAGAGTTTGCATGGCACTCGCACTAGACGGGACTAAATCGTATGTTTCTTCAAACTCTTATTGGGTGACCTGTGACGAGACAACTTCGCATTTAATTACGTCTATTTCGATAAGGATCGTCTGCCTGTTTACCTGTTTGTAATGCTTGTAAATGGTCCATTGTAGCAATAAGACTCTGTGTGATAATTGCGTAGAAAATCGCGAGGATGACTCATGCATTGGGAATTCCTGTTATGGTGGGAATCCATGTGATCTATTGCAATACCCTGCGTACAAACGGTGCTCGAGAAATCTGAAGCGTCCCTAATAAATATCTTATGATTCAAGAGTCTAACGACCTATTCAGGGTTTCATCCAAACAATATGTAGAATCGTAGGACTATATAGGGTAAAGTTCGTGTATAATATTTTTTATAAGGGGTACCTTTATAAGACGCTCTCAACACTGCAGAAATACTAAAAAGAGCTACGACATTCACCACGACAAACCATTATACTCTCTTTATTTCTCTCTCTAACGATCCTCATGCGGTTGCATCTTTTCTTGCTCAAAAAAAATATAAACAGATGAGAGTCCTTGTAAAGGCAGTAATTTTTCTTTGGAGAAGCCGCTGAATATAAGGAGTGGAACGAATCCATAAGTTGAGATAACAACCCCAAATCCAACCACCTCTAAATGACAGCACCCTAAGAAGAAAATGATTATTGCTGAGCAATAATGCCAATAAAAATACATTAATATTAAATAAAAAGCTGTTGACTGCCAACGAAGGCCAAACAGAAAAGGGAAGAGAGCTTATAACCGCAAACCATTCAAAAAGGGGCAGGTCATCCGCGTACCAAGAGTAATCAAAGAGTAATTAAAAGCAAAGTTAGAAGCGCATAAAGTTTAATTAGAAACTCCCTAACCCGCTGCCATGTTGCCAGCATGGCAGAGCATAGACGCAATCAGGCAGGCAAGCAAGCTAGCAATAAAGCAGCAGCTGTTCGGTTGGTGGTAAAACTTTTTCCCGTATCCCAAAAATCCTGACAGTTATCCGGAAATAATTTCTTCCATTTCGATATCCCTATTCGCAAAAGGCCTTTTAAATTACCCTTGCTCAGGCTCAACCAGTCGGTGCGACCATTGGTCATTGACACGAACCGGGTTTTTTCAGTTTTTGTTTTGGTAGGCATCACCCGCTGTTATCCTCGCTCGAACCATTTTCGTGAGGCATCAGACACATTCATTATAATACCGCAGCCAACTTTCGGGGCAACTCTGCTAGGGAGAACCGCTTTTGCTGCATTTTTATCAGTTTAACGTTTGGCCACGGTGGCGGTTTGAGACTTGCGCCGGAAAGGTGCGATGGCTATACGTTCGTTAAATTTTATTCGTCTTCGCGTAAGCTGTTCCTTTGATCTAGTAGCATAGAATTTAGTCAAGAGTATTTGCAGTGAACCAAGCACATTTAATCCCATCCACCCTCTAGTAGCATCAATCGTCGCCATATACACAAGCGCAGCAAAACTGGATCATCCAAACCGACGACGTTTACCAGCAGGCGGTCATACACGCTCATCTCCCCGCCACCGCCCTAACCAGCCGCCTGAAGAAAGAATCCTCGAACGCTCTTCTCGTGCATTCTGCAACCATAGCTTTCAAAGCTCAGCAACACTTCTCACTATCATATCATCGAGCTCCTTACTCAGAACAGAACAGAACCTGAGCATCGGCAGAAGTACAACTCAGGAGCCATCGCATAGCACACAAGGAAGCAGCAGGCACAAAAAAAGTGCATCAGCAATGTTCTCTTCCGAAAACGGTTCCGCGAAACCGTACCCGTACCGCGCCTGTATCCTGCTGCACTCGGGGGGTTCCCATCGGAAGAGGCACATACTTATTGTTATTGTTATATGTACTTGCAGCGCGCGGTCCTCTACGCCGCGCCAGCCTATACATATATATGTGTGTTGTCTAGATGCATTTGTGCTACTCTGGCAATCCTCCCGCGTTGATCGTGGGAAAACTTCATTCCTTCGCTGCGCGCCACACGCCCTGGAGTTTTGTGCTTACGCTGCTGGCTGGCTGACTGGCTGATGATTTGGTTCAGCAACGACGAACATCTTTCGGGACCTTGTGGGGATGCCTACTGATGACGATGATGATGCTGATGATGATGATCATGGTTCTCTCTTGGGGTGTTTTTGTTGTTGCTATCTGCTTCAGCCTGATGCTGGAAGCCTACGTCTGAAGTTAGCTTCAGTTACAGCGTGTATAGAACTGGTATGTGTAGCGCACTCTCGGAAGATGCTCGCAGCGTAAGAATATGTACGTACATACAGCAGCAGCAGTAGCCGAAGTAGTTGCGGGGTGAGGATTTTGCATAAAAGAAAAGCAATCGAAGCCAGCAAGTACGAAAACAAAAGAATCTAATGCAATCCTGGGATCAGCGTTCCAACGCCGTTGGTCGGGGGTGTAACGTGTGGTGGGTTTGCTATGTGGCTACGACAGAAGGAGTCTGAGCTACTTGACGCTATTGCGCCAGAAACGGTGGAGTTGCTGGAACAATTTTGTGTGAGGGGGATCCACCGTGTATTTCTATTTTTTGAGAACTGTCGCACCAATTTCACTGCCTATATTTATAGATGCGGATGATGGAAAACTTTACAACAAAAGTTCATTCCAGAAAATGCAATCTTTTGTTTATTTTCTGATGATTTTCGAAAAATTTGACACTTTTGGATATTTTTCTAATTTATTTTGTAAAAATTTGCTACACTTTTCTGATAATTTTCCAAAAGTTTGTTATCAATTTTCTGACTATTTTTGCGATAATCTAGCAATCATGTAGAAATTTTCTCTGACATTTTCGGTAAATTTTCTAACGAATTTCGGACAATTTTTTAAAAGTTATAGTTTTTTTTTAAAAATCTTGTGACTTTTTTAATAAAATTCTGACAATTACCTCAGTTCAGAGTCGTAACCAAGGGATCAAGCAAAATATGCTGGAATGAAGAAAAACGTTCATGGATTGCGGATTGCATTTCGATTTAGCGTCATCAGTATCTGGAACCGACTTGGCACCAGATAAACGCTAAACCTGAAAGTTTAACGCACCTAACTTGTGTTGAATTAGCTTGAGTGAGATACTGAAAGCACATAAGTTCTGATTTGTTTATGAAACAGAGAAGATACCTTGTGTTAAGTCGGTACCAAATACAGAAGTGACGAAGTCGAAACTCAATATATGACTTACTTAGATACAGACATTGTGGCATTCACGGGCAAAATAGTTTTCACTCAATTTTCTTCCTTGGGAATAAATTAGCATAAAAAGTATGGGCGATATTGTTACTCGTGACTGTTTGCTATCAATGTTTTGCAATGCTGAAACATACTGTTGAAGCATCATGGGAAACTTTGAAAAACTTAAGGAATATATTAAGCTTCAAAACCGTGTTATTACCACGAATCGCTATAGATTAGCTTCGCGAACTGAAACTATCCTAACATAACTCAATCTGCTCTCCCACCAAAATCTCAAACTAACCCCCGCCTTTACGTAGGCACAGTTAAGCCCGCCCGTGCTTTCGAAATACCTACAGAAGCATGTTTTCAAATGCGTTAGTGATAAAAACGCATCACATATATCCGACTACAGTATAGGTAGACCCTACGTATTTCCAAACCGTTGAATCTAATTTTTTATTTTGAATCCCATTATTTCAAAATTAAATCAAATAGAACAATAAACTAGTATGTGAGATTTGCAGAACCTACAGACAAATTCCCTCATTTAAGTAAGAAACAAAAAACAATGACGGGGTTGTGTTCAGGACACGACCATGGTGACATTAAAACTTTAAAACTAATCGATTTGAATGAATCAACTATCTCTTGATATTAGTCGATTACAATTAGCAATTGTTTCGATGAATCGAAAAATGGCACCATTTGGCTGATCCAGCCAGCAAAAATAGGTCTGTTTCGTAATATTCAAAACGAGCAACATCTTTATTGAGGACTGTGGTGTAGAAGTACACACTCGTTAAAAGAAAAATATTCAGCTCTCCCACGAAATATGAAATCTTATTATCCAATTTTTTTAGTAATGTTCTAATGAACTTAGGTAAACCATCTTTAGATTAAGTATTTCTTATTCGATTAATGGCAAATAAAGTTAGTTAACAAATTACAGTGTTATTACCGTGCAAATCTAAAACTTTGACCATTTTGGAACTAAACCGCATCCAATTTGAAACAAATACATTGAACTTAGTACGGCGTTTTATTGTATATAATTGTTTCAATGCGGAACTAGAACTGAAACTTTCAATCCCTAGTTTGGTTTTATAATTTCAAATAGTTTTGTTTTGGAATTTAAATTAATGTACGCCGCCGTTCTATATGTTGTTTAAATTGAAATATGTTCAAAACTGTGTCATTACCTTTAGGTTTCATGCCACGAATTGCTATAGATTAGCTTCGCCACTTTCTACCACCAAAGTGAAACTGTCCTAACATAACACAATCTGCTCTACCACCAAAATCTCAAACGAATCACCGCTTTCACATAGGCACAAATCCAATTGAGTCCGCTCGTGTTTTCGAAATACCTATAAAAGCACGTTTTCAGAAGCCTTAGTGATAATAAACGCATCACGTATATCCGAAATATGAATCGTGTGTGCCAATAAGCTCATTACCCTGCGTATCTGCAAACCACCAAAAATCTTTTGGCATTAGAATCACTCCCGCGTCGTCAACTTAATGTACACACACAAACATAACAATAAAATAATTTGTCCCAACGCAAAACCCATAAGCAGCGCACACACGTCGCACCCTGCAGCGTTGAACTCAATCCGAACCTACTCTATCAACCCACTTGGCAAATCATCGGGCATACACGACTTGCACCTATCGTATTTCTATATTCTCGTAGGTAAGCAAAGATTTCAAACGCACAGCAGAGTGAAGAGCACACGATAAACTTTGCATACAACGAGGAAACGGGAACAAGTGGTATGGACACCCGAAAAATTTGTACACAGCTTAACTGTGTGCGGGTTAATGTCATCACTGACGAAAATCCAAAACGTCTACCGCTTATTATACCGTTCGGATGTTATAATCGCGATGTAGTTCGCTTCGCATGCGAGCAACAAATGATCGATACAGATACACGGCACCTCTATTTATAACTGTTCGTATTTGATTAAGCCACTTAGGTGTTTCCTATTGACGGCTCGGCCTGAAAAGGCTGCTTCATGAATGGTAATTTTCCCATTTTTGTGATCTTTTCAATTTTATCGATTTTCAATAGACTAACTTTATTGTGCTGATATTATATTACCTATCTAGTAATAGCGAAGTTAAGACTGTGCAAACCTTACATAGTTTCGTTACATAGAAGAAATGTAAGATTTTATAATGACACCTAGCCACAGATAGTGGAATACGATATTTTTAATGTCAAAAAGATCTGAAAATTATTTTGAATTTTTGGAAACAATTATTTTATGACAAATTTCTAATAATTTTCTATTACAGGAATATGGTCTGACAATAATCACACTACTGACAGAAAATGAACAAAATATGGGCGTAAATTGACCTGCAATCATCAGAATCTCGCAATGATCCTATTGGAATCAGAACTTCTTTGCTGAAGGAACATCATCCGTGACAAGCCCGTGCGCAGAAGTAATATTTTTTTGTACTTAATGTACGAATTCAAAACGTTATTCCTAACTAATCCTAACTAGCGCCAATTTAGTGCTGGTTTAGATTTATCTAACTAGCATTCAGTTGGTGTTAATTACTGACGAGGAGAATGCGAAACACTAAAAAACCCTTTTTCAAATTTTTTTGAAAGCATGTCTTCACAATTTTTATAAACTTTTAGAAATTTTCGAAAAATTACCAAAAAACCTTAAAAAAATTGCCAAAAATTTAGGATAATTACTAAATAACCAGAAAAATTGTCAGAAAATTGACAGCGAATTTTTGAAAAATTGTCAGAAAATTTCCAGAATGTTTTTAGAAAATTCTCATCAAATTTTTAGAAAAATGTTATAAATTATGAAACCTAGAAAAGTATTATGGTAACATAAATTTGAAAAATATCAGAAAAGTGTAAAAAATTGTCGTAAATATTCAGAAAATTAACAAAAAAATGCAAAAAAAATTCTGGAATGAATTTTTGTCGTGCTAAAAATTCTTATTTTTTCCGAGCGCATTATTCAATTCGTGCACCCCTAAAACAGGACCGTCTCAAGACCACTCGGAGTACTGGTCACTATTGTACTGAGAGCCCCCTTCAAAAAAAAATAATAAATGAATATGAAAACCTTTTATGCTAAGCAAAATTTGTTTATAATCGCTTTCACAGTTAAGTTTCAGAATGACTCGAATCTATAAATATAGGCTGTACATATAACTTATTTAAAAACCAATCCTGTAGGACAACCGGAATAGAAAAGACATCAAATGTATCATGTTGTGTCTCATAATTTGCTGTAACGTTTGTTCGCAAATAGGTTTTGCAATTGAACATTTTTTGGTAGCCTCCGATGATTACGGCGTCATTGTAAATCATCCGATTATTATGGCGTAATTGTAAAACTTTTCGCTATGTTTCCAGTACAAATCGAAAGACGACGGTTTTGTCTTGTGTATTATGCAAAGAGTAAATGTAAACACGACCGAACTGTTAACAGAAGAAAATCCCTCATTGTTAGGTTGAATGGAATTTTGTTCCCGCATTTTTTTAAAATTCCAAGTTTAGCAGGAAACTCGTACCAACGCATTTTTATAAAACAAAAGATAGGTTAGTTGGTCACGGATTTCTGGCAAAAATATATCTTTTGCGTCAAATGGTCAACGTTTCGAAGGAACATTCCGTCATCTCCAGGGCAGTGCTCTAAAGACGAAATCCGTGACCTAAAAGGCCATCTTTTATTTCGCTCAATTCTATTATTTACTTTTTTACGTTTTAACGACATTCAATTACCTAGAGATTACTGGGTAAGGAAAGTTATGAAACTTAGAGCCATAGTACTCAAGTGAGAGCAAGGATGTGAAGTAAACAGATCGGAAAACTAGAAGTGGCAGGGTCATTAGAACAGGCTTAATATCGTACGGGCTTAATCTTTGCCTTCTGTTAATGAGGGTCGAGCTTAAGCAGAATGACTACAAATCAGCCGAGTTCACTAACATGTGTCCTGATAAAGGTAGACGTATCTATCTTTACCGTGACAACCGGCAAGATTATTTACATTCTTTTGTTTCAACAGCAAAATAACGCTTGTGTGTGGCACATTTTAATTCCGGCATACCTAGAAGACAATATTGGGAGGTACACAAGGATGGATTGTTTGTTGTTATATCAATTAATGTGTTCCATCCTATGCTTATAGCAGACTCCATTTGTAGTACCAGATGAATGATTTTTCTTTTGCTGCGGAATCAATTCTTTTCCTAAGATCAAATGGTCTTTCAAGAGGAAGAATACAAGTATATAAAGATTGTATTGGAAAATATTCTACATTAGCAACAATGATATGTATTTTCAATGGTATGAAAGAATCTGGCAAAAGTGGTAAGCGATACCCATGTTCGATTTGTTGCGAACAAGGCGATAGAAGGCGGTGTTTGAAACGTCGTGCAATCAATCCTTTCCCTGATAACAAAATACTTTTCTTTTCAATTAATGCAAGGGATTTATGTTTGAGGTGTAGTGTGGTTTTATTACTATCCTTTGTGAAGGGTCCTCTTCCACAAAGTTTCGTTTTTTTTCCTAAATCTATTTAGGCTATCAGATAAAAAAGGATAATTTTTTGCGGATATTTTACGACCGGGCGAAAGAATAAAATGACATAAATGACCTGCGTTAAGCCAAACCGAACTAAGCGCCATATTTTTCCCTGGTATTGCCATATATTTAATGCCAAAATCCATTTTTCAAAATTTACCATTATCATAGAAAGATTAACGGTACTTAATTGCTCTCAATTTACTGTTAGAGTTCTCAGATATAAATTGATGTAGGTGTTTCCAGTGCTACATTGGATGCAATAGCAATTTTTGGCAGGTACCTCAAAATGACGTTTGGTCCTGTTTGGCTTAACACAGACCAAATGCGACCTTTAGTAAATTGCAAGAATTTTTAATATAGAATGGAACAAAAAATTGCGTTTCTTCACTAGAAAAATCACCTTTTTCCGAATGCAAGGTCATGATGCACAGTTCCGCAGCAGACGCTAAAGCGCCTTCAAACTACTTGCAAACAACGAATGATGGCGCATGCAAATATTCAGTAGACCAATACTTGTTACATCACAACATTTCGGTCGTAAAAACCTCCCTCACCCCCCAAAAATTGCGCAGTGCACTGAGTGAACAAAACTCTGGAATTCGGGAGAAATCCTATCAGTTTCAGGCGGTCGCCTAAATGTAGATAATGACGCGACTGCCAGAAAGTTGCCAAAATACATAGATTTCCAAATAAATAAAAATCTAGCATTGACTTCTATTCATGTTATTTGCTTAATAACATTCTAAATAATGTTCGAAGAAGATCTATAGTTTTACGTTTTTCTTAGAGTTCAGCATGGATTTCAGGATGTATATTTTGACGACTTTGATCAATTAATCAAATAATATATTGTAAATGATATAATACATTTTCGAAGACGTCGAGAATTTTGTTAGTTAATTAACTAACAAAATTCTCTACGTCTTCAAAAATATATTATAAAAATAGCATTTATATTTGACCGAAAAAATATTTTTTTTAATAAAAGTTTACCAGTTTAGGACATCACTATAGAAACTTGAAAAACAATTTGAACCAAATACCCCTCCGAACCACATTGCTGGCTACGCCAGAGGCACCGTCTCTAGTAGCAGTAAAGGGAATCTTCTACCCACTTATGTTGCTCTTCTCCTTATGCATAAAACAGATGAGTCTGTATGCATAATGATTTTTAAACAGTCATTCAAGCCAAGTCTTTGATGCTGGAGACTGGGTGAGATATCCCAACAGCATTAATACCACCGTTTCGGATTACCCAAAAGGTACATTTGTTTAAATTTCATTCTCTTATCAATCACGTCCAATGTTTATATCAATGCGACTGTTCTAAACGGGTGGCTTTTAAGCTTCTACAGACAAATAGAGCTCGTCTCCCGTCTCGTCACATGGGAATTCCTTAGAACGCAGCACTCTTAAATGCTTTCATTGGCGCAGTCATTAGCCGGCGATCGCATCAAATCCGCTTAACCGCAGTCCGGTTGAATGATTTCGTTCACTTTCCCATATGGTGTGTTTGATTGAAAGCCGATCACATTTTACTTTTCGGCGTTCGAGCGCTCAGCAACAATCTTTCACTTTAAATCATTCCCCTCCCCTTTCACATTAGACTTGCGTGGAAAAATACACGAAACCCGTCCACACATACCGCCATATGATCCACAAAACCAACCGAGGCGCGCACGGGGAAGGAAAACAACGTGTGAGAGATTTTTTGCGCTGCTGCCTAGTCGGATTGCGGTCCGAAAAAGGAAAGTTCAACCGATCAATACAGGGAACACGGTGCGCGAACGCATCAATACCTACCCCAAAACAGTTATGGGCGTGGAACATAGAAAAGTCATCAACAATAACACTTCACACAGGTCAGATCGCACACGCAGCCGGCCGACCGCCCGTATATTGGCCATGATTTAGCCCAATTTCTCCGCGATTCATTGAACGGGATCGCAGCTGAAGCTGCTGCCGATGACAGAGCGATCTCAACGAACTTGAGAACGTCGGTCGTACCTACGTATATGAAGGAGGAGTTCTGCCGTTCCTTTCCAAAGGTAGACGAAGATGATGGAATGTTATGAGACGATGCTAATCGCTTGAACTCGGTTGATAGTGCGATGACGATGTGAAACTCGTCCACGACGGAGAACTTGATGAGTTGGATATGTATCAAGAATGTGGATTATGGTAGGAGTGTGTAAATGTCTGATTGCAATTTGCTTTATTGGGGTCAACTTGTTAGGGGGACAGAACTCTGCGATTTAAAAAAAAAAGATTTTTGACATTCCGAAAAAGCTATTATATGTGGAAGATCGCGTGTGAGAATAGAAACCTTATTAGTATGCGTGTAGAATAAATATGGTATGCTTCATCTCGGTTGGATTAATATAGAACTTTTATTGAACTACAAAAGAAAAATATAACTCGATCCAACTGATAATCGTGATACGAATCATGCAATAATTGTTGGAAAAATTAACGAAAATTGTTGGAAAAATTAATGAAAACAGCTTTTGAGAAAGTCTTCAACAATAATGCCTACGACTCGATTCAAGGTACCACTGGATCACAGAGAATAGAGTTGTCTACTGTCGAATGTATTTCTGAACTGTTGTGTTGCCGACTGTGACAGCTTCGATGTTAGGTGAGACCACTGAAACCTCTCCTCAAAGAGGAGTGCTGTCACCCTTTCTATGGTCCCTAGGTAATGGACGGCTTCCTCAACGAACTGGAATGTTTGGGATTTGAGGTAATGGGTTACAGAGATCATACTTTTATTATTGTTAAGGACAACAACGAATCTACTATTTCGAACCGCATTCAAACTGCTCTAAGCGTAACATGACGATGGTGTATCTTTGCACAAATCTTCACATCTCAAAGCAGAAGATTAGAGAATTCTGCGCCTTACCTATACTAGCGGTAATCACTGACCTATCAGCTCTTGGTGGAACCAGAATGAGCTCTGCGACCAATGGAAAATGATTTCCAGACCCTACAGAGATCAGAGGAAACTTCCCGCAAGATATTAGCGTTTTTTTAGGAACGCCATAGGCTGTTATTGTATTTCATTTGGATCGGAGTTTAGATACCGGAGCTAGGGGTTGAAAGATGCAGTCACGCAGAAAAACACATATTTTCAGGGAATCGTCATTTCTCGTTTGCTTTAATTATTACTGGAGTCTGTACATCACTACTGGAATCTGTAATCTGCAAAAAAATCAAAAGTAACAGTATCTTTCGAATTTAAATATCTCTGAATCTGAAAATTTGTTGCTTGATCTTTATACGAAACCCATTCCGATTAATTATTAATAAACCATATTTTCAAAATATACACATGGGTTCATCGCCGGCGGTAAGACATGATGATTAGTTATGTACTATCAAAGACCATGCGGTAGATTTGGGTGCAACGTTCAACTCCTACTTAGCAGAAGGCAAAGGACTCTTCACATTTCCTTTCGATCATGTCCATATGAGTCTACCTTGTCCAAGTTTTCCGTTCTAAGTTTATAACCGATTCGCTCTAGAATACCTACCCGTCTTTCAATTTCATGGATTTCGTTTCTCTTAGTCTTAAATTTGCCGAAAATAACCAACAAAATTGATACAGTAGAACCTTGCGGCTATTGAAATATAGTAACATAATCAATTACATCCTGTAGTATTTTAGTGAACAAAATTAATTTCGGCGTATCGAAGCATTTTCGAAAAAAATATGGAGCATAAAATCCAGGACGGAAAAACGCAGAAATTAGGTGGTATTTTTCTAACTGAACTCCACTTCACCATTGTAGTTCGACACTAAATACAAACAGTCTCACGACATATATGACGCCAAAAGCAACTGGCTAGTCCCGATTTTGATAAAGAACGATAACTTATTACCCTTGAAAAAGGCCATACTCAGTGGCCGAAACGTCGTTTTTAGTGTTTTGAAAATTTTCCGATTTTGCCTTGTTTCATTTTTTGAATATATTTTACTCTATCCATTTTTCTACTTTTTTCCATGTTCTCATTTCTTATTTGAGACTGTTAAATGTTTTGTTCTTATATCTTCTTTGCTTAAATTTTGTCTTCTTTTTAATACTGTGTTTTCTTCATTTGTCTCTTTCGTTTTCCAATTTATATTTATTTTATTCTTGTATCCCCTTGACATTTATTTTTCACATTTGTTCTATTTTTTCCATTTTTTTTGTTCCTTCATGTTAAATATTTCATTTTTGCTTAAATGGACCTCTTGTGCATATTAAACAATTCATTCAATTTTTCCGTGCTTTCCATGTGATTTTTTGGTCTAATTTCCTTTCTTCATTTTTTCCTTTTGCATTATCTAATTTCCATCTTTGATGTTTTGCAACTCTCTTTTTAATTTTCGGTTTCTTTCAATTGTTTCTTTACCAATTTATTTTCGCCTTTTATCTGTTAGTCTATTTCAGTTTTTTCAATTTTTTTTTCATTGCCTGTTTTTTTATTTTGTCCATTTCGATTTCGCTTATATATTTTTAAATTATGGTAAGCAATTTATCTGTTTCTTGAATTCATTAAATTTAGATTTTTTCCATTTAAAATTATTCATGCTCTAAATTTTCCTATTTCCTCTGTTTATTGCGTTTAGTCATTTGTTTAGTCTGTCCCATTTTTATTTTATTGGTCTTTTTTCTTTTTTTTCATTTTGGTTTAGTCCATTTCTTGTGTTTAATCCTATTTCATACTTTTTTTCTAATCTGTCTACTATTCCGCTTTTGCCAATCAAAATTTTTCTATTTTTTTGTTTCTTTCCTTCAAGTTTCATATTTTTTCTTTATTTCAATTCCTTCTATATTTTCTTTTTTCCGCTTACTTTATATTGTAAATATATTCAGTTATGTCCTTCTCTCTTTTGGTTTAGCTGTTTCCATTTGTTTTGTTTTATTTCATTTTTCTTGAAGTTCTGGTATATTTTTATGTACAATCCATCATTTCCATTCGAATCAGTTGATATTGTGTCAATTCGTTTTTTTAATTTTTGAAACCGTTTTCTATGCCTTTAATTTTTGTAATTTCTTGGTCTCGTTTTCATTCTCCTTTTTTCCTTTTCGTAGTTACTTCTTTCCAGTTTTGATATATATCACCTTTTCTTGTTTATTGTTGGTTTATTCTACTTTTCTCTTTACCTCATTACTTATCTGAGACTCCTAAATGTTTTTGTTCTTATATCTTCGTTACTTAAATGTCTTATTTTTAATTCTGTGTTTTCTTCATTTGTCTCTTTCGTTTTCCAATTTATACTTGTTTTTTTCGGTATCCCCTTGACATTTATTTTTCAAATTTATTCTATTTTTTCATTTTTTTGTTCCTTGATATCAAATATTTCATTTTTGCTTAAATGGACTTCTTGTGCATATTTTTCCGTGCTTTCCATGTGATTTTTCGGTCTAATTTCCTTTCTTCATTTTTCCTTTTGCATTATCTAATTTCCATTTTTGATATTTAGCAACTTTTCTTTTTAATTTTCGGTTTCTTTCAATTGTTTCTTTACCAATTTATTTTCGCCTTTTATCTGTTAGTCTATTTCAGTTTTTTTTTCATTTTTTTTTCATTGCCTGTTTTTTTATTTTGTCCATTTTCTGTCGATTTCGCCTATATTTTTTTTAAATTCTGGTAAGCAATTTTTCTGTTTCTTGAATTCATTAAATTTAGATTTGTTTCCATTTAAAATTATTCATGCTCTTAATTTTCCTATTTCCTCTGTTTATTGCGTTTAGTCATTTGTTTAGTCTGTCCCATTTTTATTTTATTGGTCTTTTTTCATTTTTCTATTTGGTTTACTCCATTTTTTGTGTTTAATCCTATTTCATACTTTTCATACTTACATACATACTTTTTTTCTAATCTGTCTACTACTTCGTTTTTGCCAATCAAAAATTTTCCACTTCTTTGTTTCTTTCCTTCCGGTTTAATATTCTTTCTTTATTTCAATTCTCTCTATTTCTTTTCTTTTTTTACCACGTACTTTATATTTAAATTATATTCAGTTAGTTATTTATTTTGTTTTATTTCATTTTTCTTGAAGTTCTGGTATATTTTTATGCACAATCCATCATTTCCATTCGAATCAGTTGATATTGTGTCAATTCGTCTTTTTTTTATTTTTGCAACCGTTTTCTACACCTTTAATTTTTGTAATTTTTGGGTCTCGTTTTCATTCTCCTATTTTCCTTTCCGTAGTTACTTTTTTCCAGTTTTGATATATATATATATATATATATATATATATATATATATATATATATATATATATATGTATATATATATATATATATATATATATATATATATATATATATATATATATATATATATATATATATATATATATATATATATATATATATATATATATATATATATATATATATATATATATATATATATATATATATATATATATATATATATATATATATATATATATATATATATATATATATATATATCATCTTTTCTTGTTTATTGTTAGTTTATTCTACTTTTCTCTTTACCAATTTCTTTTCGCCTTTTATCCGTTAGTCCATTTCAACCTTTTTAATTTTTTCCCACTGTCTTTGTTTTTTTATTTTGTCCATTTTAGTCGATTTCGCTTTTATTTTCTTTACATTTTTACATTTTTGTTAAATTTTCATTGTTTTTTCGTATTTTTATTCTGTTTATTGCTATATTTCTTTCCTTCCAGTTTCATATTTCTATTTTTAAATATCTTCTCCTTTTTTCATTTAGTCTATATTTTAATAATGTCCAATTGTGTCCTTTTCTCTTTTAGTTTAGTTGTTTGCATTGATTTTGTTTTATTTTATGTTCTTACATTTCACGTATACTTTTATAGACATTCGAATCAGTTGTTATATTGATTCAATTAGTTTTTTTTTCATTTTTGCAACATTTTTGTAATTTGTTTCTCCAGTTTTTTCTCCTATTTTTCTTTCTGCAGGTTCTTCGTTTCATTTTTGATATATTTTAACTTTTTCTTTCTAATTTTCGGTTTCTTTTATTTTTCTCTTTATTCTTTTTTTCCGTTAGTTGAGTTAAATTTTTGAAATTATTTTTTCATTATTTTTTATTTTTTTCCATTTTTAGTAAATTTTGCTTTAATATCTTTATTCTTTTCTGTTGTTTAAAATATGCAATTTTCTATTACCTGAATTCATCTAATTTTATTATTATTTTTTAAATTTTGTGTAATTCATGTTTTTCATTTCCCCATTACTTCTATTTATTTTGTTATTTACCCAGTTATCTGTCCCATTGTTTATTTGATTGCACTTTTTGAGCTCGAATTTTCTTTGTCTAGAAAATATAGGTTAGATTCGGTAGCCGGCTTTCCAGAGCTTGAAAAAAAAACTCGAAAACTAAACAAGATCTTTTCTTTTTAGAGTGACCATATATAAGAAGACTAACTAAACAAGATAACAAACTATACTTTACAGGTCGCCTTGCTTGCGAAATCTAGACCTTATAACTTTCAACTTCATGACATCTATGGAAAAGTCGGTTGAGCCATCATCCTTCCGTTAAGTAGATGAAGCATCAACACTTCCCATCAACCCGCTGACAATGGAGGTTATCATGCTATTGAGGTTATAATATTCTTTTAATATTAAGTCAGAATTAACGCCGTCTAGAAACATTGCCCTCAAATTATTTAAATTAAATTTATCTTAGTTCATCCAACTTTCAACAAATTTCCACCACATTCCAAGTCGGAAACTATGATGGCGCCCAGTGAACCAATCAAAGAGCTGTTATTATGATCGCTTTGATAAACCTCCAACAATCCATAAAGACACACACACAAAATAAATCCTCCTCAGACAATTCCCATTAAAAGTTCAATTATCAACCGGCATCTCCGGACTCTATATAATGCCCTACTCATCAGCGGTAACTAAAAACCAATATTCCCATGGATTGGAAACCGATCCCGACACACACCAGCCCTCGGTGCCAACTGTGCCAACAAAAGCCTCGATAGAAAAGAGTAGCCGAACCATTTCTTTTCCAATTCTCTGTTTTTATTAACTCTGGCCAGCCAGCAGCGGAATGACGCAAAAAAGCTTCATCTACTACTCGTCGCTCGATACGTACACGAACTATACGTACACATAGGACAGTGATTTTGCTCCAGTAACGTGAGCAGTAAAACCCGGTCCCAGTTGAAAACCAGCAACGCATAAACTTGTGCAAGCCGTCGATCGGTCATAGAGTTGGTGGTATGCGGCGGAAGGGGGAGAAATTTCTTTTATTTTTTTTTATTTGAAACTTCAGTCACGACTAAATTGTAACCAGTCAGCAAGCGCAGGCCAAAGCCGCGGAGCGGCGCGAGAATCTCTCGGTCATTGCCAAACAAAACGAACGAACGGATGGACGGACAAACGACGACGAAGTGCCGAGAGGTGCCTTTAAGCTGCAGAAGCAGGACTTTAGTTTGTGTACTGATAGTGAATTCCGGGGTACAAATAAAGTGTATTGGCTGGCTGCGCAGTTTGACCCCTTCAGTCGTGGGTTTTGGATGCACTTTTTGCTACTAAATTACTTTTTCATTTTTTTACGGATCGTTGAAATGTAGCTAATGCTCATAATTGGGAACACATCTCTTGGAAAAAAATTCGAAGACTTCGTCTATAAATAGCGCAGAAGATGCCATCACTATACAAGGATAGTGATAATACTTTTTGAACTAAATTATTCAAAAATACGTACAAAAACTAGGTGTGAGCTTCTAAAGATACTAGCAAGCTACAGAAAGACACTGCAGGGTTATCGGCACATGCTCAGATTGCAAACATGGCGACATTGACTGTTCCCCGAGAACAAATAGCAAACAAACAAATGTGCAATAATCGTAAAACCAATGAGTACAGACATTTTACATATTTTATACCCATATATTAAAAAAACAAAAGCCATCATAATAAAAGAAAACACATTCAACTCGAACCATGCTCGGTTGGAAGCAGCAGCAGCAGCAGTGAACGATGGGAAAATTGTATGCTCCAGAAAGTAGAATTCATGACCCGCGAGAGTCCCCCCTCCGCCTGTACCCAAGCAGCACATGTAGGATCGGTTGAAGTAAATCAATTCTGGTCTGTATTGTTGCGCTGCAGCAGTACGGCAGGCAGACCCACCCTCCGCTCGACGAGTTCAAGACAAGCGAGCGCAACTTTTTAAAACAAAATAAAAAGATTTCATAAAATATTGTGCTTAATCTTTTTACAATATTTATACAGCAATCTGCTCGTTCCCTTCCATCCAGTCGACTGGGCTAAAGCAGAGGAGACATCCAGAATGAATGAGGAACCGACCGAACCGTGTGGTTGGTTGGTTGGTTGAGGAACCGATTCCCATTTAGCGGAATCATTTCGAATAGCACCACCCGGGCGCACATACGCTGAGTACTTACACCCCCATATAAAGTACCTACTTGTAGAGGGGAAAAAAGACCGAGCCATAAAACCAGTGAGTGCAATTTACTTTCAAAGTAACATAAATTTCCACCACCCCCAAACCCGGGTCCGGTCCGATTTACCGCCCCGATTTACTCGCGTGCATTCTATTCTAGCTGCTCTACAGTGTAATAGTGAAAGAAAGAATCATTGAAAACTTTCCCATATTTTTCCCAGGATTCCCACCATTTGTCTTCCCGTACGGACTCCGGTTGTACTAGTCTTAAAAGCGCGGTCCAGGTTCGGGTGGCAGCGCGGTCGGTGGATGAAAAGATTTGCCCCCATCTCTTTGTTTCCCTTTGTGTTCTAGGTTTTGGATTTTATTTCAATTTTCCTCTCCGGATCCTGGGCCTGGAAAACGACGACGACACACGGTGCTATGGCGTATCTCTGCACCGTTAAATACTATAAATCACCTCGTTGCTAGGTTGTTGGGTGAATCGTCGGTATACGTAGTGGTGTTGAATAGATACAACCGGAACTAATATATTGATAGGATTGTCTTACTAGTTGGAAAGATTTTTATTATTAAATGGGGCCAATTGTGGTAGCAAATGAACTCAAGAGGAAACTGTGTTCAATCAGTTGGACCTGTCATGACGTTGGTACCATTTAGAGTTTGGTGGCTTTTTAGTCACTACAGCGACTTTATTCATCGTAGCGAGAAACTCTTTTTTTTATTTTGATTATAGAGGTTTTAGGTTAGCCTTTTCGGTTTAAAAATTTCAAGAAAAATCTCCAACCCTATGTGAGGGGTTGGGTCTTGAACCCAGGTGAGCTGCGGACATAGCGAGAAACTAATTTAGTTATGGAATTCGCGGAAATTGCGTCTCATCAGAATCCGACACTAACTTAGTGACAGAACTAAGGTAGTGCCGGATCGAAGCATACAAAAACAAAAACACTATTTGTGTTACTGAGTAAACCCCTAATCCTGCGTGATGTCCCGCACGAAAAGGAGTTCTCAATAGACTGATGAGAATTAAATGAGGTCGAAAGTTTGTTTGGCTTAGCAAGGCAATGTAATAATATATAGGGTAATTTGGGGAAAGATGCCGCACATTTCTTAAAATGAAGTAATCCTTATCTATTCATTCAATGTGATTACACTGGTTTACAGTATTTCTGAACTAAATAAGCTAGTGGTCATTTTCAATGTGAAATCGTGTGCTGAATTCGAAAATGAGGTCAAAAAAATTTACAATAGAACAGTTTTCGATTTACAGTGAAAAAAAGAATTTCACCAATAAAATTAAAAGTACGTTCAGTAAAATCCAAATATCTTCGGTTGTAGTGCATCGATATGAAAGATTATTATATTTAATTAAAGGTAACTGAATGCACTTTCGATCTTTAGAACATTTTGTTTTAAAACGACTACTGGTTCTGACGTTATTTACGAATATATTAAACTTTTTCTTAATTTTTCGTCGTTTTTTGAAGAAAAATGAGTGTGCGATCAATATTTTCGGCAAGATAAAGTAATCCTAAAAATGATATTTTTATGGGAAATCAAAGCCTAATTGCTAATAACCAATGAAAATAAGCACTTGTTAGTTTAAATCCGATGAAAATTGCGAAAGTTATTAATTTTTTGTAAAATGGCAATTTTTGTGTTTCTCTGGGTCAACTTATTCAACCGTCTCGATTCCAATTTTTTCTAAGGCTTGTTTAATAATATATGAGGGACTCTCTGTCAGAATTCTGTTAAACAAGTAAATGGAAGAATTTTGAAAGAATTTGAATTTAAATTTAAATTAATTTAAAGACTTCTGATAACAATAATTTCAGGCTCAGTGGAGCAATGTCATCAAAAATTCGGCATTAAAAAATACGAATAATATTTACATGTACAGAATCGTATATGTACAAAATACGTTGTAAACTGCACGCTCCGCAAAGCCTTGATACACACATCGGAAGCTTATGACTGCAAAATGCTAAATTCGGGCTCTAGCTTCACGAATGATGACTTATCCACCTATTTCGTCACGTTTTGGTCTACTAACAATTTATTTTACGCTATTAAAACGTCTAGATGTTTATGATTTGAAATTATATTGGATTCATATTGGCTTCTATGATGTACCGATTTTACTGTACTGGTTCACAAAACTTCAACATACTACAATATATTGCGTATAACATCTAAGTGCAATTACAAAATATTTTACGTTCTTCTAATCATTATTAAGTTCAGATTTTGAGATTTTAAACCTAAAATAAGTCTTGTTCGATGTCCTACATAGTTTCAAAACACGTTTTACAAATTATTAATTTTATAATACTTGACGTATGTAGTATCACATATTTTTACGGATTCGTATAGTTTGTATTAACATTGTACAAAACCCAATTGAGCAGCTAACGTTTCAAAATACGAATTTTATAACATGTGTGGGTTTAGTTTACAACGAATTTTATATCATAAGAGTTATATTTTATGTAATACACTTGTAAATTGTACACACAGTATAGCATGCCAATCATTCGATGACTTATAATTTCATGGAGCCTGAAATTATTGTTATCAGGAGTCTTTAATCATTTGGATAAACGAGTTCGAATATTACCCCACAATAAATTCTTTCAAAATTCTACCATTTACTTGTTTAACAGAATTCTGACAAAGAGTCCCTCATATATTATTAAACCAGCCCCAGAAAAAATTGGAATCGAGAAACACAAAAATTGCCATTTTACAGAAAATTGAATAACTTTCGCTATTTTAACCGGATTTAAACTAACAAGTGCTTATTTTCATTGGTTATTAGCAGGCTTTAATTTCCTATAAAAATATAATTTTTAGGATTGCTTTATCTTGCCGAAAATATTGATCACACACTCATTTTTCTTCAAAAAATGACGAAAAATTCAGAAAAAGTTCAATAGATTCGTAAATGACGTCAGAACCAGTAGTCGCTATAAAATAAAATTTTCTAACGATCGAAAGTGCATTCAGTTACCTTTAATTGAACATAATAATATTTCATATCGATGCACTATAACCGAAGATATTTGGATTTTACTGAACATACTTTTAATTTTAAAGGTAAAATTCATTTTTTCACTTTAACTCGAAAACTGTTCTACTGTAAATTTTTTGGACCTCATTTTCGGGTTCAGCACGCAATTTTACATCAGAAATGGTGTTCGAATATTGAAGTTCAGATTTTATTTTTATTTTGTAAAATAGTGTTATTAGCGCCGAATTCGATTTTGACATAATTATTCCTTCCAGATGGTCATGGAGTGGATTTTGTGCATGATGTTGGGGATTGGTAGGTACTTGAGCCGAGGACGGGGAGAGTGGGGGGGGGGGGGATTTTTTTTTGCTATCAATTTGGCATACGTATTTCTTCCATTAAGAATATTGGCACGATTAATAGTTTCGGATCCTGAAGGACAGTGAGGGTTTCTGAAGCAATATCTATCATATATCAATTGATATGAAAATCTAAAATTTTATTGCATTTAGGCTTACCAGCACATAAATGGCATGGCAAAAAATTATTTGATAGAGAACTTTTACGTGAATGACAATGTACAGTGGTCCAGAATACAAATTTAGCAGGAATTTTGAGATTTTACTAAAACTAAACAACTTAGCCTTATTCAGTCTTTGGAGAAGTTTTCGTAGTTTATGAGCCCCCTCTTTTTGTTAAAACAACAGTTAGTGTGGTTCTAATTTTACCAAGATCAAAAAATTAACTTTTTAATGATTCTAGCTAGAGCCAAACGACCTTCAGCGAAGTTGTAGAACGACAAATTTTGGAAAAGTTTGCTGAAGACATGTAAACTCTATCTGTCATACTTTTTATTTTACAACAAATTTAAAGTCGGAGCTTAGGGTGTTTCTTCGAAATACAGCTTTATTCCAATAACTTTTGCTGTATTCATTTAAAACTGAAGTAGTCTTCAGACAACTTTAAGATTGTTTCAAGGCGAATAATTTGTTTCATGGCACCATATATCTAGCTATTTCCGTTGAAAAATTATGAGCACTATATTGCCAAAAATGGGGTTGTTTGGAATAACAATATCACTCATTTAGGGCAAATAAAAGATAATTCTTTTTAAACTATAAATAAGGTCATTATTAGAGTTATAATTGAGCAAAATATGGCGAAAACGATATTTTTTAAAATTTCATAAAATTGATTTAATAAAATCTATTTTTGAAATATTAAGTGCTTATATCTTCTGAACAATAAAAGCTAGAGTTTTGATGTATTAGAAGAAAATGTTTGTCTTCAAAAACTCTGAAAAACATCTGAAGGATAGGTTGGAAGAAAATGAAAACTGAAAAAGTTATATTAAAAATTTAGTTTTTCATGAATTGACTCTTTGTAATGTGATTAAATTACTTTTACGGTGAAAGATATAAAAATGTAGTTTCGTTTTCATGATAAAATATTGCACTTTACATTACTTTTCTATTATTTTAAATAGTGGGTAGGGTGGTTCTAAATTTTCAAATTCAATTCAGAAAATTAACTGTTTATTGGTTCGAGATAGAACTTTGTCGAAGACACTAAAACTCTATGTCGTATACTTTTCATTTTACAAGAAATTTACCAAAAAAATTTAGGGTGTTTCTTAAAAAATGGTTTTCTTTGTATAACTTTTGCAGTTTTGATTTTTCATTAAGATCACTTTAGAAATACTTTCAGATATTTTGAAGGAGAACAATTGGTCCTAATATATTGAACCTCTAGCTTCGCTCGTTAGAAAGTTATATATACTTTTTACTAAAAATAAACTATTTTTTGAGTAAATATTGCAAGATATAAAAAAATATCGTATTTGCCATTTTTGGTGATCTATAGTACAAAGCATGCTTTTTTCCATGAAAGCAACGGTATTTAATGTTCAGTGCCTGAATCGAAGATAATTCTATTTGAAAAAGTTATATTTTTTATATAAAAGTTCTTATAACTTTAAAACGAAAAAAGTTAAGTAGTTGGTGTTTTAAAGCAAATTATGCGCCCTAAAATAATCTTCAAGTTGTCTAAAGGGTACTTTAGCGTAATATAAAAGCTTCAAAAGTTATAGAAATAAAACCGTTTTTTAAGGAACACCCTAAAGCTTACATTTGAATTTCTCGTGGAAAATATAAAAGCTAGAGCTTGCATGTCTTCAGCAAATTTGTCCAAAATGTGTTGCTCTACAACTTCATCGAAGACAGTAAAGCTCTGCCTCAAACCGTTTAAAAGTTCTATTTTAAATACACTCAGGTTTTTTTTACGCGGGGGATACGAGCCGCGTAAATGAAAACCGCGTAAATGAAAACCGCGTAAATTTCAAAATCCGCGTAAATGAAAACCGCGTAAATTTCAAAATCCGCGTAAATGAAAACCGCGTAAATTTCAAAATCCGCGTAAATGAAAACCGCGTAAATTTCAAAATCCGCGTAAATGAAAACCGCGTAAATTTCAAAATCCGCGTAAATGAAGACCACTTAAATTTAAGAATCCGCGATAAAGGGAACCTCATTGATGGATACCGCGTAAATTCCAAAATCCGCGTAAATGAAAACCGCGTAAATTTCAAAAACCGCGTAAATGAAAACCGCGTAAATTTCAAAAACCGCGTAAATGAAAACCGCGTAAATTTCAAAATCCGCGTAAATGAAAACCGCGTAAATTTCAAAATCCGCGTAAAAAAAACCGCGTAAAAAAATACCGCGCAAAAAAAACCGCGTAAAAAAAACTTGAGTGTATTGCCAAATTTAGAACCACCCTAGCATAGGTTTAAAAAAAAAGAAGGGCCTTGCAAATTACAACAACTTTGCCAAACATGTTGTAAGGCTAAGTCATTTAATTTTAGCAAAAAGTTTAAATTCCTGCTAAATTCGTATTCTGTATGATGAATTGTATGAATTAGTCGAAACTTAAATTAGGTTGAAAATTGAATTGAAAATTGCAATTGCGATCGCTTCTGAAGTAGACTCAACATTGCTGGATGATGGACGAACATCTCTGCCCTAAATAGCCACTAAATCTTGCGCTTACGGAAAATGCTACTTATTATATCAATTAAAAATCGGGTATAAGAAAAGTTCTGAAAGAATGCAACATTGTTTTATAGGACAAATTCATGATGACACACAAATGGTACCAATCGAATATTTGGTAGCGTGGTCGGCGATCTTCACCAAATTTTGCTCATTGCTCCACACCTACTGATGAAATCAGTTCTTCCTTAAGTGGGTAGGTATTTTTGATGAGAAAATATTGCTCTCGCAATTTTTTTTTGCGGTGCCGAGACTATTCAGTCAATAATGCAAGATTTGAGCATAATTTTTCAATATTTTGCGGTGAAAATTCCTAGATTTTTACCGCAAAATATTGAAAATTACAGTGAATTTTCAGGAGACATGGATGTACACCGTAACTCAAAATCTACTAAACCAAATTGTTTGAAATTTTTCATCGTTGTTCTTCTCATCATTACATCATTAATTATTATTTTTACAAATTGCTTTTTTTTGACGAAAATTACATTTTAACTTCAGAATGCTACGAAAAATTCTAATATGCAAAAAAATAAAATCTTCGATAAATACCTGGGGTTGTGCAAAAGAACTGTGCAAACCTTGAAAACGATTGGTCCGATATATTTTGAGTCATTATGCGCAAAACAAGTTTTCAACGAGACGCCTCCGGAGATTCGCGAGTGCGCGAGGGATCAAACTGCTACTGAAAACTGCGAACTATCAAAACACATGTATTTCAAGTGATAGAGATTGTACTCTCATAGACAGGCCAGTTGAAATAACCAGTCTATGAGAAGAATTTATGAGAAGGATGTTGTGTTCGCAGTGCGGTTCGAATTCAGTTTGTAGTGCCATAAACAATAAAGGAGCAGATGTACTGCTACCATGAATTCGAATGATACCAACGGATTTTCAACGATTGCAAGTAGGAAAACCGACCAATTTATTTAATTATGCTCCAGTTGGTCAAACCAAGAACATTGTCAATCCACGAGAAATGCTATAAGTTTCTTCTTTGTAATAAAAAATATTTGTAAAATAACAAATATTTTTTTATTACAAAGAAGAAACTATATTTAATTATAGGTATATTTAAGCTTTTTCGATTAGTTAGTTCCGATGGGTGTAGCAAAGCGCACCAGATTACAGCTAGTCTTCAATTAAAAAAATCGATGTTGTCAAACATCGATTTTGTTCGGTGAACGAAAATAAAATCGTGCGACTAACGAACTCCAACAATATTCGTACTATATACAAACGATTAGTAAAAGAACAAAGCATTTCGCTTCTTTCACAAAAAAATATCAAGACGCCTATTTTTCAGTTAGTGGTATGAACGAAACCAACTATTTACAATGTACGAAAATGCTTTGTTGCAGTAAACGACGAATGAATTCGTGCATTGTATGATCTGTATTGTTCTATTTACGAATTTTTTTTTTAGTGGAGTTAGAAAAATCTCTAACTTTTTGAGCGGAGTTGGTAATCGAACCCAGGAGAGCTGGGTACCAGGCAATCGATCAACCAACTACGCTATGCCCTCAGACTGTATTGGTCATAAGAATCTAAATATGTCAGCTACCGATGAGACGAAGTCGAAACACAGAGCTCCGACTTATTGAAATATTAAGGTCTTATGCTCTCATGTATAAATTTGGTTCATTCCATTTTGATTTCTAGGGAGAAACTTCAAAGAATTTTAAACCCTTCAACCCACTATCGCCTAACATGTATCAACTGATTCGCGTATTTTTATCATTACTTGCAATCTTCATCAGTCAAAATGAAAGGCTTCATAAGACATTGCTTAATTAAATCACAAAAACCAATTAACAGTTTCTGACCTAACAGTTCTACCCTGATTTACTCCTGGCGCCAACAGAGATATGATCTAAAATCCAAAAAGCTCTGACCGATGCCACCAACAGTAGCTGAAAAAGATGATTTACGAACAAAACCGACCGACAGAGAAAAAAAAATATTATAAAGTAGAAACAAAACATTTAAATACATACACCTCCGGGCAAAGAGACCAGGTTTCTCGGAATTCCAGCCCCGCCTTAGGAGCTCCCTGTGTTTCTGACCTACTAATTTGCCACCCTTTTTTCCACTTCAGACTCCAACACACTCGGGAGAAGAAAAAAAAACCTAAAGAGCTAGGGATCTATCTAATATCATTATTAGTTATTAAATATTGTTATTCCTTCGTCCGCCTTTATCCTCCCTCAACTCGAGAGAGCTCAGCAATAATAGGCCGGCCGTAAGACAACAATGACAGCGGTACAAGAGAATCAGCCGAAAAAAAAATTTCTGAAAAAGAAACAAACCGAAACAATCCCCGAATTCAAATGAATGAACGAATGAATGGAAAATGACACAAGAGTAGACGGGGAAAAAGGCCCATATTTATATTAAATTGGATCAAACAATTATCTGTAATTTAGTAATTTTGTGATGTTTTGTTCGGTGCGGCTGCAAACGGCGGTTCCGCGGTTTCAGTTCCACCCTTTCCTGCTGCTTGTTTGCGTTGTTTTCGTATGTGATACCGGCACGTTCGGTGAAATCGATACACTCCGCCACTTAGAAGCGGTCGACCGTATGTTATGGTGAACTGAGAGGTCGAGGTGCTTTGAAAAGGTTTTATTTGTGTTTAGAACAAAAATGACCACCGAGTATAGCTATACCTTCGACCCTACTTCTAAATACAACAAAGTTGATTCCCCTATTATGACCAACAACTGGCCGACAGTCGAAAATACGACCAAAATGACCCAAAGTTTTGGACAGTATGTTTCCGAGTCTAAAGTATATTGCAGAGGCGCTGGACGAGCCATTTTTCAAACGCTCGTTGGTTGGTCGTTTTTTTGTCCGGCAGCTTCTATCTCCGCGCCTGGCTCCCAAATGTTGACTGATGGGTTGGTTGGCGCGCAAACGAAGGCGGAGACGGGGCGACCCCGAAAAAAAACCACCGGCGGCCTCTAAAAGGTTTCTAATCCCTGACAATTTGTTGTGATTATCGTTATTATTATGAGTGGTTCATTTTTTTTCGTCTTTCTCTACACCATCATCGTCTAGCTTTAACCAGCCAGCCGGCGGAGCACAGTGATTGCATAGGTAGCTTCTCTGATGCTGATCCGGCTGGTGGCAGAGTTGTTTTTTTTTGTTACTTGCGGTTATTATTTGTCATTGCCATCCGGTGCCATTGTTGCTGTTGCTGAGCGGTATAAAATGATTCATGTTTTGTTTGTGTAATTAATAAGGTAAATTTTGGCAACCAAAGCTTAAAGAAGTGGGGGACAAGTAAGTGCCTACAAAGTTCTAATCGACAAATATACACTAGCCGGCAAAAGCGGGATCAATAGATATTGCAACACACATACTAAATCTTCCAATACCCCACGTAAACATTAATTCAGGATGCTGTATTTCGTGATCCTTTTTATCTATATACGTGCATTCTTCAGCAAAGTTGTTCAGAAGTCCTATGGGGTCCGGAAGGTGCACATATTGATTTGATTCAAAATTCCACTACTACATGCTACTAGTGTGTATATGAAGTTGTATAATTTTAACTTGTTTCAATTCCTCTTCCCAACCACCTCTCCCAATCACAATCTATGTCTTCGGCAAAGTTGTTTAAAATATTATGTCCATCCGGATAGCAATCATGAAAACAATCATTTGTCGGAGCTCTGTCGTCGCCACGTGGCGCTACTGTATTACTAGGATAATTAGTATATTCCTTGTTTGGACGTGTCTTTGTTTTTTTCTTATTTGACCGGAACGGTGAGAATGAAGAAACGGTGAAAATTCATCTTCATTGGAAACACTGAGAAAAGTCCTCCTATGTCCTCAAGCAGGAATCGAACCTGCGATCTCCCAGTCTCTAGTTGGGTGCGTTAAGCACTCCGCCATCGAGGAACTGTGATGATACCATCACATGTTCCCAACAGTTTCGTGACCACCACCGCAGCCATCACCCTCCTAATTGACCCATCGACCCCCAATGTCTACTACAAGCAGATCGTCACCTCTCCCTCTCATTAGTTTTGAACAAACATCCTTAAAAACATTAAAATTTATGTTTATATTCATGCAAGACGTATGACTTTTTGGATTTAGTGTCAATTTTGGTACTAGTTTAGATTTAGCATCTAACTGGTACCAAGAAGGTGCTAGTTACTGATGAGGAGAATCTGAAACGCTAAATACTAACTCAGTTAGGTATTGTGCGCCTTCGCACTAAAACTGGGCCATTCCAAGAAATTTTTATTTTTTGCATAAAAATTTGTTGTTAATGTCCATGTGGAATATGATCTGTTTGAAAAAGAAATCTGTCACCAAGCAGAGCTAGTGCATATGTAGAATTATGCACGTTTTAAATTGAATTGTCTGATGATTCTCACTACATAGACCATTTTTGTCTTCAGCGAAGTTGATTAAAAGGACATGGCCGTATGAGTAGTTATCTGTTTGATTAGAAGCTCTGTCAGGGATGCCATTATATCAGATTTATTTGACGATTTTCAGACAAAAAGGCAAACCTCTCATTCTGACAGATTTTTTTATAAGAGAAATTGCTACACACAAATTAAAATATAACTAAAACGATAGTATACATTTTGGAAATTTGAAATATATTTTCCCAAGTTTCAGAAAAATCGATTTTGTGAAATCTAAAATGTATGTCAAAATTTGATGGTATAGATGTCGCTGTGAAGCGACAGATTTGGCCAGACATTTTAAGTTGAAGTGCCATCTTTGAAAAATAATGGAAACCCTGTTTGTCACTACGTGGCGCTGAGTGCATTTGGAATAGTGCATCTGAAATAGTGCATTTTGAATTTGTTTTATATGGTGATCATGAGCACCCATAATAACTGTGTCTTCAGCGAAGTAACGATTTTATAAAGATTGAACAACTGCTTCGCACACCGTGGCCATGCTGTTGATGCCCTACATCGAAGTTCTGTGGTCGCATTTTTTTTACTTCGCAATCCAAGGTCATTTACATAGCCCCGACGTGGAAAAGTATTTTCAAACAGCATGTAAAGGACGAACACGAAATTATTGCGACACCGAAAATGTCATGCCAATTTTCTTATAATGTTTAAAATCAAACCAAAATTTTAGGGTAGTTTTATACATATATTTACTTCAAAAATCAAAAGAAAAGTTAATCGAGCCTTGAGTGTAAAATTGAACGCATTTTCGCTTGATGCCCTCCATCAAAGTCTTTACAGTGTCATCCGGTACCAGTTTCTCAATTTTTTTTTCCATATTCTTAACATGTCCTTCTCGTCTTTGACTGTCTTCTTGCTCTTCCGAAGTTCCCGCTTCATCATTGCCCAGTACTGCTCCACCGGGCGCAGCTCCGGACAGTTTGGCGGATTCATGTCCTTTGGAACAAAATGGACAGAATTGGCCTCATACCACTCCAAGACACTTTTAGAATAGTGGCATGATGCCAAATCTGGCCAAAATAGCGGAGCTTCGTCGTGCTGCTGCAAGAAATTGCAAAAGGCGCTTCTCGAGGCACTCAGATTTGTAGATCTCGCCATTTACTGTGCCCTTTATCACGAAAGGCTCACTCCTCGGTCCGCAAGAGCAGATGGCCTGCCAAATGAGATATTTGGAGGCGAACTTCGACATTTTCTTCTTCTTAAATTTGTCGTCCACATAGAACTTGCTCTTGCCGGTGAAAAACTCCAACCCCGGAATTTGCTTAAAATCGGCTTTTATATACGTTCGGTCATCTATCACACAGCAGCCATATTTTGTCAGCACCATTTCGTAGAGCTTCCGTGCCCGAGTTTTAGCCGTCGATTGTTGCCGCTCATCGCGGTTTGGGAAGTTTTGTACCTTGTATGTATGTAGTCCAGCTCTCTTCTTTGCATTCTGGACGTAGCTCTGCGACATGCCGATCTTTTTAGCCAAAGCACGGCTTGAGACGTTGGGATTTGCTTTAATCATCTGCTTCACCTTTCCCCCTCTTTTTGTTCTCCGGTCCCGGTTTTCTTCCAGCTCCTTTGCCGTGATCCAACGTCAACCGCTCCTGGAACCGCTTCAACACTCTGGAGACGGTTGAATGGTGAATGTTCAACATTTTCCCAACTGCCGGTGCTACAGGTCAGGAAATTCCAGGTGTTTGGAAAGAATTTGTTCTGTCGACTCGCATTGGTTCACCTCCATTTTCGTTGAATCGAAAAACACGACTTCGAGTTTGACAGCATGTAAACAATACACATCAATGAGAAAGTGTGCAAAATTTGGTTGATTTTTACCCAATGGTAAACAAGTTATGCCCTGTTGAATGTGTCGCAATAATTTCGTGTTCGCCCTTTATGCCTGAAGCTTGGTATCCGGTTCGTTTAAGTGTCTCAACCAAAAATTGATCCGAAGTATAGCTCCATGCCAATGGTTGTAGGGATTAAAATATGTCAGCCGCAAACGGTGTAGTACAGGTTTTGGCCTTACTATGTCAAAGAGAAATTCATTTAAAGCAGTGGACGTTTGATTTTTTGTAAATCGTGGAACTTAAATGATGGTCAAGCGCTTAATACCCCTTTCAGGAATAGCTCTAGGCTGTTGTGCAATTAATACAGGTGATGGGATCTATAGTGCTCAGGCCTATAGTCAGGATTTTGTTTCGGGAAAGGTTTTAAACATTTAATGTATAAATCTTTTAATACTGATGACTTAAGATAGTCACTAGAAACTAAACTAAATTTTGAAAAGTTCTCAATGAAAACAATTCCAAATATAAGAGAATAGAAACTAAAAATCCTAAATACCTGTTTTTTGTCACAAGAAAGGCTATGGTACATCGAAGCTTTAATTATGTTGAATTTGATTTTTATTATTTATTTACAAGTTACAATTTATTCTCATTCTAAACTACACATTTAAAAGGTTTAACCCACACATTTAAAAAGTTTTAGATGAAGTTAAATCGAAATGAGTAGAAAAATATCTATTAAATGTTCGAACGAAGAGAATGTCGAAATTTGCACGAAATATTGATTTAGCAAGCGATTTGTAGATGCGCAGAAACAGTTCCCTTCTATTTTCTTCATCTGCCGTACTGCAACTATTACCAGTTCTAAGGCATCATGCTAACACATTTTTATATATTCTTTTTAAATTAAACTATTTTCCAGACTGGTCTTGGCCGGGCAGATCAGAGCCCCAGCCCGGAAGGATTCTTGGTGGTCAATAGCATCAAAGTGTATATTTGAATGAATTGATCAACTAAAGGACACAACTCAGAATTTAAACTATTATAGAAAATTGCCCAGAAATTGGCTACAAATCGAAAGAAAATCACTTAACAGTGATTACTGATAGCTTCTAATTTACGTAAAATTTGTTAAACGTATCATTGATGGCACCACCAAAATAACTAGAAACTATAAATATGCATAAGCTCAATAATTTTAGCAACTCTTGCTTCCGACACATGGAAGGGAATGCATCGCACTGACTTCCCCTTTGTGGAAGAGTAAGTAAGGTGTAAAGCCAACTGTCTATGATGATTTCGGTTACACTTTCTAAGTCAATTCGTCACTTAGTTAAATAATATTGACACAGTTTTTCGAATAAAATTGATTTGCTCTGATTTTTTTTTTCACAATTGCCATAAATATTGCAAGACAAAGCTGTAGTGTCTGTTTGATTATAGGTTTTTTTTGCCACAATTTGAGAAACAGTTTCAATTAAATCAGTTGCACCTAACGCCTCAAAGTCCTACGGATAAGGAAGACGAAACCGTCTTCCGAAAATGAGAGGATCAGAGCGCAATTCCAAAAACACTTGAGTTGAGTTTATAGAAAAGATGGAAGAAGTGCTCTTGAGTCGATTTCAATTGATTGGCTCATTTTACGTGATTTTTGATCATTTCTCTCATTTTATTGCACAACGAACACAAATAATACAAAAGACTGTCATATACTGAAAACATGAAATAAAAACAGTAATGCACAATTGACTTATAGAATCAACTAGTTACAACATTTTAGTTGCTCTCCATGATTGTCTACCGGTGCACAGTGGTCCAGGAAGCGAAATTAGCGGGAAACAATTGTTCAGGCATTCATCTTTAGGTTTAGAGATTTGGTGTCTTAGAAACATTTATTGTGCGTGACAAACTGCATCTTTTGGCTGAAACGGTTTTAGGGTGGTCCTTAAAATGTCAAAGTTGTAGACATACATTCAAATTCTAGTTCAGACAGAATGATACTTTATTCTACAATATTCTAGAACAATCAATTCTGAGCAACTTTGTTTAAGATTCTTACTTTGTATCTCAAACCGTTTTCATTTTATAGTCAGTTCCATATCATAACTTAGGGTGTCTCTCAAAAAAGCAGTTTTCTCCTTACCGATTTTTAATGTCATTTTTCTCATAAAACTACTCTTCAGCGTACTTTTAGAGCATGATCAGATGCAACTTTTGCTGAAGGAAGAAATTTTATCTTGTCTGGTTCAAAAGTTATATATAATTTTCTCTTAAAAATACGCCCTTTTCAAATGTCGATATCTTTAAAGGAGGCAAACAAAAATTGTCAAATTTGATTGCATTTGAAAGGCTGTACTTTTGTCTACAATATATTGAAAAATTGGAGAACACTTTTTTGTTTTCCTCAAATAAATCAAATTTAAGTAAAAGCATTTTTGCGTATAATCCTACAGCGCTCATGTTAAAAGGTATTAGTTTTATTGCGGATTCTGTGAATTCTTATCAAGACTTTTCAAGGATCACATACATTTGCAGACTTTTCATATTGCAGATAGGGTAATGACCCTTTGTTGGGCCCACTCGTTAGGGTGGCGCACTATATCATCAATAACTCGACCTATTTACAATCGTTGAAATGCATATGAATTTTGATCAATGTGTTAGGGTCAATATATTTGCTTTATTCCTGAGAATCAGTATATTAAATAACTTGTATACGAGTGCAATAGAAACTAGAATCGCTTTTCTCTTACTTCCACCCTTCCACGCCACCAACAAACATAATGGAGGCATCGAAAATGCAAATATACACTGCAGTATTTTACTTGCGTATCCCCTACATAAAGACGCCTAACTGCACAGTATGTAAAATAATTAAAGACACCCTCGTTCTTTTCTATTTAATCCAATTACTTTGATCATACCTATTAATTTTTGTAGTAGAGGATTAGTTTGATGATTTAAAAACCACAATAAGCGCGTCTTTTACAGATGGCAGCTAGTGTGCGTAATACTGGAAATCGTTACCAAACATCTTAGCTGCAATGAGTCGAACTCTCATCAGTTCCCCATTTGATAACCAAAATCATGCTTAGTTCCTGGGTTTCAATATTGTACTTGATGTACTCAATTAAGGGCTTTGCAGAGTGGTCTAATGAATCTACGACAGTCGTTTTAATGTCCTTGAACGATTCTCTTATTTCATTTAAAAATATTAAAAACTATTTTAAATTATTTCTTGCGTTTGTATAACAGAAGAATATTAGACTTTTTTTACTTAAACAATGTTATATGAAGGTCAAATTTGTTTTTTGTTTGAAGTTAGTAAATTACAGATCTTGATACTGCTACCCAGTTAAACTCATTCCGGAACCGGCTCGGATTCCTGAATGGAGTCATTATGGATTCCAACTCAAATGAAACAACCGATTCCGACTCAATCGGTTTCAGAAGTTGGAAGTTGAGTTGGAAGAACGAAATCGCTTGTAAATGTGTGTAGATTTTCGGAAATCTTGGCAATAATTGGAAGTAAATTATAGGTCGAGTCATTGGTGATCGGTGGTCATTACCCTATCTGCAAATTTGTTTTAGACAAAAGTACAGACTTTCAAAAGCAATCAAAATTGTCAATTTTCAATTGTCCACTTTTGAGATATCGACATTTGAAAAGGGCGTATTTTTAAGTGAAATATATGTATAACTTTTTAACGAGACAAGATAAAATTTTTCTTCCTTCAGTAAAAGTTGCATCTAATCAAGCTCTAAAAGTATGCTGAAGAGTACTTTTATGAGAAAAATCACATAAAAAAACTGAACGGAGAAAACAGCTTTTTTGAGAGACACCCTAAATTATGATATAGAATTCACTATAAAATGAAAACGGTTTAAGATACAAAGTTAGCATGTTCAATAAAGTTGCTCAGAATTGATTGTTCTAGAATATTGCAGAAGAAAGTATCATTCTGTCTGAACTAGAATTTGAAATAATGTCTACAACTTTGACATTTTAAGGACCACCCTGAAACCGTTTCAGCCAAAAGATGCAGTTTGTCACGCACAATAAATGTTTCTAAGACATCAAATCTCTAACCCTAAAAATGAATGCGTGAACAATTTTTTCCCGCTAATTTCGCATCCTGGACCACTGTGCGGTGTCTGTTCGCTGATTCGTCACATTGATTTCAAACATATTATTATTTCAATTGGAATCCACAGAAAGCGACTAAAATGCTGCTGCTGGTAGCAACATTAGGTTCATTATGATTGGTTGACTAATGTGTGATTTATCAATTCCCGATCAGAATGAAGTAACAAGATTATAACAGAACACAATTTCTGTAACATATATTGTTATAAATTTGGTCTCGTTAGTAGTTAAAATAACAGAAATTTATAACAAGTAACAATGCGAGATATAGTTTTGAAATATTTCTGTTATGTGTTTCTGTTTGGGTTGACATCCAATGGAAAGTAAGGACAAAATCACGACGGTTAGTACTACCACTATTGTCTCCATATCAGCAAATTTAGTAATATACGAATGTATATAATTCGTGGGTATATGAACATCTCGGTAAAGCCGCTGTTTTACTCCTTTTTGGCTTGTTTACTTTTACAGGTTTTTCTTACTTATTGTTCGATTGTTAAATGCATCAATGTTTTCCGGATCCAAATTTAAATGTTTTTGCCAAGCAGGCTTGAGTGAGACGCCTGGTGTTTATACAACGCGTATACATGTAGCCTATTACAGATATGCAATTTGCGTATTATTTAAAAACTTATCATTTAAATAACTATCTTTATTCTGGACAATATCTAGCATAATATTTCAGATTTGCTAAACGTGGCAATCATCAGCAATAAAGTCTCATTTTATAGAGTTTACGTGCTCAGTATCCTATAAAACTTTTACTTTTTTATTATAAAATTAAATAATTATTTGATTCGGTTCAACGCCATCGAGAACCGTGCGTCTTTTATAAATTTCCATGGTGCAAACAATATAAATAATACAACGTTAATGGTTGTCCAACAGATCTCGTGCAAGCAACTAGCGATTGCGCGTGGAGACCTGTTTACAAGGCTGGGAAATATTTTGCCTAACCAACAGTGTCTTAGTGGTCATTCATTTCAATCTCGAACACTTGTCATGTCATCATCATGGTTACTGCCATGTTCATGTTCGCGAACGTCTGATTTCATTCTTATCACTTGCTCTTACGGGACAGGACTATTTTCTCAACAGATTTTCTCTATGATGGTGCTAGTTGTTGATTTTGATATACTTGATGCAACTTTTGCCGCCAATATTACCTGAACAGCAGCCACAAATTTAGCAATTGTTTGTGATTCAGGTGATGGTATTAGAGGGATTCCATGAGAAACCGGCCAACCACAAAATATGTCCATCGTCGATTCGAACGAAACTTTGAAGTTGTGTTTGGTTTATGAATCCCCATGATTTTCTTGGCGTAGACATTTCTACGTGCAATAATTTCAAAAAATTTATGATCGACTACTGTATTTTATACAGCAAAACTTTCTGAAAAGGATTTACATGGAATGAACATTTCTGTACGAAAAAAATATACACTTAAAAAAATATTGTGTCATTTTTCACAAAAATCAAAAAAAAAATGTTAAAGCAAAAAACATTTTTTCTATTTTTCTATATATTGTCAACAAAAATCTAAAGTGAAAAGAAACATTTTGAATGTGATTGTATGATGGAGAACTTTTCAGTAAAAAAGTTTTTCCAGCAATAACTTTATACATGTTTTTAAATTTCATACTGAATGACATACAAAACTGTAATTTTATTACAGAATGTAATTCTAAGTACCGTTTTAAATTAAAATGCTTTTAACGAAAAAGTTCCAAAATGCGATAGTTTTCGAGATATTCGGAATTTTTCCCACCAAAATAGTTAATACGTGTGATTATGATCTTTTTAGAAGTTATTCGCGTTACCCCATCATAAAATGTCAAAAATTTTATGTTTATCGTTTTAAAGACGCAAAAGAAACTTTTTCAGCATATTTCGATCATGAAGAGCCTTTCAATAAAAAAATTTTCTTGCAACAATTTTTGACATATTTTTATAATTCATACTATTTGCAGTAAAAAATGCAATTTTCATTTCGAATATGATTCTAAACTACATTTTAAATCAAAATGCTGAACGGTATCAGCAGTGAATGCCTGATATGGTAGAACTCGATAAAGGCGACTTCCGTAAGCATAACCTCCATTTACACCCTCAGCAAATGTTTCACATCACGATAATCTTATGCATCTTATGCGAAAAGACCGGAAGTCAATAGCTTCTGTATTTGGCTGGAGCACCATCTCTTGCTTCTGCGGCTCACTCATCTCGACAGATCACCACACCAAGAATGAAAGTAACAGTTTCTTTTGTTTTTCCAACGAGTCATACAATGTGAAAGGAACTGTTTTTGTCACACTCAGCATACTGAGTAGGTATCGTGGCCGGTGTCTTTGGTGCTTGGAAATAGCAATCTTCCTCAACATTCTCTCATTAATTTGCTCAAACCAAACAAGATACAAATTTCTGAAGAGTCAACGAAAACATGTTTTTTTCTTAGATTCATTTCTAAAAAGTTTCTCCTCCTCTTCCGTACATGCCTCCCCCGAAGTTGCAATCTGGTAACCCAACACCTCAAACGTTACATTCGCGGGAACCGGCCGGCAAGTAAACCTAAAACAGAAATAATTACTTCTAATCCCCGCAACAGCAGCCCCTCTAGGCAGACAATTATTTTCAATCATCCCTCTCCGCCGGACGTGGCTCATCCAACCGGGGTGACGGCTTATTAAAATCCGACAAATAATAAAGGAACGAAAGGAAGAAAAAAAGCGAACCATTTCCTCTACTTCTGCAGAATTACTACTACTACTGCTCCAGAATCTCATCCGAAACCCGTCAAAGTCAAAGGATGAACTTTTTTTTTCTAACTATAGGTGTCTTCAAAAATCTGTCAATAATTTCTGTTCGACTCGATGATTATCTTATTATATTTTTTATTTCATTCTGTGCGAGTCGGTGTCGGTTTGTCTTCCTGTGGCAGCGATCTCTGCCGGGCAGAAGTTCAAAAAAAAGTAACCGAAAGGTAGGTGATGGCTGATATTGTGGCGAAAAACTGCCCCTTCCCATCCCTCCTGGCACACAAGTCGCGCGCCAGTTTGCGTCGTCTGTGTCCGTTGTCTGCTGGTACGAATCGAATGTCAAAACCATTCAAAATTCGATCAACTCTGATTGATTGATTTGTTTTCCGCGGGTGTACCGGTACCGGACGGGGACGGGGCTTTGAGGTAAGCGTCCAAGCGTAGCCCTTGCTGCGGAGCTGCTCCGAAAGGATAATTGACGGGAAAGAAATTATAATAAACACTGGTCCAAACTGTTACTGGTATTTTGTTTTCGGTTGTTATTGGAAGGAACCAAATTGGCCCGTTGGCTAAACGAAGAACAGAAGAAGAAAACCCAGCGAGACAAAAGGCTTGATTTCATGCTAATTATTGTCGGGCTGTTCCACCTCGCTCTGTGTGTGCATACCTACCCACCAGTAACCCACCCAATTGATTGGTAATACTCGGGCGGGATCCTTCTTCCGAATTGTTTTCGGACCAATGCAGTGCTCATTGAGCCGAAGGCGATACTTGTCAGATTGAGGGGGTCAATAATTTTTCAATCAAGGGGCGTCTCGCATTAATTCGATCAGTGCCAGCAGTGCGTAGCAATTGAAGTACCGATAATTACTACTACTGATTGAAGTATCGGTCAGAGTCGCAGGAGGAGGAGGGGCTGTCGATTGTAGGGTAGTTGCAGCGGTCTGACTATCGGTTTCTGCTGTAATAGCCTCGTTTTGACAACCGATACTCATTGCAAAATTGAGTGTTCCGGGAAAATTACTGCCGGGCAAAATTGGGGCAAATTCGTTGTCACCTGGTAGTTTGGTAAATTTGTTTGTTTTTGATGTTGTTTTATAGCCCAGCAATTGACTGGTTATCTCGATGAATTACAATAAAGGATTGAAATTTTTTTTGATGGAGGTGCTGTTTTCTTCTTTGTCTTTGCACACGTCAAAGTATCAACCATCAATGCAACGGCAATAATACGTTCGCATTAAAATTTCCTCCACCGAATTCCACATCCTGAATTCCCGACCATGCACCAGCTATTTAAATTGCGTTCCCCAGCGGTCATTAAATTCAAATAAATCTCGCTTAATAAAATTGATGTAATTACCGCTCGGTCACTCAACCGCGCGCTTTCCTGCTTTCCTCGAAGCAATTTCCGAACGGCAGTTGGACGAGGAATCTGCTGCTGATGGATAATTTAAAATGACCTCTCTGGTATCGCGCGGCAAGCCAGCCAGCCGACAACCGTCATCAATCCATCACAAATCATCGCGGAATCAGTCTGCAACATGTCAGCTACCACAGGTACTACCTGACAGGCTGACGCGGCGTTCCTTATGGTTCAGCTGACGTTCAGCGCGGTGAGTAGGAGCAGCTACAGGACAGCAGAAGGCGAAGAAAAAAAGGAGCAAAATTACATCCTAACCGTTCCGCCAGTCCACTACCGCTCCGAAGGCCACCACAGCACATTGAAGTGATCCGCGCAGGCGGCAGAGCAATGTCGCGCCACCGAAGCCAATTTGATCCCAGGCACTTTAAAAAGTTAAATCAGAACAACAAAAAACTATGTTTTACAGCTCCTGGCTGAATGCTTCCTCGAGGAAGCGGTGGCAGTACATAGTAGCAGAAGCAGCAGCAGCACCAACAGCGGGTACAATGTTTACATGTTGTTCTCTTCGTTTTGTTGCAATCCAACCAACCGACGGAGATGGCATCGAACCCTCGCGGGAGTTGAGTAGCGGGTCTCCTCTACAGTATGTATAGGAATCTTCGCTGGAAGTAGGTGGATGGCGGCGGGGGCGATGGAAGGGCAGACCTCTGTAAATGACATTTAATTTAAAATCAATCAATAACAGCCAGTTCGAAAAAAAAATGAAGAGGAACCGCAAGCACGAGCAAATGCAGCGGAGCAATAAAAACCATCGATGAGCCGGGACAAAAACCAAGTGTTTATTCTCGTATAAACACAAGCGGCTCGTCGTTTTGTATCGTCGTTGCTTTTTTGTCTCCTCTCTGCATCATGAGCACGATCTTGGAGGTGGACTGGCCTACATATGACGACGACGACGAGTAGGAAGCTGCGGGACAGGGATTTGGAATAAATGTTTTCCAATTGCCATGCAAATTGAAGAATGTCGACTGCATCGGCGTTGCTGAGTGGTGCTGAAAAATATACTAAATGAATTAACTATTATTCCGTGAAACTATTAGAATCGATGCGAGATTGAACGATTTTTCGTTGAATTGAAGAAGTTCACAAATTCACACTGTTTCGCACGTTCAGGGCCTTCAATTAGCTCTACGGGGGTTGATCTTGTTGAAAATCATGGCACAGATCGCTTTGAAACAGGTTGCCCAAAGACGTTGATTGAATACGAAAATAACAGCAGTTTCAAGTTGCTGCCTTGTGAATTTCGTCACAGTTTGAATGAAGTTTCCAAATCAAATAATCCGAGCAAAAAAGATCATATAATCATGAATGAAGACGCTTCCTCCAAAGCACACAATCAATGATGGTATCAATTCGTCCAAGGGTTTTTTTTCATTACTTCCATGTGAACACTACATAGCAGACGTTCAACACGGTTTTATACCTAATCGACAACGACCCACTCACAGTGGGAAAAAGTATGAAAAACCGCTACTTTACTCATTAGCTTTAAAAAAAAGATTCCGTGCGGTTCTTTAGAACGTATTCTTTATTTTAAAAAATATCAGAAAAATTAGTCGCACACAGTCACAAATTTATTAATCCCCTCTCACCTAGTACGTAACGTATTAGATTTTTTTGAAATTTTGGTTTATTGAATTACGTTCTACCCCGCCCTCACAACAAGGTCCCTGAGTTTATCTCCAAGACTGGCTGTATAACTTGAAAGAAAGCCTCATGCGGTTGATAAACATTAACATTGCTTATGTAAAAATGTTCCAAGGACCGATATACGACTTTTCTAGATAAAAATTTGAAGTTAATTTTTTCTCACAATACGCATGTTTAAATTTTTAAAATTCTACTGTCATCGTATTCCCCAGGCATTTTTACATAAAAAACACTTATAATCTCAATATAATTTGAAACAATCACTATTTACACGCGGTGTATTTGGTAAAACAAATTTATTCGAAAAAATTCGACATCGCTAAAACTTTCTGCATGTGATAGAATGGGCTTTTCCTTTTCATTTGAAAGTAAAATTACGGTTGTCACGGTAAAGATGGACAAGTCTGTCTATGCCAGAAGACATGCTGGTGAACTCGGGTGATTCCTAGTTGTGCTGCCTAAGCTCGACTCTCATCAGCAGAAGACAAAAGTTAAGCCCGTAAGATATTAAACCTGTTCTAATGACCCTGTCACTTCTAGTTTCCCATCTGTATACTGTATACTGTATGTATCACATCCTTGCTCTCACTTGAGTAATATGGCTCTAATTTTCATAACTTTCCCTACCCATTAATCTATAGCTAATGTAATGTCGTTAAAATGTAAAAAGTAAAATTAAAATATTCTGTCGGGGGCTCCTGAACCACTTTTTATTTTAATTTTTTTTGCTTGAAAACTTAGGTTTTTCAATCATTGAAACTGGTTCACATTTTTGCCACTAGGTAGTACTGTACTGCCGTTCTACGCATAATTGTTCCATTGTAGACATTCAAATATTACCAAAAGTAAGAATCTGATAGACAATTTCATTGTCTACAACTTTGTTGAAAACTACAATTTGATTTTAAATCGCCAGAAAAAACTATCAAAATTTTATCAATGTTTCCAGATTCGCTCGGGGCTAAGTACTGATTAAGAAGTCGATTTCCAAAAACATTTTCCTTTGTAAAAAAATGACTTGTCGTATTTTAACAGAGGAATCTGAGTACTGACAAAGTCCCACCTTAAAGCGGAAAAAACCAAAATTCCAGATTCCACCGGTTTTTGTGCACCTATGATATCTTATTACCAAGGCGATATAGAGAAGAGTAGCTAAAATTTGAACGAAATTAGTACTCTTTTTCTGTCACAGATATATTTGTTTCTTTTTTATTTCTTCACTCATTTTGGAGTATGCTTGATGTAATTTTGAATCAACCTCCTTTCTCGTCAGCATCTTGTGACTATTTGGCTTAAATTTAAACTTTATATTTGATCAAACTCGATTAGATATTCAGTCATTTGATTTGGTTTCGATAGAGAATCCTGATTGACAGTTTCATGAAGAATAGAAAAATAATTCGATGAGATTTATTTGTTAACTTTGGTAACTTTTGGGATAAATTCAAGGACTTCTGTGCATCGAACGATACTGTTGCCAGGTACATTTACTCAAATCACACGTTGTTTCAAAAGGAACAAATTTCACATAACTTAGGAAAAAGGTGCCAAAGCCTACTGTTATTATTTTCTTTGAGAAGAAATTCCGGAATCGCTATACACTGAACAGAAATCGCAATAGTAAATGAGATATAAAGGTTTTGTCTATTGTACGAAGATAGCGATCTCAATAAAAAAGTAAATATAGAAAGTATTCCCTTAACCCGAAAGACGTGTTACTGTTACTGTCTCCAGATTCTGAACTGAACTGGCAACTCTGTTTTCTTCATATGTGATATTTGCTCTTATCCCACATTATGAGGGAAATCTTCAATAAACAGACTTACATTACTTTGAGAATTTACTGAATGTACGTTCCTGCCTGACATTTTCTTCTTTGTTTTCTATTGAGATCCGTGTTCAGCGAGTAGCGACTCCGGAATTTCTTCTTCAAGGAAATTTTAAAACTTGGTTTTGTTTCTTTTTCCTAAAATTATGTGAAACAAGTTTGATTTGGAAATAAAACGCAATTTTAGGGCAGAGGCATCTATAAATTCTGATGAAATGAATCTACCCCAAAAGATAAAAAACATGGATCCAAAACGAGCTTTTTTCTCTTTCAATCATCCTCTTTTAATGTTGAGAAAGACAAACAGGATTCTCAATCTAAAGTTGCAATGAAATTCGTCGTTTATAACAATGACTCGAATTGTCTACTTTAGTTCATTCAAATCTAAATTTTTTAATTAGAGCCAATTTTTTGATTCGTGTATTTTACCAGGCAGGCTGGATCAAGAAGAAAGGTCATTCTAGATTACATTAACTATCTCTTAGAGCTAGAAAAGAAATAAAAAGGCAAGAATACATGATAAAATCCGTTACTACAAGATGAGAATATCGAATAAATTTGGTCAGCACCTTTCCACACCACCTTGTTCATAAAATGTCATTAGCGACCAAGAACCGGAGAAATCTGAAAATATATTTTTTCTGCTGAGAATAGGACTTTGTAAATATTGGAATTTATCAGAATATACTGTTCATTTAAACCCAACATTTTTTTGTAAGTCCTTGTTAATCAACTTCCTAATCAATAGGCCTCGTGCACATCTAAAAACTGAAATTTTTATTGCTTTCTACGAAATTGTAGACAATGAGATTGTTCATCAGATTTTCACTTTTAGTATTTTTTGAATGTCTATTTCATTAAAAAACTTAAGTTTTCAAACAAAAAAACTTTATAATAAAAAGTTGTTCTGGACACCCCGACCGATTATTTTGCCTTTAGTTTTAAATGAAAGGGAAAATATCGTGAAGTTTTACAGATGCCGAATTTTTTTTATTATAGTTGTTCGACAAAGACACCGTGTACAGCGTTTTGAAGGGAAAAACTCATTTTCCCATATAAAATTCCACATTTAGAAAAATTTCGAAAGGGTCATAAAAACCGACCCTCATCTGCTAGAGGCAAACCAAAAACGTAGGCTTTCATCATTTATTGTCTACTTCACGACAAATTTTGTGTGAACTTTGTATAGGGGAACTTGGGGAGACTTGACCAAGCGCAAGATCCCTATTATTGGCTATGACGTGTTCTATTAGGTTCATAAATTTAAATTGAAATTTAAAAATAACTTTGCACATTATATTTAAATGACTTTTGAATGGTTGAAAACTTTCTTAGGGATTTACGCAGGTTTTGCTGAAAACTTGGTCAAGTTTCGCCATGTTCCCCTACTCAAAGTTTTTTTGTCTTTGTGAGCTTGAGATTTAAAATGAGAAATATGGGTTTTATTGTTTCAAAACGGTCTATCTCAGGGTAGGCTCAAATTATATTGAGATTATAAGTGTTTTATGTAAAAATGTCTGAGGAACACGCTGACATTAGAATTTTCAAAATTAAAGTATATGTAATGCGAGAAAAATAACATTTTTATTTTTAACTGGAAATATCACATAATTGGCAGCATTACCGCTAAAAGCTAATATTTTTCCTAGACTGAACAATTTCCTATATAATATAATATAATATATATATATATATAATATAATCAAAAGAATTCAAGGGTCTTGGCAGTTCGTCAAACGGGAGGGGTGGCTCAGTTGACACAAAAATTTGGATTTTTATATTTTGGCCCTAGATGAACAATTCTTCCAAAATTGGTACAAATCCGTGAAGGTCCATTACATGTGCCTTGATCACTTTGCGCGGAATGATCATAGTTATAGTGATTGATCCCCTTGAAATAAGATATTTGCTACAATTTTTTCAAAACATGAAAAAGACGATGAAATCTTTAGAAATGTTAAAGAATTTGTTTTTGTGAACATCTTTACTAAAGACCAAAAATCTCTCTTTTTAGTACACTCGAAGTTGTTTACCGTTGTTTGTGAATGACCCCTTTAAAACTTTTTTTCAATATAACTTCTTAAATATCGTAGGTAAAGCTTCAGCATGTTCCAGAAAGTGGTTCGTCTTATCAAGATGATACATATCGTTCCAGAAGAGATCATCGTTCTATCCTTGCGATTTAGAAGTTATTGTGTAATTTTTGGTAAACGGGCAAAAAACGGGCAACCAGCTCTAGTTGCAATTGGAAATGTTACATCAACACCATAAAACTCAATAGAGTTCACTTGTTTCTTGTTGTCTTCAGTAGAGTTATAGATGATTTAAAAAAAACTTTTGCTTTTCAAAAAACGTCCAATACCTTCGAAAAAACTCGAGATAAGAAAAATTATTTGTTAATAAAAATTATGTATTTTGACGATTCAAACAACATCGTAGAATATATAAAATCCGTAATTGAAAAGATATTTAAAAGAAATATTTTTGGAGGTCATCCAAATATAACGAGCTGTAACTTCTTAAGTATTTAAAAAAAGACTTCGTGTATTCTGCAAAAAGTTTCCAAAGAAGTTAACTCATTTCATTTATCAAAAAAATTAGTTGAGAAATCTCACTTATAGGAGAATTAATCACAAAAATCATAGCAGCAAATGACAATTAAAACTTAACTTTGGTGAGATGTTTTATCAATTGGTTATTTACATTACACTGTCAATTATCAACAATAATAGTATTGATTGTGTAAGGACAAAGATTAGAATTCAATTGCTAGCCCTGAGTGCAGTCATGATGCATCGGTTATGTTCCAGATATTAGCCACCTGTCTTTTTGCCTTCAGTTTGTTTATTTGATTCGGCCCAATGCGTTCGTGCCATTTTTTTTTGTATATTTTTTTTAATTTCTTGAAACTAATTTGAATTTATCAATTATTAGACTTTAAACTAACTAGGCAATCATTTATTTGGGACTTAATGTGTATTAGATAAATTGAAGGACTAAAATACTTGTTACCATCTTTTAAATAAGATTTGAGTTGAATAAGCTAGAAGAAAAAAAACCCAAATATGATTTTTCTAAGAGAGATCTATTGTGCATGGAAAAGACATTGCAATAGTGTTTATACTTATTTATAAAGGTTTTAACCGCATGGGTCATTCAACTTTTTCAGAAACTATTTGGGTACATTGCTGCAAAAGATTGTTGCAATTCAGAAAACAAAACAAAAGAAAAACAGAATTTATTGCGATCGGACTGTTGCGCGTGACCTTCTCGGGGGCAACTCGTTATTACCATTATTCCTTTTACTTTTTGTTGCTTGTAAGTTGTTCTGTCTGCCCTCTCCCTCGTCCTCGTTCATGTCGTTGTCGCTAGAGTAGGTGTAGTTTTCAAGTCCCAAGTTCATATGTCCCAGGTTCTTACGTCCCAGGTTCTCACTATTGGTTTTCCTATGCCTGATTCTCCGATGGGCTCCCTGTCAGAATCATTCACTACAGACGACACGGGAAATTTCACCCACCAAAACACTGTTAAAAATCAATTTGCAGGCCGTTTAGTAAATTACCGAGCCGTTTTTTATGTTTTGTTCGAGGTCGCAGGCGTAGGTGTGCATGGATGATCGCGATTGTATGTTCGCTTTTGTAATCCGGCTTGCCTCGTCGCAAAGGATTCGAGCGTTTGTATGTCGTGTGTGTGTAATTCGGCGCGAACAAATTCGTTTGTAGAGCCATAAGAACGTTTGCATATTCGCGTAGGGTCTTGAATGTTCGTGCGGACCGCGATTCTTATGTTTAATTGTGAGTGCACGCTTCAGAACCTAGAAGAGAGTGAGTTACCCCATATCACCAGAGTATCCGGGGCCCTGAAATTTGGCGTCTCAAAGGCATAGGATGCTAAAACCGATGGAAGATGCTTCTGGGTGTGTGGGAATGGGCGTTTGCATAATCGCATTTATTAGGCATACCTGAATGATTACTAATGGCAAGAAAAAAATAACCACCAACAGGCTACACCTGAGTCGATTCCTAGTCCCACCAGGACTTCAAATTTGAGACAAATCGATCAAGTCTAGCTACCGAATCAATGTGTTCGAAGTTTGTATATTTAGAGCTATATTAGTAGATGATATGCGTCATCTTTTAACTACAAAATTTTAGTTCCAAATTTTACCACATTGTAGGCGCTAAAACTAACTTTTAAAGGAAAAGAGATATAATTTGGAAACATCAACAAGAAGCACTGGTGAACGTGTTTTACCATAACTTTGTAGAACACACCAACTTTTCATCTCTTTCCGTTGAAATATTAGTGTTGGCGTCCTTTATTAGAGGAAATGTGGAGCTAAAATTTTGGAGTTAAAGTTTTTTAAACCCTCCGGAACTCAAACTCAACGATTATTCCACAAAAAAAAAGTTTGTGGGAGTGGACTACTGATTCATCACCGTGTGCTGTTAGGCCCCATTCAAAACTAACTCAAACATCACTTCGTTTAACCCTCCGGAAGTCGCGCAAATGGCTTACTTAACGAGCAGCCGCTGGTGCGCTAAGACGATTTCGCTAGATTTTCAGAGAAGTGTGCACTCAGTGCACTAGCGCGACTTCCGGAAGGTTAAAGTTTGATAACTTCTTCTAGGAAAGTTTGGTTGATATTCAGACTTCGACAAACTTGTAGGCAATAAAATGATCTCTTTTATTTTCACATTCAGTGATAATCTGATGTACACAGTGGCACCTGGCGGTGAAAACGCAAGTTAATGCGCTTACTAATTGTAGAAAAATCCCATAAAAACTACGAACACATTGATCCATTAGTTAGACACGTCCGATTTGATTCAAATTTGGCGCATTCCTCGTGGGACTAGCAATCGACCGGGGATGGTACTATAAATCGACTCTGGAATTGGTTCGTTTGCTTTCGATCACACCTGGTTTGAATAAACGTTAAAAGCTCGGGCGTTTGTATGAGAAACTATCACGGAATCGTAGTTTGCATAAAAGAGAAAAGCAGAATTACATCACTAAGTCGTTAAAAACAGATTGATTTCTTATTTTTATTTTAGTTGGACTAATTACTCTAGAATCACCAATAATCAATATAGAGAATTTGAAATGTAGCTCAGCTGGATTCTCAACCCTGCACATAAAGAGGCGAAAGACCCTAAGCTTTACATTAGAGGAAAAAAGAAAAGGCTCTTGCATATCTATGTCTATGTTTCAATTCGATTAAGGGGAGGTTCGCATTCAAATAGCATAGCATATACGATTGCACAAATCGTGGGTGGCTGTACAATGATCAGCTAATATTTACCAAGATATCCACCATATCGTGTCGCAAGAAAAAACATTTGGGATTAACGCTTTTTCTTCATAGTGGAACAAGCATCACAGTGTACACCTGGCCACGTCCTTACAATCGTCGAGGAAGGGAAGGAATGTTAGTTCAACATCTACTTGCGAAAGTGCAGGGAACCCATACTACTTTCATAGAAGTTTCAGGAATAGGAGTTTTTGTTAGTAGGGCAGGTTATTTTTGAGGAGCTTATACGACAACATTTCAGTGCAAAATTGATATAACTTACCTCGTTTAGCCCGTATTTATTATAAAAAATTAATTGGGTAAAATATATAACATTGAAAAAATAATATTAAACAATTGCACCTGCTCTCAATTAATTAGGGCGCAAGTATTCCCCTTCATCATCAGTGAAATCGTTGCATGAACTAGTCATTTATAGATGGCGCTACGCTGAACGAGCGGGTGTACTTTTGGCGGCTAGATTCACGCGCATGCATTCAAAGTTATCAGAATGTGACAATAAAATCACTACATAAAATCTCTCTATTTTCACGCTATTCACACCTATTAACACGTAATATATAGAAGAAATGACTATGTGAATGATTGACTTCGATTTTCCGTCAAACACATTATATAATATTGGAAAACTTTGGAAAATATTACACGAACAGGAAGACACGTCCGACCGGTTCGACAGTGCTGCCACTTCTCCGATTAAGGGGAGGTTCGCATTCAAATGACCAAAAAATAAGCAAAATTTTGAATTGTTGTTGGCTAATGAAAAAACATAGAAGGAAATAGAATTCAAATAAGCAGTTCGTTTACAAATTTGTTCAAGGCAAAAAAAACATAATGGCGCCTGTGGTGACGTTCTGTCAGTTCTGTGCACGTGAAATTCTAAAACTGCGTACAGTTTACTGCCTTATCATCGATCTGAAACACAAAACTATTAATATGGCTCTACAGTAAACTAAATTTATTGCAGGAATGACCTAAGAACGGGTAAAAACTTTAAATTTGACGAAATGGTGCGATCTCAAACTTTCAGATCGATTTTTTAGTCCTTTTTTCTACTTAAGGGTCTCGCTAAAAATAGTGAACACAAAGAATTTGTAGATATTATAGGTCATTCCTCCAATGAAAAATGTTTAATCTTTAGAGAGGTCAAAAGATGAAGTCTTTAAATTGAACCGTTTTAAAATGAGATTGTACGCAGGTTTGAAAAATCATGTTTTGAAATAAACACGTATAAAGTTTTGAAAATACTTTAGATTAATTATTCATTGTAGAATGTCAATATTTTGTAACAATTACATGGAATTATGGGTTTTGGACGCTGACTACTAATCTGAAGTCAGTATTTCGAAATTCAAAATGGCCGATCCAATATGGCGAATCTCCATAAGAAAAATAAATGGTTTGAAGACAAAATCGAAAATCGGTTTTGTGATTTATAAACACGGATTTGAGTTAATATGAATCAAAATAAAAAAGGCTATTCCAGTATGGCGGACTAAAATGAGACTAACAATTTTAACCAAAATTTTTCGTTTTTTGCCATTTTTTGTGGTTTTCCATAACTCATGATTGGTCTGCGGTGTCTTTACAGATCATGCCGTGAAATACTTTCTCGAGACCTGCACACATGTACACTGCAACGCAAATCATTCTGGGAACGTGCCATGAAATGGTTTCTACCTGAGGCGCCCAGAACGTCCCAAGGCAGCCAGGATGCCGCTTCGGACAATGGCTTGTAGAAACTTTTTTGATGCGCGGATAGACAAACTCGTTTAACACAATATAGTAGACACTCATACATTTTTGAAAATATTGAATAAGAACTTCCTTATAAAGTTCAACTGAGGAAACTTTGAAAAAGCGGCCATCTTGAAAAACTAAAAAGCAGTTTTTTCTCACACAGTTGGACAAATCTTCATGAAAATGAATCAGTAATACTCGCCCAATGCACCGAATACATTGATTCATGTTCATTAAGATTTTCCTAATGGTGTGAGAAAAAAAAGAAAAAACTTTTTCCTTTTTCAAGATGGCCGCTTACTGAGGCATTCTCAGTTGAACCTTAACTCGAAACAAAAATTATCATTTGCAAAGTTTCTTTGAAGCGACCACGATATCGCAGAAACCAGTTTAGAATATTTTCAATAAATCAACAATAAAGATCCGTCCATCGAATTCTTCGCACGCAACTCACCAGTGCGTGCGGAGATTTGTTTCAGTGGGTAGGAGCATTTTGAGCGTCACCTGAGAGCCTGAGGGCCCTTCGATCTGCTGCATTGATGTCATTTTCGTCCATACTGTCTTCACTGCTGCTGTCTTTAAGGTTGTTAATTTTTTTTTGGTTTGCGGATTACGGTAGCGAAACCATTTTCCTCGTTTCTTATCTTGTTGTTGACGGAGTCGTTTGTTCTTTCAGATGGGGTTGCTGTAGTGCCATATTAAGCGTTGCTGTAGTGCCAATTAAGCGTTCATTGATGGTGCAACGTGTGTTGGTAGTTGGACAACAATTTGTGAATTAATTGAAGATAATGAGACCACTGTATTTGTTTTAGTTGTTGGAGGCGTTTTTCCTTTGGTAGTCCAGCACAGGGTTCCCCATGTAGCAGATTATTTGCAGTAGTGGTAAGTGGGAGACTGATTTACATAAGTACACAGCGTATTCTGGGCACAGGTAGAGCCAGGTTGCAGGGTCACGAAGGAGGGAATAGGGTGCTTCAGCCGCATTCTAAGTACGCGAAAACCGTTGGTAATGGCTGGGAAAAAGTTCCTACACTTTTCATCTCTTATGGGAAGAACGACTACGTATTACGACATGAATTTGCGAATAGCGCTATCGGTTGTGTGCGGGGACAAATCATGTACTCGTACCCCGATTGCGTTATCTTCATAATACACGGGATCTTCACTCTAACATTTTCACACTCACCCTATGTTGTGAGTGGAAATGAATTGTTCGGTTAAGAGATGACTTTTGAATCCTATCAGTACAACATGACGTACATGGTGAAACTGAATAGAAAGAACATCAGTTTGCTTGGGACACATTGTATCTCTCAGTAAGCGCTCCATTTCTCGTATGGGTGGTCTAACTTTTGAAACACGAAAATCAGTACGGCTTTTAACTTTTGAACCACAAAAATCCACTACACATGTAACGAGAACGGTTAATGTTTAATTCTCCGGTTTGCTATTTGTGACTTCGCTGGATGGAACCAGACTGACAATTCATTAGTTGGGCAATACAGGTATACCTCGATTTAACATACTCACGATTTAACATACCCTCGATTTAACATATTTCGATTTAACGTAATTTTTGCCTCGATTTAACATACATGCAAAAAATTTTAATTTTTTTTCATTATCAATGTTATTAAAACGAAAGGTTAAGAATCAATATCAATTTTATTCTATGATCCGCTTCCAATGCTTAAAGAAACATAATTTATTTTCGTTTTTTCTCTAGATTATGTTTAAGATACTGAGATACAAAAACATTCTTATTTTGATACCGCACAACAAAATGAATACATAGTTTTATGATAATAGTTTTATGGGTTTTTATGTGTAAGCTAAAAATAGATAACTGGAACGATATGGTTGATAGAATGTATAGGGCGGTGACGAGATATTGGCGGACGGTGAGTCCCACTAATAGGCATTGGGGCTGTAGCGGTTATTACGAAACTGTTTGTAATGTAATTTGTAATGAAGTCATGGCAGTTCCTCGATGGTGGAGTGGTTAACGCACCCAACTAGAGCTTGAAAGGACGTAAGCTCGATTCCTGCTTAAGATAATATCTTTTCTCAGGCTATATTGAACAGGTGAATTTCTCAGTGAATGTGGACATTTTTCAAAAAAACTTCGCTATGGATCGACTCCTCTTGCAAAAAAATACAATAGACGATAATGGTGGAAGATACAAGTCTTCCTTCAATGTAGGACTCCTGGTAAGCTCACGGTGTTTATTTATCAATACCGGTGCCGGTCATTACGTAATGTAAATAGAGGAAGCACACAAAAGCAATGTTAGTCCGACACTGATTATGATTATATTCTTTTTATATTACTGCGTATTCTGTATATCTGTATATATTACTCTCAACAACTGCAACGGGTAGAGAATGGTCGTTAGTAAAGATTGGGATTCGAATAAACTGTACTGGCATTTGCGTACGATTCAAGATGATCGAAGACTCTGGATACATGGTCCCCAGGAGTACCATAATAAAGGCTCACGTTTAAATAGAAATCTAGGAGATGGATCCAATAAATGAAAAAGGAGATAGATCCAATAAAATGAAGAGAAGATTTCTGTCTTTGTCGCCTTTTACAATGTGGGAGCAGGAAAGCAGTGGATCAATTCTTGGCTTTAGCCATTACATGCTACGCGGCTACTTTGGAGATCGATAATAGTGACATCAACATTCTAGCGAATTCCACCTCCACGTACATAAGGATTAAACAAAAATTTTAAATATTTTTTTGTATTGTAATTAAAATGTATCTGTCGTGTACAAAATGATTTAATCAAACTTTTTCTTTAAGGAGAACTACAGCGCTACAATGGCTCGATTTGGTTGTTTTTTCAGCCAGTAGAACTCCTGAGCTTACAAAACTTCGTGACTAGTCGTTTGCTCGTGAACTCAAGTAGTGTTCTCTTTATGAATTCTGCGATTATCTGACGGACAGGTTTGTCTACCTAGATAAAGATGAGACAAAATAGAAACACAAATTTTCTTACTTACTAAAGTTAGGCATTGTGCTCTTCATGCACACAATGGTTAATCACTTTGTTGATGTTAGAAAGAATCTAGTGAAAAAAATTAACTAATACTGCTAATAACACTATTCCTATAAGTTATCCTGAATTCTGAGAAAAATTTGCGACGAACTTTATAATATAAATATCTGTTAGAATTGGCGAATACTTGGCAAGGTTAAGATAAATATATTGTTTATGTTCAGAAGAGCAATCTAATTGTTAAATTATGAATGTGGCTTCTATGTCACTGTTAGGTGGATACAATCAGTAATATCCTCGTAAATATTTCGTATGATGAACAAAAAAAATAATTCTATTCGAAAACAAATATTTCTTTTGTGTTTCGATTTAACATAAAATTCGATTTAACGTACATTATTGAATCGGAAAATGTATGTTAAATCGAGGTATACCTGTATTGGGTTGCTATGAAAAACTTTCCAGAACTAAATGGGAATAGGGAAAATACGGGTCATTTGTCGTCGATGCTAAATCTTTCCTATTCAGGGCTCGAACATACGGCAACTGATTTATGAAACCAACAGCACCTATCCTCCAGTGCCACCAAACCAAATTGCGAAAGAGCATGAGAGACACATTAATACAAAGTTCATAAAGAAAGGTGATCGAAATTCTTACCAAACAATGCGCATAAAAAAATCACAAGTGTTACAGCCAAAACATAAGCAACACGTATCGGACACAGATCCGTTCGAAAACAATCCGCAATAACTATAAATATAAATCAAACGAAATTTTATTCACTTCTAGATATGTTCGAAGTATAATTACAGCAATGTTAACAATATTGTTTTATAAAACAATCAACGAATACCTTGGCGCTGCTCGATGGCACAAACCAAGATTTTTACCGCCTCGCTTTCCCAAGCCAGTAGTAGTTCCCATCCAGATATGGCGTAAGGCTTCAGGACATGGGCTGTTGCCGCAGCCGCCGCCGCCATGAACCGGCCAGCGCGGCGGCGTTGTTGTGCGTGTGTGGGACAGAGCAAAAACATTTTCCCGCTTCTTGCTTGAATTCCACCAGCAACGGCATTGTTGTAAAGCATCATTTAATTCGTTGTGATTAATGCTGAAACATTTCTTCTTTCACTGCAATTCCTCAAAACAAAACAACGAACCAGAAAATTCCCCCCCTTTTTGTAAATCGACCAGGAGCAGAGAAGTAGAGGGCGCCGCCGCAGCTTTACTTGGCCTTCGGGGGATCTCTCAAAAAAAAATCGAACGAACGAAAACATAGCGATAATGATGATGAGGTTCAGCACTGCGCGTCTTGCACCAGATCCCGGTACGAATCCTCCGCCGCAAACTTGGGGCAAAGTGTCTTCATCAGTGCAAAACGCACATAAGTACTTCGGCATCATTATGTTTTGATTTTTTCGCACACATTTTGTGCTTTTTTTGTTGGTTGGCATCCATAAGCTCGAATCGAGCACAGGACAACCACCAACCACGAGGAGTTTGGTGCTGCCGGAAAAAAATAAATAAAATGCGGGCCAGGTTGAGGATCCGTACCAGGAACGTTCTGCCGGGCGGAATATTTGCCTCGTTCAGGCGCGCAGAACCGGGAGAGATAAAACACATGCCCTATAATTGCTCGGAAATGTTTGTAATTAAAGAATTCCTTGCTGTTTATTTTTTTTGTTTGGTTTTCGTTAGCAGATGCCGAACTATTGTTTGTTGGATGGGAAGGCTGTTCGCCTGCCGTGGGATCTCATACTGCAGTGTACATTGAATCCAATCAATATCAAATCAACTCGACTGCTGTCTAGGTCGTAAACAATTTTGACTGCGGAATCAAGTTTGGGCAGATTATTTTCGGGTTCGTGTATGACTGTACAACCGATTCGTTATTCCCCCGTTAATCCCAAGCGATTATCGCTTACTTTAGTGATTTTTGTTTTGCCCATTATACCACAGCAATGAAAGCCAAGGATTGGATTAAACAGTGAAAGGGACATAACTGACAGGCGTATCAAAACTTACCGCTCGTTCGAAATATTTTTTTTTTCGAATGTTGGAGGACTCAAGCTTGAGCGTATTTTATTACTAGACTTTATTGGCTTTGAAAACCCCTTCGTTTGCCAATGACACCCACTCTGCTAAACGTAAATATAACTTATTTCGCTCCATTTGTGTTTCATTCCGGCACTACTAGGGGCCCAATTTACGTCGTCTGGCGTACTGCGGTAGCAAGTCTGCTGCGTCTGTTGGAAACGAACCGGAATGATTGATTGCCCGGTAGTCGCCATCAGTCACCATCCGATGCACGTTTAACACTAGAACAAATTACAATCGTGTAGGAAGTGAGGTGTTGAAGAACTATTCTCCATCCCTGTTTCATTTTTTCTACCATCCAGAAAGGTTTTCATCTCTACTAAGATTGCTCGAGTCCTAATACTTCACTAGGAACCCACTCTGATTCATAGCAAAATGCTTGTATTTTAATTAGACGTCTTTATACTAATTTATTCTCCTACCCATTTAGTATTTTAGAGAAGGACACCAAGACAGTTTAAACGATGTTGATCTTGACGTGAAGAATAAAAGATAAGTGACCTTCATAATGTAGCAGGCGAGGAGAAAAATGTTTCTCCGCCACGAAAGAAGGACTGCACGTGCAATAGAAAGTTGCGTGCACGAGACACAACGTACAATCAATAATATATGTTTTAATTTATAGTTTTTGCCTTAATCATAGATTTGTGCAATCTACACTACGAAAATCGACTTTCTAACCGTGGCCCGGACGGACGGCCAAATCTTATATACCATTCAACTAACTTAATCGAGATCGGCAAATGTCTGTATGTTTGTAGTGTTTTATAATATCATTCTCTTTTCTCAGAGATAGCTCATTTGCAAAAAATAACGATAAAGGCTGCTATTGAAATATTTGTTAATCGGACTTTCGGTTCTGGAGCTACGAACTCAAGAGAGCATTATGATGGTAAATTAACAAGCGCAAAGTTAATACATGTTAATAAATTTCTAATTCAATTCTTTTCCTTTATGTACTCGTCCTGGTTTGCTGATAACTATGTAATACGGGACAAGAATACTTTTAAAAGATTTTAGACTTGCCTGTACGACTCATACGGACGGTATAAACCAGCAATTCGCCATCTTGCCTCTGTTCCGCCATCGTCGCTTGGAACTGCGAGAAAAATCCTTCCAGTGTACACAGACAAAAGTTCTCCTTTCGGAGCTCGTGTCAAATGAAAGATGTTGCAGCTATCCTACCAGCAGCAGTAGCGATAATCTAATCTCGTTCTGCCAGCAGAGTAGGCAATTAGGCATAGCAGTGAAGGAATTCGGTCAGAAACATTCCTTTTATATCACGCGATTAAATGTGTAGGGAGCTTATGAGTGTAGAGATGTGGTCTGTGTTGGGGATAGTCTTGCGCAAATTTGTTTTCCTTATACTTTAAAGATTTACGGATTTTCAACAGTGTGCTAAAAAACAACAATTTCATAACAATTTTTTACTGGCAATTTCTGAAACGATTAGTGTTCGAATCATGGAAATCCATAAACAATTAACAAAACGTAAGCGAAAACTTTACCTGTTTTATTACATTCTCACAATGTTTTACAATAATACGGATTTTCCAATAGTGTACAGTTAAAATACCAATTTAAAGTTTCAATCAATTTTTAAGTCGGACTTTTCTGAATCGATTGAAATTTAGAAGAAATTCATCAACAATTAACAGTCGTTTAAAACATTTTCGCGGATCGTACATCGAAATACCTTATTTAGCAGGCAATTTGCACCTGTGGTAAGCAAAGTAATTTTTTGTCATCATCAATCGTTGCAATTTACAAAACGGAAAATCTGTCGTCTGTCAATGTTTGGGCAATATAGCGAAAAACCTCTATTTAGCCACATTTAACTTTTTGTTACTATTCCAAGAGCGTGCTGGAATGATATGTGGCTAAGCCTCTACTGTTTGTTCCCAAGGACATGAATGCGTTGCGTTGTGACGATGATTTTGGCGGATTGCACACTGACTTCATCATGTTTGACTGCTGATTATCTAATAAGAGTTGCTTAGGAAATGGTAAGTAGGAATTCATACCAATCCGACCCATATTAAAACCTCAACAGCATGATAGCCATCATTGCCGGCCGCCCCCATCTCCATCGTTCACGGGGAAGGATAAAGGATAAGGTAGACAGGAAGTGTTGATGCTCCACCTACTTAACGGAAGGACGACGATTCATCAGACTCTTCCATAGGTGTCGCGGAGTTGGTAGTTTGGAAGGGTATCAGGTCTAGGATTCGCTCCAAGCAAGCGATGCGACCTGTAAAGCATATTTTATTAGGTAGTAGTTTAGTTAGTCTTCGAGTGCACGATCACTCGAAAAAGATATCTTGTTTAGTTTTTGGTTCTTTTTAAACTCTGGGCAGCCGGCTATCGAGAGTATACCATGTTCCCTAAACAAAAGCAATTTGAACTCCACACAGCCGACCGTGGGAGTATTGCCTAGAAAAGCTAGTCTTATCTGCGTAATGGGCCGGATCACTATTTATTGCAACAGTCTTTGGACAGAATTCGTTACTTCTTCTCTACGATAAATTTGTTGGATAAATTTATTGGATTGAAAACTACCGAGTGATAACACATTATACAGGCAAAAATAGCGCGAGATGTTATAAATCAAGGAAAGTATTTCTTATTTTCCATATCGGATTGTTTGTGGAATACAAGTATACGAGCGATAATAACGAACACTGAAGGGAAATATAAAGGACTGTTAACCTGATGCACGGGCTTGTTAGCAATAACGGAGCTTGAAATTAGGTTCATAAAAACAGACGCGGCGAATTTTCAATACGTATTGACCCGTGTTCATAGATACTAGCCAGATTAGTCGTATTGGGGCTAAGTTCCGATCAACTATTCATTTTTACGGCAATGTTTTCTCGACTAGATCTGTTCGCACCCTCTCATTCTGCTACTATTTGCAGAAGGCTGATAACACCCAGTCGTCGCTGGTCTAAGGACCAAATGTCATCAATAGAATGTTTTGCGTTGTGATTTTTATCTAAGTCAACTGTAGTTAGCATCTTTTACCAAAGCCAAACCTCATATCTACACTCTCGGTTGAAATAAAGCACATGAAATACATCACAACTACAGGCCCGTCTGTCAAAACGTCACAGTAAAATGTGCCATCACATATGTAGAAGAGCATAATAGCAAAAGTGATCGGCAAAATGTAATAAAATAATAATTATCAATTATCTCCCTATTATCTTCGCGAAAAACATGTAATATGCTTGTACGATCCTGCAATGAGTAAATGCAGACGTGGTAGTAGAATAAATAGCCTTCTGTGTGCTTTACTTAAATAAATTTAGAAGTTCCAAGGAAATTTTTGCACGCGATTTTCTCCGTTTGACGTTTTTGTGAGATATGATGTAATGAAAAAAAGCTCTAGACTTGACCTAATGAAGAATAATCAGCATAAAAATATCACACGCAAACCCTAAAGCATGCACCGTTTGTTCCACACCAAAAGCGGAAAACTCTCGACGCCACCAATACATTTTACTGCCTGTATATAATGGATACACACCATAAAGCCACTGATCTCTGCTTGTGTAGGATCCGCTGTCTCTGCTGCCCGCTGTCTGCCCTACTCACACAACATACCATTGTCACCCGGCTTGCACCAAAATAGCGCATCAGAACGACAGTAAACAAAATGAAAAAAGACATGCAAAAAGTTTGTCCACAATACCATTATCAGTTATCACAACAGAGCAACCAGAGTACAAAATTTGATTTGATCTGCTTTAAGGAAGAACACAAACATCGTTTGTTCCCAAGGACATGAATGCACCGAATTAGTCCAATCGAAAGTTATTGGGCCATGTTAAAGTGAGTACTTAGATAGATCAAGGAGAAAGTAGAGTGCTAATGACAAGATTAGGAGAGGGAAAAAATGCTCCATACGCTTTAAATTATCAGAATCACGGCTAGCTACAATTGTCCTTAAACAGTGTTTTAGTCGGTGACATTTCTCGTCTGGTTTGCAATTGTAGCTAACCCTCCGGAAGTCGCGCTAATGGCTCACTGAACGAGCAGCCGCTGGTGCGCTAAGACGATTTCGCTAGATTTTCAGTAAAATTTTAATACAACCATTACGCCTAAGATGGACCCCATAATTAAGGCATTCGCGTGGTTTTCTAGCACCCTTGGCGAAATCTCAGTTTTGTACCCTTCCCGACTAGGAGAAAAAAACTGAGCTATAATCCGAGCATACTATTTTCTGGTATCATACCAAAACCCAGTATTAATTGATTATTAGGGGGCATCTGGTGTAAAGTGCTCAAACCGAAAGTTATTTTGTTATGCGATTTTGAAGGCAAGGCAACAATGGTTGTTTTGTTTAATGTTAAGTTTTATTTATACATTCATTGTATATGAAAAAATAAGCTTTTCAGCCATGCAGAGCCATCATTTGACGCCAGGTATTTGAAGGCGACAGAGGGAGCATCTATCCCCAAAGATTACATACTAAGGTGCCATCGAATATTATAACCACTTATAACCTAAACCGTGAAAAAACATCAAAGGACGTACAAAAATCGATTTCGTATTTTTGATGTCAAGTGTTTTAGAATGTCATAAAATGTCAAGGTTTAGTGTCACTTGCACAAAAAATATTTAACGATTGCCTTTAGGAGATATTTTGAGTTGACTTGAGCCTTGGGTTTGTAATGTAACTTTGTCTTAGAAATAAATAATAAAAGTAAGTCCCAGAAAGACAAGTTTTACATAAATATTTTTTTCGAGATTACTGCCGATCAATATTCTGATTTCTGAGACAATTGGCATCAAAAAAACATTCGATTTTTAAAATTTCAAAGGGTTGTCAGTACTTACGGGTGACAACTTTTGAACTTCGATCGTTTTGTGCGACCCCTTAGTCAATTTTGGCAACGGTGACTTTTTCGAGGTGGAAAAACTTTTCAGGTGTGGCCAGTTTAAAAATTCATGATGACTAAAAACTCTACTGTATAAAAAGATTAGTACACTAAGAAGTCAATTTTTAGAATAAAGGGCGAACACGAAATTATTGCGACACCGAAAATGTCATGCCAATTTTCTTATATTGTTTAAAATCAAACTAAAATTTTAGAGTAGTTTTATGCATATATTTACTTCAAAAATCAAAAGAAAAGTTAATCGATGGAGCCTTGAGTGTAAAATTGAATGCATTTTCGCTTGATGCCCTCCATCAAAGTCTTTACAGTGTCATTCGGTACCAGTATCTCAGTTTTTTCGATTTTCTTAACATGTCCTTCTCGTCTTTGACTGTCTTCTTGCTCTTCCAAAGTTGCTTCATCATTGCCCAGTACTGCTCCACCGGGCGCAGCTCTGGACAGTTTGGCGGATTCATGTCCTTTCTAACAAAATGGACAGAATTGGCCTCATACCACTCCAGGACACTTTTAGAATAGTGGCATGATGCCAAATCTGGCCAAAATAGCGGAGCTTCGTCGTGCTACTGCAAGAACGGCAAAAGGCGCTTCTCGAGGCACTCAGATTTGTAGATCTCGCCATTTACTGTGCTCTTTGTCACGAAAGGCTCACTCCTCAGTCCGCAAGAGCAGATGGCCTGCCAAATGAGATATTTGGAGGCGAACTTCGACATTTTCTTCTTCTTAAATTTGTCGTCCACATAGAACTTGCTCTTGCCGGTGAAAAACTCCAACCCCGGAATTTGCTTAAAATCGGCTTTTATATACGTTTCGTCGTCCATCACACAGCAGCCATATTTTGTCAGCATCTTCTCGTAGAGATTCCGTGCCCGAGTTTTAGCCATCAATTGTTGCCGCTCATCGCGGTTTGGGAAGTTCTGTACCTTGTATGTATGTAGTCTTTTCTTTGCATTCTGGACGTAGCTCTGCGACATGCCGATCTTTTTAGCCAAATCACGGCTTGAGACGTTGGGATTTGCTTTAATCATCCGCTTCACCTTTCCCTCTGTCTTTTTGTTCTCCGGTCCCGGTTTTCTTCCAGCTCCTTTGCCGTGGTCCAACGTCAACCGCTCCTGGAACCGCTTCAACACTCTGGAGACGGTTGAATGGTGAATGTTCAACATTTTTCCCAACTGCCAAGTCAGGAAATCCCAGGTGTTTGGAAAGAATTTGTTCTCTCGACTCGCGTTGGTTCACCTCCATTTTCGTTGAATCGAAAAACACGACTTCGAGTTTGACAGCATGTAAACAATACACATCAATGAGAAAGTGTGCAAAATTTGGTTGATTTTTATCCAATGGTAAAAAAGTTATGCCATGTTGTCGTGTGTCGCAATAATTTCGTGTTCGCCCTTTACGTTGGTTGGCGGATTGTTGCCTGCATACCAAAAAATAATGAAATTTAAACGACATGTAAATCAATACGAATGTAAACATACAAAGATTGAACCAAATATTTGATTGAAAATTACGTTAAAATCAATTGGAGCATCAAACAGCATCGTGTAATATTACATGTCATTAATTTTTAAGCAGTATTCAAGTAAAAATACATTGAAGTGCATTGGTTTTTCGTTTAAAGTAACTGTAACTTTCAATCCACGTGTAAAATTATAATAAAATTCAAGAAAGCACGACAACGCGTGTGTATTTGTGGTGGAACTTAATTTTACATTTATATTCATGCTCCAAATATGTGCATGAAAATAAACTTAAAATTACAAAATATGTTTTTCTGTGTGGTACATATTATTAGATTTGAATTACCAGTCAAACTGCCGTCACGACATTTCGATTATGTCGCAGACATTACTCATCTTTGTGGTACACACGTACAAGTACTTTGAAGGAAATCGGTGGCACTCACACAGAAAAAATATTATGTAATTTTAAGTTTATTTTCATGCACATATTTGGAGCATGAATATAAATGTAAAAGTAAGTTCCCCACAAATACACACGATTTGACGTGCTTTCTTCAACGAATTTTATTATAATTTTACACGTGGATTGAAAATTACAGTTTCATTAAACGGATAACCAATGCACTTCAATGTATTTTTACTCGAATATTGCTGTAAAATGAATGAAATGTAATATTACACGAATGAAAGTGTAAAATTATAAGCTTTTTGATGCTCCAATTGCATTGATTTTAACGTTATTTTAAAGCATATTTTTTTATTCAAGCTTTGTATGCTTAAATTGATTTACATGTCGTTTAAATTTCATTATTTTTTGGTGTGAAATCGTGCATCAGATAACTGACCATACTTTCGCTTTACTATCCTCTGACTTATCTTTCAGTTTATTCTATTTCCCCTAAATTCTGGCTCTCCCTTCGTATTCTTTAAATTATCATTTTGCGCAGAGTTCCAGGTCCGTACATAAATATACTCTTCTGATGGTAGAAAGGATGTCAGACAAGTTTCGTCATCAAAGACTCCGACTTCCCGTTTAAAATCATACATAGCGAACTCCTTGACTACCATGTCTACATGCCGGCTGATAAAGTTGAAGGTGACGGTGTAGTTCCCGATTTGAGTTTATCGTGCATGGTGCTGAATGGTGTGTCCCTTTACAAACAGTTGGAGACATAACGAAGCCGCTCGGTATGAAACGAAATTTTGTCTGGTGATGCAAGAAACGATTGGAAATGAAGCATCTGGACGTCCAGAATCGAAATGGCCTTGTTCTAAAGGGTAAAGGGATTGGTTAAAGCTGTGATCACTAAAATACGTCACAATCCTGCCAGACCCATGAACCTAGTAAATAAGAACTACAATGTATCACGCAAAACGATCCTAATTAAGGTGAAAAGAGACCTTGGTTTGTTTCCATAAAAAGTCCAATAACATCAGCTTATTTCTGAGGCAACGAAAAAAATAGGCTGGAAAGATGCAAAATGCTAAAAAGTTGGTTCGCAGATCATCATAACGTCATCGTTATCTATTCGAATGAGAAATTATACGATGTAAGCCGCAAATTGAGCTATCAAAACGATAGGGTACTGGTTGATTTTGATTCCATTAGTCTCAGCGATAAATGTATTGGACAATAAAACCGGATTCAGTTATGATATGAGCTGCAGTAGCTTCAAATGGTAAAAAATCTCCTGTTTTTCCGATTCCGGATGGCATGAAAATCAACCAGTACGTCTACTTGGAGTTTTTTTGAAGGAGACGAATTACTGCGAGGTTACACAGCAGAATGTTTTGCCATGGAATGAAAAGAAGTTTTCATATGTTGAAATTTGCTTTACCCGCAGCACCTGCACAGGTGGTAAAAGTGGTACAAACATGGTGCCACCATAATTTTAAGCATGTTTGGATAAAGGAAATGGCCTCCTTCATATCTGAATGGCAACCCCCTCGACTATGCAATATAGAGTATTGTTGAGAGAGTCGCCAATGCTAAACCAATACGTAAAAAGAAAGCTCCAATGACTGCAATTGAAAAATCATGGAACAATATTCCAGAAGAAACCGTGCGAGACACCTGTTCCAGTGTCACTAGAAGATTAAGACAAAAGACTCCCATTTCGAATAAGTTTAAAGTAAATAATTCTGAACTATGCAAGAAATATTTTTCCAAAGTTTCCGATTTTTTTTAATAAAATAAATAAAATATTCAAAAATCTTTACAGGACGGTTTTATGGAGCCACCTTGTATAAAGATACCTTCAAAATTTGAAAGTAAATGATAAAAATTCTTCGCCGCTACCGGTTCGCTCAATTCGAGTAATATTTTTTTAAAAGACGATCAGTTCGAGATTGTTTCTGACCACGAGAGAGTATTATTTTTATTGTGGAGGGTTTGAGAACGCTTTAGGCTGCTTCAAAAGTCGATGCTTTGAAAAATTTCATAGTTGCCTTAATAACTATTGTGCACTCGTCCAGCTTTTGATAGATGAATTATTACATGCAATTTTCTAGTACGACAAAGATATCATAAAATCAAAAATTTGTGCTCTCCTTCGAAATGGAAGTATTGCCGTTTGGTACCAATCCATGCGTTTATGGGCCGAATTCTAGGAGCCAAAGGGTGGAATCACTTCTCCAGTGTCAGAGATAGTCAGTACGGACATAGGGCGACAGAAAATAAGCAAGAATAGGGATAATGAAATTACCCGTTTCCAGGACGTTTTCTTATTGCCATCGACAAAAGGAAGCATTTCTTGGTATCTTAAATGATACCATAGAAAATTCTGACCAGTCCTTCTCCGCCGCTCAATTTCCGCTCCAGTCCTTCTCCGCCGCTCCATATTTCCAATTTCTCTCCCCAAACAGTTTCGGTTCGTGTTTCGGTGAAAGGTGAAAATCATGTTTTCCCCTGGTAAGCATAGCCACTCGACCATATAGAGAAACGATTTTCGAATATCACAATATCCATATAATTGTTGGTTTTAATTGAATTTGTTCCACCAACTGTACTGTACATATTGCGTTCCGACATGACGATGGTCAAATTTTGCCACAAACATCAAACCTCTCGAGGATGTGGAGGAAACCGCGTCCCAAAGGGATTCCTCTCATCATGTTGCAATTGTTTTAAAATGTTTCAAAATGTTTCAGCTTAACGCTAATTGGTAGGTAAGGCGCAATTTCTTCACTTGTTGTTGCATTATTTTATTTTCTCCGGGACCTCACCGTTCGGACACTGCATTTACTCTGTTTCATGGGTTCGACGGACCACAGCAACTATTGCGTCGTCGTTCTTGGCCGAGACAGAGAGAGATAGAAAGTGGTTAATTTACTTTAATGTTTAGTTACATTCTGATCACCTGGACGCTCTGGTCGATGCCTCGGGGAAAAAGTGCTGGGGAAGATAACAGCGAGAGACAGAGAGCATAATTTGTTGGTAAAACTTGTCGAAACTATGCTGCTATTTGGGCTGGTGTGCTTATTGTCTGCTGTTGTCTGCGCTTGCTTGGTTCAGCCTGGCCGGGCATCAAGAACTGCTACACGGAATAACGGTACAGGAAGTCTTAATGATCCGGCAAGCAAAGTAAACGGTAGCTTTACGCTCTACTGGCACGGTTCCGGAATCGGTAATTATCACATATTGCGGCTAATGGTTGGCAGAACTAAAAGTGCATGGCCCCGCAAATCTTCCCGCTCCCGACGGAAAGGGGTGCACGGCGATCCGGGAAGGCTGCTATTGGAGTCTATTTTAAAACGATTGAGGAAGGATGTTTCGATCATGTTTTGGTTTTAGGCATCAATTTTTCAAAATTGAATAGACAAACAATAGATATGTATCTGCAACATATTCAACCTTTCAATTTTTGTTGAAAAATATAAGAAATTTTGACAAAATATGACAAAAACTGTTAAAAAAATTCTCATGAAAAGTAAAATATGTATGGAAATTAATAACTCACAACACCGACACTCAGTAGAATGAAAATTGATCTTTGTTTTGCTCAGTTTTCCTCCTTATAGAAACAATTACAGATTCTAGCGTATTCTACCAGAATCAAGGTGCAGCGAAACAGACACATTCCGCGAAAAATCAATTCAGCTCACCTGGCAAAGCGCTCCTTGTCTTGAACGTTGTCCTCTTCCATTCTGTTGTATTTGTTACCACTGGCACTCTCCTCATCAGATCTGAAAGTGAAGCGAGAAGGCAAAATATTGATTAGACAAAAGCGGTTTTCAGGATACACACATATATACACATTCTATCAGCGGGGTGGGAAGAAACGGATCCTGAACGGGGGAAGCGGGATCGATTATTCCACTTGCAGGGTGTTGGGGCGTGAGATCACTTCGGGGCTCGGACGTGTGCTGCAGACTAAGAACAACCGACCGGTCGGTTGCAGAAGCACCAGCAAGCAAGTGTTTTTGTGTGTGTCATCCTCGAACAGGATGGCGGCGGTTGCTGACCTACATTTCAGTTTGCAACCACCAAATGAGTTCAGTCAACACACCCGTTTCGATCAACCACCGGGTGGTGCAGACCGACCGATGGCGTATAAATAAACAATATAATAACAGTACGGGAACAGACACAAGCGAAGAAGTCCCCGTGTCCCTCACGCTCACGGTCACGCTCGTTCATTCAAGCAGCCGGTTCTTGTGTAAAAGTGCAGTGAAGCAAATCCGGTGGTGATTTTTAACCCACTCCACCGGCGACGACGGCAGCAGAGGCACCGGCAAAGGGCAGCTTAAACGCGCGCCGGTCGAGTACGTGGCAGACCTGAGCGGAAAGTCAAAACCGAGCCAATTGAGAGTCGGAACAGCTTAGACTGGCATTGCCGGAGGACGACGAGGAGGAGGCGGCCGCGGCAGGGAGAAATTTGCCAGTTGAGGAAAACGGACATTTTGAAGAGTCTGAAGGGATGCCTGAGAATGGAATCGATGGGGGAGACGGCGTTGGATGGAAAAAGATGCGGGAAAACAGCAGCCTCGTAGCGTCACACTAGACTAGTCACGCTTGCTAGTCACCCAGGAGAAACTCTTCCGCCCTCGTCATCAGCATCTCGATCACAACCGGGCAATAACAACGGTTAGCACGCATCGTGGTCTGCATGGAAGTCATGAACACAAACACGCCGTCGTTCTGGATGTCACTTGTTTGGCGGAACGGTACAATACCGGTCAAGGTCGAGGGTGGATGAGTAGTAAACGATGTTCTTTTGTCCGAATTTTGAGATTGGAACGTGACGTTCAAAAAATGATTTTTTTTCATATACCTGACAGCACCATTGGGGATTGGTTTTCATCTTTCATCGTTTACAATAAGATATCACAACTATATGCTGGGTTCAGGTTGGGTAGCAATTTTTTACTCGATGTCGACGTTTTTTTTCTCGTTCAGGACATCATTATGAAGGTAGGTAATGAAATAAAAAATAAATATCAAGAAGTTTAGCCCAACAACGATCTGTTGCTTGGATTTTTATGTAAACTGCTTTTGTCTCTTTTTATTACACTATGCTGTGACATTTGAGGGGAGATTCTCATTCAAAATATTCAAAAATTTGATTTTTGTTTCTTCGCATTTATTGAAAGGTATAAGTGTCTACTATACTGTGTTAAATGTTTTTTTTTAATTTGTGCAACAAAAAAGTTTCTGCAGGCCATTGTTCGAAGCGACGTTCTAGCCGCCATGGGACGCTCTCGGCGCGAGACGTGCGCCACAGGTAAAAACCTTTTCATGGCATTATGTACGTTCCTAGAATGCTTCACGTTGCACTGTACATCGGGGTTACCATATTCACAGATTTTTCTGTAATGTCCTAGATTTTTTCACAATTTTTGATCAGGATCATTGATAATGTCACAGATTTTTTCACAATTTTTGATCATAGATTTCTTTTTAGACCATTACTCCATTAAATTTAGTTAACTTTAGAGCCTTATCATTAGCTTTGTGTTTCTGATCGATCCTGAGGCAGGCACTACGCAGTTTTGGAATTCTTTGCTCACCTAACCTTAGACAGAACCTCACCACGGGAGCCATTTTGTATTTTTCAATTAGAAAAAAAATTGAAATTGAAGACGAGAATATAAGCTTTTCGAAACCTAAAACTTTTTCCTTCAGTGGTTTTTCATTGGCCCACAAAAAATTCCAAATATTGCTTACTTTATGGTCATTTCAAAGAGAACCTCCCCCTTAATCAGAATTTTTTTATTTTTTGCAGGAAACGGGAAAAAAATTCCGCATTTTCAAATTAACTTTTTTATTGCGAAAATGCATTATTCTGTTAGTAGTTCATTGACTCATGTTGTCTAGAAAAAATAAGAATTTCGTGAGGGGGGGGGGATAATGAAGGTACCTGGTGTCCAAAATTGGGTAATCCATCTTTCGTTTTAGAGTTATGATTTCATTGGTAAAGTTGTTGCATAGCATCAAGTGCTTTATTTGATCATTTCATATTAGTTCGGAATTCAGTCGCTAGGGCGCTGTCGCCGTTATCAACTTTTTTAATGGAACGAGATATAACGATGGTATCTACGACAAAGTTGTACGTTACGTCACTATAAGTATATCTTCTAAAGATACTAACTTTGTAAACCCTACAATTTTTGGAATATGGAGCATTTTTGGAAAACATCTATAAGTTAAATTTTTACCCAAAAGATACTCTAACTGAAAACATAGAGCACCTATAAAGTATGCGTCTTCAGAAGATATATTTAAAAAAATAGGACCTATAACTTTCTCGAATACACCATAGCTTTATTGAAAAAGTTGATAACAGCGCCGACCTAGCGACTGAATCTCGAACTAGTATGATGCAACCAAATAAAGCGCTAGGTACCATACAGCAACTTTTCAGAAGACACCATTACTCCGGAACGAAAGATAATAATTGACACCACGGTTTTGGTTTTCTCCCATAGAAAGGCTATGCAATCACTCTGAAAATCGACTTTTTAAACGAGACCCGGGGGGCTAAGTCTCATATACCATTCGACTTAGTTCGTCAAGTTCGGCAAATGTCTGTGTGTGTATGTCTGCATGTATGTATGTGTCCAACAAATCCACCTCGGTTACTCGGAGATGGCCGAACCAATTTTATCAAACTTAGTGTCAAATGAAAGGTACAACGTTCCTATAAGCTGCTATTGAATTTCATTCAACTCAGACTTCCGGTTCCGGAATTACGGGTTGAAGATGGCGGTCACGCATGAAATTCCCATATAAATCGGAATCAACATGTTATCTAAAAGATGCAAGACTCCATAAAATGTGTTCTAAATTGCATGGATTTATAGCATCAGCACGTTGATGCCCACTCAAATCCAACTTGGACCACTCTGGGCATCTTCGGCGGAACCGGAAGCTTAGGTAAAGTGGTAGAGTTCCTGTATTGAATTCACATCTGCTTCTCAGAAATGTCTTATTCGACGTTCACAAATCTAGTCTCAAATGAAATGACTGCTATTACATTCCATTGGAATCGGAGTTTTGGTTCCTGTGTTACGGGTTGAAGTATGCGATCACATGCGAATTTACCATATAAACCGGTATAATCATAATATCTAAATGATGCAAAACTAATTGAAATGAGTTCTAAATTGCTTGAAATTGTTAGTCCAGATCACTAATTGCAAATCAATGTCTCTTTAACCACATTGATCCTAACGGCTTCAGGAGATTCGAGGAAAGTTAGTTCCGAAATTAGATTCACACCTGTTTTTCATATATTGCTGACTAGATTCTTATAATCATAGACTTAAATGAAGGGTATACACCTCACATTGATTGCTGCCGAATTTCATTTGATCAAAGTATTGGTTCCGAAGTTACGAGTAATAGATTCCACTAACAAGAAAATTCCCCATATAAACCTTTTTGTCTTTCTGTTATAGATAGGTTATACAATTACTCTCAAAATCGACTTTTTAACAGAGACCGGAAGGGCCGAAACTTTTATACCATTCGATTCACTTTGTCGAGTTCAGCAAATGTGTGTGAGCGTATGTGACCAACAATCGCACATCGGTTACTAGGAGATGACCGAACCGATTTTCTCAAATGTAGTCTGAAATGAAAGGCATAAGTTGCTATTGGATTTAATTCTGTTACTCCCCCACGTATCGCACAACCATTCACTCGAAGCCACCCCCGCCACCCATCAAACCCCCTCAGATCCCTCAACATAACACTCCCCATTAGACTACCACCCTATCCCACCTCCGATAACTTTCCCATTTCCATCGCCTTCATTCACATGGTATACCAAAATAAGCTGGGCTGTGGGTTGTAGTTTTTTCAGTCCCCTCACACAACATGCGAAAATAAGCTAGCAGGAAGACACCATTGAACTAATGCTGATTAAGCTAATTAAGTATGATATATTCTTTGTCTGAAGTCGACAAATAGCTCAACAAGTTCGTGGATATCGAGCCAATGTATACAAGTGTTCTAAGAATGTAAAAGACATTTCCATAATTATATTGAACATAACCTGCCATGGAATCATTGATTGTAGAAATGAGAAAGACACAATTGCACCACTAGGTGGATAAAAAAAGGATTCATTCATTTTCCGACCGGCATGTACCGTTTTTCTCTTGATCTCATATTTCTCCGGCAACTTTCAATGTAGAGACATGACACTTCCACTGGAATTTTCGAAAAAAAATATGCTAAACAATATACGTTCGTGCGAGAAATATATATTTGATAGAATATGGCCATAAATAGCAAGAATGTGAGCGGAACTCACCTTCAGAAAGGATTGTTTTGAGCCGAAACGTCAACATACAACTCAATCCAACTAAAATCAGTATTATATCGATTTCACCGAAATATATGAGCTGCAACATAACATTTACAGACTTTTTCTTAAAACTTCTGAAAACGAACGAGAAAACTGGAACTTCCATTAGACATAAGGTGGGGTTACCCCCTTTTCGATGCCAGTTAGTACACGGTCAACTTCAACTGCTAATAGCAGAAAATCTGTAAATTGTTTTCAAATTTTTCAAAAAAAATGTGGGTTATCCTCTTTGGACGCCAGCCATTCATTTATTAACAATAAGGTACCTAAAATTGTTTAACAACTGTTTAAAAAAATTGATTACTCAAAAATGTGAAAATGCGGAAATGATTTGGGAAGCCATTTGTGTATTTGGCACATTGAGCATACAATTGATTTCTATCGGAAATCTTAACGACACCAACATGCTGTCAGTTAGACGAACTACCGAAATTAACATCAAATAGGCGTCAGTTATACACTAAATCCAAACAGTCCACACAACATGTGTGAATGCCTAAAGCAACTGGCTGCTACCGAGTGATGTCCCGGTTAGCCAAGCACTGATGCTCTTGGTCACTGACGAGTATAGGGAAACGAACTGTTTATAGCACGATGGACAAACGCCTGCAAGTATGCAACCTGTATTTTTTCCATAGGAAAAAATGGATTCATCAATTTGCACATAAGGGCATAAGACCTAACTTTGAAAAGTTAAATTTTAATGTTTCGTGTTCCACTCGTCAGTAACTGACACTAAATTCCCTTAACTGACATCAATATGGTGTTATGAAGGGGTTTACCGCATTAGGCATAAATACGTTAGGCATACGGACGTTTGGCATAAGTACGTTTGGCATAATGGACGTTAGGCATAAAGACGTTAGACATAATGAACATTGGGCATAATATATGTTAGACATAATGGACGTTAGGCATAAGTGATCATGTAACACTTAGAGGGACTTATTTTTCGGTGGTGATGGCCTCGGGTGGTACGAGCCTGTATGTTTCGTTTTTTTTGACGATGTAGAATTACACTCAACCAATAAATCACTTTGATTAAAGGATTATTCACATAAATGAATAAATTTCACCTTTCGAAAGACATCACGTGGTTCTTGTAAACCACATCTGACATCCTATAGAACCTATCTGATTAGGTAGGTAAATCAATTGCCTTGTACGCAGCGCACCTGGGTTCGAGTCCCGACCCCACACATAGTGTTAAAAAAAATTCATAAGAGATTTTTATAACCCGAAGAGGCGAATGACTTTAAGGTTAAAACCTCTACAATCGAAAAAAAAAAAACAATCTGATTGAGCTTGAGCTTGTGCGAACACCCCTGGCTGCTACTTCAATATCGATCTGGACTAGCTGAAGTTGCACAGGGAATCAGTAGATAATTATGCTTGGGGGTAGCGAAACATCTTTCAATGTGGAACTCCTAGTAATCCTAAACTGTTTTATTGATCAATACCGGCGCCGGTTAGGCCCGAACGTAGATTGCGGAAGGAAAGAGAAGGAATGGTTAGTCCGATACTTGCCTTTGCTAGAGGCCGTATATACTACTGCGCACTCCACAAATATCACGGGAGGAGGATATTTGTTAGTAAGCATAGAAGTTGGATTCTATTTCTTCTTGACCGGCGCCAGAGAGGTGACTCCATTATCTGGGGACGAGATATCGATCCATCAACTCATGAACCGGGGACCAACGGCTTTACTTCCCTCCCGAAGGACGTGACCACAGATTTTTTCACCTCAGAAAAATCTCAACGACTTCGGCTGGAATTGAACCCAGGACAACTGGAATGAGTGGCGGTCACGCTTACCACTCAACCACCGGCGCCTGCTGCTCACTCCACAAGTATCACGGGAGGAGGATATTCGTTAGTAAGTATAGAAGTTGGATTCTACTTCTGCATTACCGATGCCAGAGAGGTGACTCCACTCTATCTGAACTGGATATGGATCCATCAACTAATGAACCGGTGACCAACGGCTTTACTTCCCTTCCGAAGGAAGACTTCACCACATATTCTTTCATCACAGAAAAATCTAAACGACCTTGGCTGGGACTGAACCCAGACCAACAGGAATGAGCGGCGTTCACACTTACCACTCAACCATCGGCGCCGTCTAATATCCTGTAGAACCTATCTGATTTACACATAACCCGTAAGTGATGCGACGATGAATCGTGAAACGCAGTTCAAGTGAATTTGAAAGCAGTGAAATATATTCCAATCTGGTAAATTTATCAACGTAAGTTTTGCTTTTTGTTCAATTCTACGATGGTGGAAATTGATGTTTTTTTGGATTTCGGAGATTCTTACTTGTGTGGATTTGATAGAGTACAAAACATCAGGGGCAGCTTCAATATTGTAAATCTTAAGGTAAAAAGTACCATATAAGATAATTTGTTTCTAAACCACCTTGAACGATAAATTTAGCATCTTAATAAATTGATAAAATCAGAATAATCCGTGTTATATTTAGAATGGAAAATATTCGAAAATGCTTAAATTGAGACGGCTATGATAAACCTAAAATCTATGATATCATGTGATTGTTACGTTTAGGTTCACATATCGTCGCTGTTGTGCTATCTTATGACAAGCGCCATTTAGCACATTTCTAGAAAAACGATTTTTAAAGGTTGAGATTGAATATCTTGAAACTTATAAATGGTACAAACAATCCAGAGAATACAATTGATGCTTCTATCTATTCTGTATTAATCTCTCCAATATTACGGAGATCGGTTGACTATGTTGTGAGTTTATACAATAAATGTAAACAAAAGTCGCACTCACACTTGTCGTAGGTGTGTATTGATGACAAAATTTGTATGGCGTGTCATAACCGTGCATGGAAAATTTTCCATAGAAAAAAATCACCAATTATTAACTTTTATTCATATATTTGGCTTCATTTGGTCTATAAACAATCGGTGAGATGTATTTTGAAGGAAATGAGTCAGGGAATCTAGAAAAAATAGTTATTTTTGGTTACAGTGTTCCCAAACATGCTATATTTCCAGTTGAAAACTTAAACTGAATTTTTCTCACAATTCGAGAATTTTTCGTTTGAAAATGATTATGCCATTGTGTTTCTCAGATAATTTTACACATAAAAACATCTTATGCATCAAGATAACTTGGGCCAATCCCCAGACACAGTCATCAGAAACAAAAAATTAAAAATTTTCTCAGCTCATTTCTCACTATATCTCAGTAACTAAGCTGAATATCAAAATTCTGAAAACGCCACTTTGCAGAGATTTTTTTGACAAGTGATGTGGCATATCTTACTCAGTTTACCCCAAAATGGCGTTTGTCATAATATAGCACAACAGCGACGAAATTTGTCACATTCTGCTCCATATAATTTTTACGTGAATTTAGGTTAGTAAGTATGTTAAAACATGTAATTTGTACCTGGAGAGTCACTCTCCATATTTTACGATGCCATCCGGTATTATTTACGTGAGTGAGGTGGATGAAATCTATGAAATAGCATGCTATATTTTTTCAAGGTGCTCAGCGAGCTGATCAAACTCGATCAAAATTTTGTTTTGCTGTATATACTTGAAGAACTGTTTGCTCAAATAAAGCAAGCAAACCGGATTCTTAGCATGCGAAAATTCGGCTAATTTCACGACACATAACCGATAAAATATAGATGACTAAAATAGACTTAACACTCTTGATTAAAATATATCTTATTTGTATTAAGATACGAATAACGCACATTACCTTAGATTAGTTCTTACACACATGGATGGTGCAATTGTCCAAAAAGAAAATATATGCCTTGAAGAACAGCTCATGAAAGAAAGAATGATGCATTTTATTGCTCATTCAATGAATACACGAATATTGTTGCTTCCATATTGATTATCTCCAATACTATTCAGTTAAATGATTATAGTTATAGTTAAATAGATAAGGTATCGTCACAAACAAAACATTTGTAGCTTAAGGCTGATACTGTCCGCAACACTCCAAGCTTCCATAGGTTCCAAAACTTATTTTTTTCGTTATTTTGCTTTATTTTTCAATATTTGGATACAATTGTATTGGAAATACATCTAATTGGCTTGAAAGTGCTTGAACCAAAACTGTTCACTTAAATGAAGAAAGCATCCAGCTCATCCACGTAAGAAGTAAAAATAATCATTCTATTTTATTTTTCATTTTGCAGTCTCTTGTTGAAGTTATACGAAGGCATGTCATAGCAAAGCGAAGATTTTTTCTAGATCGAAGAAACGAGCGTAAGGTTAAAATCTAAACAATAAAGAAAGCTTTGCGAAAACTTTAACGTTTTTGTGAATTAGGAATAATTCGTCGATTATGCCTAACGTACATAAATACGTTAGGCATAATTAACGTTAGGCATAATGGACGATTGGCCTAACGTATGTATGTCAAACGTATTTATGCCTAACGTCGCGCACCCGTAGGAAGCTATTTTGATCCAAGAGCAATTCTTAAAAGAGCGTAGAAGTTATTAAATACAGTGCTTTCGAAAAAAAAGTCGATTACCATGTTTTATACAGCAAAACTATTTGAGAACGAGTTACATGGAATAAATACTTCTGCATGATAAAAATATGCACTGAATAATATGCTGTGTCATATTTTACAAAAATAAAAATATAGGTATGTTAAAAATTTAAATTGTAAAAAAACAGTCTTTAATTTTTTTTATTTTGTAAACAAAAACCCAAAGAGAAAAGAAACATTTAGAGTGTGAATGTATGATGGAGAATTTATCAGTAAAATTGTTTTCTGAAGATAACTTTATACATGTTTATAAATTGGCATCTCAAATCAAAATGCATTTAAAAAAAATATTCCAAAATGCAATAGTTGACGAAATAGTTGGAATTTCGCTACAACAAAATAAAATAATTTTAAAAGTTATTCGCGTTTCGCCATCATAAACTATCAACAATCAAATAATTATCTTAAAAAACTCAAGAAAAACTTTTTTAGTAAATTTGGATCAAAGAGAAGTTTTCAATTGAAAAGCTTTCCTTAAAACAACTTTCAACATATTTTTATAATTCATGCGCATACTGCTAAACTTGAATATTGATTCCATATTGCATCATTTTACAACCATGATTGAGGTCAAAATATCGATTCATACACAATATTGTTTTTCGTCAGTGAAATCTCTTTCGGAAAACAATCATTCTATTAAAACTAAATTTGGCTAAACGTCACATTAGGCGAAATGATCTTCGGCGAAACGATATTCAGCGAAATAACCCAGATCCGTAAAATAAATGATAACGATGCCATTTTAAATATTTCCCTAATATTTTGTATATTTCACAAAGTCATTCGAACGGGGAACGGCAACCCACCGGGTAAGCTAGATTGATTCCAATGTGGTATTGATCGGTAGATTAGAACGAGTCAAAGGTGGTGCCGAATGCCAACGGGAATGGATCTTCAACGCTTTTTGCAATCGTGCACACAAACAGCAAAGTTGGCGCGAGTAATTCAGTCGGTTGCTTGTGCCACCTCTAATTATCGCTTACCACACACAAGTCACCCTGCCGCCGTTTGCCCGGGGGCAATGATGTGTATCTTTTTCGCACTGTTTAATTCAATAGAAAAAAAATACACTTAGTTGGAATCAGTTACGCAATGGCCTCCCCTCGTTTTTTTGTTCATTTTACGATGCCGGTGCGGTTTTTTTTATATGTTCGCAATATTTGAAATTTAAAGGAAAAGCAAACACTTGCTAGTGAGCCTTCCAGTTCTCCGCCCTTTTGCTGCTTCTGATTCTGCTCAATTAACCAATTAATCATTAGAAAGTTTGTTTTGCGCGGTAGCTAAGGTCTACCGGTCGACCGGCTGGCAACCCGCCTCTAGCGTTCTCTGGCTGCCGTGGTCGGTGTGTAAATTGCGCGGTGATAGAACTGACCAGGCCAGCGTGTGTTATTATTCAATTTGGTTTGACCAACGTGGCGGCTAATTTGGGTTCGACGTTGGCAATTGTTGGCCAATCCTAGTTGCTTTTGGGTGGTGTAAATACTATTGCAGGTGTGCAGTAACTTCAGAAGTTGATGCAAACCTTTTCCGGTTCATTATTCACAACCCGTCGCATTTAAGTACAACACAGGATAGTGTTGTGAATCACGAAATTCAGAACTGAAAAAAGTTTCCATCAACCTTTGATCGTATCACACATAGACAACATCATTTTTTCCACCCAGAAGCTCTTAGGATTGGCCATTCGGTCAACAATTGACGTCTATCCAGATAGCCGCCACATTGGCGAAAACAAATGGAATAATAGAACCGGATATGAACACGGAAATTGCAATATGGATTGGATATCTAGCATTTCTCTTTCAGGTTAGACTTTTCCTGCTAGTGAAAGAAACCACAAGGCAGACACTTATGTGTTTAAAGAATTATGAGTAAACCGATTTCAGAAAGCATTTCAATTTTGCTGTAGTACGTTATAGCCAAATAAAGCAAATGTCATTGAAGAACACGGAAAAAAGCAAAGGTCCTAGATTGCTTCCTTCTGAAGCTAGGCAAATTCATAAACAGGAAACATAATGATTTAAACCATTCAATAAAACAAAAATGATACGTTCAATCGATCGATCTTTCACGGCAGCAGGGTATGATCGGCACAAGTTATAGTTGGTAATTTAGCCCCGTCGTACGCTAACGCTCACAGCTGTGAACTCTGGGTTGATGTTTCTGTCCTCGAAGCATAAGTTCTCTTCTGCTTGAACTCTCACCAAGCGGTCTCGATTACTGACTGATGAATTGATGCAATTATTTGAAATTGGTTCCCCTCGAGTCTGCTCGCGTCCCGTTCTTCGCCTATCATCTGGACAGTCCTTCTGCTCTCAATTTTCCCAACAATATTTGCACCTTCCGTTCGAACGTGAACGCGCGCATACGCGTGGAAAATAGAATGAATTATTGACGGCCGGCATTTATGACCACAAGTTTAGTTTCCCCCATTACCAGAACTCTCTAACGAGCTGAATATATTACTGATTAATGTGTATAGTTTGCTGCTTGTTCATCTGACCAACTGTATAATTGTGATTTTAGCCCTCGATTCTAGCCCGGCAGGCGGTTCTCGCCCGAACAGACAGAGTCAGTCGGAATCGTTCCAGGTACGGTAATGATATAAGCATAGTAACAAACCCTACTGCGAGTAAACGAGAAAGAGAGCGAGATAGAGAAGGCGCGCACCCGTACATTTAAAGGATGAGTCGGATGTTTTACTTTGACGGTCGCACCGTAAGCTCTGTTGGTACCCGTACCCAGCCTAGCATAACTAAATTTAACGGACTGTTAGACGCTCAGCACCATCGCAGCTAAGCTAAGCTGGACTTGGAGTTTTGGCCCTGCTTGAGTGCTGCGCGATAATGGCAAAGCAAATTGGTTGGACGAACCATAAAAAAACCAGCAACTAGCCAGCTTGGTGGAAAGGTCGTCCCGAGCTATAATTTTTTTTTGGGGGGTACCAAACTAACTCGCCGGATGATGAACGATGTGATGAGTAGACATGTTTTAATTAGAGCGTTTTCACGGCGCGTTTCATTTCTGGTTGTAAAACTTCTACTTAATAATTCAGTGGGCTGTGCCGCTGATTGCGGGAGTTTATGGTGTGATTCTTAGAGGTCAGTGAGGGAAAGCTTCGTCTCGGCGGTAGGCGTAGCATCAATTTTTAATATAATGCTAGATTTAATTCAAACGGGAGCTACGAAATGGTATCATAGTGGCAATAGTTATCAGGAAGTAGGAAGTGATGGATGTTTTAATGTCGCTGCTGTAGGTTTTGATTCGAATCGCACACATTTTTATTGTTAACCTAACCGCTAAATCCAACGAAGCGTAAAGGTTCAATTTTCTATAAAAATAAAATATACTCCGATAGATTGACGGGTTTCACAGTATTGCGAACATCATCAAGCATATTTCGTGCATCAGTTTTAATGAACCTCTGATAGACAATTACGCCTCGAAAGTGGGGCACCAAGGAGGCCGAGAGGGTTTATGGACCTTTTAAATGCTTTGTGTTTTTTCATACTTTGCACCAGCCCAAACTAACGGTCAACCATGTATGCATCGTATTGTCACTGTAAGTGAAAATAAGAAAGATAATCAAATTTATCTATAACTTTGTTGAAGACTGTCAATCCAGCTACGTTAAAATAAGTTATTAAACTTTTAACGAAGTTAAAAGTTAAAGCCAGTTAGAACTCGTGTTACCTCCATGGTTAAATTTGACTGCTAATAGCAAAAACGCTTTTAATCCACCTAACAGTGTGATGAGACATTTCTTATAACTCTTATCACTCTCTTCGGATATTATATCGTTTGAGAACATTTAGAACTTGATGCTTCGCGATGTTTTTGATAACACATACTACATGGGATAGTGGCAGGACTCAGAGAATCGCTCAAATCAGCATAGGACAACATCAGTGCTAGAAATCTCAAACCAAATCAATGGGAAGGCGAAAAAATGGCCCATAAAATAGACATACAAACGAATTATTGTTAATGCTCTGTTAATAAAATATCTAAATTCCTAAATCAATGCATTGTGGTGGGAAAACTGATTTTTCTAAAGGGGTTATGTATATTGTACTGAGCCAAAAAAAAGTCGAATTTTTTTTTAATCGATTTGAAGTTTATACTTTACTCAAATTTCCAACGCGACTGAGAATTAAGAAATCAACGCTTTTTCTGGAAAAAATCCACCATTCAAAGAAAATCAACAGTGCATATTTCCAGACTTGGTTTTATTTCCGATTTAAGAACTATTGTGTTTTTTACATCCTAGATTGCATGATTCAGTGATCAAAACCCAAAACTTCATGAAGTATTTGAAATTATTAAATTAAAATTTGTGTTTGCTATTGAAATTGACAAAATGATTGTATATATAGTATATAGTCGCTTTGGCGATTGTTTACTTTTTCGGTCCCACCTATCAGCATTGAACTATCGCCCTTACGTTTTTTTACAATACCAATTTTACAATTGGTGGGGGTTTGGTGAAAATCGATCTTAATGTCTAAACGGCATAATTCCGAAACCGTAATTTTTGAAGTTTTAAAATTTAAAGTTTTAAATTATTCAGAATTATTTTTTCAGAAAATAGTAACAGAGCAAAAAAGTACCAAAGTCCAAAAAATCAACTTTTGTCAAACGTTATTTTTTCGAGTTTACATCAAATGTCAATGTTTCATGCATTATAATTTTTCATTTCAGTTTATATGAGAATTTGCTGTGTGATTGCACTCTTCAACTCGTAACTCCGGAACCGGAAGTCCAATCAATAAAAAGTTCAATAGCAGCCGATGGGAAGATTGTACCTTTCATTTGAGACTAACTTTGTGCAAATCGATCCAGCCATCTCTGATTAACAGAGGTCACATTTTTTCCCACATACACTCATACACACACAGACATTTTCCGATCTCGACGAACTGAGTCGATTAGCATATGACACTCGGCCCTCCCGGTCGGGATTAGATCGACGAATTTTAGAGTGAATGAGAAAGGCAAAAACATTTTTAGCAAATGTTGAAATTTATGCATTTTTTGGTGAGCAGTTCTATGTTTCATAGACATTAAATCAATTTTAGCTTCGCTTCCTATTAAATAAAGACCCTTATTGCAGTACATCTCTACAAAAAACGAGATTAATTTGAGGATTATGATTAATTACAGAACTCTGGAATTTTCTATTGGAATGTTTTCAGGCAGGAATTTGATATTGATGCTATTAGACAACTGTGAAATCAAGACCAAGAGATCAGTTACATATCAGGACCCCATTCCGACAATTTATCAAAAGTCCTCATGATGTTTACAACAACAGGTTATCAATCTACGGATCAGATAATTGTTATTGTAATATTGAATTAAATCAGTCTGCATCAATAAATTTTCAACTTCAATCCAATATTTTTTTTGGGTGTTGTGGGGGGGGGGGGGGGGGTTGTATGGTGTTAAACCACAAAATCTTCTCTTGGCTACGCCGTTGCTTGGAGTTATTTATTTCGCTTTTCATTTTCCGATATGTTTCAGATCGCTCTGATGGTTATAAGTTAGAAAAATTGCAGTCAGAAGGTTCGCACAAATGAACATTTTTTTACTGATAAGTTATCAAGTTCCTTCCAGACAACTTGGAAGTGTTCGGTGATTATTTCTAGCGGTTGTAGATAGTAAAATGAAATACAAAATTCGTTTTATCGAAATAATGTTTGGCTTATTTCAATGGATTATTACTATATTGAACAATAAATAGGCGACAAAGAGTAATCAACAAACAACAAGCCATAACTTTTAAAGTATTCAAAATAGATGTTTGAAGTCTTCAGTAAAGTTATTCGCAAAAGTAAGAGCTACAAATTTGCTGAAGGCATCATTTCGATATAATCACTTCCAAAAAAATTTGTGAAAATATCTCACTCATAGGGGGATTAATCAGCAAAAGCACAATACTAAAAGAAAGGGCATATTGCCTCCATTAAATTCTCCGAAGATACTATTGACCTAAAATAAGCCGTTTTGGCGTTAATAATAGATTACATGTTTTTGGTCATATTTCTGGCTATGGGAAATGATAAAAATCTTTCGTACGCATTTAATGTTAAATATCTCTATTGATAATAGTCCGATTTCAACAATCTATAGCTTGTACGAAAGGTATTCGTTAAAGCTGTCTAAAAACATATAAATTGTTAATCTATATTGTCAATTTCGGCAGATAATTTAAAAAAAACTGCAAAAAACCCCATTTTTGCGCATTCAAACATTCATATCTTGGAAACTAAACATCAGAATCAAAAAAAAAAATTAATAGCGTTCATACTGTTTTTTAGTTCTTTCATTTAAAATTGGTTTGGATAAGATCGGTTCAACCATTGCTGAGAAACACGAATGAGAATTTGTCCGTTACATACACACACACAGACATTGTCCCAAATCGTCGAGCTGAGTCAATTGGTATATAAGACTCGGCCCTCCGGGCCTCGGAAAAAATCTTGAAAGTTTGAGCGAATTCTATACATTTCTTTTATAAGAAATGTAACAATATGAAAATTGTTTTAAAATATCGCAAATGACAGTACACGTGGATTATCAAGAACTGTTAAAAAATGTGAAAAAGTCAATTTCTGAAAAAATGTCGGTTAGCTCCTTTTGGAATAAAGTACGTAAAAATTGTTTAACGACTATTTAAAAAAAATCTGGAATAGATCAGTAAAATAACGTTGACTTTTCAGTTGGCTGTTCTAAAAACTTATAATCTGGCAAGCCATTTGTGTGTGTGTGTGGCACATTGAGCATACCATTGATTTCTATCGGCAATATTAACGACACCAATTTGCTGCCAGTTAGACGATGTACCACAACTAACACCAAATTGGCGTCCAAACAGTTCACACAACATGTGTGAACGCCTAAAGCAACTGGCTGCTACCGAGTGATGTCCCGGTTAGCCAAGCACTGAAGCTCTTGGTCGCTGACGAGTGTAGGGAAAGGAACTGTCTTTTGTTATGAGAGCCAAACATCTGCGAGTATGCAACCTGTCTTTTATCCCAAAGGAATACAAACTTGATTCACATGGGGGTGGGCGTAGCGTATTGGTAAATCGATTGCCTTGTACGAAGCGCACCTGAATTCGAGTCCCGACCCCGCACATAGGGTTAGAAATTTTTCATAAGAGATTTTTCTAACCCGAAGAGGCGAATGACCTTAAGGTTAAAACCTCTTCAATTGAAATAAAAAAAACTTGATTCGCCAATTTGCGCATAATTCCACAAGACCCAACTTTGGAAAGTTGGATTTTACTGGTTCGTGTTCCACTCGTTAGTAACTCACATCAACTCCTATTAACTGACGCCAATTTGTTATTTCGACTCAAGAGCAATTTTTAAAAGGGCGTAGAAGTTGTTACACGTTATTACAAATGTTGTGTCATATATTACAAAATGAAAATAAAAATTTAAATTGTAAAAACCCATATTTTAAATTTTAAACATAAAGCAAAAAGAAACATTTTGAGTGTGAATGTATGATGGAGAATTCATTAGTAAAAAAGTTTTTCCAACGATAACGATTTATTAAGTCGGTGTTAAGTCAGACCGGACTAAGTGACAAAATAATGATTTCGAGAAAAACGAGTTTAAAGTTTGAATAGCAGAATCCTTTAAACTTTTAACGAAGTGATATCTGAGTCAGTTTTGCATGAGGCCTGTGTCAGTTTTGCATGGTTGTTTATCAGTACTCGATTCCCACAAACCAAACAATTTTATGAAATAATTGTTAGGTTTAGCTCAATATCATCTTCAGCAGAATTATAGTAAATAAGACGAGTCATATTTTGGTAAGAAAATTTTAGTTTCACATGTTATCGCGTAGAGAGCACCAACACTTACTATTAAACAGAAAGATAGAAATTAGATGTCTTCTACAAAGTTGTAGAACGTTAACGTACAAATGCTCGCGCCTTTCGCGATGATACACGCGATCGCGAATCACCGATGCCTGCACATATCTGAACCATACATACACATTCAGTATAAAGGCCCGCTGTAACTGGCCGTAAGCATTGTTTTAGTAGGCGACATTGCCTGCAATTGTAGTAAGTGACTCTGACGGGGAACCCTTCCGAGAACGTAGCTTTACAGTTCCAGTAGGACAACTCTCGAAAAAAATATAAATTAGTTTATAGAAACGTTTTGTCTAAGTTGTTTCAAGTAAATAAAAGACAGAAAAATAGGCATTTTAATGCCCTAGGACCGTTTCAAAAAATAAACAAGATGATGCAAAAAAACTGCATTATGTTTGACGAATTTCGCGCCAACGCGAACAAATGTTGGCAGCACCCTCTCAGATTTTAATGAAAGTTTCTGTACATAAGAACTTTGTTATAAAAAGCCGCTTTGCTTACTTTGTTTTTTCAAAAATGATCTAGACTGTCTTTTGAAAAGGGCCAAACTGTTTTTACCATTTTTTTTTTCAAATGGCTATAGTCTAAAAATGACTAATCCTACAAAAATGTTGTAGGAGTTATTTTCACAAAATTAGTCAAATTTTTGAACAAAAATATTGAAAAAAATTCATAATTGACTCCTACACTGAAAAAAATCGATTTTAAAAATTTAAAGTCGATTTACAAAAAAACCCATTTTTGATTTAGATGAAATTTTGTTCCCAGATAGGTAATTATGTTCCCTACTTACCGTCAAAAATTCAAGTTGGGCACTTTCAAGGAAAAAAAGTTATTTGAAAAAAACTTTTCTTTGTCCAAACTTTTTTCAGTGTATTTTTATTCTAATTCAGAAGATTAACCAAACGTACTTTCCTTGTATAGAAATAATACATGCATGAAGATAGTTTTCAAACAAATGTTATATATAAAAATAAATAAAGAATTATGTTCAATGCAATACATAATGTTGTGCTGGCTATTTCGTTCCCTGATCCTTCCTCAGAACTAAACAAGAATATAAAGAAGGAATAATGGAATATTTGTTTAATGACATAAACTCTTTTTAAGTCTTTTCAATGGGATTCTTGATTAAGGGGTTATACATACCTTTTTGTGATAAAAATGTCAAGAAAGTTTGAATTTACGTAAAGGCATAAAGCAATGATTTCATTACATCAAACTTAGTATTGGTAGCACATTTTTCAGCGAAATAAACAAGCATAAGTTTTTTTAAAATATATTGATAATTGGCGAAGTTATGGCTTTTTTTTAATTTAAGAGGTTTGCGCTTTTCACGATATAAGACCAATAGATCATCTAAAATCCGAAAACTTAAAAAAATCCATTAGTATACGCGTATTCCTCGTATCTTAACGATTAGTTGAATAAATAATATTTTTTTCCTGCATTGTAGAACGTTTTTAGTAAAAAATCTCTGTTTTAAACTCTAAAAATTGTATTATCCATGAAAAACAATTTTTTTTTCGAGAGTTCGTCAGAATCACATACTACAATTTGCAGACGAGACAGGCAATGGCGCCCACTAAAACGCTGCATTAGGCCAATTGTAGCGGGCCGTGATTCTGAATGTGATATTCATTGTACGCTTCAGATATGCGCGGGCGTAGGGACTGTATCATCGCGAAGGGCTCGAGCATTTGTACATTAACGTGTTCGATCGCGTGTGCGTTTGTATGTCGCGTGTGCTAACGTGTATGTAACTTCGCGTGTATGAATTCTATTTTATAACCGTGTGCCTTTCGCATATTCGCGTGTATTCTTGGATAATCGCGCGCGGACCGTGAATCTAATACTTTAATTTTTGGTGTACTGCTAAGATGCTAAAAGAGTGTGAGATCTTCCATTTCACAAGAGTGCCCGGTGACGTCGCCATGGAACGCGCTGTCTAGTGGATATTTGCTTTATTTTTTGATTGGTCCCACTGAATGTATGGACGTAAGTGAATGTATGGGACAGAGAGTGATGGTTTCAGGACGTGACAGATTCATGAGCGCGCGAAAACGGACGTTTGTAGGTTCGTGCTTGAGACAGCGTTTGAAACTTCGTGAGTGCGAAAACGTTCTCCTTATTACCGGGATGTTACTAAGTTTGCGCGATCGCGAACGTAGGTGTGCGTTGTTAATCGCGAAGGGCTTAAGCGTTCGTATGTTAACGTGTTTGTCACGTGTGCTCGCGTTCATGTGACTTCGCGTGTATAAGACTGGATTTTGTAACCCTGTGGTATTTCCTATACGCGTGCGTTCTTGGATGGTCACGCGGACCTTCATTCTGATAGTTTTTGGTGTACAATTCACATTCTGACAGGGAGTAAGTTACCCCATATCACTAGAGTCCTCGGTCATGTCGCCATGTAACGTGGTGTCCAGTGGATATGAGAGCTTTCTTTTTTTAATTGATCCAATTGAAGGCATGGACTTAGTCTGCTGATATCAAGGATAGAAACATCCGGAAGTGACCGATTCATGTTCGTGCGACCGCGAGAGTTTTTACGTTCACGATTGAGACCGCGTTTGAAAATTTATAGGAGCTGAGACATTTACTTTATCACCGGGATGTTACCATGTTTACGAGATCGCGGGTGTAGATGCCGGGGATGGTCGCGAAGGGCTCAAGCATTTGTATATTAACGTGATTGTCACGTGTATGTGACTTCGCGTGTATAATTTTGATTTTTTAATGATGTAGCGTGTATTCTTGTTTGATCGCGCGAGGACCGTGAATCCGATGCTTAATTTTTAGTGTATGGTACAGATGGTAGTCCGTTTCCCCATATCACTTGAGTTCCAGGTCACGTCACCATGGAACGTGTTGTTTAGTGAACATGAGCGTCACTTTTTTGATTGGTTTAACTGAAGGCATTAGTCCAAACTTGGAAAACTTTCGGACGTGACCGTTTTATGATCGCGCGAGTGGTGGGTTAATGTTTGAGATTGCGTTTGGAAGTTTAAAGATGCTACGTTTACTTAACTACCGAGGTGTTTTCATGTAGGCCAAATCGCGGGCGTAAGTATATGTGGATTATTGCAATTACATGGTCGCGTTTGTGACCAGGTTTGTGTTATCGCGAAGCCCACGAGCGTTTGTACCTATGAGTATAGATAGCGTATAGTAGAGATATACTAATAAAAGGAATCATAACATGCCGAATAAAGAAAAAAAAGATGCAAACAGCTTGACTAGAAGTGTATAAATTGAACGATACTATTTTGGTATACATAAATAATGAAAAAGCAAACTAATAGATGTACCAAAGAAACAGACTAATGAAGTAGAATAGAAAAACACATGTAACATGCAATCAAACTCGCCTAAATGTAGCAAATGTTGTATATTTATCATTAACGACAATTGCATGCTGTTAGACTTTCATCATGCTATGCTGGCCGGGAATGGATGACTAACATGCGTCGGTAAATTTATTTTACCTTAATTTATCCAACCCGATTTTCCCGAATGAATAGAGCCAAATGCTCAGATTGATCACCAGAAGTATTAGCCACCATTCTATCATATACGTCAGTTCTGCATCCATTCCCTGATCCAACTGTCACAAATACTCAGACGAATACATACATAGATAGAGATACGACTAGCACATAACAGTTGTACACTGGTACTAAAAACTACAATTATTACAACACAACACAACTAATAGGGTTCAACTGTTATTTTTTTTAATGCGCCTGTGCACGTTGACGAGGTCGACCGATAAATCGGCACACAATGACTCCCACTGCAAGCCGTGCTCAAAAAGACAGCCGTTGAGCTGTTGAACAATGTCTGCAAATACAGCCCACAGAAAAAGTCAATCCCGACCGACCCGCCCATCGGCCACGCCGGTGTGCACAGGCTCTTAGCTGACTGTTAGTTTGGGCTGGTGCAGAGTATGAAATAACACAAAACATAAAAAAGGCCCATAAGCCCTCTTGGTCTCCTCGATGCACCACTATCGAGGCGTAATGCAATAATCATCTTAAAGCAGTTGTCTGCTCAAATATGCTTGAAGATGTTTGCAATACCGTCAACCTAGGAGAGGGTCTTATCCATGAAAAAAAAATTATGCATAAAAAAGGAATCGTTAAAGTACGAGAAAAATTATTCACGATCAATTGAAAAAAAAAAAAATAAGAAAATCGATTGAGTAGTTTGTCGGCACTCGTGATCACGGAAAACCCATTTTTAGTAAAACGACATATCGAGATAATCGAGTTTAAAATTTCAAATCAGCACTGCTCTTGGTAGACGAAGCGCGCTTGGAAGCGCTGTAACTTTCGATCTATTTCTCGGATCTCTATAAAAATTAGGGAAGATATTCTCAAAGAATTTTACTTTCAGATATCTTCTCAAAAATTGAGTTTTATTGGATTCTGAGACGATTATGACTTTCATTGGTTTAGTTTGGACAAGGAAAAGTTTTTTTCAAATAACTTTTTTTCCTTGAAAGTGCCCAACTTGAATTTTTGACGGTAGGTAAGGAACATAATTACCTATCTCGGAACAAAATTTCATCCAAATCATAAATGATTTTTTTGTAAATCGACTGTAAATTTTTCTAATCGATTTTTTCAGTGTAGGAGTCAATGAAGATTTTTTTCAATATTTTTATTCAAAAATTTGACTAGTTTTGTAAAAATCATTCCTACAACATTTTTTTGTAGGATTTGTCATTTTTAGACTATAGCCATTTGAAAAAAAAATTGATAAAAAAAAGTTTGGCCCTTTTCAAAAGACAGTCTAGATCATTTTTGGAAAAACAAAGTATGCAAAGTCGTTTTTTGTGACAAAGTCTTCATGTGCAGAACATTTCATTAAATCTGAGATGGAGCTCTAACTCTGAATACGATTTGGCGCGAAATTCGTCGTTTTTATTGCAAAAACTAGACGCAAAAAAGATTAAAAAACTCTGAAACTCAGTTATAAAGTCGAGTTTAAGTTTATTCACGTCAGCTTCAAATATTTAACATCTTCCACGGCGTCATTTTGACAAAATATTTGTTGAGTTATTTTTACGATTCGGTTTTGGCACTATTCTTAATACGTGAAATTACGTTTTAATCTAATGCATTTTTCGCATGCCAGTCCAAATAGTAACAGTGAAAAGTGAAGGTCCCCACTCGGGGACCCTGGGCACTACGAGCCTAATGCCAGCTACCTCCTCGGATCCCACAGTTCCAAGAAGCTTCACCTCCATCCACCGCCACCAGTGATTAATGGCTTGCAAACTGTCATGATTAATTCCTACCTCGGACTACTGTCAGGTTACGACCGGAGCATTTGTTTGTACCTTCTTTGTTTTCGCTCATTAAATTAGCACATTTGTACAAAAACCAGTACACTGGGAAATTGCTACCACAAATATCATAAGCGCCGCCGACCGCTGCCTGCGAAAGATGCACCTCGGTGGAGAAAAATACGCGCGTGTGTATCTGCTTATGTACACAAACACGCGGTTTATATTCATAATTGATGCAGTTCTCCATAACCTCTCCCAGTTCCAGGGAAAGAGTCGCAATAAGACGGAAAGTCAGTGCGAGCAGCCTAATAAGAGCGCTACCGACTACCGAACGAGCCGCGCGCGCGTTTGTTGCCGCCGCCGCCGCCGCCGCCGCCGCCGTCGGTTGTCTTTGCCGTCGTCGTTGTCGTCGTCGCCATCAATCACCATAACTAGCAGTTTCCTTTTTCGTTAACCTTGTCCTTTTACTGTACGGCGGGCGATACCGCCAAAGTACAGCCGAGTGAAGTGCATCTTCTTTGGTTTCATTTCAGGTTGCGCGAATGCAATCAGGATGGTTCTCGCTTTTTTTCCGCGGGTGCGCCTCGCGCTTCAAATTTACCGCTGGCCGGCCAGTAGGTGTAAGATCGGTGCGCCGTTTTGTCAGTTATTCATTCATATTCATGGACATACATTGGGATTCACACAAGCGGGTTCGATTTAGGTTCCTGGTAAGGAAAGGTCGCTTCTGAACTTTCGTTTGAACCGTGGACGATGGCGCCTGCCACAATTAGCACTGTTCATTTGATATTTTTGCAGTCGGTGTTTGAAACGATTCGTTCATCAATCTACCAGATCAACAACTCATTACTCGCCGCCTTCCAGATTCCCAACGACGTTTCGGCGAACTGAGCATAAAAATCGTTGTAACTACCTGATGATGGAATCGTGACTCTATTCATTCAATAAAACAGCAATAAACTGACAAACCTGTCAGCGCAGTAAGCAGTTATCTACCCTGCTTCTTAATGGTACCATATGACACTCTTTCCGCCCAATGAAACCCGCGATTATTTAAGTGTCGGCAGCCGGCGATGGAATGATACTTTCACATTCCGTCAGCAGTAGCAGCAGCAGTAGCAGCGTCAGTGGGGCCCAGCCAGCAGCGGTAATTACCCTTTGTTTAATATCTCACCGACGCTGGAGCATTTGTTCATCCGCCGAAAATAACACACAAAAAACACCAACTCCACTCCAGAGGTAAGCATATTTTCCTTGGCGGCAAGCATTCGTTTAAAACGCTGTTCCGCCCAATCGTGGTCCTGAATTCGAAATTAGCGGTGTTGGGCTTTCGGCTTGGCGGTCTCGGTTGGCTCCGAAAACCGGTACAGTACCGGTCGGTCGGTTGGTAGGTTGGTTGGTTAATCGGACGTATCCACTCTCATCACACTGACTGATTCGACATGGTAGACTGCTGGTGCCTTGTTCGTCTTGTGAGATTGGTCCTCATGTGAGGGTCCACGTTCGGTTAGTTCTAGGATATCCAACGGTACGTACAGTGGCGAAGTGAGTGGGTTAGCTGGAGGGTTACAGGGCCGTTTAAGGCCCACTCGGGGACCCTGGGCACTACTGAGCTTAAGTGTCCTTTTAATTCAACAGGTATAAACTGCTAAACTGCTGTAGAGTAGGATGGTCAAAATGATCTCCAGCGCCACGGAGCCATTTGTACTCCATGCCAACGTAAGATTTGTTTTTAATCCGAATCAATCAACTATGGCGAAATTATAAATATATATATATATATATATATATATATATATATATATATATATATATATATATATATATATATATATATATATATATATATATATATATATATATATATATATATATATATATATATATATATATATATATATATATATATATATATATATATATATATATATATATATATATATATATATATATATATATATATATATATATATATATATATATATATATATATATATATATATATATATATATATATATATATATATATATATATATATATATATATATATATATATGTATATATATGGAGAAAATCAGATTTCAGATTTTATATTTCCATCACTAGATGTAATTGTAAATATTCTAGTACTGAAGAAAAACGCAAGATGATTTGAGTAAATTCTAAAAAGTTACTCGCTAGAAAAAGCTTACCGAACCTTAAAAAAGCGCACTAATGTTTATAATTTTTCGAATACTTCATGTTCACTATTTCACAACAAACTATTTCTAACCTAACTAACTAATAAAACATGTTAATGCCACGAAACAGCACTAAGAGTACCACAGTTACATTGGTTCGTTCAAAGTTGTTCTCAATTCCATGATGTTTCTGATATAATGAAATTGGATAAAGTCGATTTCTAATTTTGGAAAAAGCCACATTTTTTCCTTAAATCAATATTCCACTTCGTTTACTGATGGTTGACATCAATCGAAATTATCTTGAATCCAAGCACACAAGTCGCCTTCGTCAATGTTTGATGTTCGCATTCCTTACTGCAGGATAAGAACCCACGCTTCTTTGACACATTGTCTCATTTTGCATTTTTACAAGTCAAAATGTTCAATATCTGATTAGTAGATAAAGTTTGTTTAAAAATACTTTCATAACGAAACATCGAAATTACTCGAACCCATTAATATAAACGGTACAATTCATTCCAAAACCAAAAATACATCGATAATATACCGTTTCGCTCGTCATTTATTCGTAAACTGAATTTAGCAACACAAAACTAAGTTTTGAAATTTAAAAATAATTTTTTTGGACCGCACTAAAATGTTCTGCTTGTGTTACTCATATTTTGATTAGAAACACCCCACAGTACAAGAAAGTTCGAAAAAATGTTTTTCGCTGCAAAAATATTGGGCCCAATTGGAAAAAATTGTACACAAAATGTAGATCACCAAATGTCCGAGATCTCTCAAATATCGTTAAAGGCACGCACATTTGTCTTGTCTCTTTTAATCAGATTTCGGACAAAGGTAGGGTGGATTAATGTAAACATTTTCGCCGACACTTTTACAAGGGCAAGAATCATTTTTTTTTGGATTTTACGAACAAAAGTAACGTTGTTGGTTTTGTACCAGTCTAAGACGGCATACTGAAAGAAACCAAATCTGGCCGAGAAAGTTTTCATGCTACATCAAGAAGTGCAGTAGTCATTTTTGGCGACTTCCATGTAAATTTGCCCGTTGATGGTCCCAGATGTGATATAGAACTGAATATTTGCCACATCCGCGGATCGCTTGCCAAATAAGGATTTTGTAGCGGATTTTGAACTCTTCTTCTTTCGCATCATGCATATACGTTCTGTATACGCAACATCGGAGCGCTGAAATCTTGATTTGCTTTATAAAATGAGCGGAAGAAGTGGAATAATATAAAATAAGTCATAATATGTGTGCCATTTGAAGACAAACACTCAATTATTGTCCGAAAGTCGAACTGACAAAGAAACACCAAGGAGATGCAAAATTGCGACTCAACCAAAGGCGCCAGAAAACAACGCCACGGCCCTGTCAGTCCCATTCATATTTATACTAAACAAAAAACGTTCGAGAATGAAAGTGGATAAAAAAAAATTAATAACGAACGGAAATGTTTACTCAAAGGCTTCACACTAAAAAAATAACGAAAATTATTGCAACCTTGAATCTCTGATTTAAATGTTGAACCAGTAGACGTTTTGCTGTTTCTGGAAGCGCTGAAAACTCCGCGTTTGATCACAAATTTCTAAAACCACAGACTGCTTCAGCTTTGTGTCAACGCTTCCCCGAGCTGATGTATTTGGGGCCTCTCAAGAGAATAAATTTAGCCTTCACAAGATGTCTCATCTGCCTCTAGTTTTCAGAAGCACTAACACGGGGATCGTCAGAATTAAACTCTTTCTAAACCAAGAGAGCATAATGATTTTTGCTGGAGAATAGAATAGTTTTCTTTAGTATTTCTACAAAAGAGCGTTTAAGGCGTATTTTAGGGGAACGCATCAGATTAGCCGGGCGCTATTTGTCCGCGGGCATGGTGTCTCCCCCGAATGTGGACACTCCTTACAATAGGGAAATCAAGGGGCATTGAAACACTTAATTTCGTGCAAGTAGGTACACATCGGTAACCACACCGTCGATCTCAACTTTATGAACTGGCATGTAGGCGCGGTAATCCTACATAAAATAATTGTCGCCAGCAATGTGAATTGCTTGTTTCAAACAGGCTATTACAAATCTGAGATTATCTGGACGAACTTTCGAGATATCTGCTACTTAAGGAAAGATTTTTGATCCGAAAGCACATCAGATATGATCCGACGGAGTTCAATGTGTAGGATTTTAAACGGGAAATCGGAGTTTTAGATAACGAATCTTGTTCGCGGGTTGTATTCTATTAGGGAATATTAGGGAATCGTCTGCTCAGTAATCTGATCTGCAATACTCCATCTGCTGTTTTCAACCACCTCGCGTCAACTGATTTCACAAAGTACGAAAAAATGCTCCGCCTATCGCCTTCAAACCCTGCAATGATGATATTCCAAACAAATCTTGGTAGCGAATTTATATTAAAAATTTCATAAAACTCCATGTTAGTACTCCATAATGATGGCTTTATCTGAAACAGGCTGGAAAATTTGGGTTTTCCACATTCCTTTCGAAAGGCTTTCTGAAAATTGGTTACCGTGTTTTTATAAATAAAATTGTTGTTTTATTATACTTCGAATTTGAATAAAAATTTATCGAAATTTCTCCGACCGATGCGTCAATTCTGCTCAATTTTATATCGATCTATCTCGCCCTCTGTTCACATTGTATGAGAAAAAATAACCAAGCTTCTTACGTGATTACTTATAACTCCTAATTCACGAAAAAAGTTGGTCATATGTAATTGTTTTACTTTTAATTTTACACATTGCAAAAATACAATAGACTCATGGCTCAGTTAAGCTCATTGAGCCGTGTCAAATTAATTCATGTAGGGGGTGGGCGTAGCGTAGTCGGTAAATTGATTGCTTTGTACGCAGCGCATATGGGTTCGAGTCCCGACCCCGCACATAGGGTTAGAAATTTTTCATAAGAGATTTTTCTAACCCGAAGAGGCGAATGACCTTAAGGTTAAAACCTCTATAATCAAAAAAATGATTCTAGCGATTTTGGGCAGTCGGGAGGTGAAAGAAAGAAGTTAAGTAAATGGAAAATGACAACACAATACAATAACAACACAAAACAGTAAACGGTTTGGATTCTTCACTCTCGATGGAATAACAATGAACCCTACTGATAAATATGAAGGCCGTGGGTTAGGAACAATAACATATCCTGGAGTTTTAGCTTCCTGTTCACAGGCTCGTATATGCATGGTAAACCAAAAATCCGGACACGCAATTGCATTACTCCAAGACAGTTACTAATTACATTAATGGTTTGAAGTACTGTAATCGGATTCACAAAGATCACACGAATAATACTCAGCACACTGCATAGTAGTCATATGATAGTTGAGTTTGCAATATCCATTCAGTGTCCGTTCTAGAATACTGCAATTATGCTTGAAATATTGCAAAAAAATCTTTGATATTTGCGAGCTACTATGCGGCAGAAAAGTTTTTGTTAGCAAACTACGTCAACGAACAGTGGTTTTTACCAAATTCGTGGGATTTATAAATTACGCCTGAATCGTTGAATTTGGGTCAATAACGCTTTTGAAGCAGTTTGTGGACATTACAAGCTCTTTTGCATGGTGTTATGGTTATAATGATCAATATCCCCAAAAGTGAGATATATTTTCAACTTTCTTATAACCACGTATACAATTAAGATTCTGTCATCGATAAAGTTGTAGAGAAAGATTTTGCCAACAACTTTGATGAAGGCACCCGAAGGTCTTTATCTTTAATATCTTTAACATTTTTGCTTATGGTTCGTTAATGACCCCTTAACCCAATTCTTTTTTTTTGAGTTGTCCTACTGGAGCTGTAGAGCTCGGTTCTTTGAAGGGCTCCCGGTCAGAATCACATACTACAATTTGCAGACCAGACAGGCAATGGCGCCCAATAAAACACAGCTTTAGGCCAATTGTAGCGGGCCGAGATTCTGAATGTGATATTCATTGTACGGTTCAGGTATGTGCGGGCGTAGGGACTCGCGATCGCGTGTATCATCGCGAAGGGCGATGTTAAGGTGTTCGATCGCGTGTGCGTTTGTATGTCGTGTGTGCTAACGTGTATGTAGCTTCGCGTGTATAAATTCTATTTTATAAAGGTGTGCTTTTCGCATATTCGCGTGTGTTCTTGGATAATCGCACGCGGACCGTGAATCTTATACTTTATTTTTAGTGTACGGCAAAGATGCTAAAAGAGAGTGAGATCATCCATATCACTAGAGTTCCCTGTTATGTCGCCATGGAACGTGTTGTCTACTGGATGAGCTTTATTTTTGGATTGGTCCTACTGAATGTATGGACCTAAGGACCGAGAGTAATGATTTCCGGTCGTGACCGATTCATGAGCCCGCGAAAACGGACGTTTGTAGGTTCGCGTTTGAGACAGCGTTTGAAACTTCGTAAGTGCTAAAACGTTCTCCTTATTACCGGGGTGTTACTAAGTTTGAGCGATCGCGAACGTAAGTACGCGTTGTTAATCACGAAGAGCTTAAGCGTTCGTATATTAACGTGTTTGTCACGTGTGCTCGCGTTCATGTGACTTCGCGTGCACAAGACTGGATTTTGTAACCGTGTGACCATTCCTACATACGCGAGCGTTCTTGGATGGTCACGCGGACCTTCATTCAGATAGTTAGTTTTCGGTGTACAATTCACATTCTGACAGGGAGTAAGTTACTCCATATCACTAGAGTCCTCGATCATGTCGCCATGTAACGTGGTGTTCAGTGGATATGAGAGCTTTCTTTTTTAATTGATCCAATTGAAGGCATGGACCTAATTTGCTGATATCAAGGATAAAAACATCCGGAAGTGACCGATTCATGATCGTGCGACCGCGGGAGATTTGAGTTTCACGCTTTAGAACGCGTTTGAAAATTTATAGGAGTTGAGGCATTCACTTTATTACCGAGATGTTATCACGTTTACGAGATCGCGGGTACAGGTGCCGTGGATGATCGCGAAGGGCTCAAGCATTTGTATATTAACGTGTTTGTCACGTGTGACTTCGCGTGTATAATTTCGATTTTATAATGATGTAGTGTGTATTCTTGTTTGATCGCGCGCGAACCGTGAGTTTGATGCTTAATTGCTTTAACGCTGATGCACGCAATATACCTGATGATGCTTGCAATACCGTCCAACCCCTCAACCTTTGGAGGAGATTTTTCATACTTTAAGAAATTTATAACAAATATCTTACTTCAAGGGGCATCAACCACTATAACTATATCACCAAAATAAAGGTCTATGATCATCATAAAACATGCCAGAAGATATCATTGCTGTATGCATTTCTGTTTTCAAATTCAAAATTTTCCGCACGTTTTTGGCGAAAAAAAAACAGTGCGCAACGGTAGGAAAATACATTATGCCACCGAATCACATTCAATTGGGAAAATATTGAGCAATTGTCAAGAGAAAGTTTAACAGAAGTGATAATGTGATGGGGAAGGCGTCGGCAATGAAGAGAAGGTAGGATCAACTGGCCGCTGAAGTTGACAAGCCGACTGTGCAAATTTTGATGCGAGGAATCAAAACTTTACATTAAAGAATTATCTGACAGCGCGCCTTCGAAATTCGTGTTGGCATGTGATTTATGAATATTAGAAAAAACTAGATCTGTTCTATAGACAAACTTCTTACGTTTCAGTTTACCAAAGGTTCCCTTTTGGCAGAATAAAAAAAGTTTTTAAAACAACTTAACAGCAGTAAACCATCTGCACTTTTCCCGCGCAATTTCTTATCTAGTTCCACGCTGAAACTTCATTTCCTGCAAACCCGCCCGCTACGCCACTGAACTCAACCGAAACTGACCCCGAAAACACTATTGCTTTTGCTTTCCTGGTGAAACAAACCAGCGTGGATCATGTCAGCAGCTTCCTCTCTCTACGCTATTGTTGCGCTGTATTTTCCACACCGACACGGTAGAATAATACAGCGTACACGGGACGTGCCTTTATTCGTAAACACACGTACCCGGGCGAAAGTAGCCTTCATAATGCTCTGCGGCGAAGAAGAAGGAACTCATCAACACCGTCATTAGACCGCGCAGTCAGTCCGAACCGGCACCGCACCGACGGGCGGCGGCAGCGGCTGCCTCAACCGGCACTGACAGGAAGGACTGACTGGTCCGAGGAGAAAGAATCCGCCGAAAAATGTTTCCTCGCTTATTAGCCTTTTTCTTCCAGTGCAGCGTGTATTGAACCAACCATTTGGTCAATTTTCCCTTTTTCCACGACCGCAAGCAACTGCGCCCACTTTGCGGTGGCGGGCGTGCTCCTTTGCCCGGATCGGACGGTACGGGAGGAGAATCGGTCGACGTTTCTCCGGTCGCTTTTCGAGGTTAGTAATTACATTTTAAGCCGATTGTTATTATTTATACTACAATTAATTTGCTTTGACTTATGTGTGCAGTCAGTCGGTTGGCCGGTGGTTGCTTTGGTGGTCACTCGAGCGCTGGATTCGCTAAATAAGACTCGCTATCCATCATCACAAGTCCGGAGCAGCAGCAACAGCAGCGACGGAGTGTTGAAGTTACTCTCTACAATGTTGTGTTGATGATAGGCACGTTCTCATTTGTCATCGGAGAGAATGAGGTCAGACACGTTCTTGGGAAGGCGGTCAGTAGTTGGACACACCGGGAGAAAATGAAGTTTTCCTATGATTTACTTTGGAACTGCAGCTGGATGAGATATCGAGGTTCGTTGGATGAATCACCGAAGGTTATTTTAAGCGCACATGTAATGCGTAAGCGAGTTATCCAGGAACTTCAAAATCAGTTTGGCCATTTGATGCTTGACGCTTCATTCAATTTGTCAACCCTGCTGCCATGGGCAAATTTGTCACATTACAGCATTCAGCTTCAACCTTCAATCATGTTGCATCCACCAATTTACCTCCATTCAGGTCCCATAACTCCCGGAGCGCTTACAAATTAAATTCCATCCGTCCAATTAACTTTAACGGATCGCAAATTGGTTTATTATTCACATTTTGTCGATATTTATTATCATTACATGTGCGGTCAATTCCACCGAGTGAGCGACGGCGAAATCGGGTTGCTCACGTCCACCGTATGCCGCAGCAGCACCAGCAGCAGCCGCCGAGTGGGAACCACGTCATTTGTAATTTGTAATTTTGTGCAATTTTTGTAAATGCATAATCGTTGCAATTGCTGCACAGCGGCTGCGACAGATGATGATGATGATGATGACGACGACGTCCGACGACGGCGACGACAATGATGGACCCATATTTACCGTGTATGTCATTCGCGTATTTAGGCTTCCCGCACAGAGACCATTTGGTGCAAATCTCTTTTTTTTGTTGCGTGCCCCAACCCCACCACCAAATACAACCGGGGGGTCTATAACTGATGATCACGAGATAATTTGTCCGCGGCTTGAATTATTGTCTTCGATCGTTTTTGTTATTTTGCTAACTCACGCGCATTTTCGCATAGCATCCGCGGACCCCTCGAAATTTTGCAAATAATCCAGTTCCGCTTGAAGGTCCCGCGGTGCTCTGATGGCCGAATAATGGTGCGAAATAATGTCATATTGTAATAATAATTATTAAAATATTTCGCACATGTAATCAGTTCTGTTCGGGTGCCGGCGCGAACGTAAAAAATAACACCCGAAATTGGAAGATAATAATAATGAAAACAAGTGGCCCCCATCGACCCGACCACCATCGTCGAGTTGCATCGTACCGTGGCTTACGCAAAAGTTGGCTCAACTGAGTCACGTCGTCGAAATATTCACGCGATGTTCTGAGTGGGTGAATTCAGGAAATTGGCCAGTACCCACGACTGTCTGCTAGCTGTGAGTTTTCCTGGATCTAACACGTGTCCATTTTGACAGTAATTAGACTGGTGGAAGCCCCGGCGGGAAGGCTTTCGTAGCTGTTGTAGGTATTATTAGATTTTACCCGCGCCGGAATAATAATCGTTGTCGGGAAATTGGAAATAGACAAGATTGAACCGATTCTCCCACAAACGACGCGCATCAGCAGTTCCCACTCGCTCATCCCCGTCCGCACCGAACTACCCATCAACAGTAACCAATTTCTTTCATTTCACTTAGCTCGCACATTTCGTCGGATGAGATGTGGGATTTTGTGCTGTTTCGGGGGAATTTTCCCTTCCTCCTGTTCCCCTCCTCGAACGGACTTCGCAGTGTGCATGTATCGAGAGTTAGACGTTCCCGGAGAATGGCACGGAACGATCAACCGAAAGGACCTTATGGGATTCCACTGCCGGCGTAACTATCCGAACCGAATCGGGTGAAATCGAAATTTGTACCAATGAACTCCAGGTCCAGTATTAGCCGACGACGGAGATGCAATTATGCTTTATCTCTGCCGTTCGTCTTGGACCCCACTTTGCGGTGGAACACTTACTCGCATCACATGTATTTTTCCTTCTATTATTTCGAAACGGTTCTGCTTGTTTTTTTGTGCTCTCCCGTCCACTGCGAGCAGCTTGAAATCGATTCCGAGATATCATCATTTTTATTAGTGATTATCTGTCTATATGTGAGATGTTTCTTTTGACGGCTCGGAGGCCATCGGTCGCTGCCTGGGATCTCGGGAACTGTGCTCTGCTGTCATTCTGCTGGCTGCACAGTGTGCGGCGGTGGTCACTCGTTTCCGAGGAACATAATTATGAATTATTTTCGCTGTGTTGGCTTTCGATTTGCGGGGAAATTGGATGTGTTTCTATGCTGGGTTGCGATTTGGTTTCATAAGATTGGTGGCAAGGGTCTGCGGCTATTCTTTCGAAATGACCCAATCTGTTCTCCGGCTTCGGATCAAACTGCAGCCTGATGGAAAAATTTAAATCTTTGAAAAACGTATATAGCGAGCACCTATACTAGTAAACTACACTCGTGTAAAACTCCAATCGTATCCTCCCGTACAATTATTGAAGTTCAGTACTTCTACCCGAGTTACAACAAAGTAAACGATAACTAGCTTGAATTGTCTCAAGAACAGAGGAACCGTTACTCTTACTTTTGCCGCCATGGGTGAAGTAAACGAAAAAGTGCTGTTCCGACTCAATATCGCGGTTGTGGATTTCAAACATTGTGGAATATTTACTGAAGGTAAAAATCTAGATTAGATTTATGGAAGTCACCTTTATCCAGCTTCATCATCTACGGCACACAGCAGTACTGATATCATTAAACATGCTAAACGCAGAAAGTTTCGTTTTGCAGAACAACTCGAAACAAGTGGTTGAATGTAGCTGCGTTGGAATTAAGTTGGTATGAGAGAGATGACAAAATAGAGGAACGACTAAACGACCTGGCACTGAATATTCGCCAAGTAACAATTGTAAAATTCATGTCGCATTACGAAGAAGTGGAATTCGTCACGCCTAACTCTTGGATGAACTTTTTCTCAAATATATCCAACAGTGGGGATGCGGATATATCTTGAGGTTGGGATGCGGATGGAGAGCTATTACTGTTATATCAGTACAAAATGCGCTAACCACGCATCAAGACCTGATTCCTACATGCCAGTTCGGTAATCAGATGGAAAATCATGGAAAATCCTGCGCCGAAGTTTCAAAACAAAATTCGTCTACTACAATTTCTTTATTCTACTCGTCAATAACTGACACCAACTTGGGGCCCATTAGACGATAAATCCAAACTAACACCAAATTATGCCCTCATGCATCATCATTCAATTTTTATTTCGTTTAGGGAGTAAAAACAATATTGCATAGTCCCAGGTATAAGATCCCGGACCCAAAAGACAAGAGTTCGTTTTCGCGTTCTCGTCAGTAAACAAAAGTTTCTGTGCTTGGCTATCCGAGACATTACGAGACTTGGGTGTTCACATACGTTATGTGAACTGCTTGGATTTAGTACCAAACTCGTGCAAGTTTGGATTTGTCGTCTAACTGGTTCTAAGTTAGCGTCAGTTACTGACGAACAGAATACGCAAAACAAAAATCAAAAACTATTCTCTCCAAAAAGGCAGTATCAACTGTTTTTTCAACATTTAAGTGTTACATAGTCTGATTATGGATAATGCCATGGGATAGCCAAGGGGGAAGGAATAAGATGTGCCAGACGCATTCGCACCACCTGATTTCCTTGGAAATGCCTGGGAAGAAATTTGTCCAAGCATCACTCGTAACGGATTTCATTTCTCTAAATTTCGACAGAATAGTTGCAATACTCTCGGAATACAAGGTGCCAGATCGTGCTGCCGTACTTCGATTGTGTCATCTACTAAGCGTTATTATGATGGCCAAAATGGTACTTCAAGTCCTGGCTAATGAAGTTTTCTGCTACGGCTGACTAATTAACGGGGGCGTCTCGTGTAGCGGGTAAAAAATCGGCTTAGTTCGTATTGAGCCTCTAGAATAGTCTCCCTCAATCTCGGTGGTCACACCGAACTTCTTTTATTTTAAACAGCCATGCATTCCACGCGCGTATTTGCTATAACACAGGCGGATTTCAATCTACATATCGGCAACAATTTTCGAAAAACTGAGCGATAAAAATACAGTGTAAACAATATTCTGTTCTATTCTTATCTAACCCTTACACAGTCAGTATTGAAAAGCATTCTGGAGCATTTAGTGTTTTTCTTGTCAACATTAATATGGACAAAGCATGTTATAATATGTTGCAGATTTGGGTTTAAAGATGTTTCAATATTATTCGGCAATTGAATTATTCATTTCATGAACAATTTAACCAACGAATCGTTTTGAAACTTGAATGAGGATTAAACGAGGACAACCGCACCGACCGTTTCAGGTTGTAGGGGGTTGGGTTAAAGCGTTGGGAGTGACTGGGAGGTTAATGTCACTACTTTGGTCCTTTTGGATGGGACATAGGTATTTACACCTTGCCTTGGCTAATGAGCCTAGGTTAAATCGTCTTTTCTCGCTCTGATAAAAATACAGTGTAAACAATACACTCTAAACTACTCATACCCAAATTTTCAAGAAAAAACACCTAGTGGGTTATTTTCTACCGCGTTTTTCCCGTGATGCAATTTGATGTTGGACACCCTTTAATAACATTTTTTTCTCGAAACCGCGTGGCGTGGCGAACATGATAACTCAAAAACTAATCAACAAATTGGCTTGATTTTTTTACGAGAATGCACAATATGTGTAGCCTGTCGATGAGCCACAGAAAACTTAATAAATTTTTTTTCTTCCTACTATTTTGAAGTAAAGTGAGTGTTTCGACATTTCTTATAAAAGAAATGTATAGAATTCGCTTTTTTCGTACTCAATGAACGCATAAATAAATCTTAACATTACACAAAAAATCCAAAAATCGTGAAACAAAAAAAAACTTTCGGCTTAAGCACTATACCAGAAGCCCCCTAAAACGTTTCCGGAACTGCACTCCGCACGTGGTGAAGCTGTACTTGGGTGACTTCCAAAAGCTTAAGCTCATGTTCAGTAACTGTCCCACAACATGGTTCCACCCTAACTTTTCGTAAAGTCAATCACAATCCCACAAGGTAACTTTTTACTTCTACGCATCTATCAAGTTCACAGTCGTGGGGCAACAATACGTTAACCCAGTTTATAACAGTAGATAAACAACAAATCAATACATAAACTGATCGTTTGCTATATTGATAACTATATTTAGTCTATACTTCGAGAACGATGAGAAGGTAGACTGATTTCCTGTTCTTTTAATTTTCGCGCATATAACAAGGCTTAACAAAAGCGGCTCAAGTGATCAGTTGATGTTGTTTCATTTGTGGTTTTTATATATAATTTTCTGTAGTGTATCGTCTTGTTACAAAACTAGCACGTAGGAGTCTGTATTTCATATGTACACAGTGTAATTTGAGAATTTTTAACGCTTCCTATTTTTAATTAAAAGTGCTGGTAAGAAGAAGTAAGTTTAGTCAAACTCATTCTTACAAACCAGGTTGAAATTTTTTACTATTGTTAACAGAAATAGACGGTATTTTACCTACTACGACCAGCATAACAAAAGTGTGCATGAAATGTAACGTTTTTTTGCTACCCGTCTTTTCACAAGATAAAATCCGATTTCATTTTTTTGCGGTATAATATGAGATCATATTTTCGAACCGAAAATAAAATGTGGAATAATCAGCATCTTTTTTTTCAAAGTTGTCCTACTGGAGCTGTAGAGCTAGGGTCTCGTCAGGGCTCCCCGTCAGAATCACTCACAACAATTACAGACGAGACGGGAAATGTCACCGACTAAAACACAGCTTAAGGCCAATTGCTTCAGGCTGTGATTCTGAATGTGATATCCATTGTATGGTTCAGTTATATGCGGTCGTAGGGACTTCGCGATCGCGTGTATCATCGCGAAGGGCTCAAGCGTTTGTACGTTAACATGCTCGATCGTATGGGCGATTGTATGTCTCGTGTGCTATCGTGTATGTGACTTTGCGTATAAAAATTTGATTTTTTTTAACCAGGTGTCCATTCGCATATCCGCGTGTGTTCTTGGATGATCTGGTGCGGATCGTGTATCTGATACTTAATTTTCAGTGTACGGTTCAGATGATAGAAGAAAGTGATTTCTTACATATCACTAAAGATCCGGCCATGTCGCCATGGAACGTGTTGTCTAGTGGATATGAACGTAATTTATTTGATTGACCCAACTGAAGGCAACCTGGGCTGCTAGAGCCGAGAGCAGGGACTTCCGGGCGAAACAGATTTATGATCGCGCGAACGTTGAAGGTCCACTCTTAAAACCGCGTTTTCATCAATGCTGAAACGTCACTTAGTCACCGGTATATTATTCTGTTTGCGAGATCGCGGGAGTAGGTGTGCGTGGATGATCGCGAAGGATTCGAGCGCTTGTATGTTAACGTGTTCGTCGCTTGCGCTAGCGAGTATATAGCTCCGCGCTCATAAATTCGATTTTATAACCGTTTGCATTCTTTTAAGATTACGTGCATTCTTTTAAGATTACGCACGGACCGTGAATCTGATGCTCATTTTTAGTGTTTGGTTCAGATGCTAAAAGTGACTAAGTTTCCCCATATCACTAGAGCTCCCGGCCATGTCGCCGTGGAACAAGTTGTCTAGTGAATATGAGCGTCACTTTTTTATTGGTCCAACCGAAGGCATAGACCTAGGCTGCTAAGACCGAAGGAGAAGATTTCTGGACGTGACTGATGCTTTATCGCTCGAACAAGGGCTTTTGTAGCTTTAATAGTGCTAAAACATTCACCTAATAACTGGAGTGTTTTCATGTTTGCATGATCGCGGGCTTTGGTGTGCGTGGATGATCGCGAAAATCTTAAGCGTTTGTATGTTAACGTGCCAAATGCTAGAAAAGAGGTAAAAGTTACAGATATCTAAAGTTCCCGGTCATGTCGCCATGAAACATGTTGTTCAGTGCATGTGAGTGTCATTTTTTCGATTTGTCCAACTGCATGGACCTATGCTACTAAGGCCCAGGGTAAGCAACTTTCGAGTGTGACTAATTTATGATCGCGCAAACACATGTGTTTGTAGGTCCACGCTTGAGACCGCGTTTATGAGTTTATAAGTGCTAAAACGTTCACTTAATCGCCGAGGTGTTTTCATGTTTGTGCGAGGATGAAGCGCAAGCGTTGGTATGTTAACGTGTTTCTCGCGTCTGCTAGTATGTATGTGGCTTCGCGTGGATAAATTCGATTTTATAACACTGTGGCCATTCGCATATTCCCGTGTGTTCTTGAATAATCGCGCGGAACGTGAATCTGATGATTAATTTTCAGTGTATGATTTAGGTACTAGAAGAGAGTTCCCCCATATCACTAGAGTTCCTGATCATGTCGCCATGGAACGTGTTGTCTAGTGAATATGAGCGTAATTTTTTATTGGTCCGACTGAAGGCATGAGTCTAGGCTGCTAGTACTTCCGGACGTGACTGATTCACGATGGCGCGAGCGTTGGGTTTATGCTTGAGACCGCGATGGTAAATTTATAAGTGCTAAAACGTTCACTTAATTGTGTGGAGTGTTCTAATGTAGGCGAGATGCCAGCAAATAATACTTATTTAACATTAATGACAATTGCATTCTGTTAAAATTTTATCATGCTATGCTGACCGAGAATGGATTATTCAGGTGCGTCGCCAAATTAATCGTATCTTAGTTTATCCAATCCGATCTTTCGAATGAATAGAGCCGAATGAAAGAATTAAACACCAGCAAAAAATGACCAATGAATCTTAGAAAGGGTTACCCACTAATCTATCATATACGCCAGTTCTCAATCCCTTTCCTTACCTAACTGTCACAAATACTCAGACGAACAGAAGAACAAAAAACACTAGCACATGACTATTGAACACTAATACTAAAATCTACAATTATTACAACACAGCCACTGATAGGATTCTAAATTTTCCTTTTTTACTGTGCATGATGACGAAGACTATCAGTCAACACACAAAGACCGCCATTGCGAGCCTTGTCCACAAACACTGGCATTAAGCCGTTGAACAATGTTTGTAAACACGGTCCACATCAAAAGTCAATGCACGGGAACCCGCCAGTCAGCCATGCCCGCACGCACAGGCTTGTGGTTGGTCGTTAATTGGCACTAGTGCAGAGTGTGAAATAAACAAAACATAAAAAAGATCCATAAACACTCTCCGTTTCTTCGATGCACCACTATCGAAACGTAATGCAATAACCATCATAAAGCAGTTGTCTGCCAGAGGTTCTTTAAAACTGATGCACGAATATGCTTGGTAATGTTTGTAATACCGCCAATCCCGTCAACCTAGGGGAGAGGACCTTCACTTATGAAGCTAAACATAAAATAACAACCGTTGACGAATATCCTATTCCCCCAAAAAACTTACAAATACCCGTATCCCTTTAAAGAGGTTATGTCAGAAACAAAAACTTTTAGAATTGGGCATAGTGATAGAATCCTGGCCATTTTGCATCGTGTTCCTTCTACTTGAAAAAAAAAACATTATGCGGTCACAGTCACTCAAGTTTGTTCTTTGTCGAACAGGGATAGAATTCATTGAATTCACTCTTGATTCATGCTGGAACAACATACATCGGGGTGAGTTATTGGCGCAAACATGATTCGTTTTACAATTCTCGTGCATGATTGTCAATACGAAGTCTACATCTCCATCAACACGAACACAAAATTTACTCGTGTAAATGAGCCAGCCCAGTTCATAAAAATTAAACCCTTCACGTCGGTACGTCTATTTCTAGCCGACTGGCAGCCGTCGGCCGTTCATTGTAAACTACAACGGCAACAACAGCTGCCTGAGCAGCCTTTGACAAGTGAACATTTTATTAGCAAGTATTATGATTTACACACGTCGCCGACGATTAAGCCGAACGAGAACGGTCGTTCGGTCGGATCGAGTCGAGCCGAGCAAGCCAAGCCGTCAAGCCGCACCAACGTCGAGGCACAACAAAAAACTATCCCCCACAATTGCACGCTTCACGGTCAGCGTCCGGCACGGTGTGTCGGAAGGATCCGGACCCTACTTCTTCCGAGTCAACGAGAAAAAAATGCAGCAACACCTCAGTATATGCCGTAGATGCCCATATCTCATCCGGAGCAGATCGCTATGGCAGCAAAGGCGACTGAGACTCGGGCTCGGAGGATAATTACTGCAGACAATAACAGCATTTTTCTCCTCTGTTGAACATTCAAATAAACGCATAAAAGTCTGGAAATAGGAAGGGGAGTTTTTTGCTGCTCACAGGTTCAATCGGTGCCTCTTACCCCCCGTTGACCAGGCAGGGCGTGTGCAACTCGGCACACTTTGGAAAATCTCGCGCAACCGAGTGTCTTGGTGAAAAAAAAAACCGGAAGATATCGGCACAATAAAACCTTAATGAGTTAATAGTTGACTCCGCCCACCCGCTTGGCGTGCCCTTAATCGATTTGACGAGTAAGGGGCGCATATAACACATGTTTCCGAGAGAATGCGTCTCTACACCGCTGCTGCTGCTGAAGCTGCTGGTGGTCATCGAAGAGCTGCACACAAAAAAGTGACGGATCATGAAAATTGAGTTCAATCTCAGCAGCACATGATTGACAGTGTGGGAACTTGAGCTGAGCTACCGCCGCTGCCGTCGTCGCCTTAATCGCTAACGAAAGTGCCATGGGAGTGGGTCGCATTTCCGCACGAATTCTGTGTCAGTCACCGGCCGCATCCGCCGTGCTGCTACCGTTACCCCACCGCTTACCCCATACTACGGTCAGTCAACATAAACGAGCAAACGAGCTACGTCAGAGTATCGTCTTTTATGTAGTCTGTCGAAGAAGAGAAGTCGCACACGTTTGTATTGCTGGTCTAAAAACGGTTGAAGGTACAGTTAATTCGGTATGTGCCTCACTGCTGGAGAGCTGATTTCCACACAAATGCACTCCGGTCGGGTTTGCTCGAGTCGAGAGTGCGGTTTTTGAATACAAAATAAGACCTCTGGGATTGTGGACAGTGGTAGGAGCTGTTCAGCACGCAACAGCAGCGGCTTCTAATACGTATTTAGGCGACGTATGTCAGCCTAGGACTTAACCGATGCGTTTTGTTTTTGGCTGGAGAGAAACAAACCGGGGTGGCGCTTGTATGGGTACTGACTGCGCTCATCAGTTGCCAATCGGACGCTGGAAAAGGGGCAAAGGCTTCACTTATCGTCCAACATAATCCATCACTATAAGCTAAAAGAAAACCTTGGATTGATGTGATGGTAATAAGGTTATACTTTATGTGGAAATTCAATACTCAATGGCATGCTTCCATCGCAACAATAATTGATGAAGCGCTGTATCACAGGAATGATATTTACGGAACCCATATTGTTCACCCAACAGAATACCATCACTATCCACATAACCCACCAATTGTTCTTTAACGACCGTCTCTAAAAGTCTAAATAACCTTGATAAGCGGTATGATCCATGAAATTCTCAAAAATGTTGTCACGTACCAATTGATTTGGGCAGCCAGCTGCCGAATATTTCGGATGGATTTATTATTTGGTGTATAAGTTCGAAAATTCTCGCTTCGCAAAATATACGCCTTAGCTCCAGACAGCCAACTGTCGGGAGCGTTGCTAACATTTACTATATTTGAATATTTTTCAAACGACAAGTGAAGAACATTATTATGTTTTCGGTCCTTAATTCGTCAATGGTCCATGCAGCAACATTTTCGCTCTCGTAGTCATCGATCCTGCAAAAAGTTTAAACAAATGATTTGTGCTCCGGTGCTCGAATTGAGGTTCGATGATCATTCAACAGGGCGGTGGAGTGCACTGGAATAGCATGTCCGAGGAAAAGTGCAAAAATCATGAACAAATGACACTTTTGTTCACAAGAACAATGCCAATTCACTTCACCACCCGCATAACCATATTAAATACTGCTATTTTTCACACAGTTGCTATTCCTGCAAAACTCAAAAATGATCAGATGATCTAAATCTGATCATCAATCTATCAATGTACTGTAAAATCCGCGTAACCAAAATTCGCATAATTTGTGTCCAACTAGAATAAAAGATTCTGAAAACCTTTAGAATTGCTGAAATTGTTTTGTTTCAGTGTTTTATCAATGTACAAAAAGTTTCATACATTTTAACACGTTGGAATATTGAACAATAAAAAAAATGTTACGAATTTTAGCTAAAAATAATTTGAAATAATTGCCAACTAGTTTCACAAAAAATGTATTAAAAATAAACAAACGCTTAAAACTAAATTTAGCATATCCCAATCTAAAGAAAAATAAAAACTCGCTTGTAATTTATTAATCTTGCTCAAATCTGAGATTTATTTGTTGTATAAAAATAGGCACTTTACGAAGCTTCCTAAAAATCAGGTAAAGTCAAATTTCGGTTTTTTTTTTATTTTTTGTACCCAAAAACCGAAATATATACTAAAAAAGTACAACAAATCAGTATTTCAAAAGTTTAGAGTAAAAATCATTCCAAATTAAAATGATTCGATAGACTATTCTGGTTTAATAAGCGATCTACAAAAAAAGTTTCGAGTGATCAAAGTCACCCCAGTTTACGGTACTCAATATTACAAGGAATGTTATTATAGAGAAGCAAGATTTAACATGCCGTTAATTGGTAACTCGTTCCTTCTCGCGAGTTGTCCATTTGCAACCAGCATACGTGATTCAAAAGTCATCATTACACTCAGTAACGACCATGCGTATTGCCCACGCACATAGAAAGAAATTAGGTGCATAACTAGAGTGGCTCATTTTCAGTGTTGTGCTGATGAATCACTTCATAAAAATAGGTGATGAGGAATGCGGACGAAAATAGCTAGCAACCACCTAAAATTGATTGCCGAAAGTTTTGGCAACAAAACGGTAGCAACTTTGAACTGAATAAATGCAATTTGTTTCTATCACGAGTATTTTTTAAATAATAGATTGGTTTGTTTTGCTACGATTCGTTTTTGTTTTGGTGACACATATTCTAAGGCACCCTGTAATTAACCAATATGAAATGACCAAATAAGATCACAAAATGATCATCTAAAACAATACGTTTGGGAACGCCATATCGTTCCACACTGTGCAAACAGCATTGTTTCCTGCCAGCTTATAGTCCATGTTATTTTAATAGACCGAAGATTTATCTGCATTTCCGCATGCATCCCGGGAAAGAGAATGTTTTAAAAAGTAAGGAAGTTGTGGGCAACTCGCCATTTTTGACGTATGCGTTCTCTACTAGCATTGTGAAACTTTGCACAGCGTCACATCTTACAATAAGCTAGTTTTTGAGTGCACCATGCACCGAATATATCTGTTCTCAGTTTATTTGCTGAGAACAGTCTTGAAAAATCAGTCGGTAAATGATTTTCCAAATTTCAGCGATTGGTTTTTCCCAATGCGAATTTTGTTATCCCGTGTTTATTGCTCTAGGCAGTCGGTTGCCGAGAATTCTTGAATGATTTGAAAAAAACGAAGTATTAATACTAAAAATAAATAAATCGATCTCCCAATGCACATCACAGATATTAAGTTTCAAGTTAAGTTTCAAACTAATAGATAAGTTAACAATTACACACAGTATCTCGGCGCTATTAGACGACTCATTATTTGTGTCCTCTAGGGACATATTCTCACAGACACCTCACTTAGTTACGTTCAGACTTAATGTATTAAGTACAAAAAATTCTTTTTTTGTATATTCCTTGTTTGGACGTGAGTCTTTGTTTTTTCCTTTCTTAAGGATTTTTTATGAACGTGTCCACTGGAAAACAGACAGAGAAAGAATGACCGGTGAAAATTCACCTTCATTGGAAACACTGAGAAAAGATATGTCCTCAAGCAGGAATCGAACCTGCGATCTCCCAGTCGCTAGTTGGTTGCGTTAACCACTCCGCCATCGAGGAACTGTGATGATGCCATCACATGTTCCCCACAGTTTTTGTGATCACCGCCGCAACATCCAATGCCTCCTAACTGACCCATCGACCCCCAATGTCTCCTATAAGCAGATCGTCACCTCTCCCTCTCACCGATCGGACCAAATCTCTCTCGTTATCTATTTTTAGGTCCAGTGGATTGCGCTCAAGGATTGAAAAAAAAAATTTAATTTTTTTTATAATTATTAAATTTATTTAGGCTCAAATGCGGTAGCTCGACGAGGTCGATTGTTCGTTTTTTACAATAAATAAAAAAAAACAACTAAGTTACCTTTTTTGTCTCGTTCGGACGCAGCTTTCTGCTGCGTGTTGAGATCCTTTTTCTAGGGGGCGAAATATTGCCAGTGTTGTCCACTGCAATTTGAGGTTCGATCCGTTTGTCTTCTTTCGCATTGTCGTTCATGTCCATGTCCTCATCCGTACTACTTTCCTGCTGCTCGCGGTCAGATGTTCCAGTTTGTGTCTTACTCTTATTGGTCGTTATTGTATGTTCGTATTTTTCGGCATTCGTTTCGTTGTTATTGTTGCTGGTTGTTGGTGTTTGACGTGAGTCTTCGTTTTTGCCTTTCTTAAGGATTTTTTTTTTGGTTTTTGACGTAAGTGCCAATACCTTATTTAGGACTTTTTTGGTGGTATCCAACGGGGAAAATACATCAAAATGGCGAGTTAAACGAAAGCAACTATGTTAACTAAATCCCCCAGAAGGCAGAACTTGAACCTGCAACCCTTGGGACACCGGACCAATGCATAAACACTTATGCTATCCCTAGGATATGATGACGTCCCAGGAAGAACACATTATCAAATTGGCGACCGTGATCGTACCCTGCTTCTAAAGCGAGATCACACATAATCGCAGCTCCCGTGAAACCTCTGTTAACTGGGCAAGGGACCACCTACATTAGCTCTGTCACCCCACCGAAGTACGATGGATAATGAGCTAAAATTAGACACCAGACTATAACTAAAACCCGGCCCTTGCTATCTAGCGGGGAAATTATATAGATCAAATATGTTGGGTGGCAGCTGCGATTTTGTGTGTGATCTCATTTTAGATGCAACGTACGATAACTGTCGCCAATGCGATAATCATGTGTTCTTCCCGGGACGTCGTCATAGCCCATGGATAGCATAAGAGTTTGTGCATTAGGCCGGAGTCCCAAGCGTTGCAAATTCGAATCCTGCCTCTGAGGGGTTTTTTCACATAGTTGCTTTCGATTATCTCACCATTTCGATCTGTTTTCCACGTGGGATACGACCAAAAAAGTGTATATATAGTAACTAGATGAGTTGATTGGGAAAATAGTAGAGCCTCAGGGGTTCAAATGTAAGTTTTAAAAATAGTACTTTTTGAAGGAGCATCTACACAAATACAAGTAGTCGCTACACGGAAACAAATCCTATCGTTTTCATGAATAAAAAATCATGAAACCAAAAATTTTGTCATCCTTAGAAATCATGAATGTGGTTCATCATATCATAATGAAAAAGACGAATATCACGTACTATAACAAGCACTGCCATGATTACTGATCATGGTTGCTACTTGTGTAACACATACCGGCAATGTTTGCCATGTGAGAGCCTGGTTGCCGATATTTAGGGGTATTCAATCAACTGTTTCCCTTCAGGACATCATATTGAATGAGTCAAATTGAACAAATGCAGTCCGAGTCTTTGCGAGACGATTAGAAAAAAATTAAAGTCGCTCCAATAAAAAAAACTCTGAGTCTTTCCCAATGAACAAAGAACTTTAAAATCACGTAAATAAAGCAAGTTTGAGTTCATTAACTATAATTGGTTTCTAGGCCCAAACCAAAGTTTATAATCGGAACTGGCCATTGGCGTTTATTCGAGGCTAAGTGGATTTGGACACAGTTGTTATACTATGACGATCAATATTACAATCCTGTTTTAAAGCAGCTCACAAGCTAATATGTTTTGAACATAGGCAACTTATCGTGAATTTTTAGCACTAATTTACGGAAAAAAATATTTAAAAATTACGAAAGTTCTCCTCATGGTGTTTTGTGTTATTTAGAAGTGAAAATTTTCTCGCATGCCAAATAAGAAGCCATAAGCCATATGTTCCCGAACCAGTCAACGGAGTAAAAATAGCAACAGTATTTAGGTTATCTCTATCCTATGCTGGTGATGCAGAAGTTAAGGCATTGATCTCACAAGGCCCTTCATTTAGGAAATATTACCAGTACGATCAGCACTAAACCGCAGTTGTCCAATTGCGCGTTAGAAATCGGTTGCGAAAGCTGACAATGACGATTGTTTATAATGGCCCATTTCCCAATTAACTTGAAAATCAAGCGAGTATTGCTTTTTTGTGTGCAGACTATTTAATAAGCACATTAGGATCTCAATAGTGACAGGTTTGTTTAAACACGAAGAACTATTCTAAAATGTTCGAACAGCAGCTATTCGTTGCATCATGCATTATTTATCATACAATGCATCAATACTGCAGCTCAATCATTTTCAACATAGCGATTTTAAAATCTATTCTCTAGGGTTCTAACACGGTTTTTGAGCAAAAACCCAGGTGAATGAATAAATTTCGATTTGAAATTAAGGCTTTTGCATGAAAACTGCCAATTTAATAATAGTAATTTTGAGAGGTTAATTATTTTAGTAAATAAATTATAATTGGATTGATAAATCCATAATTTATTTTCAATTTCATAAAATAAATTGACAATTTTCAGAAAATTAATTCATGAAATTATACTCGCCGACAAAAAAAGAGTAACGCATATACTGCGTTACGGACAAATAGTTCATGATATGATGCACAGAAATCATGGTGTATTTTCATAGCATGAAAAAACACTATATTCCGAAAATCATGAGTCAGTTTTCTCATTTCGAGGAACGGATTTCCTCCCGTGTACGCCCTGAGAAGTTTGCACTTGCACTTAAGAACTTACCTTAATTTATTTACTGAAATACCGAAGTAAAAAGAAGCAAAATTAACAAAAAACAAATTCTATGCGTTTAGTTCTTCTTCTTTTATTAGGTTATTGCTCCGCCCATTTTTCGATTTATTGGGATTACTGGATAAGCTAGCGACTCTCATTGGTCCATCGAATACTTGTTCATGTGTACATAGATCATTCCGGTAATAGAAAAAAATCACTATTTATAGTATTTGGGTTGCTTGTTTATATGCTTTCAATGTAAGCAGATAAGTCCAAACAAATGCTTTCAAAAACTTTGTATAGCGCTGTCACTTCAGTGAACGTAGGAAATATTTAATTGAATCAAAAAATGCGTTTCATGTTCGTAAGAATTGTATTTAATTAAGGAAAAATTCTTTCAGTGGGCAAAATTCCAAAAATCGCTCGTTCATTTTGTAGAATATAAACTTGTTGTTGCATAGAAGCTCAATACTTTTCGGATGAAAGATTATATTTATTTGAGTGTCAATGAATTGATAATGGCTGCAATTTCCGTTTTATTATGAATAAATATATTTTTTGTTCTGAAATTCCTATAAGCACACATTAGTTTTGCTAACACTCTTCGTGCTCTATTCACATGAACCGCGAAAATATTTCATTTTCTCGTGTTTTTGTTGTAAACATGTTGATGAAGACTATATAGAGCTTGGTATGAAGCGATGATTTAACAAAATTTTCAAGAAAAGCTTTTAGGCCGGAATTTTTTAATGCTATACATATGAGCATGCATTTTAGAGAACGGCACAAATATATGATTTGGCAAGCGATCTGCTCATGTAGCAAACGGAGTGCGCTGTTCGTGACTATCGGAACTGTAAACAGGGAGATCTACCGCGAGGTGTATACAGAAGCGTCTGCTCACTCTGTTGCAGCAACCCGAAAAACATGATTTGGCAAGCGATCTGTTCATGTGGCAAACGGAGTGCGCCGTTCGTGACCATCGGGACTGTAAGCGGGGATATCTATCTCGAGGGATGTCTACAGAAGCGTCTGTTCACTCTGTTGAAGCAACCCGAAATACATGATTTGGCAAGCGATCTGCTCGTGTGGTAAACGGAGTGCATCGTTCGTGACTATCGGGACTGGAAAAAGGGAGATCTACCTCAAGGAGTGTCTACAGAAGCGTCGGCCGGAGCTAGCTTCATGCCACTATTCAAATGTTATCCTGCAGTGGTACGAAGCCAACGGGGTTACCTTCGAACCCAAGGACATAAAAAACGCACCGGAACTAAGGCCCATCGAAAAATACTGAGCAATTATGAACCAGCCACTACCGAAGCATCCCAAAGAGGTCGAATCTGAGGAAGACATGAAGAAAACGTGGGTTTCCGTACAGGAGAAGCTGCAGCCAGATGTTGTACAGAAGCTAATGAGTGAAGTTAAGCGTTAGGTGCGAACGTACGCTTATGGTATTTAAATTGAAGGAAATAGATATGCCAAAAGCATACTGATGGGTTTTATTTTATCGTCCAAAAGCTCAAAAAGGATCGGTCCACTAGTTAATTTTCAACAGCGTTATTTCCGCGATGTTATTTGATGTGGGACACCCTTTAGATATAGATGAGTGATAAATTCGGCTACATGTAAAATAAAAAAATAATTTTCCAAATTCTGGGTAGCCAATGTTAAATTTACAGAATACATAAGATGTACAACTTTAATAGTTGTTAAGTAATTGACCATTTTTGTTGACTCTGGGCAGTCTTGCCTTATTTTTTAACATGTCGTAATTCTGATTTAAATCATAGTTTTTGCACAGAACTAAGTTTCTTACTATCTGGTACTCGAATGTCGACAATTTAATTATTGTTTTCAAACGCTTACGTGGATTGCTTTGAAAGGGTGTACCCCATTAGGCATAAATACGTTAGGTATATGGATGTTTGGTATACGTACGTTAGGCATAACGGCCGTTAGGCATAATGTACGATTGGCTTAATGGACGTTAGACATAAATTATTACGTTGAAGTATGACTTTTTAAATATTTGGATACATTTGTATTTGTATTTCAAAATTTTGATCAATTTGTATTGGTAATACATCCAATAGGCTTGAAATATATAGTGAGCCGATAATTATTGCGACACTTTCAAACATGCATAACTTTTTGACCGAAGTTAACCAAATGTTGCCCAGGTTCTTTTTAGAGTGTATTGTTTATATTCGTTCAATTGCGCAGATGTCAGTGAGATTCCAGTAGAGATTGAAGACAGTTCGCGAAAGGAGTTTGTTCATTATTAAGCTCCCTTAAATAAAAAGGGCAGTCCGAATGCTTGGTATGGGAAAACTCAGCTTGCGTTAATTTCTCGACGTGCAACCGATACATTGCACGTGACTAACATAGGCTTATTTTAAAATCAATTTCATTTGCATCAATGAACGGATAATGCCCATTAACTTAGATTATTTCGTACGTACATGCATGGTGCAGTTATCCAAGAAGAAAATATATGCCCTTAAGAACAGCTCATGAACGAAAGAATGATGCATTTGCAGCTTTTGAATTGATTATCTCCTATATGATTATATTCTTGAGGCCATCAAAAGAATTACGGGAACTGTCTGATACAAGTGAGAGTTTTTTTCGTGTACTGTGACGAGTTACCGAAACAAAAAAGGAATCGTCACAAACGTAACGTCCGTACTCTATTGCTGAAGCTGTTCATAACAGTGCAAGTTTCCGTAGGTTCCAAAACTGAATGTTTGTTCATTATTCTGCTTAATTTTTCAATATTTGGATACAATTTTATTGATAATACCACCAATAGGCTTGAAATGTGCTTAAATAAAAACTATTCAATTAAATGAAGAAATAATTCAACTCATCAATGGAAAGAATAGAAGAAAAATCAACCCTTGTAAGGAATAAATATCACACATGTTGTTTTTCTTTTGCAGTCTCTTGTTATAATTAATTGTATAAATCAAAGTATAAGGTTGAAATCTCTACAATATAGAAAGCCTTGCGATTATTCTTATTTTTGTGAATTATGCCTATCGTCCATTATGCCTAACGTACATTATGTCTAACGTACTTATGCCTAACGTATCTATGCTTGACGTCGCGTATCCGTTTTGAAACCTAAAAAGTACTCATTATATAGTGAGTCGATAATTATTGCGACACTTTCAAACATGCATAACTTTTTGAAAGAAATTAACCAAATGTTGCCTAGGTTCTCTTTAGAGTGTATTGTTTATATTCGTTCAATTGCGCAGATGTCAGTGAGATTCCAGTCGAAATTGAAGACAGTTCGCGAAAGGAGTTTGTTCATCCACCTGCGAAATTCTGGGTTGTGTATGGCGCCTTAGGGAAACTGACGGATATAAATCATTCGACCAGCTCAAAGGTCCTCCAAAGGTTCCAGGAACGGATGACAGTGGACCACAAGCTAGCAGTTGGATGAAAGCCGTGAACGAAGCTCGAAAGAGCGCTGATTGATTGAAAGTACAAGGTACTTCCCACATCGGGACCAACGCTATCAGAGTGTTGTCGAAACACGCACCCGCAAACTCTAAATGACGCCTCTAACGAAATACCGGTGCTGTGTCATTAATGAAGAGGCTTACAACATTTTAAGCAGTTGCCTGGGCAGGAATATGTTACGAGAAAGGACAAATTTGCTGTGGATGACCGTTACAAACGGAAGCTGTGAAAAAATCCCCCCAAGGGTAGGATTCGATCCTGCAACCCTTGGGACTCCGGCCCAATGCATAAACGCTTCTGCTATCCCTGGGCAATGATGACGTCCCAAGAAGAACAAATGAATATTGTATTTGCGACAGTGATCGTACCCTGCCTCTAAAGCGAGATCACACACAGTGTTGACGAAACACGCGCCCGGGAACTCTACATGACACTGCTAACGAAATACCAGTGCTACGTCATTGATGAAGAGCCTTATATCAAAGTGGTTTTTAAGTAGTTGTTTATACAAGAATATGTCACGGGTAAGGACACATTTGCTGTGGATGACCGTTAGAGACGGAAAAAGCTTTCGAAAATCGGTTCGAAGTACCTGATTTGGCAAGCCATATGCACTTGTGACAAACGTAGTGAACTATTTGCGACCAAACGCACCGTGAACAGTGCGATTTACAAAACAGAGTGGAAATCCAAGAACTGCTTTTGCCGGTTTATCAAGATCATTTCGATTTGAAATTACTTCGTAGCTATGCTTAATTCATCCAAATAAATTTTATTTGCAAATAATACAAAATGTCTAAAAATGTATTTATTTCATAAAACTTCTCAGCTTACAGACAATGCGACAACCGTTCAAAACAAATTGAAATTAGTAATTTTGTTTAATGTTTTCGATTTGCAATTACTTCATTATCACATCAATCTTCAGTACAGTAAGATTCCGTTTTTGGCATGTTCCATTTTTGGCAACAAAAAAGTTCCGTTTTTGACAACAGATGGGTTCCGTTTTTGGCAACATTGTTGTTGTACATATTAAATGTTTTAAAAAAATCCTATACACATTTTGTTGTAATAATTGATATCACTTTTGACTTTATTTCCAAACATGGGAGTCATATTTATTATATTTGATGGGAGCGGGCATAGAAAATAAAATTGATTTTCTTCTATCATTTCATTCCATATCACACATTCTTACATAATTGATGTTCTTGTAACATTTATGATGTTTTGACAACTGAAAAAATATATTGTTGCCATAAACGGAATCCTACTGTATTACAAAGATATAATCTTAAATGTTTAATTGATGGTCAATTTCACTGAATACCAAAAGCAATTGATTGATACCAAACAAATACATTACAAAACAGTATGACACTTTACAACACTTGAGACATCGAATTAGCACCGCTTCCAGAGGACCTTTCGCCTGCTACCTACCTGTAATCCAAACAAGCGGAGCAACTAACAACCATCCAACTGCCCTAATCGTCTCCGTCTGTGTCCGTGTGCGCTTTGTTTGCCATTGTTATGATATTGTTATTCCTACGCAAACAACTTCATACCTCTAGGTTTCTGACGTTGGTTGTGTGTGACGCTAAATCTGCCATGCGTTTGTAATAATTTCTCCCAGACCCCAGCCCAGACACGGCTCGTCACGCATCACGGCGCGCTGCTGCTGGTCAATCGGTGAGTGAGCTTTGAGTGTGAACCGAGTACATGACACAGGCAATGTATCACCTTTGGCAGCACGAGGCGAAACTGCGAAAGACAACCTGCCAGAACTGCACTACAACCGGTCTAGTTCCCTGCGTTTAGGCTGTCATATTCGTTGCAGGGATAGGGGAGTAGGGTAATGCCGTCAGCTCAATACAAGCCGGAGCCACGATGGACGACCAAATGGACAGATTGGGTGACGACTAGCAGTCTGACACGTCACTTAGATAGGCGCCCGCACAGGGCAGCGGGTGCGGGGTGCCGACTAGTTGTGATACTTGTATCGTATGTGCGAATGCAAACATGCACGGATGAATGCAGCATGCATTCATGTTGTCATGATGATAGCAATAGTTATCGTTTGTTCGCTCGGCATGCGATATGGTTTAACGCGGATCGGCAAAATACAAACCGTGGTGCGTCCAGTGATCGGCGGGCATTGTGGCGAACAGTGTTATTATGGGAACGATTTCAGTGGCTATCTGTCCTTCCGAAGGAACACAATGTATTAGAATAGTTGGTTCCTTGAGGGATGGGTGAACAGTATTTAAATCGCTTGTTTTTATAATTCACAATGTTTGAGGACTCATATCACTTGTTTATACACCGGAGTTTAGCTTATATAATATGAACTGTTCTAAAATCCTTTTTCAAATCCCAGATAGTATCTACCAGCCCCTCGAATCCTTGAGAACAAACGCTCCTGCCCGAACGTTTGATACAATGCAATCCATGTTGGAGCGGGCGGTACCTGGCAATGGATAGGACCTAACATGGTCATTTTACAAACAGCAAACCAAACAACCGTATCGAATGAACCCACCCGGCCTGGGACGTTAACACCGTCATTGGGAACAGGTTCCGTCCGAAAGGTACACTCACAAATCCTATAGACGTGATAATAGCGTTGATTGAGGACTCATTAAAAATGAATAGCAATGTTGTTGCTGAATCGGAATCAAAACGAACATTCGAAGTTTATATAGCGATTACCACTGGGACGACCTCTGCCGACAAACGGGGGAGATGCAATGTTGATATCGACGAGAGCTGTCCCTTCGGGGGATAACATCGGGTCTGCCATTGTCCCGTATCCCGACCGCGTTGTTTGCCAGTGGATAAAAGCTGTGTTTAGAAGCGAACGATGCAGTGAATATTTCCGGCCCTGATTGCACACTGTGCTCCGAAAAGGATAACAGGTGTCACTCTCAGCGGTCGATCGCAAAATGTTCCCAATACACAGAACACCGCTCAGGGGTCCGTTTCAGCCTGACTCATCAATATTTGTTTATTTACGAACCATCAAAGTCTGACAAATTGGATGAATTTAAATGATTAAAGAGCAACTTCCATCCCCCAGTCGAGAAGTTCTTGTTCCCCCTTCGACAATGACAAGGTAGAAAAACCTTCGCCGCTACCGCACACAGAATAAGTGACTCGGGAGAAAATCCAATAAATATTAGCATAATTTCAGAAATCCCTCCTCAGCTAAGACGAGCTCAAGAGACCTGACGTATAAAAATGGGAAGAAGCAAAAAAACTAAAAGAAAAGGTGAGCTGCTTCGTCTGTCAGTCTCTTCATATAACTTTTACTCTGCCTCTCCTTACATTCGGTGGGCTGCCTCTTTATATGTTGTGGATTTCCAGCAGTAAATATGATTTATGATGCCGTTCTTTACCCGCCTTCTTTTCGCACCTTTTTTTTATCTCGACATCCCCGGGATTGAATGGGACACCCGAGAGCGAACCGTCACTTGCTTATTATACGTCACTTAGCGTAGACGTCGTTCTTGACAAAATGTGAAAAGGAGTAACAAAGCTAAAGGAGGGAGATTTTAAAAGAGATTTTTCACTCCTACCCCAGATCAGACGTGTGGTGCAGCGCCTCCAGGAGTTTGTCAGTGCCAACGGCAAAAACTGCTGCGCCCCTCTTTAACAAGTTCTGCATTGTTGCGTTGCGTCTCGTCGGGGCGATTCGTCGTGGTACCTGCGGCCAAGTGTAGGTGGTGTCCGGAGGGTGTCGTCGGGCGGACGGTCAGTCTCACACACGGTGCGGTGCGGTGGTGTGTGCTGGATGAGATTTATTAGATGGTGCTTTAAATTGTACGATCCACATTACTTGTCGGACCATACAGCAGGCTCTCTCGTCGCCCGCTGTTTGCCTGTACCGACCGTCGCGACGTACACGAGCAGATTCGTGTCTCGTTGAGGAGAGCGATTCTTTTGCTTCGGAACCCGCAAATGAAGTCTGCTAGTACAGACAGAGCACAGAAGAGAATGATAGGTGACTCAGACAGGATCCCGAAATTACGCCTGCAAATCGACCAAGCAAGAGACAATGCCAACCGAAGGGCAATGGGGTGCTTCGTAACGATGGGGACACATTGCTCTGGAGATCTCTTCCAAGGTGATAGAGGTGTGGTTTAGAAAAAAAATCGCATTTCTAAAATTTAAATTAATATTTGATGGAAACAAAATTAGTAAAAAACTTTCATTCGTACTGACGTCGATTGACTTCAAGCTGCTACAGCGTTTCCCAAGTTAGCTTAGTCCTGTCACTAAGTTAGTGTCGGATTCTGATGAGACAAAGCCGAAACGCAAATTCCATAACTAATTTTGTTTCCCAAGTACATATTTCAAACTGGGCTCCACCCTAGCGACACACAATTCCGGCAAGATTTTAGCATTCCGGGCTCGTTGTTTGTTCTACCTAGTATCTAGTTAGTGTGAGGCGCATATGAAGCTTATAAAACGGGATTCATAATCTGAGTCATAGTTTGGTCAGTTCCCCTTCAATCGTTCTTAGCTGCTACAGGAGATCAAGAAAGAGAAAGAAACGGAGGAGATCGAGATAGACAATAAATACTGCAAGAAGACGACCAAAAATGTAAAATAAGCTATGAATATTTTTAGGAAACTATGTAAATTTACAGTAGCGCCAGTTTTTTTGCAGAAATAAAACCATTGAATTAGAAATTAGAACAAAAATATGGGTGGGTAATGTTAGAGACATAACCGCAATGAAGTAGAACACACTTAAGTTTTTTCCTAATTCCTTCTAACTTGTGCCGTAAATTGCCTTTGGAAACTAGAAATAACAATCTATTGCACTATCGCATTCAGTGTTCTGGAATATGCAAGTTCATTAAAACAATGAACATTTTCTCCAGGACGATATTTGCAAGGAATGCACGTATTTTGATATCAATATTATTTACTGCAAAAAACCTTGAACTGAATCACTCCAAAACGTGTCCTTCGGTCATTACTTGACTCGAAATTATTTTGCCAGATCGATCGAATCTGAGTGTAGTATGCTGAATACTCTTTATTCAGAACATAGTTCGCAATGTGTTTTAAAACTGTTCGAAAAACTAAATCAAATCGCTCTGCTGGAGACGTGATCATTTTCATTACAATTCCACTTTGAAACTCCTATATAAATAGCCACGCTACTAAATTTGCTCTAAGCAATTTGATCGGTATAAAAACAAAGGTTTGCAGGCCTATGACAAAAATAAAAACCATTCTTGGTCACTGCTCTAACATAACTCAATCTCCTCACCCACTAAAATTTCTAACTAACCCGCGCTTTTAAGTAAGCAAAGTCCACCCGTACTTTGAAAATACCTACAGAAGTATGTTATCAGATACCTTAGTGATAAAAACGCATCACGTATATCCGATATATGAAACTTATGTGCCAATAGGTTCATTACCCTAGGTAACTACAAACCGCCAAAAGAATTCTGACATGAGATTTAGTTTTTTGCCAACGCTAACAACCTAACCACCAGCACATACACGCCGCATCCAACAGTGTGCTGAACTCAATCCAAACCCACCCTACCAACCCATTTTGCAAATCATCGAGTGTACACGACTCGGACCGTACCATAGCATTTTTTTACTCGTGCGTTTAGAATAGTGCGAACAATAAGAACAGCAAAGAAACGAGTACAATTTCGAACACGGTTAACGGCGCTTAACCACTTATTGCATCGTCAGGACGTTATAGTCATGGTGTTGCTCGTTTGGTAGACGAGCGACGAATTATTCCAACCCACGTATCTGATTGAGTCTTTCAGGTGCCACATCCCCCTATATTGACGGCTCTGGCTAAACAAACAAGCGATCTGCGTTTAAAGGGCAACTGCAATCATGCTGTTGCTGCTACGGCTTCAAAAAGCCAATCGATTATTTTCTTCTAGACCATGACTTATACGTGAGTCGCAGTTCATTCGACGACAAAGGGATCGTGCTTATAACACTAGCTCGTTTCGTCGAATAACACGGACTAATCATGCTGCAGACATTGCACAAAATCCATTATTTCCGTTCTTCACACTAATTGTACATTCCACAGGATTAGTTAAAATTTTTAAACGGGGCCCCTGTACTGAAACGTTACAAGTATTCTATTTCGCAAATTAATCTTGAACACACCCATGTTAGAAAACCCGTGCCTGCATGCTCCCGGACAAAACTTTTTGGCTACAGATTGTTTTCTGAGCTTTTTCTTTTATTTTTTTTTTCAAATTTGCATTATTACAAAACTTACTGATTTTTTTCTAACCCAAAACACGGGAGTTTTGGTTTGTTTAAAGCATAACTGCATCGTCCGGACGCTATAGTCATGATGTTGCTCGTTTGGTAGACGAGCGACGAATTATTCCAACGGACATGCGGCACCTCCATTCATAACCTTGCCAAATTTTCGTATTTTGAGTTGTGTCAGGTGATAGCCAAAGGGATACAAAAATAAATTATTTTTTAATTTTATGTTTCAGATGAATTGCATGAGCGGAATCCTGTCAACCGTGTTAAAAGTTCAACAATAAACGATTCGAACTCAAAAATCTCATCCCATTCGCCTTAATGATGCTCCTGCCATCCATCTTGAAAAAAGATGTTAAAAAGCGTTACTTGTAGAGAACCCCTTTAACTTAGGGAAACAGTCACTTAAAGCTAAAAGAATATTACTCCATATCGTGTTTCCAAAAAAGGGTAAATCGACAACTAAAACAGGTCTCGGCTTGCCAAGATGTTAAAAACTGAAACGTTCTGTGATGCTACTCGGGCCTGCAGTGAATTTTCCAAAACGGCAAGTTGAGTATTTGCGGTTGTTCTCAGGGTTGCGTTCTTTCATGGAATCTGGCTGCCGATGGCTTGGTGAGGAAATTCAATGAGCTTGGATTTCCAACCTACTGGATTGCTGACGTGTAACAAATACTTATTACTGGACTTTGAATCGGAACAATCTTTGACTTAAGATTCAACTAAGAAATCCTTAAAAACTAAAAAAAGCAGTTTTTACCCACACAGCTTGCAAAACCTAATATGGAACTACCCAGCAACAACGAAATTGCGAATTCAGCTGCCCTTACATAGACGAAACTGTGTTTGGCTGACTGGAACTTAGTAACATACTGAAGTTTTTAATCCAGTGCATGCACCTTGTTTTGTGCTTTATCATTTATTCCACCCTTCTGATTCTATTTTTTAATTTTTTTTTTTATTTCGATTATAGAGGTTTTAATCTTAAGCTCATTCGCCTCTTCGGGTTAGAAAAATCTCTTATGAAAAATTTCTAACCCTATGTGCGGGGTCGGGACTCGAACCCAGGTGGGCTGCGTACGAGGCAATCGATTTACCAACTACGCTACGCCCACCCCCACCTGCTGATTCTACTTCCTCCCTCATCTTTCTCCTTTCCTTTCGCTCAGGCAAAACGATGAAAAGACACGGCAAGGCACAACTACACACGGGAAACGTGCCATATGAGCCAATGTATTCTGATTCCTGATGGCAGGCCTCGGTTTGCTAAGATGTCAATAACTGGAACGTTCGGTGGTCTTCCTTGGGCCCGCAGGGAGTCTTCTAAAAGAAACCTAGCATCACGATGGTCAGTACACCACCAAACAACGTGCTCTATGTATTGGTAACTCTCGCGACAAGGGCAAATGTTACATGAATAAAATTCAATCACTTGAAACATGCTTTCGTTGATATCTTTGAGATCATGGAATGTAGCCACTGTCCCTGATCTTCGTTGATCTATTAGGTTTGGCAATTGTTGAGCGATCTCTGAAGAGATATACTAAAATATTGAAAGCGATAAGTCAATAGAAACATAACCTTCCAAAGCGCCCATTTGAGAGAGAGAGAGAGAGAGAGAGAGAGAGAGCGTCCGCATTCTCGTTTTCTGGAATTGAAGAATGAGTAGGAACCCATACCATGGTCAATTGATGTGATTTCCCCGCCAAAGAACTGAGAAATTCCAGTATATTCCCTAAGAAATACGGGGAGTGCTTGGCGACCTTCATTAAACGAGAAGACTCAATTTTTGCAGGTTTTCGAAAATTTCAATAACCACTGAATTCATCCCAGAATCGTATTTTAACGAAATTACACCCACTAGTACTTCATCTAGTTTCATCGTATGGGTCAAATGCATGGGATCTGTGACAGAAACCACGCCATCATCAGCATGTTGTCTTAGTGTACATGTCGTTGACGTAGAAATTGTACAAAAGAGTTAAAACATGAGCCTTGTAGAAGACCCATGTTGCTCATTCGAGAAGATTAGTTGAATAGCCACGAGAAAGGTTCATCAGTTTCCTGGTAAAACATTATATAAATAGTTAAGAATTGATGAAAGGCCGTGTTGAAGAAGATTATCCGAGAACATCAGTTGATACGTCATCGAAAGCCCTTTCATGTCTAAGTCTATGTCATTCGAATTTCCAATGAACGGCTCGCAAGACAATCGTTCCTTTCCCTTGCCCGAATAATAAGCCGATCGACTCAAACCAATTATCGCGGCCAGGTAAGAATTTTCGAATACAGGAAAACATTTCAATCGGTCGATACGATTTGTGGACGGAGGCGAGTTTTATCGGTGTATGGATAGCAAATTGTCTCCAATCATGTGAACAATGTTTTGCACAAGAAATCTATTGAACCAATTCAATAAGTTGAACTTTATTCTGTCTAGTCCAGGAGCCTTATTCTTGGATAATTGGAGTGCAACTTACAATTCCAACATCGAAACAGGTGAGTCAATTGCGTATTCTCCCGACGATACGTCGCGCACAATTTTCTGTGTAGGAACATAGTCCGGACGAAATAAAAATCTTGTCCGGTTAAACATGTTTCGCTTTTGTTCCAATTTATTATAACAGTGTTTCATAGAGAGCTCATCAATGTTTCTCTCTTTAAACCTTTGACAAACCGGTGTCAATAATCGCCTTTTTCTCGCTCGAAGCAAGTTTTTAAATTTGTGTCTGAAGCCGTAAACTGCTAAACTTCCCTTTCCCCGATCGGTCTCTACTTCTTCCCTTTCCCCTGAATATAAGTTTCATCTCTCGTTTACACCACGTGTTATCCTCGTGCCTAAATGGCCGAGGGCGAAATAACATTGGATGGGAATGATATTCCCATGGATTTACCGGATAAACCCGAAAATACTCCCTCCCCTGATTCCCCCAGTCTTCCCCGTATTAAAACATACCCAGCGAGTTCAAATGGACACTGGGTGGTGTATTTCCGGCCCAACACCAAATCGCCCAATATTCTAGAAATATCACGGAGCTGACTGCTAACTACCCGTCCGTAGCTCAGATAACACGTGTTCGAGCTAATAAGATACGCGTTATAGTAAATGACCTCGACCAGGCAAACCAGATTGCTCGCAGCGAGCGTTTTACGAAGCAATTCAAAGTGTACGTGCCTTGTAGGGTTGTGGAGATCGATGGGGTCGTCGCCGAACCGGGTCTAAAGTGCGAAGACCTGTTGAAGTACGGGGTTGGCTGCTTTAAGAACCCTTCACTTCAAATTCCTTTGCTCTTTTGGCTGGCGTTGAACAAGAATCTGACGACCCACAAGAGGGAACATCATTGGTTAACCCAGGGGAATCCAGGAAGAGGAGAAATCTAGCCTCCCCTACATTGCCTCGTAAGGGTGCCAAGGTGTCGTCCACTCAGAGTGCGCCAACTACAATCAATAAATCCAACGGAAGTGATGCACAAAAGCCGAAGCAATTTGCTCCAGGACTTGGAAATATTAATTCTAACAAGGAGTACCCACCACTTCCGGGGACACCAACAACCCCAAGTGTTCCCTTTTTTCAAACAGATACTCAGTCCAGTAGCTGACTAATGAAATTTTCTGACATAGTGGACTTAATTTTCACAGCTTTCAATGTTACTGATCCTCTTAAAAGCCTTCTGATACGTTTTCTCCCAATGGTGCAAACATTTTTGAAGCAGTTGACTACTAAATGGCCCCTCCTTGCAGCGATCGTATCCTTCGATGGCTAAGTCATCGAACGAGGTCACCGATTCGATCACTGTTCTACAGTGGAACAGCAGAAGTATCCTCCCGAAAATCGATTCCTTTAAATTTTTACTAAATAGTTTAAGGGGCCATGCATAAATGACGTAGCATTTTGGGGGGTAGGGCGGGTATACTAAATTTGTGACGAAGTGTGACGAGGGGGAGGGTAGGGTCAAAAGTTGTGCAACGTAGCATTGAATTTAAAACCCATTGTTTAGAGAAAATAATTTAATGATCCTCCAATCCCAAGAGAAATGAATTTAAATAAATAAGTTACTTTTGATGCGGTTTTTCATGAGGTAAATTTTACGATTCGCGGAATTACAAGTTCACAAAAATACGAAAAGATTTTGTATGCGGATTTAACTTGCTACATTAGTTAGTTAATGTTGCTAACTAGTAGACTTAGTTTGGAAGCTGAATTAAAATTTCACTTCGGATTCAACCAAACAAAATTTAGTAATTTAGATGAACGTATGCTTCTTAGAATCATTGGTAGCTGCAGGATTGTGAACTGAGAGAACTTTTCTTTATGCTCCCCTTGACATATAAAATTCAAAACAAAACTATCAACACAAAATTTGTGATGAAATGGGCTTATTTTGCACGCAATTTGCTGTTATAATGAAAATGTTGATAAAAGTCGTCAAACATTTTGAAAGGACATGTATTTAAAATAATTGAAAAACATGTAATTTTTTTCATCACCCGGGTGCTTTGCATGGGACGGGGGGAGGGGGTAGGTAAATGCTACGTTATTTACGAGGGGGAGGTTAGAATTTTGTGACCAAATGCTACGAGGGGGGAGGGAGGCGTCAAAAATCTCCGAAAAAAAGCTACGTCATTTGTGTACGGCCCCTAAAATGTGATGCTTTCGCATTATGTGAAACTTGATTAACTTCCGATATAAATCTCAACTTCCACGACTTTAATATAATTCGTCTGGATCGAGAAAACCCCTATGGAGGAGTACTTTTGGGGATCAAAAAGTGCTATTCTTTCAACCGAATTAACCTCCCTTCGACACCAGGCATTGAAATTGTCGCTTGTCAAGTTTTAATCAAAGGTAAAGACCTTTGCATTGCTTCCATCTACATTCCTCCTAGAGCCTCGGTAGGGCACCGAACGCTTTATAATATCACGGAATCCTTACTGGCACCGCGGCTAGTTCTGGGAGACTTTAACTCGCACGGTACGGTATGGGGCTGTCTCCATGATGATAATAGATCAACATTAATCCAAGATCTTTGCGATAATTTCAACATGACCATCTTAAACACGTGAAAAACGACGCGGATTACTACACCACCAGCACGCGCAAGCGCGTTGGATTTATCGCTTTGTTCGACATCGCTACAGTTAGATTGCATGTGATCCCTGATCCCCACGGTAGCGATCATTTGTCTATCGTGATTTCAATTGCTAACGGTTCAAGACCACCGGAAACAATCAATGTCTCGTATGACCTCACACGGAACATTGATTGGAAGAGTTATGCGACCGCGATATCCGTTAAAATCGAATCCACTCAAGAACTTCCTCCGGAGGAAGAGTACAGGTTTTTGGCTGGCTTGATTCTCGACAGTGCGAATCAAGCTCAGACTAAACCAGTACCCAGCGCGAATACCCATGGACGGTCTCCCGCCCTGTGGTGGGATAAAAAGTGCTCAGAGCTGTACGCGGAAAAGTCCACTGCATATAAGGCCTTCCGGGAAGACGGGTTACCCGCTAGCTATCAACAGTACGCGTCGTTAGAAAGGCGAATGAAGAGTCTAATGAAAGCCAAAAAACGCAGTTATTGGCGCCGGTTCGTCGACGGGTTAACGAGAGAAACAGCGACGATCACTCTTTGGGGTACGGCTCGACGTATGCGTAACCGAAACAGTACCAACGAGAACGTGGAATATTCAAACCGTTGGATATTCGCTTCCGCCAAGAAGATCTGTCCGGACTCTGTCCCGGTACAGAAAACGTGCCACGCCGCGTCTCCTCCCGATACCGCGAACGAAACACCGTTTTCGATGGTGGAGTTCTCACTTGCTCTCTTGTCATGCAACAATAACGCCCCAGGGTTAGACAGAATCAAATCCAACTTGCTGAAGAATCTGCCTGATACTGCAAAAAGGCGCTTGTTGAATTTATTTAACAAGTTTCTTGAGGGTAACATTGTCCCTCATGAATGGAGGCAAGTGAAGGTCATCGCCATCCAAAAACCAGGAAAACCAGCCTCCGATCACAACTCGTATCGGCCGATTGCAATGCTGTCCTGTATTCGGAAGTTGTTCGAGAAAATGATCTTGTTTCACCTCGACAATTGGGTTGAAGAAAATGGCTTACTGTCAGATACACAATTTGGCTTCCGCAAAGGCAAAAGGACAAACGATTGCCTTGCGTTGCTTTCTATAGAAATCCAAATGGCCTATGCTAATAAAGAGCAGATGGCATCAGTCTTCTTGGATATTAAAGGGGCTTTTGACCCAGTTTCTATCAACATTCTGTCAGAGAAGCTGCACCAGGATGGTCTTTCACCAATTTTAAATAACTTTTTGCTAAACCTGTTGTCTGAAAAGCACATGCACTTTTCGCATGGCGATTTAACAACATCGCGATTTAGCAACATTGGTCTTCCCCAGGGCTCATGTCTAAGTCCCCTACTCTACAATTTTTACGTGAATGACATTGACGATTGTCTTGCCAATTCATGCACGCTAAGGCAACTTGCAGACGACGGGGTGGTCTTTGTTACAGGGCCCAAAGCTGCCGACCTGCAAGGACCATTACAAAATACTTTGGACAATTTGTCTGCTTGGGCTCTTCACCTGGGTATCGAGTTCTCCACGGAGAAAACTGAGTTGGTTGTTTTTTCTAGGAAGCGTGAGCCGGTGCAACTCCAGCTTCTATTAATGGGTGCAACGATCAATCAGGTTTTCACATTTAAATATCTCGGGGTCTGGTTCGACTCTAAAGGTACCTGGGGATGTCACATTAGGTATCTGAAACAGAAATGCCAACAAAGGATCAATTTTCTCCGGACAATAACTGGAACATGGTGGGGTGCCCACCCAGGAGACCTGATCAGGTTGTACCAAACAACGATATTGTCGGTGATGGAGTACGGGTGTTTCTGTTTCCGCTCCGCTGCGAACATACACTTCATCAAACTGGAGAGAATCCAGTATCGTTGCTTGCGCATTGCCTTGGGTTGCATGCACTCGACCCATATGATGAGTCTCGAAGTGCTGGCGGGCGTTCTCCCGCTAAAAAATCGATTTTGGGAACTCTCATATCGATTGCTCATCCGATGCGACATTCTGAACCCGTTGATGATTGAAAACTTCGAGATGCTCGTCGAGCTTAATTCTCAAACCCGATTTATGTCCTTGTACTTCGACTACATGGCACAGAGCATTAATCCTTCTTCGTACAATCTCAACCGTGTCCGTTTCCTAGATACTTCTGATTCTACTGTATTCTTCGACACATCCATGAAGGAAGAGATTCATGGAATCCCGGACTATATACGCCCGCAAGTGATCCCCAATATATTTTATAATAAATTCCGAGAAGTCGACTGTGACAAAATGTTCTACACTGACGGATCAAATCTCGATGGGTCTACTGGCTTCGGTATCTTCAACAATACTATCACCGCTTCATTCAAGCTCAATGATCCCGCTTCAGTTTACGTCGCAGAGTTAGCTGCAATTCAGTACACCCTTGGGATCATCGACACTCTGCCCACAGACCACTACTTCATCATTTCGGACAGCCTCAGCTCTATCGAGGCTCTTCGTTCGATGAAGCCCAGCTCCTTTCAATTCCTCTTATCTCATTCATCCCCAGTTTTAGTGAGTTTTACTAAGTATGCCATTGTTTGGTTCTCTCCGCATAACGAACAAAGCTTTACCTGGTTGAAATAGAAATTGGTGGAGATAAGCGAGAAGGCAGGGGATTTCCGTTTTATTGTCGAACCATATAGCCTTCACTAGAATAAGGTATTCCTTTACATTTAGAGTTCCATAATCCTGGTTCGTGGGCAGTTTGCAGGGAAGTTCTGATAACCAAATCGCTTACGCTTTTTGCAGTATCGACGACCGCTCTCTGGAATTTCTAGCGAAAAAGGGTTATAAACTGAACTATGGCTTTCAAATGTCACGACGATAGTTCATAAACCTATATCGGTTTAATTCGAATTTAAATGACAGTATCTCTTCGGGGGTGTTGTCGTTCTGTTATCTCAATATCCCCACGGGGGTGTTGATATATCCGCTCATCGAGAAATGTCCTTATTCCCTTGGGAGTGAAGAATACTTCCGTATTGTCTATGTTCCCTAACCTTACCACTTCCCCAATCTTGCCCATCAGGGAAAAGACGAAAAGACAAATCATTGCAAGGCACAAATCTCCGATCAACACGGGGAACGTGCCATTTGAGCCAGTCGCTACTGATTCCTGATGACTGACTGTAAAAAATTTGCCAATTTCGTAAAAAAAAATATTTCAAGTGTTAGTACTTGTATTAAAACAATTACATTTACTTAATTTCAAGATAGTTATTCGATTTTTTTTGAAAAGGTGAGGGAGCATTGCCTCGTTTTACGCTATATTGTTTTTCTATGTATATGTACTAGTTCCGTTTATCTCTCTACGAGTATGAGCGGTAGTCGCTACTTGCGAGTTCCGAGGATCAATTCTAGCCAAAGAATAATAACAAAAAGGGTACCCAAAAGATAAACTTGCCCGAAACAAGCACACTGCAAAAACAAGCTGGTCCAGGATAAGCTCCGGGACGTTTCGAAGGTTCCTAAATTCAACTTGTCAGATCGTTCTCGGTCAATGCATACGGACTGGCCTCGATCGTTCTGAAATAAACGTCGCACCACGTGCGAGTTAAGGGCCTCGCAAAGCCCCAGTGTCATCGTACTACAACCTTACAGTCATCCTCGTTGTCCTCGCCGAACGAACGCGATCAGATAACGCCAACATGAAGTGTAGAGGTCAATTGCACCACATAAAGCGAGCCATGCTTACCTGAAAATAAAACAGAGAAGGAGAGAAAAAAACCAATTAGAACCTTTTGTTTGCCACTGAAAGATCAGCTTAAGTAAATGATTAGCACCGCGGAACGGAAGCTGACTGGTAAGCTTCCAAGCAAACACACGCTACCACGTTAGTGCCAGCCCATAGCCAATGGAAACTGGATCAAACAGCAGCGCGAACTTGCTAATAGACGAACACATGTGTCAACATGAGCACCCAGTGACTGATGAGTGTGGTGTTTGTTTAAAATATCTCACCCCGAAAAATCACAAATAAATAACAAATTTCGTCGGATCCCCGAGTACGCGAAGCACCAAGAGATCAGGCTAGAACCCTCTTCTCAGTTCCAGCACGGCCCCGGCGGGCACAGGGACAGGATTAATGTTGGATAAATATTATTGTTTGTTCGTTTCTTCAAGTTTTGTTCACACAGTGCGCGTTCCACTGTTTATGACTGCAAGGCGCGGGTTCATAAAAGCGCAGCCACCACAGCACTTCAACTATTGCAATGAATGCCGAATAACATTGAAAACACCCGGTAGCAAGATAAAATAAAAAGAGTCAGCGACACGGAATGACCGCCAGTAGCCACGATCGGATGTTGGAGGGGCCACTCACACATACGCACTCAAATAACGACAGATCAAATATTGATTTTGACAATTACTGTTTGCAGAAGTCCAATCGTTATGTCGGAAACCCTCTCTCTCCCTGTGTCATTCGATGTGGGTGTGTGTTTGTATACGGATGAATAACGTACGCAGACATACATGCAAACAAAAGCCGATAAATGCGAACACGAGCAAAGCAATGCAATGGGGCAATTGAGATCGTGTGTTGTTTTATGAGCTACCGTTTTATTGCTTTGTACGGTTGCTCGGCTGGTGTTTACTTAGACTGGGGAAAATATTAAACGGCTGTCGCAGCTAGTACTAATGGAGCTGTGATTTTACGATTGTTTCAAGCTCACACCAAGTATTCAAATGTGGATCAGCGCTTGAACTTGGTAGATTTAGACTTCAACCTGATTTCTTTGCGCACAATGATGAAGTTTCTGAAGCGGTTCCCATTCCCGTCTATATGTAGTCTTAAAACAAGTACTAACGCTCATTCTTCACTGTTTAACAACGAACATTACCGGAAAAAATGCGTAAAATTAGTATCGTAATGAAGCGAAGATAAACGATCAAATCAAGATTAATGTCTTCCCATTACAGACACTTCATGCGTTCAGTTCATACATGTTGTCGAGTACACACACCCAATCGGAGAAGGGGAGTGGGTCAACAAATGTATGCCTTCACAACTTTATCGCCGAACGTCGAAAAACTCAGCCAACAGCAGTGCCATCGTTTGTAAGAGCCTTATACCAAAAGTGGATCCCAAATGAACACATGTATTTATGACAAATGTTTCATTATCATAAAAATAATATTTGTTAGGCTTTTTTCTCCGAGCGCACATATTGTGAACGGTCTCTACTCCATATGTACACATATATGTACGGTGTCGGTGCGTAACGAATTCGTTCTGAGAGTTCCTCCAACAGCCTGCGTCGTCCTCGTCGGTACATTTCCCGAACGGAGGGAGTCAGTCCGCGAAAGAGCAGCAATACAACATATTTTCGCACCGCAAGATGAGCCGACGAGCAAGCCAACAGCGTGTGTGCCGTGTGTTGTTTGTGCGGATTCTGATGCGGTAACAAGATTATTCCAAGGAAGAAACAAATAATGATTGTCAAAATCGATGATAAACAACCGCGCTACGATCTTAATAGAGTGTCAGGCCGCCCTTCGCTGCCTGGGAGCAAATTATGTTCCAGAGGGGGAGGCGCACCCGGTGCCGCAGGGGAAACAGCGGCGGACATGGCAAGGATGACGATGATATATAGACAGCGGGATGAAGGCTGCTTGCTGGCTGCTCTGTGCGCAGCCTTTAGCCACTGACTGAACGGAGCGGCGAACGTCGGGATATGGTCCGGCCAACCAAGACCAAGGAGCGATGCTACGGCGAGAGAGATATTTCTTCGCAAATTATATCGGATAATTTATACTGTTGCATGTGTATTCGTATTTTCACATTTTCCCCCTTTAAGGATGGTTTGTGGATGCTACTATCATAACCACCGCCGCCACCAGCACCGTCAACAGCCACCCGCGGAAACCATCATCGTCGTTTTGAGCGCCGGCCTTGGTTGTTTTTCACCGGCATTCTTTTTGCCTGTAGCACTGTTACGAAATAGAACAATATTATGCGGAAGTTCAGCTTGAAGTTATGTCATTTGTTAAGGAAATCTAAGACAGTGAAAAATTAAAATAGTTTATAAGGGCTTCAAATTTTCTTATTTTAACAGTTTTTTATATGCAATATTAAAAATTAGATTTGAATGTTTCGTGTTCCACTCGTCAGTAACTGACACCAACTTGCTGCCATTTAGACAGTATATCCAAACTAACACCAAAGCTCTGGGTCGCTGACGAGTATAGGGAAACAAACTGTCTTTTGAAATGAGAGCTAAACGCCTGCGAGTATGCAACATTTTTTCTCAAAGGAATATTGTGTTGTGTTTGGATTTAGTGTCTAACTGGCGCTAATTTTGGTGTTAGTTTAGATCTGTCGTCAAACTGGCAGAAAGTTAGTGTCAGTTACTGACGAGTAGAACACGAAACATTCCAATCCAACTTTTCTACGATAGGACTTGTGCCCTCATGCGCAAATTGATTTATCTAATTGTTTTCCTTTGCGAAAAAATGTTTCATCCTCGCAGCCGCTTCGCTCTTATGACAAAAGACAGTTTGTTTCCCTATACTCGTCATCAACTCGGAGCTTCTGTGCGTGGTTAACCGGGACATCATTCAGTACGATCCAGTTGCTTTAGGCGCTCACACATTTTGTGTAAACTGTTTGGATTTAGTGTCTAACTGGCGCCAATTTCGTTAGTTTGGATATATCGTTTAACTGACAGCACGTTGATGTCAGTTACTGACAGCACGTTGATGTCAGTTACTGACGAGTGGAATACAAAACATGAAATCCAGTTTTTTCTAGCGTTCACAAGATACAATCAACCATATTTTTTCATTGACTAACATTTTTTAGCACCGGATTCATCGTTAATTCAAAAAAAATCTCTCACTTTTGTGTAGATTTCCGCTCATCAACCGGCGCAAATCTTCTTCAGTCAACAATTATTCACTCGATAAATGTCGCTAGTGACTGCTTCCTTCACATTTAGTTTATGTTTCATTATCGTCCAATATTTGTCAATGCCTGAAATGGTAGCTGGTTAGATCTGGCCAAAAGTAATTGGACCATTATGGGACTTAATGAAAGCTGAAATCCCTTAGTTGAGGAATTCTTTTGTATTCTTCCACATTCATAGTCTTATATGCCACAAAAAAGCTCGTTTTCTTGCCTCAAAAACAGATGCCTTGCCAAACCATTTTTTTTTTCGAAAACGTATATGCAAAAACCAAATTGAATCTGCCAGGAACCTTGAACCTCGGGATTTGTTTAAAGACGGCTTTCGCACAGATTTCATCGTCGATCAAAACACATCCATCGATTTTCGCCAGCACCCGGTAGCAAAGCATACGGACACTGTTTGTTGTTTGAGGCTTCGGTTGTGTTATTTATTTACTCGGTAAAATTCCACCAAGATTCAATCAGAAATCTTTAATATTGTGACTGGCCATCTTATATTCAGATGAAATTTTAGACTTTTTACCAGTACGGGAGGTTAACCTTTACAGTACCATGTCAAAATTTTCCGGACAATTTTATTTTAGTTTTGCTCTCATTTCGTCAATTTTTGGTCGATTTGAATTAGAGGATCTGGAATTTAGGCCAGTTTCTGTGTCTTCATTAGCGTTTGAATCCGTTGGCCAGTTCCGAAATGATTCGGAATCCCCGTGGGGTATATCCTGCATTCAAGTGGAGAGACGGACGAGTTTTAAAGAAACATCTTATAAAAGATTTTTTTCGAATTGTCCTATATATGACTATTTTCCATAGATCTTTCATAATGGACATGAATTGGACCAATCTTGGCCACCGGAAAACTATTCCCGGAGAACCTTAGAAAATTTATATACTTTTTTATCATTATTTTGACTCATAGATTTATACGAAATACGAAGTTCTTCAATCTTGAATATCATTTGAAAGGGGGTGGTCAGTAGAAAATAGTAATAAATTTTTGACGCCATTTTGGACACCAAGATGGTGGTTGCAAATAACCACAAAACAGTGAAAACCCTCATCAATACGGATCTCAATTGAATGCGAGTAATGAGTAGAAAACTGAAAATGATTATTGATGCAATTTTGAAAACCAAGATGGCGGCTTCCGGTCATCACCAAATAGTAAAAACCATCATCACTAATTATGTCATTATAAAGCGGCTGGTCAGCAGAAGACGGAAAATGGTGATTGACATTTTGAAAACTAAAATGGCCGCTTCCGTGTACAACAAAACAGTGAAAACCATCATCAGTATAAGTGTCATTTGAAAGGGGATAGTCAGCAGAACATTGCAATTGATTATTGATGCAAATTTGAAACCCAAGATGGCAGCTTCCAACAATCACAAAACAGTTAAAACCATCATCAATAATAGTGCAATTGTAAAGCGGGTTGTCAGCAGAAAACGGAAAATGGTGATTGATGTCATTTCGAAAATCAAGATGGCGGTTTTTCTGTTACCACAAAACAGTGAAAACCATCATCAATATGGGTATCATTTGAATGCGGGTGATCAAAGGATAGAAATGGACCATTGTGGCTATTTTGAAAAACAAGATGGCATCTTCTGATAAGGCATGTATGTTGCCGCGCAGCCGCATGTAATTTTTAACATACGCTGACGTCGAGCGTTAGGCCGGAGGCGCGTCGCCTAAACTTTTTTCCACGTCGATTATTTACGAACTCGATATTACCAATATTCTTGCTTTTACCAAAACAAGACAAACTACTATGATATAAGTTCACTCAGTTTCCGATTACACACTTTTCATCTGTTGGATTTATATTGAAGACAACGCACGGAATTTTTTCTCCAATTCGTGACTAAAATGCTATAAACTCTAATTAACTTTTAAGTGAGGAAGACAGGACCATGAACAAAAATCATTTGTTTTATAATTGTGTTCAATTTCCTTTTGTGACGTTTGTCTAATGCTTTTATTTGTAGAGATTATCAGTTTTTTAGTGAATTTCATTTCAGAAAAGTCATTACTAAATCGTTTTTCCATGTTCACAACTAGTTTACAACTTTATGAATATTACTGGTAACCTAAGTTTTATTTCCTATTTCCTATTCTCTCTGGACAACCCTATTCCAGCACATGGAGTTTGAAAACGCACTTCATGTATCCCAGTAAATGGTTGGCAAAGCTGTATTATCGTGCAATATGAGGCTAATCTATGTCGCCATTCACCTCTGATACAGAATTCCCATACCTTCACGTTTAAGACCACATAGTAATAAAACGTTCACCTTATTACCGAGACACAAACGTACAAAAAAATTCACAAAAAAATCTTTTTTTGAGGGTGGTCTAACTGGAGCTGTAGAACTTGGAGACAGAATCAATTGCTACAATTGCGGACGAGATGGGAAATGTCACTCGCTAAAACACTACATAAGACCAATGGCAGCGAACCGTGACTCTGACTGTGATATTGAGTGTACGGTTCAGATACGGGGGCATGAAAACTCCATGATTGCGTGGAAACGAGCGTTTGTATGTTTACGTTTGAGACCACGTTTATGAATTTATAAGTTCAGTGGCGTTCACCAAATCACCGAGGCGTTTCCATGTTTGTGAGATCACAGGCGTAGTTGTGCGTGAATTATCGGGAAAAGCTCGAGCATTTGTATGTTAATGTGTTTGACTGCGTGGACGTTCGTATGACGCGTGTGTTATTTGAAAATTCGCGTATATAAATGCGATTATGTAACTGTGTGGCCATTTGGCCGTGAGTCTGATGTTCAATTTTGAATGCACGGCTCAGATGTTAGATGAAAGTGAGTTCCCCCATATCATCATAATTCCCGCATGCCCTCAAACTTGTTGCCTATTGTACGTGAGCATATTTTTTTAAATTGTCCTACTCAAGGTATGGACTAGGCTTCTAGGATCGACGGTAGGGGCTTCCGGTAGTAACCGATTCAGGTTCGCGTGGGAACACGAGTTTGCATAATTTCACTTGAGACGGCGTTTATAAATTCTTAGTTGTTAAAAGGCTCACTTAATCACAGGTCCATTTTTATATTTGCAAAATCGTAGGCCAAGGTTTGCGTAGACTATCGCAATTGCATGTTCGCGTTTGTGAATTATTGCACAGAGTTCGGGCGATTGTATGTTGACGGGTTTGATTGCGAGTGTGGTTTGATCACCGTAGCGTTTTATATACGCGATATCGCGTGCGTAAGTGTGCGCGATTTACTTTACCGTTAAGGGCACACGCATTTCTATGTTAACGAATTTGATCGCATAGCCGTTTTTATTTTGCGTATTACCATTAAATAACTTGTTTGAATTCGTTTACATAACCGAGTAGCAGTTTGTACATGCGCAGGGGCTTTCGAATGTTCGTACGGGTTGTCATTATGATGTTTGATTTTGATTCTACGGTTGAGATGAAAAAAGAAAGTAAGCTCCCTCATCTCACTGGAGTCTATGACGCCCTGACACTTGTGGTCAAGTGTATATAAATTCCGTATTTTAGAGAAAGGAGCTCCCGACGAGTAGGATTGATGATTGCACGAAAGTCGGCGTTTGATGGCGATTGAGACCGCGTTTGTGCAAATACTAATACGTTAATGTACATGCTAATACGTTAACTTTATCTCCGGGACGTTTATATGATTACAAGATCGTGAGTGTGAATGATCGCGTTTGAGACCACCGTTGTACTTTCGCGAAAAACACGGGCATTTGAATGTTAGTGGCGCGGGAAGCTTAAGCTAAATAATCAGGAAAGGTTATGATGCTATATCTAGAGACTAAAGAAGAATATTTTAAGAGCTTCGGTTTCTTAAAAAGAAAGAAAAATAATTGTCTCGAATTTATCAGCCTAAAATTCACCAAGGGGCTGATAAAAACAGGTCTTCACTGTATTCACACAATCGGGCCACATTTTTTCTTCTTTTTTATTAACCGAAGCTGTTGAAATATTCTTTTACACTCCCTAGATGGAACCCCATAACCCTTTTTGATTATTTTTTATATTAGAGATCCGAAATATGCAAAAATAAAAGGGTAATTTAAACTAAGTAATCAGATACGGTTATGAGGCTATATCTAAAGGATCTATAGGAGAATATTTTAAGAGTTTCAGTATTTTTTCAAAAGAAAGAAAAATATATGTCCCGATTTTGTCCGTTTTATCAGCCTAAGGTTCACCAAGGTGTTGATAAAAACGGGTTTTAACTGAATTTTCATAAAATCATATTTTCCGCTATTTGAAAATCTAATACAATGTTCGGGTAATTAGCGAAGAGTCGATAAATTATAGAAACATTAACAATTAACGTCCAATTTCTAACACTGTACCTAACTGGGTAAATTTTGAAAACGATTATTATTATTAAAATACAAAAGACAAAACCATCGATACGAAACATTCATTTTTTGCAGCATGAGTCAGTTAATCACGAATTCATTTTCCTACCACTAACAGGTTTATTCGCGAAACTTTACAACAAGAATCGGTAGTTTTTTATCAGTGCCACCGTCTCTCAGCGAAGATATGTTCCCCAAACCGACAGTGACGATTTGTTAACACTGCTGGTGGCAGCGATGGTGTCGGTGGTGAACCGGAGTAGTCCTTGAATCCCAAAGCATCCACCAAATGAACAGTGTGAAACATCTGCAACTGTTCTCAAAGGGTGCTTCGTTCCATCGCGCTAGAACACTTGCGAAAGCAACGATTCATCAGAGCAGAGAATATCGTTCCCCTGGCCCGTCCGACCGTCCGTCTGTCCTTTCGTAGTCAGCCGAATCCGTGTGCTGCTACGGACGTCATACATTTTCTCTCACTCTTCCGTTTATCCCGTTCTTTTCCACAAGGAAAAAGGTAGTGCAAAATAACGGCCTCGAACCAAGACGAAAAAAAGCATTTTTCAGAGAAGAGAAATAGTATGTACCTTCTGCTAGACACAGCTAGCTACCAAATCGGTAGGTTTAGAAGAAGACTTTCCAAGCGCGCGAGGGTGGAATTGATTTATGCTTTTTATTGTAGATATATATGCTTCGCTTATAATGTATATCATTCGGGTTTTCTTTCCTTCGCTCGTGTACCACCTATACGCTTGTTTTCGCTTCCTCAAGGAGCTACCAATGTTTTGGTGTGCCTCCTTTACCAACCTGAAAATGATGTTCGGTTGGTTGGAAGGGCGCGCTTTCGCTTACTATCATTGCTGCTGTCGTTGTTCGACGAGAGGCCGGATGAATCAGGACGCGAACGAAACCGATAAAGATCGATAGCGAAAGCGAGCGAAGAAGTGGGAAATATTCTTGAAATAATATTGGAAAGATGTTATTCGACGTACCTATACGCTGCTTGGGCTGGCAGGGAAAATATGTTTTTGGGGGAGAAACCGGCTGGCAGCTAACCATCTGACAGAGAAATGTCTATCATTTATTGCGCTATACCGGGACGACGAAAGGGAGCTGTAACGAATAATTTGGAATCTAATAAAATATACCGTTCGAAGCGAGGTGATGTGGTTTTGAACTGGAGGTATATAAGAGAATCTAGTTTTTTCACAGCTCAGTTTATCGCCAGCTTAACTGCCAACGCCCAGGTACCGAAATATTTTCCGGATTACTTCGAACCTCGCTCATATCTAACAGAACAAAACAGCAATTAATTTAAAATTACCATCGGTCATGTCTAAACCCACTATATACTCCCCACCCCCTCACATTCCCCTTACTATTCCTAAGCAGGAGGAGCCCACAATAAAATGGGAAGAATTCAAATATTCAAATTAGTTCCCCGCGCGCGTAAGCCACCGCAGTCGGTGCCATTACTCCTACGAAGCCATTCCAGTTTCGGAAGCCGCTCGACTGTCAAAGTAATGACAGTTGTCTCCCGATGCAACCAAATCACCATCCCTCTCCAACAGTACCAGTGTAGTGTAATGGAAGCCATATCCACACTCACACACATATACTATAGCTGCTGATGATGATGTTTCTGCCGTGACCCGCTCGCCGTTTGTTTATTATGCAGCTCACACATTGGCAATAAAAACTTTTTTGTAGGTATTTTACAATTTTGTATTTGAAATTCAAATTATTCCGAATGAACCTAGAAAGTGCGCCCGCAGGCCGGCAGTCAAAGTCAGAATGTTGTCCTGGCTGCCCAGCAATGGGCTGTGCGTAAGCCAGCCAGTCACCGGTATGCCCCTCGGGATTTCAGCTAAATTTCCATACTTGACTGATGCATTGGACGGTACACTGTGGGATACAGTGAATCCGGTGTTATTCAAAGCTCAATTGAAGCCTAATCAAGTAATAAGCTAAATAGTAATTGTATTTATTCATGGTAGTTTTATCATTGAGTAACTGCGTCTATATAGTTTTGTCACTACTTTTGCCAAGTAAATTTTGTCTTTAATTACTGATAGTCATTGAAACAAAAATTTTCAGTTATATCAAAACATTATTGATTCAGGCGATACGCGCTTACCAATTACACCGCATTGATGTAGTAAACGAAAACTGCACGAAAGCGTTTTGAGAACCCATTCAACATTCTTAGCGATGTTCAAATGGAGAAGGATCACACAGGCGCATCTGCTGGGAAACTTCAAAATTCCTTAGCATATATAAACTACAAAAAAAAATCCTATTTTTCAATTACACAAATAATTCATAGCGCCTTGAACAAATTCCTAGACTTGGCAAAGACAATTTCTTGGCATTTTAACAATGATCAATTGATAGCTAAATTATTGAAGCACAATCTAAAGCAGATTAATTTTAGGACATTTATAATATAGCGTAACGACTTAAGAAAAAAAGCCTGAGTTTGAAATACAAAATGCTTATCCTTACTGAATTTTATAACCGATTATCGTTCACGTCCATTTTGGTTAAAAAAAACTTTTAAAATCTGTGAAAACGACGCACACAATTGAAAGAAAAAGGTGAAAAATCAAAAGTAAAAATTAAAAAAATAACAAGCAAAAAATTAAAAATAAAAGGAAAAAAGTAAAATATAAAACGTAAAAGTAAAAAGTAAAAAAAAGCAAAACGTAAAAAAAGTACAAAGTAAAATTTACAAAAAAAACAGTAACGGTAAAACAATAAAAGTAAATATCTACAAGTAAAAAGATAAAATAAAAAAATAGTAGAAAAGAAAAAATAGGCAGTATAAAGCAAAAAATAGAAAGCTAAAAATAATTTGTAAAAAGTGAGAAACAAAACGTAAAATATAAAAAGCAAAAAGGAAACCGTGAAAATTAAACAGTAAAAAATTAAAAGAAAAAAGTAAAAACTGAAAAAATGGTAAAAAGTTAAATGTGGAAAGTAAAAAGTAAAATATAAAAAATGAAAAGTGAAAAAAAAATGAAAATTAAAAAGTAAGATGTAGAAAGCAACAAGTGAGAAGTAAAAAGCTGAAAGTAAAAAGTAAAAAATAGAAAGTAATAAGTAAAATAAAAAATAAAATGTTATAAGCAAAAATTTAAATATAAAGAAAAATAAGTACAAAACAAAAAGGTAAAAAGTAAAAAAACAAAAAATAATAGATAAAAAGTAAAAAAAAGTAAAAGGTAAAACTTACAATGTAAAGAGAAATAAGTACAAAACAAAAAGGTAAACTGTAAACAGTTAAAAGAAAAAAATAATTAAGAGTAAGAGTAAAACGTGATAAATAAAAGGTAAAAAATAAAAATGAAAAGTAAAATATAAAAAGTAAACAGTAAAAAGTAAGAAGTGAAAAGTACAAAGTAAAAGGTAAAATGGAAAAAATAAAAAGTAAAAAGTTGAAACCAAAAATTAAAAAGTAAATAGTTAAAAATAAAAATTAGTGAGATGAAACATTTCTTATACATGTCACCGTTGGGTCATTCATGTGATTGCAGAACTCATGGAAAGTAGGCCCCCCACTAGAGGTAGGATAAACATAGTTGCTAGTCCCACACGAATAGCTCCTCGAATAAACTGATTAAATTGTAGAATATCAATGAAACTAATGAAATTTAAAAAAATAAAGCAAAAGTGTAAAAAACATCAAATGCATTAAATGAGGAAAAAGATCCACGCAAATCGAATGTATAAAATGAATAAATTAGGATACTCAAGTGAAAAATTTGAAAACTTCAGAAAAAGTTGCAAAATTTATAACTTAAATTAAATTTACAAATTAGATAAAATGAACAAAAGAGATGACTAAACAAAATTAATAATATTAATTAATTAATAATTAAATATTATTAAATAAATTAAATGGATTAAATAAATTTTAAAAAATTAAATAAATTGAATGACTAATTGAACCCAATGAATCAATGGCCTAATGAACTGAATGAATTAAAATAATTAAAAAACATGAATAACATTAAAAAAATCAATCAAATAAATAAAATTAATAAAATCAACAAAAATAATGCAATAAGTAAAATAAATTATATGGATGAATTGAATTATTTAATAAATAATAAAACTAAAAAAATAAGGTTACTAAGAAAAATAAGTCATAAAAACAATAAATTTATTAAAATTGATCAACTTAGTGAAATGAACGATTAAAATGAATCAAAACATTAATATGTGAATTAATAAAAGAATTGAAAAAGGGATTTAAACAAGAAAACGAAAGTGAATAAAATGAATAAATAAATTAATAAAATAATAAAAAATATGAAATTAGTGAAATCCACAAAATCAATAAAGATAATATAATGAATATAAAAGAAAAATGAATAAAATGATTTAAGTTAATAAAAGTAATAAAAGTAGTGAAATGCAAAATGAATGAAAAGGATAAAATTAATCCAACAAATAAAATGAAAAAAATGAAATACACGAATAAAAATTTAAAAAAATTCAATAATATATAATTAAATAATTAAAATTAAAATAATCAAAAAATGAACAGAATAAATAAAAAATGAATCGTATTACCAAAATTTATAGAAAAGAAGAAATTAAACAGAATAAAATGATTAAATTGAAAAGTTGAACAATATTAAAACAGCAATAAGATTAATAGAATAAAATAGTTTTTGTCAAAATAATACTCTGGCTGAAATGTTCAAAATGAATCAATGAAAAAATTAGTAAGATTATTAAAATAAAGAAACAGAATATAATGTATGACCTGAAAAAGTTAAAGTTGATTGCATAAAATGGAACCAATGAATAAAATAAGTTAAATGCATGAAATGAATAAACTGATCAGAATGAGTCCAAAGAATGAAAGGAATACAATAGATGAAATAAAAAAAGTAAATAAAAAAATAAAAGGAAAACTGAATGAAACGAATTATTTAAATAAAATGATCATGTATTTAAAATTAGTGCAAAATGCAAAATGGATAAAATAAAATATCCGAAAAAAATCCATAATATTAATAAATGGAAGAAATGAATAAACGAAATGAAATTTGAAATAAAAAAGATTTAAACAAAGTAAGTGAATGACACGAATACGACGAAGATGAGAACCATTGTTTCAGAAAGCTCTGAAATGATGTTCATGAAAATCCCATTATTTGAAAAATTGGTTTTTAATGTACATACACAAATTTGGCTAATTTTTTAGTGACAAAACGGGGACATTCTCAAAATCAGGAAACAAGAAACAAAAAACTAAAAACAAGAAACAAGATGCAAGATGCAAGATGCAAGATGCAAGATGCAAGATGCAAGATGCAAGAAGCAAGAAGCAAGAAGCAAGAAACAAGAAACAAGAAACAAGAAACAAGAAACAAGAAACAAGAAACAAGAAACAAGAAACAAGAAACAAGAAACAAGAAACAAGAAACAAGAAACAAGAAACAAGAGAAACAAGAAACAAGAAACAAGAAACAAGAAACAAGAAACAAGAAACAAGAAACAAGAAACAAGAAACAAGAAACAAGAAACAAGAAACAAGAAACAAGAAACAAGAAACAAGAAACAAGAAACAAGAAACAAGAAACAAGAAACAAGAAACAAGAAACAAGAAACAAGAAACAAGAAACAAGAAACAAGAAACAAGAAACAAGAAACAAGAAACAAGAAACAAGAAACAAGAAACAAGAAACAAGAAACAAGAAACAAGAAACAAGAAACAAGAAACAAGAAACAAGAAACAAGAAACAAGAAACAAGAAACAAGAAACAAGAAACAAGAAACAAGAAACAAGAAACAAGAAACAAGAAACAAGAAACAAGAAACAAGAAACAAGAAACAAGAAACAAGAAACAAGAAACAAGAAACAAGAAACAAGAAACAAGAAACAAGAAACAAGAAACAAGAAACAAGAAACAAGAAACAAGAAACAAGAAACAAGAAACAAGAAACAAGAAACAAGAAACAAGAAACAAGAAACAAGAAACAAGAAACAAGAAACAAGAAACAAGAAACAAGAAACAAGAAACAAGAAACAAGAAACAAGAAACAAGAAACAAGAAACAAGAAACAAGAAACAAGAAACAAGAAACAAGAAACAAGAAACAAGAAACAAGAAACAAGAAACAAGAAACAAGAAACAAGAAACAAGAAACAAGAAACAAGAAACTAGAAACTAGAAACAAGAAACAAGAAACAAGAAACAAGAAACAAGAAACAAGAAACAAGAAACAAGAAACAAGAAACAAGAAACAAGAAACAAGAAACAAGAAACAAGAAACAAGAAACAAGAAACAAGAAACAAGAAACAAGAAACAAGAAACAAGAAACAAGAAACAAGAAACAAGAAACAAGAAACAAGAAACAAGAAACAAGGAACAAGACACAAGACACAAGAAACAAAAAACAAGAAACAAGAAACTAGAAACAATGAAACAAAGAAACAAGAAACAAGAAACCAAAAAAATAAAAACAAGAAAACAGAAACAAGAAACAATAGGTAAAATGAGCGAAGTAAAAAGAAAGAAAGGAAAGGAAGAAAGACGTAATCGGAAGAATAAACGGAAAAGGTAAAAAAGAAAAATGTAAATAACAAGAAAAACAATACGAACACAGAGAACGAAACAGAAGAAATATGAGATAGGAAAGAAGACAATAACAAAGAGTGTAGAAGAAGAATGGGATAGAAGAAAAGTGAAAAAGATAAAAGAAAAAAAAATGAAGAAAGAAGGAAAAAAGCAGGAAAAACGAAGAAAAGTAATGAGAAATTAAGAAAGAGGAAATAAAACGACAAAAAAGAAGAGGAAAAATGAAAGAAGAAAGACAAAAAAGAAGAAAAACGAAAGAAAAAGGAACGAAGAAAAGATTAAATTATAGAGAAGGAATGATAAAGTAGAAAAATACACTTAAAAGAACTAAGAATAGAAGAAATTATAAAGAATCAAGAAGAATGAAACTAAAAAGATAGTGGAAATAGGAAATGAAAGAAGAAAGAGTAACAAAAAAGGAGAAATGAGAGCAAAGAATGAAAAAAAGAAAGGAAAAACGAGAAAGTAGAAAAACGGAGAGACAGAGATAGACGGAAGAAAAAGGTATGGAGATAGAAGGAAAGTAAAGGAAAAAAGACGAATGAAAAAAGGAGAAAGGAAAACGGAAAAAAACAAGAAAGAAAAAGAAAGGCGATAGAAAAGGGAAAAAGAAAGATGAAAGATGTTAAAAAGAAAGTAAAAAGTAGAACAAAAAATGTAGAAAGGAGAAAGAAGGAAGAAGAGCGAAGAAAGATAAAGTAGACATAAAATAGTATTTTTCTAAAGGGGAAGGGGAAATGAAGAAGGAAGAAGAAATAAGCGTAGAAGAAATAATAATAGTAGAAAAATTACAACAATGGAACAAAGAAGATAATGAAAATAGGAAAAAAACAGAAGAAAGTATAAAGTAGAAAGAAGAAAAGAAAAAGAAAAAGTGAATCAAAAAGAAACCTCAGATTGCTTACGTTGAAATTTGGATTGCAGAAATTTCAGATCACAAATCATTCTCAGCCCACAGTACGCTGGCGGTCAACCGGTGTTTATCGTCAAATCTGACAGCGGAATCCGTCCCCCATTCGGCGCTCAATCGAACGTGGCACCCACACCCCATTGGAACACCAATCGCTGTCATCAAAGCTGCTGCTATTATTGCTGATGCCATTCCGTTTCCTATCCAATACGAGGTCATGTAAATTGGCAATGATTTAAATGAATTTATTTGTAAACACGTCCCACATTTTACAGGCCACGCTCCGTGTTAGTGCGGCCGCAGCCGACCAGCAACAACAATTACGGACCATTTCGAATTGGCGGCCGTTGCAATTTGACAAGCTTCCTCGGATCTGTATTGCGATTTTACTGTAATTAGTGTCCTCGGTATGTAGCTGACCGGTGCGATTGGGTGGTGTAATCAGTTGACCCCACCACCACCAACATCACTAAACTACTGATGACGGACTTGTGAGCGGACAAGAGCACAACACACTACATAGCAAGGGAGCTGGTAATGGGACTAATGGGAATTAGTATTCAATTCAGGTAGGTACGCTTGGACTATTGGAAGCCCGGACCAGCCAGCAACCACCCATCAATGATTCATGGATATTCATGATTTTTGTTTTGTTTTGGAATGTGCGTGAAAGATTAGTCACGATGGCGACTTTCTGCCAGCAGGAGCCACCCGTTGCCTAACTGGCCAGCTCACATGGGGGTACGCTTGAACAATCAAGAAAACAACCGTTTCTTCAAAACTCTTGCGGTGCTCTACACTTTTGGTACCTACATACTTACACGTTGTACAATCGATATCACGGTCAGCAGTTTGGTGCCGTAGCAGCGCGCGGCCGCGTAATTTTCGGCTAATCAAATAATTAATTAATTACTTATTCATTGCTTGCTCTCGTGCAATCCACTGATTTAGTCACCGCCCAACACCCATATTGCCAACTAATTTCGACTAAATACGAGGCGACCGCACTGAGGTTTGCCCAACATGGGGTGAAAACTATAGTACAAGCGCCATGCACACGGTCTTTAGCGCGTAATCGAAAGTGTACGGTCCACCGAAGCAGCCGGTAGCTAGCTAGTTATGTGGTATGTGTATCCGATTACAAATTGAAGGGAAAGATTAGACAAACGGCTTTGCTAATTTACATCGGGGCTTTGTCCGAGAATTCCGGATTTAGCGCACCGACACGTCATCGGTTCGGTTGGTCGGAGTTGTAAGTGGATTACCCACAGAAATCGTACCGCAGCCACAAAACATGGGAAACCTGACCTGGTGAAGTAATGCTGTGTGACATCAGATTTACCACCGCCCCGCCCCATACCACCTCCGCCGATTGACACCCCAGGGCGCCAGACGCTCTAATCAGATCCAAATTTAAAGTCCCGGTCATAGCCTCTCGTTTCCACCAGCAGTGTGATGGGGACAGGAAAATTAGGACAGCCGGGGTGGTGGTTATGTACCTAGTAGGAGGAACAGGTGAATGTAGAAAGAACGATAAAATTCAAACAATATGCTAAAATTAGTTGATTCCCAGGAATCCTTGTTGCGCTTTGTAACCTAGACCGATTGCGTGGCGTTAGGAAGTGTGGTGTGACGGGTGGAAGGGAGACGGGCTGTTTGTTAAAGTTGACTACCCTTTCGTGTGTATGTGGTTGTGCAAATTGAAGCAATGTTCTGCTGACCCTCGCCGGGCAACGGAAAACGCGCCGGTTGGGATTGTAGCTGGAGAATTTGCGATAAGTACTGCGAGGAAAAACTGGGTAGAGCTCTAAGCTGGTTCAGTTAATTATATTACAACTAATGGCGTATTACAGATTTACAGTACGGTGACCACAAATCTTGATTTTTTGCAGCATTGCAGCGATAGGTGTCACTTGTGTCAAATACCTTCAAAACTAGTGTATGATTTGCAATGCAGTAGCAATTTTGATTGTTGGAGAAGAGTCACTGTGCAAGAAAAGTCGTGCGGATACTGAAATCTGTCCATTACTATTGGTAACCTTTTGCAGGCAATCTCAACCGTCCTCCCGGCCAAAGGTTTTCGATCTACCGTCTACTATGCGGCGCTAGAGAGCGTACAAGTCTCCAGTGCATGAAAGAGTGTAACTTAGTGTAAAACCAATTTTACAATAAGGAGACAATTTTATAAAGGTTAGCAAAGTTGTATTACTGTGTAACATGCGTCCACACTATGTCGCCATTCACCTATGATACAGAACTCCTATTCCTTACATCCCCGCGTTTTTGCTCGAACCCGGGGCTGGGTCGGGTTCTGGCCCAGACCACTGGCATTTGTGTATCCGTCATACACATTAAAATTTTCGGTACTGTTAATACTTATTTTAGACCGCTCAAAACCATTTCATATTTTTTTTTACAAATATAATCGAGTTTTCCATTGTAGCTTTGGTTTATTTACTACACTCGGTTGATTTTTTCGTGACTACTCCGTTTTTTCCTCTTGTTAGTATTCCTTCGGTCAAAAATATTTGTAAAAAATCCAACTGAGCATGTTTTAAGACATTTTCTCGCTATTTAATGCGAAGTTCAAGTTCAAGCTTAACGAGAAAATTTTGTAAACGGTCATTGAAGTATAAATAAAAGGTAACACTTCGGCCAGCTGTCCGAAGCTCAAGTTGCACTAATGAAGTTTTCGGAAATCTGTCGCGAACGACTTCGTGCATGTAGCTAAGATCATATTGTCTACAAAGACATATCACCTGATCATATCCCTTTTCTACTATCACAATTCCTTTCCCGTGATGCTCGTGGAGATGCGGAGGTAGTCTCGGTATCTATCAACAGTGAGTGTCGAACTAACATTCCTTCCCTTCCTCGGTAGAACAGTATTGGTCGTGGCCGGCGTCGTTATTGACCATTTTTATGAAAGTTTTAAGTCATTTGATCAATCACGAAGTGCAACTACGGGCAGTCTACTTAAGCTAAGCTATGCTAAGCTAATTAGGAGGAAATAATTGTGAAACCACATTTGCGCGTAAAGGGCACAAAACCTATAATTTAATTACTGTCGACTTCGTCTCATCAGAGTACGACACTAACTTAGTGACAGGACTAAGCTAGTACCAGATTCACACTAGCTCCAACAAACCAAAGACACAACTTGTGTTCCTGAACAAGCCCCTAGCTGTTCGTGATGTCCCACAAGAAAAGGAGTTTATTTTAAGCTGATGAGAACTAGTGAAATCGAAACATTTGCTTTGGCTTAGTTAGTGTCGGGTACTGATGAGACGAAGTCGACACGCAAATTCAATAACTTTAGCCCTTTACACGCAAATAGGGTTTTACCCAATTTTCTCCTTGAAATTGAAATTGATTTTCACCCAAATTTTTCTCCTCGGGGGAAAATTTAGCAGTGCATCGCTTAACCCATTCATGCCCATGTTGTTTGTGGACAACGTTTTTAAACAGCTATAACTTTTGATTGAGCCTAGATTTGCTCACAAAAACAAGTAAGGCTAATAAATGTGACTATTGCCTTTCATATGAGTATTAACACTTACAAGGATCAGCCCTAGAACTGAAGTTATTGAAATTAGTCTGATTGGATTCCGGTGAAGCAGTGCTGCCAGGCACAGTTTACGTTGATGGCGGAAAATGAATTTTTCATATATCTTCGTTATGATGCAATATTATTAATAACTGATAAAACTTATCAATTTAGACTGTCTTTGGCTACGTTTTCCACGCAAGTGAACTATTGTAAATATTCTAGGAGAGTTGTACTGAGCATTGGAAGGTAAAAATTGAGCATCTTCTGCGAGGGAAGCACCTATCTTTATGAAAAAAGGCTTTTCGTGGTTCTTGCCCCAATCGTTTTCACGGAAAAATAGTTCTGACACCCTACTTGCACTAGAAAAAAGTTGGGCATGAAAGGGTTAACTAGAGGTTTACTCAGGAACAAAAGTTGAGTTGTGTCCCCGTTCTTTGGAGTTAGTGGCAAACCGGCGCTAGTTTAGTCCTGTCACTAAGTTAGTGTCGGATTCTGAAGAGACGAAGTCGAAACGCAAATACCGTAACTAATTTATTAAGTTTTGCTTTTTTGTGTTTCGAATTCATCTCGTCAGTAACTAGCACCATCTGGGTGTCTAGCTAGACGATGTATCTAAACTAGTACCCAAATTAGCACTAGTTAGACACTAATTGTGTTACTGACGAGATGAATTCAAAACACAAAAAAGCAAAACTTAATTTATATTAGGTCTTGTGCCCTTAATGCGCAAAACGGTTTAGTCCAATTTTATTGCATAACTAATTTATATTTTAAAAGTCTACTCATTTGGGAAGTTAGTTTTTGGTAAAATTCTTGAGGAGGGACACATTTTTTTTTTTTTTTTTTTTCGAGAGTTGTCCTACTGGAGCTGTAGAGCTAGGTTCTCGGAAGGGCTCCCCGTCAGAATCACATACTACAATTTGCAGACGAGACAGGCAATGTCGCCCAATAAAACACTGCAATAGGCCAATTGTAGCGGGCCGTGATTCTGAATGTGATATTCTTTGTACGGTTTAGGCATGTGCGGGCGTAGGGACTCGGAATCGCGTGTATCATCGCGAAGGGCTCGAATATTTGTACGTTATTGTGCTCGATCGCGTGTGCGTTTGTATGTCGCGTGTGCTAACGTGTAACTTCGCGTGCATAAATTCTATTTCATAACCGTGTGCCTTTCGCATATTCGCGTGTGTTCTAGAATGATCGCGCGCGGACCGTGAATCTGATACTTAATTTTTTGTGTACGGTTCAGATTCCAGAAGGAAGTGGGCTCTTCCATATCATTAGAGATCCCAAACATGTCGTCGTAGAACGCGTGGTCTAGTGGATATGAGCTTTATTTTTTTTGTTGATTGGTCCAACTGAATGTATGGACCTAAATTGCTAGAATAAAGGTTAAAGATTTCCGGTCGTGACCGATTCATAATCGCGCATTTGCGGGTTTGCGTTTGAGATCGCGTTTGTAACTTCGTAAGTACTAAAACGTTCACACAATTGCCGCAGTGTTATCAAGTTTACGCGATCGCGGGCATAGGTGTGTGTAGATGATCGCGAAGGGCTTAAGCGTTCGTATGTTGACGTGTTTGTCCCGTGTGCTCGCGTGTATGTGACTTCGCGTGTATAAATTCGATTTTGAAACCCTGCGGCGATTTATATATTCGCGGACCGTCATTCTGATCTTTAGTTTTCGGTGTACGGATCACATTCTGACAGGGAGAGTGTTACCCCATATCACTAGAGTTTCCGGTCATGTCGCCATGGAACGTTTTGTCTAGTGGATATGGTAGTTATTTTTCAATTTTATTATTTTTTTAATAATTAACAAGGACCTAGATTGTTTGTACCGAGGATAGATACTTCCGGACGATCCCGATTCATGATGGCGCGAGCGCGGGAGTTTGTAGGTTGACACTTGAGATCGTGTTGGTAAGTTTGAGTGCTGAGATTTTCACCTTATCACCGGGGTGTAATCATGTTTGCGAGTTCGTAGGCTGCTTGGAAAATCGCGAGGGGCTCTAACGTTTGTGCGCTGACGTGATTTTGTAACGTGTGTTCTTGAATGGTTGCGCGAACAGTGAGTCTGATATTAAATTTTCAGTGCGCGGTTTGAATTCTGGCAGAGAGTGGGATCGTTTGTATCGATAGGGTTCCCTGTCATGTCGCCATGAGACGTGTTGTCTAATAGGTATGGGCGTATTTTCTTAATTGGTCCAGCTGAAGGCATGGACCTAGGCTTCTAGGATCAAGGATAGACTTTCGGACGTGACCGATTCGTAATCGCGTGCACGATGGCATTTTTGTAGGTTCCCGCTGAGACCGCGTTTGAGAATGTGTGAGTGTTAAGACGTTCACTATCACCATCGTTGTTGATTCAGCTGAAGGCGGGTGTAGAATGGCAGTATAGGACTCGAAAAGAAGAAATAAAAGACAATATATGAGAGACGTAATAGATTAGATAGGTACAAGATACAGCTGAAGTTATGATCATCACATGAGACATACATTAGTACTTCAAACACTACTAATACTTGAATAGCCAATCACCACACATAGCACATCCTTTCTCAATTATCTATTTGTTACTGGTTGATTGTTGGTTATGAGCTGGTGAATAGAGGAAAGGTATAGAACAGACAAAAGGCTCATATCAGCCCTCCCGGCCTCCTCGACACACCACTATCGAGGCGTATTGTAATCAACATCTTGAAGCGGGCTTCTTATATAAATCAAATCCTCAGTAGTCATAATGTTTGGTGGATTATTAACATGAGAACTAATTAACCTCTAGTAGTAGAACTTGGTGCAAATAAAAACTAAAAAGAGCGAAGGTTCTTATATTTAGATAACTCTATTGAATATATTGTGGCTTGATGATGTTTACAATACCGTCAATCCCATCAACCTGCGAGAGGGAAATTCTTGAGGAGGGACACATTATAACATTATTATTGATTCTAACATTTTGGTCTACAGTTATCATTATCATCATAAACATCGTAGCCGAACAATCGAAATGCTCCGAACCATGCCAGAATTTTAGATTACCAGGTTATTCGACCATGGGCCGCCGTTATCCAGTTTCCTAGAATGCTAGCCGAATGCTCATCAGAACCAGTGAGTGTGAAATCTGCCTCGCAGTCTCACGTTCTTTACTAACTTACTTTACTTTCCGGCATTCACGCTACATGTCCAGCCCACTACACAGACTGCAAAATGAGCAGGAATTTATTTTTTTTACTAAAGCTAAATAACTTATTATGTTTTTGAGAAAGTTTTCGTATTTTGTAAGCCCCTTTCTTTTGTTCAAACATCAATTAGGGTGGTTTTAATATAACCAAGTTAAAAAAATACTTTTTGACTATTCTCGATTCAGTGAAATTGTAAACAACTGATTTGAAGATCAGAACCGTGGCATAGTCTTCAAGTGCCCTTGGATGGGTTTTAGTTCGCACCCTCTTGTTGATTACTTTCACTTTCTTTTCAATCAGACTTTCGAACAATAATTTAGTGTGTACATGGAAATGGCACAATTTCTTTATTTTGATAATAGAGGTTATAATAGAGGTTAATCTTAGTGTCATTCGCCTCTTTTTTCGCGTTAGAAAAAACTCTTTAGAAAAATTTCCAAGCCCTATGCACGAGGTTGGGAATCGAACTCAGGTGAACAGCGTACAAGGCAATCGATTTACCCGCTCGCTGAATAGAAAGCGTATCCTGACTTCTTTTACGACTTAACCTCACATGGTTTATAAGCCAGATTAAGATTTCAGCGCTCTCCTCCCAAAGCTGGCGGCCAGACTTCCCATGCACATAGTCAAGTTTGTACCAATGTACAAAATTTCGTGCACGCATTCAACCTCAAACATGCATCGTCGCGATGTACAGGTTCGCCTCGAACATCGAACTCAAGCAGAAGGATGTGCAAACTCTAGTTCAAACATCCGTGTACGTACACCGGGTGCGTACACGAGAACGATTCTCACAAGGCAAAAAGAGTCAACGCTAGTGATGATGAAAGTGAAAAAGAGAAAACTGGTGCCACGAACTTGTGTGTATGTACGTACATGGGGTTCGGTTGTGCAGGCGAACATGTGCACGTGTTTAGGTACGAAATAGCGTATTCGAGTTCGTACACAAAATCTGGGTGCAATATGAGCACAGAATCTGAGCGAACATTGTGTACTATGTTCATTTGGGAAGACTGCTGAGTTTAACGGTTTATTGGGCAAACGATGTAGTTAAAAATTACACCCGCCTCTATCATAGAACTATCTGAAGAATTTATTTGAATATTTATTCCTTTACCAACGGTTATAATTGTTTCCGATAGTTGTAAATTTGTTAAAAAACCAAAAAAATCTGATTTAAAAAAAATTGATCAAAGTTTACTCGAGTTAGATTGTCGCTCATTTGCTGTAAATTCCTGTCGCAAATCTTGAACTCTATCTGATCGAAGACGAGGATCTGTTTAGGAGCTTATATATCAAGATTCTTAAATTGAGAAGACAAGTTCTGAGTTCTGGTTGGTGAGTTATTGATTACAGTGCGCATCGTTTAATTTGCGTTTCCAGTCCAAGTTCCGACACGACATTCCGATTTTTTCCCAGACATTAGTGAACATGCGAATGAAACAAAGATACTTGTTCGATCTATTGCCGATCAAAGTTTTTACACATTCTTCGTGCCAGTTGCCAAGAAAATCGACAGCATTCAGTCATACATTGGGTGAAGGTAGGTGACCACATTTTTGCTTCACTTCTGATTAGTCCTTCTATTTATTATATCTCCCGTAGTTACTGTCTGCTCCTTCGTTTTCCGAGCTCGGGAGCATATATAAATAAAAAAAACCTTTAACCCATTCATGCCCATGTTGTTTGTGGACAACAATGTTTTTAAGCAACTATAACTTTTGATTGAGGCAAGATTTGCTCACAACAACAAGTAAGGCTAATAAATCTGACTATTGGCTTTCATTTGAGTATTAACAGTTACAAGGATCAGCTCTAGAACTGAAGTTATTGTAATTAGTCTGATTGAACTCCGATGGAGCAGTGCTGCCAGGGACAGTTTACGTTGACGACGGAAAATGAATTTTTCATATAACTTTGTTATGTTGCAATATTAGTGAAAACTGATAAAACTTATCAATTTATACTAATTTTAGCTACGTTTTCCACGCAGTTGGACTATTGTAAATATTCTAGGAAAATTGTAGTGAGCATTGGACGGCAAAAATTGAGCAGCTTCTAACACTTCGAGGAAAGGACCTACCTTTATGAAAAAAGGTTTTTCGAGTTTCTTGACCTCACCGTTTTCAAGAAAAAATAGTTTTGAAACACTTCATGCACTAGAAAAAATGGGGCATGAAAGGGTTAAAGACTCAGATGATGGTCAAATGGATGTCGAACAAGATACGTCACAAAAGACTTTAACTTCCCGTTTAAATTCAAATACATTGAACTCGGTCGGACCATAGCTAATCTTCTTTTTGATCAAAGATAATCTACTAAATATTCTAAACATTGCGAAAAAAACTGACGCAGAAATATTCAGCCGTAACAGATATATTGAAAGTTCGCCCAGCTGATATCAGAATTGTGGTACTCTGTCTAAAGCAAGCAAATTACGTTCCTGACGACAAGTCTTTTATGAAGAACTACCGCGTCTACATGCCTGCTCACAAAGTTAAGATCGACGGTGTTGTCATGGATTCGAGTTTGTCAGATTTCGCGTAAGTCTACAGAAGCACGGGGTTGGCAGTGTCAAGGACCCTTTGTTTCAGTAAGCACTAGACTGGACCAAATCGTGTGTCCCTTCAAGCTCGTACCGATTGACCTTTGACAAGACTATTTTGCATTTAATTACGTTTTCTTCGACAAGGATCGTCTGCCTGTTTGTACCGCGCGTAGTAACAAGGTTCGGTGCGATAATTGCGCAGAGAATCATGAGGATGACTCTTGCATTGCATGACCTCCTCTGTCGAAAAAATCCGTAAACCATGCGGACTGTGTGCCAGACCGTGGCGAACGATTGCGCTTAGTTGCAGAATGGTGTACGGATTTTTTCCTCAGAGTTGATCAGCTTAGATGTGCCTATTATGGGGAGAGTCCACGTGATCAATTATCATGCCCCGTATACAAACGGTACCCGAGAAATCTGTAGCGTACCCTTAAAAGATGCTTTGTGTCAACGGTAGTATTTAAAAATAGGTACGACATTCACCATGACAAAGCATTACTCTCTATCTCTCTCTTTCACATTCTGTCCTCTTTTCTCTCTCTCATTTTTTCTTTCTCTTTCTCTCTTTTTCGTTCTCTCTCTTTCTCATTCTCTCTTTCTCATTTTCTCTCTTTCTTTCTTTCTTTCGTTATCTCTCTCTTTCTCTCTCTCTCTCTTTGACGACCTTTATGCGGAAGCATGTTTTTTTGTTCCTAAAAACCAGACTTCCCAAATGAACATCGTACACAATGTTCGCTCTGGTTCTGTGCCCATGTGAGTTTACATTTTGTGTATGAACTGAAAGACGCTATTTCCTACTTAAACACGTGTACATGTTCGCCTGAACAACCGAACCCCATGTACGTAAACGGTGTGCGTACACATAGGTTCGTGGCACCAGTTTTCTCTTTCTTACTCTCATCATCACTAGCGTTAACTCTTTTTGCCCTGTGCAAATCCTTCTCGTGTGCGTACCCGATGTACATACACAGATGTTTGAACTAGAGTTTGTACAACGTTCGCTTGGGTTCGATGTTCGAGGTGAACCTGTACATCGTGATGAAGAAAGTTTGAGGTTGAACGCGTGCACGAAACTTTGTACACAGGTACAAACTTGACGATGTGCATGGGAAGTCTGCTACAAACAAAAGGTAGACGAAATTCCTTGTAAAGGCCTTCATCTTTCATTGGTGACCTCTTACACAAAAACCGAAACGAACCGCTCCTGGTCTTAGAAATTTCGCATCAAACTGGATGTTTTCAAAACCAGCTTCTGCCAATGTAACTACTTTGAGAGTGTGCTGGGACGGTATGAAGCTTCCACCGAACCATACACGTCCAACCAAAACCTATTGAGCCACGATGGACTAACTGTTTGAGGATATGTTTCGACGTCCCAATCTCAGGAAATGATTTAACAACGGACGTTTCGGCGGTATGTATTGCTTCTAGATACCTCTACTTATTTCTTTGTCTATGGGTCCACGTCAGATTTACACCTCATTTTTTCTCGCACTCTAGTAAAAAAATCGATGCGTTTTTTTCCATTTGATATATTTTTTTAAAAAGCTCCGATTTATTATCTATTGAAGTTATAAGTTATGGCATTCTTCAATTAATGATTCTTCTTTATAATTCAATGCTGTTTTCGTTTACTCTCTAATGCAGCTTTGGCTTCTCTAAGTATTAATATTTTACTTGAATTATTCCAAAAAAAGACAGACTAGCTAGCATTTAAAACCAAACTAGATAGAAGGTAATATTTCTAATTTCTAACTAATGGTGCAACGTTAAAGCGTCTAGAAAAGCATCGAATTTTTTTAATGTCTATGACAATTCGTAAACTATTCGATCTTATTTTAAAAATAAATGTGACCTTTGCGTATGGACTCATCGGAAAATTTAATGATTTTTTTGGAAATAATAATAATGAAATGCAGTTACATTAAATAATCTAGAATTTTAATAAGGACGTATAGTCTTCTTCGATGTTCATATTTGTCTGATGTGAACACTTAAAATGTTTTATGGTGGAAGGAAACTGCATATTATTATTATTATAGTGACATTCCACCGACACATCTGTCTTAATAGGTCGTCTTCAAAAGCCAGTAAACAATGCTGTACGAAAGAAGAATCTGTCGAAAATCTGACAAAAATACTTGTTTGGCAAGCGATCTGCAAACTCAATGTAATAAAGCAGCCTTTCATTACATCTGGGACCGGCGGGGCACATATACATGGCCAATTGCAGCTAAAAGCTACTTGTACTCTTCGTGAGGTCTCACGAAGACCCAGATTTGGGAACTTTCCACTATTCTATTTTTGTATTGTATGTTTACATCAATTCAATTCAATTCTCCTCGATCAATTAAAATTTTCAAATCTTTCGGCTTTCCGCTCTGGCTCTCACTGTTAACCCATCCACTAAGCGAAGGAAAGCAACAGTTTTTCCACATAGTTGAAACGCTGATATCCGACCACAATCAACATGCAGTACATTTTCCCTGCGTCCATCCCATAGGGAAAATACGTACCTACTAGTCTGCAGCGACACCATCGCCATCATTAGCCAGCCGCCAGTCTGACCAAATGGCCCCCAAAAGTACAACCACAGCAACGGGCAACGGTGAGCCGTTCACTATCCAAGCGAACCGCACCCCTTATGACCAATATACAAATTTATTTCCTGATCCCATTCATTTTCCTAATACCCGGAATCGTTTTCGGCGTCTACCGTCCGTCGGACGGTTAGACCACCTTCGGTTGGGACGAGATGGCAAAAATACCCAGGAGTATCGGGTTAAATGAAAAAGGATAAACTCACTTACATTGTACACCTCGTATTCGTTACCTACGTTCCGTCCGTTCTCTGTGCGGATCAGAAGGTTCGCTGCCGCACAAGCAAAACAGTGAGTAGGGGACGCTAGGAAAAGGGTATACAATGGTGCTGTGATGTAATAACACACCGACCGACAATCGGTCGCGCACAAGGATCATCGGGGGAGGCGAGTTCAAGGCTACTCTGTCGTGCTGGTTCATCGATGGCAGCGTAACAACAATAGCTGTTCCTGCTGGTTGCCAACGTGGAACCACGTTGTGCGACGACGCGCACCGCAGTGAGCCAACGAAAAAGTTCTCATAAAACCGGAACCGAAATCAATTTCTCATAGCCTTCGTGGGAGCAAACTAAGCGAACCCGGCGTACTCGTCTGAGCGTTGTTTTATTTCCTTCCGGTTGTTTGGCTAGCACTTTAGCACCGCATAAATTCACTCCTAATCCCTGAACACACGCGTACGCACGCAACCTCTGGGACCGGTTCGATGATGTCTTTATTGTTTGGTTCTACGAACCTTCCAATCCATTCGATCCATCGAACCCTGACAAATGACCCGTATATCAATGTTTTTCCTCGGTAACAATGGCTTTTGGGCCGCCGTTCTTCGAATGTTTACTTTCTTTATCTCCATTGAGTTCTTCAACTCCCTCTCCTTCTACTACCAACGCAGAAATCGTACGTTACATATATCAACGCACTCGCAGCATCAATTCAATAAACTTTTCAGCGCGGCTAAAGAGGCCATAATTTGTGACAGCGGAGGTCCGGGATTTTCCCCGGCCCAACGAAGCATCGTAAGCAGTAAGGATACAGTCGTATAAATCTTTTATTTCATCGCGTATTTTTTCACCCGCCTGAACCGCCGCCGTTTGCCGTCCGGTTGGGTGAAATGATCAATTTGGAGATGTTTATCACTATCATTCGGCGAGTTACTGCCGAAAACAGAGAGCCATATAAAGATCAGAATGGGGGTGAACAAGGGAGATTTGAAGATCTGTCATAATAATCACGACTACCTACTACTGCCGCAGCCAGCGTTCTCCACCCTACACGCATATAAAATGGACACATCGAAGTGCGTGCCATTTTTATGGGTCGAAAATAAGTGTTATGACATATTGACATGTTAAATATTTAGACCACTCTTTGGCCGTGCGAGCGCACGCCCCCCCCCCCCCCCTTCCCAACCAACGAACTCGTCCTTCCTGGTGGACCGGTTTTACGACTAGGACTTTTGAGATGATGCGATGATTTGTGCGAGGGTTATTGAAAATAAAAATAAAGAGCTACAAAATGTCACAGACAACCAGCGATGTGGTTCGCTTGGATGAGGTGGGGGCAGGTTGGAGTGGGATGCAGAATTTGACACTGCTACATTATCTCTACGAGAAAAACGAACGCAGTCATCAATTTTTTACTGCTGTCAATCCTTCGTGTATGATTTTCAAGCGATATACAGACAAATGGAATGGGTATATGGAATGATGGCTACCTGGTTGGTCGTAAAAAACTGGGTATGTATTTTAACATTGGATTGCCAAGAAGTGTTACACATAAGAGTCCCATATGGATTTTTGTCGAAAATAAGTTATCTGTTGGATTGTATTCTGTATCATCACTGAATCACAATGCACAAATAAGATTACCATGTTTGTTTACAAAATATCGGAAAAATACCAAACTTTGGTTGTCCCATTCATAAACCTCAATAAAAATGTAAATCTTGAACAGTGTTTTTTCGGCTTATAGTTTTTCAATATGGGACTCTTATGCTTTTATGGGCAGTGTATCTTTTGCAGTTTTGTCATCATGTTTGGATACCTTTCTTCGTTCGGAATCATTCAACGGAGGATTGATTACAATGCCCACAAATGACAAGGATAAGCCGTACAAATTACAGTGACGACCAGTTTTTATCAGCCCCATGTTGTATTATATGCGGACAAATTCGAAAAACATTTTTTATCTTTTTAAGAACACCAGTATAGTTGAAATATTTTTCCCTTATTCCAAAATTTAACCTCATAACCATTTCCTATTGTTTTGTGTTAACTCGCTTTTCAAAAAATTAAAATAAAAACCCTTTCGACATTTTAGCATATTTTCCATCCGTGGGACAATAAAATAAACCATGGATATGAAAATGCAATAAAAAGATAGTTTGAAATATGATAGTTTAAAAATCAAAAAAAAAATATTATTCCTGTCCACACTGCAAACATATCACGAACCTAAACATTGTTCCATAATATTTAAATGTAGCTTTCAGATGATTCTATAATATATTAAGAATCAGAAAGCTACATTTAAATATGTTTATAACCTTCAAGTTTTGAGAATTCTAAAGCGTACAAATATCACCCGTTTTAAATCCATCAAATTCCTCTCAATAACAAACAAAAAGCAAAACTGCTCCCCCCTCATGTATCAATTTTAATGAAAATTCAATTGATCCCGGGAAATCACGCAGGGCTAGGGGTTCGCTCAGAAACACAAATATTGTTTTCATTTGTGGAGCTAACACCAATTCGGCGCTAGCTTATTCCTGGCCCTTAGTTAGTTTCGGATTCTGATGAGACGAAGTCGAAACGGTAATCCCATATTTTTTTAGAAAGAAACCTAATAAAATTAACAGGTTAATAGTTCGCATGCAAGATTTCAAACCGACACTAAAAATATTTTCTGATCGGAATACGAATAAATGACGGCTTACTTTGGTTTCTTGACGGTTCAACCATGTTTATGTAATCTAGAAAATCATCCTGAAAATACTACTCAATAAATTTCTGCAATCAACTTGTCCATTCTATCTGAAAATCGTAATAATATTTCTAGAAAAGATCCTAGCAACTTACTGTTTTCGGTAAAGTTGTCAACTACATTATGGACAAAGATTTAATAGGATTGGTTTTTAAATTTGAGTGAAAAAGTGATTTTAATGTGAATTAATTTCTCTCCTACTAATTTCCATACAACTGTAAATGGTCGTCAAACAGCGAGATAACATGGTTCTCATGAGTCTCCTACCTCAAGCCTCCACGCGAGTCTAAGTCTACTGTTGATACTAGGCCTTAGACCGGCAACAACTGGGTGCCGATAGTAGCAGAATGAGTGGGTGCGAACGGGTGAAAAGGTGATCGAAGACCAGTCCCAATATGACTTCAATCGATGATCACGGGTCAATAGCAACCCAAGATTAGCCGCGTCTGAATTTTTAATCTAATTTCAAGTTTAGTTATTGCTAACGATCCCATGAATTAGGTAATTAATTTCTTGTATTTCAGAGGAGTCCACAGCATATAAGGTCTTCCGGGATGACAGGTTACCTGCTAGCTAACGGCAGTACGTGTCGTTAGAAACGCGAATGAAGAGTCCAACGAACGCCAAAAAACGCACTTATTGGCGCAGGTTCGTCGACGAGTTAACGAGAGAAATAGCGATAAGCACCCTTTGGGATACGGCTCGATGTGTGCGTAACCGAAACAGTACCAACGAGAACGTGGAAGATTCAAGCCGCTGAAAATTCGCTTTCGCCACGAAGATCTGTCCGGACTCGGTCCCAGTACATAAAACGTATCGCGCCGCACCTCATCACGATACCGCGAACGAAACACCGTTTTCGATGGTGGAGTCCTCACTCACTCTCTTGCCATGTAACAATAACGCCCCGGGATTATACAGAATCAAATTCAATTTGCTGAAGAATCTGCCTGACGCTGTGAAGAGGCGCTTGTCGAATTTATTTCACAAGTTCATCGAGGGTAGCATTGTCCCTCATGACTGTAGGCAAGTGAAAGTCATCGCCATTTCAAAACCAAGAAAACCAGCCTCCGACCACAACTCGTACTGACCAATTGCAATGCTTTCCTCAATGCGGAAGTTGTTCGAGAAAATTATCTTGTTTCGCCTCGACAATTGGGTTTGAGGCAAATGACTTACTGTCAGATACACAATTTGGCTTCCGCAAAGGTAAAGGGACGAACAATTTCCTTGCGGTACTCTCTACAGAAATCCAAATGGCCTGTGCTAGCAAAGAGCAGACGACATCAGTTTTCTTGAATATTGAGGGGGCTTTTGACTCAGTTTCTATCAACGTTCTATCAGAGAAGCTGCACCAGCATAGTCTTTCACCGATTTTAAACAATTTTTTACTAAACCTGATGTCTCAAAAGCACATGCATTTTTCGAATGGCGATTTAACAACATCGCGATTTAGCTACACGGGTCTTCCCCAGAGCTCATGACTAAGTCCTCTACAATTTTTATGTGAATGACATTGACAATTGTCTTGCCAATTCAGGCACGCTAAGGTAACTTGCAGACGACGGGGTTGTCTCTGTTACAGGGCCCAAAGCTGCCGATTTGCAAGGACCATTGTAAGATACTGTTGTATGGGAGTGTCAGTGAGTCGGGGCCTTTCGTTAAGTATGTACCACATCAACACGTCCTTTCTATTATCGGAAAAGATGGTTGTAGACTGCTATGGTGACTCTCAGGCCAACTTCTAGCTTGGACTGGGAATTGATATTCCCATAAATTGTTCCTCAAGTAGTCTGTGTGGGAATGAGAGTCATCAGTCTGCAATCTACAAAGTATACCGTGCTACAAACTTTAAACGTATGTAATGCGAAAATCCAGGAAGCAACCAATCGCTCCCAAAATTTTCAAATTTGTAATTTGGGACCACAGAGCGAACACAAAAAAGCACTCAAGTGATCAGATTGCTTCAAAATTCGTTCCTAACTTGATTTGGCGAAGGGGACACACAAAGTTATGCATTTGCTTTATCTCGGTTTTTCGGGCAAGTTCATATCTTTAACAAACTTGTTTAAAAGGCAATGCCTGTGCTGGAGATAATCATTTTGATTTGGAGTTATTCCGCCGCATGGTACTAGTTTCTTCGTGAGGTAATACATTTTGTAATTTGTTCTCGAATGCTAGCCACAAGGAAAGTGTTTGTGTTAAAATGGCATTGGGAATGAGAATGAGAATCGGAAAATTAAAAAAAAAAGCGGACAACGGAAATAGCGATGTGTATGGGAATAGGAACTAAAATTACAATGGGAATACGAATGGAAATGGAAACAGTAATGGAAATGGGGCTGACAATGGGAATGAGAATGAGTAAATGAATTTCTAGTAGAATACAAATGGAGATGAGAATGAGACTGGAAATGGGTAAGAAAATGAGAATTAGAATGGGAATTGAAATAGTAATTAGGAGACTGGGAATAATAAAGGAATGGCAATGGGATATACACTGGGAATGGAAATGGGCATAAGGGCATAAGAATAAAAAAATTGAAACAGGCTGGGAATAGAAATGGAATTGGAAACTGGACTAGGAATTGGTATGAAAATGAAAATGTGAAGTTGAATGCAAATGGAAGACATAGACATAGAAAAAAAAAATGGTGATGAGAATTGAGATGCGAGTAAAAAAAATACGGACAGGAACATTAGAGTGACAGGAAAAAAATGACCTCTATCGGCCCACCCCTGATTAAATTCCTAGTCCCACCAGGAGTACTTGCATCAAATTTGAAGCAAATCAGACAAGTCTAGCTACCGGACCAACGTGCCTGAAGTTTGTATGGGATTTTTCGACAATTCACATGGAGAAAACCCACTAACTCGCATTTTTGCCGCTAGGTGGCATTGTATGTATCGTATTATCACTTTAAGTAAAAATAAGAAAGATAACTTAATTGTCCACAACTTTGCCGAAGACTGCTAATGAATTCGGCTTTGTTAAAAGAAGTTATTAAACTTTTAGTGAAGTGATGTTTGAGTCAGTTTTGCATGGGGCCTAGCAGTGCATGGTTGTGTACCAGTACTCGATTCGCGCGAATTAAACATTTTTGTGAAATGGGAATGGAAATTGGATAGAGTAACAATGGTATTGGGAAAAGAAATGGAAATAGGAATTTAGAAAACAAAGGAAAATGGAAAAAGTTAGAAAAGGGATTGAGAATTGCATTGAAATGGGGATGATGACAGAAACGAGAATTAAAATGGGTATCAGAATGCGAATGGGATTCAGAATAAAAACGGAAATGAAATTTTTTTTTTCCATGCGCAAATGGAAATGAAAATGGGAATAGGAAAGAAAATAAAAATAAACATTAGTAAGAGAATGGACAGGAGATGGAGATGGTGATAGGATCTGGAAATGGAAACAGATATTGGGAATAAAGATAAGAATGAGAATTGAAGCGGGAATGGTAATTTTTATTGAAAACAGGAAGGAGAATGAGATTGAGGAATAAAATGAGAATAGGGATGCGAATGAAAATGGGAATATGGTAGAACATAATGGGCCCGAAAATGGGTATATGAATGAAAATAGAAATGTAAATATAAGGCCATTACAAATATTTTTTAAAAATTATGTCACCCCCCCCCCCCCCCTTCAAAATCGCTGAAAAAAATCAGGGGGCAAATAATTTTTTTAAATTAACCAGAATTCAAAAAATTGACACGTTTTATAGAACAACAATAGCTTCCATAGAGTTTTGCTTTTCGTAACTGAAAACTATTATGGTAGTTTTAGAAATTACCATCCCATGATAATTTTTATTTTGACCATTCTCGGGTAAATGTGAAGTTTAAAAGAGATCATCGATCCAGTCCAACACCAAATGAAACGTTTGCTGGTCGCGGAAGGAAGGACCCATCTGTGTATTATCAAACAAACATCCCGAGCAGAGTCTGATAACAAATTGAGAACTAAACTTGATGTTGTGATGTAGTAGGGAATGATTGCTCAGGTTGTTATCATTTTGGTCGTTTTAACGGTTAAAAGATCAAAATCGAAAGCAGAAAAATTGCACTATGACATCAAACAGAAAACTATTCATGCTATCAGTGAAAGCAAATTGAAAACTCATTGAGATGGTGAAATATTTCATTGATAACAAAATAAGTAATCAATTTGATGAAATAGAAACAAACATTATTTTGTAAAAATGTAAGCACATCAAAATGAGATCAAAATATGATGTTATATCTGAAAAAGTTTAAACTGATATCAAAATAAGATTTCAATTTGATGCTTGATATCAAAATATGTTGTCTATTTGCTGTAATTTTGATGTTGCACTTTGCTCGGGATCTCATGGAAAGGCTAATACAGACCGACTTCTGAATCGATTCCATTTTAAACGCAACAGTCGATAGAGACATAATCGATCGTTGCATTCGAAAATAATTTCGATAAGGAAACAATCTGAATTCAAATCAAACTCCTGGAGATTTATATGTGGTTCAATATTCAATATACATGAGCTTTACCGAAAGGTTTTTGACATTTAAAAATTTCATATGGGATCGTAGTATTCATACCGTATATCCGCAGCCATATGTGCGATTCTCATGAACTTGATCAGATCAAAATCTGCTACTAAACCTTCCATTTAAGGCTAAGCTTGTGAAAATCGAATAAGCCGTTTTCCAAGAACTCGAAGAGACATTAATTCTGAAATATTCCAAGAACCAGAAACATGCGAAATTTTCGAGATAGACGCTGGAATCAAAAGAACTTTGTCTGGCCATCAGCGATCAAGAATGCTCTAGCAAAGCTAAATATAAATCTTACAAATAATGGTATCATCGGCACTTACCGCAGGAAGAACCGGGAATCCATTATCGATGTCAATTTTTGTAGCCTTGGAGTAACCGGAAAGATGGACTGAAAAGTGTGCGAGGATATATCCACAGCGACCACCAAGCGATTTGGTACAGCATTGATAACAGGACTATGAACTACACATGTATATGAATATGTAGGAGATATATAAACGAGAAAACTAGAAGTGGCAGGGTCATTAGAACAGGCTTAATATCGTGCGGGCTTAATTTTTGCCTTCTGATAATGAGGGTCGAGCTTAGGCAGAATAACTACGAATCACCCGAGTTCACTATCATGTGTCCTTGATAAAGGTAGACGTATCTTACTCAAGTACTATGGCTCTAAGTTTCATAACTTTCCCTACCCAGTAATCTCTAGCTAATTGAATGTCGTTAAAACGTAAAAAAAGAAAATGTGACTAACATAGTCGAAATAAAAAAAAGGAAAAAAGAAAAAGAAACTGATGGGAATCCATCGGCAGCGGTGGGTAGCCGCTGTAGACACAGCCATTGCCTTACACAACGTAGCAAACCCGCCACGACTGTAAGAACAGTGACAATAGTCTAATAAAAATCTATCCCGGCATTCAAAAGGCATACAGAGATGAACAGCAGCAATCATCATTCAGATTGATGCTAATCGTCGACAGGTTTTCAGTGGTGATCTTGCGTGGCTTAATTTTTGCCGGTTGTCACGGTAAAGATAGATACGTCTACCTTTATCAAGGACACATGATAGTGAACTCGGGTGATTCGTAGTTATTCTGCCTAAGCTCGACCCTCATTATCAGAAGGCAAAAATTAAGCCCGCACGATATTAAGCCTGTTCTAATGACCCTGCCACTTCTAGTTTCCCGATCTGTTTACTTCATATATAAACGAGTGAAGATGGAAAACAGCGATTTTTCACAGGAACGTGTCCGTCGAAGAACTTGAATTTGAGGGTATCCTTTTCAACCTAAATGCGAACGAGTTCACGGCACTACTAACAAGGGCGTATAACGCGACCATACCAAGGGATGGGAAACCGAAACGGTCGCCGGGTGCAATACGACGATTATCGATCTACGTATAAGTTGCCTCCGAGCTTGAAGAAGAAGTCGGAGATCACTTCGGTTTCTCATCTCGCTCAATTTAGAAGCTAGAAATCGCTCCGCTGCAATAGCAGGGCAAGTAATCAAATTTATCCGCGCGACGCTTGACAAAAATTGATTCCTTCTGCCTAGTGTGTGATACGTGAACAAACAATGAGTGATAATGCCAAGCAAAAGTATATCACGATGCGGGCAAACTGTGTTGCTGTTGACTACACGAAATATCCGGTAATAACATCAATTCATGAAGGGGAGCAAATGTTGAAGGTGAACTTGAAGTTCAACGTAGCTTGCGGTACTTTATGTGGTGCAATTCCACCATTTACGTCGTGCGGTACTGAATATGTTAAAAAATATTAGTCAATCAGAATCATTCGCCTCCCAGAACAACATGAAACACATCATCGAATGTAATAACATTTTATACAGTATCCCAACGTATATAGATGTTGACAGCATTGAAATAAAGATACATGACCTGGCACCACGTACTAGTTCCTTCGCTTTCAAACAAATCCTGTCAAAATACGGAGAGGTGAATAGTGTTAAGGAAGATAGTTGGAGGAACTACTTCCCAAGACTCCGCAACGGAGTTCGTGTGGTGAGAATGCGTCCGACAAAACCTATTCCCTCTTACTTGACTTTCACATGCAAATCACCTCATGGTGTTGAATATTCTCAACGAACACTAGTCACGCACCCAGGACAGATTCCTACCTGTCAATATTGTAATCATCCGCTACACCACGGGAAACCTTGCGCAGAGACTGCTAAAGAAATTCCACCTGATACGACCAAAGCCGGTATACAATCATCGTATGTTAAACCACAACCAGTTGGTAAACCAAAGACTGCAGACCGGAAATTCACAAACACTCAACAACGATCGGCCCCAGTACCACTAAACCAACTGCCATTACCAACATCGAAGTAACAACGATTACAGCAAATGTTTCCAAACCAACAACCAACACCACCAATAAGGAATCTAATACCGATGAAGAAGGATTTACAATAGCGACCCGTAAGCACAAACAACAAATAAGAACATCCGACGATGAGCAAGATGAATGCAGTACCGATGATGACATGGACGTAAACGAAAACGCGAGAGAAGACGGACCAAATGACCCCCAAGGAGCGCTCCACGGCTCAGTTGTGCTCACGCATTGTGCCGTGTCAAATATATTTAAAATTAAAAAAGAAGTCAGAAAGCTCTAGGGAAGCGAGCTGCAAGAACCGCTCTCAACAAAGCAGTCAAGCTGTACAAGAAAGCCTTGCCACAAAGCCAACCCGAATTTCCTTAGGAGAGACCTACAAAGTTGGCATAACAAAGATAAAAGGCTCAGTTGCACCACCTGAAAGGTGCCCGGAAAAGATGGAGGTCACCATCGAAAGGTTTTCCCCCACAACATGAATCTATTTACGCTGTACAGTGAGGAGGATGATCACAAAGATGAAGATCGATTTACCAACAAACAGCTTATCGAGATGGCGAAAGCCATAAAAGTGAAGCGATACATAAGAGCCCGGATATGTTCAAAACGATCCGATAATTGGAAGCGACAAAAGCTGATGTTGCTTCCGATGCCGGGACAACATGGAAATCTTTCAGCGTAGTCAATATATCCCTTGGTAATGTTAGAGAGAAGGAGTAATCCTGAACAAGCTAACGAAGTACGCGGACCGTGAGAACGGCATCTCATGTAATTCGGCTTCCTTATAGACAGGTCTACAGTGAAATCCATCCAAACGGTTGTGGGAGCTGTGGAGACAGCAGAGATAAGGATATCTTTTTTGCGTGGTGGTTCCCTTAGGTGTGAAGAATGCTTCAATAGTACTAGCTGGGAAGCAATCGCCTATTCGCTGTACAGCATGAGTAACTCTGCAGGATATTATAGAGCTACTTTCAGTACCGAACACTGATCTACGAGACAGATAAGGGGGAATCACAACTACAACTGACGTTCCTCGACTCGACGCTGTGGAACGCAGTGTACGATGGAGTATTGAAGCTGAACCTTCCCAGAGATATAACGATTTTCGGCTTCACGGATGATGTGGTGTTCCAAGTAATCGGACAATCGCTAGAAGAGGAGACACTCGACACGGAGACGATTGCCCATCATAAAACAGAGTTGGTGATGACTAGCAGCCGAAAGACAGCGCGGTCGGAAAATATATCATCGACTTGAACTTTTAAAGTCACGACGATTATGTTAAGGGGAAGGCTGTGAGAGCAACCACAGCTTTGCTTGAGGCGCCAGTGTACTGGGCACCACGAACCAGCGGAAATCGCTGGACCGAAGCATGTGAGCAGACTAGTTTCACCGTCAGGGACAAGATCGAGTAGGTCGAGTGAAGCACCAGCGGTGGGTCGTCGAGTTTTCAACGAACCGGAAGCAGCGAACCAGAAGCTACGCTCCATCCGGTATCGCCGAACCGTCCTCGCCAAGTACTGGTTGGCCCTTTGAGTAGGATTTATGGACTATGCGAGTAGATTGCGACAAAACTGGGAGCTAAATGACTCGCGCAACAGGCATCGGTATCGGGAGAACTTCCGACGAGGAATTGAGATGGCTCGCGAAAACAGGAAGTAAATGGTTCACAGAAACGGGTGCCAAATGGCTAACGGAAGTTCACCACTGCGATTAGCCGGATATGTGTTCGGAGCTAAACCGCTCTAATGTATCATTTTGTCTTAAGACTGAATCAGTCTCCCCACGATATTAACGCTTCGATGCAGTCTCGTGGAACAAAAGGAAGGAAGAAAAGTGAGGACTGTTAGTAGTGGTTAGGCACAAAAGTGAGTCCCACCTAGGGCCAATGCAGTTTTGAAGCTATTTAACCATACTATAAAACATACAGACATTTTCAGATATCGACGAACTGAATCTAGTGGTATATGACACTCGACACTCCGGGTGTAGCTTAAAAAGTCGAGTTTCAGAGTGATTGCACAGTCTTCCTTATATGAAAAACCTTTGACCGATTTTCATGCCTTGTGTGTACAGTCGGTCCTTGTGCCGCCACAACGGAACGAAAACTATTCAAGCTACCAAAAGTTAATACCTTAATGTACTCTTAAATGTTTACATTAAGTTCATAGAGAACTTTCAAGCTTTTATTGGGAATTTAGAAATTGCACTGTTCGGAAAATTATTTAAAACGAAAACTTTAGCATCCCTTTCCTATGTGAACTTTTGATTGATTCAGTAATGTTTGCTTGAATTTTTCTAGTAAAACAAATAGCTCAACCCCGCTATACGAAATCACCCTGCGGAAACGTCCACGAGAACAATCGAAAGAAAATGTAAAAAAAAAAATTGTGTTTATTAAAATAAATATTTATTTTTTGTTTGCCCCCCCCCTTCAGAAAAAAATTTATACTTGGACATAATTTTTAAAAAAGATTTGTAATGGCCTAATTAGAAATAGAAATCAAAATGGAAATGAAGATGGAAAAATAAATAAAATTGGCGATGAAATTGGAAATAGGAATAAAACTAAAAATTTAAATACAAATGCAAACGAAATAGTTATGGGAAAGGGACGTGCATAGCGTAGCTGGTAAATCGATTACCTATACGCTGCTCACCTGTGTTCGATCCCCAATGCATGCAGGGTTAGAGATTTTTGCAACCCGAAAATAAGCCAATGGACCTAAAGTTAAAACCTCTAGAATCGAAATAAAAAATATTAAAATAGAATTAGAAATAGAGATGAGAATAAAATAAAGGATAAGCGTGGAAACGGAAATGGGAATGAGAATATGAATGGGAATGCGTGTCTATTTACCACGTTTTCAGACCGGTTGAAACCTTGTCGTGTTCGACAAAATGTCGGACGTTGTTCTGATTAATGAAACTTTCTGCTCCGACTCAACTCATTGAACGTTATCGGAACAGCACTGCGTACGTATTGGATTTGAACATGGGATACGTCTGCAAGTTTAATTTCCGTGTTTACCTTTAGTAGCTATTCCAACATGCAAATCGTAGGCCTAACGTGAGTTTTTTTCAAGTCAATCACAGTGGGAAAACGATTCACAAGGACATTCTATTCTACTGTGAATTAATTTCACTTCACACGATACCGTACTGATTGTACAGTGGATAAGCAACAAAGCATACCATTTGTTTCACAAGATATACAGTTCAGGACCCTATGGAAAATCCACCCCGTTGACTTCTTTTAACAAAGCTGGGGTGATTTGCAGTCTTCGGCAGAGTTGTAAGAAATAAAATTATCTCTCTCATTCACACTAGGTGTAATACTTTGATGGCCATAGTACCACCTAGTTGCGCAAATGCGTATAAGAGAGTTTTCTTCATGTACATTATCGAACAATCTCATACAAGCTTCAAGCTTCCAAACCAGTAGCTAGACTTGTACGATTTGGTTCAAATTTTTGGAAGGCACTCCTGATGAGACTAGGTATCGACTTGAAGTTGAACCATTTCGAAATTCAGCATTCGAAATTCAGCATTCTAAATTCAACATATTCTCTCTATCCTATCTTTTTTCCTTCCCCGTGAACAATGATGCTGTTGAGGCATTTATAAGGTTGGGATTTGTAGTCACTCGCTGATTATTGTATCCCAAATTCTGATGTGCTTATGTACTAGCGGATCCAGGGGTAGACAGGGGGTACGAGTCCCCCGTCTACACAACCAAAAAGTGTTCTAGTAGAAAAGCGTCTGCATACAATGGTTTGGCAATTAAATGCTTTTGCTAATCGTTAAGAAAGTTGTTTGCTTGGATTATTGTACCACTTATTGCACCAATACCGTAGATTAATAGAACAAACAGCAATGGTCCTAAGTGGCTTCCTTGAGGAACATATTAAGTAAATCGAGCTAATATTGTACTCACTCTAACGACAGGCGAGTCATTTCAAAAGAAAGGGGATAACAATCAACTGTTCAATAACTGAAGAACCTCTAGTTCCTGGCGTAACCGTTGCGACATTGTTTTTAGAACATAAATAACAGGCATCTCAGTCGTAGTTCATACGATGAGGTAACACTAATTCTAGCGTAGTGATTGATTTCTAGGACTGTATGATTTGTAAAACTCCTCTCCCCTTTGGTGAGGGCTGGATCCCCCGTTGAGTACGTTACAATGCCTTACACATCATTACGCACAAGGTGCGTCATATGTTGCGATAAGCAAAGACCTATAACCATCCCAAATCATAGGGCATAACATCTGAGGGTGGTAATTCGTCGTAATGCTCGGCGCCATATAAGCCTCCTAGATTTTATGATTTAGTGGTTTATGAGGACTGTGTTAGAATATCTAAAAAAGTTATGATGAAGTCCAAAATCCCCGGATAAAATGACCATACAATAGCCTAGAGGTATGGTGCCATAATCAAGTAACTTTTAAGTATGACACCAGCTATTTTCTGTCCAGTTCACATCGAAAGAGAGGAGAAATTTTCGCATCTAAAATTTGTCGAGATTATCAATTTTACAATAGATCATATCAAATTGCTATCACGGCACCTCCGCAATCATACGTATCGCGTGAATGCGCGTAGCTGTATCTGCATATGGGTCCGTATATAGACTTCTAACGGCATTTCACATTAAGTTTTTATGCTCCTAGACATAGGGTTTTATAATTTTTTTTAATCAAGGAACAAACTGGAAATCTACAATACATACAGGTGAGTGTTACGATGATCATGATAATCACTAAAACTCTCTAATTCACAAGCGAGTCGATATATCGAGCAACGATATGTTTGCTTTGCAAGGCTAGGTTGTGGGTGATCCAATGTAGCTTCCTTCCCTTTTCGAATGAGAGAAATCCGCTGATCTGATACAAACTATTTCGTGACGCATGGAACACGGAACACTAGAACGGGATTCACCAGAACATATCACTTCGATCCCGACGACCTTGTCGTGCAGAATGGACTCTAAAGCAGCTGCCAAAAACAGACACTCCAGCTAAAAAACTTTGAATCGTCTATTCAATAAAATAAGTCACACCACCCCGCCGAACAAGTATCGCCGTCAGGCGTGTTAAATTATGGGAAAAGCGGCTGTAGTCAGGCAACTTTGGCCTCGGGGGTACCATAATGTAATAACAACGGCATGCATGCGTGCGTGTATGGTGGCAATTGAACTACGGGATGGATCGATGGATGTGTGTGCCCCGATATGCTGGGATAGGGCACGACTACAGGCAAGATTGCGCTCGGAGGGCGCTGCAGCACGATATAAACAGAATTAATTTCGCCAATCACAACCGATATTGTTGTTGTAGGGCTGTTACATGCGTGGTGTAGCGGCACTTGTCGCGAGCTGTTCCGCCCTTACTTTTCACCGTTTGCTGTAGAAGGGATGGGCGTGATTTTTGACGCTTCGATTGATTCCGATCATGGTGTATGCGTGTTGTGGGGTGGTAAAATTTTATGGCGTAAACAATAAAAGAATCCGCTGGATTCTGTTATTTATAGTTTCTCTGTAAAAATGTGACTTTGCGCCAAATTGTAATCATTTCTGGATATTTATTCAACCGAGAACGAACGATTTCATTGTTTTGTTGTGACAAGATTCAGCAACCTGTGCAACCACTGAAACGTTGGCCGAACCCGACATTAAATATTCCGGAGTCTTTTCCCCGGTGACCAAACGACCACCCTATATACTGCATGATTTATGCGAAGAATTTAAATAAAGCTGGCCAGGCTGAACTGGGCTGGGTTGATCGATTGTAATCTGACTGCCGATGGTGTCCGTTATAATGAGGGATGATTACGTTGATTTCCATTGTCACACAACTGGGCGCGCAATTAGCTGTTGTAACAACCGGACCGGACTTAGCTAACCGATGCTGGTGGCGGCGATGGCGTTACTGGTTTGATCAGACAGGTTGATAACAGTGACCGATAGTCGCTGCACGTTTATGAAACGGACGGTTGACATACTTGACAGTGCACATACTCACCACACCAGCCATAGATGTCACACTACTATTAGGACAGCAGTAATATAACTATTTATTCCACATATTGTAATTCTTCAAGCAACAAATATGGCTTCTACCTTGTTTCCGATTTAACAATAGATATAGTCTCGTTAATAACACCGAAAGGTGCCAGTCCACCGGACCGATCACCTCTCAGTGTGATTATATTGATAAGTAATAAAAAAGCGAGCAAATGTAGGCATATTAATAATGCTATTGAAGGGGAAAAAGCCTGTGAGTAGCCAACCGCTACATCGAATTGGTAGGGGCTATTGAAGGTGATGCGCATCAACGGTGGTGGTGAGCGGTCGGTCGGCAACGATGATGACGTTGATAATACAGCCGATATGTAAATTGGGTTGGATATTCAATTATTGGATTTCTATGTAAATGTTTCAATTTTGTGGAATAATTACAGTATGCAAATTATGCAGTGTTCGTTTGCGGCCGACATTGCGTCCAAGTCAAGTTGGCTGATGTGTTGTCTTTTTTGGAGCAGCTTGCTTTTTCGTTCGGTATATGGAATCGCAATATTTGCGGGAAGGTGTTCCAAACTTGACACATTTTCTGGCAGGATGGCAGAGGTATGTTGGCAAGTTCTCGAATCGGACTCAGCGACTGGGGGTACTCGTTCTAGTTTCTTCAGCAGGTTAACACCTTTTTCCTCACACGGAAAAAAACCACTTGTATTTTCGTAGTTTTTTAACATAATAGAGCATTATTACGAAAATCGCGATGACCGTGCCATACCTCTCCGCAGCCGAAAAGGACAATGAAATAGAATGTAGTGGTCAGAGCAGGAATCAGAGGCAGGTAAGATATGGATTTCAGACAAGTGTGAGGACAAAAGTGAGGACAACATGGAACGATGTCCCCAGCGAATTCGAGTTTATTTTCAACAATAAATTCGCCTGCAAAAAGCTGCTGATCTGGAAAGAGATTTGCAGCAGCGGACTCAAAACTAAGCTTCTCATCGAAACGATGGACTAGAAGTTGTATAAACAAGAGTGCCCAGATAAATGAAAACTACAATTCATTAAAGTTCACAACGGTCCACTGCAGTTCTGTTCAAATTTTGTAAGCTTGCTCTTCAACCGGGGTGAGCTGCAATAAGGTGGATTTCGTGGACAAAAGTGCACGGATAAAAAAATTCTCGAAGGCCCCCCTTCATATATTGACAAATGTCAACGTAAACTCGGATGCCAAATTTCACTTCATTTGGACATTTTTTGACTCCGTCCACTTCAAATGAAGTTTTTTCTATTATCACCATTGAAAAATATGAGAGAAAAATACATTAAATGCTATAACTTTTGAACTAGCTTTCAGATAAAAATATCTTATACAACCTTAGTATTTAATTGGAAAATTACGGTAATGTGAGGTTTTTGATTCTCAAAATCCTCCATTTTAATACTATTTCTGCTCTATGCCTCACATTATACATTTTTCGTATTTCTTCTAATGTGAAAAGATCTCAAATGGAATACGAGATGTTGGGGTTCTAAGGCATTTGGTCATATGATATCAAATTTTATCGTTTTTTCTGTGCGTTCCGTATATGTTGCATCCATAAAATGAGAAAATTATGCTTAAGAAATGATTTACTCGAATATCTTGGTTCGTCAGTTAGAGGCCATCAAATATGGTGCCACGAAGAAACTTGTATTGGGTTCGGCCATTAGGCCGAAGCTCACTAGGCCGAAGGCAAGTCGGTCGAATGGACATTTGGCCGAGTAGGCATTAAGCAGAATGGACTTTCGGCCAAATGGATACTAGCCCGAATGGACATTAGTTCGAAAAGACATTAGGCCGAAGGGACATTAGGTCGAAGGCATATTGGGCCCAAGGTACATTAGGCCAAAGGGATATTAGGCCAAAGGGATATTAGGCCAAAGGGACAACTGGTCGAAAGGACATTAAACCGAATGGTCATTAGATAAATATACATTAGACCGAATGAAAATTAGGCCGAATGGATATTAGGCCGACTGAACATTAGGCCGAATGGACAATAAGGTATATGGGCATTAGGCCGAGGGCCAAAAAACCGATTATTTAACAAAGGAAGAAATTCGTTTTATTTTCTGTACGTATAATGTTATTCAAATTGTCTTTATCTACGCTGTGCCAACTTCCAATAGTAACAAACTAGTGCGAATTTGACACGAAAACTTGGTGACTTTTTATTCGGTTCCGATTGTGATCGCTTGTGTTGCATCGTACAAACGCCACGATTTGTACTCAGCTTCTTTTAAAGGTAAAGCTAATCAAATATTACGACGTCATTAAAACGCTTGCAAACACATTTCTCTACACACCCGGACCTTTCCGCCAGTGAGTTGTCGCTTTTCAATACAGCGTTTCAATAATAAAATTTATTAAAATAATCCTTCTTTTTATCATGAGCTGTTCTTTCAAATTGTGTAGAATGTAAAAAATTCTACGATGCAATTTGACCCATACGATAATTAACAGCTCTATGATTTCTGAATATCTGGAAGAATTAAAAACGACATTCTTTTGAATTTATTCTTCTGGGCCATTGATTTCTACACTGCTTGGGTCTTGCGGCGAAGCTAGTGTAATGCCACTTTGCCGCATAATCGAGATGAAGAATTCGTAGCGGCGTGAAGCCGTAGCCATAATGTTTATTCCATTACGTCAGTAACAAAAAATCAAAAGAATGAACAACATAGCACCACAAACATTTTTTCTCGGAATCCTAGCAGCAGTCGTAATCACACCAATATCAATAAATCAACACCTTTTGAAACTCCTTGAACAACAAATTTGATCGATTTCAGTAAGCTGACAAAATTGGGTGTAGACAAAAAATTTGGTCACCACTGTAGTAACTACCAAACAAATACGAAATCATTCGAAACATTTTTTTAGCAGCATTATTTATCATTATTCATCAACATGACACTGTTGCTAGATCGCAGACATTATACCATCAGGTGTCAGCACGGATACTGCCCGGTTTGATCAATTTGGACGAATCTGCACACTTAATTTTTTCTGTCGAATCTCAGCTTTTTTCCATTGTTTTGCCGAAATCTCAACAGCTGAGATCTCAGTAAACATTTTTTTGCTGAGATCGCAGTAAAAGTGACATTTGATAGCTGAGACTCGGATTATATTTCATCGAAAATCAGCTTACAAATCTGATTTTACTGAGATATCAGTTGTAAAATTTTCTGACCACACGGTTGTTGGGAAATTGCCGATACGAATTGAGTGCGTAGTGCGGATTGAAGTATACACATACAAGTCTTAAGATTTTAGATACACCAAACACTTGATAAAGTTGACCTTGAGATATTGTTAACTAAGCTTGCCAAACCAGAAAATTCTAGTAGAATCTGCTACTGACTTCAATTGTACATTGTAGACCGTTATTCATGGTAGTACACTAGACCCAATACTCTTCTCGCTGCTTGTGAATGATGATGGTTTTCGTTGTAAGGCTGATTTTCTCCACTTTCGCCATTGAAATATTTCTCGTTATGCGGAAATAATCCAAATAATATTCAAGAATTACAAAGAATTCCGTGATCGTTTGTGTTTCAAAGCATTTTATTTCACATTTAGCAAATCAATCCGCTGAAACAAAACATAGAATATTAAGACCATGGGTTCTCGCAAGGGCTCCCTGTTAGAATCTCTCACTACAATTGCAGACGAGGCGGAAAATGTCACCTAACAAAAAACCCTTTAAGGTCAATTGAAGCGGATCGTGATTCTGATTGTGATATTGAATGTACGGTAGATGTGCGACGGTAGGGACTTTACGATCGCGTGGGAATTGCCGTATATTTGATCGCGTTTGAGACCGCGTTGATCAGATTATAAGTTCTATAGTGTTCACTAAACCATTGGGGCGTTTTTGTGTTTGCGAAATCTTGAGCGTTATGCGTAGAAGATCGCAATGTGCGTTTTTTTGGTATAACAGCAAAGACTCGAAGATCGCGTATAAGCAAATTCGCGTGTATAATTTCGTGTTTGTAATCGTGTGATTATAAAGTAGAAGCTTCCGGACGTGGCCGATTCATGATCGCGCAGCATAATAGCATTTGTAACGCTATCAATCTCTGTACAGTAATAGCACAATATTTTGCCTCTTCGACGTAATACCAGTATTATATTAGAATATAGGGCTAAACGGCTCTTTAAGACTGCCCTAGATTCAAATCTGAAAATCAAAAATAGATATTAGGCTACGTTATAATGCTTATTGGTTTCTTGGGAATATCGTTCGGACTGCCTCGTTCTCTACTTGATACCATGTCTTGGTTATAGTGAGCTCAATTCTCACAATCTCGCGCCACTCATCCACTGCTCTGCGACCAACGTCGTTCGAGAAGTTCGTCCATCTGGGCTTGTGGACTCATGTTTGAGACCGCATTTGTAAATTTATGAGTTTTTTGTCATCGTGAGCGTGCATAATAGCGAAGGCCTCAAGCGTTTGTATGTAAGCGGGTTGTTCGTCGGTATAAATACGATTTTGCATAATCGCGGTGGTCTTGACTGGTCGCGCCGATCGTGAACACGACACTTAATTTTCAGTGTGCGCTTAAGAGTGAGTTCCTTCGTATCACCCAATCATGTCGAGGAACGTTTTCTGGTGTATATGAGCGTCATTTTTCATTGGTCCAACTGAATTCATGGGCCTAGACCGAGGCTATAGATTGCCGGACGTGATCAATACATGGTCGCGCAAACACCAGCTTTTGTACATTCACGTTGGAGAGATCGTTTGTAAATTTATAAGTGATAAACGATTCACATTATCACCGGGATGTTGTCATGTTTGGGAGATTGTGCGCATAGGTATTTGTAGGTGATCACTATGGGCTGCCAAAGATCATCTGGTATATTGTCATCTTCGGAAGTCCTCCAAGTTTAAAAGAGCCGCAAATCAGGGCTCATCGCCAAGCCCATGGAACCTCCAGAGGGAACTTGGCCCTAAGCCTAATTTGTACATTATTTCAACCATGGCATAAGTGGGTAATAAAGGTCGTCAAATTGAGTACTAAATTTGATAACAATGTAGCTTAACTAATGATATAGTAATCGTAGCCTAAGTTTCTATGTGTGTTTCTATAAGCACTGTAGTGCTGCTTTAGTGGAAAATACCCCGGATCACGTCAAGGTACAGTATCTTGATGAGGGATATGCATGCATACTTCAAGGATCTTTAAAGCATGTATGCTTTACATATACGTTTAGTGCTATTGTAGAGCAAATATAAAGCCAATATAATGCTAAAGCGTTGCTGTGGATAGATTCGTTATGCATTCGGTATATTTCAATGCGTTCGAACATATGCATTTGCCGTGTGAATGACGAGGTAAGGTAATTTTCGTAAAACATTATTCATGCCGTGTGAGAAACAAATTCCGTTAAAATTAAAAATATTCATCACATATCATTAGACGAGAGTCAATTACAGTTATAAACTGTATTTGCATTTTCCTCCTTTTTGTTCATCATACCGAAAAGGAATTGCAAGAAAGCGTTGCAAAAACATTGAGGAACAGCCAATTGAAGTTTTCTAATAGAATGAGTAAAGCCGATAGCAGGCTTTCTAATTTGACAATTCTTTATTGGCGTTATACAATAGCATTAATAATGCAGAAAACAAGATCTATGGCTCGAGTGATTAAAAAGTACAAGGAAACTCTCACAATGGCCCGTCAAGTGCAAACCAAGCGTCGGAGTGAAACCGTTCATCGTCAACTGCGATTCAGTCGAATTCGGTCATTCGAAAAATCAAGGCTGATCCTAACATATCTGATTGTGATTTGTACTGTGCGTAGAATACGTCACTGAGAAGAGTATAAATGTTTCTGGGAAAGTAAACAGCCCTGCTAAAGTCTCAAACAACAAACACTGGCCAGAAGCCGACCGTACGATTAGGCACTAGCAGATGTCGATGTGTTTATACAAAAGCTAATTTCAACCAAATCTCATGATTCGAATTCTTCAAGCCTTCCACTGCTCCTATCAAATTCGAGCTTGTTTTCGCGGATAAGTCCGCGAAAAAATATGTTCTGGCAAGCGATTTGTTCCTGCAACAAGAAAGTTAACGTATGTGTGACGGATAAACCTATGAATTCGAAATGCCTCAACAAACGGATGTTACTCTTCAATAAATCCCGTGATGGTTGTTTTGACCAGATCTAGCCAACTGTCATTACTACAAGGCCGTGTTCCAGTGGTACAACGACAATGAAGTCCAATTCATACCAAAAGAGCTGAATCCACGGTTTCGTCCAACAGAGAACTATTGAGCGATAATGAACCGGAAACGGAAGATGAAGGAGGTAGTCACTAGCGACATGGGATGAAGAATTTTTTCATCCTTGGAAAGATTTTTCGATTGAAAGAATGATTTTAAAAATATAAGCAATTGAAAATGCCCAGTTCTCCAATGATCGGACCTTTATGCAGAGGAGATATTGGCGTTACATTGTTTCCAGATTTTGACGGAGTTGCCAGCCTTTTTCAAATATTCATATACTTTGCTTAAAACGATCTTAAAAATATGACCATAAAGAATCTTACGCAATTTCGAACACGTCTCACTAGCCTCTGACGTTTTGCGTTGTATCACACTACATAGAAATTTTTGAAGATCACATGAATCTGATTTTAAAGTTCAGACACTGTATGTAATTTATATTAATTTTAGGTACCAGCTGATGTGTTCGCGGAGTAATTCGGGGAATTTGATGGACTTCGCCTGGCAAACGAAATCTTGCTGCTTCACATACAATCGGGATTCATCCCGCTGTTTGGCGCGAAGTGAAGGCAGTTTTAACTCCTGAAACCCGGTTCCTTCAGTTACCCGTTACAATACATACAGATATTCTACAATCTCGACGAACTGAGTCGATTTGTATAAGAAACCCAGCCCTCTAGTCCTCGGTTAAAAAGTTGAAATTTCGAGCGATTGCATAACTTTTCTATATGAGAAAGGTAAAAAGTTTCAGAGAATGTCATGTGTAACCGCACCCTCATAACTCATAACTCCGGGACCAGAACCCCGATTTAAATGAAATTCGATAGCAGGTAATAAGGACTATACCATTGATTTGAGCTTAAGTTTGTGAAAATCGAGTTAGCCATTCCGGAGAAAGAGGTGTGTATTTGATTCAAAGATCATAGGTAGCCAAAGGGGTTTAAACAGGGTTTGATTGGGCGTCCGTGAAGCAGAATCACGAGTTTCAGCAATTTAGAAAATATTCAAAAAAAAAATGTGTGCCATATAGATAGCAACGTAATTTTGGTTTATTTTGGAATTTGATGTGTGATCGCACTCTTCAATCCGTAACTCTGGAGCCAGAACTCCAATTCAAATCAAATTCAATTTTTTTATACGTTTATTTGACACGGCATTTTCGAAAGCTTTTTACGCCAAAGTTTCTTTTTTTACGTAGCATGTTACAAAAATCCTTAAGACTAATTTTAACTATACTAGTAATTTGTCTAAAACTAACACTGTAATCACTTTAATGTTTACTTTTTTCTTAGATTCTTGTATTTCATAAATATCTTGTAGTTTCGTATGTATTTATTTACATTTTTCTGCTATTGTCTGAACTTAAAACAAAACTGAATATTTTAGGACACTTTAATTAGTGAATGATTAGTCATGAGGAGATGAACCTAATTAAATTTTACAGACGCTGTTTTAGATGATGATAGATAAGTTCCACGTATAGAGGATCGCGGTAAGCCAGGATGTCTCTAACAGAAACATGGATTGGTCTTCGTCGGACTTGTAAAGAATCTACTAATTGTGATCTGGCTTCACGATATTCAGTGCATGACCAAACAAAATGCTCAATGTCGTGGTAACCCTCTCAACAAGCACAATGATTACCCTCTGCCAGCCCAATACGGCGGAGATGCGCATATAAAGTATAATGATTGGACATGAGCCTAGACATCCCTAGTAACAATTGAGGTTTTATGACACTCTTGAAGTCTCTCTTAAAATTTAGATTGCACTTGTAGTGTGCTATAAAACTTGAATTGTTACTTGGGATAACAAGGATGAAGTCCCGACTTACATCCGACTTACATCCAATTGAGTGTAGCCATCGTCCCAGATCTACATTGTTTCAAGATATTTGCCAACTAGAGAGAGTCCTCTGATGAGAAGTGCTATAAAACTCATTGAAAGCGATGGGTGTTGCATATATTTCGCCATCTAATGTACCAATCTAAATTATCAGTTTTCTCATTGCCCGCAATAGGGCAATGGGCGGGGAACCACACTAGGGTAAATTGATAATATTTTCTTGTTAGGTTACTCAGAAATTCTCGTATCTTGCCCACAAAGAATGTATTGTGATTATCTACCCTCTTTGAGCGTAGAGGTGCAATTGTGCTGAAACTATCAGGGAGGATAAAGTAATGGTTTGGGGGTAATGTATTAATTATTTTCAAACTAAAGTGAACTGCTGCTAGTTCCGCTATATAAACAGAGGCGTGTTCTGCAAGTTTAAAAGAAATTGAAAAAAATATTGATGAAAATACCGAATCCAGTGGCCTTATTGAACAATAATTTTAGGATTTTATGGTGGTATCCAACAAGGAAAGCAGATCGAAATGGTGAATTCAGCGAAAGCAATTATGTGAAAAAAAATCTCCCCAGACGCAGAATTCGAACCTACAACCCTTGGGACTTCGGCCCAACACACAAACCCTGGTGCTATCCCTGGGATCGCATGGGCGACAGTGATCGTACCCTGACTCTAAATCGAGATCACACACAACCGCAGCTGTAATCCAACACAATTCATCTTTTCAATTTCCCCCGCTAGAATAATTTTAAGTTAATTAATAACTACATACACTTGTATATCTTTTAGTCTCCAAAATATAATTTGAATCAAAAATTCTTCAACATGTTCGTAAAAAGCAATGTAGCCATTACGAGCATCTTCACAATTGAACCACTAACGCAACCTACCGTGTGAAATTAACGTACTGAACAAGAAAAAAAAAGTGAACTACCGTTGCACCTAATATCCTAAGCAGTGAGTAATATTGACATTTCATTTAACATTTTGACCTCAATTTTCGCGTCAACCGTTTCACATAAACAAATACAATGTACTACAAAGTTGTCCATTTCGCCGCGTAGTCTGGCGCGCACATGTTGACCCGGGATGGGAGTGTGTGTATGTGCTTGCCGAGTTTGCAGACCTGGAATCACCACCTGGAGGAACTGAACCGCGTCTCTGACTGCGTTCCATATGCTTCGACGGGTTTCCTCCTCCTGCCGTCAGTGGTAGTTTATGCACCGCGAGCCGAGAAGGAAGGTGGGAATGTTAATTATTTTCATTTTTTCCTCACCCTCGGGTTTGTTGTTGTCCACTGCGGATATTTGTTTTTTTTTTCAACCGTAGCTTACTCCTCGGGATAGATTTCCCCACCCCCCGTTCCGTCCTGTCGCGAATGATAGCCGCTCAAGGGAGTAAGCTACGGTTTGTTCGAAACCTCCCCTGTGCACCACCCCTTACACCCCTTCGGTTTCTTTGGCATTTCTAAATGATTATATTTTTTTCTTCTTGTGCCTTTTAGCTGTCCCTTTCAATCGTTCGAATTGTACCGCCACGCCGCCGTGCGTCTGTCAGTAATTATAACTAATTAAACCCTTGTTTGCAATAGTGTTGCGCGTCGGAACTGTATGCGAGGCGTTCTCGTCCCGTCCCAACCTAACCGACCGACTGGCCGACTGACAGCGAGCTCTGAGGGGTCGCTTTCCAGTACTGTGCTCGGACTGAAGCCCCCTTCAACGCCGCAGGGACAACTCTGCGAGTGCGAAAAAACAACGAATGAACTCCGGGGGAAAAATTGTGGGCTGTGGAAAAAAAAATGAACGAATGCTTTACGAACCTAGACTCGTCATCACTGTTGGTGAAGTGTGCATTCGTGTGTGTGTGTGTGTGTGTGTGTATATGTGCGAGAGAGAGAGAGAGAGTATCAGCTTCTTAGTAATAATGTCGACCACTGGAGCGAGTGTTATGATGATAATGATAATGAGCCGACGCTTCTGCATACATTGTGGGCTTCTCGTCCCCAACGCACACTTAGGCGGTATGTCAAAAATATTCAGCAGACTACGACAATAACAGTGTTGATGATAAATTGAGCAGCAATTAAGTTTTATTTGCTATTGTCCGAAAGTACAGAAATGATGGAGGCATATTTTCGGAGTAAAAAATATGAGGTAAAATGAATCAATTTATTATGATTGTGTCAACGGAATACAACATCGCCGTGCTGACGAGCGGGCGGAAGTGTCACTGTACTATCTGATGGACTGTTAACAAGTGAAATCATGAGAGTACAACCGTAGGCGGGATGGGTATAAATTATACATCAGAAAGTAATACCAAGTATAATTAGCCCCGACACTATGATTCCACCTGACAGCGGTGTTTCGAATAATTATCCGTTACATTTCCATTCAGCGGTCGCCAGTCCGCCAGTGACGTTGGCAGTAAGGTTCGAGCTGAGTGGCGAGAATATTTTCGCAACAGAAACACAACCACAAAAACTAGTCATTATACAGTTTGTTTGTCAGCTGGCAATTGATTAAAAAATATTGGAAGAACAATCCGATTCTAAGGAATGCTTCCATATCGGACAAGTCGAAATCCTCGCCTGTTTTTCCGCGAACCCACTTCTCTTGACAGTTCTGATGTAGGCATCTCCCGTCACCGACAACGGCATCACCGTCATCAACCTATTAAGATTCATTAGCACTGTGTAAACAACGACAACAACACGATTGCGACAACGCGACGAGGATGCCGACTGCACAAAAGCTATCCTACATATCAACATAGAAGAACTGCTGCAAAGCTAGCATACGATTGTACCGGAGATGCTGATCCGCTGCTGCCGTGGGTTGGCGAATCTGACAATTCCAGCGGAGCCTTGATGGGACTGGTACATATGTACATATGTACAAGAAGGCAGGAGGGTGCGCCCGCTTGTCGCGCCGCTGCCGCGACGTTTGTCAATTTGACAATGATTTTAATTTATAATTTCAACGACAATCAACGACATCATCATCAAATCCTCGTTCCTTCCAAGATCCGAGTGCGGCTTCCCAACCGCCACCGACTGAGGAGGGTGGGTGGTGCTGGTGTGGTAGCTCGTTGTAATCAAATCTTCAAAGAAGCACTGCTTCCAGCTGTTTGCTGAAGGTAGTCGGCCCGAGTTCCCATTCTTTGTCTTGTTACTGCCATCGCCGTCGACGTTCGCGTTGTCTGCATAGACCGGTGGAGAGGAGGGAAAAATCCGACGACCCGGATTTACATGGATCCCTTCGCTGCGCTCTGCTGTTACTGAATGGTGGTTGGTTGGGCTGCCCGGGGAAAACAAATGCGCGAGCGTTATCATAACAATTTGTGTATGCATGCATACATTAGCATTGATTATTCGCCATGACAACCGCGTTGGCAACCGAGCGGTGTATGTCATATTTCCCCACACAAGCAGGATCGCCGTTTCCATCAGCAGCGATAGAGCTTGGCTACCAACTAGGTATGTACTAGCATTCGGCGTCGGCTCCTACCGAGCGACTGCTGTGCTATATGGCGGCGTTGGCTGTTGGTCTTTAACGAGATTCAGGAATTTTCGCCACGAGAACAAAGAAACATTACCATTGACGCGTAGCTTTGATTTGGTGGCGATGTTGTCGCGGGAAGCAAATCGACGAGCGAGCGCCCTTCCGAGATGGTGACACTGAATGCCGTGTTCGTGTTAGGTGCAGCTGTCGGCGCTTCGCAGCTTGTCGTTGTCGATGTAGGAGGTTGGATGGTGTTTTAAAATTGAGTTGTTTTCGTCCTGCTATTTGCAATTCAGAACATGTTTAAATAAATATTGGGATTTCATCAATGTTTGCCCTCTATACATTTAATCTTGAAAATTCAGATAATTTACGGGAAAACTTTTTACTACGGGAAGTTACAATGTACGAATAAAGCTCCGTTTAGAATTTGGCAACACACAAAAAAACTTTACAAACGCTAAGGGCCTTATTTTGCAAGTTTCTTATTGGGTTCTATTTACGCTTGAATTTATAAAATTTTTACATTGAAAATTTCTTATTGCACTATCTGGGGCTGCGTGTCATTCTAAAATCTATCGACGTCACGTTTTTCCGTCCCCTATTTTTAACAACAATAACTCTATTATTTATGGATGGCTTTCGGTATTTTAATCGCCAAACAACTCCGAAACAACTGAAATAGAGTTTTATCGCTATTCTGTTACTTTTGTGTTTCAATTGCACACTATTGAAAAACAAATAAAAATGTATAGATTTCGGAAAACGTAAAAACTTCCATTCTTTGATCGTTTGAATCATTTGTTGCCTGCATGCCAAACGAGCAACATCATGACTATAACGTTCGGACGGTATAATAAGCGGTAGATGCTATGGATGGCAGTGATGGTATCAACCGGCACACAATTAAGCTGGGTATGAATTTTTCGGGTCGATGATTTCACAAGACATAGCATGATGCCGAATAGATGTTAAATCATTCATTTGACACGAACTGCGAAAGGGGAAAGTTCGTCGATGAGTGATAGGACAGCAGCTTATAGCTTAGGGGATCTCGATCCGTCCCGCGAGACAAAATTTGCAAAATCGTACGAAGTGGCAACTGTCTGCCAAGTAAACCATGGTTCTCCTGTTTGTCTCAAAGTGTGTAATGTCAACTCCTCTATTTTGTCTAGTCCAATACATCATGTTCCTAACAACGCGTGCTACGTTGTTAGTGATGCAATTAAAATTTCACACTGATTCCGCTTCTGTCTTCCACCTGATCTCCTCTTGGGTCCCATAGGACTGAAGCGGATCAATCGATTATTAAGTAAATCGGAGTGCGCTGGTAATCGTAATATCCCGGAATACCTAGTGATTTTCCTGCAACAATTCTGCCAGTTTTTATTCCTGTTCTAGTGTTTTAATGATTGTTTTGTTTGATAATCAGAAATAATTTAAAATTTCAATATGTTACAACTAAGTCACAGAGAACAAACATCCAGGTTAGAACAAACAAGTTTAAAATACTAAACAGTGTTCTGTCATTTGATGGTCGTTTGGACACCAACTGTGAATTAAGTAAAACTCACGCACTATACGAAATAACGACAAAACCATCTGGTGGTAAGATCACAATTACCTTTGGATGAGCCGCAAATATTTTGCTCAACTTTTACGCTGGAGATAGACGTCAGTTCTCTGTACCAAAATTGATGTTGCTTCTCAGTATTGCACGACTCAGAGGGAACTTGGCCTTAATCCCACTGTTCTGATATCAATGTTACGTGATATTCTTTATGAAATATGGCTTGCTTGGAGCTATTCATAAACAATGTCTCGCAAAAAAGGAAAAAATAGCCTAAAATACACTTCTCCTCCAAGCAGATTGCACTCCACTTGTACGTTTAAAATTCAATTGAATGGGATTTAAAAGCAAACAAATCGTTTTAATCCACTAAGGACTGTAAAAACGCCGTTCAAATTTCTAGATAACAATAATCCAGTCGAAAGTCCACAAAATTGCATTCATTTTTAGTTTCCATCTCGGTAATTCGTGTTACGTCATGCTCTTCCCTAACTGTCAATACGCGACATCATTTGTGAACGGCCCCTTGGTGATATCTTTAGAGCAGACTATCCATTGAAAAATAGGATTGCCAGGATTTTAGTACGCTTTAAGCACCTTATGTTACATTCTAAGTTTGTTATACATACTAAGAATACCAAATCATGTGATGTGATGGCCGGATAATTAGAGAAGCAGTCCCCCCCTTCACCTCTAATACATAATGGAAAAGAATTAAATTAGAAAATCCTCCTATTAACTTGATTTACCTTTGCACTTGGTAATGATCGATTCTATGCCTTCACCAGTGAATAATAACATTAAAATCAAATATTTTTTTGTTAGGGGAAACTTTGCCACTGCGACCACTATTCCATAATTTGTACAAACCCGAAATTTACGAAAATATCACAGAAAACAGTGAATATTGCAAACCTGTCACCAAGCGAAAACTACACCAAAAACCTGTTTTTATCCATCTAGTGGTGCAATTGTGCCTTTCTCATATAAACATTGATGTTCATTTCAATAGATTTTTATCCGATGAGGTATTACGTCTGTACCGGCATATATGATAAATTAGAGACCATCCATAAATCACGTAGCATTATATGGGGGAGGGGGAGTTCTGTATTTTGTGATGATGTGTGACGACAGGGGGTTGGGGGTCTTGTCATGCTACGTAGCTTTTTTAAAGGGGAATAACAATCATCGTTTTTTTATTTTTTTTTAAAGATTCTGCGTGGATAAGGGGGGGGGGGGTAGAGTTACCGTGAAGCTACGTAACTACCAGGGGGGTATTTAGGAGTTTGTGACGAAATGCTACGATGGGGGAGGGGTGTTAAAAATCGCTCAAAAATGATACGTCATTTATGGACGGTCCCTTGCTATGTGACCGCAATAACCAACCTATAACTCCTTGTTTTTTCGTGTTTTGGAATAAAGACAACAAGGCAACGAGCGTGAAAAGGATACAGTTACAAACTCATTCGCTCATTCTCCGGCGGTTTTTTTTATCCGGATAAATAACACGTTGTATTTATCCGGAGAAGTTGTATGAGTGCCAATAACTTTTCGTGTGAAAATGTGTTATTGTTATTGTCGCAGTAGCAAATTATCCGGACGCATTTACTCATATGAGCGATGAATGCAATGCCTGATGATTGGTTATTAGTGATCTAGATCCGTAAATCCAAGTAATGTTGCATACATTTCAATATGTATGTCATCACTTGGACATCACGATGGTACTAGTTTATATGGGAAATTGCTATGTGACCGCACTCTTCGACCCGTAACTCCTGAACTGGAAGTCCGATCAAGAAAAAAATCAATTGCAGCCGATGGGAAGATTGAACCTTGGATGCAAATCGGTCCAGCCAGCTCTGAAAAACAGAGGTTACATAATTTGCCACATATACGCACAGACATTTTCCGATCTTGCCTAACTCTGTCGAATGGTATCAGAAACTCGGTCATCCGGGCCTTGGCTAGAACGTCGGTGTTTGTAACGATTGCAGAAAGGCAAATGATGAAAATATGTTCGTTCGTTGTACAAAACGTGGATCTTCCATCTGCATTGCAAAATTGATGAAAAATGTTGCCGTGTTTCAAACGTCTTCATTTGACATGAGCCACAAAAGTGGAATATTGGTCGATATTTGCTAGAAGTGTCGCTGTTTGTAGGCCGAAACTGTGATTGTACAATGGATGGCGAGATTTCCAATTTCTAGTTCATACCGTGCGTTTGAGCCGTGCTGACAATGTTCCATTCATTTAGTAGGATACTCGACCTGCGTCACAAGACAGTCACCCCTTCTTATTAGGACGAATACACAATGGAAAAGAAGTTACATTAGAAAAATCTATTTGATTTGCCTGGGTCCTTGTTAATGATCAGTTCTATGCCTTCATCTTAAAATTCAGATTTTTCTGCTAATACCATTCTATGAAAACCAGACTGCAATAGCAGCTGATTACATTGGGCCAGAACATCATGGTATCAGTTGTCCGTCCATAGCCGTTTCGCTGAAAAAAACCTTGGTTTTTCTTCCACACTAGCAGATTCCTTTCCAAATCGTCAACTTGCCAGCGTATTTAGCTACAAAGACGAATTTGACGCACTCTTACTTTTAGAAAGGTATACTAATGTTTGACCTGGGATCCTTGGATATCACTGATTCGATGACGCTGCGTTTTATCACGAAAATCATATCGCATAATGTCGAAAATCTCAATAAATGTCGACTTTTCTAAATATCGGATCACCCTAATTACATGATGGGAACCCGATTGAACGGCTCTACCCCATTTGGCATAGTGCCATTTTGTATAATGATCATAATGAATGATAGCGTAATGGAAATTTGGTCATAATGATCATAGCGTAATGGAAATTTGGTCTAACAGTCATTTGGCATTATAGTCGCATGGCATAAAGGTCATTTCACATAACGAACATTTGGCATAATGGTCATTTGGCATAACCATTTAGAATCCCGCATTTGCTGCATAGGAGCAATCAGTAAAATGATGATTGGCAGTCGAAGAACGACCGGCCTGGATATTTCGATACATTAGATCATTATCAGGAATCCGTGGATTATTCAATCGCGGTGATGAATAAGAATGTCACTTATACGGCCTATAACAATGTTACTCCTAAATTTGAACTTTGATTTTTATAGCTGAATTTTATATCCGATTTTTAAATCCTTATATATTTTAAGTGGGTTTTACGAAGCATGTTCCGTCGTTACGACTTCATTTTCGGACGCTGATATTTTATTGAAAGAAACAAAACAAACTTTTTTTATATTTGGATCCTCAACACAAAACACTTAGTGTCCTGAATTTATCTGGACAAGAATGTGAAAAGTCAAAAATCATAGATTATGCCAATTAAGAATTTGGAAATTTTAGCATTAAACTCATAGGTACAAAAACTAACGAATTCTCGGTACAGTATGTCAATTATTTTTCAGTGATTAGAAGCAGTACAGACTTATATTGGTATTTTCCCTTCTTTTAAACATGAGCTGTTCCTAAGGAGGTCCTCTACCCTGGAGGCCTAAAATTGAGCTAATTTAGGGAACAAATTGCAAAATATCTACTGAAAAGATATTTAAGTTTTATTTTTTAGTTTGAAACTACAGGTTAAGACCAGAAAAAAACATTGGTGACCTTGAAACTGCCGAGTAAGACTGTTTAGAGAAGTATTGATAAGATTTCAATATTTTTTAAACTGTTCAGTGACGGTATGCGTTATGTCTTTCCCCGCACGATTTGCAAAATTTTATTTTGTTTTATTTTTATAGTGTCGCAAAACAATAACGTAGAAATTAAAAAAAAAAAATGACAGCTTGTATAAATTCTACAATTCGCCTTTGCAATTCATTCCTCAGAGAAATAGCTTAATTTTGGCTCTCGAGGGTAGAGGATCCCCTTAAATAGAAGAGATATAAGAATCACTATTTTAAATTTACATGTGTAAATTAAAATCGTTAGATGCTAAATTGTCATTAGTATAATGTCCACAGTTATTTCAAATGATCACTATACCGAACGGTTTTTTTGTCAAATGATCTTTATGCCAAAAGACATTATGCTAAATGGCATTGTTCCAAAAGGCTCTATGCCAATCGGCCATTATGCCAAATGATCATTATGCCAACTGTTTGCCAAATTACTCTTGGTCGTTACGCCAAATGGCATTATGACAAATGGGAATGAGCCAGATTGAACTGCTGTGGGAAGAACTCGATAGAGATGTCAGAAAACTGCAGCCAAAAAAGTCAAACCGACCCTTGGAACTTTTTCAAATCAATGTGAGATTATTTCAAACTTGAAAAACTTTAGAAAATTGTCGATTGTGTGGGACGCCGGATTCGAATTATCCCGGGAATACCGACCCCTTGTTGGTACCGAAATAACAGCATTGAATAAAAATGAGTAGCCCCCCTTTATAGTGAAACAAATAAATCAAACAAAAAATCCTCATTTTAAACAATCCATTTCACTCTGAAGTGCTTTCCACTTTATTGAACATTCGTTTTCGGGTACCGGTACTTAGAACTTCCGGTACCCTACACAGGACCGATTTTGGAAACATTTACCAACATAAATCCATCGATGTCTTATGTTCAACCGAAAACGGCTGCTCATCTAATTATAGCGAACAATATCCATTGCATTTCGACTGCACCCGGTTCCTCAAAACCAACAGCCAACGAAAAAACCAAACGCTAAAGAATGCGGATACACAAGCGTAAAACACAATAAAAAAAGCAGACAGAAACATCGTAAGCAACAGTGCAACAGTGTCGATGACATGGACGTGTACGATAATGTGAGAAAAATCAAAACGATGCGCAGTGGAAAAGAGCGCGCCCAAAATTCGAATATTATTCACACGTTGAAAATGCATAAAAACCCACGGCTCAGTTAAGCTGATGCAATGAACCATATCAGATAAACGGAGATAAAATCATACACATTAAGAGTTGGATTTCGGTGATTTGAATTCATCTCGTCAGTAATTGGCAGCAACTTGGGCCAGTTAGACGCTAAATACGAACTAGCACCAAATTAGCACTAGTAAGACACTAGATCCAAACAGTTAGCACAACTTATGGAAACGCCCAAACGCAGCAGGATTATCCCGATCGATGTCTCGGGAAGCAAGAACAGAAGCTCTAGTTTGCTGACAAGAAAGCGAAAACGAATTTTTTTTTGGCTTGGAATCTAAACGCCTGGTATTGTGCAAAATTTTATGTAAATTTGAAGTTGATGTCAGTTACTGACGAGATGAATTCGAAATACCAAAATTCAGCTTTTCAAAGTAAAGTTAGGCCCTCTTCAACAAATTTTAGAGAGTAATAATTTGGCATAGTTACTCATGAACCATATGGCCAAAAATTCAGCTCCCTGCCAAAGAACCATTTTTCAATCGATATCTTGCGATCACTGGAAAGGAAAGAATTTCTAGAAACACACATTGTCCTAATTGTTTACGAATTGTTCATTTTTTGATACCGAAGGGAGTATAAAACCAAGTATGGACATGTGTGAGATTGATTGTCATACGTAAACAGTGTGGTCTGAGAATAGGCAGGTCTAGGTTGCAGTGCCACTAAGGAAGGATACCGGGTTTTTTCAACTGCATTCTCGCTACTCGAACAGCGTATAGAATATCTTAGACAAATCCTATTTATATCCTTGCAATTCAGTTCCATCAGTTGAAAGGGATTGGTAAGCAGATGACGTAAACTGATAAAATGATGAATGCCATGAAGCAATTAGACCTATCTTGGATTTCAAAACGGCGTCAATCATGGATCTGTGGCATCTACTCGTCAATACCAATCTCAGAATTCTCATATTGGTTGGGTTACACATATTAGAATTTCGCTAAATCGAAAGCAATCATGTTGGATTTCAACGTCGCGTCAAACATCGACCTGTGGCACATACTCGTCAAGCCCATTCTCCATACATAAATTTAGTAATGTTTTCATGTAACTGAAAATGTAACGAATCGTTCGGTGTTTAAAATCAATCGCCACTATTTCTTTTGGGTTTTATTATATTCATTTCCGAACTCCTTCTTACATTCACTACTGTCCACATACTCAAGACCTCCTCATACCTGACTGAACATTTCACACGCACCCTAAACCCCAACTGTTATGCTTTCTCCCAAAGTAAACCAGTACGCCCGTTCCATCCCCCGCACCGAACCAACATTTTCGTACATATATTAATCCAAACTCATTTTCCTCAATTTTCACGGTATAATAATTCTTTTGTGCGCCTAATTATACTGTTCTTAACCTGAGAATTACGAATCTTAAGCTTGGCTACCGCTACCGAGAACGGTGGACGTGTGTTTCCCACCCGGCTGGCACCGCCGCCGTCGACCGAAACTGCAGAAAACCGGCAGACGGTGGCGTCGCGCTAGAAAAATAAATTGTTGCAAATTATAATTTACACTTGCTGCCAGTCAGTGAGTCTGCGGTTGAGGTTGATGCGCACAGTTGCTTGCGCATAAGCATTCAAACATTTGCGTACCACCCGACGGGGGCTGGCATCGGATGTGAATGTATGTGCACCGGCGTAATCCATTAGAGAATTATGAGCAAACAAGCCAATGAGTCAATGAGTCAGGCAGTCCATCAGCAAGCTAGCCATTGAACCAGGTACCGGCTTGGGCGTCAAGTGCATCACCATTGCATTGATTGCCTCCGGGTTGCCATGCCAGAGCGGGTGGGGGTCTGGCATTTTTGAATATTCATTCCGGTCGAACCGAGTCGAGCCGGGCCAGGCTAGGCCAGACCAGGCCGGTACGCTAACAAGAACGCTTTTGCAAATTATGTGTAACTCCGGGGCCCCGTCCGTCCGTCCGTGCACCAGGTGTACAAGGTGCAGCGAAAAAAAATATATATATAGTGGAAAACAAACTAATTAGAGATACACACCCCCGCGACGGCGCATTTGTCTTAATCAGCCCGGGAAGATTTACAATGTTGTGAATTTTTCGTCAAGATTGTAAAGTTCCCATCAAAACTGCCGACATCCATTGGCGTAAGGTGCTGGGAGATGTGCACTTGATACGGGCAATGTGAGCTTGACAACTCAATGAAGGTGAGCTGCTTAACGTCTGCTGAGCTTGGGTTATGGGAAAAAATGGTTTCTTGCGGGACGACGACGGATAGATACTTGAGTCTGCGTTATTATTCGGCTCGGGAAACAATGAGGTACAAAAGCTAATGGATGTTCTAACATATTTACAGGGTCGTGTCGATAGAGTAACAAAAGAACGATAGTTTCGAACACTGAACAAAAGATTTCCAGTCGAAATAGTGGATGAAATCTTACTGCCAGTCGCAGATACATGAAAATTTCGGCGCTAGCTTAGTTCTGTCACTGAGTTAGTGTCGGATTCTGATGAGACGAAGTTGAAACGCAAATTCCACTAACTAATTTAGTTATGAGTTTGAAACGATTTTAAACAATTTTCTCCTGTAGAAATAATTGTTTTTACCTAAATTTTTCTCCAGTAAGGAGAAATATAGCATAGAGCATATTGCATTGGCTTGTTTCGATTTCATTAATTCTCGTCAGCTTCATCAGAACTCCTTTTCTTGCGAGACATCACGCAGGACTAAAGCTTTGCTCAGAAACACAAATAGCGTTTTCAGTTTCAGTGTGTCAACTAGTGTCAATCCGGCGCTAGCTTAGTCCTGTCACTAAGTTAATGTCGAACTCTAATGAGACGAAGCCGAGACGCAAATCCCATAACTAATTTGATTTCGAAATGAGACCTGACCGATAATTTGCTTTGGTCTCAAATAACAGAAACTTCCAATATTTCGTAGCATGAGAAATTAAATTTGTTCTACAAAACACATTTTGTTATGAGTAGGCAAGTTTGATTAACTAAGGAACTTGTCCATATCGCACAATCTGTCACTACACAATGAGCCATTCTAAGAAGAAAACATTTGTTTAAGGACTAATTAATAAAATCAATATTATCAGAACGTAAATTCTCTGTCATCCGGCATTGTTATTAAAATGAGCTTCAGCCGCAAGATCTTTCCAACCGCTTCGGAATGGAACTACTAGCCAATGAATAGTTGGCTTGACATTCCTTGAATGTATCTCGCGTGGAAATACATAGAAAGCCTTTCCTCCACTCCGCTTCTGACACATCGACAATTCAGATTGGAACACTTCACCACGCCAACGGCATGATTGCCGGAACCAAAAGGCGGATGGTGGTAAGGACAGGCGCTGGGGGTGGCTGGACTGTGCACGGAGAGGTCGAGCCAAAGCGTCTTAGCTTGGCACCTCCAGTATTTATGTCTGTGAACATTGAATATTAAATTGCTTCATTTGCTATCCGCAAAATATCCTCATATGCATACCTAATTATCGTCTTTATGATGTTGCCCCACTAGGACCCGGCAAATGGCGGTGTTCGAGGTGTAGCACCTTTCTCCAGCTGCCGCTCGCTGTCGGTGGTGGAAGGAGCCAAGTAAGAAACCGAAGAAATGGGGAGCAGATGAGTAAGTACGTTGAATATATACATCACAAGTAATTATTGCTTTATATTTGGGATCTTCCGAACTGGCTAAAGACACAACCGGCTGAAAGGGGCTGGTAGGGGCAGGAATCAACGAGGGGTCCAACCGGTCCTGGCAAGAGCTGAAGAACACTACATTGTGTCGGTCATTGTCGCACCCCTTGCACACGCAACACAAAACTGGCATTAGTTTAAGAACTGACAGGGACGGTAGGTATCATGTTTGCCCAACTTATTAGTGTGCCATTGTGAAGAGCGCGCGCTTCAGCCAGCCAGCTGACTGCCAACCTGATGATAATATAATACATTAACAAACGAATGAAAATTAGACTGTGACAACACAACGTCACGGGTTGCGTTCGATACCGACCGGCGGCGACGGGATGAAGAGTCGACCCGGCATGTATTTGCTCGGTATCATCACCGGTGCCGATTACCTCTGTGTTATCGGAAAAAGCGATACACACTTTTCGGCGGAATTATTCTGACATGATTGAGATGGATGTTTGTTAAACGGGTTTATTTTTTGTCACACCTTGACAGCTAATTTGATCGAAACGGAATGATTGTGCCTGGAAATGGCGACCGTGGAAGTTGTGATTAGTAGGTAAAGCAAGGTGGCATTTCGTAGAATGTTTTCATTGGAAACTTCCCTCAATACCAAAAAAGGATTTATGATAATCTTGCTGTTTCTCAAGGTTAACAATTTGTTGAATTTATTGTTACCTGATTAATTAAAAAGATAACGATGGTAATTTCACATATATTACGGTGATATTAATTACATTTAATTAAATTTATATTGGGGCGCGTATTCGTATAAAAGCCATTCCAATTTTGTCCACATCATAAAAAGAATAACACGAGTGAAAATCAGAAAAATTGAGCAAAACTCATTGAAGGTGTATTTCTAGTTACGTAACAGTTTATACAGTACTTTCAATCGTCGTCAAAACAGCAAATCTTCCGTGATTCAATTTCGCACATTCACAGTGAAAATCCACCAACTAAAATGATTGATTTGGCAAGCGATTTACGGGTGTGGTCAAATTAGCGCTCCCTACAATTCCCTTCTAAAGTTATAAATGGTAGGATAATTACAAGGGGAAGAGTGCGTCCAAAAGTGGCTCTAGCTATTTAATGAAAAGAGCAACTCTTTTTTGTTTCGCAAACCTTTTGGAACAATGAGGAGCATAGAAGATGGCTACATTCTACTATCCCGGAGATATCGACGAAGCCTTGGTTCAGCGTCAAATATCGATCACCTCCATCATGCATATATTGTGCAAACCCCAAATGAATAATTCTACGGTAATATGTTTAAGCTACGTCATAGAAATGTCGATTTACATGTTGGTAATAGATTCATAAATGGAAAATAGACTTATACTATCCCAACCTTTTTTTGAAGCAGATATTTTAAATAGATTGCTTTTTAACATAAATTTATTTGACACGGTTCAGTGCGTTAGTTTAAATTGAGTTGGTACTCTAATGCTTTTACAATAATTAAGATAAAAAACCACGAAAATGCAGAAACAGTTTGCAGCATTTCTAGGCTGCGAAATATTATCAGTGATATTCACTGCAATTTGAGGTTTGGCTTCTCTCGCGTTATTATATGCATAATATGTATTACATATAGTCATTGGTACAGCTTCCTCGATGTTCACGACTGGCTGTTCTCGATTAAGTTTATTATTCTTACGGATCGCTGTTGTATATCCGTTTTCGATTACTTCTTTATTTACGGTGCTGGTTGTTGGTTTGGAGGCACTAGGTGCAATCGGTGTTACTTCAAGGATGATAGTGGCAGTTAGATTCGAGATAAAAAGCATATCAGTTATTTATTTCATGGACTTGTTGACATTTCTCGGTGAAAATGAAAATTCATTTTCACCAAAAAAAGTCAACAAGTCTATGAAATATATATGTTGCGGTGACCATAAAATCTCATACATATCATTTATTGTTTGGCTACTTGATTGTGTTATATCAGCTTATGTCGAGTGCTATTTGATGGTGTTTACAAAACTAGCTCACAGGGGTCTGACAAGTACCTGATCTCACCGTGTTATTTGCTTATAGTTAATTTCTTCCTCTTTTTTGGTTTCAAAGGTCATATAGGAGCGGATATGTTTAATCAGCCGCATTTAGCTACACGAACGAAACTTCTCCATTTTGTGACATGACCTCTTCTCCATTTTGTGATACGACTATTTAATAACGTCTAATTAAGTGCGCGATGCTAGATCGCAAAACCGTACTTCCATATTATTATCCATATACCTGAGCAAACGAAAAGCCCATATGTCACCATGGTCATGGTCCAATCTCACCCCCGCAGCATGGTTTTTTGAAGGTGTTTTAAATGGGATCAGCCCATGAAAACACCATCACCGTGGTCCGTTTGATTCCATAGAAAAACCTACATTGGTGTATTTATGGGACATTCAAACCATTTTATGGTGTTTTGATGGTTGTGAAACTTGGCACGGATCATTTTTGTAGTCGTCTTAAGAGGCTGTATGGTGTGTAAACCCATGAAAATTTACTCGGGTATACAAGGAACTTGGTTTAAATGTTGTCATATTCGATGGTCACAAGTTGTCTGCCTGCCCTAAACATTATCAGTACACAATTACAAACCTGATGTACCTGTATGTAGGTCACTTTCTTGAGATTAAGCTCAATGATCACTTTTAATAATTGTTCCACTTCGTGAACTAACCGACTAATACGGGTTTAATTAACCCATTCATGCCCATGTTGTTTGTGGATAACAACGTTTTTAAACAGCTACAACCTTTGCTTGAGGCAAGATTTGCTCACAAAAAACAAGTAAGGCTAATACATGTGACTATTGTCTTTCATTTGAGTACTAACAGTTACAAGGATCAGCTCTAGAACTGAAGTTATTGCAGTTAGTCTGATTCGATTACAATGGAGCAGTGCTGCCAGGGACCGTTTACTTTGACGACGAAAAATGATATTTTCATATATCTTCGTTATGTTGCAATATTATTGAAAACTGATAAAACTTATCAATTTAGAGTGTCTTTGGCTACGTTTTCCACGCAAGTAGACTATTGTAAATATTCTAGGAGAATTGTATTGAGCATTGGAAGGTAAAAATTGAGCAGCTTCTAGCACTGCGAGGGAAGTACCTATCTTTATGAAAAATGGCTATTCGTGTTTTTTAACCTCACCGTTTTCAAGGAAAAATAGTTTTGAAATGCTACATGCACTAGAAAAAAGCTGGGCATGAAAGGGTTAAAGTCAATCGAAATTGTGCTTTCTTGTTGTTTTCTTTGGCAAACTTATTTCACCGTGCAAAAGGGGAAGGGAGGGACGATACTATAAAGTTTTCCCATTGAAGTGGATGATATTTGCGTTACTAATAATTTACAGCTTCTGTTTTGTATGAGATGAGAAGGTAGACTGGCTCGGATGTTCACCGTGTATCAATACAACTTTAGCTTTTCAAACTATGTGAGAGAGTGAATATCAAAAAGATCTCTGATGACATTAGTCAAGTTAGTTTTCTTGAAAATATCAAGATGATCTCATTATAGGCGAAATTTTGGAGATCAATTGTGTATGTGCTATTTTGTACGAATACACCCTTTAAAAGTACAGCTTAATGTAACTTACGGATCAAAGCAGCAGGTCATAACAAGTAATGTAAATTAACGCTTACCTGAAAAAGAGAAAAAAGAAAATGTGTTAAAATATGATTTTCAAATGAGCGACCGAAACTAAAAGTCGCAAGGACAGAACATGCTTCGTAAAATCCGTTTCGAATATATTAGAATATAAAAATCGGATATAAACTTCAAGTATAAAAATCGGACTGGGACATTTCTTTGTAAGAGTCAGATAAAAAAAACCATCAGTAAAAAAACCGGAAAGAAATATATCCGATTCTTACAAAGTAGTTTTTGTTAGCCGACTTTAATTCTTGAACATCAAGATATACGGAGGCTCCTAAGAGCGATTTATTTTAAAACGATTTTTATACTGGAGGTTCATCCTTGCCGAGTTTTATGGGTGAACACTTTTTAAGCGATTCTTATTCTGAAGGATTTCTGTCCGATTTTTATGGTTGAAGTTTACTTCCGATTTTAATATTTTAATATGTTTGAAAAAGGTTTTGCGAAGCATGTTCTATCCTTGCGACTTTTATCTTCAGTCGCTCAAATGCTTCGTGACTGCAAACTATAAGAATGAGTTATAAATATTAGAGTAGAGTGGGGTCAAGTAGGTCGTTTTTTTTCTTTGGCGAGCTTGTGCAATAGTATTTTTGCATTTTTTTTTGACAAACAAGCTCTCGTTGGAAAGGTTATACATCCGGCAACGCATTATTTTATGCATGGCAAATATTTTTCAAACCAAATCCAATAATGCGAAGGTACATTTTTTCGATGTATTTAAAAACTGGGGGCACGAAAGGTCACTATATCTAGGTTAAATAAAACAATGTACATGCCTAGAAAATCAGCGATCAACGTTTAGTTCAAGAGTGTGATAGATATTTTAAGAATTTATAACACTAACAATAAATGCAATCAGGTAAGAAAATGAGGAAGTGACAAATGATGTGATAAATCATGAAACCACGCCAGGAAATGTTGAAAAATGTGTTTTTTCAGCAGCTGCGTATGGTTTTGTACTTGCAAATGACTGTTTTCGGTGTCCTCGTCGTCGCCAGAGTGTGGAATTGAAGTTGTGCATTCCGGCTCACGTGGTTGCTTAGCTGTGCGACGATGATCTGGATTCGACCTCGATGAGCGATACGATCTATGAAACTCTCAGTAGTGATATCATGCGTTAAATGCTCTGGGCAGCCGGCTTCCGAGAATTTAAGATATATTTATCGTTTATTGAATTGATTTTGAAATGCTCGGTTTGTAAAAAAAAGCAACTTCCGCTCCTGACAGCCGACAGTCTGACTGTGTTGCTTATGTATAATTGAATCAAAAGGCAGGTGAACGATTTTTGTTATTCCATGCTCCTTCATTCGAAATACGGAATTCCACAAACAATACAATATAATAAAAAGTGAGTACTTCTAGTGTCTTGAGACATTTGTCGATATAATGTAATGTAATTAAAGGTTGCGTAATACAGGCATTATTTATCGTGTATAAATTTTGATATTATTATCAATGACAATTATGTATTGGCTTCTTTCTCCGCGAATGATTCATTCTAATGCTAAAATTATTCGTGTGCGTTGCTATGCTATCTAAGGCACATTTAAAACGGTATAAAATAAGCTCTACCGAAATACCTGAATCGACTAACTTTGTATATCGGACCGATCACATGTGCGCGATTTTTTATGTTAGCTACTAGAACAATAAAAACGAAAAGAATCTAACTTGTCACCTTTTGAATTAATAAAAAGCTAAAATATGTTTATACTCATGAAGATATATGGTTAACATGACAATAATAAAATGAATGTACACTCCAAATCATATGCAACTACTCAATACAATAAGAACAATTAATATAATTGATTGACTAAAAGTAATAAAATAATAATAAAACATTTGTTCTTCGTGCTGATATGACTTCCGAAAATTGGAAACTGGTTTCGAGTTCTTCTAGCGAATTTTCAATTCTCAACCCTCATACATAATTCAAAAATCATCATTCACTCAGACCATGCGTATTCCCCACGCGCATTAAAAACCCAGTGGATTAGTTTCCTAGTCGGTCAAATAAATGATGAATCACTTTTCAAAAATATGTGATAAGAAACGCATAGAAAAATAGCTGACCACCGCCCTCTGCGTCTATTAGCCAGAATTTATAGAAAAAATAAAAATGTATTTTTCAGTTTAAAAAAGGTTTTAGATTTGAAAATATCTCTTTGTCAAAGCGATTCACAAGCAATATAACGTAGTTATGGACTGTAATTTATTCATTTTTCATTTACCTTGTAATGCATGAATGAAAAATAGCGTATATTATAGTGCTCTCAGATGGAGAGGAACGTCGGATAAGAATTTATGAATGAGTTCAACATCTGTCACAACATTGAGCTGGAGGTCAAATACTGACTAGGAAGTACATAGTTATAGAAAAAAAACGTGTTCAGAAAAAAACATGTTTCATTCATTAAAAAACCGCAAACGCCATCCATGGGAACTTCTCGCTTAAAATGGGCCGCTAGAGTCCTTATAATGACAACAAGCATTAACTCTTCGATAAACGAAATGAAGTGTGTTAATTATATTCCTTCATACATAATCAACTGGTCTCCGAAGGACGACCTCAGTGACCTACCGAAGCCATATACCGCAACACTGCACGATTCGCTTCGTTGGAAACGATGAATGAACGCGCATCGTCGAGGAGGTCCGACGGACGACCCGTTCTGTTCAATATCCGAAATTTATACGCACAACAATGTTAATTAGCAGTACACGAAGTGTTGTGCTGAAAAAAAACATTCGACTACAATGACCGAGTAAGTGTTCAGTTTTAGCATCCAATTTGTAACTGACTTTGTTCCGCGCGGCGCAGCATCTGCCCTCCGGGTCAGCTGTTTCACACCTGTTGAAAAACATTATCGACCAACAATAAGGAGAAACGGGCAGCAGGAGGTGAGAGGCAAATCACTCATTACCGATCGTTTGCTGGAAGCAAATTTCAGACAGTCAGTGGCATGTCACCCCGGCGCTGAATGAACGCACCAATTGCAGCCCGGTTTTCCCGCAGATTTTCTGCACGTGAACTTCTCATCAATTGCCGCAGACGCCGGGCGACACGCGCAGCAACAAAACATGCAACATCTCCTGCTTCGACACTATGGCCGGTCGCTGGTTCAAGTTCGCCCCGGCTAGGCCGGTTATTCTCTCGAATCAGTTGTGTGTGACTCACAACGGTCGTGCGTTTCGTGGACGTGTGCCGGCTACAATCAGCTGATATTGGCAAACGCCAACGGTATACTGAGTAGCTGTTAGGTAGTGTGTGGTGAAAAAAAACCGGGTGGAGGGAACAAAAACACACCTCCGTGTGTCCGTGTCCGTGCAGAGTGGTGGCTGATGATGTCCATTGTGCGAAGAAACGCCAATTCGACACGCCACCCTCTCTCTTCGATGTGCGCCGATTGAGACAAAAAAACATGGCGAATCCATTCACAGTTCGTTTTCGTCCCGCGCAGGTTTGGGGAAGAAAATGCTTCTTCGATTTCCTTGCCGAACACGAACTCTGTTGAGCCGCCGGTTGGCGGAGGACGACGGTCGGTCCGGATGCGTGTGATCCGGCGATTTTAATATTCTACCACAGTCGATACCATTAACGTGCTACGTGGGTACAAACGGAATCACGCTTTCCTTCCTGCCGCGCGCCACATTACTATAGGCCCGTCTTGGAAAAAGGTTCCACCGATTCGGTGGGGGGGACCCCGAACGGGGAAGCAAGTAGTGAGAATGCACACACAACCCCAACCCCTCAACGAAAAAAAGAAACCTCCAGAGGGCAAATTGCGCCAACTCATACCCGCGTGGAAAGCTTTAGAAAGGAGGAGGTGGGCGGCGCACCAGGAAGAGAAAGGTGTTGTTCTGAAGTCGTCGCGTGAATTCATGAGTGGCACCTTCCGCACGACGTTGCACATGGAAGAAAGCGCGCCAGGTAATAATTGACCACTTGTTGTAACCGGCGGCGGTGAGTAGCTACTTTGCTCACGTACCGCCATTAGTTTCGAGGCAGGTAGTGGGTCCCGAAAAGCTTCCGAAGAATCGTGTGTGTGCATGTTCCGAAACAGAGAAATGAGACTTTTCCGGAACTTGACAGCCTACCTCAACAACAACAGGTTGTGACCGCAACCGACCGACCAACCGACAATGGGGGGACGGTATAGATTTCTAAGGATTCGAGAGCCGGCGGCCGGTGGATGCAATGAATTGCACGCGAGTGGATGAAAAGCGCACTTTCTTCATGCTCATTGATATGCAAATATGTAATGTGACCGCAGGTGTTTGTGTGTGATGCCGCGTCACGTTGGCATAGAGGTTCATATCGTACGCTGTCGAAGAAAAGTTCTGGGGGGTTGTTTGCGCCGAGCGTTTGAAGGTGCTGCAGCACAAAGAAAATGGGAGGAGTTCTCGGCTGATGGATGTTGTGAGTGTCCTTCAGTTTCAGTTAACCCCACGGTAAGTGTAATTTATGCGCCACTGGGGGGGGGGGGGAGAAACGTTGCCGGGTCCGTTAGGTATGGGTGCAAATTATCATAAAACAATAATTTTTGTGAAAAATTATCGGTAACTACGGAAGGCGTAACAGGTTTCAGAATAAATTAAAGTTGAATGAGAGAAAACTTTTGCGTTTCACACAAATTAGTGGACGCGTTCAGAAACACAAATTCAGGCGACCTCCATCGATGGTGCGCACGAATCATTTGAAGTAAGCGCCTGGTGTTTTACGCGGGGAAATGTAACGTATAGAAACTATGCTATATTGCTCTTTAGTGGAGAACAATTTTGGTAAAAACTATTTTGTCTCCATTAAGAAGAAAATTGTTTAAAACCATCGTTACGCGTGAAGTGCACAAAACCTATAACTAAATAAGTTATGGAATTTGCGTTTCGATTACGTCTCATCAGAATCAGGCACTAACTTAGTTACCGGACTAAGCTAGCGCCAGATTGACGCTAGTTCCAAAAAACGGAAACACAATTTGTGTTCCTGAGCAAGCCCCTATTCAAGCGTGATGTCCCGCAAGCAAAGCAGCTCATGTTAAGCTGATGAGAACTAGAAGATCTACTGATCTAATGTGAAGAAGATCTACTATCCCATGTTTATCAATGCCGTCGTGCGGGGCTAATTTGGATAGGCGCTCGGGGCTACTTTGCACACTCCAGTTTTTTAATATTTTCTAACAGACACACTTTTATTAGTATTATTATACTTTTGACATTTGTAGAACCATATCTTTTAACCATGTTGCGTATGCCCTTTGTCATTTTTCTTAACCCTGTTCACCAAAACAAACAAAACACTTCACGGACCGATAAAAGTGATTGGAGGCTCGTAACATGGTACTGCTCGACAAAACAGAAAATCTTCTGTGTACTGAGACCACATATAGTATATTGGAGAGAAGAAGAAAAATGATGGAAAATGGCTTTTTCCGTTTGTTTCTAGTACATTAGGATTGATTTTTATGAGCATCCGAAGATTTTTGTAACTAACCATTCTTAACAACTTTACCAAAGATTTTGTTCTAATATCATTCTCAACAACTTTACCGAAGATACCAAGATCTCTAAATAATGTTTTGAGTTTATTCTCTATGCATTTTCCACGAGGATTGATAACCACAATAATTTTATGCAAGAGATGCTCAGAACACTTAGGTTTTTTCGCGCGGTATTTTTTACGTGGTTTTTTTACGCGGATTTTGAAATTTACGCGGTTTTCATTTACGCGGTATTTAAAATTTACGCGGTTTTCATATAAGCGTATTTTTTAATTTACGCGGTATCCATTAACGAGATTTCCATTAACGCCGATTCTTAAATTTACACTGTCTTCATTTACGCAGATTTTGATAAATTTCAAAATCTGCGTAAATGAAGACAGTGACGCGGTTTTGATTTACGCGGTTTTCTTTTACAACCTGAGTGTATTGTATTGTAAAATTTCTTCGAAGTCCTTGAACCTCCAAAGTTAACAGTTGCGAAATACTGTGATCATGGCCGTGAAAAAACTGGTTTCGAACTTTTATTTCTTGGCTTAAAAAGTGCATACCTTGAGAACGTGACTTTTTGTACTAATTATGGCATCAAATTAGGACTCAAATATACGTCATAAATAGCCCTTACATAATTTTTTTTATGTTTCGAATTTTCAATCCCGCAGTGCGACTATATACATTTCTTACAAAAGAAATGTATTTTTATAATTGATATTGCCAAAAATCTTTAAATGCTCTTAAAACCAATTTTGACATACTAGAAACAAACGAAATAACCTAGAAAATGTTAAAATGATTCCCTCGATAAATGGGTGATGCTTAATTGTTGAAAAACATCTGATATGAGTATAAATTAATTATATTTCAATAAAAGTAAATAACATTGGATAATTTTCATTTTTATATCGAATTCAAGAAGTGTGCAAAGCAGCCCCCAGCTCGTTCATATATAATATTTTACAACGCCATGTGAACAAATTTTCTAATTGTGAACCAATTCTACTTATATTTGGCACAAATTATACATATACGTTTACGATAAATCTAAGCTGATATGATTTAAATCAATCCATTATTAATTCGTCAAAATAGAAAAAGTGATAAAAAGTGCGCAAAGAAGCCCCGCACGATGGTAGTTCCATAACCTAGTAAGTCTCACTCTCATATTAACCCATTCATGCCCATGTTGTTTGTGGACAACAACGTTTTTAAACAGCTATAACTTTTGATTGAGGCAAGATTTGCTCACAAAAACAAGTAAGGTTAATGAATGTGACTATTGCCTTTCATTTGAGTACTAACAGTTACTGGGATTAGCCCTAGAACTGAAGTTATTGCGATTAGTCTGATTGGATTCCGATGGAGCAGTGCTGCCAGGGACAGTTTACTTTGATGACGGAAAATGAATTTTTCATATATCTTCGTTATAATGCAAAATTATTGAAAACTGATAAAACTTATCAATTTAGACTGTCTTTGGCTACGTTTTCCACGCAAGTGAACTATTGTAAATATTCCAGGAGAATTGTATTGAGCATTGGAAGGAAAAAATTGAGCAGATTCTAGCACTGCGAGAGAAGCACCTATCTTTATGAAAATAGGCTGTTCGCGTTTCTAGACTCCACGGTTTTCAAGGAAAAATAGTTTTGAAACCCTACCTGCACTAGAAAAAAGTTGGGCATGAAAGGGTTAATTTCTATTGCATACACTTTTAAGTTCTTGATATTTCATTGAAATGCTCGAATGCTTCCAATTTTTTTTTGCAATTCCGCTGTGCTAACGATGCAACTTAGTGACTGATGAAAAGATTCGTCAAAATTCACCCATTCAACAGATCGATTTCAAACTTTTATGGAAAAAAAATTAAACATGTTCTTATTTTTCCATGTTTCTTTTATTCTAAATACACGTATCGTCCTCTTAAACACTGGCCTTAAGGTCTTGCACAACACTTGGGCCTACTCGTTGTTGTGTGAAAATCAATTTCTTCCCCATATCTGCTTCTGATTTCACTACCTTAGGATTTTTCCGGATTGCCTGGATCATGATGGATGACCCAGTATTTCTCAATTGGACGCAATTCTGGTACGTTCGGGAGATGAAGATCCTTTGGCACGAAATTAACCTCCAACTCCAGAACATCTTTCGAGTAATGGCACGAGGATAAATTCGGCCAGAATAGTGTAGGGCCAACGAGGCGTCAGAAGTGGAAGTAGACGCATTTTGAGACATTCTTTCAAGTGAACCTGCCTATTCAACGTTCTAGTCTTCAAATTGCTTGTTAAATCATGTCTTGATTTGGTAAATCTAGACATGTTCTGTGTCCTTCGCGTTTTTTGCATCTTGCACAGAAGTTCTACTTGGATGCTTTTTTTTCGCCACGTCTCTCACTAAACTATTGAGATTATTTTTGAATGCTTCGACTACCCAAATCTGATCCTTTATGGAATTCCATTTTTTCACCACTTTTTTCCTTCCAATCAAAATACTTCATGCGAAATAAGTTACTACAATTTGAAAGTGATGCAATTTGCACACCTTTATAAAGGTATTTATGTTTTGTAATTTCGTATAATTGACAAGACACGACATTATGCGTTAGCTTAAGAGGGGCGTCAAGCGTAGTGAATAAAAAATTGATTTCTTTATTAGCTTATTTATTAGTAATGAACCTTTAGAATATTCTCTCGTCATCTCGGTGGTTATGCTGACCTTTTATTTGTTATTCTGCCATGCACTCCTCGTGCGTATTTGCTGTCACCAAAGCTGCAAATTTTCACCAGGTTGTTTTGAACTTGAAGGAAGAACAAATCTCAAATCATGCCCTACTATGTTCAATTCGCAGTTTTTTGTTTGCATGATTCATTCAAATAGCCGAGTTGTTCAATCATTTTTCATTCATTTTCGATTTCATTGACCCTGTGAATATCTCTGTACTGGGATATTGACTAGGTTTTTCCAGCAAAACTACTCCACTCTTCATGTATACTTGAAAACGCAAAATATGTCAACATTTAACCTAGACTGGTTTCTACAGAGCAGATGACAGATTTGGTTGGTGAATGAAAAAGCATTAATTTGAAATGAAGACGTACGGTTTGGTTATGAAAATCCCGCCAACTTGAAAGTGAATGATTATGGGAAGCTTTGAATTTGAATCATGGTTGGGTTTGATTGAGCTGAAAGTTGGCATTTGAAAATGAAAATTTGCACCACTGGCTGTCACACCCGCAGATTTAAATCAATCGGGAACTTTAATAGCGTTTTTCTCGTAAAAGCATTTTTCAACTTGGCGGACACATTAATTCACAAACTATTCAACGGATTGACTTGATTTTTTATGAGAATGCATAACATGTGAGGAATTCCACGAAGGTCCGTCCGAAAATCTTTTAAATCGTGATCGACCATCTTAGATTCCGATGAACCTTTAGACGTTTCACCGGCATGGAAGACTAAACATTTTCTAAAGTAAATAAGATTATTTTGACTCAAAAGCAACTTTTCAAAAGGGCGTAAAAGTTTCTACATGCAGTATTTTAGAAAAAAAAAAATGTTTGATTTCTATCTAAGAACGAGATAGAGGGAATAAATCTAGAGAAAATTTTCAATAGGACGTAAGTAACAATGAGAGATTCTCTTTGAGGTCTTTCTCTTCTGTTCATTACTCGGCCATTTCAACATTTACTACTCTACTCTTTGCATAATATTGTAGTAAAAATCGTCGGCTTTCGATATGTATTGGAAAATTAGTACAAAGTGTTGTAATGACGTCGTAATAAACGAAAGAGAAAGTAAACAAAGAGAGGCTCTCAATGTTACTTACGTCCTATTGAAAATTTTCTCTAGAAATACTTCTGCGCGAAAAAATATACACTGAGAAAAATGCGTCATTATTCACAAACACAAAAAATTGTGTTTAAAAATTTAAATTGCTAAAAACCTATTTTTCTATACTTTTATATTTTGTCAGCAAAACCTATTGAGAAAAGAAACCTTTTGAATGTGATTGCATGAGGGACAACTTACCGGTAAAAAGTTTTTCCAACAATAACTGTACTTTTATTACAGAATATAATTCTAAGTATCATTTTAAATCAAAATACATCTAACAAAAATCTTCCAAAATGCGAAGGTTGTCAAATATATTGGTATTTTGACCCAACAAAAACAATTAATTCGCCCTTTTAAAGTTATTCACGTTACCCCATCATAAAATGTCAACAATCTAATGTTTATTGTTTTAAAGGAATAAAAAAAAACCTTTTTAGTGTACTTGGATTAAGGAGAAACTGCCAATAAAAAAGTTTTCCTAACAGCAGCTTTCGGCATATTTTAATAATTCATATTATTTGCTGTCAAAAATACAATTTTCTCTTTAAGTATTAATAGCTCATAACAAAAAATTTCTGAAATGTGGTAGTTCTCAAGATATTTTGAATTTTGTTTTAACAATACACAATACATTCTTTTCTCTTTAGCCTATTGTTGACAAAATATGAAAAAATTAAAAAAAATTATTCGCAAATTAAAATTTTTTTTACAATTTTAAGTTTTTAACATAAACTTTTATTTTTCTGAAAAATGATACAACTTTTTTTCAGTGTGTATTTTGTCTCTCAGATAGTTTTGCCGTGTAGAATACGGTAATCGAACAAAACATTTTTGAATTTAATTCACGTAGTCTACGACCTTTTGACAAATTGCTCTTGTATCATAATATTGCAATTGCCCAAGAAAATCATGAAGATTCATAAACCGAACACAACTACAAAGTTTCGTTCGAATCGACGATGGTCATATTTTGCGGTCTGCTGGTTTCTCAGGGAATCCCTCGTGTGTAGCCGATGTCGTTGAACTACGGAAAACAGAATAACCAAATTTTCTCCATAATTTTGAAGAAAAGTGAGCGAATTCTACTTAAAAATATTGAAAACAAGTTTGGTTTATGCAAAGTCGTCAAGAATTATCAATAATTCTGAAGATTCGTATACCTTTACAGGCTTTAAATTTTTATATGGACACACAATTATTGCAACCTGTTGCTCTTGATGGAGAAAAGCGAATAGCTTACAAAAAGGGCATAATTTCACGAATTAATTATTTTTGTTGAATCTGTTATATCTATCTCGAAAACTGTCGCGTTTTGCAAGATTTTGGTTGAACGAATTTTGATTTGAAATTTAAATTTGAAATCATATTTCATAATAAAATTATAGTAATGATAAATAAAAATTTTTATTGATAGTTTCTTCATTCCACAATTAAATGTAGATCTCTTTTTTTCTCAGGTTTTCATTCACAAAGCATAAAAAATTTAAAACAATGAGTTTTTTTGTAATTAAATTTTTAACATAATTGTTTGTTAGTATGAAAATGTTACATTTTTTTCAGCGCATTTTTGTCGTATAGAAGTAATTCCTTAACTCTTTCTTAGATTATTTTGCTCTATAAATTACGGTAATTGAATTTTTTTTTTGAAAATGCTGCATGCAAAAACTTCTACACCCATTTGAAAAATTGCTCTTGAGTCAAAATGATCTCATTGACTGTGGAAAATGTCACGATTTTTAAGTCGAGAAAATTTAATCGGCAGGATGACATAAAGGGTGTATTTTTGAAGCCTCTACTCACTGCTGACCCAATCATTTCGCAGAACATGTACTATCCGAAACTTACACAAGTATGAATAAGCAGAAATGATTAGGAAAATTTGTTAAAATAATATGAACAGAATGCCTTTAGTGAGTATAGAGACAGTAGTTTGTACACTTGCTGTATGATAACATGGAAAAATGAATTCACTTAAATTTGATTTATTTGAGAAAGACAAAAAGCGTTCACTAATTTTTTCACATATTGTAGAGTAAAGTACAGCCTTTCGAATGCAATTAAAGTCATGCATTTTTGTTTACTGATCCGCCCCCCCCCCCCTTTTTTTAAGATATCAACATTTGGAAAGGGCGATTTTTTCAGTGGAAATCATTCAGAACTTTAGAACCACACAATGGTAAAACTTTGTTCGTTCTTCAAAAGTTGCCCCTAATTAAGCTTTTGGAGTGTTCGGAATATTATTTTAATAGAAAAAATCACATTGAAGAATTGTTCTTGAAAAACTGTTTTTAAGAGACACCCTAAGTTATGTTATGAAATTCGCTCTAAAATGAGAACGATTTGAGATACGAATTTAGCATCCTCAACAAAGTTGATCAGAATTGATTGCTCTAGAAGATTACCGAAGAAAGCATCGCTCAAACTCCATCAGATCTTGAAATAGTTTTTGTAATTTCGTTTTTTAGGACCACCCTAAATTCAATTCAGCCAAAAGAAGCAGTTTGTCTTTATAAACAAATCAAGGCAAGGAATCTAAAATACAAAGATGAAAGCGTAAATAAGTGTTTCCTGCCAATTTCGCTTCCTGAACCACTCTGCAATGACCAAAGAGTCTCAAAAATAGCTATTTTTAACATTTTTTGAATCTGTATAAAAAATTTAACTAAAAACACCCATTGTTTTGCCTAATTTCACATGAATATTCATCGATATGCATCATAAATTCATACTAGAGCGTCCCCCGTGTTTACTCTAAAAGTCGTCATTTTCAGCATTATTTTATTATCTCAGTGTTGGTAATTTATGTAATTTAATGAAAAAAACATGAAATTACAAATAAACAGCGTTAGATAATTTCTCCACATGAACTGCAGCTATGTATGTTTTGGTTATTCAATATGGTCAACATATTGAGCATATACATTTCTTACGAAAAATAACCCCAATTTCCTCTCATTTGGCTTTAAATTGAGTAATTTTATGTTATTTCACTATATTATTCTTCAAAAAATAACAAACAGTGAGAATAAAAATTTAAAAAAAATGCTGTCTATTTATTGGGTGTATTAAGAAATCATCACTGAGGAATTTTGCCCTCTAATATAAATGCATATCGATAGATATGAATAAAAAATCATGATTATGGAAAACAATGGGTATTTTAGCTGAGTAAAGCCATGTCAAGTGATCCTCGAATTTTTCGCAAAATCACCGATCTTCATGAGGAATACTTTATTATATAGGGATTATGGTGAAAAGCTTTTGGTATAAATATTTCGTTAAAATTCCTTTTTTTCTTTAAGATATTAACCCTTAAACTTTGTTGCATCATAGAATTGTAAATTTTATATCTCAAAAACTACTGAAGATAATTTAATGAATTTTTGCACACTTATGGAATGATACTTGCACTATCTTATAAAAATGTTTTTATTTTACAATTGTGTGAATAACGGTACTTTGAATCTATTTAAAATTTTCAATTGTATTTTTTCTTGTGTTCTTCACGCAAAAAAATTTCAAAGCATATATTAAATTATGCGGCAATCTTTCACCTTTAATAATCTGTATTTATAATTTTTCATTTTTGTTTCTATCGCGAGCTATGAAGGATTTTGTAACAGTGCACTCTTTCAACGCACGGCCCACCTTGATGCAGCCCGCGAGAACGTTCATATTGGCAACGTCGCACGTCGCTACGTCAGAATGCGCATCGCGTGGGAAGTGCGCTTCGCATGTCTAAAAGAAATCACATCTCTTTATTAGCGCAAAAGGGCAAACTTTTCTATACGGATTATCGAAGGTGATTTTTTCCGGATATTTTGAGATGCGTTAAATTTTTTTGACCGAAGTGCACAACAAAAATTATAGTTGTGTAATTTATTTTTTATTATTATAATTTAACGTTACTAACAATTAATATCTTTAAAAACACTTTTGTTAGTCAATAGCATTTTATTTCACTTTTTTTCACCGAGTGATATTACCTTTAAACAACGATGTGTCTTTTGAAAAAAGTTTACATAAAATCTGTTGTTCAATCGCATTGATGTTGGGGTTTTTTATCACTATTGCTTCTGTTAATTCTTTTAATTGGTGGTTCTCTAAGCTCTGGTAAGATATTATTTACTTTATCGAATTTCAATTAATCATCTACGATTTTTATTTCAAAATCATCGTTACAATTTTCCGCATGTACCTCTTGACTCATCGAATATTCCAGTTCCATTACTTTGGCAAACACTATAAGAAGGAAAATTAAACGAGTAAATTTTCCTATATTTTAAACGCACCCATTACTATAGACATGGGATGTAAAATTGAAAATTTAACGAACATTGTGTTTTTTTCATGTACATATTTATTTTCGTTGTATTTTTTGCGCCCATTACGACATATGCTACACATGTGTTGACCAATATAATTTTAAATTTATCACTCCACATGGATGCCACAAAAACAAGATACGACGAACATACTGATGACATTTTTTAACGGAATACATCATTCGTCTGATCGACCCATATTTATAACATAAAACAATCGAATGTTTTTTTTTAGCAAATATTGTCTATCTTGAGATAATATAGCATTTCGTCGAGTTGTCTCTATATGGGAAACACTCAAGTGCGATCGAAACCAAAAACAAACGTCAAAACGTTTCCTCACTCGCACTGATGCAAATCAAATGAGCGCGTAATTTAACGCACGCCCCGATGGCGCATGGCTGAAAAGTCGCAATGTGGATTTAAGAAAAGATTCGCAATATACCTCTCAGACGAACCAACTGAAAATAAAACGTGACGTATGTCAATTTGCGAAAAATATGTCAACGCAGGTTAAAACATGCCCACTGCTCAACTTTGCTCATCGGCTGGCAACATCAGAGCGCTTGTCCGAGGTATTGGGTGACAGAAAATTAAATAACTCCTGAACAATATAATAACGCTAAAGAGCATGCAAATTACTCAGAAAATATTCACTGTCAATTGTCCATAGAGAAAAGCTTGCCTTTTTGCTTTAATCTCAAAGATGCCAATTTTGAACATGAGATACGCTTCTTCAAAGCGATGCGCATTAGGACGTTGCGACGTGCGGCGTTGCCAATATGAACGTTCTCGCGGGTTGCATCAAAGTGGGCCATGCGCTGAAAGAGCGCACTGTTACAAAATCCTCTATAACTCTCGATAAGAACAAAAATGAAAAATTATAAATACAGATTATTAAAGGTGAAAGACTGACGCATAATTTGACATACGTTTTGAAAATTTTTAGCGTGAAGAACATAAGAAGAAATACAATTGAAATTTTTAAATAGATGCAAAGTACCGTTATTCACACAATTATAAAGTAAAAATATTTTTATAAGATAGTGCAAGTATCATTCTTTAAGTGTGCAAAAATTCATTGAATTATCTTCAGTAGTTTTTGAGATATAAAATTTTCAATTTAGTCATGCAACAAAGTTTAAGGGTTAATATCTTAAAGAAAAAAAGGAATTGTAACGAAATATTTATACCAAAATCTAATCACCATAATCCCTATGCAATAAAACATACCTCATGAAGATCGGTGATTTTGCGAAAAATTCGAGGATCACTTGACATGGCTTTACTCAGCTCAATTTTTTGTGGGTAGGGTTCAAAAATTGGTACAAATGGCATCTTTTGTGATTTTTTGGCCATTGAAAAAGTTAGCATGAAAAAAGTTGTAGATAAAACTCAAGGCGATAAACACCATTACAACTTTGTTCGATATGCTTGACCGAAAAAACATTGTTAAATCGGTGAGACAGTGATAATCGGAATAACTTCAAGTGCACAAGTGGTTCCGGTTGAAATTTTAATTAAATAAACAGCTTTAACGTCTTATTTTTGCTTATCATATTTTAACAACCCGGTTGGGGCATTATTGCGCACACAACTTTTTTTACCACTCATAGAAACCTTCATCACGTATGCATAGCTCATCACTACTGAATATTTTAGCTTTTTCGTGGCATCGACGTACCTTTCAATATTTGGCCCCCTTTTCAAAATTTCGAAAGAAACAGCAAGTAGAGTTTTTGAATGCTAGTAACGTAAATTGTACTGAACGGAATTTCACTATATTTGCAATAACCAGTCGGAAAAATGTGCACTATTTTTGAATAAAATTTTGAAGTATGCATGATTTTTATAATTAATGCAAAGCCCGATATGCTGAAAAACTTTTGAAAGCGACGTGGAAAAATGAAATTTCCCTGTCTACTTCAGGCAGAGGATTGAAATATAGGTCACGCGTGATTGTTTTTTACGATTCGTTGCTTGGGTTTTGAACGAGCAACATATAGATTGGAATGTACCCGGTTCCAATCTGCGTGCAATAGCGCACTCTTCACTCTGCTGTGGAGGTTAAGCTTTGCACACACGGACAAATTCGGTGGTATAGGGAAGTAACATAAAGAAGTCTTGCATATTCGTTTGCTATCATTCGTTGCTTTGATATTGATCGAGCAACATATAGATTGAAAGATGCGGACGGTACAGAAAAAGACATTTATATCATAATTACAAATTACGGTTTAAAAAATAAGCTAAAGTAAAAAAAACAGCCATAACTATTTACAAATAAAATCATAGCTATTTGGTCTTGCAGTGTTTTCTAAGGGTAAAAAAACACCTTTGAAAACTGTTAACCCGAAATATCAGAATCAAATAAGTTATAAATTAAAATATGAATTCAAGGAGTTCATCATAGAAAGCGTCTCATAACTCGATAACTGTGAGTGTCAGAGACAGCATGTCTTCTGCAACATTTATAAAAATACTGTCCTGTACAATTTTGTCGAAGACAGCCAAGCGTTGTCTTTATCGGTTTATAACTTACTATGATTAAATTTTAGAAAAATAATATTGCCAAAAGATGGCGCTTTTTACACACACAAACATGGCGGAATATGTAAAATCGCTGATATGGACAGTTTTGACTCCAATGAATTAAGTAACCTGTTTTGAACAACCGTGGACTGGTTGGATTCCTAAAAAACGTATTTACCATACAATGATCAATTGAAATAATATGTCCTATCATCTAAGGCTAGAACAAAAGCAAAATAACAATTGCCCCCAAAACCGGGACAATTAACCCGAACATAGACCGAAACCCTCCTTCCAAACCACCGGAGTTGATCGAGCAAACCAGTCAACTGTCAAACCGACCGGAGAAGAGCATATTTCGTTAACTGCAACAACAACAACCAATGTGCCAATAACGCTAAAACAGTAACAATACCATCAAACAGATATAATGAAGCGAACAACAACAAAAAATGAAAATCCCAAAAACGGATGGGCGGAGTTTCGGTTCGAGTTCGCACAGCTTTCGCGGCTGATTGAGCTTCCCGCGCGCGTGTTTCCCCACACACCAGACCGAATCCGGACGGGCCACGCGCGCTCTGCTCTGGTGGTGTTTGCTTTGCGCGCACCGTCCGTTCCATCATCATCATCATCAACAGCAACAGCAGCAGCAGTCGCAGCAACAGCAACAACAACTCAGTCAGTGGTAGTAGTCGCCGTCGTTCGTCCGTCCGCAGTGTCGGGCGCGGTGGGTGGAGCTTATACTGGTGGCACAAAATCGCTGATAATCAGTCGAATCGAAGCCGGGCAACTACTACACTATAGCTGCCTCCGTTGCTGCTGCTGCTGTTGTTGTTTATAATAATAATAGTGTGGTGCTTTTCATTACGCCGCTAAGTGAGTGTAATTAAAATCGCGTTCCTCGCGCGTCTGTGGCTGTGTGTGCACTTGGGTCCGTTTGGGAGCGAGCGAGCGAGAACGAGATACCTTTGGGGAAGCGCACTCATTCACCACTTGCCGCTAAAACGAAACGAGACACGGGAGGGGGTTGGTTGGGGGAGCATATGCAATTTATGTACCCTGTGGCGCTCCCGTCATCGGCCGCTGTTTGTTGACGTTGCTTATGTTGGTAGTATTGTTGTTGTGCTGCTGCTGCTGTCGACAACGCGAAAGTTTACCGGCCCGGTGCTGCAGCTTGGACTGTTTTAAACTGCTTTCAAGCTGAAATTTATCGTCGTGATTCTGGAATCAAAACGGAAAATTTATGACTTTTTTAGATTTATTTCTCCATTAGTGGTGACTCGGAAGGGTTCGCAGGGCAGCAAGAGCAGAGAGGAGAAAAGAAGACTAATGCGGGATTTTTTTACGGGCTGGAAGCGTGTCCTGTGGCTGAGTTGAGCAGGTCCTTGCAGGTTAAGAAACTGTGCGAGCTGGGAAGTATTTTCTACCGCACTGAACCTGCTGAACAAACAGTTAAATATTTTGATACCGAATGGTGGATGAATTATGACCGCATGGAATTATGCTTTCACCGCGAAATACGAACGAACGGGATGAATATATTCGACAAATTTTACTTCTTGTGCGAATTTAATGGTTTGCTGTACAATGAGCTGTGAGTTGCATTTAGAACTACAGAAGAAGTAGCAAATGTTTGATCCGAGCCTTCGTTGTCAGGATGATATAGTGTTCACTTGATGAGCGAGTGATCGTGATCGAATCTCAGCAGAACTACTAAATATGTCAGTGATTGTTATTCCGTGGGTCCTTAATTCATGATTCTTCTTCAGCCCTCGTCACAACTTATTAGATCCACTCAGTAGGAAAAAATTATGTTGGATTCAAGGGCTCGGCGAAGTTAAAGTAAAATTGATTAATATAATAAGCTGGTGCGTATCAATACAGTAGTGAATGACTTCAAAGAGCTATTAGGCCTATCGTCCACGAAATTGAAATACAACTGTACAAATGCATAAAGTACAAAAATTGAGTCGGGTTTGAGGTTCATAATTGCAAGAAATATTATAAATTTTAATTTACACCTTAAGGAATTTCTCCTCTGAACCAGCGTTTATCTCGTCCTGTTTCATCATTCCTCTCTCTAGCTGAGGACGTCCTTCTGCGCTTAGACAACACTGCATACCTACACAAATCAGATAGCAACTTGTCAATTCTGCGAACCGATGGCTCGCTTCAGAAAATTTTAAATGAAAGCAATGAAAAACAACGAAACTTCTTCAAACCAAATTCGTCATCTTCAACCAAAATACCAACTATGGCAATAGAACATGCAGCAATAATTCTTAGGTCGGATTCACAGAAATCGTCGTGAACGAGTAGGGCGCAACGTGTGCTGTGCTAAGAAAAACAACGATTTGATACTACGATCCACTTGCGATTTTTATGGCTTTCTATTTTAAAAGATTTCATTATGTTTTAATCATTTATTTGTAGTATTATTCAGAATTATTCATTTTGAATTCGTTTCAATTTTTATACGCCGTTTTCAATTTCCTTTTAATTTTATAAAACTTCATTCCATTTTATTTCATGGCATACAATTTCGCACAGTTTTTGCAATTTTATTTATTTTTTTCAGTTTTATTCAATTCTATTTATTATATTCTATTTTATTTAATGGTATGCAATTTTAGCCGATATTATTTAATTTTATTCCGTTTTCTAAATTTGAATTTTAATTTATTTAGCTGTAGTAAATTTTGTCAGGTTTCGTGCAATGTTATGCAATTTAAATTTATTATATTCATTTGAATTTTCTTTCATTTAATTTTGATCAATTCTATTTCATATTCAATTTCACTCAATTTTATTAAATTTGATATTTTCTAAAATTATTAATCTTATATTAGTTTAACTAAATTTTATTCAACATCATTCACCGAATTCAATTTCTTTTCAAAGGTTATTGAATTTAATTGCAGTTTGTTGAATTTCACTTACTTTTATTTAATGAATAGTTTCAATAAATTTTATTTTTACAGATTTCTTGAGTTTTATACAATTTGTTACAAATTTATCAAATTTAAGTAAATTGTTTTCAGTTTTATTCTATTTTCCTCAGTTTAATTAAAATATGTTCAACTTCCTTCATTTTCATTAAATGAATTAAAATATTAGCACAACTTTATGCTATTTACTTTTATTTTATTCAATTTAGAAATATTTCATTCATTTTTTCTTCTTATGACATTAAAGTTTACTCAATTTTGTACAATTTTAATACGTTTCCTTTTCTCAATTGTATTAAATGAAAAAATGTAAATTATATTCAACTCTATTCAATTTTGTTAAATTGCATTCAATTTTGTTGAGTTTCACTGTTATGATTGTCGATGAAAAAAATTAAGTAAAATTTAAGAAAGTAGAATAGTGTAGAATTTTTTTTAATAAAATTTAATTACTGTGATAAATTTTTATTAAATTGAATAAAATTTTATCAAGGTAAAAAAATTGAAGTTCAATGAAACTGAACAAAATTGAAAAATATTTGAAAAAGAGAATTGCGTTCAGTTTTATATAATAGAGTGAAATTTAATTATCATAAAATAAACAAAATTGAAATAAATCGTATTGAAATGAAAAAATTAAATTAAATAGCAAAGAACATAAAAAATGTAATGAATGAAATTGAACAAATGGAATTAAATTTATTAAAATTGAATAGATTTTAACAAATTGATAAAGTCGAGTAACACTGAAAAAAATAAAAATTCAAGACTGTTTGGTGATATTCAACGGAGGAAAAGGATCGAAATAGTTAAACGAAAGCAATCCTGTGAAAAAAATCCCCCAGAGGCAGGATTCGAACCTGAAACGCTTGGGACTTCGGTCCAATGCACAAACCCTTATGCTATCCCTGGGCTATTATGACATCCCATGAATAACACATGGTTATCGCATTGGTGACAGTGATCACTACCACTAGCGAGAGATCACACAAAACCGCTGATGCCACCCAACACATTTGATCTATTTGATTTCCCTACTAGAAACCAACGCCGGGGTTTTTATTATCGTCTGATGTCTGATTTCAGTTCATCACCCATCGTACTTCGTTGGGTGCCAGAGCTAATGGAGACTGTCGATTTCCGGTCCCTTGCCCAGGTAACAGAGGTATGACGGGAGCAAACTCGCCGTTCGAATTCACAATTAATTCATTTTTTTTGGGTTTTGAGGTATGTGCCAATACCTTAATTTAAGACCGTTTGGTGCACACCAATGCGATAATCATGTAATTCTTGGGACGTCATAATAGCTCATGGATAGCATAAGAGTTTGTGCATTGGGCCAGAGTCCCAAGGGTTGTAGGTTCAAATCCTGCCCGTTGGGTATTTTTTCACATAATTGCTTTCGTTTAACTCACTATTTCGAACCGTTTCCTCTGTTGAATACCATCAAAAAGGCTTGAAAAAAGGTATTGGCACTTACGCCAAAACCCAAAAAAAAATTAATTACTAAACCAAATAATAAAAAAATATTAAGTGGAATAAAAATGAATAGAATTATAAACTAGTGAATAAAATTGATTGCTCAATAAAATTGAAAAGAAATTTATTAAAGAATTTGCTATATATCACCCTAAGGAGGAAAATTGGGTAAACACCAAAATTTCTCACCAGGGCGAAATTTTTTTGGTAAAACCAGTCTTTGCACTTGAAGGGCACGAATCCTTACTTGTTATATGGGTGCGTTTCGGCTTCGCCTCATCAGAAACCGACACTAACTTTTTGTCGGAATAGATTAGCGCCGGCTTAAAAGTTAGTGTCGGTTTCTCATGAGGTTGTTGGAAGCCGAAACGCACCCATGTAACAAGAAAGGATTTGTGCCTTCAAGTGCAAAGAATGGTTTTACAAAAAAAATTCGCCCTTGTGAGAAATTTTGGTGTTTACCCAATTTTCCTCCATAGGGTGAAATATAACATAGTGCTTTCGCATAGGCCTGCTAAGCCAAGACAAGTTTTGGCTTCACTGTGTCTCATCGGCATAAACAGAACTTCTGCTCGGACGGGACATCACGTTTGATCAGTTGTTCGACTGAAACGCAAAGTGTTTTAGTTTTTAGGGATTTGCGTCAAGTCGGCGCTAATCTATTCCGACAAAAAGTTAGTGTCTGTTTCTGATGAGGCGAAGCCGAAACGCGCCCATGTAACAATTTATTAAGCTTGAATAAAATTGAATCAAATTTAATGGAATTAGATAAAATGGAACAAAATTTATTAATATTGAAAAAAATAAAAATATAAAACTTAAAAATGTTGAAACAATATACGAAAGAGACGAAATAAAACTGAACAAAATTAAATTAAAATGAAAAAAATAGAAGTAAACTGCACAGTATCCAGTTAGGACCAAAAATTTAAGACAAAGTGAGAGAAAATTGATCCACCTACAATTTTTCTCCCTAAGAATAAAATGCATTAAACTATCATTTTGCATTGGCTTGCTGAGCCCAACCATCTTATGGATTCACTAGTTCTCATCAGTTGCACAGAACCATTTTCCATTTCTTGTGGGACATTACACTTGACTAGGGGTTTGCTCAGAACACCAATTGTTAAGTTCTGGCACTGAGTCAGTGTCGGATTCTGATGAGACAAAGTCGAAACACAAATTCCATAACTAATTCAAATCCTTTTTTTATTTCATTTATTTTTTTCGATTTTACTCAATTCTGTTTAATTTTATACAATTTGTTCAATATTTTACAATTTATATTTCGGACATTTTTTTTAATTTCAATAAATTTTCAGAAACGTAATTTGATTGCTTTATCATACGTTATTATTTTCGCCTGATTATTCAATTGGTTTATTTTCTTGATTTTTCCATTTTAGTTTTCTCACAGTTTTTTTATTCATTTGTCAATCATTTTCATAAAATGTATTTGTTCAAAAATTGTAAAAAAAAATAATTTTATTCTTGTTTACAGTATTGTTCCTTTTCAAATATTTATCAATTATTTTCATTTTTCAGAATAACTTTTCATTATTCCTACTTTGAATTATTTTCCCGTGGTTCCATTGTTTCCATTATTTCCATTTTTTTTAGTTTCAAAATTTCACAGTTCTTTTTAAATCTTCCATTTTGTCGTTCATTACCCAATTTTAGCATTTTATTCTGTTCTTGATTTTTACAATACATTCTTTTTACAAGTTTTCTAATTTTTCAAATATGAGAATTTTTGATTTTGTTTAGTGCGTTATTGCTTACTTGATTTTTTTCTTTGTGCAGCTATTGTTCCATTGGTTCGTTGTTTGATTGGTTTACTGCTAAAGAGTTTTATTGTTTTTTCCTTATTGCTTATTGAGTTATTGCGTTGCTACATTATTGATTTATTGACTCGTGGCATTATTACCTTATTGCTTTATTAAATTATTGCATTATTAGTTTATTTCTTTGTTGCTTTAATAATCTATTGGACCTTACAGTTTGTGTTTAGGCTTTACAGCTTCATAATTTTATTCTCTTGTTAACGGGTTATATACAAAGTTGGAAACAAAAAATCGAAAAAAAAAATTGAATTTATTCTGAAAGTACAGACTTTTGAAAATATCTGTGCGAAATTTCATCCAGATAGGAGCACTAGATTTCAAACTGCAGCTATTCGCAGCGCCCTGGTTCTTCCGCGTATGCAAGTAACACAAAACTTTAAACGCAATTATCTCGGAATTAAGTTTTTTGAAAAGTACTGTTGCGGTGAACGTAATATCTCAAAAACTATTCATCCGATTTTCATATTTTTTTTAATTGTTTGTATTTACAATCTCGTGTACTTGAACGGTTCCTTTTTCGTACAAAAATGTTTGATTCTTTGCAATGAATTTTTGTTTAAAATTTTGATCACCACAAAACTCAATTTTTTGGTCAACATGTTTGTTTTGTAGGAATTTTTTTTTATTGGAAAGCCGATCCGTTCAAGAAGTACACCATAATACATTTTTCTTCAATAATCTTTTTACTTTTTTGATTTCAGTTTAGCGGCTCGGCTTGGAGAGCGTTCATCGTAAACCTCTGCCAAAAACACGCTTCGGGGGATGGGCCATAACTCCGCCAACCTTCAATATTTATTTTTAATTAAGCTTGTTTTTTCGAACTTCGACAGCACTGCCAACGAGCTGTATTTTGCCTTTTCAAATAAAATTTACATAAAACGCTTTAAAACAAATCACGAACATAGCTCACTTTTTCGCCACAACTTTGTATATAACCACTTAATATATTGCTTAATCGCTTCATTGTCTTATTGCTCTATTGCTTCAATACTTTGTTTCTGTATTGCTTTATAGCTTTATTACGTCATTGAATTATTCCTTTGTTGCAGTATTTGTCTGTTGCTTCATTTCTTTATTGCTTCATTGCTTTTTTGCTGGATTAATTCACTGAACCTCACAGATTAATTGCGTTTGGGCATCATTACTTTAGTGCTTTAATATTTTATTGCTTGTTTTTTTTTTTTGTTGCTGGTTTATTGCTGGTTTTATCGCTTAATTGCTTTGTTAATTGCTATAGTGTTCCGTTGCTTTTCTACTAAAGTGATTTATTGGTCTATGTTTCCATAACTTAATTTCTTTTTTACTTGATGACTTGATTACTTCATTGTCTAATTCAAGCTTTGCTACTTCCTTGTTTTAATACTTTATTGCTTCGAGGCCGCATTGATTTTTATTGTATTGCTATATTGCTTTCGTTTATTCAATCATCCTCAATTCGTATTCTGTTGTAGCATTGGGTGATGGACAAGCTGTGAATCCAGCAGCATTACAAGAAATGCGAAAGCCTATTCTTGAACCCCAAGGCCTTTGAGAAGAACGCATCCCGGCCGAACTTCAAAAAATCTGACTGACAGTACGAAGCAATCCACTGCGTGATCGCGATGATCTTGATAGATAAAGAAATACATTCAGTTTGGCTGGAGGGTTGCTTCAAGAATGGCCACAAACTCGAGTGTAATAACTATCGAGACATAACGATCATCAAAGTCGCCCATAAGGTACTCTCTCGTGTTCTGTTCAGCAGACCTGCGCTGCATCGTTTGTCGACGAATACCAAAGCAGACGGGTTTCGATAAGGACAACGGATCACATGCTCACTCTGCGAATAGTCCTGGATATATTTCGGAAAAAACAACCTGCGGACTTATCATCTTGTTGAGGATTTCAAGGCTACGTGCGATTCAATGAAACGAAACGAACTGTGGTGATAATGCTTGAAGATGGTTTTCCGACAAAACAGATTCAGCTGGTTCTTATAACACTGGATAGGTCAAAATTAAGCCTTAAAGTAACCGGAAGAATATCTGGCTCGGTCATGGCGATAGATGAATTGAAGGTGGGCGATGCACTCTCTGCCCGAGCAAACGAAAATATACTAAAGGTAATTGACATGGATGCATGAAAAAGGCCAAACCCATGAAAACACAATCACCATGGTCCGATCGATCCTGTATATAATCCATATTTTTATGTATTTATAGGTTATTAAGACCATTTTGTGATAATTAAATTTGACACGGACTGTATTTAAAGTCTTTGATTTTACGGTGTTTAAGCCCATAAGAATTTACTCGAAAGATCCTATTTAAAGAATCAATACCGATTGCCTCCTTTTTCGGGTTCGAGAAATCTCTTATGGAAAATCTCAAACCATATATCCCGAGCAAACGTAAAGTCCATAATACCCCCATACTCATGGGGTTGGACATGGGTGTTTGAAATGGGTTCAACCCACAAAAACACCATCGTCATGGTCCGGTAGATCCCATAGAAAAACCATGCGTTGGTATTTTTATGGGTTATTGAGACCATTTAATGGTGTTTTAAAGGCCGTGAAAGTCGGCACGGATCATGTTCATGGTCTTTTCAAGGAGCTGTGTGGTGTTTGAACCCATGAGTATTTGCTCGGGATGCGAGGTTGGGAATCGAACCCAGGTAAGCTGCGTATAAGGCAATCAATTTACCAACTACGCTAAATCCGCCCCAGGTTACTCTATTGTTCAACATAGCGCTCGAATGCGAAACGAAGTTCTGATATGCAAAGGAACGGAAGCATCATTAGGAGATCTCATATGCTTCTTGGCTTCGCGGACGACATCGACATCATTGATGTTGATCGCAGAGCGGTGGATGAGGCAATCATGACACAGCGCATAGTAGCAGGTGCACATCGAGGCAGTCAGACCGGAGTTAGTTCCGAGGTGGCAATCGATGCAGTACATCCACTCCAAGCTGTTAAGCCCACGCCAACGCTCAGCATGGTTTTCAGTTGTGCATCGCAAAGTTGTAACCAACGAATTTTTATATAGGGTGAATAGGAGAGCTGACTCAAATTGCAGTATTTGTTCTGGTCAGACGGATAGCATTGAGCACCACCTATTCCAATGTACCGAAAATAAGAACATATGGACTTATCAGCGAAGCGTTTTTTTGACTCTGAATCGACGGCTCTCATAGATACATCACGAGGACTGGATATACTCGACCTTTCAGCATCAATCTAGACGGACCCGCCAACAAATTATCAAAGAATTTTCATCGATGATATGCTATATCGTCGCTGTTGTGCTATCTTATGACAAGCGCTATTTTGCACATTTCGAGAAAAACGATTTTTAAAGTTTGAGATTGAATATCATGAAACTTATAGATGGTATACAATTCAGAGAAGACAATTGATGCTTCCACCTATTCTGTATTAATCTCTCAAATATTACGAACATCGGTTGACTATGTTGCGAGTTTTCACTAAAAATGTAAACAAAAGTCACACTCACACGTGTCATAGGTGTGTATTGATGAAAAAATTTGTATGGCGTGTCATAATCGTGCACGGAAAATTTTCCATAGAAAAAAATCACCAATTATGAACTTTTATTCATATCTCTGGCTTCATTTGGTCTATAAACAATCGGTTAGATTCATTTCGAAGGAAATGAGTCAGGGAATTTTGGCAACACTGTAACTAAAAATAGTCATTTTTAGTTACAGTGTTGCCAAATAGGCAATATTTCCAATTTAAAGCTAAAACTGCGTTTTTCTCCCAATACATGTATTTTTCTTTTGAAAATTATTATGCCATTGTGTTTCTACGACATTTTTACACATAAAAGCAACTAAAACTTTATTATAACTTGAGTCAATCCCAAGATATAATGATTTGAAGCAAAAAATTCACAATTTCTAATCACTTTTCTCGCTATATTTCAGTAAACAAGCAAAATTTCAAAATTCTGGAAACGCTATCTTGTAGAGATTCGTTAGACGAGTAATATGGCATATCTAGCTCAGTTTACCCCAAAATGGCGTTTGTCATAAGATAGCACAACAGCGACGATATGACAACTGTACCCGCAAACGAGAAAAACGCAGAAAATTATGTTTTATTTAACATGTAACTAATAATAAGAAACTGGACAACAAATGTTTTACAAAAAAAAACGGATTCGTATATCAAGTGGCATATGATGATATACCTAGTAACAATTCAAGTTTTATGACACTCTTGAAGCCTTCCTTAAAACTTTGATTACACTTGTATTATGCTATAAAACTTGAAATGCTACTTGGGATATAATGACGAATTCAGCTGCAAGGTAAAAATGGCATTTAGGCAACTAGTGTGTTTGAGAGAAGGCTATGTTGAATATTCGGCGCTAAAAATGGAGAACGAAGCAGACCCATAAACCACGAGTGGTACCAAATATACAAACATTTTGGTATCGGGAGGCTGCTAAAACACTCATAGGGGGCGGCTGGGCATGTAGTGCAAATGTCGGAAGTGGAACCAGTTAGCAATTGCTTTTCGATCTAAAGACTTTTCGGTGATATCCAACGGGGAAAACAGATCGAAAAGATGAGTGAAGCGACAGCAATTATGTGAAAAAATTCCCCCAGAGGCAGGATTCGAACCTGCAACCTTTGAGACTCCGGCCTAATTCCAAACCCTTTTACTATCCCTGGGATATGATGACGTCCCAGAAAGAACCTATAATTATCGCATTGGCAACAGTGATCGTACCTTGACTCCAAAGCGAGATCACAACCGCAGCGGCCACCTAACACATTTGATCCACTTAATTCAACCCACTTAACCCGCTAGATTCCATCGATCTTGCTATTCTTTCGACTTGTATTTTCGGGGAGAACAATCATATTTCCACCACGTCGCGAATTGTGTCAATCGTTGATGCGATATTTCGGGAGATATACGTGGTAAGCGTTATCCAAACATTGTCGTTTTGTTTCCAAAATGTTAAAGTACCCTGCAGCTCCATCAGAATTCCCACTAGTACAATCTGCTCAAAACTAGAATTGGGATGTGGCCAAAAAATTACTCACCAAAGTCTTTACTTTCCTACGGCACATCCACGCCTACACCATTAAACCAGCGATTCCGGTCAACCCTCGGGTATCAATTACCAGCAAGCGTGAATTTATGAGTCCCCATCAATTTCCCGATTCGGACGCACAGCATGAAAAATCCGACGCACTAATTTCTGCGACTAGTTATAACTTTTCGCGATCAATTTTGTAGGACGGTTCCGGGGGGCCGGGGGACGCGAAAATGCGCGCTCTCGCAACTGCGTAACTTAATCCTGCTGCTGGCTCTCGACGCTGAAACACATTAACATGTCCGATGTTCAATGTTTTATTCGCGTATGAAAGCATTTTTATACACTCACTATCTGAGCTGCGCCAGTTCTGACTGGCTCACAGCTACACTCTTAAATCTGCAATAAATTAAATTTAATGTTATGTTATCTTCGGGGCTTCACGGGAATCTGCCGTAGGGGAATGATAGAGCGAGAGAGACGAGACGCGACTGGATTCCGAAGCTTTCCGCCGACCACGGCAAACCGATCAGAACTGTGCTGAGTGCTGGGTGTAGGAGGAGGGTACTGACATTTCCACCGTGTGTACGAACGCGCGTATCCTGCTGGCAGAGAGCCCTGGCGTTCCGCTGAAAACCATCCTTCCCGGCACCGGGCATGCGGTGGATCGCTACAAGCGTGTGTGCACCTATGTGTGTGTGTATATATTGGCAAAGCTGCCGCGAAACTGGGACTTGTAAATTTTTAATAATTTTCGCAATATATCAACGTTTAATTTAAAAAAATGACATTGCACGACGTGGTGCACAGCAGCACACAGGGCCAATGGGATAGAAGCGAACATATTGTGGACTGTTGCATCCTGCAGAATCGAGGGCTTTTCAAGGATAAAAATCAGGGTTGGTCGAAGAAAACGATGGTTGCGGAAATGATTGATAAACACGCTGATGGGAGCTCAAATGAAATTCAGACCAGAATTAGCGAATTTCTTGGTACGAAATCTCTTACGGTACTAATAGCTAATCACACGAGTTCGACTAGATTTATATAAAAAATAAATAATATATGTGCTGATTTTTCTCAAAATGCGAAAGTCAGTAATTTCTTTGATTGTAAAATATTGACCGTATCGTTTTTTAAAGCTGCGATTATTTCAGCTAAGCAGTTTTTATACAATTGGAACAACTTAAACTGTGCTTATTACATTTCATTTTCAGATGGTTAACGAATGAAACAATTACAAATTTTCTTGCTTGTAAAAATTGTAATTTTTTCAGACGTGAAATTCCATCAATATACAGTGTCCCTGAAGATTATGCAAATAATTACAACTTAAACTATTTCAATTGAATAAAAACTACTTAGACTGAAGAATTGCAGCTAGAAAAAAATAATTTTAAACATGTCATTGGCAATTATATGTTTTTTTCCACTTTCCAGAACATGTTTCGGACATTTTCAGCAAGAAAAAATGATCTCTGGCGGTGAGCTTGTCGTTTCTGATTTGTATTCTATTTTCGAAGTGATGCATCGTTATGCAGAGCTAGGTGCTGTAGTTTGGTACGAACAAAGCACTAAGAACATCAAGAACGATTCGAATAGGGAGAGTGGAAATAGAAATGTAAGCCATTTACGCAGAAGAACCATAGTCAATGAGTAACGATTGCTCAACTAGTATTACGAAGCTTCAGCTCATGACCATCGGAAGGCAAATCAACGATAAAAGCAGATGTCCGTATCGACCATCGGATGACTCGTATCTCGGTGACTTTTCGCCATCAAACATTTTCTGCGGATCAGCCGTAAAATAATGAGTCGCGTTGAAATAAAAATCTATCAAAACGCAAAATGTAGCCTCTAATAAGCTGAAACGACTTCGCTGCCGTATCTTATCAATTAATTAGATGGCGTCCTACTTAAACAACAGATTCGTTTATGTAAAGCTTGTACATATAAGTTCAAATGTGAGTGCAAATTACCGACATTTAACGCGTTCGCTAGTTGCTGTTTACTACTTCATAGCTAGAATCAGTTTGAAGTTTGATCCAAGACGAAATTCATTTTTATTTTGCAGAAAATTTCAAAATGGCACAATTGTTTTTATAAACAAGTAGGGGAACATGGGGAGACTTGACCAGGTTTTCAGCTAAAACTGCATAAATCTCTAAAAAAGCCTTCAATCCCCCAAAAATCATTCAGATATAATGCACAAAGTTATTGCGCGTCTTCATGATTTTTTGCAGAATTTTTAATTTAATTTTTGAAAAGTTACAAAAGTTTTTCTGTGATCGTTTTTTCTGGTCAAGTCTCCCCATTGCGGGGAGACTTGACCAAGGCGTGGGGAGACTTGACCAAGAGAATTTTGGAAAATCATAACAAAAAATAATGACATAAAACATACTGTAATTATTTTTTCCCTATTGTCGAGATCCTTAGGTAGTAGTAAAAAATATAAAAGGGTTGCATTTGATAAATTTTTATTTTTTTAAATGCATTTCTTTTTAAGGATTAACTGTACTGCTTGCATTGCATGTTCACACGTCACGAAATCAGTTCTACTATTGCTAATTTTGCTTACAAATTTAAAAATATAAATACTGATGTTTGGGGTGGAATTTTTTTTATGGCGTGATTAACATTAACAGTAGATACCAAAGCATAATAAATATTAGGAATTTTGTATCTTTCTTCAGCTGATCGCCACTTGGTCAAGTCTCCCCATAAAATCTTGGTCAAGTCTCCCCAACATGAGTTATTGCGTTCAATTTCATGCGAATTCTAGTAATAACTATTCCAATGTTCTAGTTTATGTAAAATCATTTCACTGCTTCACAAGGATTAAGATGGTATATTAGTCCTTTAATAGTAATTAGTAGTCGATTAGATATGTCCATACAAAGTTTGATAAAAAATTACATCATTTAATGCAAATTTATTAATCACGTAATATTTTCTGCAAGGAAAGGATTTTTTACTCCAAACTTTCAAAATTACCTCAAGGGATCGAAACAAGTATAAAAATATTTTCGAAAAAAAATTAAGAATCGAATAGAAGACGCCATAGCCGAAAAAAGAATTTTGCGCTTGGTCAAGTCTCCCCATGTTCCCCTACATTTGATTTGTTTTGGTTCTCTCTTTTCGTCTTGCTCTCGTTGATCGTATGAAGAACACTAGCATAACCTACATGCAGATTGTCTGTGTCCGTACGCTTGTTTACTGTGTGTTGTTTGTTCCTAATGTGGCAACAAAAAAAATCAAGAGTCAACAACATGTTTTATCAAATTTAGCGTCATCCCATAGAACGCGAATGAACTGGAGGTTAAAAACGTGGATGAAAAGTGTTAAATAAGTTCGAGTGGTTGCTGTACATGGATAAGGGTAAGGGTCTAGTGGATAGCGCTAAGGGTCTAATTTTTTAATAACTGAATTGATAGATAAATCATCAAACACTGTACCACTAAAATGGCGGAAGCCAATTCAAAGCACTTTCAAGAGAACAGAACCAAAAACGGAGCGCAGAACAAATAACCGTTTACTCTAAAAAAACCTGATAATAGAGAATGCGTCTCACTCGACCAGTATTTTCGCTGCTCGTTCACATTTCCAGAAAATAACAACAAATACTATTAAGGGGGTCTCCTTATCAGTGGCTCAAAAAAGTTGTTTTTTAGGATTTTTTGAACATGAAAACAACAAGAGAAACAAATTATCATTTGTATGCTTTTTTTCGAGAGTTGTCCTACTGAAGCTATGGAGCTAGGTTCTCGGAAGAGTTTCCCGTCAAAATCACATACTACAATTTGCAGACGAGACAGGCAATGTCTACCAATAAAACACAAGGCCAATTGTAGCGGGCCGTGATTCTCAATGTGATATTCATTGTACGGTTCAGGTATGCGCGGCCGTAGGGACTCGCGATCGCGTGTATCATCGCGAAGGGCTCGAGCATTTGTACGTTAACGTATTCGATCGCGTCTCCGTTTATATGTCGCCTGTGCTAACGTGTATACAACTTCGCATGTATAAATTCTATTTTATAACCGTGTGCCTTTCGTATATTCGCATGTGTTGATCGCGCGCGGACCGTTAATCTGATACTTAATTTTTCGTGTACGGTTCAGATTCTAGAAGAAAGTGGGTTTTTCCATATCACTAGAGTTCCCAGTCATGTCGCCGTAGAACGCGTGGTCTAGTGGATATGGGCTTAATTTTTTGATTGGTCCAACTGAATGTATGGACCTAAGTTGCTAGAATGAAGAGTAAGGATTTCCGGACGTGACTAATTCATGATCGCGCGCGTTTGCGGGTTCGCGTTTGAGACCGCGTTTGTATCTTCGTAAGTACTAAAACGTTCACATTATTACCTGAGTGTTATCAAGTTTGCGCGATCACGGGCATTGGTGTGCATAGAAGATCGCGAAGGGCTTAAGCGTTCGTATGTTGACGTGTTTATCCCGTGTGCTCGCGTGTATGTGATTTCGTTTGTATAAATTCGATTTTGAAACCCTGCGGCCATTCCCATATTCGCGGACCGTCGTTCATTTAGTTTTCGGTGTACGGTGTACATTCTGACAGGGAGTGAGTTACTCCATATCACTAGAGTTTCCGGTCATGTCGCCATGGAACGTTTTGTCTAGTGGATTTTCATTTGTTTATTAATTAACATGGACCTAGACTGTTGGTACCGAGGATAGAGACTTCCGGACGATTCCGACTCATGATGGCGCGAGCGAGGGAGTTTGTAGGTTTACGCTTGAGATCGCTTTGGTTAAGTTTATGAGTGCTGTGACGTTCACGTTATCACCGGGGTGAAATCATGTTTGCGAGTTCGTGGGCGTAGTTGCGAGGGGCTCTAACGTTTGTATGCTGACGTGGTTTTGTAACATATTTACGTGTGTTCTTGTATGGTCGCAAGAACCGTGAGTTTGATATTAAATTTTCGGTGTGCGGTTAAAATTCTGGCAGAGAGTGGGATCCCTTATATCGATAGGGTTCCTGGTCAAGTCGCCATGAGACGTGTTGTCTAATAGGTATGAGCGTATTTTCTTAATTGGTTCCGGAGTTACGAGTTGAAGACTACGGTTACATAGCAAATATTGTTATTTGTCCACATCGGTTTCTCGTAATTTTCTGTAATTTTAAATAAACGGTACAACGTTCCCATCGGCTGCTATTGAATTTATTTCCTGAATTGCAGGGTGATGAGTACGATCACGCAGAGATTCCCGATTTCAACGGATACTGCGATGAATGTATAAAGGTGAATTTTATTCAAAAATGTGACCACAACTGTTTGGATTTTTAACTCTAGGTCACTACCAGTTATTCAAAGTCTCTTTGGCCACATTGGCCACCATCGACGGTTCCGGAAGTCCTAGCGGAAGTATCCAAATTTAGAATAACAATTAAATTGGTTTTTTTCGAGATGGCTAGACCGATTTGACCAAGTCTTAAATAAAAGCTTTTACAACAGCGCTATTAAATCTGCAACAACCGCTTTTAAATTTCATTCCGATCCGGTTTACGGTTCCGGAGTTACGGGTTGCGGCGTGCGGTCACATAGCAAATTCCGATTTATATCGATATCGCGATGAATGCAAAAAAATAACAATTTCGCTAAAATGCGTATCAAACAACTTGCATTTGCAGTTCTAAGTCACGAACAGCAAATCGAAGTTTTGTTGACCACATTGACCATTATAGACAGTTCCGGAAGTCCCCTTTTTAACATGTTATTTTGGGACACCTTAGTGTGTATGTGTTGGCCCTCTCTCTGCTAGTATTTTTCTTTTGTTTATGCTTGATCAGTATTGCTCAAAATGCCGTCGAAACAAGAAGAATTTACTGGCGCGTTGTACAATTCTACGAACTGCACAGAAATCTCGACAAAAAGTATAAGGTACAGTATTTTTAAAAACGAAAATGTTACGACATCGACTTTTAACCATATCCATAACCATATCCTAAAATCCCCAACAACTACTCGCAAGTAGCAGAAAACCAACCAGAAGTATGGACGACTTCATTCTCTTTTTGGAGCATCAATAAGAAGATTTCACTGAGCCAACGGGATGCCGCAAAAAAGTTCAACTGTTCTCACCAATACATCTGCAAAACATTGATAAGAGTTGAATCGAATGCCGAAAGAAGACAAGAGCCCCGGAATACACTGAGCAACAGATTTCGACGCGGATATCTAAATGCCGCTGAATGTTAAAAATTATTCCGGTTAATATTTTGTTCTGGATGACGAAAGTTGTTTCCCTCTTTCGAAGACATGCATTCTCGGAAACAATCGATACTATTCCAACGATAGTTCGACTGCATCTACCGAACATAAAATATAAGTTTCCGAGAGAGATTTTTCTAAGCCATGATTCAAACCCTCTGATTTGGCTATCAATCAAGATGTGTACCAGAACGAATGTTTGACGAAAATTTTGATCCCGTTTCTATAAAAACATCATACAGTAGGACAATACGTGTTTCGTCCGTGTAAAGCGTCATCGTATGACACAAAAAATACAATCTTTCCTGAAATATTCGATCCCATTTGTACTCAAAAACCACAACCCGACTGATTTGCCTCAGTGTCGCCCAATCGAAGATTTCTTCGGGATTTTGAACTCCTTGGTGCACAATAAGAATCATGAATTGCAAACAGTTGATTGGTAGAATCAAGAGATGCATTAGCAAAGTTGACGTGAAGTCCGCAAAATGCTCCTGTTCCGATATCAAACGAAAGCTGCGCCAAACAGTCATTTACAGGCTGTTTTCGTTCGTTCACTATTTTTTCAACAATGGAGAACGTATCTTTAATTTCAATAAATCAGATCAGATCAAGTTTGCTTTTTTTGACAACTTGAGAAAAAACTTTCAAAATTTTTGTTGCCACCCGTCATAATCAACATTGGATCTATTTTTCCATCTTTAGACGTTTGTACCTTGGTTTTTTTACACAACATCACAAGGTTGCCGATGATCAACGAGTCCTGACTGAAGTTGATTCTGTGGTTGAGATGTCACATGAGATTTTTGGTGTTGCTTGAAGGGTTGAAAACTCCTTATTTCATCAAAAATTTGTAGGACCAAGAGTTGCTTACTTCGGCATTGTGACAAAGCTTCCTCGAGCTGCTATATTTAGCAGCCCCTCAAGAGAAAAAAATAGCCTTTAGCAATCTCATCTGGCAATGGTATTTGGGAGCAATAAAAGATGTCCCTGAATGGAGATCACTTCTGAGCCAAGAGAGCACAATTTGTCGATATGAGTGACGTAGCTCTGTTCTGTAGTTTTGCAGAAGGGATTCCTCGGTATCCGACACGTGTTAGAAAAGATACACTATTTTGTCCCGTTCAGTGCGATTGTCATTCAAAATCTTTGCACGCAGGAGCAGCAAACCTTTGGAGCTAACACTGTGCTTCAGCAGATCCAAGTAATACTAACTCGAATTGGTAAGTACACCGTCGATCTCAACTTTGTAGGCGCACGGTAGTCCTTCATTAAAGGTTTGTCGCGAGTAACGCACTCTGCCTGCTTTAGACAGAATATCACAATTTTGAGCTTATCTGGGCGAACTTTCGAGATATCTGTTACTGGAGATAAAACAAATTGAAAGACAAATCAGAGGATAGTACGCAAAATTGTGGTCAGCTATCATCACTTGATGTATGATTGGATTGTACCGATTTTCTTCGAAGTACGTGTAAGAACCTTTGTCAGCAATAGATCATAAACACACCTTTCTTTCGCTAGCATGTGCACAACATGGGTGGGATATAATCGGAATGTCGTGGTGATATTTGGAATGTTGATTCAAATCTAATGATATACATCGTGATCAACAAGACACCAACCAGATCAGGTTTTTCTCAAATTGTCCCTTCAAGATACTGGTATTGATATACAGATAGGGTGCATTGAAAAAAGTCCCTATGCAAATTTTGACGTTAGTCGGAAAAAACATTACCAGCTCGCAAAATTTAAGTACATCCAGACATAATAAATTAAGGGTTCGTGCTTAACGGTCGAAGTGCAAACATTTTCACCCGTGAAAAAACACCATTCTTTGAATATTTGAAAATCGAATTTGTATTTTGTACGCTAAATGTCTTATAATGTCATGAACGGTCGAGATCTGATGTAATCTGAAAAAAAAAACCTTTCTAAGACATTGGATTTTGTAAGGAGATACGACTTGAATTTGGAATGCAGCTTTTACTTTTTTGTATGGCTTAGAAATGTATGGAACGTTAAGATCTGGTATCAATTAAAAATAATCATTTTTTTGAAAAATTTCAGTTTAAAAATTAAACGTATCAGAGAGACAAATATAAAAAAAACTATTTATCGTTACAAGATCCGACGTTTAAAACATGCAACAAAAATAAATTAAAAACTGCCTTTCACACTCCAAAATTTTTCAAGTTCTATAACCGTCGTACATGAATGGTCACCCAAACAATGCGTCTAACTATATCCTGTTGCTATGTAGTATTAGTTTTATTCTACGAAAAATAGAGTATTGCAATAGCCAAAGCTTGGCTGCACAAAAGTGCACCTAAAAACAGAAATCTTTGATGAAAATAGAGTAAATTTATATGAAAAATAGTTTTAGAAGCCAAAATATTGATTTTATGTTATTAGTTCCTCCAACAAAAAGTTGTATTTTAGTGTTACCTGCAAGTTTGTAGAACATATTAAATTAATCAATTAAGGTTTTTAGCATGGAAATATCGAAAATCTGATTTTTTGATCATATTTACAAAAAACAACAATTTTGCCTCGAATTTGAGGTCTGATGTCTGTGGTATCTTAGAAGAAGTTATTCAAAACATAATATTCTACAACTTTATCGAAGACATCGACCCTCTAAAACAATTTTTTGAAAAAATTTTTTGCTCGGGTACTCTACTTTAGTCCAACAACAAAATATTCTATTTAAAAAGTTGCAGAATAATATTGTGAACATATCATACGAAGAAATGCTGGTTCTAAAATGACATCTAAGGCCTCAAATAGGTTTTGTCCCACCTTTTTTGGATTGGTCCCACTGTGCAACGTACGCGCAGCATCTTGAAGCAGCGCTGCCTTTGAGGACTGCTGGACCAGGACTAAAGCAGCCATAGGCAGCACTGCGGAGAGCGTCCTGGGATACGTACAAAGGAGTCGACGGAACGTTTGGTTCGATGGCGAGTGCCAAGAGATATTGGACGAGAAGAATGCAGAACGCGCAGCGATGTTGCTTCAAGCCACTCGTCAAAACGCGGAGTCATATCGACGGAAGCGAAAACAGCAGACTCGTCTTTTTCAGAACAAAAAGAACTGCCTGTAAGAGTCTGAGAGGGAGGAGATGGAGCTGCTGTATCGCTCTTAGGAAACGCGGGCGTTCTTCAAGAAGCTGAATGATTCTCGTAACGGTTTAGTGCCACGGGCCGAATTGTGTAGAGACAAGGAAGGTGGAATCTTGACGGACGAACGTGAGGTGGTCGAAAGGTGGAGGCAGTACTACAATGAACATCTGAATGGTGCGCAGGCGGACAATCGGACGTTCGAGGAGGACGATTATGTCAGTGTCGCAGCCGACAGGGATCTACCGGCGCCCACTATGAATGAGGTTAACGAGGCTATTCAACAACTCAAGAACAAAAAGGCAGCTGGTAAGGATGGTCTAGGAGCGGAACTCTTCAAGGTGGGTCCGGAGAAACTGACGGAATGCATGCACCGAATAATCGAAAGAATCTGGGACAGTGAACAGCTACCGGAGGAGTGGAAGGAAGGGGTCATCACCCCGATATACAAGAAAGGCGACAAATTGGACTATGAAATCTACAGAGCGATCACAGTAACAAATGCCGCTTACAAAGTGCTATCCCAGATTTTGTTCCGGCGCCTATCACCGCTGGTAAATGGATTTGTCGGGAGATATCAGGCCGGTTTCATCAACGGCAGATCAACAAACGACCAAATACCAGGTAGGTAGGTGAATACCAGGTCCCAAAACATTACCTGTTCATCGACTTTAAAGCCGCATATAACACGGTGGACCGTGTGGAGCTATGGAAAATGATGGACGAGAACGGCTTCCCTGGGAAGCTGACAAGACTGATTAAGGCTACGATGGATGGTGTAAGGTGTTGTGTCAAAATTTCGGGCGGCCTCTCGGATCCGTTTGAAACACGCAGGGGACTAAGACAAGCCGATGGGTTGTCCTGCCTGCTGTTCAATGTAGCGCTGGAAGGTGTAATGCGAAGAGCGGGGTTCAACATGCTGGGCACGAACAGTTCGTATGCTTCGCTGACGACGTGGACATAATCGGTAGAAACAAGAAGACGGCAGCAGATCTGTATACCCGACTGAAGCACGAAGCAGCACGAGTAGGACTGAAGATAAAAGTGTCTAAGACGAAGTACATGCTGGCTGGCGGAACCGATCGCGATGGGGAACGCGTGGGCAGTAGTATTACGATCGACGGCGACGAGTTCGAGGTGGTTGACGAGTTCATCTATCTAGGCTCATTGGTGACTGCAGACAATAACACCAGCCGGGAGATCAAAAGGCGTATTATCTCTGGAAGTCGTGCTTACTGTGGGCTCCACAAAACTTTGAAATCCAGGAAGCTTCACCACCGCACGAAATGCGCCATGTACAACACACTGATTAGACGGGTGGTTCTCTACGGGCACGAAACGTGGACAATGCTCGAAGAGGATCTGCAAGCACTCGAAGTCTTCGAAAGAAGGGTGCTGAGAACGATCTTCGGTGGTGTGCAGGAGGATGGCGTGTGGAGGAGAAGGATGAACCACGAACTTGCGCGACTCTATGGTGAGCCAAGTATCCGGAAAATAGCTCAAGCTGAAAGGGTACGGTGGGCGGGGCATGTTGTGAGGTTGGTTTCAACCTCCTACCAGGCAGGTACAAGACGGAGAGGAGCGCAGCGTTCCCGGTAGCTGGATCAAGTGGAGCAGAACCTGGCGAGTATCGGGCATCTGAGAGGTTGGAGACTGACTGCGTGACGTGGCGGAATATTGTGGAACAGATTAAATCATTATAATATTATAATATAATAATCAGGAAATATAAATATATAACGGATGAAAATGTTTGCACTTTAACCGTAATGTGCGAGCTGAAACTTTGCGCAAAGGCTTTTACGAGGCGCTAATGCTTTTGAGGTGTATCAGGTTATAAAATTCGATGGTTACTTTATTCCCATACATGCCATTGGCACCCTAATATACAATGTCCTGAATAGATGCTCCCTCCGTCGCCTTCAAACAACTAGCGTCAACAGATTTCGTTCAAGATTTAAGACTGGAATTTACATGAAAGTTTGCAGCCAACGATAATAAATATAAACAAATATTCACAAAAAGTCTTCGTATTGTATAAGAGAGGCTGGTTGAGTTCCCAAATAAATCGTCAGCTCAGTAGACAGATCCACACATAGATATTATAGGGTTCCGTTGCATAAAAATTGACTTCCTTAAGTATTTTTAAAGGAAAAATAATTACAATAACCCTTTGTCATCCAAATATATAATTCCACAGTTATCGACCACGACTTTCTTACTTACAAAAAAATATCTGAAAATTTAAGCTTGAACCTAGATTAAAATCCTACCTTCTTCGCTTCGTTATCCCCAGCTGCGGGTTCATCTCCGTCAGCAGCGGGTCGGTCTGCATCGGGCTAACTCCGACCGCGGCAGCTGCGGCGGCTGCTGCTGCTGCTGCCGCGGCGGCCGCCGCCGCCGATGCCGAGGTGTGCGTCGCCGATGGCATCGGCGGAGGCGGAGGTGGCATATGATGCGGTGAGGCATAGTGGTGGTGACCCAGCAGGGACGATGGCCCCGGTACGTTGTTGTACGAGGTGATTGTCGACGGGGGCGTTGAAGGACCCGCATGGTACCCTGGGTGATGGTGGTAGCCCGGATGGTGCGTCGCCTGCAGGTACGCATTGCTCGGTGTAGCGTAATGGGGTGGACCTTGCGATCCACCCTGCGCATACGCGTACATCGTGCTTACGTCATACGGTTCCAGTTTGCAGAATTTTTGTGGAACCGTGCGGGTGTCGAGTAGGGCGGAAATTTTCGCGGCGTCGAAATCCGCACTTGGGGTAACCGATCGAGAGCACCGCTCCCGAAGCGAACCTGGTTAATTTCGCCGTACAGCGCCGCCAGTAAACGCTAATCTGATTTGCCCCGATAATTAATCTGTTTAACTCTTCATTTGCTTTATGCCTTTTTTCCGAGCTGGCTCGTTTACTCCCGGTATATTTATTTATTTTTCTTTTCGTTCACAGCACGCAGCAGTCATGAGCCGAGCGATCCGAACTTGATAACAATACAATATTTCGCAATAAAAATTTATTATCAAAAATTATACCCATGAAATCATAGCTTCGCACAATTTTCTTCTGCACTGAATATTTCTTTCTCCCACACTCAACGATAGGTTCCTGTTTAATGTTCACTTGTTCTGCTCTTTATTAATATTTAATATTATGATAACTATTTTGATTTGAGCAGTATACCTATTTCCTTCTTGCACTTTTTTTCGCTACGAATTCACTTGTGAAATCTTTATTTCAGATAACACATAGGCCCTTGGACGCACAAATGATCGTAAAAATACTTATTTTTCTTCTCTCGCTTTGATGCAGACTCTTCTTGCCGTTAGGCCCACCAGACATTAGAGACGTCTGCGGCTTGGTAGCGTGCTTAGAACCTCCGGTGGTTGATCACACTCGACAGGGCCCGGATGGCGGATGGGTGCCCCAATTGCCCCACTTGCAGTGCCCATCAACGAAAAAAAAGAAATACAGCACTTCACTCTACTAATAGGATTTTAAGCTGTTCTTCTCCGCTCACACATCGAAACCGTCAGACCGTCGTCGTTCAGTTTTTATTCGCTTTATTTTTCTTCGTTTGCGTTTTCTGCTATTATCATAATTGCATTTTATTTTAATTTTTCCATCATTATTATAATCTCTTCTTTCGTATTTTCCTTGGAGCCGCTCACACACGGCCACAACATATCACTCTCGCTCCGGTGCCTTTATTTTTCCGAAGCCTTTATTTCTCCGATTCAGTTTTCATCGGTTTTCTTTTTTTTTTTGCTGGACCGGACCGAATCGAGTTGAACTGCACAAGCTGGTGGCGACGGTAGAGAGGTACGTATGGAAGTTTGTTTGTAGATGCCCGATTCTGCACGAAATACGAAACGAAAAGCTTTAGCGCGAAGAAATCGACACATTATACTTCTGCTTGCCTCTTTCTCCGATTTGATTTATGATTTCGGAGCAGAACTGCACCACCGCCTAGACACGGTATAAGTTTGCTTAGTTATTTTTCCACTGCTACTACTACTACTACTGCTACTATTATTATTATTACCACCACTTGAATCGACACTGTTCGTTAGAGCTCTTTGCACAGGAGTAGAACCACGGATCATGGATTGAACTTTTCAAACCGTAGAGCAGTTCCTAGAACCACGGCGAGGTGACAACATTTTCTGCGATTTCGTGGCAAGAGAAGGTGTAGGGAACGAGTGAGCTAACGCCGGTGTGACATTGCAGTGCCAGCATAGTCAGCTACCGTCGTCGCTAGGTTATGTTATTTATTTCACTCCGATGTTTACTAAAGTTGGCCCCCAAAAGATGGCAATCGAAATGGCCGTATAAGGCGTAAGGGGGTGAGGGTATTTGGCATGATGGTGCGGTCCGGTGGGGACGGTACAATTGTGAAGAACGCCGCTGTCTGTAAACATAGGGCACCAAGCCAGCAAGCGCCAACAAGCGCTAAGTACAGTGAATTTGTTCTAGTATTTGCCACCGAAACACCGTATGCCACAACAAGCGGGGTCAAACCGGTCTCGGTTTGCCCCCTGGATGCGCTGACGGCACGTGTGTCATTCGTGTCAATTCGTGTATGATTGCGGAATTGGGAAATGAATCAGAACAGTACTGTCACTGACTGGTGGTAGCAAGTGTCACTTATTGTGATAACTTTGAAGTTTTCAGAGAGATTTTCTTTCAATTCGATGCCAGTTGAAAGAGACTCCTAATGGGTAACTTAGAGTGGAATTAACCGTTATGTGTTCAACAAAAAACACCTTTAACAGGCCGACGAGGGTACCCCCAAATTTAAATGTTCATAACTATGGCTTTCTTTAACCGATTTGGACACTTTCAGATGTTTTGGATTCAGGATCTTGTTTACTTTTTGTTTCTGTGAAAGAGAACCGGATGAATGTATCTGGTTCCTGGTAATCCGGATTTTTCGGAGTAATGTTCCTGTACTAAGACTTGAGTGGCAAATTTTAATAATGTCCTAGCAATATGAGTATCAAAACTTATCAAATTGTCTCGGAAGTCTGTTATTTTCTTATGCGGGACCATATAGCAATTTGACCTCGGAACGGGAAACTGCTCCGGAATGTCCACTCCGTGGTCAAATTACCAAATGGTTCCAAAACCACCAGATATAGTCTGCTAATGCAATTTCAAGAATTTTGATACCCATATTTCCAGTATTCCATTGAAATTTACAAAAAGTGTCCTGGCACTGGAACATGCTTCCGAAGATCCAGATTCTCGGAAATCGTATGAATTGCTCCATTCATTTTTATTATTTCTTAAAATGGATGAGTCGGGTCGAAATAAGTTTGAAATTACCTTAGTTATTGGCATTTCAGTTTTGTGGGTAGCCGGGTACCCTCGTCGGCCTGTTACGTAGTAAAAAAAATCAGGAACGCCCTCACACTTGTCATTATGCTTATCGATGACAAAATATGTATAGCATGTTACAATTGGGCACAGAAGATTTCATATAAATTCGTCTTTCAATAAATGATTTGTGGGAATCGGTGGAATCTTTGGTGGGAAGAGCGTCTGTTCGCCTTGTCAGAAACGACTTAAAACAGCATCTGTCCTAAAACAGACGCGGCTGAAAGAGAACTGGGGTACCTCGTCAGGCATAAATAGACAATACGGAATTATTCTTCACTTCATAAAAGACACTTCTCGATTAGCGGATATATCAACACCCCGAGGGAATATTGAGATAACAGAACGAATACATCCCCGAAGGGATATTGTTACTCAAATACGACTTAAACTATAGCTCTTTAGAAAACTGGGCTAGGAACAAAAGTATACCCTTGAGTTTCAGCTCTATGTACATTGCATTACCAGAGAACCAACAATCCGGATACGCAATTCCAATCCGTAATCGGATTCACAAAGATCACACGAACAATACTCAGCATGCTGAATAGTAACCATGTGATAATTGAGTTTGCAATGTACAATCAGTGCCTTGACTAGAATACTGCTATTGTGCCTGGAAAAATGCAACAAATTCTTTGACATTTTTGGACTCACACCCGGTGGAAAAGTTTTTGTTTGAACGCAAGTTTGCAAGCTACGCCACTGGTTGGTATGTTCGGATGCAGCCCAATCTTGTGTTCTGGACCAATGAAGTCAGTCGCAGTGCCCGCTCTAGCCAATTCGTCGGCCCATTCATTCCCAGTAGTACAGGAATGACCGGGAATCTATAAAAGGTAGATAGTATTTAAAATGGTAAGTTCTTCGATTTGAGTGCGAGATACGATTACTAATTTCGATCTCGAATCTGACGAACTAAGTGCTTTCAGGGCAGCCTGACTGTCAGAGCAAGAATAGATTCTTTTACCACAAATTTCCCGTGGAAGTGCCAATTGTACACCACACAGAATTGAAAGGATTTCTGCTTGAAATACGATGCAATATCTATCAAGCGAATAAGATTGGTGAAATCTCATTTCACAACATTGGACACCAGCGCCTGTTCGGCCCTCCAACAAAGAAAACTACGTATTCTTCAAGTGGGAACTCCCTACAGTCAAATAACCTTTTCACGCTAGGAGGATTTCTCACATTGACAATTTTAAAAGGAAAACTGCATGTAACTGTAAGGCAGCAGTAGCTGTTATCATGAACGCACCAGTAATAGTCATCGAGACTATTATCTGAAAATGGTTTAAATTTGAATGGATTGTCGTGACTTCTTCCTTCTACCAATACACAAGGCACCCGTATTTCAGTAATGCTCTAATAACTGTTGCGTAGATCCATTGGATGTACTTGGGTTTGAGTCCTCAAGATTTGGCCGAAGCCCATCTACATTGGTCGAAGGTTATGCCAGCTCTCTTGATTTTGATTTGCGACAATAGTTTCAAAGTCAAAAATCGGTAGCTAACGAACTCTGATTGTAATCCTTCGTTGCGTGAAAAGCACCATTGATATTTTATTTGGATTCACTCATAGTCCAACATGAAGGTACCATCACTCAACAACACATAAGGCTTGATTAATAAAATCAAAGTGTGTTAATACTAGAGTTAAAAATATTCAAATTCATTGAATGAAAATTGATCATATTCAGCCGCATTCATTTTCAATATTCAGTGACGCAGCTGAAAACGTCAAACGAACAAACCGCCCATTCATCCATGCAGATTTTCATTCGTCTCCGATTATTACACGAAGCGACCGTGCAGCATCGAATCAAACGCATCAAAGTAGGCCCTGGCACAATGTAAGCGATGATGATTGTTGTTTCATATGCTTTGCAGGCATTTGAAAACATTTTCCTTGATAATTAGTAAAATGAATATATCGTACGAAATTCAACTGAATGAATAAGATGGATAATTGAATGAATATTTTTTCTATTCACCGCGAGTCACAACAGGTTCTTTTTCAGCCGTCAAAAAAGAGCTTCGATTATTTTTAACTCTGGTTAATACAAATATCTGCGCTCACTATATCATCATTATATAATCATCATATAATCATCGGCAAAACCATATGTCGTCAACCCAAGCTCATTAACCCTTAAATGCGCAATGTTGTTTTAAAACAACATTGCGAAAACCATATCAAAATTATCATAGTAACGTATTAAAACTGTTAGACAATTTTCAGAAAATTTGAAAAAAAAATTGCTTTGCGCCTTTAAGGGTTAAGTTTCCTCAACAAGCCGTTGGTGACAAGGCTCCATACAAGTGGTGACAGTACGCCACCTTGAGGGTATTCACAGACACTCAGTTTCCCTATCTCTACTTGTCTTAACAATGAATACAGATATCGGTTGCTAAGCATTGCGTGTATTCAGATATCGTGATATATGAAGGTACTCCAAGACCTCTTGCTGTAGTAGAATTGGATTGATTCCACCTTTCCCCGGAAACTCACACGGAGCAAAACTTTCAATCGCCCAATTGATTGATACGGTTGTCACAATTCTACGAACAAATTCCCAAGTATCAGAAATACCTGAAAATAACCTGGGATTACGATATGTCACGATATCTAGCAAGACGAAGTGAATGTTTCGACTGGACGGAATCTAGGGTAGAAGATAACAAGTAATCTTCGCAAATGATTTATGAATGCATTGCCGAATCCTACCCTAGATTCTAGCAAGACGTTTGAATTATCAAAGACGATGTACTTAAGATCAGATAACGACAGTTCCAGCTCGTGTGCCAACTAATGCGTAATATCGCCAGAGCAGAGAGTTACATCTAACACGTCTTCTCTGCCAGATCGTGCAAATGTTGAAGGATTTCCTACATTAAGTATGTGCACATTTGTACTACTTGGGTATTTTTTATTTATTTTTGACGGCTTAGTCAGGCTTTAAAGAATTAGTAGAACGTATTTTAATATTTGTTGACAAAAATTAAAATACGTTCAACTAATTCTTTAAAGACAGTCAGTCTTTAAAAGCCGTCAAAAATAAATAAAAAATTACAGTAAACCGTCACAGTCGAACTTTACATATAATATACTACTTAGGTATTCCATCAATTCGGTACCTCTCAAATTGATATTGGAGCTGCTCCAAATTATGTGGTGCGCATTTGCATCACCGCCGATTATGAGGGGAAACCCATTTCTGCCACAGTATGATACAATCCTTTTGAAAACATCAGAAGGTGATGATTCATTATCAGGCAAATATGCCGAACCGTATTTCTTGTTTATATTATCAACAGTCAAATATCGCGAGTTGTGAGGTCAGATATAAGACATGCGTCAATAGCACTATTCGCACGATGCATTTCACGTGGCTTGTTATGCCATTTTTGTTGAAAGCTACTACCCCGTGAACCACGAGACGGGTATTGGGGAGATGATCGTCAATTGAATTCCACAATTTGCGAAGAAAAAACTTAAGGACTTCTGTTTCTAGTCGCCTCTTACGACATGGGAGCAGGAACCTAGTGGATGAATTCTTGGTTGAGATACTTCAACCCGTCGGATGCTACACGGCCTCTAGGCTGGTTTTGTCTGGAGAAAGATAATAGACTGTTATAAACCTCCCAGTGGACCAAAGAAAACGGTAAGGCTGTGAGAAATGACAGAAACTCGAGCAAACCTAAAAAATTCGGGATCGATCGGTTGTTCGAAGCAATCCACTGCCTGATCAGAATGATCTAGGTGCGAGCCTTCGGATTGATTGGATAACCTCGTAAATTCAATTATAATAATTATCTAAGTATAACAAGTCTCTTAATAATAAGCCCATAAGATTCTCTCCCGTGTTTTGATCGACTAGCACGCTAGAGTCCTAGGAAAAAAAATCCGGAAAATAAACTTGTGGACTTATCATCTGATTGTGAATTTCAAGGGGCGCACGATTCAGTGATACGAAACGAAGTGTTACAGATAATGTTTCGACAAGGTTTTCCGACAAGACAGATTAGCTGATTTATGTGACGGTCAAAATCAAGCATGAGTATAGCTGGAGAGCCATCTGTAGTAAGGGTGGTGTGCTCTTTAATTTGTTAATATAGCGCTAGAAGGTGCGATGCGAATTGGCTTCGCGGTCGACGTCGACATCAATGAAGTTGATCGCAGAGCAGTGGAAGAGGGGTTTGTGCCGTTAACCCTCCGGCACTCGCGCCGTTGTATTTTGTGCAACACCTTCAGAAACTCTAGCGAAATCTTCTTCCAACACCAGCGGCTGCTCATTTGGGGAGCCATTCGCGTGAGTGCCGGAGGGTTAAGAAGAGACAGTGATAATCAACGAGGTTATAAATTCGGATAGGATAAAATACAGTGAACAAATCACTGACACTTTCTGTTGCTCTGTACGGTCATGAAGCGTGATCATTGAAGGAGACAGACTGTCGAGTGGTTGGTGTACTTGAGAGACGAATTTTGCGGCCAGCGATCGGCGGCCCAATTGGGAATGGATAATGGCACACGCGCAAGAATAAACATGCTGACTTTGGCAGTTTGATGAAAAACGGCAGCCAACTAATGCTATGTTCAGCAGAGAACTTGGAAGAGACCATCGACTTCGGGCAGATTCCACACTCGCTACCTGTGTGCTATCAAGGAAGATACGCGGGCGGCGGGTGTTCAAGGAGACAGGCGACCCAATATCGAGCAAACTAAAAGTCTGACAAACATTCGATTATAATTCGAAACATCCGGATAGTCACGGTGATGATGATGACGACGCTTAAATAGACTGCCATTGATTTCTTTTTTTCGATCGGAGTTTCGGTTCCATAGTTATGGGTAGAAGAGTGAGGCCACACAGTCAATGTCTTGAAGGAAGATGAGGACAGGAGGCATATAATTTCAGAAACCGAATTCGTAATTATGATGACAAATATCTAAGTTTGGTGTTATCTGGTTTTTTGCAAACGTCTACTTTCGGTGACAGCAGATACGGCACTTTTTACCGTCCTCATAATTTTCATCTTCCTCTTAATACACATTTGGAATATTGAGCGGCTGGTTCGAAACATTTCTCTAACGATGTTAGCTATTTAGGGCAACCATAGGGTTCCTTCCTGTTCCTGTCCATAAGAATCATTCCTGTCCGTGGCACAAACTATTCTTATCGTACCGGCAGACCAAATCGCCGTCACCGGTTTGGCTTTCTAATGTAAACGTAGCATCGGAAACTACTAGTAAAGATCATTAGGGTAGTTCAAAAACCACTGCAGTGTAAAATATAATACGGCGAATTTGTATGTGAGGTCGTGTCAGCAAATCTAGGGATGATGCTGAAACTGGACCGGATTACCAAAAACCGCGCAAGGATGCTGCACGAGCAAGTATTGACGATATGTATTTTGAAGTACTGTTTTGAATAAATTCCAAGGCAACAAAATTACCTTGCTCAGGGTGAGTTCATACGTAAACTTGCTTAAAACTGGATGATTTGGCAAGGCATAAGCAGTTGTGGAGGAAAAGCCAAGCTACCATTGCTGGGTTGCCTATGAATGGATACAAGGTGGAGTGTCTCCAGAAGGGAATTTTGCCATTCATTTAATCGCACGAAGGTCCCGTGAAGTTCTTGCCCGACCTAGCCAACTGCCATTACAGCTGTTCAGGAATCAGAATATATTGGCTCAAATGGCACGTTCCCCGTACATAGTCGGGGATTTGTGCCTGCCATTACAGCTGTTGTTGGGCAATCAAACATCAAACGTAAATGGAAGGCATGTGGCGAAACAATAAAAACCAATTTTTGAAATGAGCGAAGATTTGCAATCGTTGGGTTTTCCACGTGAACGTCCAGGGAATTTTTACGGCCCTCGCGTTCTACGTGTTAATAAAATCTGTTACAGATGCCAACAAATGCACCTACAACAATCTGTCGATCCAATCACCGCGACGTACGACGAATATTTTTATTTTCAGCAATTTGTATGACTACGACATAACAGTTGAACGAATTGTCAATTTTTGTGCTTTATTCAATAAGTATTAGAATAAGTTCCAACAAGCTATTGCGATGCAATTGCATACGTCATGCCTGATGAAGGTATCGGAAAAAATTCGTTCGTTCTTAAATTCATGATAAAAAAATCACGATTTCGTGAACAGAGCGATTTACGAAAATCGTGACCAAGTTCCTGAAGCTTTGGATTATAAAGCTCGTATTCATGAAACTATTTGTGTTTTCAAAAAACTAGTTCGCACCAAAAATATACATGGCGGTTAATTCCAACGTTTGGCTGGCTTACTGTGGTTGTTCCCTGGACAGATTTAGTTTTTGGTATGATTCTTGCTCATAATTTGGGGATACACTGATATTTAAATGCTGTTTATGATTTCAGAATCTTTGTCGCAATTTCTCAATTTTCGTTACCGTGACATTTTATTCATGAGTTTACTGTCGGATTTTTCTGGCAGAGTAGCGCGATTTATGTTCATGATTTCAGGATCTTAGTCACGATTTCTGATATTTTATTCACGAGTAGTGTGATTTACGTTCATGATTTCAGCATCTTGGTCACTATTTGACACGTGGAGTATGACTGATGTGTGGAGTGTAACTCATGTTCACAATATCAGCAGTTTCATCTGATATTCGTAATTTCTCTTCGTGTTATCATGATATGCTATTTTTTTTTAATTACTATCCGATGTTTTACTCGGAGTAGGTGACAATATGAACTGGGTCATACAAGTGTGATTGATTCGCGGTATCTTGTTTTGTGAACTTTATTACGAACACGATTTGTGTATTTTTGGTGCACAGCGAAATTTTCTTGGTTTCTGTTCAAATATCACATTGAACCTTACTAAAAAAATAACAATGTTCGATGTCCTAATAGTTTTTTTTTGTTTGATGCTCGCATCTAGTACTTGTCGCTAACAGCTGGATACAACTATTTGATATTTCATGATAAAACCCAGATTTCGTTAAATAGTTCAGATAAAACTTCATGACCATGTGCAGAACTGCATGAAATTGAAAATGATTGGTGATATCTTTTAATTATCAGAAACACTCAAGATATATTGAGAATCATTTACTAGGAATCCTGAACCAGTTCACGAATACATGAACAATATTTTATAATTGTGGAGGGGAGGTTCGCATGGTCAGACATGACTTTTGTACCAGGGATCGTGAACCAGTTCACCAGATTTCAAGATTTTGCGAACTATATCACGGGCACGCATGGTCAGACGCGACTTTTATGCTAAGAATCGTGAATCAGTTCACAAATACTTGAACAATATTTTGTGATTTTGTGAACTGTTGCACGAGCATGAATGGTCAGTCGTAACTAATGGAATAATATTTTCTGATTTTGTGAACTTTTCACGAGCACGAATGGTCAGTCGTTACTATTATGCTAGAAATCAGTTCAAATATTCAGGAATAATATTTTATAATTTTGTAAACTGTGTCACGAGCACGGATATTAATCGTGTCTAATATATTAGTAAACATGAACTAGTTCACGATGATTAAAAGGGTTCATGAATAATACTTCGAGAAATACTTCACGGAAAAATATTGATTTTGTGAACTATTTCACAACCACGAAAACCAGATCATATTCAACATGTAATAAATCATGAATTAGTTCACGACGTATAGTCAGATTCTGCATAAACTTTCTAAATGTATGAATAAAATGAGAAGTCAACTTTTGGTTTTATGAACAATGTTCATAAAATTGTGAACTAATTCACGTACAGAAAATTGATTTGGGAATGGCAAGGGGACAGCTGTGAATGAAGTTCATAAAACAAAAACAAATAGCTCCACTAATAAAAGTGTTATGTACGCGTTACTGAATGGAAATTGAACATAATTATAAAACACATGATTTTTGTTTATGGTCCTGTTTTCGTAACGGAAAAACGTGAATGTTCCAGAATTCATGGCACTTTATTCATTTATTTATTTATTTATTTTGGAAATATTTTTTTTGTGTGGAATCACAAAAAATTTCGATACTTAACAGTACGCTGAGTTGTGAATCCACTGTTAAGCCTACCGACAAACTAAGAATCTCAGTTACTGCATTACATTGAACTTTGGGAGAATCTTTTTTCCAAAAGCCAGAGTAGACAATTGGTGCATATTTATTTTTACTTTAATTCCAAAGCCCCTCGCAATGAACCATATCAAATGGTTCTCTTCCTTTCGGCATGTTCTGTTTCCTTTCGGCATGTTCGGAAGAATTTCCTTTACAAAAGGCAAAAATTTAAATTATGCTAAGACTATTAAGACGACGACGCTGATGATGATGATGATGATGCTGGTCAGGCAGGCAAGCGTAACTTTGTTTAATACTGTCGACCCTGCTCCGCCTTTTCGTCACCTTTTGCCAGCCGATGAAAGGAATGCCGGAAGAAAAGAGTGGGAAGGAAGAAGTTCTAAATATTCAAGGGTTCAATTTCTTCAGTTTACACTTGGCAGGTCTGTTTTCGAACTACACACTATTTATGAGCGCAACCGGCTGCGTTGATGTGTCAAGTTTGTCACTTTGTCCTTTTTAGTGGATAATTTCGTTGTCGACGGTGTTATGATAATTGTTTACTAGCCGTACTAGTTTCAGTAGGGATCTTGAAAGACACCGTAGATCTTACTTATTTGACGGTTTACATGATTTTTGGAAAATATTTGCTATTCGCTTAAAACACAGATCAGGAATATAATTTTTGGAGCCAGCAATAGGCAATCAGGTGAAACGATAAAAATGAAGAGCGCCATCAATCATGGAAGTAAATAATGATGCAATTGCAATACCCTGCAGTACCGATATCATGCCACGGTATATTAGTTTTGCCGACGGCCGATCAAAGCGGACACCCAAAGCAAACAGAGTCGCTTGTTCTTGCTTCCATCCTCGTGCCATTCAACCAACCAGCTGCAAAACATTCTACATTTCAGCCATCGTCAAAACGAACGACCTCAGGATCCCAATTAAACTTCATCCAGCGACCAGCGGGCACAGCCTGATGCTGATAAGCATTCTGACATTTAGCAATTAGAACTTGCAGAAAAAGTAATTTCGTAAAAAAGTTATTTCTTTGCTGCAGCTTTCCTTGTCAGCCGCCAAGGACATCTATATCAGCCGTGGAGGAACTTCCGAAATTCAAAAAAAAAAATAACAGAACTTTTACCCATCCATTCAATGTACACTTAGGCAAGGTAGCTATATGCCAGAACCCATATTCACAGATGTGAAGAAAGACAGCTGCTGCCACTGCTTCGGCTTCTACCCGGTACAGTGCGCCTCGTTTTTGGAGCCTCAACTGAAACTGAAACAACAGCTGAAGGATTTCCCCTCTTCCTCCCAACAAAAGTCCAGGCAGCAAACGATCGACCAGCGAAACAGCCAGGCGGAATACCGACGGTTGTCCGGTTCTTGAAAAATTAATCCTTTCAACACAACACAACAACACATAACAAGCAAGCACAGTTTATATCCAGCCACTGACTGATACAAAACTGTGTCTTTTTCACCGCTCCGTCGACGCTGCAGGGAGAGTTTCCTCCACTACAGAATAGCAGCCAGCGAAGAGATACTTTTCACTTTAAACTTTGACTTGTGTTCAAGTTTGCACAAAGGCACATGTCACAATCACTTTTCAGCTGCTACATTTCGGATATGTTGTTTCTATTCCACTCAGGGATGGGAAAATGGAAGGGGTCCCGGATTTCCTCAACGATAACACAAGAGTAACTTTGTTCGAGTTGAAATTAAGCTCGGGTTCGAACCTAGTTTCATCGGTGCATTGGGGCTTTTGTTGGAACGGTCACATTTTTTTCCGCTCAGGTTCCTCATTCCAAAACAATCGACCGCACTTGTGTAAGTGTACTACCCGAGTTGCAATTACAGAGTCGATATGCATGAAATTGACAATTTCGATTTCTCGGATCGTTCATTTTCTGCCCGTTCTCCTTCGGCCCTAAATGCAAGTACCCACACTTTGTGTCCGTCGCTGCCGCCGTCAACACAACCTCCTATAGACCAAGTTCGATTGACGCGCGACTTTGCGGCCCTCGTTCGCCAATCCCTCCCTCCCTGTTACATTCATCGCGATGCACCGAATGGCGATCGTTAAATGGTTCTCCAAAAGGCAGTAAAATCTCAATGCTTCACTTCGTCACTTTTGCATATATGTATGACTGTGTGTTCTTTGTACGAGTGTTCGATAGGATGTTCCATGTGTGCAACTAGCGGCAACTGCCGCGCCGCTGCTCTGGAGGAATTCAATCACTGACTCTTCACACTCCTCTCGTTCCACCAACCACACCCACAGTCACACTTATTTTCCCACCAGCAGTTCATAGGATGTAAAGTTGCATTACACTGCACTTTTTTGCATCTCTGTGTGTCAGGGTGCGAGAGGGAAAACCGTCCTGCTCACTCGCGTCGCGCACATACACACTCACTTGCCCGAGCCGCCAGCTCGCCGCCGCCGCCGGTGAAACATTTTTCTTTTACAAGCGTTTGTTTTTTTTTTGTTGTTGCTTTTTTCACCACTGTCTGTCTGCTCTCATTCTCGTTCCAGAAGCTCGTTTAGATTATTGCAGTCGTTTTTCGTACGTCCCGACACTCGGACCTCTGATAAGAATTTGAGATTTGAATTCAAATTTAACACTTTGCTACCGGTTTCGCGCGTTCCTTTTGACTCGCCCGGCCCAGAGTGATGATCCAAACTGTGTGTGTGTATGTATATATGTGGGAGCAATGCAGGCGTAATGGGATTTTATTGGAATTCTGCTGCCCACCCGCTTAAGCTCCTTTTCGGTGCTAAACGAAGCTACGAGATCCATTGGCCCGTGAAGCCCGACGATAATGCTCCAAAGGAATGGAATTATTGTGTGAAGGAGATGGCGGGGGGTGGTCGTGGAAGGGATGGAGAACGCGCCGGAAAAATGCTAAATAGAATGGCAGCTCTTTTCGCAAATGATATTGTTTTAATTATGCTGCTTAATTGCGACCTGTAGCCTTGGAGTGACAGTACTTCGGATCCAGACGCAGACGTGAAGACGTCGGAATGGAGGATTCGGTGGCCGGGTAATGGCAATAGAGGAGAAAAATGTGGTGGAAAAGATCTGCCATTTTGCGATTGCGATGTAAGTGGGAATATGAATTTCGGTGAATTGATGCAATTGAGTGGGTTGGCACGCTATTCTACAAGATGGTGTTGGCTTCCAAGGAAACGTTTAAATCTTGTTAAACAAAGCAATTTTAAGACACTGCAAATTCAAGAATCAAAACCTACGATTTTGACAAGCATTGGATTTGTTCATACTTAAAAAGTATGAATCAATAATCAGAAAACGCAAATGCGCTCCAGTCCTTCAACTTTTTATAATATGACCGAAAATCATTTGACTGAACGATATTTAGGTCAGATAACAAAGATTCGAACTCTTGAACATAAGATAATTAGCGCACTGTTGTGTAATACTGTCGGAGCAAAGAGTTAAATCTAGCACATCTATCCTTCAAACGGGTTCAAATGTTGGACGCTTTTCTGCATTGAGCATCGATTTAAAGTCTCTCAAACTGATATCTGAGCTGTAGGAAACAATGTGATTGGCATTTGCAGTACTGCGGATTATGAGTGGGAAGCACTTTAAAAATCTTTAAAAATACACGTCATGTAAAAATATTGTCAATAAGGACGTATCTACTGTTTATGCTATCAACAGAACAAATACCCGGAATATTGAGTTAGGATATTAGACATACGTCAGTAGTAATGATCCCAAGGAGCGCCTATCGTTTTCACAACAAGTAGAAAATACCATTGGCATTGCAAAAAAAAGTTTTTTTTTAATTCTCTCATGTTGTGACAAATGTCAAAGTAAGCTCAGATGTCAAATTTCACATCATTTGGACAATTCTAGACCCCCGCCCACCTCGCTTGAAATTTTTAAAATTGATACTGTAGGAAAAAATGGAGGAAAAATATATTAAATGCTATAACTTTTAAAATAGCACTCAGAAAATTACAATTCATACTTTTTTTAAAGGAAATAAATATTTGAAGGGAGATATTTTTGTTTCTCGAAAAATACGGGAAGTGGGGTATTCGGCCATTTTATCCCCAAAATCCACTATTTTCAATATTTTTTCTGCTCCGTGATGCAACTCATACATATTTTGCAGTTTTTCTAATGTGAGAAAATCTCAGAAATCGAACGGTAACTTTTTGACCTTTGTCCGAATACGGGAAGTTGGGGTTATAGGGCCTTTTGTCATTCATATTAAATTTTATCATTTTCTATTGCATATATCTCTATTATTTTTCATTCAATTTTGATGAACTGTACCTTGTTGAACGTGGAAAAATCTTAAGAACAATATAAAAATAGATTCGTTACCGGTAAAATTCATAGACATCAAATTTTCTGACATTTAGTCTCGATTTCACAAAAAAAGGAGGAAAAATATATTAAATACTATAACTTTTAAAATAGCACTCAGAAAATTACAATTCATACTTTTTTTAAAGGAAATAAATATTTGAATGGAAATATTTTTGTTTCTCGAAAAATACGGGAAAGTGGGGTATTCGGCCATTTTATCCCCAAAATTAACTGTTTTCAATATTTTTTCTGCTCCGTGATGCAACTCATACATATTTTGCAGTTTTTTCTAATGTGAGAAAATCTCAGAAATCGAACGGTAACTTTTTGACCTTTGTCCGAATACGGGAAGTTGGGGTTATAGGGCCTTTTGTCATTCATATTTAATTTTATCATTTTCTATTGCATATATCTCTATTATTTTTCATTCAATTTTAATGAACTGTACCTTGTTGAACGTGGAAAAATCTTAGGAACAAAATAAAAATAGATTCGGTACCGGTAAAATTCATAAACATCAAATTTTCTGACATTTAGTCTCGATTTCACATTTTTATCATTATATCGCTCATATCAACTCCATTTAACAATAAATTATTATTTAATTTACTACTTTTAGTGTGAAATATTCTTAGAAATCACATGAAAATAGTTTCATTCCTGGTAATATAGGGGAAGTTGAGGTATTAGGACAAAAAATGAAAAAATGTGATTTGTAGAGTTAATGTCAAAATTTTTTATGTTTCTGAATTTTACCGGTAGTGAATCTATTTTTGATTTATTCCTAAGAATTTTTTACGTTCAACAAGATACATTTTATGAAAATTGATAAAAGAAGGCCAGAGATATATGAACGAGAAAATGATCAAATTTAATATGAATAACAAAAGGCTCTATAACCCCAGCTTCTCGTATTCAGACAAAGGTCAAAAAGGCTCCGATTTATCCCAGAGATTTTTTCACATTAGAAAAACTGCAAAATATGTATGAATTGCATCACGGAGCAGAAAAAATATTAAAAATGGGGGTTTTTGGGGACAAAATGACCCATTATCCCACTTTCCCGTATTTTTCGATAAACAGAAATATCTCCATTCAAATACTAAGGTTATTTCCTTCAAAAAGAGGTATGTAATTTTCTGAGTGCTACTATAACATTTAATATATTTTTTCCTCCATTTTTTCCCATAGTATCAATTTCAAAAATTTCAAGCGATGTGGGCGGGGGTCTAGAATTGTCCAAATGATGTGAAATTTGGCATCTGAGCTTACTTTGACATTTGTCACAATATGAGAGGGGGGCCTTTGAGAATTTAAAAAAAAAATTTTTTGCAATGCCCTATTGTAACTACATGTAGCGAATTCTGAAAGATTGAGTAGGATGAATCCCACACTTTGCTAAAAATCAATCTTCCTCTGGGTTAGAAACTCTTATGAAGCAACAGTCTCATCATCATCATCATCATCATGAACACATAGCATTTAGGCTGATTTGGGTAGAGAAAAATAACAGTGTTATCAACCACCTAGTTGATCATAGCCATGCATACGACCTAATTTCTAATTTGATCGAATGTCATTTAACCAAATGATCCCTTTTATCAAATGCCATGCAACCTATTCCAGCTGGCTGAACGTCTTCGGGCTGCATGGCATTTGGCGGAATGCTATATGATAGGATACTAACCTCAATTCATTTCGCATGAACCGCTTTAAAATTCACTAAGAAAAATCAGGCTATCTGTAGCTGTAGCTTGAAAAGCGACGTATTCATTAAAATAGGGACCTTCAACCATGTAATTTATGTAAACCAGTGTCTGAAAAAAAAGTCTGATGCCTTTCCTGAATTAACACGATTTTGCTTAGAGGGAGTTTCGAATGTTTCGATAATAGTTAAATTAAAGGTATATTTCATGATATGTTGACGAGTCAACAACAAACAAAATGGGTGTCCCCCCACATTTATCGCTGTCAGTTTTTCGAAAAGTATTGAACAGAAGAAAAAATCGTGACGAACGTCAAAGTCACGGGCCTGGAAACTGTACACTCAGATGCTGACAAAGCCTCATTATCTAATCATGGCGGCTTCCGAGGCTACTGTTCTTCACCGCCCATCACAATTTTGATGTGCCACAGGAAGTAAGAAAGCAGAAACTTTCAAAGTTTGCCAATAAATACATGATTTGGCAAGCGATCTGCTCATGTGGCAAACGGAGTGCGCCGTTGGTGACTACCGGGACGGTAAACGGGGAGGTCTACCTAAAGGAGTGTCTACCGTGCTGCTTTGCCGAATTTGAAAACCAGAAATTACGTGAAATATGCCCTGGAGTGGTATATTATATTGCAGGTGCAGGTACCCAGGGACTAGAACCCTCCCTACATGTCATAGCTCCGTCCATTGAGAAATTTTGGACCATTGTAAAGTGTTATCAGTAGACGACCATAAAAGCTTTTAGAAACAAGAAGCAATTCAACCCATTCCACGCGAGAGGCAAACAAAAATCTGTTTATGAAGCACAAGAACCAGTTCGAATATATTCTAGCAAGCTATTGCGATAAAATAACCCAAGTCATGTCTGGTGATGCCATATGGCATCACGCGCTGGGAATGGGTTGAGGCAAACTGACGTTCAGCGATGGACAAAAATTATACAGAACCTGATTGCAGGAGTTAAACGAAGGGTCGGCAATTCGAATTCGGTCAACCGAAAGCTTAGTTGATTTACTAATACTAATAAATTTTAAAAATAAAAATAATTATTTTTTTCTAATAAAATTTAAATTATATTTACTCGCTTTGTTATTCAATCAAATTCTGTTCGTAAACCCGATAGTATAATTCACCTTTATTCGGTTTGTTACTGATTTTTATCTATAAAAGAACGAACACCGACTCGGTTACCATTCGTTTTGCACCGAACAGGAACAAAAATCGCTTCAAGTAGTGGTCATTTGCTGATGAATGGAAGAGGAGCCTTCAGCGGGGATATGTTACGTTAGGAGAGTTGCAAATAAGCTTTGCTGCTGCAGTAGACCGCTAGAAAATTAATTGAACGGATCTGAAATCGATAACAAATGATGACAGGACAGAACCAATTCGCCACAGAGCGAAGATGTAGAGATAAACTGTGCGTAATCCGCTCGAATTCTGCTGACAAATGATGGGCAGTAAGAAATGAACGCTTTGATTCTAGAAGTTCCTTAGGCCTCAAAGATAAGGAGGTAAACACATCAAAATTCAGTATTTTTCATGCATAATGCATCTTGCATTGACTAGCTAAACCGAACCAAATGTTACAGCTTATAATGAACTGCTGTTCTAGCGGGACATCACGCTTGACTACGAGTTTGCTCAGACACACATAGTGTTTTCGTTTTTAGAGTTAGTGTCAATCCGGCGCTAGCTTAGTCCTGTCACCAAGTTAGTGTCTGGATTCTGATGAGAGCTCGAAACGCATCTTCATAATTAATTTAGTTATAAGTTTTGTGCCATTTACGCGCAAATCTGATGTAAAAAAAACTTCATGTTGGAGAAAAATAGTTTTTCTTAAATGTTTCTTCACTCCGGAGAAATATAGTACAGGAGTCGTTAATTATTTTCAGCGTGAGCGCGTTATCAAGCCGATTGTATTTTATCAAGAGAACTTTCCTACTAAAATAACTGGTAAAGGAAAGGAAAGTTTGGATAAAATAAATTCCTTTTCATGTTCAAAAACTTAACATTTGCAATCAGAAAAGTTAATTTTTCAAAGTCCTCGCTACTTGCATAATTTATTATTACTTTAAAAGGGCTTCGTTAAAAATCGGACGTTTTAAGGCAACAACCACAGCCCCGCAATTTTCTCTATTTTGGAAAGAATTTAGCATATTGCTACGCATTGGTTTGTTCAATATGTCTTATCAGCAAACATAACTTCTTTTCTTGCGGGACACCGCAAATTAGAAATCGTTTAGTGTGTTCACAAATATTGATTCTTATTCTGGACTAGCATTAATCTGGTGCCATAGTCAAGAGCTAGATTCTGAGGAGACGAAACCGAAACGGAAAATCGGAAGCTGGTTTGTGTAATACCAACTAAGCACTTAAAAAGTCGCGAAAATCTCTTTATTTTGCCGAGTACGAGGGCCAAAAATCAAGCGCAACAAAATGAGATGTCATAGTGCAAGACATAAATGACAAATTTACAAAAAAAACTTTGCATTTCGAAAGCCTTTTTCCTTGACCAGACTAGGTGCTACGTGGATAGGAGTTAACAAATAAAATTCTTATTTTGAACGCTTTCACTCCACTTTAGAGCTTTTATATCATTCAAAAATAATCTCCTTTTTTTCCGGAATTACAAATATTGAGGACCTAAGTACCGCATTACTAAGACTCGCGGTAAAGGGATGCTGACCGTTAAAGGGTGGGACCGTTATTCAATATAAAAACAATAAAAATAAAAACGTTTCGAAAAAAAAAATCCATTTGTTAAACACTTCCGATTCTTTTTAAAATGTGCATTAAATGCATCATTTTCTTTTATTTGTTTATCCAACACGGTTTGATGCGTCCCATGAGACCATCTAGTCGGGAAATAGAACTACAGAAGTTAAATCTGAAGCATAAATTAGCACAGTGCAATTTCATCACATACGCCATTCGACTTTTAATACGTTCAAAACTATTACCCAAGCAGAAAATTGGCTTCGAAGAACGTTATTACGTTTTATACAAAATCCGAACGACGATGACACTATTGAAGTAAGGTTACATGGCCTGACACGGCGTACTTATACTAGCGTCATGTCAAAGTATGCAGAAGTGACGCTTTAACGAACTTCTTGCCGGCGCTTTGCAACGGTATTCGTGAGGGTTGAATGTATCGGACAACACCTGTCCCCTCCTATCTGAGCTAAGGAAACTCAATCCATAGTTTTTTTCTTATAATCACAAAGCGTTGATTACGCACCCAGGGTAGATCCCCACTTACCAATTCTGCGATCAGTCGAAACACCAAGGATGCACAGAAGCTGCTAAAAAACCCCACCTACTACAACCAAGACCGGTACATACCACAATAGATCTAAATACTGGTCACAGTGGTTCGTCTCCAACAAAAACAAAGACCGGTACACAGTCGTCTTATGCTAAGCCACAAACGGTTGCTAAGGGAGCATTCATTAATTACGTAACACTTTTAGGGGAGGGGGTGTACGACAAAATGTGACATATGGGGGGGGAGGAGGAGTAAGCCAGAACGTTACGTAACAGGTTTTTACTGAAGATAATAAATTGTTTAATGAATTTGTTACGCACTAGGAGAGGAGGGATAAAGAAATTTGAGACAATTTGTTTCATGGGGGGAGGGCTGAATCAATTTTGGGCAATTTTTGTGTTACATAATCTATGAATGGACCCTAATCCAGACTGCAGAGCGAACTGTTTCAACTATGGAGGCCTTTTGAGGAGAAGCCTCCTCCCCCCCCCCCCCCCTAATACCGGGACTTAACCTATACCACAAGTAAGCTGGGAGTGCCGTTTAAACCGTGCCTCGAGCTTAAAAAACTGGTCGGACTGTCGACTTACAAGAAAGGGGCGACTCCATATCTTGGCGATAAGCAAAACAAGTCGGTCAGAGAACGATCGCAAAAGCTGTACATGAAAATGCCGACTAAGTTCGATTACGTGGCACAGGATGGCAAAACCTGCGCCAAGGAAGACTTTGAACAGCTTCCTGGACAGGAATATTGTACGTCGACTGGAACAGGAACGATGACAGAGATTTTCGTGCGGCAGGCTATTTTCAATAAGTTATGGAGTTTGGATTTCGTCTCATCAGAATCCGACACTAACTTAGTGACAAAACCGGATCGACACTAGCTCCAAAAACAAGCGAAAAGCCCAGCAATTCCAATTCGCTAAAAAAGGAAGATTGAATGAATATTTTTCCTTTATTCTGTATCAATTGAATTCACAAAAGATGCATCATTTGATTGTTTAATAAAAAGTTTAACCAAACATTCTTGTTCGACTATTTTTTTTATTTCGATTATAGAGGTTTTAACCTTAAGGTGATTCACCTCTTCGGGTTAGAAAAATCTCTTAGGAAAAATTTCTAACCCTATGTGCGGGGTCGGGACTTGAACCCAGGTGCGCTGCGTACAAGGCAATTGATTTACCAATACGCTACGCCCATTCCTGTTCGACTAATTATCGATCGTAACATCCTATATTTTGCTCAATTGTTGGGCGGCTAGCATTTAATTTGACCAAAAAGCATATTGATCGTGTCGCTTCGCTTGCATTACTGTTTTCTTCCTAATGCGACATCTTTGTTGAAGTCGAGATATAGGAAGTTTTTGGAATCAATTACTTCCTAGTGACGAAACTTTCTTCCACTTCGTAGGTACAAGAAATCCCATTTTTACAGTAAATAAAAGCAAGAATGTCAGTAAAAGCCTAGTGGATTTCTAGCATCTACTACCTAACGAACTCAAATCAGTTTAATAATTCACTCCACGGTATATAGTTACCTTCGCTGCTCAACTCCTTTGAACACCAAGGTTCGCCAACAATTGATCATGCAGCGTATTTCAGAGCGATTCATGCAACTGCCAAGACCAAAATAGATAACAACTTAGCCGGTGTTCGTTCTTTCATAGATAAAGGTTGAACAGAACTAATTATTTCAGCACACAACGTATGATGGGAATCAATCAGAGCGTCGCTTTTAAAAACTCAAAACAAAACATTATACAATATCTAGCCACACATGTCAAATGGTCCTAAGTGCAAATGACTGTTTCTCTTTGTTTACTTTCTCTTTTGCTAATAACTCGGCAATTTATACGTTTGTTACTCAACTCTTAGCAGAATAAACTAGTCGAAATCAGAGTTTTTCGATATATCCTGAAACAATACTGAAAAGTTTTAAGATGACGCTGTAATAATCGAAAGAGAAAGTAAACAAAGAGAGGCTCTCATTTGCAGTTAGGACCATTTGACATGTTTGTCGAGATATATCTGAAACTCATGCTAGTTGCACATATTTTTAAATAAAGGGGGCGTAAGTTTTCTTTCTTGAAGAACACGATTTTTGTATATTTCAATATATTAAAGATTTTTGGCATTTTCTAAAAGTAGAATATATCAAACGATGGCTTATTAGGCCGGTGTTCGTTCTTTTATAAATAACAATTTAACAGAATTAATTATGTCAGTGCTAGAGTGACAGGGAAAAAATGACCCCTATCGACCCATCCCTGAGTTGATTCCTAGTCCCACTAGGAGTACTTGTACCAAATTTGAAGCCAATCGAACAAGTCTAGCTACCGCACCAACGCGTTTAATAAATTCTTTTAACAAAACCGGATTGACTATCAGTCTTTGACAAAGTTGTAGACAATTGAATAATCTTTCTTATTATCACCTACAGTGATAATATGATGTTTACAGTGCCACCTAGCGACGAAAATGTGAGCTAGCTAGTGAGTTCTCCATGTAAATTGTCGAAAAATTCCATACGAACTTCAGGCACGTTGACCCGATTGCTAGACTTGTTCGATTTGATTCAATTTTGGTGCAAGTACTCCTGGTGGGACTAGGAATCGACTCAGGGGTGGTTCGATTGAGTTTTCATAAATTCATTGTTTTTCTGAGCAGTCTAGGCAGCACACATTGAATAATAGAAATCAATCAGAGCGTCGCTTTTTAGAAATCCACAAAACACAATAATTATGCTAGTGGTACGTATTTAGGTATTAAGAGGACATACGTTTTATTTCTTGGAAAAATCGTTTTTTTGCATATTTCGAAATCTTTTCTAAAAGTAGAATATTTCAAATATAGAAAGAAAATTACTGTAAAATGGATATATAAAAAACTTTGAAAGGAGCCGTTTTTTATCTGCATGCAAATCACTCGATATCCAATCATGAATATCTCAAGAACTCGATACCCTATCACGAATATCTCAAGAACCGTTAAATCAATCTCCTTTTGTTTGTAATTTTTGTTAAATTACAAAGATTAGATAGTTTAACAAACTTATAATCAAAATCGCAGGAGATTGTTTTCGTAAATTTCAAACCGTCAGCATTTTTTGATGCACCTCAAGGTGATTTTTTTAAATAGACATTGTCCACCATTTTGGAAAAGGATAAGTCACAGACCCATATGAAATGAATTTTTTATTTCCGAATTAATCCTTGGTACCGCATTTTATCTATTTTTAATATGGCAATTTTAAGGAGCCGTAGGGGAACAAAAAAAACATGACAAAAAACTCCTATGCTGCCATAAATGCAGGGTAGTTATAATTATGTTCGACTCAAAAGTGCAACAATTAACACATTTCGTCCAGTTTTACAGGAGTAATTAAAGGGTAAATTTCTGTTCTGACCAATATTTTGAACTGGGCTACTATGTTTAAAGTTTAGAACCATTAAATATTAGAATATTTCTATAAGACAGAAAACACCGGTTTTATTACCCTCATTAACCCTCTGCTACCCAAATTTGTAAATTTTTTTTGGTAGTGAGAAAACCGAAAAATATATTGCCAGCTCACGAAAGCTATGAATTTTTGATTTAATCCTCAAAAATGCCCAACACTGCCATTTGACGAGTCAATAGTTTATTGCCAATTATTTTTATTTCCACATCGTTCGCAACAGATTTTCCCAACTACAGAGGAGTATTACAAATTAGCAACTTAAAAATATTTTTTTTATTTTCTTAACCCATTCATGCCCATGTTGTTTGTGGACAACAACGTTTTTAAACAGCTATAACTTTTGATTAAGGCAAAATTTGCTCATAAAACAAGTAAGGCTAATAAATGTGACTATTGCCTTTCATTTGAGTATTAATAGTTCCAAGGACCAGCTCTAGAACTGAAGTTATTGCAATTAGTCTGATTAGATTCCGATGGAGCAGTACTGCCAGGAACAGCTTACGTTGCCTACGGAAAATGAATTTTTCATATATCTTCGTTATGTTTCAATATTATTAAAAATTGATAAAACTTATCAATTTAGACTATCTTTGGCTACATTTTCCACGCAATTGGAATATTGTAAATATTCCAGGAGAATTGTATTGAGCATTGGAAGATAAAAATTGAGCAGCTTCCAGCACTGCGAGGGAAGCACCTATCTTTATGAAAAAAGACTTCTCGTGTTTCTTGACTCCACTGTTTTCAAGGAAAAATATTTTTGAAACCCTGCATGCATGGAAAAAAGTTGGGCATAAAAGGGTTAAAAAAGATAAAAAATATAAATATTTTTTAACTAAATTACGCTGCCATGTACAAAATAGTGATTTCAAAATGCAGACAATGTATTTGAATGATTGGTGGCAATGTTGTGAAGGGGTTTTCATAGTGGTGACAACATATAATCGTGTTTTGAATATTCTATAGAAATTTTCCCGTAACCCACCAAAAGGCGGAGTTGGGCAGCAGAGGGTTAATATCAATAGTAGGACGCTATTTGCAGGATTTTCGGTACAGCGATAACTTATCGACTCGAACTTTGAGGCCAAAAAGATGACCAATCTAAGTATATGTTTTGTTCAGAAAATAAGTAAAAATATGCAAAACGCAAGGCAGCTTTACACCAAATAGCATGTTTCTTTTTTATGAACGATCAGATCTACATCAAGACGATTTTTCGTGAGTGGTTGGGATAGGAACATCGCTTTGCTCTTTCTAAGCCCTGTACATTTAAAATAATAAACGTTGAAAATTGCAAAAAAAAACTAACATGGCAAGCAATTTGAAAATATAGCCAAAAGAGCGTACCTTTAATCACTTTCGGTACTATTAACACATAAATCTATCAGGTGGATTGCCATCAGAAGCGATTCCTTTTGCTGAAGTCTCATGAAGGTCCCATATTGTTTTGGCCTGATATGGCTACATTCCATTATGCCCGAAATGTGTAGACAATTGAATAATCTTTCTTATTATCACCTACAGTGATAATACGATGTTTACAGTGCCACCTAGCGACGAAAATGTGAGCTAGTGAGTTTTCTCCATGTAAATTTTCGAAAAATTCCATACACACTCCAGGCACGTTGACCCGGTAGCTAGACTTGTTTGATTTGATTCAAATTTGGTGCAAGTACTCCTGGTGGGACTAGGAATCGACTCAGGGGTGGTTCGATTGAGTTTTCATAAATTCATTGTTTTTCTGGGCAGTCTAGTCAGCACACATTGTATAATAGGAATCAATCAGAGCGTCGCTTTTTAGAAATCCACAAAACACAATAATTATGCTAGTGGTACGTATTTAGGTATTAAGAGGATATACGTTTTATTTCTTGGAAAAATCGATTTTTTGCATATTTCGAAATATTTTCTAAAAGTAGAATATTTCAAATATAGAAAGAAAATTACTGTAAAATGGAGATAAAAAACTTTGAAAGGAGCCGTTTTTTATCTGCATGCAAATCACTCGATATCCTATCATGAATATCTCAAGAACTCGATACCCAATCATGAAAAATTTCGCTTTCGCTGCTTTTTTAAAACATTTAGTATTGTGCTTTACCAACCCAGCCTGTGTTTGAGCTATTGATCTTAATACCTGACCGGTAAGAGATTGAATCGGCGTGATAAATCTTATCTTGTCATTCAAGAACAAATCCGTTCATCGTTAATAGGTTTATTATTTCACTCGTTCTAAGGCGGGTCTCCATACACACAATTTCCCCACTAAAGAAGAGTATTACAAATTAGCAAACTTAAAAATATTTTTTTATTTTCTTAAAAAAGATAAAAACTAAATTACACTGCCATATACAAAATAGTGATTTCAAAATGCAGACAATGTATTTGAATGATTGGTGGCAATGTTGTGAAGGGGTTTACATAGTGGTGACAACATACAATCGTGTTTTGAATATTCTATAGAGATTTTCCCGTAACACACCAAAAGGCGGAGTTGGGCAGCAGAGGGTTGATATCAATAGTAGGACGCTATTCGCAGGATTTTTGGTACCGCTTTTACCGGTACTACAACCCTAGCGATAACTTATCGACTCGAACTTTGAGACGAAAAAGATAACCAATCTAAGTATTTGTTTTGTTCAGAAAACAAGTAAAACTATGCAAAACGCAAGGCAGCTTTGCACCAAATAGCATGTTTCTTTTTTATGAACGATCAGATCTACATCAAGACGATTTTTCGTGAGTGGTTGAGATAGGAAAATCGCTTTGCTCTTTCTAAGCCCTGTACATTTGAAATAATAAACGTCGAAAATTGCAAAAAAAACTAACATGGCAAGCAATTTGAAAATATAGCCAAAAGAGCGTACCTTTAATCACTTTCGGTACTATTAACACACAAATCTATCAGGTGGATTGCCATCAGAAGCGATTCCTTTTACTGAAGTCTCATGAAGGTCCCATATTGTTTTGGCCTGATATGGCTACATTCCATTATGCCCGAAATGTGTCGGACTGCTACAAAGTGCAACGATTTCCATGTGAATCACAGCATTTAAATTTTCCAAATTCGTCGGAACTGCGCTTTATTGTAATAAAAACACGGTGTCTCTGGTAGAACAAAACTTAGACAAAAAAAACTCAGTATCGCTGAAATATTCACTAATTGAATGCTTAGATACTCCTCTTTCATCTGAGACTAAATTTGAAATGTTCTATCGGGGGTTTAGAACAATAATTTGTTTTTTAACATTTTGATGATTATTTTTGAAGATTGCGTTTCAATGAAAAGCTCTCAGAAGATATATCACTTTTAGGGGGATGTATCTTTGGACATACAGTATCAGAAGGAGGGGCTTGTTACGTTAATGAATTCCTCCGAAGACACCAATGTCCGATATTTAGGCAATTTCGGGCTTATTTAAATTTAAAATTTGAATAATATTTTTACTCGGGGCATTTTTTTGTCTCTGGCAGAACAATATTACCACAAACAAATAAATATCACTGATGTGCTCACTATCCGGAAACTTGCCTCTATTTTAAACGAGACAAATTTTGAATTGTTTTTCCTAAGGTTCTAGAACTTTTTTTAATATTAAAAAATAAATATCTATGTTTATGCACATATGGACACTTCATTACTCGTTTATATGTCAATAAATGAAACTAACTTTTTTTTTGAAAATTGATGAATAATTAGTATCAGATCAGTATAATAATTTCTTAGTTTATGATTTATTTGCGTTCTTTGAATTCAATTAGTCATGTGTATGTATTGTTTAATACTTAAATTTAGAGCATTTTTCACAAACGTCATTTTGATGTGTATCTATTTTACTGATTACAGTGTTCGTTAGTACACTTACTATAAGTACATTGGCCTAATATCTGCTTCCTATTTACTACTATCTGTTTCCATCTTCCTTGGTAAGTGATATTAAAAACTGTTTTTGTAGATAAATCTTCTGAAATTGGCTGAAATTTTGAATACTTTCTTTTTGGATTTGCGATCAATGCACTAAATATTACTTTATGTAGCCTTAAAAATGCTACCATATAGAAAACGTTACATTTTTTCGCATCTACCAAGTTGTGAAAATATTTAAATTAATTCTTTTTTAATTTATTTATTTTACATAATTGAGTTTTTGGACCAACATAGGGTTTAAACCTGTTAGAATAACTTTTTAGAATTCAATCCGCAAAATTATATTTTATGATAATAGAATTTTTTGCTCGGGATTCTTTTCCGACACTTTTCTTGCTCAAAATTATATCATTTTTGGATTCCTCAGAACATTTTACCTTTATTTGATGTATTTAGATCCTTTGTTTCGATGACTATTCAAATCAAAATACTTGATAAAGTGCACTTAAAAATTTCAATTTTCCCATATTTGCTATAATATAATTGCTACTTTGAACCAATAAACAATCCCTAAAAACACCCTACTGCTTTCAAACATTTTCTCGCCCTCTGCAAATCAGATAGTATGAAATGATTTTGCGGAAAATATAATTTTCCGCTAAAATGTGGACCACTGCTGCTATGTGTTTTTAAAGGGAGAGACTGTCGATCGTGTTTAAACTCGTAATTTTCAAGGAAACTAAAAAGTAAAACAAATCAAATTGAGCCAAAATTATTCAAAGAAACCATAGAACAATGATAGAATTTTGAATATAAAATTAGTTGCAAAGAAACCCCGAGCAAAAATATATTCCGAAGAAAAATAAATTGAAGGAAATGATTTGTTTTGCAAATTTCAACACCCCTTAACACCAATGCGAAGATAGCTAAATGGTGTCTTCGAAGCATTTCATTAACGTCACAAGTCCGTTCTTCTGACAGTGTGTTAACCTCCTAAAAGGGAGATGTATGTTTTGAGCTACTCATTGAAAAATTATCTCAAGAATTCATCAAAATGTTGAAAAAAAATAATAAATGTTCTAGACCCCCCGATAGAACATTTCAAAGTTATGCTCAGATGAAAGAGGAGCTTTCGATTAGTGAGTATTTTGGCGATACTATTTTTTTTGTTTTAATATTTTCTACCAGAGACACCGTGAAAAAAGAACATTGATAAATCACGACTTCAAAAAAAATCAGCAATAATTCAAACTGAACCTGATCTATAGATTTGTTTGAATTTAGTTTAAAAAAACTAACGAATGAATTAGAAATTTGTCTACAACACTGTAATACTCATATCTTCCTCAAAAGCAATAGCAAATTAACTAATCACAGAAAATCTTCTACTTGAGCGCTTAATACGACTTATGTAGTATAGTATTTGCTTTCAATCAATTTGTCACTTATATCATATTAATCACAATTAATGAGCTTAGATATCACATGGTTCCACCAAATGTTTCGACTTCATTAATTCTCATCAGCTTAATCAGAACTCCGTTTCTTGCGTGATATAACGCAGGAGTAGGGGTTCACTCAGAAACACAAATAGTGTTTTCGTTTTTTTGAAGCTAGTGTCAATCCGGCGCTAGCTTAGTTCTGTCACTAAGTTAATTTTGGATTCTGATGAGACGAAGTCGAAACGAAAATTCCATAACTAATTCACAAGTTTTTGATTTTCATCATCAGGGTTCAACAAGTAACATCAAGAGATAGCTTGTAAACGGGACCAGCACAACACCGTTCTTCACTCATATCATCGGATAACATAAACTTTGAGATATTAAATAACATTTTCGGTCCCATCTTTCAAAGTAATTGAGATTGAAAAACGTTTGAAGAATAAAAGGTTTATTAAGATTATTGTTTTCAGACATGAGAAAACTACCGATCGCAATCAGCACTTATCAGGCAGATTAGAAGGTACTAGCCGGGGTTGCTTGACGAACCCGTGAGTCATGTCGTGTGCATCAATGCAATTTCCTCGAACTTTCAATTACAGATTTCACGATATCATGTCAAACACACAACTCATTTAATAAATTAAGTTGTTTTTATTTAACCCAACACGATATTTACACCCAGACCCTTTTATTCGAGAACTCACAATCAACAATAATTAATCTTTCCTTATTTCTTTCTCTGACCACCGAACTCCCGAAGCACAACTAACTCACGCAACATGCACAACTTGTTGATGATGGAGCATAAATAAGTGCACCACTGCCGTAGCCGGTAATTCCTCGATCAACTTCAGCAAACTTGCCACTTTCTTTATCACACACTCAATGCCCCTGACATCCGAGGCGATCAATTTCTTCCACCAAAAGCTTTCCTCATTATCAAAAACACGGAGTTAGGCTGCACGGAGTAATAAAATTGATATACATTTTAATTTAAAATTCATTAAACCCATTGCCAATGGTTCTTCTTCTTTTCATATCTCTGTGCGATTGTGCACTTATTCAAAATATGCAAAAGAAATATAAATTAAAATAAAAGCAGATAAAAATTCCAAGAGTAATGCGAATAGAAGTGCAGCGCAACAGAAAAACGGAAGATAAATAAACTTTAATATGTATTATTTTCCGGCTTTATTACTGCAACTGCTCGAGTTGCCAGGGAAGCGAGAAGCAATAATTATGCAGAAATTTTGCACCGAACCAAGCATTTGGGCCCCTTTCGTCTCCCGTCTCCACCATTACCGTTTCAGGTATAAAAGTGTTCTTCTATTTTGTATGGGAACCACCGTTCAGCGATTCAACCATCCAGGCTGCACTGCTTTAGGAATTGAAAAATGGTTCGCCAGAAAGAAAACTCGGAAAATATTTACGAGGCTGACTATTTACTTTAATGTTAAGGTTACTTCCACCCAGACAACGGAATGAAAAAAAGACCGCATATCCTTTCTATGTTGTGCACCCGCCGCCGACAGACACGTGTTCCACGTAAAACTCCACCGAAATAAACGATAGAGCGCACTACCGCTGTTGATGCCACCATACTATTCCACGAAAAAAATAACACACAAAAAAACTATTTCCATTCTCGGTCGCCACCAACACACACAGTGGTTATACTCCTGTCAAGGACCTCCGTAGTAGTAGCAGGGAAAAAAAACGAGCTATGAAAAATCGACACCGCGATTTTCCTCTATCCAAATTCAGACACCTTTCGGGTCGAAACACACCATCAATTGAGTTACCGAGGCATATTATTTGCACACACTGTATAGCTCTTCCACCTACGTCAAGCGGTGAATGGGTCACAAAACAACAACACAAAACTAACGCAAAAAAACAGCACACCGATACGCGAATTAAAACTATCAATCGCGCGTTTCGAAAAAAAAACTGTTTTTTCCTCACCACACGCGCGTGGATCAGGATTGACGAATTTCCCGACAACCGACAACTACTGACAGCGAGAGTTTCCTAACAACACCTAACAACGTCCGCTCACTCTCGCAAGACTACAACCCTACGCTCTCAAGGAGGAAAACGTCCGTTCACGACGAAAGCTTCAAACTCACTGAAAAGCCATCCGTCAGCGAACGATCGCCCCCACAAAAGCGCAGAGTTTACAACACATTTGCATTCTCGCTCCGTTTCGCTCTTTTTCCTTTTCAACCTTCATACTCTCGCACCGTTTATAGCAGACGTTTGCAAACAGACCGAGCTCCCAGAGCGGGGAAGGGCGCTCTCAGTTAAAAGTGCATCCACACACCATGATCCAGCGCATCCTCATGACTCGATTGCAGTAAGTACAAAGCAAAAAACCAACAACCGTCATCGTAAGGCGATCCTCGTTACTCACTCTCTCTTCGCTGAACCCAACTCATAACTCATTTTCATCACCCCGGCTTGTTTCTCCCATTTCCCGCTCACTCTCTGCCTGGTTCACTCATTCTCCCAACTGCACTCGATAACCCACACCCAGTATAGGCGATGGCACGGTAAAGTGAGAGAAAATTCGCTTTCCCGACAAACGAAACGATACATTCAGGTGTTCTCAGCCGGTATCCTGCTCCGGTTTCGGTCGGAAAGTTTTCCCAACCCACACCCATTCACGCGCACACACTCGCTCACTGTCGCCTGTTAATACTGCCAGTTGTTTGACGGTCCGCACTCTACATATTTTGACGTCTTGGTGGGACTGTTTGCTAGCTATCCTTTCAAGTTTGAAAAATAATGTCATTTCCGATGCTTTTTTCTTTCGCTGTGAGGGTGCCTTCATGTGTGTTGTATGATGGGAAAACTTGCTGACAGGTTTTTTGGCGAGCGGAGAGACAGATTGGGAGAGGGCGAGAGAGAGAACGAGGGTCGGTAACTAGTAGCTTTTCACTTATACCGTTAAAAAATCATTGAAGCGTTCGATGTAATGTGCATTCTGGAAGGGTAGAATGAGGAGTTTCCTTCAGGTTAGGCGGGGGTCTCAGGGGGAAAGATAGTAATTTGGGTATGACCTACTAAGCGGGTTGTGTAGTCTAGATTCCGATGGTGCGATAAAGTTTAAACTGTAATTACATTTGCATCAGAATTAGCCGGAAGAAAATTTGGTACTCGAATAACAGTGTGCTGGTAGCGGGTGGGTAGGGGGTGGAGGGTTCCAACCACGAAACCAAATGCTTACGAGTTATATTTGGTCTTTGGTTACAGTTATTTTGGTGGTTGTGTGTAATGTGTAGCTATACCTCTCTAAGGGTGACTTTTGCTCAATGAGAATAAAACATTCTAAATCATTCAAAACTCGAAAATACACGACCACCAATGTCAACAAACAATAGAAAACTGATATTCCGCAAGCAGTAAATCGAATACTTCCAACACACAGGTCTATAGTTATTTATTACAAAGATCTGAAAATCGAAAGATCCTAAGATCCAATCCAGTTATTCAAAACATCTAAGAATCCAAAGCTTCAAAGATAAAAAATTCAAAAATTAGAAAAAAAAAAAACAGAAAATGCGCATGAAAGCTTTCAACACGAGAATTTATTTCCTAGGTTTTCGTGTTTTGTTACGATTGAATATGATTTTTCAATTTATTCCAAAAGATTATTGTACATCAAAAGACATTCAGCGGTGAAAACCTTTATATTTAAAATAAAAAACAAGCTTGAATAATTGTTTTTCGAGTGTGATTCAACTTGAGTTGTACAGTTTGGTTCTCGAAAGGCTTCCCTGCCAGAATCACTCATTACAATTGCGGACGAGACGAGAAATGTCACCCGCGAAAACGTGAAGATTTCATGATTACATGGAAAAGAGCGTTTATATTTTCGCATTTTTGACCGCATTTGTAAATTCATAACTACTAAAACGTTCACTTAATCAGGTGTTTTAATGGGCGCAGGTACGTATGGATGATCGCGAAGGTCTCGAGCGTTTGTATGTTGCGTATGTTAGCATGTATAAATTTGTTTGTAAAACAGTGTGGCAATTCACATATTCGCGCAGACCGTGAACCAATGCATTGCACTATTGCGGCTTTTAGTGCCAATATCTAGTTTAAGATTTTTTTTATTGTATCCAACGGTGAAAACAGATCGAAATGATGAGCTAAACGATAGCAATTATGTGAAATAATAACCCCAGAATCCTTCCCCAATATATTTTTATAAACTTATGCTTGTTCATTTCACTGAAAAATTTGCTACCAAAGTACTATAAGTTTGATGTAATGAAATCATTGCTTTATGCTTTTACGCGTTGTTTATCATCAAAAACCATAAACAAGGTATGGGAACGGACGTCACACTATGAGTAAATTCCTTTAAAACAGCATCGCTCCGCTAATTTTACACCAGAACACTAGCTCCACCTTTTTACACAATCCCAACCACTCATTTGCAAGTGGGTTATTCCTCACGCTCTGGAACAATTTTTCACTAGTGGTATACCCCCGGTATACTTGGGTATATATCAGTGGCGCTATAATCGCATATGCGACCACAGTACCAACTAAATTTTTTTTTGAAATGACCGTTATTTGAAATGACCGTTAAAGCGAGCGAAGAATTTTTTACAAGTGTTATGTCTGTTAGTCTGTGGTATGGGCACTTACGTCAAAATTAAATTAGTTATTGGAGAAGCGTTTCAAGTTCCTCTCAACAGAATCCAAGGAGAAATATAACATAGTGCATATTGCATTAGCTTGTTAAACCAAACCAAGTTTCGGTTCATTAATTCTCATCATCTTAAATCAGAGCTTCTTTTCTGACGGACTGGGGTTTGCTGAGAAGCACAAATTGTGTTTTCGTTTTTTGGAGCTAGCGTTAATCTGGCATTAGCTTAGTCCTGTCACTAAAATAGTGCCGGATTCTGATGGGAGGATCTCGAAACGCTTCTCCAGTAACTAATTTAATTATAGGTTTTGTGCCCTTTAAACGCAAAAGTGGTTTAAATCAATTTTTTTCTTAGTGTAGAACAATTATTTTCACCCAAATTTTTCTCCACCGAGGAGAAATATAGCATAGTGCCTAATGAATGAATTAATTGTTTAATTTGAACGACAGGTTCGTTCCCGTCATACCTTTGTTAACTGCCCAGGGAAAGAAATCGACAGTCTCCTTTAGCTTTATCACTCAACGAAGTCCGATGGTGTACGCACGGATCTGCGCTGTCCGTGTCCCAGTTGGGTCCCAGATGGAGGTATTAGCTGACAATTAAGGTCAGCGACGACAGTATCAGTAGATGTGATGTAACAACGAATAATCACACGAACAGAGCTGCTGTTCACTGTTGGATATGGCGAGTATCACGAAAGACAAACGCACTGCTTGATAGTCGAAATTAAACTGAATTTATTGGCAGGAAAAACTAGCAGAAGGCTAGTGAAAAAACCTGCTTCTTTTCTTCGCTTTTTGTTTTGGTTTTGTGTGTGAGGTGTGCTGATAATTCTGACTTATCAGTGTATGGGTTTAATTGGGGTTCTCAATGCATTTTGTGTAATGGGGTTGTGTAGTGAGTTAAATTTTACATGTCATTTAACAATTTGTAATCGTAATCTATTTTATATTTCATTGTAAGATTGTGCTGTTGTAGAATCTCGTGCTGGTCGTGATGATGAATGATGATACGGACGGAACATGCCGCCCCCCTTGAAATATCAATTTCAACTGGAACACTGCTCGCCGCCAGAAATCTTTCCCCATTACTGCCACGGAGGGTTATCAGTCGGGTACTCGCCGCGCGTTCCCATCGTTGCGACTGCCGCCAGGGACCAGCCGATCATCTAGATGTTTCACTGATATCGCGTGTTACGGCAGTTGTGTGCGATCTCGCTTTAGAAGCAGTGTTGCGATCACTGTCGATAATCATGTGTCCTTCCTGGGACGTCGTCATAGCGCAGGCGTACCGTAAGGGTTTGAGCATTGGGTCGTAGTCCCAAGAGTTCAAATTCTGCATCTGGAGATTTATTTCACATAATTGCTCTCGTTTAACTAACCATTTTCATCTTTCCCCCCCCCCATTGAGCACCACGAAAAAATGAATTTGATGCTTAATTTTGAGTGTGCGATGGATGAAGAAAATTAATTCCCTCGTATCACTACCGTTCCCGGTCATGTCGCCCTCAAATTTGTTGTCTAGTGTATATGAGCGATTCTTTTGGAATGGTCCTACTGAAGGCATGGACCCAGACTGCTAGGACCGACGCCAAGGGGTTTCAGACGTCACGGATTCATGATCGCGTGGGAATAATCGTGTTCATAAATTTGTAGGTGTTAAAATGTTCATCTAATCACTGGGGCGTTTTTATAATTGCGAGATCACGGGCATTGGTTTGCGTGGATAATCGCAATTGCATGTTCGCGGTTGTGATCAATGTTGTATTATCGCGTAGGGCTCGAGCGTTTGTATGTCATCGTGTGGGTCTGTGTTGCGCGTATATAACTTGGCATGTATAAAATTTGTTAGTATTGCCGTGAATGTTCGCGTGATCTGTGATATTGAGTATATGAGTATTTAGATCGAGAAAGGGAGAAAGTTTCCCCATATCGCTAAAGTATCCGATTATGGCGTCCTGAGATATCTAGGGCATACACGGAAAAAACTTGTTCCCAAAATTTTGAATAAAGTGCCATCAGTTCTGGAACAATAACGCTTCGCAAACAGGACCATGCAAAAAAAAATTTAAAAGTTTACAAAATCACGAAATATTCATGATTCCTAGTACGTAATTTACAATCTATTTTGCATGTTTGTGATATGTATAAACTATCCATTGTCATTTTCAATTTGATACAACAAAAATATTTCATGACATTTTTGCGTGAGCTATTTCACAAAATTTGGAGTATTATTCGAGGAATCCTTTTTGTTATTTACACTATTTCATAAACTGGCATATTATGTCCAGCTGCTAGCAACAAGCAAACTATCAGGACCTCGAATATCGATATTGATTTGGTAAGGTTCAGTGTGATGTCCGAACAGAAAATGAAAACTGCGATGAGCACCAAAATACATTATAGCAGTACACATCGTGTTCGTGATATAGTTCACAGATCAAGATTCCGCGAATTAGTCACACTTTTATGATCTAGGTAATATTGTCACGCTATTGAAAGTAAAAAATCCGATAGTAACCGAAAAATAACATATCGCGATACCACGAAGTGAAATTACGAATATCAAAATACAACTGCTGAGATCATGATCATGAGTCACATCATTCCAAGTGTCAAATTCGAAAGCAAACTCAAGAATAAAATATCACGATAACGCCCATATAAATTACGAAAATCTTGACTTGAATCATGACATCATGAACAAAAACTCGTGACAAAATATCAAAAATTGTGGCTAAGATCCCGAAGCCATGAACAAAAACCACTCTACTCGCGACTAAAATATCACGATATCGTGAATAGAAATTACGAAAATTGTGACTAAGTTTCTGAAATCATGAACATAAATCACATTAATCGTGATTAAAATATCAAAAATCTTGACAATGATCCTGAAATCATGAACATAAATCAACTCACATTTAAAACATCACGATGGCGTGAATAGAAATTACGAAAATCGTGACTAAAATTATGTTATCATGAGCATATCACGCTACTCTGAAAGAAAAATCTGATAGTAAACTCAGTAATGTGATGGGAAATTACGAAAATTACGAATAAGCTCCTGAAATCATGAACATCGTTTACTATCGGCTGTGTATTCCCAAATTATGAACAAGAATCATAACAAAAACTAACCATGTTCAGGGAACAACTACAGTAACTCAATCGAACATTTGAATGTAACGCCATGACCATTCGTATAATTTCATGTATACGATGCTCATTATTCATTATTTCTAGAACTTGATCACAGTTTTCATAAATCGTTCATTTCACGAAATCATGATCTTTGTTTCATGAATTTAAACGGATGTTTTTCCGTGGAATTTGAGACTGAAGGCTTCCCGAAGTGACATGCGTTACCAGATTTCTATTATCGCGAAGGGCACAAACGGTTTAAGGTTAACGTGTTCGATAGCGTGGGTGTTTTTACGGATGTCGGCGTGTGAAAAACTTCACGTGTTAGATTTCGTTTTCTACATTACGGGTTTTTGAACGTGCGCACGGGTAGTCATTCTGATGTTTGATTTTGAGGGTATGGTTCAAATGAAAGGATATGGCTAGTACCCTGTTCTCACTGGAATCCCCGGTTATTATGGCTTCAAGAAACTTGCTATCTATCTGCAGATAGAAACCTCAGACCGCATTTATAAATTCGTAAGTGTAAATACGTTGATTTAATCACCGGAAGGATTTCATGATTGCATCATGGAGGTAGGAATGCGTGAATTAACGCGTTTGAGACCGGTTTTGTATTATCGCGAAAGCCTCGAGCATTTGTATGTTATTGTGTGTGTTCTTTTTATCGCGTGTATGCCGCGTATGCTAGCACGTTTATAATTTGGCGTGTACTAATGCGTTTCTATACACGAAACAAACAAACCAGCATTTTGTGTTTGATCTCGCTGAATGGGTCTAACTTTTTTATTTCAATTTACATAATATGCAATTTACTTCAATCCCAACACTGCTGTGCGCATACCACTCGCATAAAAGGAAACTTGAAACGGAAAATGTAAAACAGATGCGTTCAAAGAGATGAATAAAAGGTTACATTGTTGAGCCATTTATACATAAATCCTATATGTTTAAAGCTATTGGGCCCTTCACGCGCAAAAGTGGTGTTACCCCATTTTCTCTTTAGGTAGAAAATTTGATTCTAACCCATTTATTCTACTCTTCGAGAACAGTGCTAACCTTTATTGACATCAGAAAAAAATGTTAAGAAAACTTAAATTCAGAACAAATTTGATCGAAAGAACCTGTTTGAAAACTTATTGAATTGTCCACGACGAGTAGGATAAGGATTCACAAATAGAGCCCCTTTTTTCTCATTTGTTTGTGAAACAGTTACTTAATGAAATTGGGATGGCTGGACTGAAAGTACAAATCGCGTTTGAATTCATCTCTCAATTTGCTCTGAGGTATACGACATCCCTAAATTCCGGACCCAGAAAAGTTGAAAACAGTCGCCAAATATAAAATATAATCCTAACTCAAAAAGCTTTGATTTGATGGAATTGTAAGGAAACACCAATCAAGCTGACATTTCTTTGCACTGAGCAAACTAAGTTCTTTGTTTTATTAGTGTTCATTTGACCAACTAGGGAACTCATACACTGGGCATTGACTGTGCGCATGGGGAATACGCATGGTGTTGTATGAGTCGAATGACTCGAATGTTGAATAATATCTGAGGGTTGATAATTGACAATTTGTGAGAAGAATCGAAAACCAATTACCAATCTGCGACAGTAATATTAGCACGAAAAACAATCGATTTATACATCATATTCATTGGTTTACTTCTAGTTCATTCAATTGGTGATATATACAGTTACATTAATTGTTCTCATTGTATTTAGTGCTTTCATATACTTTGAAGTAGGCATTATATTATTGATTGTCCAGTTAAACACATTTCTTCATGAATGAAAAAATATTATAGCTTGATTTTAAGCGTGAAAGGTGACAAAATTAGGACACCCTTCTTTATTTCTTGCATCTGCTTCATTTTCTGGGCATTGTTGTTTTAAATTAAATTAGTTTCTTTTCGTTCTTATTGTCGCTTGTTCTAGTAATTAGCTTAAAAACCCGCGCATGTCATCGGTTATACATTTGACATACAAAGTCAGATGTGTCAGGTATTTCGGTAGTTAGCAGAACAACGCGCGCGAATAATAATAACTCAAGAATCGGCGCCATATTCAATCGTTCGCGGAAAAAGAAACCAATAGATAATTGTCATTTCATTTCTTATAATACCAAAGTTTATACATGATTCGTAATGCTTGTATTACGAAATCTTCACTTACATAAGTATTAGCATATCGTTTTCGACAAATGTCTCGAGACAGTTTGGGTGGCTTCGTTTTTCATCATATTGCATTGTTCTTGGAATGACGTGTTTCGCCGGAATAAAGAAACAAGGAATAATAAAATCGTTCATATGCCGTTTAATTCAAATAAATATAAGCAACACTCCCGACTGCTGTCCGGAGCTGACGTTACTTTTTTACACGCCGAGCATTTTCAAATAAATTTAACAAACGATCAATCTTTTATAGATTCTCGGCAGCGGGTTGCCCAGAGCAATAAAAACATGATAACACTTCTAAGAGTTGCATAGATCGTATCACATATTAACGTGAATAGAGATTTGTGTAACTCTTCACCCCATCCTATTAACAAAAACTCCTTCCCGTGGCAAACGTAGAGATGCAGAGATATACACTGTCTCCATAATAAAGTTACACTAACATTCCTTTTCTACCCCGTAAGGGCCCCGACTATAAGGATGTGGCCAGCTCCGTACTTGGCATTTCAAGGTATAGAACTCTAGAAACGTGCCCATCGAGAATGGTTAGCTACTCCCGAGCCCCATTTGTTGATCCTCTGTGCAATTTTTGCTTGTTCTGGTCAATCACAGATTTATGGATGTCATGTTCATGCTCATGCTCAAAATACAATAGCAGAACAATGACATTTGTTCAAATCAGTTCATTGTTAGAAAAATGGTGTTTCTAGATTCACAGGATTTTCCAGATTTAGATTCAAGGATTACGACAAAATAACTTAAGAGTTCAGGTTGCTCCCTAACCTCAATCAAACGAAATTGTGTATTGGAACACAAGTTGTTGTGAAGCAACTTAAGAAAAATATCATTTAAGCAATGATACCTGCATTATGCAACTGCAAGAAAGTCGAAGTGCTGATTTTGATAATTCCGGTCACAACTGTTATCGATCGTGTTTGTTTGACCAAAAAAAAAATCGGGCGAAATCGTTAATGCTTGAAAATATGAATCAAATTTTGATCGGGACGAATTTTGACGGATCAGCAAATTACTAACAAATATGGTCATTCTCATTCAATTAGGCTGAAAACAATGTTCTACAATTCTATACTCAAAAGGTTGATACAAGGAGTAAATAATCACAGCAGCATTTTGCATTATGTTAAATCTCTCTTCAAAATTAGATATACTAATATTGTTATTGTTAGCTCATTTCGAATGTGAAATTATCAAATTGCTAAACACCAATTCCAAGACAAATGACGAAAAAGGCACCCAAGTTCGTTACTATTTAAGTTTTCTAAAAAATGTTGTTTTTCAACAATTTTAAATATTGTTAAATATGAGGAAGGCAAACAATGTTATTTTTATGTTGCTTTCGTGAAGTATGTATTATTCCACATTCCAAAATCAAGTTGCAACTTCTAATACTGAACTGTGAAATGTGTTATTTTTTATAAAATCAACAATTTTATTCAATTTAAAGCACGATTATTCTCTACCACCAACAACAATATTGTCAAATGCTATTTACTCTCGCTTATTCCTAAACACTTTCATTAGCAGAACCGTCACCCCCTCGAACGCGCCAAGTTTACTCTCACTCCGGCGGAACACGAAAGATGTGTTTTGCCAAAATATTTTATGTCTTTTCACTATTAGCTAACGACCGTTGCGGTAGACCGGGACCACAAAAGGGAAGGAAACCCATCAAGACGAAATGAGCTGAAGAGTTCTTCAAAGATATGGCGCGTCAATGCGCTGCTGTTGAGAACGAACCAACCAACCAATCCACAACGATAGACATCTCAACCCCCCCTACCTAACACTCGTAGCGATAGGAGCAAAAGCAACAGACAGCAATGCTGGCGCATCAGAGCCAAGTCCGACCGTTTGCTCCCTGGTGAGTCATTAAACGCTGCCCTTTCTAATGTGTGACGGTGGTCCAACTTATACCGATGCCAATTGAAGCCAATTTCCCACTACACCCGTTCCCGTTGTAGTAATCACTCTCCCTGCATCCCATAACCCCTCAACCAACATGAAGACGGTCGCATCAGAGCATATCACTTAGCACTTTTCACCACTCTCTACTTGACCACCCTACCCCCAGGCTGGATAGGAGCTGTCCTTGGAAAGGAAACTTCAACACTATAACATTGCTCCGGCGTCAGTAAAGTATCTTCAAAGTTGGTTAGGACAAAAGAAAGGAAATATACACTATTACTTTACTGTTTTTTCGAAACTTGTGGCAGGGCAAGTTAGAAAGATTACCCGAGGAAAAATTATCCCTGTTGTGTTGAGTACTGTAACCGTCGATGTGCCAGGGTTAATGTATGGATCACGAGAATTTTCGCGACGAGCATAATTACATGGAAATATTTCCTTCCGGTATATCTTTCATCAATTCATAATAAAGAATTTCAAAAGTTCGGTTGGAGGTAGCTATCACAAAAAAATCACTATCTGTTATTTAACATGTTACAGTTTACGGTCACCATGCGTTTCCTCCATGGAGTGCTTTTTCATCGCGGGACAGCATTAACTGAGTGGTTGGTGGCCGGACAGCCAGCTTTAACAGCATCCTTGGACTTTGGTAGCGAACCGTGGCCTCCTTGTCCCGCGCTGATGCGGGAAGAACCATTTCTCTTTCTCGACGCCGGATGATCTTCCTGCCGCAACAAAACGGCAAAGTTGAACGCCATCAGCTGTACACAGCCAACGGTCCGAGTGAGTTTGGTCGTAGGAGAGCAGTTTTTCTTCTGTTTCTACGACTTGACGAAAACAGCTTCTGGATACAGCACTATAAACCATAGGAGGAGGGTAAGGGTGCCGAGCGTTAACCCAACCCCAACGACATGGCAAGGAGTCAGAGACATCACAGGGCACAGGGGTAGGTGGAAGGGAAGGAATAGCAAACGAAAGCAAACTGCAGAAGTGACTGATGGAAAGCTGGATTCAAAGTAGGTTAAGTGATGGGGAGATGGAAGTTGAGTTGGCTGGTGGGGGCAAGCGGTGGCAGTATAGCTACAACACATATATAGTGTATACTCTGACCGTGGAGTTCAGCCCCTGCCGATCCGGGAAGACACACCACACTCGAACGAAAGAAAACAATTTTCCTCCATTAGTGAAAATAGATGAAATTTGCACACATTAAATGAAGAATGGCAGTTGGTGTAGGCTAGCGAGCCGGTCCTAGCTGACTGCTACTGTTACACGGCGATGAAGTTGTAGGAAATTGAATTCAGGGAAAGAAATGCGTTAATGTTTTCTTTAAAACTTTTTACGTGGAAATTGTTTTCGTTTGTTCTTTCTTGGGAGAGATAGTTTACCAAGTTTTAGTCACTGTTTCGTTCGACATAACGTCGATTAGTTACTATACGAAGTTCCCGTTAAAAGAACACCTCGTTTTAAGGTAATTATTGCTCAATAGTGATGCACTCCTTAGTCGCTTTCATTATGTCGCTTGTCATGTACATTAATTCAAATATGTACGCAAATTGACACAGGATTTACTGAACTTACCAAAGCACAGTCTTACTACGAATCCTACCGGGATCTCGAAATTCCATTTTGACAGACTTTTGGTGACTCGTGCCAAATACTCCACCTGGCTCTATTGTAACATTTTGTGATGAAGAATATTCTTCTAAAATAAATGTGCTACAGAATTTAAAACAAAAACTCAATTTTAACACTTCCTTTGCTCTATGCTATATCATCGCTGTTGTGCTATCTTATGACAAACGCCATTATGGGGTAAACTGAGTTAGATATGCCACATCACTTGTCTAAAAACTACAAGGGGCAGCCCTATGGGTTGCACGAACTGTAGACGTAGGACTATACTATTTAATGTAAAATATTTATTTTCTTAGCACATATAATAATAATAAGTCAAATATATTTCTTACGTATAGTTTAGGCACAACCAATCAACATCGAATGTTACATATTGAACCAAACCTTCTTGGTTATCAGATCATTTCATTTGTAGTAGGTGATCGAATCCGATTAAACTTATTTGAGAAGATCTGAAGAAAGACGACAGAAAACCGTAACCGAACTAATATCTGGAACTAAATCTTTATAGCACAAGATTTGCTTTTAAAAATTGTAAATACTTTTCGATTGTGTGGGGTAAACAAAATCCGGACCAGCGAAGAAAAATCAAAGTTTAGACAATATATATTTCATGTATAGACCAAGCATTCTAGTTATATTTTGCCATTATTGTAACTTTCCTAAAGTACGCATATAAATGTAGCGAATGCAGTGGTCTTTATCATATATCGAAACTATAAATATACAAGAATCGACAACAATTTTATATGTATGGACTTTGACACGTTTTTGCAAAGGTTTTTTAAAGGGCAGTGTATTCATTCATTAATAGGCTTTGTACTATGTACCTATTAGCAGAATCAAATAGGATAGGCTGAGTGGAAATGAATCAATGAATTGATCGAACGAAAATAATAAACTTTCGTTGATCTTTCCATCGATCCGCGTAATTTTGTTGCTAAGAAAGATTTAGTTTTTGCGCAACGAAAGCGCAGATTGCTATCATGCAAGTTACGCAGGCAACCGCTAACAAACAGGGATGCCACATTGAAATCTGTGTTTCGGTCAAAAATATATTTTTACCATCTGTGATAACTGAAACAGGAAAAAAATCTGTGATAAATTTCCGAAAAATCACAATATTTCCAAAAATCTGTGAAATTTTCATCAAAATGCCTAAAAATCTGCCGTCTGTGAAAAAGAATCTGTGATCAAAAATTGTGAAAAACATCTGTGACATTACAGAAAAATCTGTGAATATGGTAACCCTGCTAACAAATTAGATATACCTTCCTACACATTCGACTCAAACATTGAACCCAAGCGCACAAAGCAAAATGAGTCAACGCTGATGATGATGGGTAGAGCGAAAGAGAGAACTAGTACCACGACACTATGTTAAACGTGTTTTGCACATAGAGCTCGAATGTACAAGCGATTTTATAAACGAATAATTGTGTTCGAGATTTAAATAAAAATGTGCTGGAAACGAGCACAACACAGAAGAAAGCATAGTGTTGGAACGGACAAGCTCAAACATGACATTGGGTAGCGTACCTCCACAGCTAGTGTAACGGACTTCTAACTCAGCTACACTGGCTGTGAAAACACGCAGCGCAGTAATCTGCTCCGTCTACCGTTCAACAGGCAACTGACCTTGTTCGGCCAAATCCGTTCTTTAAATAGTCGATGATGACGTCATGCATAGAAGCGTAGCGCGCTAGGTACACAAACCTGTCGTGCCAGACTTGGGAAGCGCTACTTTCTGTGTGTAAATGCGCGATATTTTGACTAGGTTGCACATTATTTAAATTTTTAATGTCGTGATATCAAAAATCTTTGGGTTTATCTATTGGAATCTATTCTTAGAAGTATTTCGGGGCGATATGTGCAAAAAATTTGAAAATTTATCGTGAGATGGTTGAATTATATACGTTTAAAATTGTACCACTTTTCGTTGCATACCTTTTTTTTTTGAATTTGCAAAGTGCACCCCCATATCGAAAACAAAGACGTAGTCCTTCGTCAAAAATCTCTACAATGTGGCGTTTTCAGAGATTTGACATTCTGCTTGGTTACTGAGATATAGCGAGAAAGGCGCTGAGAAATTTTTAATTTTTTGCTTCAATTGACTGCGTCTGGGGATTGACTCAAGTCATCTTGATGCATAAGATGTTTTCATGTGTAAACTATCTGAGAAATACAAGGGCATAATCATTTTCCAAGCAAAAATACACGAATTGTAAGAAAATTGCAGATTAAATTTTAAACTGAAAATATAGCATATTTGGCAACACTGTACCCAAAAATAATAATATTTTTTCTAGAATCCCTGACTCATTTCCTTCAAAGTGCATCTCACCGATTGTTTATAGACCAAATGAAGCAGGAGATTTGAATAAAAGTTGATAATTGATGATTTTTTTCTATGGAAAATTTTCCATGCACGTTTATGACACGCCATACAAATTTTACAATACACACCTATGACACGTGTGAGTGTGACTTTTGTTTACATTTATAGAAAAATCTCGCAACATAGTCAACCGATCTTCGTAATATTTGAGAGATTAATACAGAGTAGATAGACGCATCAATTGTCTTCTTTGTATTGTTTATACCATTTATAAGTTTCAAGATATTCAATCTCAAACTTTAAAAATCGTTTTTCTCGAAAAGTACTAAATGGTGCTTGTCATAAGATAGCACAACAGCGACGATATTTCTCCTTAGTGGAGGAAAATTTAGATGAAACCTATTTATTCTCCACTAAGGACAAAATTGTTTAAAAACATCTTTGCACGAGAAGAGCACAGAACCTAGAACTAAATTAATCATCTGCTGCCCAACCCCGCCTTTTAGCGGGTTACGGGAAAATCGCTATATAATATTCAAAAACCTATTGTATGTTCTCACCACTATGAAAACCTCTTCACAACCTTCCCATTAATCATACAAATACATTTTGAAATCACTATGTCGAATACATTGAACATTCAAAGTAGAAAATTTTAAGAAAACGAGAAAAAAAACTTTGTTGTATATGGCAGTGTAATTTAGTTAAAAAATGTTTGTGCTTTTTAAATTTTTTGGAGAAAATAAAAAAAATATTTTTAAGGTGCTAGCTTGTAGTACTCCTCTGTAGCTTTAAAATTATCTTGTGAACGATGCGGAAATAAAAGTTATTAGCAATAAAACTTTTTACTCGCATAATTGCCAAGTTGGACATTTTTGAGGGTTCAATGAAAAATCTGTAGCTTTCGTGAGCTAGCAATATATTTTTAAGTTTTCTCGTCTCAAAAACTATCTACAATAGCATTTTTGGGCAAAACAAAAATTTGGGCAGCAGAGGGTTAATTATGAAATTTGCGTTTCGACTTCGTCTCATCAGAACACTAACTTGGTGATAGGACAGGTGGTTTTAAAAAAATGTTCTCCTTAGGGGAGAAAAAATAATTTTTTCACCACTAAGGGGCAACTAAGTTTGTGTCGGATTCTGATGAGACGAAGTCGAAACGAAAATTTCATAACTAATTTACTTCCCTTGCACTTTTGTTGTATTCATTAGTAAGCCCCTATGTGGCTGTAAAGAAAGAAAGACACTGGTCTAATAAGTATATTCGAAGAATTCTTAGTAGAATCGTAGCCCTGCTATCGCCCTGTACGCCAAGAATCGGCTGCGGAATTTGCTGTAAGGGATGGCAAAATTCTGCAAAGGATTTGTTGTGCCCAATATTTGGTTTGCCGTTTGCCATTTGCCTAAGCAGAACCGTATTGACTTACCTGCAAAGAAAAGAAATAGAAAAAATGCAATAATTAACACAAATTTTATCGCAAGCTATAAATTATGTATGTATGAAGAGACTCGTAGTATATGGGTCATTCCACGTCAGATTTGCAACCAAAATTTTTCCTTTCAAAATTTTTTCTTGCATTCTTTAGCTAAAAATAATCGACAGGTATTTTTTGTTTTGGCTGCATATGATATTTTTTTCAAGTTATCAGTTTTTGAACTTACAAAGTTTATAAAATTGAACAATTTTCGATCTCTGAAAACTCGGAAACGATTCGATATATCGAAAATATATTAAATAAAAAAAGGTTTTCAAATGAGCTTACCAAAAAAAAATCATATTTTTTTTTTGTTATATAACTTATGAAGTCTCAAATCAGGTTCATCAACTTTGCCAGAAAGCCATGTTCGAGCAATATTTGTCTCAGTTCGTTTCGTTTCACTGAATCATACGCTGCGCTGAAATCCACAAACTAATAATGAATCCGAAAGTTGTATTCCCGGAATTTATCCAAGGTTTGTCGCAAGGTAACCATCTGATTCATCGACTATCGTCGTTCTTGAAACCAGCTTTATATTCGCCTAAATAGGGTAAACCAACGGGCGCAGTCTGCTAAACAGAACATGGGAGAGTTCCTTATAGGCGGTATTTAGGAATGCAATTAGTTTGTGACCTTTCTTGTACATAGTATGCCCTGAGGCAATCCAACCAATCCGATGGATTTTCTTCTTCCACCCGGATCATCCCGGTTAGATAATGGAATGCTTCGTACAGCTGGTTACTCCGGACTTTCAGAAGTTCGGTTGGAATTCCGTCCTTCCCAACGGCCATATCGTCTTATCAGTCTCGAATAGCCTTTCCCACTTCGCCTAACATGGTGGATCCACAACTTATCCAACATCTACAACCCCCATTCTGATTGTGTCTTCAACAGTAACTCAAAGTGCTCCTTCCTCCTGACACCTGTACGATCAATCAACTGATTCCTGTCTCGGTCGTTAATCATTACCGACGCCGCACAGTGGTCAAAATATGCTTTTGAGGAACTTAATTGGATGAAGCTAAAAATAACCATATTTACGAATTCACATGTTCTACAATGTTTATGTGTATAAAAAGCGCCATCTTTTTTGCATTATTGTTTTTTTTTTTAAATTGATCATAGTAGGCCATAAAAAATCCAACTTTAAAAGGAAAAGAAATAACGCATGAGTGTTCAGAAACGTTTGTTACTGCGACAAAATACACAACTTTGCTGAGAAGAAAAATCGCTGTGACTTGTTTGAACAGAGTTGTGACAGATTTTGTGTTTATTTCTACCTGTTGTTGAACCTACCTACCTACTTTGTTTTTTTCTTTTTTCCGTTTTTATTTCGACTGTTAGTCACATTTTCTTTTTTACATTTTAACGACATTCAATTAGCTAGAGATTACTGGGAAGGGAAAGTTATGAAAATTAGAGCCATAGTACTCAAGTGAGAGCAAGGATGTGAAGTAAACAGATCGGAAAACTCGACGTCAACATTTCATAAGGCATTATATACAATATGCTCATGTTGAGAAAATGGCGTCTGAAAAATTACCTCGTACTTTATATTCCCATTTATGAACAGGAGCTTGATTTAAGTACCAAACAACTCAATGCCGTGTTAAATTAACCATTTGTTCCGAATAATTTAACAGATTTATTAAAACAATTGTATTTTGAACGTTTTTTGTAGATAAATGTTTTGGTCCCTTTTGAAACATCGCACTGGTTTTGTGCCCTCTCCCATAATCCCTTTTCGGCGAGACGTTAGCTTATAGTGCGTGCGGGTGAGCCCTTTTGTTTACAGCAAATGATTATGTGACGTTTATTTTGATCCCTTTCTTGGTGTTGCGATGTTTTTGTTCCCTTTTCAAGTATAGTCTTTTTCATTAAGAAAAGGGCCCATAAACAAATTTTTCCGTTTTGTTGTTTGGTGTTTATGAGCCGTTAATTTTTGAGGGGAAGTGAAAGGGAACATAAGCAAAACAAGTTATTTTGCTTATGTGCCTTTTCGATAATCCATTATTTCCCCAACAGCCTGGTTTCAGAATCGGCTTATTTAAGGTATGTATAAAGCTTTGTTAGTGTCCATTTGAAGTAAGTATTAACCGGAATTGTTTACGTTTTGTTTATCGGCCCATTTGAAATGTTCTCGTCGAACTATAAGTGGCAGGGTCATTAGAACAGGCTTAATATCGTGCGGACTTAATCTTTGTCTTCTGTTAATGAGGGTCGAGCTTAGGCAGTATAACTACGAATCACCGGAGTTCACTAACATGTGTCCTGGTAATGATAGACGTATCCATCTTTACCGTGACAACCTACTTTCTGGAAATGATGTGCTTTACAACTTTTTTGACGACACTCATGCTCCATCTGTTTAAAAGTTAGATTTTCTATAACCTACTAGGACCAATTTTTTAAAAAAAGAAAAAGACTGTGCTTTTTATGCATATAAACATTGTAGAACATGTCAATTCGCAAATATGCCTACTTTCAGCTCCATCCAACTAAGTTTCTTAAAAGCATATTTTGAACCACTATGCGACGCGGCATTTTTTTCTGCTCAGCTCACCATATCCTTCCCTGTTCTGACATGTAGCCGCTGCAAGCATACAACTCATAGCCTGGTTTTTCTCTTTGGTACCCATAATCGAACTCACGATTTCATTGGTTTCCCTGTGTTGTATGTGTTGTACTGACCGTCTTATGGTCTTACTGCCACGCTGAGTTTAAGTGCTGTCATGTCTTCCGATTTTCGATCCGTTCGACGAATTTTCGGACATATTTCTCGTCAACACGCTCAGCAGGCAATCGCAGTATATTCTGTTGCCTGGTTATCTTATAGCTGGAACCGGTTATGTTGGACTATCTTAAACGAATCTAGATAATGGTCAGAGTCGACATTCGGTCCTCGAACTGTCCTGATATCAACAACATTGGAGAAATGTCGACCGTCTATCAAACCATGGTCGATTTGCGAGCAAGTTTCGCCATTAACCCGTACACAGGGTGATAATATCTCGGTTCTATTCCAAGAAGTAAGAACCAAAGGATTAACGTTCATCTTCTTAGCTAAGGGACTCCCAACATTTAAACAAATCCTTTTAAACTGAAACGATTGGTAAAGTTGTCCCCGTTTATCTCGTCCTTTAAGATTCAAAATTATACTTTGGTTAAATCATCCATTAGATGAATAATTTATATGCCATATAATTTTGAATCACCCTGCAACCCAATGCACATTGGACAAAGCAATTGTAATATTTATATCTTAACCCTTACATGTCCAACTTTTTTCTAGTGCATGAAGGGTTTCAAAACTATTTTTCCTTGAAAACGGTGGGGTGAAGAAATACAAAAAACCTGTTTTCATAAAGATACGTCCTTCCCGCGCAGTGCTGGAAGCTACTCAATTTTTACCTTCCAATGCTCAATACAATTTTCCTAGAATATTTACAATAGTCCAATTACGTGGAGTACGTTCTCAAAAACAGTCTAAATTGATAAGTTTTATCAGTTTTTAATAATATTGCAACATAACGAAGTTATATGAAAAATTGATTTTCCGTCGTCAATGTAAACTGTCCCTGACAGCACTGCTCCATCGGAATCCAATCAGACTAATTGTAATAACTTCAGTTCTAGAGCTGATCCTTGTAACTGTTACTACTCAAATGAAAGGCAATAGTCGCATTTATTAGCCTTACTTGTTTTTGTGAGCAAATCTTGCCTCAATCACAAGTTATAGTTGTTTAAAAAGGTTGTTGTCCACAAACAACATGGGCATGAATGGGTTAAAATAATATGCGGTAAATGATAAAGTTAACAGGCACAACACTAAAGAATCACTGTAATGTATTCCAGCGATAGAAAAGAAAGAAAGCAAATTTTAATATTACCTATAGAATAAAACACAAACAATTTTAACGATTTTCTCCCAAACATTATTAAACAAATACTGATTTCGCAGAGGGGTAGATAAACTTTTATTGTATACTGTATATCAGCTGGACCCCTTCAACTCAACGCGAAACTTCCGAAACCCACCGAGCAGCTCGAGACATTAGCGGCCCAATTTATAAATCACTCAACCGACACAGCGCAGAGGGCATAACAATAAATACACCCATAGCCCATAAATATACCCTTTCGTAGTAATTGCCATCAAATATAACGTACACAGAAAGCAACCAACAAAAAAAAGTCCAGCCAAAGAAAGGGGGGTATTCGAAGTTTCCTCCTGCAAAGCAGTCGGTGTGAAGCTGCGGTATAATACCAAACAAGGTGAAAAAAGTAGAGAACTGTATACGATGGTCGTAGCGAACAGAAAAAAAAACATCGACCGCGCGCACTTCGGACATGGCCTTACCTCGAATTAGCGAAAGTCTGCCATCGGAACCCGGGCAAAGAATTCCAAAAACGAACTCATAAATTAGCATAAATTCTCCACTCTCCGGTGCCACAGCTAACCTACGCTTCCAACTTGAGGGAGTTCATGCAAATTCCGAAAATAGCGTTATGCGAAAATCGCACCCCGCTTCGAAGGGTTCACTTTGATTCGCATCGTTCATATATGCGTTAAATGGAAATTAATTTAGACCCAATCCAACAGGCTGTCAATCGGAGCTCAGATTGACACTTTTTTTCTACGTAGTTTAAGGTGTCTGCCATCAGCGTTGGGTCCGATCAAGGTCCGACAGAAAAGCGATAAGACACTCGCAAATAAAACCGGTAAGACTTGAACAGCTCCGGCAAGGGACCACGGGCAAAAGCAACTGAAAAGTGTAATGCATTATTTGTTTGGAATTTAAATTCTATTCCTTGTTGCATCCGCGTCCTACTTCGTCACCTGGCACCGGAAAGAGATAGAGAGAGAGGGGAAAAGAACACATAAAAAGACAAGTAAGACCATCTTGGTGGCAAAAGTTTTTCTCCCCAGTTTCCTAGAAGCATTGCACCATTTTCCACAATGGGAGCAAACTTTCGTTCACTTTGTTATGTGCCAAGTTCTGGACTCCGGTAGGTACCGTAGCATGGAGCCGGGTGCCAATGGAACCTGAACCGGGGAGTCACTTGCTAGTAGTAGCCGATGCCGTAGAATAATTGACTTTGCTCCGATGTTTCCCCGCACAGTTCTGACGGTGAAGTCTATTTGTTTTCCGACTGCTGGGTGCTGGCTGAGTGTCGTGCCGGTATGGGACTGATTTGACAAGTCCATTATTTGTTTTGAAGTATTTCTAATGAAATCTCGCGTAGCAGCATCCCTCGGGACGGAATGATGGCAAGGATTTCAATTAGGAATGGAATCCGAATGGGGCAGTAATCCTTTCTGCTCGTCTGTTTTCATGTAGAATTCGAATAGCCTAATAGACAATATAGCGCTATAATAATTATAATAAATTGTCAGTTCTAAACGAACGATGTATAATCCTTGAAATAATGCTGTTTGCTAGATAATAGAAAACAAAATAATGTTTTAATAATCAACGCAGGTGCCGTGAATTCTGGAACAATTACGTTTTTACGTTACGACAACAGGAACATGAACAAAAATCATGTGTTTTATAATTATGTTCAATTTCTCTTCAGTAACGCCTGCATAACGCTTTCATTAGTGGAGATATTCGTTTTTGTTTTCAGGTACGGTTTCTGTCATGTCATTACCAAAACGATTTTCTGTACCTAATTAGTTAACAACATTGTGAAATTATTCATAAAACCAAAGGTTGACTCATGATTTTATTAATAGATTTAGAAACATTATACAGAATCCGCGACGCGAACTGATTCATGATTTATTACATCTCTTTTTACTTCTAATTTATTTGACACGGCTCGATACGTTAGCACACTGAGCCGTGGATCTTTCGTATTTTTACAAGATGTAAAAATAAAAAATAACTAAGTTACTGCTTGTCCGTCGAGTCTTGATGACGCAGCTTGCTGCTGCGTGCTGAGATCATTTTTCTTGGCGGTGATGCATTAGTTGCATTACCCTCTGCAACTTGAGGGTCAGACCTTCTCTCGTGTTGCCATTCACGTTCATGTCGTCATCAGTACTGCTTTCATACTGTTCATTGGCAGAAGTTCTAGTTTGTTTCTTGTTCTTACGGGTCGCTGTTGTAAATCCGTCTTAATCGGCATTTGTTTGTTCATTGATGGTGTTGGTTATTGATTTGGAGGCATTTGATGTAATCGTTGTTTCTTCGCTTTTGTTTGAAGCAGTTGGATTACTGGTACTAGGCACAAGCATTATTTATTTAGTGTTTGTTACTGCCTGATCGGCAGTCGTTGGTTTAGCAACCAGTTGTAGTTTAGCAAACGATGACTGTCTTGCCTGTAACAGATGGAATTTCCTTAGCATCCTCTGCGCAATGTTTTCCGTGTGTAGCGACTGATCATAGAATTAGCACGTAGGAATCTGTCATTGATACGTGACTAATGTTCGCTGACTATATGTGATACCTTGGGTTGATTTGCATTGGATTGACAGGTAGGAGGGGATAGATTTTGTCGAACACATTCTCACCACACCACCCGCCGTTGCGAAGACCTGGGAAGAAGTATCCAAGTATCTTCGTTAACGGTATCCCCTTCTCCGTATTTTGACATGTGTTGTTTGATAACGCTAACATTAGTACGCGGTGCAAGGTCATGTAGCTTTACTTCAATAGTGTCATCGTCTATATATCCTGGGATGCTGCATAAAATGTCTTTACATTCGACGACGTGTTACAAGTTGTTCTGCGAAGCAAATGATTCTGCTTGACTAATGGCTTTGAACATAATCAGTACCGCGTGAAGTAGATGGTGGGATTACACAGCATTAACTTCTGCTATGTTGAGCTTCATGTTCACCTCCAACGATTGCTTCTCGAATCGATGGTCCTACTGTACATTTCGAAAAGTCAACAGCAACACAGTTTAACCGCATCGGGGAATAAATAAACTTTGCATTGTCACTGTCACGTTTACTATTCACACAACAGGTAGAAGGAGCGAAATTTTGCGTTGGCCAATAAACAAAACAACACACGGCCAAATTTGATTGCGAGGCCTGCTATAACAGCGGAGCAATTTTTAACTTCTGAGCTGAGTAAGAGGAGCAACCAGATTGATTTAGTATTTCTTGAGCATGATCTGCTTTTCGCGGTTGTGAATTAATTTACAAAATCAAAATAAAGTTTCTCGTGAAATATTTCACGAAATTCGGAATAACATTGAAGAATTCTGTCAATCATCGTGAACAAGTTCATGATTCCTACTATGTTAGTCACGAATCAATATCAGTGCTCGTGAAATATCATATATTATTCATATATACGTGAACTTATTCAGGATTCCTAGTGAATTAGTTATGACTCATCACTCGTGCTCGTGAAAGTTCACAAGATCATAAAATATTACTCATGGATTCGTGAACTGGTTCATGATTCCTAGTATATTAGTCACAATTTACCATTCGTGCTCGTGAAATAATCCACAAAAGCATAGAATATTTTTATGCGTGCAATAGTTCATGATTCCTAGTATAACCACGACCAATCATTCGTGCTCGTGAAATAGTTCACAAAGTCCGAAAAAAATATTAAAATATACGTGAGCTGATTCCAGATTCATGGCGAATTAATCACGACTGACCATTCGTAATCGTGAAATAGTTCACGAAATCATAAAATATTATTCCATATATTTGTTAACTGGCTTATAATTTCTAGTATATTGGTCACATTCGTGCTCGCAAACAGTTCAAAAAATCATGAGCTATTATTATTGGAAACGTGAATTAGTTCATGATTCCTAGTATAGTTGTATTTATGCCTGGCCATGCGTGCTGGTGGAATAGTTCACGAAATCATAGAATATTATTGATGTATTGGTGAACTGGCTCATAACTCCTAGTGTAATATTCACAAGTGTAATATTCACAACTGACCATTCGTGCTCCTGTAATAGTTCATAAAATCATAAAATATTATTCATAGATTCGTGAACTGGTCCATGATTTCTATCACATGATGCATAATGTATCTTAAGTGCTCCAATTTCATGCAACTCTGCACATGGTCATGAAATTTTCAAGTGAACTATTTCACAAAATTTGAATTTTTTCATAAAATATCATATAATTATATCTAGGTGCTAGTGACTAGTAATAGGTGCGAGCACCGGGTGCGCGATGTTACGCATACATACCGTAAGCTTAAGTAGGTTAGGCATAATGGACGATTGGTATAATATACGTTAGGCATAATAGACGACTGGTATAAAGGGTGTCCCACATCAAATTGCCCCACGGATTTGGGCATTTTCTCTTAAAAATTTGGATGTACGTAGTTTTGAGTGTATTGTTTATACTTTATCGCAAATTGATTTTGCACAAGCAACTAGAAAATCCTCAACTCCCATCATCCCATCAGGACATCGGAAAACAACTCGGAATCGTGCAGTCAACGTGAGTCGTGTGTTTAAACGTTACTACCAAACTCTGAGCATCGAACAAAAGCAGAAATGCGGTCAGGATGGATGTTCTATTGGCGATCAGGATCATAAGCGTGTAGTGAAAACGTTTAAGCGAAATCCCAATGCTTCGGTCAGCGATGTGGCCAAAAAGTTGAATCTGTCCAGATCTGCCTTTGTTTCGGAGACCCAAGGACCCGGAGGGGCTGCATAACTACAAAAAGACGAAGCATCATTGTCTCATCATGATGAGACTTACGTCAAGGCGGACTTCCAGCAGCTTCCGTGGCTACTGTTCTTCACCTCTCAGCACAAGTTTAATGTTCTGGAGGACGCAAAGAAACAGTAACTTTCTGCAGCGGTTTCCAAATCATGTCTGCCAATAAATACATGGCAAGCGATCTGCTCATGTAGCAAATGGAGTTGTCAGAAGGGCTCCCCGTCAGAATCACACACTACAATTGCAGGCAAAACAGGCAATGGCGCCCACTAAAACACTGCTTTAGAATATTTATTGTACGGTTCAGGTATGTGCGGGCATAGGGACTTCGCGATCGCGTGTATCATCGCGAAGGGCTCGAGGATTTGTACGTTAACGTGTTCGATCGCGTTTGCGTTTGTATGTCGCGTGTGCTAACGTGTATGTAACTTCGCGCGTATAAATTCTATATTGAAACCGTTTGCCTTTCGCATATCCGCGTGTGTTCTAGAATGATCGCGCGCGGACCGTGAATCCGGTTCTAGAACAAAGTGGGTTCTTCCATATCACTAGAGTTCCCAGTCATGTCGCCATGTTGTCTAGTGGGTATGAGTTTTATTTTTTATTGGTATAACTGAATGTATGGACCTAAGTTGTTAGTATTTGTCGTTGCTAGTCTTGTTGCTATGTTGACGTGCTTGTGGCGTGTGCTCGCGTGTATGTGACTGGCTGCGCATGAATAAATTCGATTTTGTAACCCTGTGGCCATTCACATATTCACATGTGTTCATGGATGGCCACGCGGACCGTCATTCTGATATTTAGTTTTCGGTGTACGGATCACATTCTGACAGGGAGTCAGTTACTCCATATCACTAGTGCTCCCGGTCATGTTACCATGGAACGTGTCTAGTGGATATGAGAGCTTTCTGTTTAGTTGATTCAAACGTTTGCGAGAGCACGGGTGTAGGTTTCGTGGATGATCGCGAAGAGCTCAATCATTTGTATGTTTGTTGGCCGCGTGTATGTGACTTCGCATGAATAAATTCGATTTTGTCGCCATGGAAGGTGTAGTTTAGTGGATATGATCATCACCTTTTTGATTGGTCCACCTGAAGGTATTGGACTTATGCTACCAGGATCGAGAATAGGGGTTTCCAGACGTAACCGATTCATGATCGCGCGGAGGCGCGTTTGTGAATTTATAAATGCTAAACCATTCACTTAATCACCGAGGTGTTATCCTGTTGGTGAGATCGTGCGTGCGGTTATGCGTGGATGATCGCGAATGATTCGAGTCATTGTATGTTGACGTTTTTGTCGCGTGTGCTAGTGTGTATCTAACTTCGCGTGTTCTTCAATGATCGCGCGTGGACGTCTTGTATAGCTTTTATTTCTATTGCTCCAACTGAAAGCATGAATTTGGGCTGCTAGTACCAAAGGCAGAGACTTCCGGACGTGACCGATTCATGATTGCGCGAGCGGTGGGTTGATGCTTGAGACCACGTTAGTAAATTTTTAGGTGCAAATGTTCACTTAATTACAGAGGTGTTTGAATGTTGGCGAGATCGCGGGCGTTCACGTTTGTGACCGGGTTTTTGTTATCGCGAAGGCCACGTTTGTACGTTTGGAATGGGAGATTGTGAGTGAATATGAGAGAATAAGCAATTTGTGTTAGTGAGTATTTGCATGGATCTAATTTAAAATATAGCAATAAAAGAAGGGTGCCCCAGAGAGAACTTGGCCCTAAACCCACATTGTATATTATTTGACCATGGCAGTTGGTAATAAAGGTCGCCAAGTACTAAAAATGATCACAATGTAGCTTAACTAAAAAAACGTATCCCAAGTGGGGTTAGGAATCGAACCCAGGTGAGCTGCGTACACGTCAATCGATTCACCAACTACGCTATACCCGCCTCCACTAGGAATACTAAGGCAACGGACTCACAGTGGTCCAACTCCTCAATTGAAACACTCTCCGCATGCTTCGACCATTGAAGTGCATCAAAACATTAGATTGGCCAGTACCAACGGTCGTAAAATTTCCCATGAAAATGGATCGCACACATACATTTAGCATCAAGCGTTAATAACTTTCCGGCGCCACGCACAAGGCCCCTAAAGTTAGAATTTCTTTTCCAATTTTCACCGACTTTTGGCCTCGATGGGCGCATTCCGGCAAATCATATCGATAGATGGAGAGATTTCTAGCTAACCACAACAAAACATCGCACATCACCAACAGCACAAGGAACACAAAGTCGTAGAATAATAAATTAGCGAAACTGGTGATAGTAGCAGCATTTCTTCTTTATTTCATTCTTTCTCTACGAAGACCGATGGTGAAACGATGATCCGTCGTCGCATAATAGAACGGCGCATACACTGGAGGGTGAGTTCGGAATATGTACGGGTATCCGGCATCGTTGTCGCCGTTTGGATCCCTCCCCGCGATGAGCGATGGAGTGGCCTGGTTTGCTGCTTGCGGCATTCTCGGTTTACGACCGAAAACTACACTCATAAAAATCCCTATAACTAATGAATATTTAAGTATATCAATTTGGTTTTTAAAGCGATGCTTTTATGTGACTTTTCTCTGCTTTCTTTCCGTTGCTTGTCTAAGTGCTCGGGTGGTGGGGTTCGGAATTTATTGACGATTACAGGGAATTGTTTTGGTTTTAGCTTTTGCCTGTTGGCATTCCGATAATTTAGATCATCAAATTTTAGGCATTCGTTGAAGGTTAAAAATAACGTCAAGTTGAAAAGTTATACGGAAAAGCTAACATTCAAATCAACACTTTATTAGGAACACCGTCTTAATTCAATAACAATTTCGCCATTTTGGTGCAGAATCCGACCATAGTGTATAACCTAATTTGAATAATCATATTGCACTTCATGAGGTTCCGGATTGCTTTGATAACTTTTATAGCTGTTTGCTCATTTCAGCGACCAAGATTTTTTATGGCAGATTTTTGATTACCATTCCCAGTAGCGAAGTGTCCCTATTTTTATTAGCTACGCTGGATGACGTGCTGAATCCGTGAAGAAATTTCGCTAGGAGGTTACAGCTGTTATGTATAAAGTAGTGTTTTGACTTTCTCATTTATGATCAATCACTCCAAAACAGGTAATTTTTTCGACAAATTAGAAACATGTGAGATTTACCAGGCAGAACGATTCTCAATTTTGCCTTTCCTGTATTCTTTTTTCTACTTCTGTTAGATGAATCCTTTCTCGGCTAATACCAAAACAGATTTCGAGAGTTTAAAATACTTCAAATCCTGGAAGAAAAAATTAGAATAGAACATTCGGACTCATGATCTGTTTTGAGGATTTCAAGGCAGCGTACGATACAGTGAAACCAAACGAACGCGATAATGCTTGAACATAGCTTTACGATAAGAGAGATTGGGCTGATTCTTATCATACTGGATGGGTTAAAATCAAGCGTCAGAAGAGACATATGTCTCGTTTGTGACCTTAGACGAATTGGAGCAGGCAATTTACAATTTTGTTATTCAACATAGCGCTCGAAGGTACGATACGAATATCCGATGTGCAACAGAACGGAGCAATCATCATGAGATCTCATATGTTTCTTGGCTTCGCAGACAACATCGACACCATTGGAGTCGATCGCAGAGTAGTGAAAGAGGAGTTTGTACTTTATATAAGGGAGGCTACGAGACTCGAATCGATTATAAAATATGACAAGACAAAGTACATGGTAGCTGGAAGACAGCTAGGTAGTGGACAAAAATCCCGAAAGGCTGACAAAAAGTCGTAAAATGAAGCTCTTCTTTTACAGCTTTTGATTTTTTTTATGTATATCATTTAGCTTCCCATTGCACCATATAATGATGTCAGTTCACCGTAAACGGCTGCTATTATTCATTATTTCTTTAAAAATTCATTGTGCGGCAATTAATTAGCCTATGATAATTAAGAATAATGATCTCGCACGTAGAAGGTATGTACTTATATAATGCACCATTCTGCTTTTTTACAACTGACATGTGCGAAAAACTTACAATCCCGTACTCTGCAGTGGCGCACAAAACTCATGTCTAGCTACCGGACCAATTTGCTTGAAGTTTGTAAGGCACATTTAGACAATTTTCATCGAGAAAATTCACTAGTTTACTTTTTCACCACTAGTTGGCACTATATGCATGAGAAAAGTCACTGTAAGCAAAAGTAAGAAATATAATTTTATTGCCTGTAACAACATCGAAGACATCAAATCAAGCCAATTTTATTTGGAGAAGTTATTAAACTTTTAACAAAGTGATTTGCATGGAATCTAATAGCGCATCGTGGTGTACCAGTACTCAATCCCCATGAACTTTATATTTTTGAGGCTGTAGTGGCTTGCGAAATCTACTCAGGCCTTTGTGAGCCTTAATGAAAAGTAGCATTCATTTCTCTAAGTTCATTTGTTTATATAGCTTCAAGCTCATGGGAGTTTTCTAGCTGATAAAGATTGGTTTCGAATCCGCAGCAGCAAATTCCTTGCCAGATCATCAGTTTCCGGAAGAATTAATCGGAAAAACACATTTGAATTTTGTGCATCACCCCGTGCTGTGAAAAATAGAAGTTATCCGGGAACCTGCCTGAAATCCTCCTTGATCAGTTTTTCGCGATAATTCGAATTGACCATGTGCGGTTTTCGACGTGGGTGTGCTGGATCAGTATTCTTTGCTCGCTTTTCAGCTAGCACAACTTGATTAATACTACACGTCTCACGACGAAACTTTCACCACTGAAACAGGGGCACTTTTTGAACGAATCGCATTCAAAATACGACCACCAAATACTTTACAGAATAAATAAAGTGTCCGAATTCTAAACGAAACAGACTTTACTAACGGTAAATGGGCGATATACATATCAAATGATATCAAGTTCCGTAATCGGATTCACAAAGATCACACAATACTGCAATTGTGGCTGGAAAATGCAGCAAATTCTTTGACATTTTCGGACTCATATCCGCCAGAAACGTTTTTGTTTGAACGCAATTTTGCAAGCTACGTCAATGGCTGGCATGCTCGAATGCATCCCCCCCCCCCCTCTGCTACCAATTGCAGCGGGCCGTGATTCTCAATGTGATATTCATTGTACGGTTCAGATATGTGCGGGCGTAGGAACTTCGCCATCGCGTGTATTATCGCGAAGAGCTCGATCATTTGTACGTTAACGTGTTCGATCGCGTAGATGTTTGTATGTCACGTGTGCTAGCGTGTATGTAACTTTGCGTGTATAAATTCGATTTTATTACCGTGTGCCTTTCGCATATTCGCGTGATCTTGGATGATCGCGTGCGATACTTAATTTTTAATGTACGGTTCAGATTCTAGAAGAAAGCTAGTTCGTCCATATTCATTCATGATCGCGCGGACACGGACGTTCGCGGTTGCGCGTTTGTAACTTCGTAAGTAAGTTCACCTTATTACCGGAGCGTTATCAAGTTTGCGGGATTGCGGACGTAGATGTGCGTAGATGATCGTGAAGGGCTTAAGCGTTCGTATGGTAACGTGTTTGTCGCGTGTGCTCATGTGCATGTGACTTCGCGTGTGTAAAACTCGATTTTGTAACCATATGGCCATTCACATATTCGCGTGTGTTCTTGGATGATCACGCGGACTGTCATTCTGATATTTAGTTTTCGGTGTACGGATCACATTCTGACAGGGAATGAGTTACCCCATATCACTGGAGTTCCCGGTCATGTCATGGAACGTGTTGTCCAGTGGATATGAGAACGTGGATGTAGGTTGCGTGTAAGATCGCGAATAGCTCAGGTATTTGTATGTTAACGTGTTTGTCACGAGTATGTGACTACGCGGGTATAAATTCGATGTTCTGTTGCCATGGAACGTGTTGTTTAGTGTATATGAGCATCATCATTTTGTTTGGTCCACCTAAAGGCATTGGACCTAAGCTACTAGGGCCGAGGATAGGGACTTCCGGACGTAACCGATGCAAGATCGCTCGAACGCGGGCATTTGAAGGTTCACTCATGAGACTGCGTTTGTGAATTTATAAGTGCTAAACTGTTCACTTAGTCACCGGGGTGTAATCCTGCTTGCGAGATCGTGGGCGTAGGTATGCATGTATGATCGCGAAAGATTCGAGCGTTTGCATGTTGACGTTTTTGTCGCGCGTAATAGCGTGTATGTAACTTCGTGTGCATACATTATTTGTTATAAGCTTGTGGCCATTCGCATAATCTCGTATTCTTGAATGATCGCGCGTGGATCGTGGATATACTTGATTTTTAGTATATAGTTCAGAAACTAGAAGAGAGTGAGTTTTCCCATTTCACAAGCTCCTAGTCATTTCGTGTTGTCTATTTTTTTCTATAGGTCCAACTGGGTTGCAGGGATCGAGGGAAGAGACTTCCGGACGAGACTTATTAATGATTGTGCGAATGGTGGGTTGATGCTTGCGACTTTTTTGGTTCACTGTATTCCTACCGATTAGTTGTTTACATAAATCGCTCCAACTATTTTTACTTTTTGACGAGATTTGTGAAGTTTTTATCGTTGTTTGTCGTGTTAATCGACTCAGTATTTTGTTTTTAACATTGTTATTGTGCAGTGTGAAAGTGTCTCCTGTTTGCTTTTGTGTTGCGAAAAAATCAGCGAAGAACGTAATTGAGTGAACTTCTGTGATTTAACCACCAAACTTTCCACCGACCGCAGCGCCATCTATATTTCATTGTTCGCATTCTCAGATCGGCACGCATTATGGCAAGTGCATGTGATCACTGCGCGAAAACCGTCAAATCGGATGACGACTTTATTGAATGCATGGGTTTTTGCAAAAATGTGGTACATATGCAATGTGGGAAACAACTTAACAAGCCGTTTTTGAAAAAACTTGCGGAAAACCCAAACTTATTTTGGATGTGCAATGAATGTGTCAAGCTGATGAAGTTTGCTCGCTTTCGCGACACCGTTTCTTCACTTGGATGTGTTATCGCTGCTATCGCTGGGAAAACGGATGACGTCTGTGCTGAGCTAAAGGCCGAGTTATCCAAAAATAACCAACAAATTTTGCGCCTGGCTAGAAAGGTTTCAACAGCTACTCCAGTCCGGCCAAACTCCGGTACCTCTCGACCACCTCAGAAACGTCGTCGCGAGGATGGCCCTGATCCGAGCAATATTCTTGTTGGTAGTCGAAAGCTAGTCGATAATAGCAACATTTTTACGGTTCCACCTCCCGCGCCGTTGCTCTGGATGTATCTTTCGCGCTTTCATCCTAGCGTTAGCAAAGAGACTGTCGAAAAAATGTCTAAAGAAGGACTAAATTGTAACGAGGAGATAAAGGTTATTCCGCTTGTTAAAAAAGGCATAGACGTCAGTACTTTGAACTTCATATCCTTCAAAGTTGGAGTTCACCCAAAGTACCGTGATGCAGCTCTTAATCCTGACACATGGCCGCAAGGCATACTGTTCAGGGAATTTGAAGACAGCCGTACCCAGAACATTTGGAGTCCGCCGACTGATTTTCCACCGCCTCCAGAAGAAGCATGTACCTCTCTAATGCAACCTGGCCCATCAATGGTCCTGCAGAGGACTCCGCAACGATTGGCCATGCCACTATACCAAGCCACACCGCCCTTGTGAGGGAGTATCGATGCCGATCGCATACTGGGATGCAACGCAGTTGGTACTATGGAATCCCTCGATCCCCCCGCTACAGTCGAGCCCTTGCCGCCAGCGTTCATCAGTCGTCCCGGTCCTGTATGTGTGGGTGGGGAAAGGGTCTTCCAAGCCGCCTTTCTCGGCAAGTATAATAAAAATTGTAACGATACAACGGTTGAACCGATTCACGCTTCTAGCTCATCGTACGAATCTCGCCGCAAGCTGCTACCACCCCGTTCCTGCTCTCCGCATTCCGCCATCGGGTTCCAACGCATACTGGGACGCACCGCAGTTGGCACTATGGAAGCCCTCGATCCCCCCGCCACAGTCGAGCACTTGCAGCCAGCGATCATCAGTCGTCCGGCCGGCAAATGCCTGGGCAATGCGCAATACAGACCCGGTGGTTAGCCACAGTGGTCCTTAGCCTCTTGCCCAGGAACTCCTATCTCTACCTCCCCGCGGAACCGGCTGGGATACGAGTAGCCATAGGAATGTTCGGGTAGCCAACTCGTTGGGACTATGGTCGTATGCTGACAGGGAAGGGGGGCCGTGTAGTTGCCGGCATACAATAGCGCTATGGACCACCCGTTCCGATGATATGGGCCCACCAAACGGGGTAACCCCAATTCCAAGGCGTGAAGCGATCCGTGCCGAGGGATGAATGATCGGGGGGGGTGAAAAAGATGCCCGATCGTTAACGGAGCCTGTGGGGTACCTGGGCACCCCCCACAGTAAGTGTCTCTTACCACGTTAATGCGGAGCTCTAGCGTGGCGGACCTATTTTCTCGCGCAACTCGTGGGTCTTAATATGAGTCTTTGCAATAACAATAAAAAAGTATGCGATAAGGAGGCGGAAGCGTTTACGGCGCTGAACCCCTTTGCCAAAGGGGGTCTGGCGAGGTCTCCCCCAACAGGGGCTGACAACGGAGCGAAGGTGGCCGCAAATAACGGCACCAAAGGTGAAATGGATGTGGTAGGAGATGATACTACCAGCACGCTTGGCGGACCACTACCTGCGATGCAGGAAGTGGTCAAGCAGCTGGATAGTATCATCGAATTCACAAGCGGGAGGAGTAACATCAGCAAGGATCTAAAACAGAACCTGCTGGTGCTTCGCCAGGCTGTTCGAGTCGCAAGACAAGAACAAGTAGCCTACATGAAGAGGTTGACGGAAAGAGAGAAGGCCGACCGCGGTATCCAAACCGAGGCCTTCTCCTTCCATGGCGGAGCGACGATGGCGCAGGAGGCGATAGATTTCGCCTTATCGGCCACCAAACGCTTAATGGAGGGGGAGACTGCGAAGCGGCCTAGGCCTAATGTAGGCACGCGCAGCAATGCCAAACGACGGGCAACCAACAAGGCCAAACGTCGCTTGGGAGGTGCGGATCCGGGTGCGAAGGATCCCGCAGGGCGGCGTCCCGAGAAGGCGACTTCCCAGCCTAAAAGGCGAAAGCCGCCAATCGGGCGCGCACTGCGGAGCGACCTGGCACCAGCCTGCCGGCGCCATCGGTACAAGATGGCGAATGGCAGGTGGTCAGCAGGGAACGGAAGTCCAACGCACCTCGACCCGCTAAGAGGAAGGCGAGGGATAGAGGAGAGGCCCTGCTGGTGAAAACCAACGGGGGCAGCTATGCGGATGTCCTAAAATCGATGCGGGCGGCCGAAAGCCTCTCGAATTTAGGACAGGATGTGCGAAGCGTCAGACGCACCAAAGATGGCGAAATGATCTTGGTGTTGAAGCGTGGATCACAATCCAATGGAGTAACGTATAGGAGGTTGGCCCAAGAGGTCTTGGGAAACGGCGCTCAGGTGAGGTCGTTGGGAGCGGAAGTGACTCTCCAGTGTAAGCAACTGGACGAGATCACAAACGCAGAGGACGTCGTCTCGGCCGTTAAGCAGCAGTGCGGCGTCGAGATCGATCAGAACTCTGTACGTATCAGGGAGCGGTTGCTTGGCACGCAGGTAGCTTACTTCAAGTTACCGGCCGCGGAAGCCAAGAAAGTAACCGACAAAGGGAAGTTGAAGATCGGATGGTCAGTATGCCCAGTTAGCATACTCCAGCCGCCTTCAGTGGACCGATGTTTTAAATGTCTGGAGCCAGGCCACAAGTCATACGACTGTAAGGGCGCAGACAGGAGCAAGTTGTGTCGTCGCTGCGGCGAGGAAGGACACAAGGCGCTGAAATGCGAGAGGGCACCCAAGTGTCTCATCTGCGCTAGCAAGAAGCAGGGCCGCAACCATGTTATGGGCGGACCTGCTTGTCCCTTCGGGGAGGCGGGAAAGAGGAAGTAATGGCAATCGTCACACAGCTGAATCTTAACCACTGCGCACCTGCTCAGCAGTTACTGTGGCAGTCGGTATTGGAGTCGGGGACAGATGTCGCCCTTCTATCCGACCCGTACAACGTCCCTGCCGACAACGGCAACTGGGTGGCGGACGGGTCTGGAATGGCGGCAATCTGTGCAACGGGTCGGTTCCCGGTCCAGGAGGTAGTACAGTCCTCTGCGGAGGGTGTCGCGATTGCCAAGATCAATGGTGTGTTCTATTGTAGCTGCTATGCCCCACCTATGTGGCCAATAGAACAGTTCAACCAGATGATCGATAGGCTCTCGTCTGACATGGTGGGACGAAAGCCGTTTGTCATAGCGGGTGACTTCAACGCTTGGGCGGTGGAGTGGGGCAGCCGCTATACAAATGGTAGGGGCCAAGCGCTTCTGGAGGCGCTTGCGAAACTCGACGCAGTGCTAGTCAATGATGGTTCCGCTAGCACATTCCGTAGGAATGGGGTCGAGTCGTGGATTGACGTAACGTTTGCCAGTCCAAGTTTGGTCCCAGACATGGATTGGGGGGTAGACGAAGGCTACACCCATAGTGACCACCTAGCAATACGCTTCAGGATCAACTTTGGTGTGCAGCATTCTAGGGCGGGTAATCCCTGTCAGGTACGCGGGTGGAAGACCAATCACTTCGACAGCGAAGTTTTCACCGCGGCCCTGGGACTGGAGGCCAACACCGACAGTCTAAGCGGGGATGCGCTGGTAGCTGTTCTATCACGCGCGTGCGACGCCACTATGCCGAGGAAGACCCTGCCAAGAAATGGCAGACGCTCGGTATATTGGTGGAGTGCTGAGATCGCAGCCCTACGGTCAGCTTGCCTACAAGCTAGACGTAGGATGCAGCGAGCCCGCACTGAGGAGGGTAGAGTGGAACGACGTGAAGTGTTTCGTGCTGCGAAATCGGCCCTTAACAAGGCCATCAAGCGCAGCAAGAGAGCGTGTTTTGACAAATTGTGCGAGGAGGCCAACGTGAATCCGTGGGGCGATGCCTACAGGATCGTGATGGCAAAGACCAAAGGGGGCTCCTCACCTCCTGAACGGTCGCCAGAACGGTTGGCGAGAATTATCGAAGTACTCTTCCCGTCCCGAACCATAAGTCCCTGGCCCCCAGCGCCGCAAGGCACGGCGGGTACGGACGACATGGTGGCCCCGGTGACGAACGAAGAGCTACTTGCAGTTGCTAATTCTCTAGCGGTGAATAAAGCTCCAGGGCCTGATGGAGTTCCAAACAGCGCTCTCAAGTCAGCAATCATGGCGAACCCGAACATGTTCAGGTTGGCTATGCAGAGATGCCTTGACGAGTGCCGTTTTCCGGATAGATGGAAAAGGCAGAAGCTGGTACTGTTGCCGAAGGCCGGGAAGCCACCTGGCGACCCATCGGCGTACAGACCAATCTGTCTGATTGACACGACGGGCAAATTGCTTGAGAGGATTATCCTCAACAGGCTAACTCCATACGCAGAAGGTATGGAGGGCCTGTCAAGTAATCAGTTCGGTTTTCGAAAGGGAAAGTCCACGGTGGACGCTATCAACTCAGTGGTAAGGACTGCCGAGATAGCGATCCAACGGAAGAGGCGGGGCATTCGATATTGCGCGTTAGTGACACTTGACGTGAACAACGCATTCAACAGCGCAAGCTGGGATGCCATCGCGCTCTCGTTACACCGGCTTGGCCTGCCGGTGGGCCTGTACCGGATCTTGGAAAGCTACTTCCAGAACCGTGTACTATTATACGAGACCGATGCCGGTCAGCAAAGTGTTCTTATTACCGCAGGAGTTCCGCAAGGTTCAATCCTGGGCCCGGTACTATGGAACCTTATGTATGACGGGGTTCTGAGACTAAAGTTCCCTCCGGGTGTGAAAATAGTCGGTTTCGCCGATGATGTCACCCTGGCGGTCTATGGGGAGTCAATCTCAGAGGTAGAACTAACGGCGACACACGCAATAAGCATAGTGGCGGAATGGATGAGCGCGAGAGGCCTAGAGCTCGCCCATCACAAGACGGAGGTGGTTGTTGTCAATAACCGCAAGTCGGCACAACAAGCAGTTATCCAAGCGGGAGAAGTTGAGATAACTTCTAAGCGGAGTCTGAAGATTCTTGGGGCCATCATAGACGACAAGCTGACCTTCGGCAGTCATGTCGACTATGCGTGCAAGAAGGCTTCGGTGGCTGTTGCGGCATTATCGAGGATGATGTCCAACAGCTCCAAGGTGTGCGCCAGTAGACGCAGGCTACTGGCCGGTGTCGCCGTATCTATTCTTAGGTACGGTGGACCGTCCTGGGCGAGGGCACTGGGAGTAACCAGTTACCGTCGCAAATTGGAGAGCACCTATCGCTTGATGTGTCTCAGAGTGATATCTGCCTACCGCACGGTATCACATGATGCATCCTGCGTGATAGCGGGTATGATGCCAGTCGGGCTGGTCATCCGGGAAGACGAAGATTGTTTCGAATTGCGTGGCAATAGGGGAGTCCGTGAGCGTGCCAGGGTGACCTCGGTCGCCAGATGGCAACGCGAATGGGACAACTCGTCGAGAGGTAGGTGGACCCACCGGCTGATACCCAACATATCTAGCTGGGTGGGAAGACCCCATGGGGAAGTTCACTTCCATCTGACACAATTCCTGTCAGGCCATGGCTGTTTCCGACAGTACCTCCACAGGTTTAGGCACGCTGAGGCCCCAGTCTGCCCAGACTGCCCAGGTGTCGACGAAACTGCGGAGCACGTACTATTCGTATGTCCCCGCTTCGACGTCGAAAGAGGCGCTATGCTAGGCGTCTGCGGCTTGGACACAACCCCTGATACCCTTGTACAGGGGATGTGCCAAGCGGTAGAGAAGTGGAACGCAGTTTCGACTGCCACCACTCAGATTGCCTGCCGGCTGCAGAGAGCCTGGAGCGCCGAGCAGCAGGCGAGGAGTTAGAGTGAGTGAATTGGCGGATGATAGACGAAGGTATGGTCTACCCATGCCAAGATGAGAGCGAGTGTGCGAGAATGTAAGGCACGAGTGAGAGCGTACGCTAAGTACGGCCATCCCCCCAGAAGTAATGCCGAAAGGTAGTTCCTGGGGATGGATGGCGGAGCCCAATGGAGTTTAGTCGGTATTAATGGCTGGTCACCATTCGAGTCCGACACGCCCCCAGTGCACCCCGTGCGGTAGATTGGACCCTACCAATAGCACGTGTACTGGGTTAGGACATAAAGGTCTTCTCCATTGTTAAAAAAAAAAAAAAAAAAAAATCATCAGTCGTCCCGGTCCTGTGTGTGGGATGGGTGAAAGGGTCTTCCAACCTGCCGCAAATGGCAAGTATACATCTGTTCCGAACACTTCAAGCGCTGATGTACTCTTCGCTTCCAGTTTTTTGCCTTTTGCTCCGACATCTTGTTATCAGATGCCAACCATTTCTCTCGACGACGACGATAGTCGTATTTTGGGGCGCGACGCTGTTGATTCGGGATGCCTCGAATCCCTCACCCCAGTCGACCAGGCGACCGTGAACCGTTCCGATACTGTTCGTGAGATTGACGAAAGGATCTTCCTACACGGCAACATGGCTTCGCTCTCTACTGTACCTGATCCGTCCTCCAACAACATCGAGGTTTACTACCAGAATGTTGGTGGCCTAAATTCATCAACGGACAGCTATTTGCTCGCGACCACGGGTTGCTGTTACGACGTTATCGCCTTGACCGAGACGTGGCTCGACAACCGTGCTCTGTCTCGCCAGGTCTTTGGTTCAACATTCGATGTCTACCGCTGTGACCGCAATGCCCTCAACAGCCACAAGACATCAGGCGGTGGTGTGCTTATCGCCGTTCGGCGTGGTATAAAAGCCCGAGTGATCAACGATGACCGGTGGGCGTAGTGATGTCTGATTTTTGCAAATAATCGATTATCCGTTAATCGAATAATATTTGAGAGATTGATTAATTCATTCGATTAATCGACAAAAATAATCGATTAAAATCAATAATCGATTACTTAGTAAATCCTAGTTTGTCAACCAAAAAAAAAGGTCGCTCGACACATTTTGAAAAATTTGGAGAAGTCTGGTCATATTTTTTTGCTCTGCGACTTTCGTTTTGAATGCCACCCTTCATTAATTATGCTCTCGATTAATTGATATCAGCTACTCGATTTGCTCGATTATACCGAAAGCTTGTAATCGATTATTGATTTTTCGATTATTTTAGAAATTAATCGATTATTTGTGTTAATCGAGTAAAAAAAGACATCACTAGGTGGGCGAGCTCCGAGCAAGTGTGGATATCAGTGAAACTTGCCGATCGCAATCTGTTCCTGTGTGTTGTGTATTTTCCACCTGACAGAATTCGTGATTCCAGCCTGATCGATGTACATCTTTCCTCCGTTTCTTTTATCGCCTCGATCGCTGCCCCGTCTGATGATATCGTTATACTGGGCGACTTCAACTTACCTGGCTTGACGTGGTGCCAAGCAAGTAATGGTTTTCTACGATTGGATATCGAAAAATCTGCGCTTATTAACAATGCCAGTTGTATTTTGGACAACTACAGCAGCGCAACTCTTCGGCAAATTAATAATGTCACCAACGAGAATGGACGTACATTGGACCTCTGCTTTGTAAGTGCCCGGGACTGCGCTCCGTACTGCTGCACTGCACCGACTCCTTTAGTCAAGCAGGTGCGTCATCATCCCCCACTACATCTTGTATTCGCTGGTAACTTAGGAGTGAATTTTGAAGACGTCTCAAGCTCTATCGTCTACGATTTTAAAAACGCTGACTACGACAGCATCGTTAGCACGCTGTTGAATATAAACTGGGACGAAAATATTAACAATGACGACGCGAACGAAGCAGCGATGACGTTTTCTAGTATTCTTAACTACCTTATCGACCGCCATGTACCAAAACGAACAATTAGTACCGATGAACACCCTCCCTGGCAATCAACCGTCCTAAGACGTTTAAAATCTGCCAAACGAGCTGCATTTAAAAAATTCTCGAAGCATAAGACACTTGCATTACGAAATCACTACTTTCAACTCAACCACGAATACAAACAACAAAGCAGACGCACCTTTTTTAGACACCAGCGAAACGTCGAGCGTCAACTGAAATCCAAGCCCAAGTCGTTCTGGAAGTATGTTAACGAGCAGCGAAAGGAATCCGGTTTGCCATCTTGTATGTCGTTTAATGGAGTTTTAGGCACCGACACTAAGGAAATTTGCCAACTGTTCTCCGACAAATTTTCAAGCGTTTTTTCCAACGAGCGCTTGCCACCACAACAAGTCGCTGCCGCCGCTAATTTAACTCCTTCTCTAGGACGAACCATCAACCGAATTTGTGTCGATAATGCTGCCATTCTTGCAGCAAATGCCAAACTGAAAGCATCTTGTTCCCCAGGTCCAGATGGTGTTCCCTCGTTTTTTGTCAAAAAGTGCATCAGCGGGCTTCTTGAACCACTTCGGCGAGTCTTCGTGCTATCACTCACTACTGGTACATTCCCTTCCTGCTGGAAAGCAGCGCACATGTTTCCAGTTCATAAAAAAGGAAACAAATCGAACATTGACAATTATCGGGGAATCTCGTGTTTAAGTGCTGTATCAAAACTGTTCGAGCTGGTTGTGTTAGATCCTATTTTCTTTCATGCCTAAACGATCGACAACGACAAACCTGCTCTCATTCACAACATATGTAATGGATGGATTCGCTGACGGATTGCAAACCGATGCTATTTATATGCGGCCTTCGACAAAATCAACCATGATATCGCAATAGCGAAGCTGGACAAACTCGGCATTCATGGACAACTTCTGCGCTGGTTTCGTTCCTACCTCGATGGAAGGCAACTCCAAATCAGCATTAAGGACTGTCTATCTGCACCATTCTTCGCTACATCCGGCATACCACAAGGAAGCCATCTCGGTCCAGTAATATTCCTCCTCTACTTTAATGACGTCAATTTCACATTACAAGGACCCCGCCTTTCTTTCGCCGACGACATGAAAATTTTTCAACAAATACGGGATAAAACCGATGCAGAGCTTCTTCAGAGGGATCTGGACAGCTTTAGCACGTGGTGTGATCAAAACAGAATGGTTTTAAACCCGAGCAAATGCTCAATCGTTACGTTCACGCGGAAACGCCAACCGACTCAGTTTAACTACCATTTCTTCGGCTCGAGCATCCCAAGACACTCTCACATCAAAGATCTCGGAGTCATCATGGATTCGGCATTAACATTCAAACCACATACGTCATACATCGTGGATAAGGCATCACGACAGCTTGGGTTCATCTTCCGAATAGCGAAAAACTTCAGGGACGTATATTGTCTTAAATCGCTTTACTGCGCGTTGGTCCGCTCAACGTTAGAATATTGTTCAGCTGTTTGGAATCCGTACTACCAGAATGGGATTGACAGAATCGAGGCTGTCCAACGCAAGTTCATACGCTTCGCCGTTCGTCATCTCCCATGGCGACACAGATTTCAGCTGCCGAGCTATGAAAACCGTTGCCAGCTTATACACCTCGATACACTCAGCATTCGGAGGGACTGCTCTCGAGCCCTGTTCGTCTCGGACTTACTCTCTGCCAGAGTGGATTGCCCTACAATCCTCGGACGTCTGGATCTTCAAGCCCGCGTTCGAGCTCTACGTAATAACTCCCTTCTGCGAGTTCCGTTCAGGAGAACCAACTATGGTTGCCAGAGCGCTGTAACCGGACTCCAACTCCAACAGTGTGGCGACGGCCTTTGACTTCAACCGGACGCGAAATGCTATAAAAGCGAAAATGTTGCCAAATTTAAAATGTAATTAGTTTAAGCAACCACCATTGGGGCCAAGGGGCTTGTTGGTGAAGGTAATAAACATAAACATGACCGACGTTTGACGTAATTACCGGGGTGTTAGCGAGATCGCATCGTTCGCATTTGTGTTGTCGCGAAGGCCATGTTTGAACGTTTTAAATCAGAGAGAAAATAAGCAATTTAATGTGTTAGTGAGTGTTAGTATGGATCTAATTTAAGATATAGCAATAAAAGAAAAAAATAACATTCTGAATAGAGAAAAAAGTAAAGAAATTCAATGGAAGCGAAATTGATCGTTATTATTTTTCGTACACAAAAGCAAACTACTGTAAGTACAAAAAACAGACTAATAAAGTAGAAGAAGAGAACAGAATCAGAATCAGAGAAAAGCCAGCAAATGATAATTATTTACCATTAACGACACTTACATTCTGTTAGAAGTTTTTCATGCTATGTTGACCGGTAATTAATGATTCACGTGCGTCGTTATATTAATCGTACCTTAATTTTTCAAATCCGCTTTTCCCAAATGAATCGAATCGAATGCGCGAATTGAACGCCGGTAAAAAGTGACCAATGAATCCCAAGAAAGATTACTGACTATTCTATCATATGCGCCAGTTCTGTATCCATTCCTTAATCCATCTGTCACAAATAATCAGATGAACACATACACAGATAGACATACGACAAGAACATAATAATTGTACACTAGTACTAAAAACTATAATTATTACAACACAACACAGCTAATAGGGTTCAAACTGGTATATTTTTAGCGCCTGCGCACGTTGACAAAACCGACCGGTAAATCGACACACAAAGACTACGAACCGTGCTTACAAACACTGCCATTAAGCTGTTGAACAATGTCTGCAAACACAGCACACAGAAAAAGTCAATCCACGGTGACCCGCCAACCGCTGACCGTTAGTTTGGGCTGGTGAAGCGTATGACGAATTTCGCGCTAAATCGTATTCAGCGTTGGCAGCACCCTTTCAGATTTTAATGAAACTTTCTGTACATGAGAACTTTGTCACAAAATCAGCCACTTTGTATAATCATAACCATCTCAGAATCCAATTTCTGAACTGCTAGTTGCCTGATACATGCAAAAAGTATCAGAAACGAATTTGGTATGGACTGGACTAGAACGAGGCCGAATGGATTCGTTTAACGGAGATCTGGTACTAGAAATACTTAGCGCACGACCAGACAACATGTTTAATATCGCGATAACCGCCACCACAAGTGCAGAGACCGCTCTCCACGGTCTCAATACGCCGAAGATGGTCCATGTGAGCCATTTACGCGACTTCCGGAGGGTTAAGGAACCATTAAATATAACAGTTCGAGATAGCGCTAACATAAAGCCGAAGCAAGCAGCCTGTGGTCTTAGAAATTAGAAAGATCAAACAAAGGAGTTTATAGCGTGACTTATTGTTTGACTTACCCGCGCAAAGTTTATAAAGCAGATCAACACCAAGGACATTATTGTGAGCTCGGATATAAGACATGCGTCAATAACACTAATCACAAGATTACACGCACGAGGTATTTCACATGGATTAGTCATGCTGTGTTCGTCGAAAACTACGGGGTTAAGTAGCTTTCTATCATAGAAATTAAGTAGCTTTCCAACATAGAAGTTTCCTTTATGGAAATACGGTTCTTGAACCAAAGCTTTTCTTTCTGGACTAGGCGGGATAGGATGTACGTCTATTCTGAAGATTAATTTGTGCTACTCTAACCTTGGTCAATCAAAGCCCTACACATTTCATCACCAGTACCTTGTTCCACCTCATGTACTGTAGGTCTGAAAACTCCTTTTCTTGTGGGCTATCACGCAGCTTAGTCCTGTCACTAAGTTAGTATCGGATTCTAATGAGACGAAGTCGAAACACAAATACCATAACTAATTCAACATTATAGATGATAAAAATAATGCAGGTCGCAAAGTTATAGTGTTTATTTCAATTCAATACAAGTGACATCATGCGACAAATGATAATAGCTGGATAGGGTATGTACAATATATCTTATTTAACTATCAGTTTAAAAACATTTAAGCATTGATTTGTGTATTATGAACAGCTGTCATATCAGTCGCCAGATGTTCGATTTTCAAACGCATTGCTATTAGACAATTCTCGGCAGAACTTACTCCTAGGTGACTGTAAAATAACGTTGGTTCAAGGATTGTGAACGGTCGATTTTTACTCCTGTAGAACTCCGTGAACACGAAATAAGTACAACAATTCAGTCTAGCAGCTACAAACATACCGACTATTTTGCGCCGAAAATGGTGAGGTGAGACACCAAATGCTTTACGATGTGCGTGTTACAATTTTTATCGGTTCGGGGTCTATTCCGTTTTATGACGTACACAAATGGAGACTGTCTACCCCGTACCGCACTACACAACCTATTTGACTGACTTGGTACGAACGATTCCACGATTCAACAAAGGGATTTCCATGAATCCGACGACACATTGCCGCAGCGGGTTGTTAAGTTTTCTCTATCGTACCTCATTTCGGCATCCAAATTTTTACCATTTTTTCCTCCTCATAGTAGCAGGATTCCGTGCAGTACACCCCGCCCCACGCACGAGGCGAGTTGTGCGATGAGCAAACATTTACGTTCTCTTCAGCGTAAGTATACACAAGTTGTCCTTTTCGACAAAACGGAACGCTGTCCTAGAGCAGTGAGTCAAACTTCTTTCCGACTACTACCTCCTACAGCTATACGCATTGGGACGCAACTACCCACACAAGCAGTGTTGTCTTTACTATCTCCGGCACTAGGCGAAAGGTAAATTTGATCAAAATGTTTTAGTTAAATATTTACGCAATAAACATTTCAGATGGATGTTCAGATAAGTTTGCCCCGTTGTCGGCCATGGCGTTTCCCGGAAAAGACATATCAGCCAAGGAAGGACTTTGCGGGATACACTTGTTTCGTCGTAGCCAGTCAGGGGGCTTTGTACGGTAGGCCGATTTTCGGAAAGCGCTGCATATAGGTACTTAACGCTAAGGATGTAAATAAATTAAGCGATTTCTGAGAATTTTTGGAACAGTTCTTCGTAGGAAGTAAATGCTACTAAATGCCGAAAATCGATGGGGTGTGTTTCACTTATGAAAATTTGTGCTGTGGGATGTACTGGAGACGCCCCTTTCGCACTGGACCAATCGCGCCGGATGAAATAAAAATTACACATTCATGCCATGCGAGGCATCATAAAACTGACGACTGGAGTCTCGTTGAGTGGGTTCAGGCCGAATTCGACCAGCCTTTTTCTGATTTTACATTTTGGTGCATGCTCATTCTGAACTAACAACACACAGAGGAAGGGTTTTCTTCGCCAATCGTAAAACTATTTATTACAAGCTGCAAAATTTTACTAGACATGCAGGCGCCCCAGAAAATGGAATTAACAATAATTTACTGTATTCTCAAGTATACAAAACGAATATTTAATTGCAAAACTTGATTGATGGTTTGGTCGAAGTGAATTTCTTATTGAATGTATTTTAAGATTTTATTGAAACTATGAACATTTGACAGCAATTGTTTTACATAATCATGTCAGAGTGAGTCGTTAACCAATATAGAGCGGATACATAGGAATCAACGCGTGCGGTTAAACTTTTATTCAAAACAATACATTTTCCTTCCGTTTCATGCAAACCGAAATGGTTAAATCCGGAAACTCTCACATCTTGAAAACTCAAACTAATTCGCCAACTTCATTTCCGTGAGAATCTAGAATCCTGTTTTGCTTACCGTGATGAAACAAAAGCAAAGATCAGCGTTTTAAATTTCCTTCCACGGATGCCCTCATGAAAGTAAGTGCAAAATTGCGAAAAACGGAATAGATCATTCTCCCCTCCCGTACCTTTAGGCGTCGCCGATGGGTTCGTTATGTAGGTCCCGCGAGACACGATGATTTTGCACGTCATGGAAGAATCACACTCCCCCAATTCAAGCTCGTACCGTGTTTATGAGCGTTCCAACGCACTAGAGGAACCATATGTTGCTAAACTAATTTATTGTCAAAATGGTAACCAGCCCATTTCGAATAGATCAATCATTTCCAGTTTGTGTGTACACATACATAGTAAAATCAACCCTCAAACTGCAGTCTCTCGATGGTCCGTTGTTCTAAGCGGAAACGCCCTCGCATGGTTACGCACTTTTCCGCATCTCTGGCTGTCCGAAATAACGCAGTTTATACGCAACCTAATTATGCAGTTATTTGCCTTCTGCTGGCAGCTTGCCTGCCTGCTTCAGAGCTTGGTGGAACCCGTCGAACGACGCCCTACTCGATTTGGGATACAGCGAAAGATTATTCGATACGCACATTTTCGAACGCATTCCGCAGCCTGTACACACGCCGCCTTTCTCGAACCACATGTACACCTACTCCGTAAAGGATATTATATTGAACGGTTCGGGATCCCTTTCGGTTAGGCGCCGGGAAATGAACAATGCGGGAATTGTACAAATGCCATCAATCAAATGATGTTTGAGTACGACGATGATTGACTGGTTTATATTATCGTGGCGAAGGAAAGGGACCGAGCTGGAGACAAGTTGATGGTTCTTGTACGCCAGTTGAATGGTTCATTAGTAGCAAAACTACGGCTAATTAGTCGCGTATTCGACAATAATTTGTTTGTTTGTGCTGAATTACGTAGAATACTAGCACATGTTTGCGTGAAATGGTGATAAATTTTAAACTTATCACCAACTGATCAGAAGATCACAACATAATGTTAATAAGACTGTATCTTCTGTTGATTTCACGTCCCATACCACCTATTTTAATTAGGTGACTCATCAACAGTGCCATCTTTGAAAATTAACCACCTTGGCTATACAACAATTTTCCCATCTTATTTTATTGCAAATAACTAAGTAGCCTTCATTCTACCATATTCAGAATCGAACCTATTTTGTCATGTGTAATTTTAAATCATTATTTTTTTAGCATTGTAAAGGAACACGTATCCGACGGGTGCTGCAACTCTAGCTGATATTTCTTTGGACTGAGCAAACTAATTTTTTTGTTTGTTTAGTGTTCATTTAATCAACTAAGGAACTAATCCGCTGAGCATTTAATGTGCATAGGGAATACGCATGGTCTTGTCTGAGTGGAATAACTACTGTTTTTTTATTCATTTCGTTTATTTGATTTCATTTCGTTTATTTGATTGGATTTCAATAGTAATAGTTTTTTAGGAAATATTTACAGTTATCTTAAAACTAACAATATAGTTTGGTACACAAAAGGGGGAACAAATATTTATGAAAAATTTCACAGATGTTTTAAAACTAGGGATACAATTCTATTTACAAGATGGGGGACAATAGTTTTAACAAAGAGTAGAAATTACAACTATCTTAAAACTAGGAATACGGAATACAAATTTGATTTTTTATCGGATACTTATGCTTGGTCATTTCCAAAATCGGTGTAGAAGTAGTTGTATCAAGGACAGGGGAGAGAAGGCATAGATGGTGACCGGAGAGAAGAGCAAAACTTGCAAGTTTCGGGCAAACGGGAGATCAGCGTAACAAATTTGCGCCTCAGTCTAGTAGGTCGGATTGGCGGATGGTATTCTTCGGACCCGCGGGGAATCCTTCAAAGGGAATCCTTCGGACCTCGAGTCGCTCTCGCTTCAGATGCCGTAGTGATAAGGGCGACGGCGGTTACATAGTGGCAGTCTGGATCGGTTCCACACGGCAAGAGGAAACTTCTAAAAACGAGAAATAAAAAGAGAGGGGCTAAATTGGGATATTTATCGTTTTTATGAAAGTATAAATAAGGGATATATAGGGGAAATCACGATTTGCCAGCATATCTCGGACTGGGACATTGGGTGGTCTACCTCGGGCCCGAAGGGAATCCTTTAACTGAGACCTGGCGTCCAAATACCCGGCGCATACCCAGACAACGTGCTCGATGTCGTGATAGCCCTCGTCACAAGCGCACAGACTACTCTCCGCAAGCCCAATACGCCGCAAATGTGCATCTAAGGCGTAGTGGTTGGACATAAGTCGGGACATTACACGAATAAAATCCCGACCCACATCCATCCCCCTGAACCAAGGCTTCGTTGATACCTTTGGGATAATCGAATGTAGCCATCGACCAAGTTCACCATTGCTCCACGAGGTTTGCCAACTGTTGAGTGTCCTCTGACGACAAATACTAAAAAATTCGTTGAAGCAGATTGGTCTTTCGTATATGTCACCATTTAATGCGCCCACCTTTGCTAATGAGTCGGCCTTTTCATTGCCCGGGATAGAACAATGAGAGGGGACCCAAACAAAGGTAATCTGATAAGATTTTTCAGTTAACGTACACAAGGACTCCTGTATCTTCCCCAGAAAATACGGGAATTGCTTTTTAGGCTTCACCGCACGAAGAGCCTCGATAGAGCTGAGGCTGTCCGAAATGATGAAGTAGTGATCTGTAGGCAGAGTGTCGATGATCCCAAGGGTGTACTGAATTGCAGCTAACTCTGCGACGTAAACTGAAGCGGGATCATTGAGCTTGAATGAAGCGGTGATAGTATTGTTGAAGATACCGAAGCCAGTGGACCCATCGAGATTTGATCCGTCAGTGTAGAACATTTTGTCACAGTCGACTTCTCGGAATTTATTATAAAATATATTGGGGATCACTTGAGGGCGTATATGGTCCGGGATTCCACGAATCTCTTCCTTCATGGATGTGTCGAAGAATACAGTAGAATCAGAAGTATCTAGGAAACGAACACGGTTGGGAGTATACGAAGAAGGATTAATGCTCTGTTCCATGTAGTCGAAGTACAAGGACATAAATCGGGTTTGAGAATTAAGCTCGACGAGCCTCTCGAAGTTTTCAATCACCAACGGGTTCAGAATGTCGCATCGGATGAGCAATCGATATGAGAGTTCCCAAAATCGATTTTTTAGCGGAAGAACGCCCGCCAGCACTTCGAGACTCATCGTATGGGTCGAGTGCATGCAACCCAAGGCAATACGATACTGGATTCTCTCCAGTTTGATGAAGTGTATGTTCGCAGCGGAGCGGGAATAACTACTGTTGAACTATGTACGAGGGTTGAGAATTGACAATTCGCGAGAAGAATCGAAAACCAGTTACAAATTTGCGGCAGGCAAAGAAGTAGCACGAAGAACAAATGTTTTATTGGAATATTTATGGTTCACTTTTAGTCCATTAAATCAGGAATCAATTATATTAATTGTTCTCATTATATTGAGCTTATGTTTTGGAGTAGTACATGTACTATATTATTGAATGTCATGGTAATCATAGTCCTACATAAGTATAAAATATAGTTTGATTATTGACGTAAAATGTGACAAGAACAGGAGTCCCTTCTTTATTTCTTGTATCTGCTGCTGTTATAAATAAAATTAGTTTGGTTCTGGTTCTTTTTGTATCCCATCTTGCTTTAGTAAATAGCACAAAACGTGCGCGGGTTCATCGTCATCAATTATATATCATACACACAAAGTTAGTCGTTTTCGTTATTTTGATAGTGATTCATTTACATCGCTAAAAATGCGCTTCAGTTAGCACAACAATGCGGCATCTCATTTAATCGTTCGCGGAGAAAGAAACCACTACATAACTGTCATTGCATTTTTTCTAATAATACCAAAGTTTATACCCGATAAATAATACTTGCATTACGGCATATTCAGAGATTGCCTATTTTCTTTTTTCTATTTTCAACAAATGCCTCGAAACAGTAAAGGTATCGCTTTTCTTGATATTGAATTATTATTGGAATGTCATGTTCCACCGGACTAAAGAAACAAAGAATAATAAAATCGTTCCCATGTCCTTTGATCGAATGAAACATAAGCGACACTTCCGACTATCGACTATCCGAGCATTTCCCAATTAAGGGGTCTTCTACTCGCGAGGCCTACAATTTAGCACTTTTTTGGGAATAAATTGGAATGGATTTAGAAACTTTTTCTTATTATTTTGAAGATACATGTTTTGATTTTTCAATTTTACTTTTGACGACGAAAAGAAAAATCTTTCACCACCTTGATTGATGACATTGATGTTGAAAGTGCACGGGTCCCGCTTAAGTAAAGTTGTGGCAAATTGGGTAATCTGTAATCAGAAAACTCATATTTTTTATAATCATAGTCACGTTGGATATGTTTAGACGAGAGGGATTTCTTTTATGATTTGTAAAAGCTATGTAACGATTTGTGAAAATTTCCTGAAAAAATGATAATCCTTAGTTGAAGATACTGACTGCCAAATAAGTCACAACATTGATCACCGGCCTACCAGAATTTGTGTATGTGTTTTGGCGCTAAGGAACAGATTCCACTATTCAGAGACTCATTGATGTTTTGGGTGTGAGCTCCTAAGCATCTTTCTAATAAATCATTAGATGATAGACTTTCGATGATCTTGACATGTTCGAAAGTTTCCAAACTTTCTTTTACTTCAGTCTGACGCCACTTGCACCAACTGTCCTCTCCGGGTGAACACTTTGAGTGTTGGGAATTTTCGTTCGATGACGAGCAGTGTTTGAGGAAAGCCCAGATTGCATTTCGCATATGTTATACAGAATTTGAGTTTCTCCGAATCGCCAGCCCATAAAATTTTGTTAGCTGGCCGATTGATTTGTCTGTCCACTTTCCCTTTCCGTTCCCACCGATACCATTGTTTTCTTTCTTCAGTTTTCGTAATCGCATTTCCATACGCTTCTCAAAATGTCCGACGCATGCTTTCTTCCGTACGATAATCTCGTCTCCAAAAAAAGAACAAGAAACCATTCACAGACGATCACATATACATAAACCGTTAAGAATGGACTTGTTTAAACAATGATTTTTAATAGACAAGCGCCATCTTGGTGCACCGCGCTTAGTATTTCAGAAACGGCCGGAGATGGGTACCTTTTGGTTCCCAGAAACATGCCAAGGAATATGATTTTCACCAAATTCTTTCTGTTGCGTATTCTCAGATACATATAGATTGAAATCAAACAAAGAAAAAAAAATCGATTTTTTGAAACTATGGAATTAGAAGATCCCTTTAATTCACCAAAAACAATAAATCTATCTTACACTCTCGGCAGCTGGCTACCCAGAGCAATAAACTTGTGCTCTTTAAAAATAATGACAACATTTCTGTGATTTCTCGTTTCTAGAAGCTTCCTGACCTACCTTGTAGACCCGACCAGTGCCACTATTCCTGCATAGAAGGAAACTGAAGCGAGAGCGACTCGATGTTCGATGACTCTTGAAAGATTCCCCGCGCGTCCGAAGAATACCATCCGCCAACCCGGTACCTACGACGACCTACTAGACTGAGGCGCTAATTTGTGTCGGTGATCTCCCGTTTGCCCGAACGTTGCAAGATTTGCTCTTCTTTCCCTGTCATCTCACACGCCTTCTCTCCCCTATCCTTGATACAACTGCTGCTAGACCGATATTTGAAATAAGTCCCCCTCTGAATACCTTGACCAAGTATAAGACCCCGTTAAAACAACTTTGTATTCTGTATTTTAGTTCTAAGGTAGCTGTAGTTTTTATTCTTTATTAATACATTTGTCCCCCACCTTCTAAATAGAATTGTATTCCTAGTTTTAAGATAACTGTGAAATTTCTCATAAAAACTTTTTCCATACCTTTTGTATACCAAACTATATTTTAGTTTTAAGATAACTGTGAAATATTTCGCAAAAAACTATTACTCCCCCTCGTGTATATACCTGGATTCCGTTTTAAAAAATTTCATAAAAAAATCTTGCATATCGAATTGTATTTCTAGTCTTAAGATAACTGTAGAATTCTTCCTCTTAATATAAAAAATATCTGAACATTGTAACCTCCTAGTTTTAAGAATTTAAAATGTAAAAACAAAAGAATTTGGCACCGCATTTGTGCCTATCAAATAAACGAACTGAATAAAAAAAAACAACATTTCTGAAAGTTACATGGATCGTATCAATTATTAACAGGGGGTAGGCGTAGTGTAGTTGGTAAATCGATTGCCTTGTACGCAGCGCACCTGGGTTCGAGCCCTGACCCCGCACATAGGGTTAGAAATTTTCATCAGAGATTTTTCTAACCCGAAGAAAAAAAAATTATCAACATGAATCCAGATTTGCATAACTCTTTACCCCATCCTGTTAACAGAAAACTCCTTCCCGTGGCAAACGCGGAGATGCAGAGCTATACACGCCCTCCATAACGACCTTTCTTACACTAACATTTCTTTCCTTCCCCGATGACCGTAAGGACGTGATCGGCGCTGTTATTGGCATTTCAAAGTATAGAACTTTCGAAACGTGCACATTGAGGATGGAATGCTACTCCCAGATCCCATTCGTTAAGGGTTCGCAATTCCGCTTGTTCTGGTAAATCACGGAGTAGCAACTACGGATTTTACGGTCATTATGTTCATGTTCATACTCATTGCGTACAAAATTACACTGACGGCGTTCGGATAAACACGCAGATTTTTTTTAAATCCTATAATCACCTGTGGCACACATTGGACTACTCAACATCAGCTTGTCACATCTCGGCTAAAAGTCACTGAATCTTGTGAGCCAGTGGCTGCAAATTCCTTGCCTGATCATCAGTTTTCGAGTGAAACTATCAAGTAAAACAAATTTTAATTTGCTGGGGAAATCACATCGTGTCAGATAAAACTTTTTTGTTTCCTTTAGAGAGGTTTCAACCTTAGGATCATTCGCCTTGTTTTTTCGGGTTAGAAAAATCTCTTTAGAAAAATCGATGGCATTGAACGCAGCACAACTGTACGCTTCTCAGATGAAATTTTACTCCGGAAACGTTTGCTGTGAGCTTTTGGGCGATCATGAAGCCACTTGAAAACATGGTCTACGGTACTTTCATCTACTTTTCGATGTTTCAATTTCATCACGTTAGGTTTATCGACGCTGTTGTGTGGTAGGGCAGTGGAAAAAGTACTCATTTTTAGATTCTCCTTCCTTCAATTTGTGACTAAAGTCATCTGTCGAGGAGAATCCGAAACACAAAACATCAGACTTAACTTTCAGTTGGTTTGTGCACAAATTGCATAAATTCGTGGGGTTGCTCTAATTAAGCTCCTTAGAGTGTAGAAGAATAAAGAGTTTCCCGGAGCGGTCGGTGACCATTCGGCCGAGTGGACATTTGGCAGAATGGACACTAAGCCGAATGGACATTGGGTCGAATACACATCAGGCCGAATGAATATTAGACTGAATACCAAGAAGCCGAATGTTTACCAGTGAGAGGGAAAGAAGTCGAAGCTTATCCTGCCGGGCTTTCGGGTAATCTCGACTAATATTTGCTTTGCTTGCTTCTCCAATATTTGCATATATCCTTCTTTTACTCATGAGCTTTTTTTTTCGAATTGTATACAATGTAAACCATTCTATCCAGCCAGCATATTATATAATTATCAGTTTTATGATTTCTGCACTGCTCTAGTTTTTGCGGTGAAGCAAGTATAATGCGGTTTTGCTGCATGACCCAGACCAAGGGTGCAAAACCGCTGAGAGTCCATCGGGTGAAGAGGCAACCGAACCGCCATCGGAAACGGCGGCCTCTCGCAGGTAAGCCTGTAAACCACCAGTTTACCCGTATTATTAAAACATAAGGTCTACAAATTATATCAAGTCCGACGGAGCGGCAGCGATGTTGTACAGCAGACAACTTGAAGCGATGTGGCGTAGCCAAATTAGGAGACAACTCTATTTATTTATTCCATTACGTCAGCAACTCAAATTTTTAACGAATAATAAACTAAATAGTTCTGGTTTGCTTGACGCCCAAATATAAATATACCTTGTGTTCAGTTTCAACTACTCTATTTGGTTCTCTCTTTGTTTTATATTGGCTATTCGGCGTAAGGACCGTTTGGCCTAATGTCCATTCGGCGTAATGACCATTCGGCCTAAGGACCATGCAGCATAATGTATAATTCGACGGTTGAATTCAAATAGAACAAGAAACACTTGGTTTAACCTTATAATTTTTTTTAACGTGGTCCAACTAGTGCTTGGTTTTCGAAAGGGTTTCCTATCACAATCAATCATTATAAATGCAGACGAGGAAATGTTGCCCACCAAAACATTGCTGATTATAAGTGCTATACCGTTCATTAAATAATCTCTGTGTTTGTGAAATATTGTGCGTAGTTATGCGTGAATGATCGCGATTGCATATTCGACTTTCTGTATCATTGCGAAGAGTTCGAGCGTTTGTATGTCAATGCGTTCAATCACGTGGGCGTTTGTAAGTCGCGCGTGCTAGCTTGCGCGATACTTAATTTTCTATGTACGGTTAATATACTGGAAGAGAGTAAACAACAACCCCAACAAAGAACATTTGCATTGGTACTTAAATTCCCCACCGATTCAGTCAAATCAAGGCTTCTCGAGACAAGTTAAAACATTGCGAATATCTTTTCCAACACATCCTTTTATCCCTCACGGTTAGGTTCGTTTTCCGAAAAATTTGAATTGTCTCGTGGTCTGGAATTTTACAGTCGGGACATACAAACAAAAAAAAAACATAATTAGCGTTACATAATCATTTTTCCTGCTCACTGTTACAACTGGACAACGGGCTTGAAATTACCATTAATTTGACCAAGCCGTTCTTTTACAATCCTGAATGCCAACTGAAAAAAACTTATCACCTTTGCGCGTTAATATCTCCCAAATGAAGAAATATAACTAATGTATCAAAAACCAAAACAAATAAGTGTTTATCATGGAAACTTTTGTGTTTGCTGGTAGTACATCGATTGCCTTGTACATAGCTCATCAGGGCTCAATTCCCATCTCCGCGCAAAGGGCTGAAGTTTTTTTCTAACAAAAGAAATTTTTCTAACCCATCAACAAGGCTAATGACCCCAAGATTGAAACCTCTATAATCAAAATATAAAAAGAAGAAAAAATGTCGAATTACACATCCAAGTACCCTATTTGGCAGGCGATCTGTACCTGCTGAAAGTGATGTAAAATTATCATCATAAAAGGCACCATCAACGGTGAATGTCTCCAAAAAACATCTTTTTTTGGGGAACCACAATGAAAAACCACTAGCCTTTCCTCACTATTCCAAGAGTGTGCTAAAATATTATGAAGCTAATCTAACATTTTGTCCCCAGAAACATGAATACATCGAATTAACCTAAACTTCGTCTAAGAGTAATCAGTTGGGCCATAATGAAGCGAGAACTCAGAAAGACCAAGCGAAAAGCATAGAATGCAAATGACGTCCTTGGAAAAATGGTTTTAAATGAGAAAATGGCACCGGATACGACTAATTAACTAAAGCATTTCGTAGTTTTTAGTGCAGGTCTGGTGGTACCGACATAAACCACAAGCCTCATAATCCAATCCACATAGATTCAAACATATACGATAATTCGTGGTGTAAACAGAACTAATTCTGAAATTAACCTGTACGATTAGAATCGGAAATTTAGTTTATCGTAAAAGAAGGTTACAATCCGCAAAAAGCTATAGGTTTGGCTTAGGCATGATATTTTTAGTATTTTCTATAACTCAAAAAGATTGGGTTGGGCACTGTTTTTCTAGGAAAACGAAAAGCAGGCACGAAGAGGTTGCAAAGGAAATCGAAAGTGCACAAAAAATGACTTCAACGCATCAATGTTTTCAGAGATCAGAGGTTTTTTCAAGTTCAACCTGTCAACACTAGGTACGCTACATGTCCTTTATAAAGAACGAATAAAAAGGATGTGTGAGTTGATCAAAGAATCCAAAGCCACGTTTGAAAATATGAAGAAAAAAAAACAAAAGAAAGCAACGGTGCTCCAAACATCCTTTACTTTTATTTTTTGTGCACAAGAGAAATAAAAAAAAAAGCGAAAGCATTTCCAACAATCCTTGTTGAAGCACTTCACAGCAGCCGTTCCTAGTCATCAGCAAACGAATATAAAACCACCATTCCTCCAGCTCCAACAGCACCACCAGTACTAACGTCATTCTCAACACTCCAAAAGTGACTACACCTGAAAGAAAACGATCAAGGACTCTCGTCTGACAAAACGTGAAACTGCACCCGATACGCACCGAGCAACGAGTTCGTCACAAAATGTGTGTTTTTTGTTTGCAATTCCAATAATAATAATCGGGTTGTTCTCCAACGCCAGAGAGTGACTCACTCTGAACTGAAGGAGAATGAGCTACGTATCCTGGCAGTGTTCGTTCTTTGCCGTGCTGGTAACAGCCCAGGACATGCGTAATAGATACCTACTCGTCTCGACTCGAGTACCCTCAAGCTCTTGTATGCGATTGAGAGTTTTACGCTGTTCTGTGAATGATTGCCACGAAAAGGGGCGGCTGGGGCTGTCAGTGGCTGGCGGGTGGTTACCGGCCGCTGTGTAGCGATCATCAACCATAAAGTGTTTCCACCACTACCAACAACGACAGGCACTCCTGTTGCAATTGTAGTCGTACGACAGGAACGTTTTTCCTTACAGAACCACGAAAAACCGCTGCACTACTGGGCCGGTTGGCGGTAGTTGGCAACGCATGCTTTCCTACTCTCATATCATTCACCCCTATTATGACGCGAGACAATACGACATATGGTTATCATTGGATTTCAATCATCATCAAATCCATCATCGTCGTCGTCATCCTAGCAGCATCGAGTTGAAGTTCCTACCAAAAAAACAACGCCAGCCAGTAATAGAACAAAGATTGAAGAACGGAATGATGTGGATTACCTTTATACCAACACCGTTGCAAGGTACAAGACAGTCGGAGGACTCCCACCCCAAAAAGCAAGCTCAGGCGTAATGTAGGTGCACCAATGAACGACTCAGTGTTATTCCGAGAACTTGATCCGTTTGTTTGCCACTGACTGGTAGCAATTCTCCCTGCTCGCTCACGTTGAATAAATTAATTAACTTATAATCAAAATAAAGGCCAATAACAATGAAATCGGGAAGAGTGAAAACGAAACTAGAAACACACCAATACTAATGGTGCGATGTATGCTGGTTCAACGTCGAAAGTATGTTGTACTAGGTAAAGGAGATGTTTCTATAAACTTTGTAATGTAGGTATTTTCCATAGATCATAAAACCTGGCGAGGCGACTCAGTATTATATGAGATTGAGAAAAGGTATTCTCTACAACCTTTTATAGAAGAGTTGCAAATAGCTAGTTACTACATTATTCTACGATAAACCAGAGCGATTGTCTGTTGATACGATAGATACAGTTGATTTTAGCGAACCATTCTAGCTTCGATGACAACCAACGCCCGCGGTAGGACCGTATACCCTAAACCGACTGAACCTGCTAGAACCTGCCGGTGAGCTGTAATGAAAGGAAGGATATAATCAAGACGAAAGGAAAACATATATCACTCGACGTAATGAAAACGAGGCGAAACACCAACAGCCGGAAGGTTAGCTCTATTGCCATAAGCTTTCTCTCAGCCGGGGCAAGCGAAGTCGGACAAAGGAAATAAAGGAGTAAAACACAGAACATACACACAGGTTTTTCGGGACTTTAATTTGTTGAATGTGTGCTCTGCTGGGCGAGACTTTCTGGAAATTGTTTGGTGCAGTAAATAAAACTGAGTGGGATACTAATAATATGGTTTTGGATTGAATAACTGAACTAATGTTGATAAAGTCTGCTTCCCTTCGAATTCGAACACACTATTCTATAGCAGCACTCTAGTAATCCAAATTCTAATTTTTTTGTCGTGACTAACGACTTACCTTTAAATATAGGGCCCCCTTTTCAAAATTTCGGAAGAAAAATTATGTAAGATTTTAAACGCTTATATCTTTTGTTGTACTGAATGGATTTAATCAATTTCTTCGGCATTTTGTCGAAAATATTTGAACCAATGTTGTATTAAATTTTGGAATATGTAGGACATTCATTATCAACGGAAAAATAGTGTTTTGAAAAATCTTTCGAAAACGACTCGGAAAAGTGAAAATTTTCAGCCCATCCCGCACAGAGCCGTCAATATGGTGTTATGATTATTCGTATTGACGAGAGCAGTTGGTGGGGGAAAGCCGGCATATTAGTTTTGGTTATGCCATTAGAAGCCGAACGGAAAGGAAAAGCTCATGCACGCCACGAGAACGAGCGAGAAAGCGATAGTAGTGCATATTAGCGAAAGCGTTACGTACATTTTGAACCTTAATAACTTTTTTTCTACTAAACGGATTACCAATCTTGTTTCATAAATCGGAAGGAAAACGTTCAACGCTTGCTACCGATACGTTGTTTGCTATATGAAATTTGTTTAAATAGTTCAAAAACTACTTTAAATGAGAATCAACATTAATGATAAAACCTATAAATAGGGGTGTCGCAGCTTTTCTCAAAGCCAGACGTGTGTAAGACGCAGTGCATAACAGACGTGCGTGGTCGTGAGAAGCTGCATTGGACGACCAATTAAATCGGCTACCACCGGAGAGAAGAAAAACGTTGGTGGCGGTGAGAAGGCCAAAAAGCCAAAGGCTAAGAAACGCAGTCACTGAAAAGGCTGTAGTAACTGCCACTAAAAATGCCACCAAAACATCGAAAACTGCAGCGAACAAGCCAAAGAAGGCCGCCAATCCTGCCAAGAAAGCTGCCCGAACAAGATAAGTAAATTCACGTGTCTCTAATGTTGCCAACAGTCCTTTTCAGGGCTAACAAAATACTTGTAAAGAATAAGTGGTGCTTATTTTCCGTTAGTGCTGTTAATTGTAGATGGATTTGTGTCATAGTTGTATGCCAACCGTCCTTAGGATGAATATATAATGGAAAAAGAATTTTAATAGGAAGTTCCTTTTATTAATTTGTATAATTAAAAATAATTATATAAGAAAATATTTTTCAAACTCATCTACAAACCCGAAGGTTTTTGCAAATCCTTCCAAGAAAGTCAGTGAATGTGGCAACTCTGCCACTAAGCGAAAACTACACCAAAACGAATTTAATCATCATATTTTCATTTATCGCACAAAAGGATGGCCTGCACCGAAAAGTTAATAAATAGGAACGCCTTGATGCAAAGCGTACTCATTCGGTGTGAGCTGCGAAACGGGAAATGATCATATGTGTGTACGCAGTACAAACAAATCGTCGACAAGGTTTGAATTGTTTCAAAAGATTCTCGTCTTGTATCAACATAGTTATCTACAAACCGTCCTTATTAGGACGAATGAAAAATGGAAAAAGATGGGTTGGTAATCTATATGACATAACAGGGGTGTCATGACCACACTTCGAAGTTATTTCAAATCTTGCAAAGCATAAATTGACATAATTTCAATGATTGTTCCTATATGAATAAAATGACAATTTTTCAGGTCAACGCGGCAATAACTTTGCAATTTATAGAACAATTTTATATTTTTTGTTATATATTAACTGTCATCTCTTCCAAACAACTTAACCCTCTGCTGCCAACCCCGTGGTTTTGCAGGGTTAAGGAGAATCATTGTAAAATATCCAATACACGATTTTATGTTGTTACCTCCACTAAAACACTTCAGAACACTCCCACCTGTCATACATGTACATTGTCTGCTTGTTGAAATCATTATATGCAATTATTGACCTGTAATGCGGAGAACTCGGCAATAAAATTGTTTTGCTGAATATACTAACGAACGGGATCCCCAGGAAAATTTCGCTGAGCCCGGTAAATCGAACTTAATGCGTAAAATTTAGCCATTTGAAAGAGATACAAGCAGAATTTTAGGAATATGATCATCGCGGTTATGTTCCGGACATTACCCGCCCATAGTTTTTCGCTAAGCGTGATTCATTGCTGTACGCTAGGAACAAGATTCCGATTGTCGTTTCGAGAGATTACATTGATATTTCAAAGCAAGAAAATATAAAATTTGTTCATTTCATTAATGAATGTCTCAACGAGCTTAGAATCCAGCGCATCCCCTATCAACCCAGACGCCAACAACAAAGGTTCTTTTCAGAACCACCATAATTATTATAAAGAATAACTTGAAACATTCCCACATATTTCATTGAGTATCATTCGATTTGAATTACAAGTCAAACGAGTAGTCACGACACTCCGGTTATGTCTTAGACATTACCCACCCAGCTTTTATGGTTTTTATGGTGATAAAAGGTTTGGTTTTGAGTCCGCAGCTGCAAATTTCTTGCCAGATCATTAGTTTCCGGGTGAATTTTTCGACGAAAACAACCTTAAATTTGCTGGAGACTTCACCCCGTGCTGTGACCAGATAAAAAGATGGTTGGGTAATGTCTCAGACATAACCGGTGTGTCGTGACACTGCACTTAGGGTTGGCAATTGAAGTCTAATAGTGGCCCTTACACGATCAATACTGTTGTCAACTTCATTACTTTCAATTGCTGGGTTTGCTGAGGTAATGAACAGTCAAATACGATGGGCGATAGGCATAATTTTGTTGGGCGAGAGTTGTCCTACCGGAGTTGTAGAGCTAGATTTTCCGATGGGCTCCTCGTCAGAATCACTCACTACAATTACAGAGGAGACGAGTTATGTCACCCACTAAAACACTGCTTGAGGCCAACTGCAGCGGGCCGTGATTCTGAATGTGATATTCATTGTACGGTCCAGATATGCGCAAGCGTAGAGACTACGCGATCGCGTGTACCATCGCGAAGAGATCTAGCGTTTGTACGTGAACGTGTTCAATTACATGTGCGTTTATATGTCACGTGTGCTAACGTAAGTACGCGTGTATAAATTCTATTTTATAAACGTGTGCTTTTCGCATATTCGTGTTTTTGCAATGATCGCGCGCGCACCGCGATACCATTTTTGGTGTGCGGCTCAGATGCTAGAAGAAAGTGATATCTTCCATATCACTAGAATTCCCGGTCATGTTGGCATGGAACGTATTGTCCAGTAGATATGAGAGCTTTCTTTTTTTAATTGGTTCAATTGAAGGCATGGAGCTAGTCTGGTGATACTAAGGATAGAAACTTCCGGAAGTGACCGTTTCATGATCGCGCGAGTGGTGCGTTAATACTTGAAAACACGTTTGTAAGTTTATAGGTACTACAACATTTACTTAACTACCGAGGTGTTTTAATGTTGGCGAAATCACGGACGTAAGTATGTGGAGATGATTGCAATTGCATGGTCGCGATTGTGACCAGGTTTGTGTTATCGCGAATGCCACGAGCGTTTGTACGTTTGTACCTGTATGAGCATAGATAGAATATAGTATAGAGATACAGTAATAAAATGAATCCTACCATGCCAAATAAAGTGATTGATTAGAAGTGTATAAATTGACCGATACTATTTTGGTATACATGAGCAATGTAAAAGCAAACTAATAGAAGTACGAACGAAACAGACCAATGAAGTAGAATTGAAAAATACATGTAACATCCAATCAAACTACTTTAACTCGTCTAGAATTTCATCATGTTATGCTGACTGGGGATGGATGATTCACATGCGTCGGTAAATTAATTGTAACTTAATTTGTCCAAACCGATTTGCCCGAATGAATAGAATCGAATGCACAAACACCGGAAGGATTACCCACTATTCTATCATATACGCCAGTTCTGCATCCATTCCCTGGCCCCACTGTCACAAATATCTAGACGAACACATACAAAGATAGACATACGACTGGCACATAACAATTGTACACTAGTACTAAGAACTACAATTGTTACAAAACGACCACTAATAGGTTGCTAATTATAATCTATTTAATTAATTTAATTAACCGGTGCACGATGACGAAGTCGACCGATAAATGAACACAGGATGTTTGAGTATTGTCCACATCGTGAGTATTGTCCACCAACAATGCCATGTGTGAGCATTGTTCACCAACAATGCAATTAAACTGTGGAACAGTGTCTGCAAGCACGGCTCACAGCAAAAGACAATCCACGTCATCTCGCTTCCCATTATTCGGCATTTCACTACATAATTAGTTTATGGCTTAAGTCACGTGTCTTTACTGTCAAATATTTACCTATAAAAGAACGAACACCGGCGTAGTAGGTAAACATGCTGGATTTGGTAAGCGCGATTTAAAACTAGCGGAAATAACAAGTAAATGAGCAGTCAAATCGTATTGGAACATTAGGCCACTGTAGAATGAATTACACTGAATTGAGCATGCAATATACATTCCCGAAAGGAAATTCGGTTAAACCATTTTGTGCATTAAGGACATAAAGCCAAATTTAAATAAAGTAGGATTTTTGTGTTTCAAATTCATCTCGTCAGTAACTAGCACCAGCTTGGGGCCAAGTCTGACGACGTATCACACAAACACTGGTACCCAAATTAGCACTAGTTGGACACTATATCCTAACAGTGACACGACGTACATGACGCCTAAAGCAACTGGCAAGTCCCGACCGATGTCCCGGAAAACAAAGAAGGAAGCTGTGGTTTGCTGGTGAGAAAGCGAAAACAAACGCTTGTTTTTTGACTTCGGAACGAAACGCTTGACACTTCGCAATAGTCATTCCCGAAAGGAATAAATTGAATTACGCAAATTTGTGCATTAAGAGCAAAAAACCAAACTTAAAAAAAGTTAGTGTGTTCCGAATTCATCTCATCAGCAACCAGCACTAACTTAGGGCCAAGTTAAGAACAAATTCCATCCAATTTTTCACTTCCTGGAATTAATAAAATCGCTTTCTCGTCAGCAAACTACAGCTTCTGTGTTTGTTTCCCGGGACATCACACGGGACTTGCTAGTTGCTTTAGACGTCATATATGTCGTGGGACTGTTTCGATATAGTGTCCAACTAGTGATAAAAAACTGCAGATTTTTTAGAACCATATTTGATTTTTTATATTGTTAGCATATGGCCTACAATTAAATGTTTTAAAATAATTTGATATGTTGATATGCCAACTCCGTCATAAAAAATTATAAAAAAAACCATTTATAACAAACTCAGAAAATTTGGTGTAGTTTGTTTGAATAGAAATAAATAATTAAAAAAAGAGGATGAACGTTTAAATAAGGGACAGGCTGTGTACTGACTTGTTTTTAAGTTTCAAAAACCATGAAAGAGCTTTATTTTTTTTGCGGCATTTTAGGAAAATCTAATGAAACCTAATTTGATGGACAATATATTGTAAATAAAGAATGATTTTCAAATTCATCTCATCAGTAACTAATTGGTACCCTGTTGGCAATCAGAAGAATCCAAAAAGTCACACGTCTTGAGCGAAATGCGTAAACAACTGGCTGGCCCCTCGTTATATCTCGACCCTCATTTGCTCAGCGAAACCGAAATCTTGTTTTTGGCTTGCGAACCACACGCCTGACACTATGCAAAAGATTTTTCCTAAATAACTAGCTAGTTCTGACTGATGTTTCGGGAAGAAGAACAGACGCTCTGGTCGTTTGGTATGAAAGCGAAATTGAAATCGATATCTTGTTTTATATGCTTTAAATTTGGTTTAATCCCGTTTTGGAAAATCTTTGCGCAGTACCATATTTTGGTTCGTAAGCCAAAAACGTTTCGATTGTTTTCTTATCAGCAAACCATAGCTTCTGCGCTTGCTATGCTTGTTCGAGTGATTACGTAAAAGATGCGACTTTTTGGATTTGGTATCTAACTGGTTGCTTCCAACTGTTCTTTTTATGAAAAAGCTTTGCATATATCAAAAATGTTTGGGTCTTACGGATTTCATCCTATAATTAAAACTGTATTTGACTAAAATATTACAATATTACAGTAAAAAAGGACAGCGTTGTTCATTGTAAATGGTACAGCTTTGATTAATTAGCTTATCTAATTGCAATTATCATTCGATCAATTTGGTATCTGCTCAATACAAAATATTTTTGCATGCATGCAGCTTCATGAATTTGCCTTAAGCCACCTGTCCCGCAGGCAAACACTAACAAATTGAATAAGATCGAATCAATAATAATGCTCAGCCATTCGGACAATGTGATACCATCACACACACGATGTTTTATGCCTTAATTATAAAGGCTTATGGAGCCCTTCGCGTCAAACAATTTCGATGAACAATTTAAATTGCAAAAAAAAGTCAGCTGCTACACGGGTAAAGTGCGAATTTTCTTTATCAACAATTCAGTTATCGTTAATTTGCCGAAAACTTGTCAATATGATGGCGCGTTTTCTCGCTCATAAACACAGGCCTCACCCGAAATTACGTCAACTATGTTACAAATAACCTGAACAGCCGCCGTGAGACCCGTCTGTGTTTGCGAACCGTTGTTTCCTAACAGCACTGAAATTTTATTTTTATGAATATTATATGTATGCACTCATCGAATGGTTATTCAAATTTAAATGCGCTATTCATCCACTGTACTGCCACAAAGAAGCAAAGTATATTATTTGCGAAAAATGTGTCGCACAAGTTTTCACCTCGCTGCGATGCTCTGCAAGCTGGCCGTTCCGCTACCTACCTAACCAACATCCGGCATGAAATGAGTACTGGTAGGTACTGAGGCAAGCGCAATCAATGCGCGCGCCCATAAGCGGTATGTGCTGCCCTCAAACCTTCCATCAAACTGGGGTGAGTCTCGAGTCAAGCCTCTGCCCGGTCGCAAAGGTGTCGTTTTCTCCCCGCGGGAACACGAGGAACCCTGCCACAGTATAGTAGCCCGCGGCGGGAAAAGGTGTCACACACTGCCACCACCATTCCACCTCGCGAGAAACGGTGACCAAATTAAACTCGGTAGCAATTTACCATGCAAAGCCGCGCGACAGAAAAATGTTATCTGATTCAATTATAAAATAAAATGTGTAGGTACAACAAGAACATATGCGCGCTAGGTCCGCAACAGGAGGTGCCCCGGCTTGGTTTGGTTCGACGCGGCGAACAGAGTGCCGCTTGCCATTCCGAGCCCATCGTGGAACAAAGGTTGCAACGTGGTCAAGTACTTGCTGTGAATCTTCAAAGAAAGTTTACAAATTTTTCACCACTTTGGCTGTCAGGTCTTCCAGCGGTACCGAACACCTTACCGTTGCCGCGAACGGATTTGATGGCTTTCCGAGAAACATCTACATTCAAATTTTATGCCTCACACTTATGGTAACTACGGTTCGGTGGGGAAGGGGAGAGAGGGTGACCGCAACGGTTCCGAGGATGGTGCTGAGTAGCAACAGTTTGCGTCTTTGTTTCGAATAAGCCTGAAGGTACTTACACCTAGAATTGAGACAGGCAACGGCAACAACAAATAAGTAGCACTAACGGTAGTTATGGGCGTGGGGCGTTCGACTGTTTGAATAATGTGGGATCTTACATTCGTCGCCGGTTTGGGACATTTCGTTGACAGACGCAGGTGATGCGGTGTCACTTATGGGGAATGGATTGGCATACCTTGGTTGATTCGTTGGAGATCATGTTTCGCCCAATGCAAGGTATTGTAGTCACTAGCTCGTGAAAGTTTATATCGACTATAGTGGAGACCCGATTTTATCAGCCCCCGATTTTATCTACCCCCGATTTTATCAACTTTTCGACCCGATTTTATCAGCTTCATATGAAAATTGATAGTTGGTAGTTTGATGGGCTCTAGCAGACAAAACAAGTTGAATTCGAGTAAATCCTTAATAATATTTTTCTTATCTTAGAGATCCGAAAAATACAAAAATAAAAATATTAATTTTTTTATAAATTTTGCGCTGTCGGACCCCCTTAAGAGGAACTTAAAATAAATAATCAGAAAAGGTTGCGAGGCTATATCTAAGGACCAAAGTAAAATATTTTAAGAGCTTCGGTTTATTAAAAAGAGAGAAAAATATATGTCCCGATTTTATTAATGTCCCTGTTTTATCAGCTTAAAATTCGCCATGGGGCTGATAAAAACGGGTCTTCACTGTATTTCCTTCAAATTTAGAGATACAGTGAAAAAATATAACACAAATTTTACAAATTTAGTACATTTATGGCACTATTGGTATTTCAATAAGTCTTATCAGCAAACAGAACCTCTTCTCTTGCAGAAAATCGAAATTCTGTGTTTCGACTTTTAGACTAGCGTCAATCTGGTGCCTGTTGTGAGGAGACGAAGTCGAAATGAAAAATTCTTGACTTATTATAGCGTTTTGTTACGAAGGCATAGCGAGTTCCGGGTACTATTCGTTCTTTTTTAAGAAGTTGGCAGACCTGAACGCAGGACTTAATATTCACCAGTTGAATCAAATATCCATTACAGAACTACGAAACATTAATCCACAGTAATAGTCAAATGCCGTCAACCTATGAGAGTTACAATGACCTAAGAACACATTGAACAATGAACGCAGCCTTTCTCCTAAATTATGATTCTATTCAAACAAAACATATTTCTCAGATATTCTACGCTTTCATTAAAACAGTTTTTAATTATGCATATATTATTGTAATAGTAATCGAAATTTTGTAGGATTTTTGATAGCATCCATCGAAGATTAATATCAAAATATTGAGTTGAATGGAAGCTATTCGGCTAAAAAAATCATCCGAGGCAGGATTGAAGCCTGCAACCTTTGGGTATCCGGCCCAATGCACTAGCTCTTATGCTATCCCTGTGCTATGATGACATTCCAGCAAGAACACATGATAATCGAATTGTACATTGTTAATAGAAACAATTAAACAAATAAAATATTTTAGATGCAGCTAGATTTAGTTTTGGCATTACTGTTGGAGATGTTGAACTATCACCACTGGCTCGTATACCATTCTATCTTCAGCATAAAAGAAATTATATACCAATATGTATATACAAGCGCACATCCTAACGCTAATGAACGGTGTCGTATCAAGAACAAGCTAGCCTACATTGATTGATACTGTAAGTTCAAATGATTCTATCATTTTTCAATGAGCTTAGGATCGAGTTCTGGTGGTTTAAATTCAAATATCGAAATTTTCATATGTTCTTCACATTTAACAATTTCTAATACGAGCCTGGCTCTTAAATTGAATATTTTTTCGGGTTCTCCCAATTTTAAACTCTCGGGTTTACGTCGGTTTCGAGTTTTCCAAAAAAAAATTATTATCCGGCTCGGATATTTTCAATTTTATTCGGGTTTTCGATGATGATAATGTCGGGCTCATCGAAAACAAATGTGAAACAAATGTACGGCATCGCGATGGAAATTTTGTTTCGTTTTTTCAAAAACCATTTCTTTTCTTTATTTTATAATCGTAAAAATATCATGCTGAAAGAGGGGATGGGGAATCATTTCCCCCATTCATCAAATCAGTACACAACAAAACACTTACCCTATGCCAGGAACGCGACGCTTTTGCTGCGCGACGACCACTTGATTGGGGTCTGCCACTGGAATACAAGAAAAGAAAAAAACGGTTATGTTACGTATGAAGATACAACACGAAAATATGTATTGATTTACAATCCTTTCGTCACAAAATAATACAGGTTGGAGACACGAGATTGAACTTTAGGGTCCTTAAAGCTTTTAAACTTTTAGTCTGATAAATATTATTATCTAACGAGGTTTACTCAAAAATATTCTACAAATTTGTTGTTACAATGCACGGTTTACATCCTTACTTTGCAATTATACAACTCAAAATCACTCAAAACAATCACATACAGGTCAGTTACCAAAAACGTGATTTGATTCACTGGGGAGTCAATGTAAAGTAACCTGAACAGCAATCCGCCACCAATGCACTGTGGGCCAAAATGCAAATTTAGCAAGAAGTTATGCTCTTTTTCGTAAAAACAAAATATTTTTTTACTCCTAATATCACTGATTAAGACAAACGAAACATAATTTTGTATACATGTAAGTTATAATTGAGGTAAATGACAAATTTTTTTAAAATATTTATTTCAAAACATCAATTTTAGAAAAAAAAAATGCATTAGAAGAAAAAATTTCGACTTCAAAAACTCCACAGATCATTTTAAGGACACGTTAAAAATGAAAAATGAATAAACAGCAAATTTCTTTGAGAGTTGCCCTGCTGGAGCTGTAGAGCTAGATTCTCGGAAGGGCTCCCCATCAGAATCACACACTACAATTGCAGACGAGACGGGTAATGCCACCAACTAAAACACTGTTTAGAGAAAATTGCAGCGAGCCGTGATTCTGAACGTAATATTCATTGTATGATTCAGATATGTGTGGGCGGAGGGACCCCGCGGTCGCGTGTATCATCGCGACGGGCGCAAGCGTTTGTATGTTAACGTGTTCGATCGCGCGTACTAACTTGTAGGTAGCTTCGCGTGTATAAATTCTATTTTATAACCGTGTGTCTTCCGCATATTCGCGTGTCGTCTTAGATGATCGCAAGCGGCCGCGAATCATTTTTGGTGTACGGATCAGATGCTAGAAGAAAGTGAGATTATCCATATCACTAGAGTTCCCGATTATGTCGCCATGGAAGGTGTTGTTTAATGGATATGAGCATTATTTTTAGATTGGTCCAACTGAATGTATGGACCAAAGCTGCTGGGACGGAGAGTAATGATTTCCGGCGTGACCGATTCACGAGAACACGGACGTTTTAGACCGCATTTGAAACTTCGTAAGCGCTAAAACGTTTACCTTATTACCGGGGTGTTATCAAGTATGCGTACCAGGTTTGTGTTATCACGAAGGCCACAAGCGTTTGTACGTTTGCGTCTATGTGAGTATAGATATATTATAAAGATACAATAATAAAAGGGATTATAACATGCCGAATAAAGCAAAAAGATGCAAAGAAATTGATTAGAAGTGTATAAATTGACCGACTATGTTGGTACACATCAGTAATGGAAAAGCAAACTAATAGAAGTAGAATAGAAAAACACATGTAACAAACAATCAACCTACTTTAACTCGTCTAAATGCAGCAAATATTGTTTATTTACCATTAGCAACAATTGTATTCTGTTAGAATTTCATCATGTTGACCGGGAATGGATGATTCACGTGCGTCGGTAAATTAATTGTACCTAAATTTATCCAATCCGACCTTCCCGAATAATTAGAATCGAATACACAACTTGAACACCGGAAAAACTATACTTGTATTAAATTCGTTTATTTGAAAAGGCACGTACATTAGCAGTTTATTTGAAAAGGTACGTACATTGGACACACAATGACCCCCACTGTTAGCCCCGTCCACCAACACCAACTGCCATTAAACTGTGCAACAATGTCATCAAACACGGCCCACATCGATCCGCCAGCCAGCCATGTCAGCGCGCTCAGGCTAGTAGTTGGGCGTTAGTATGGGCTAGCGCAGTGTACGAAAAAAACGCTTTTAATCCACCTAACAGTGTGATGAGACATTTCTTATAACTCTTATCACTCTCTTCGGATATTATATCGTTTGAGAACTTTTAGAACTTGATGCTTCGCGATGTTTTTGATAACACATACTACATGGGATAGTGGCAGGACTCAGAGAATTGCTCAAATCAGCATAGGACAACATCAGTGCTAGAAATCTCAAACTAAATCAATGGGAAAGCGAAAAAATGGCCAATAAAATAGACATACAAACGAATTATTGCTAATGCTCTGTTAATAAAATATCTAAATTCCTCAATAAATGCATTGTGGTGGGAAAACTGAATTTTCCTAAAGGGGTTATGTATATTGTACTGAGCCAAAAAATTGATTTTTTTAATCGATTTGAAGTTTATACTTTACTCAAATTTACAACGCGACTGAGAACTAAGAAATCAACGCTTTTTCTTGAAAAAAGCGATAGTAGCAGTGATACCATTCAAAGAAAATCAACAGTGAATATTTCCAGACTTGGTTTTATTTCCTATTTAAGAACTATTGTGTTTTTACATCCTAGATTGCATGATTCAGTGATCGAAACCCAAAACTTCATAAAGTATTTGAAATTATTAAATTAAAATTTGTGTTTGCTATTGAAATTGACAAAATGATAGTATATATAGAATATAGTCCCTTTGGCGTTGGTTAATTTTTCGGTCCCACCTATCAGCATTGAAGTATCGCCCTTACGTTTTTTTACAATACCAATTTAACAATTTGTGGGAGTTTGGTGAAAATCGATCTTACTATCCAAACGGCATAATTCCGAAACCGTAATTTTTGAAGTTTTAAAATTATGCAGAATTAATTTTTCAGACAATAGTAACAGAGTTCGTGTCTTTAGCAAATTTGTTGAGACTTTATTGTAGTCATGAATATTAACCTGAGAAAATTCACCATAAATACTTCTTGGACGATATACCGTCAAAATTACTTTATCAAACGATGCGCTGTTCGTTAGTAAAACTCATCGAAGATACTAAACCTCCGAAATTGGCGGTTTCAAAATGATGCTATCTTGACCTTAAATTATTGTTTTGGAACATTTGACCTACACATATAATTGGTCATACAACAAAAATCAAATTCTCATCAAAATCGACCAGGACCTGCTAGAGTCGAATGGAAATCGTCATTTTTCATAAATTTCGCTCTACATTCGGAAAGTGTTATCCTCGTTATTAATCATATTACGTTTTCGCCTCAACTCGACGCATTCCCAAAATAAAAACCTATTTTGATCCACCTAGTGGTGCAATTGGGCTTTTCTCATTTGTCCAGACTACGATTCCATGGCTGGTTATGTTCAATACTATGGTGGAAATGAATATTACATGTTCAGTACGATTTGCACATACAAACAATGGATCGACAGCCACGATCTTGAGATACTATGTGATACTGAAACATCGCTTGACCGCCGCTGGTTTCAAGCGATGTTTCAGTATCACATAGTAAGATCCGGGAGGTCCGGGTCCTGCCGAAAATTTTCAACTTGTTAAGAAATTTTAAACTAGTTTTAATTTTAAAACAGTAACCCCTCACTGCATACTCCCTCCGGGCCGGTATGATTGACGATTTTTAGAGTGATTGCATAACCTTTCTATATGAGAAAGGCAAAAAAGTCCAAAAAATCAATTTTTTTCAAACATTATTTTTTCGAGTTTATATCAAATCTCAATGGTTCATGCATTATAAAGTCATTTGGCATCAAAAATACAAATTTGATTTTGAAAATTTTTCATTTCAGTTTATATGGGAATTTGCTGTGTGATTGCACTCTTCAACTCCTAACTCCGGAACCGGAAGTCCAATCAATAAAAAAAATCAATTGCAGCCGATGGGAAGGTTGTACCTTTCATTTGAGACTAACTTTGTGCAAATCGATCCAGCCATCTCTGATTAACAGAGGTCATATTTTTTTTCCACATACACACATACACACACATGCATACATACACACATACATTCTCCTATCTCGATGAACTGAGTCGATTGGCATATGACACTCGGCCCTCCCGGTCGGGAATAGATTGACGAATTTTAGAGTGAATGAGAAAGGCAAAAACATTTTTAGCAAATGTTTCATAGACATTAAATCAATTTTTACTTCGCTTTCTATTAAATAAAGACCCTCATTACAGTACATCTCTACAAAAGCGAGCTCAATTTGAAAAGAAATCTGAGGATTATGATTGATTACAGAACTCTGGAATTTTCTATTGGAATGATTTCAGGCAGGAATTTGATATTGATGATATTAGGCAACTGTGAAATCAAGACCAATAGATCAATTACATATCAGGACCCCATTCTGACAATTTATCCAAAGTCCTCATGATGTTTACAACAACAGGTTATCAATGTACGGATCAGATAATTGTTATTGTAATACTGAATTAAATCAGTCTGCATCAATAAATTTTCAATTGCAATCCAATATATTTTTTGGGTGTGGTAGGGAGGGAAGTTGTTAAACCCCAAAACCTTCTCTTGGCTACGCCGTTGCTTGGAGTTATTTACTTCACTTTCATTTTCCGATATGTTTCCGATCGATCCGTTGGTTATAAGTTAGAAAAATTGCAGTTAGACGGTTCGTACAAATGAACATTTTTGCACTGATAAGGTATCAAGTTCCTTCCAGACAACTTGGAAGTGTTCGGTGATTATTTCTAGCGGTTGTAGATAGAAAAATGAAATACAAAATTCTTTTTATTGTAATAATGTTTGGCTTATTTCAATGGATTATTACTATATTGAACAATAAATGGGCGACAAAAGGTAATCCACAAACAACAAGCCATAACTTTTAAAGTATTCAAAATAGATATTTTATGTCTTCAGTAAAGTTATTCGCAAAAGTAAGAGCTACAAATTTGCTGAAGGCATCATTTCGATATAACCACTTCCAAGAAAATTTGTGATAATATCTCACTCATAGGGAGATTAATCAGTAAAAGCACAATACCAAAAGAAAGGGCGTATTGCCTCCATTATATTCTCCGAAGATACTATTGACCTAAAATAAGCCGTTTTGGCGTTAATAATAGATTACATGTTTTTGGTCATATTTCTGGCAATGGGAAATGATAAAAATCTTTCGTCCGCATTCAATGTTAAATATCTCTTTTGATAATGGTCCGATTTCAACAATCTATAGCTTGTTTGAAAGGTATTCGTTGAAGCTGTCTAAAAACATATAAAGTGTTAATCTATGTTGTCAATTTCGGCAGATAATTTAAAAAAACTGCAAAAAACGCCATTTTTACACATTCAAACATTCATATCTTGGAAACTAAACATCAGAATCAAAAACAAATTAATAGCGTTCATACTGTTTTTTAGTTCTTTCATTTAAAATTGGTTTGGATAAGATCGGTTCAGCCATTGCTGAGAAACACGAATGAGAATTTGTCCGTTACATACACACACACAGACACACACACACACACACACACACACAGACATTGTCCCAAATCGTCGAGCTGAGTCGATTGGTATATAAGACTCGGCCCTCCGGGCCTCGGAAAAAATCTTGAAAGTTTGAGCGAATTCTATACATTTCTTTTATAAGAAATGTAAAACAAACCATTAAAAGGGCCCATAAGCCCTCTCGGTCTCCACGATGCGCCACTATCGAGGTGCAATGCAATAATCATCTTAAAGCAAAAGTCTGTCAGAGGTTCTGTGGCACTGATGCATGCAATATGCTTGATGATGTTCGCAATACCGTCAAACCCCTCAACCTAGGGGAGGAAATTTGGTGCCAATAAGTGATTTTAAGAACTAAGTTCCGATTCCTCAGGTTATTGGAAATCTGCATGCTCATTAGGGCATTTCAGATTTTTTTTAATGCTCGAAGGCCCCCCCCCCTCTCATATTGTGAGAGATACTTCCGTTCCTAGAAAAATACAGGAACGTGGCGTACAGGGTAATTTTGGCCCCAAAGTCCCCTATTTTTAATAATTTTTCTGCTCCGTGATGCAAATCGTACATATTGCAGTTTTTCTAATGTGAAAAAATCTCAGAAATCGAATGGAACCATTTTTACCTTTGTCCGCATACGAGAAGTTGGGGTTATAGCGCATTTTATCATTCATATTACATTTTATCATTTTCTCGTGCATATATCTCCTTTATTCTTCACTCAATTTTAATAAATTGTACCTTGTTGAACGTGGAAAATCCTTAACAAAATAAAAATAGATTAGTTACCGGTAAAATTCAGAAACATCAAATAATCTGACATACAGTCTCGATTTCACATTTTGATCATAAAATCGCACATATTAACTCCGTTTAACAACAAAATTCTTATTAAATTTACTACTTTTAGAGTAAATTACACTTGGAGATCACATGAGAAAAGTTTCCATCCGGGAAAAATAGGGGAAGTAGAGGTATCAGGACATTTAATGAAAAAAATGTGATTCGTAGAGTTAATGTAAAAAAATGATGTTTCTGAATTTTACCGGTAACGAATCTATTTTTTGCTGCATTCCTAAGAATTTTCCACGTTCAACAAGGTGCAATTTATTAAAATTGATTTAAGAATAATAGAGATATATGCACGAGAAAATGATAAAATTTAATATGAATGATAAAAGGCCCTATAACCCCAACTTCTCGTATTCGCACAAAGGTCAAAAAGATTCCATTCGATTTCTGAGATTTTTTCACATTATAAAAATTACAAAATAAGTATGATTTGCATTACGGAGCAGAAAAATAGGAGATTTTGGGGCCAAAATGACTAAGTACTCCACTTTCCCGTATTTTTAGAAACAGGAATATCTCCATTCAAATACTAAGGTTATTTCCTTTAAAAAGAAGTATAAATTGTAATTTTCCATTTGCTACTTCAAAAGTTATAGCATTTAATATATTTTCCTCCATATTTTCCCATTATACCAATTTCACAAATTTCAAGCGAGGTGGGTGGGAGTCTAGAATTGTTCAAATAATGTGAAATTTGGCATCTGAGCTTACTTTGACATTTATCACAATATGAGAGGGGACCTTTGAGGATTCAAAAAAAAAAATTTTGCGATGCCCTAATGCTCATAGTATTCAACTTCCTAAATGCAGCCAGTTTCGAGATATTTTAAATTTTGTTTACACAAAAAGAGTTAATTCGTGATATACGTCATTTTTATAAGTTATCCACGTTTTTTCCTCAACGATCACAGGTATTTTATAGAAAACATGAAAATATGTAACTCATATAGCGCTATTGTATCACGGAGAAGCTATCGATATAAAAGTTTTTCTAACAACAGTTTCAATACAATTTTTGAAATTCACACTACTCGGAAGAAAAAATACAATTTTCATATTACATATCATTTTAAATGTCATTTACACTCAGAATGTTCATCACAAAAATCTTCCAAAAGGTTGTCATTTTCAAGATAGGGGAGGCTGGGGCTCATTGGTGGTATTTATTTTTACAGGTTTGATTTAGGTATATCGCGCAAAATATAACGCGTTGCATAAAGAGACAGACTGTTGGCAACGTTCCTAAAGTTACTTTTTTCCACTTAGGGTAAATTGTTTTAAACCCCATTGCACGTTACGGGAGTCAAACATATAACTAAATTAGTTATGGAATTAGCGCTTAAATTTCGTCTCATTAGAATCCGACACTAACTTAGTGACAGAACTAAGCTAGCGCCGGATTGACGCTAGCTTCAAAAAATTTATGTGATTTCTTTATCCTCGCTTAGCGCCTAAGCCAGGTTTAAACGTACTGGTGAACCTGGTTCAAAAGTTAAGCGAGGGTGAAGAAATCGGCCCTAAGCCTGCGTGATATCCCGCAAGAAAAGGAATTCTGATTAAGCTGATGTGAATTAATTACGTCGAAACTTGGTTTGGTTTAGCAAACCAATGCAATATACACTATGCTATATTTCTCCGTAGTGGAGCGTCAATCCGGCGCTAGCCTAGTGCTGTCACTAAGTTAGTGTTGGATTCTGATGAGACGAAATCGAAATGCAAATTTCATAACTAATTAAATAAAAGTGTTTGATGAAATGCCTTTATTTTCGTAGACATAAATATGTCGGAACCTCGTTAATGGATACCGCGTAAATTAAAAAAATCCGCGTAAATGAAAACCGCATAAATTTCAAAAACCTCGTATGTTTCCAAATCCGCGTAAATGAAAACCGCGTAAATTTCAAAATCAACGCAAATGAAAACCACGTAAATTTCAAAATCCGCGTAAAAAGCGCTTAAAAAACCTGAGTGTATTATAAAATTAGTATGTATTTGTTTTTTGAAGTTTCGTTTCCCTACAGCTTCTTCTCAGAAATGAGTGCAATGCAACCAAGGGGTTTTCAAGTTAAGCTTTTTTTTTAAAATATGTCAAAAAATATATACACTCTTTCCGAAACTTAGTCTGAGGTCCTCATCTTTCATATCGCAGACATGTGGCCAATTTCGTCAAAATCGAATAGGGTCGTGCCTACCAGTTATCAGTATATATTGGCTCAAATGGAACGTTCCCCGTATGTAGTAGGGGATTTGTACTTTATCGTGACATCTCATCATTTCATGAGCGGAAGGAAAGAAGAAGAAGAAGAAGGAGGGAGGAAGTAGAATTGGAAGGGTGGAAAAAATAACAGCACAGAAATAAACAGCAGGTATATTGAACTCACTAGTAGTAGGGCTAAAGTTCCTTACCACATTGGATAAGAAACTTAAGTATGTCCCTGAGTTTCAGTCGTCCAAACATGGTGTCGTTTATGTAAGAAAGGCCAAAAATACGAAGTCGCAATTGCGTTACTGCTGGGCAGTTGCGTATCAGATGATATGAGGTTCAGTAGTCGAATTCACAAAGATCACATGAAAATGACTCCGCGCGCTGAATAGTCACCATGAGGTAATTGAGTTTGCAGTGACCGGTTAAAGCCCTGGTCGGCACACTGCAGTTAACAGATTTGGCACGGAATTGCTCAACGTCAATTATGAAAAATGTATCCTATTAACTGTTAAGCCAGCTGTTTATTTATTTAAACTGTTTTACTGTGTCTTCATAGAGACTTCACAGTAATAATCGAACATAACACAACTGGTTAGTTAGACTAGAAGGCCAAGTTAGGTTAAATGGCATTCAAAATTGTTAACAAACTTAGTGTGTTTCCCAGATTGAGACAAAAAATAAAAAGGTAGAATAATAATATGTACAGATACACGCAATACTCTAAATAAAAAGCAAACCCTTTCTATTAAAATTTGTGCACAATACAACCCTACTAAATACTAAGAATTCTCTCTGACTGTGACTCAAACATACCATGAACGGCTCATGAGACATTTGCTAGACCACAAACCAGGGCACTTGCTTCAATTGGTGTCTTTAAAGAACTGTACACTTTAATCGAAAACGAACTATAGTGAATAGATACCCTAAGTTGGACACCCAATCAGTTCAGGCAAAACAGTAGAATAAGAAAAAGGTGCAACAGAGATTGACAAATCACGGTGTCCACGGTGATGTTTTTGTTTCGCCCACACGGGACACATCAAAAGCCACGAATGCCGCTTGCAATCCTTTAAACCTATAGAGGAGTTACAAAATATCATAGCTTATCGTAGGCAAGGGAAAGGTATTTCCACTCTTGGGCTCTAGCTTGGTCCAGTCACTTCAGCTGTGCATTTACATGCGGATTAATTCGCATCGGTTAACATATTAAAATCGTTATTTGCCGTTGAAGTAGAGTTGACTCAGATGGCGAATATAATTTTGATAGCAAAGCAGAAAGTTTGTACGTTTCCACATAAACCGTTTCTTAAATTCATTATTTTCCTTTTTACACACCATTCATCATTCGTCTCTAAGAAATCGGTAAAGAACTGCCATCGAAAATCATCATAAATGGGGAATGAATGTTTTCAAATTAACGACGTTAATCCTCTAAGATACATTATGATTATTGACACCCAATAATTGGACAACGATGCGCTAAAAAAGCAATATTGAACGAAAGGGAATACAGACTAGATTTTATCTTCGCCCTGTTTCAGTAGTCCTGCACCGTGTTAAAGTCGTCCAACGTTTCGATCGGGTCATTTAATTTTCTTATTCTTAAATGTACAACATAAATTTCATTAATCAGAATCCTTACAAGTACACATCTCGAATCCATAAAATCCGTAATTCCACATTGCTGAAGATTTGCTGCTGCTCCGAGCCGAGTACAAACGAATACAAATCCAAAAGAGACTCCGTGTTGTGCACCAACCACCAGTATAATCCTTTCTTTCCGGAAAACACCTTAACGCTCGCCACGAATTTACGAAAATCCAAACGAAGAAAATGAGAAAACTTATCACAATCACAGTACTCGTCGCAGTGCACTGTTGCGAACAGGAGGCGAGAAAACCACAGCCACAAAGCCACCCTTCTCGGGGCTAATTAAAAGTGACTCGCCTGAACCTGACGTAATAAACACCGTCTACCGAGCCAGGGCCTCTTCGCAGTTCCTGTGGGTTTAGGCACCAACTTCGAAAATCTACGGCTCCTCGGAACGAGGCCCAACGGGGCTTCCAAAGATAAGACGAAGATGAATCCTTTCAGAAGACTGCTGGTCTGGCTACCAGTTGGAATTCAGGAGATGAAATTGGACAGATAAGGCTCTCGCATTCTCATCGTCATCATTATCCCTCCGAAACCAGCAGCGGCGGGCTCGACACCGAACGAATGAGTTGGTTCTGTCCCTGCTGATCACCACTCACTCTCAGCTGCTGGATGCTCTCCAGAGCATCTACCACCTATCCAGCTATCATCAGATCCGTCCAACACCTTAAAGTTCCGACTTTTAGCATCGCTGTTATTGCTGTTGTCACTCCGAATATTACTGCACATTCAACTCTCATGAAATGCGCATGATCCTCACGCGGAGCATCAACATTTTCGGAACAACGTCGTCGCCTCCACCGCCACAAATTCACCGCTCAGTTCACCTGCCAGCTGTGGACATCCCGATACCAGAGCCCGTGGCCGGAGTACGAACTCGTACAGAGTATGGCACTGGCGGAACAGCTACGATGCCAAAGACGATGGCAACGACGACGACGACGACGGTTGATTAGATTAGGTCTATTAGTATGCAAACGTTGTGCACTTGAATCCCCTTGCCGCTCCTTAACACCATCGAAGCAGCAACGCCATCCAACCAACCCACCTTACATCAAAAACCTTACCAGCAGCAGCAGAGGACCTTCTTTCCCGCTAGCATGCACACAGATCGATACGTATCCCCCGGAACGGAATGCAAATTGTGTGCACAGGCTGGAACCAGCAACGACCACCGCAGGAAAAAAAAGAAAAGTCGCACACAAATTTGGATCCAAGCCGCTACGGATAATCCTATACGTGGAGTTCTATTGTTTTTTTTTATTTCGAGTCAGTCTGCTTTGGGACACATTTTCAATTACTCTCTTTCGAAGTTTCTATCTATGGAAATTACTTTCCGGTGACTGGTCCAGCAAACGTAGGCCAACGAGCAAAACTGTCAAACTAGTAACACCGGATCGGAATGGGAATGAGAAGATTTTCATGGTTTATGTTGCAGTTCGATTCATTTTCCACCGAGTAACTCTCGACGGTACCCAGCGCCTGTGAATAGTTCGTATAATTTAGACCAAATGGGGCTACCGTGTCCGGGACAACTGTACGCCACTTTTCGTCCAAATTGATGAATATTGGTTTTGATTATAAAGATTAAATTTTGCAATGCTTTGAGATTCTAGCAATAGGTCGTGTTGTTGCGTCATTTAATGTAAGTCATTGTATTGAAAATTTGATCTACAGAGACTTCTTGACCATTGACTAAAGACTATCGAACAAAGACCGAAAGGCTAATTAAAGCCTTTTACATTTTTATATGAAAATAACGGTACTTTAAACTCGCCACATTTCCATTGTTTCCTGCATTATCATAAGCCAACCAAGGTTTGAAAATTTGTTATCTGTTGAATTTCTAGACTTTACCGCAATTTTACCAAATTATCCGTAGTTTCAAAGAAACTTTTTTTCCAAATTATCCGTAGTTTCAAAGAAACTTTTAAAATAATTTGAACATTTGATTATTCCAAAGTTAACGAATACTTGTTGTCAGTTGTCTGCTACTACGATTTCCCGAGTCAGAGCTATAAGAGAGCGGAGTTTTCTGCTCTTGCAACTAAGATATGTTCGATCTATTTAATATGCATTTTCTCAAGAACAACAGAACCATTATTTTCATTCCTGTCATCATGAAGAAAGTTGACAAAAAGATCCACTCTTGTCAAATACCACAGTGGTGGATCGAGTATTCCCGAGGTTTAAATGGAGCTTAGGCTTACGGAAATCGCCTTCATCCAACTCCACCACGTTATACACTCTGAACTAATATTGTGCATTATGCATAAATAAATTCGACATGTGTACGTTAGGCATAATGAACATTAAAACATGAATACATTAGCCATAATTAAGCTGACCAACCCTAGCGGAAAAATCCGTACACCTTTCATCAACGAAGCGTAATCGTTCACCACGCCAAGCACACGGTTCGCATAGTAAAAAAAAATTAGTCTAAATTTGTGTTTTTGCCTTTCTCATATAGAAAGGTTATGCAATCACTCTGAAAAACGTCAACCTAATCCCGGCCCGGAGGGCCGGGTGTCATATCCCATTCGACTCAGTTCGTCGAGATCGGAAAAAGTCTGTATGTGTGTGTGTATGTATGTATGTGTGTGTGTGTGTGTATGTGTGTGTGTATGTGTGTGTGTATGTGTGTGTATGTGTGTGTGTGTATGTATGTGCGTATGTGTCAAATAATGTCACTCATTTTTCTCAGAGATGGCTGGACCGATTTGCCCAAACTTAGTCTCAAATGAAAGGTGCAACCTTCCCATCGGCTGCTATTGAATTTTGGATCGATCGGAATTCTGGTTCCGGAATTACGGGTTTCAGAGTACGGCCACACAGAAATTTCTCATATAAACTATAGGAAAAATTAAAAATAGAATTTTTATTTTTGATGCTAAATGTGTTCAAGGTGCATGAAACGTCGAGATTTGATGCAAACTCGAAAAAAAAATTTGACTACGATTCACTTTTTTGGATTTTGGCACATTTTTGCCTTTCTCATATAGAAAGGTTATGCAATCACTCTGAAAAACGTCAACCTAATCCCGGCCCGGAGGGCCGGGTGTCATATCCCATTCGACTCAGTTCGTCGAGATCGGAAAAAGTCTGTATGTGTGTGTGTATGTATGTATGTGTGTGTATGTGTGTGTATGTGTGTGTATGTGTGTGTGTATGTGTGTGTGTGTATGTATGTGCGTATGTGTCAAATAATGTCACTCATTTTTCTCAGAGATGGCTGGACCGATTTGCCCAAACTTAGTCTCAAATGAAAGGTGCAACCTTCCCATCGGCTGCTATTGAATTTTGGATCGATCGGAATTCTGGTTCCGGAATTACGGGTTTCAGAGTACGGCCACACAGAAATTTCTCATATAAACTATAGGAAAAATTAAAAATAGAATTTTTATTTTTGATGCTAAATGTGTTCAAGGTGCATGAAACGTCGAGATTTGATGCAAACTCGAAAAAAAAATTTGACTACGATTCACTTTTTTGGATTTTGGCACATTTTTGCCTTTCTCATATAGAAAGGTTATGCAATCACTCTGAAAAACGTCAACCTAATCCCGGCCCGGAGGGCCGGGTGTCATATCCCATTCGACTCAGTTCGTCGAGATCGGAAAAAGTCTGTATGTGTGTGTGTATGTATGTATGTGTGTGTATGTGTGTGTGTATGTGTGTGTGTATGTGTGTGTGTATGTATGTGCGTATGTGTCAAATAATGTCACTCATTTTTCTCAGAGATGGCTGGACCGATTTGCCCAAACTTAGTCTCAAATGAAAGGTGCAACCTTCCCATCGGCTGCTATTGAATTTTGGATCGATCGGAATTCTGGTTCCGGAATTACGGGTTTCAGAGTACGGCCACACAGAAATTTCTCATATAAACTATAGGAAAAATTAAAAATAGAATTTTTATTTTTGATGCTAAATGTGTTCAAGGTGCATGAAACGTCGAGATTTGATGCAAACTCGAAAAAAAAATTTGACTACGATTCACTTTTTTGGATTTTGGCACATTTTTGCCTTTCTCATATAGAAAGGTTATGCAATCACTCTGAAAAACGTCAACCTAATAATTTTTTTTTCGACTCGTTTAGGGTTTCTGGATTTTAACAGAGGCGTAGTTGATGGTTTACGGAGAGGGGTTACACCCCCCCCCCCTCTACTGTTCGCGCCCCTCCTTTAAAAATCTCCTTAAATCACCCCTCAGACCACCACCCCATCCAGCCCTCATACCCCTCCCTTTCAACCCCGTCATCTTTAAACCACCACTGTATCACAAAGCATACCAATTTAAGCTGGGGAGTCGTTCGTTCATGGGACTTTCGCCCTCTTCACATACCCAGCCCCGCATGACAAAATGAGTTAGCAAGCAGATAACATTGATCTAATGATGATTAGGCTAATGGAGTATGATATTTTTTTGTTTCAAGTGTTTCACCGTCGACACGTAGCTCATCAAGTTCGTGGCTGGCATGCCATTGTGTATAAGTGCAAAGTGTACTAAGAATGTAATGGACATTTCCACAATTATGTTGAACATAAAAAGCCTCCGTGCCATAGTTTAGAGAAATGAGAAAGGCACAATTGCACCGCTAGGTGGATTAAAACAGGTTTTTTTGCTTCGACCAATAGAAACAGTAAGGGAGTATCCCCGGATGTGGGCCAGCCGCCACTTTCGATGTGTGCTTTTTGCTTGCGCTTAAAAATTTTACACAGCGTCAGTCCTTAATACAAACTAGTTTTTGAGATATCAGCCGAAAAGTGATTTTTAAAAGTTTAGTGACTGGTTTTTCCCATTGAATCATCGAACGACGGTGAGTAAAGAATGCATACAACTAAGTATTAAAGGGTGTACGGAATCAAATTGCATCACAAGAAAAGGTTCGTCAAAATTCCGATCGTTTTCAAACTTTCAGAGAATGAAATAAAACATAAGTACGAATTAATAAACTTTTTAAAGACGTACGTACCTTCCTCTTAACACTGCTCATAGGTTCTTGTGCAATGTTGGGGCCCTCAGTCTATTCTCAACCACCAAAGGCATCAGTCACAATACCAGTGTGCTCTCTGCTGGTACACAAGCCAGCGCAAAAAGATGCTTTTTTCTTGTGTGCATTGTCTCAAGAACAAAGGGAACCGTTATTATTATTCTTGTGTGGTGATCTATTAAGATGACTGAGTCTCACAGACAAAATGTGATGCTTAGGGCTAACACGGTGGCCATTGACTTCCGGTCTTTCCCCATAATACCGAGTATTGATAATGAGGAACATTTGCTTCATCCAGTTGGAGCACGTAAGACCCGCGCTGTGCTGATAACGTTCTACAAATTCGCCCAGGTCAAATGATTCATTTTGTAAAACAACTTGAAACACGTGTTGGATTGTGACACTGCTAAAATCAAGATCCCTGTGTATATGGATCACGGAAACGTTGAAGTCAAATTACATGATTTGGCACCACGTACTTGTACAATGGCCAATAAAAGATTCATGTGAAAGTGGAATCCATTAAGGAGGACACGTGGAGGAACTACTTTCCAGGTATTTCAAATGGCGTTTTGTGGTGAGAATGCAGGTAGAGCAACCCATTCCCTCCTACCTTACCCTGCAGTACAAAACAGAAGGAAATGATACCATTATACAGCGAACTCTATGTACATATAAAGGACAAACTAACACATACCAGTTCTGTGAACAAACGGCACATTACGGACAACCCGACCCAGAAACCGCTAAGAAAAGTTCATCTACAGAAAGAAATGCCAACACTCAGCCTCCAATATCATTCCATGAGCCACAAACGGTTGCCAAATTTGTGGCTGCTGTTCAAGCAATAATGACAACTGCGAAAGCCGCATCAAGTACGACAAACTCAATATCTATTACCATCAATGAGGGAACTACTAGCAATGACGGAGGGTTCACGCTCGTGACCCAAAAGGGAAAGAAGTTAGGAACAACACTTGATCGCGAACATCAAGGCAGTAACCCCGATGATGACCCGGACATGTGCGACGACGACAGAGATATGAATGACCCCCATAATACAGTTGACGTGAATGTAAATATTTCTCCGACACGAAAACGGATCTCCGCGCGCAATGGCAAGTCGCGCATACGGAATCGGATAGACTCTTAGTATTCATTGTTTATTCTTTTTATTTTTTACACCGTGTAAATATATAAAAAAACCACGTCTTCGTGAAGCTAACGCCTTGAGCCGTGTCAACTAAACGAATTTAAAAAAAAAAATGTTTCGGCCAACTAATTTTCGTATGGTAATCCATTTTTCCTCATTTCTGCGTTCGATTTCACTACCTAAGGATGCTTCTAGAGTGCCTGATTCATGATGGTCAAATATTTTCCAATTGGCCGCATTTCAGGTTGGATTGGATCTCACGAAATTGACACCTTTAGCCATACACACCTCCAGAACATCTTTAGAGTAACAGTGAACAGGGACAGTGAACGGAGAGATCTATCACAAGGAGTGGCTACAGAAGCGTTTACTTCCTCTGTTGAAGCGAATTTTCTTGCTGGATCTAACTTCGTGCCACTACTGAAATGTGATCTTAGCGTGGTACGAAGCCAACGGGGCCATTTTTGTACCCAAGGGTATGAACCAGCCCCCCCCCCCCCCAAGTACCGAAACTAAGGCCTATCGAAAAGTGCTGGGAAATTATGAAGCAGGTACTACGGAAGCATCCCAAGGAGGTCAAATCTGAGGAAGACATTAAGAAAAATGGGTTTCCGTACAGAAGAAGCTGCAATCAGATGTTGCACATGACCTAATAAATGGAGTAAGCCGTAAGGTGCGAGCGGATGGTTATGGAATTAAAGTTGAAAGAAATAAATATGCCAAAAAGCTTACTAATGGGTTTTATTTTATTGTCTGAAAGTTTGAAAAGGATCGCTCCAATAGGTAACTTTCTACAGTGTTTTTCCGTGATGTGGGACCCCCTTTATCTGTGTCCCCACAAAATTAATTGACTTTAAACACTACAGGGCATTACACTCGAATATTTGGTTTGGATGCTAGAGTTGTTTCATGAACATGTTTAATTTTTTATGATTGTTGTTCCCAATTTGTACCGATTTGTATTAAATATATCGATTGGAAGGCATACAGGCTCGACGTTAGACATACATGCGTTAGCAATAATGTACGTTAGACATAATGAATGATAGGCATAATTGACAAAAATAAAAATTATCGTTGTAGATTTATTGTAGACATTTTATCCTTAGGCTCGTTTTTTCGGTTTAGTAAAATCTATGCCATGGTACACCATCCTCTCGTATAGCTTTAACGAGAGACTGCAAAATGAAGAATACCATGCAATCAAGTTAACCCTTATAGGCGTAGAATTCCGTGTTATTGCCTTGGTAGGGCCGAAAGGAGCTTCATTTAAGTAAATGTTTTTGGCTCAAACACATTTCAAGCCAGTTGGATGTATACTGTTACAATTATAACCAAATATTGATTAATAATGCACAATAATGAATAACAAAAATACCATTCATGTTTTGAATTTGAAGACTTCAGTTGAAGAATTTAACCTGGTCGGCTATGAACAAACATTAATTTTCGGAACTTGTTTTGGACAGGTAAAGTACGCTACGGCTACGGATTTTCTGTAACACACACAGATTTCAATCTATTGGCAACAATTTTTGAAAAATTGACGGTCATAAAAATACAGTGTACACATCCTAAACTACTTCTACACAAATTTTCCCCAAAATTTGCAAACACGATAACTCAGGAACTAATCAACGAATTCAATTGATTTTTTAAAAGAAGCCTGTCGATGAACCACAGAAAACAGAATATTTTTTTATGCTTATTATTTTGAAGAAAAATGAGCGAATTTTACAGTAAAATATGAGATTTGTCGGTTTTCATGAAGCCATTTTCCGAAACTCGATTTTTTTCTATTTTTTTTTAGTTCATGGAGTCACTACAAGTCTAAACTTTACAAATCTTATTGGATTTCCTGTGTCAGACAATTTTATCAAGAGTTATCATGTTCGCCGCGGTGCTCCTCGACGTGGAAATGGTTGGACGTCTACACTTGGAACACTCGTATGTGTGGTCTGCGTGACTAAATTTTTTTTTCATGCGCAATGAATGTATAAATAAATCTAAACATTACACTAAAGATACATTGTTGCCTTGCCTTCAAAATCGTAAAACAAAATATCTTTTAGTTTGAGCACTTGATACCAGACGCCCCCCTTAAACTGAATTTTATCAAAAATCATTTTAGAAGCACCCATATGTGTCTATTCTTCGAATGAAAAATGATAAAATTTATCATTCTTCATTTCATGAGGTTTTTAAATCAAATATTTTCTTATTCGACGATTGCAACATGCATGTATGTAAGCATTTCTTAATGTAAATGTGTATTTTTCATACCTGAACACAAATGAGTTCACTCATGCTAAGCGTTCAGTTCTTTTATTAAAGCAAACATTTCTTCAAATTTTTACAGGAGAATAAAATGGTGATCGAGTTTGGCAGGCGCGCAGCGTATTTGTACAAGATCAAAAAAGTGCAAACATTCATGCTCTTACCACCCGACGCACAGTGGCGGATCTTCGAACAAAAGTCGGACAGAACCGAAAATGTACCTAATTTGGCTAAAAATCACAAGTTAAGCTAATTTTGAGGTACTGAGCTCATTTTTGATGTCAAAAGTCAAATATTAGATGCATTTTTCCATACAGTGTCATTAAACTATTGTTATGACAATGATCCCATTTTTCTGATAGATTTTCTGTTCTTGTTCATCAATATCAACAATATCATAAAAAATGAATAACACTACTTTGAATCCACTGTAAAACGTATTGGTTTGCTATAGATTGTGTAATTATCTTGCACAAAACACCATACGCCTCCATGTCAGTAACAAAACTTTAAAATCTCCTTAAACCCATTTGCGCATCTATGCGCAGAACGAGAAATATTCGAAAAGCAGAGGTAATTTCCCATAGAATGTATATTCCGAAATGTCTCGGCTGATTGTACAGAACACATCAGTTAAAAAAGTATTTTAGATTTAACCACCTCAAACATAATTAAACGAAAAAGTCATAGTTCCAACCAAACTTAGTAAAAATATTATAATAGCAACCCAAGCTCTTTCGTTTCCCTATAAAATGAAACTAGTTGTGCTGAAATCGAACCAAAATCAAAAGAGCAACAAGCATTTGAAGTGAACATAGAAATTGCAGTTTTATGAAATGAAAATCATTAAAAAGTCCGGACCATGCTGCGTTGAAACTGTAACGTATATATAACATATAACGTTTATATATCCAATCATCATAGAATTATTTTTTTAAGAGAGTGTTGTCCTACTGAAGCTGTAGAGCTAGGTTCTCGAAAGGGCTCCCGGTCAGAATCACATACTATAATTTGCAGACGAAGAGGCAATGGCGCCCAATAAAAAACTGCTTTAGACCAATTGTAGCGGGCCGTGATTCTGAATGTGATATTCGTTGTACGGTTCAGGTATGTGCGGGTGTAGAGACTTCGAGATATCGTGTATCATCGTGAAGGGCTCAAGCATTTATACGTTAACGTGTTCGATCGCGTGTGCGTTTGTATGTCGCGTGTGCTAACGTGTATGTAACTTCGCGTGTATAAATACTACATTAAAACCGTTTGCCTTTCGCATATTCGCGTGTGTTCTAGAATGATCGCACGCGGACCGTGAATCTGATACTTAATGTTTCGTGTACGGCTCAGATGCTAGAAGAAAGTGAGATCTTCCATATCACTAGAGTTCCCGGACATGTCGCCATGTCGTGTTGTCTAGTGGATATGAGCTTTATTTTTTTTATTGGTCCTACTGAATGTATGAAGATGCTAGGATAAAGGGTAATGGTTTCCGGACGTGACCGATTCATGATCGCGCCAACACGGACGTTTGTAGGTTCGCGTTTGAGACAGCGTTTGAAACTTCGTAAGTGCTAAAACGTTCACCTTATTACCGGTACCAAGTTTGCGCGATCGTGGGCATAGGTGTGCGTTGTTAATCGCGAAGGGCTTAAGCGTTCGTAGGTTAACGTGTTTGTCACGTGTGCTCGCGTGCATGTGACTTCGCGTGCACAAAACTGGATTTTGTAACAGTGTGGTCATTCCTATATACGCGTACGTTCTTGGATGATCACGCGGACCTTCATTCTGATAGTTAGTTTTCGGTGTATAATTCACATTCTGACAGAGAGTAGGTTACCCCATATCACTAGAGTCCCCAGTCATGTTGCCATGTAACGTGGTTTTCAGTGGATATGAGAGCTTTCTTTTTTAATTAGATCAATTGAAGGCATGGACCTAGCCTGCTGATATCAAGGATAGAAACATCCGGAAGTGATCGATTCATGATCGTGCGAGCGCGGGACTTTTTAGGTGAAATGAATCCGGGATCAGTTCGCGGTGTATAATAGAACCGCAAACAGCATCCCTAAATCTATGAATACAATTACGAATCAACAGAATTGACTATTGTTAATCAGGTTGGGTACTAGTTCACAGTTACCAAAAAGGAATTGATAATAATATAGCGGAAACCATGACTGACACTCCAATATCTTCAAGAATAGACGCGTTATGTAGGTGTTTCTGAAAAAAATTGAACACAATGCTTTGTAAAGCACATTATTTTTGTTCGCGGTCCCGTTTTCGCAACGTAAAAATTCATGAGTTCATGTAAAGTTACATCGATTAGACCAATTCATTCAGCAACGATGTCGCTACAGTCATTTTATTAGCGTACGAAAAATTGCTTAGTTACCAAAATTGCAATATTTTCAGAAGAAACGACATGTTTGATGAAAAAATTTAGTTTAATAACAGCAACGGGTTTTTCAAAAACCTTCGACCTACCATTCTTGACAAAGGATTAAGAAGATAAAATAGGAATTTAAAGTTTTCCTACCAACCATCTTACGATAAAAAACTAAGTGTCCAATTATAATCTAATTTCATAATACATTTGTGTAGGTAACACTAACTTCACTGGAATAAATAATAATCTTTAAACAGCTTAAAGCAATCAATAGCTTTCAATCGAAAACCCCGCTTCTCAAGTCGAACAAAACATCACAATAACAATCAAACCTACCACGTATGGCATTGCATTGAATACAATTAAAGCTAATTATCATTTCGCGCCACATAAACCGCCTTCACTGGGATCGCAAATACGACCCCAGCGTCGATGCAACAGTTCGATTTGAATTGAATTTTGGACTTGTGTTGGCATGACTCGACTCAATTGGTCCTCTGCCTCCGCTTCTCGCTTCCTTTTGCTGAACTAGCAACCATTTTGGTGTATCCAACCACTATCGCTTTCCACTCTCGGCAACCGAAACACTTTCACGACCTGCGACAAAACCGTGCACCCAAAATAGATCGGCCAACTCATTGTCGCAGCTATTCATTCGGCGGAACTTCAGACAAGCCACTAGTGGGTTTGTGAATGAAGTCCAAGTCTCTTTCCCCTGTTGGCAGTTTTGCGACGGCCGGCCATGCCGGAAATATGATTTCATATGCAGTTCAATATAGAGATGTTGATTGGACGTGTTTCCACGTTTTTACTATGACTACATTTTTTACCTACAGCTCCTTCGGTTCCTCCTCCTCCTTCACCCGTGGACGTGTCCAGACTGGCGCGTGACAACCGATTCTCGGCACTCGGTACTAGGTACGTATAGTGTTGTCCACGTCCACTCGTCCCATTCGTTCCAGTACACAGGGCACATGATTGGAATTATAATAAAAATTAGGTTGCTCGGGATTCCTTCCCCGATCTCACTGCAAAGCAGCATCAAGTAGTTGGTTGCTGCAGCCTTCATCAGCCTTCTATAATCAGGAGGGATGGCAAAAGTGCTCCTTCTCTCTCTCCATCTGCTCTCAGCTCAAGTCCGTGACGATTGAATTTGGCATGTACACGTATCATCATCCGGTTGAGGCAGCCTCTTAACCTCACATTGCGGTGGCGAGAGAACCGGTGCTAGAACGTTTTCGTTGGACCGACTTAGTTTATCTCACTTAATATGTGTGGCATGCTTTGTTTTTTTTTTTTGTTGTTGTTGTGGGAACGGGAACCCGTCGCGCGACCTGGCTTCGGGTACGTCACGATGCTCTCCTTTAAAAACCAGGCCTGAGCATACCCGGCACACGAGGGGGAGGAAAATTATCGATTTCATTAAATTTCCAGGCAGGAACGGGGCAGGATCATCATCAGCAATAGCACGATACCTACACGTTCCGGGGGGAAAAAATGCGAGAAGCGACCGCACGTTCCGATCCCGATGCAACGGCAGGTTCAACCTTTGCGGACGTGGTGAATCCAAACCGGGTAGACGGCGATGTCGAATCGAAATGTGGTTCAAGGTCAGGTACGGCAAGGTTCTTCCCTGCGCTACGCCGGCCGCGCCCCCAAACCGATAGCGATAGTTAGTTTGTTGGAAGTCAATTTTTATTTTGCTGTCATGCTTCACTCACATTCACATTCAGCACGCGGCCGCAGCGGATGGTCCACGTCCGCCGCGAAGTCTGGAACTGCGGTGGCGGCGGCAGCGGTTCGGTCAGGTCGATGGCGTGTATTCCGAAACGGAAGAATGAAAGCGAGAGCACATGCAACTCTTATTAATAGATATATGGGAAACGGTGGCGGCGGCGGATCGGCAGTGTCGTCAGACGGTGCGTGCATATGGACAATGTACGTGTAGTCACGCTTTCTCAAAACGGAACGGGTAGAACGGATTGATTTTTTTCATTCATATTACATATATTTGAACCAGAGACCTGGCTGGCACATTCGAGATTTGTGGAAACGTGGTGATGAGTACGGAGATATGACGTACCAGAATGCGTAGATAGTATGCCCCTGCAAAGGACACTGACCAGGCAGCTTGAAAAAAGGGCAGCATATACTCATTTGAGCTCGGAAATTTCTTGAAAAGTGTAGTAAGCAGCAAATTTTCAACCTGAACTCGGAAAAGTGTTATTTGTTGGTTGATATTCATCGAAATATTTCCCGAGTCTCAGCAGTCTTCTATGATTTACTAAGATCTTGGCGAAAAATGTGAATGCCGAGGCTATTTAAATCTCGGCAAAGATGCAAAAAGGCAGAGACTTAGATCGTCAAAAGGTGAGGTAGTATAGTGCTCACAAGTTTTCTATCTCATGCCGGCACGTCAATATAAGTCCATTGACGACATTTGGTCCTTCGACTTACGTCGACTGGGTGCTTTCAACCTTTTGCGTCAATAACTAATTGAAAGAAAATCAATGGTCATGGACAAAAAAAACCCATACCGTAAAATGTGGGCAGCTAGGAATTTGACAACAGTCTATTTTCTTTCTCCGGATAAAAGCAGCCCAGACGCGCGCCCTGTAGCGTCGGCGAGTTGAAGAATCTCAATCAAGAATTGATCCACTGGGTTCCCGCTCCCAAGTCATTTGAGACGACTGAAAATATACGTCATGGTGTATCTCCGTGCAGGAGACTGAATGTGTGGTGGGACCAAAGTATGCCAGTAGCGAACGGAGTTTCTTACTCTTGTTGCGTCAGGTGAATCTCTGACACAGTGGAGGTATGTTTATTCGCGAATCGTGGGATCCAAATGATTGCCATGCCCCTAATACCCAGGACATGCAACTGGCGATATTACTTATATTATGCTATATTTCACCCTAAGGAGGAAAATTTGGTAAAAACCAAAATTTCTCACTAGGGTGAAAATTTGTTGGTAAAAACCAGTCTTTGTACAGGAGGGCACAAATCCTTATTTCATACTATGTTGCGTTTCGGCTTCGCCTCATCAGAAACCGACACTAACACATTGTCGGAATAGATTAGCGCCGGCGTTTCGGCTGAGGCGAAGCTGAAACGCAACATAGTATGAAATAAGGATTTGTGCCCTCCTGTACAAAGACTGGTTTTTACCAACAAATTTTCACCCTAGTGAGAAATTTTGGTTTTTACCAAATTTTCCTCCTTAGGGTGAAATATAGCATAGTGCTTTCGCATAGGCCTGCTAAGCCAAGACAAGTTTCGGCTTCACTTGTGTCTCATCGGCATAAACAGAACTTCTGCTCGAACGGGACATCACGTTTGATCAGTCGTTTGATTGAAACACATAGTGTGTTTTAGTTTTAAGGGATTTGCGTCAAGCCGGCGCTAATCTATTCCGACAATGTGTTAGTGTCGGTTTCTGATGAGGCGAAGCCGAAACGCAACATAGTATGATATTACTTATAATTATAAGGTAACTTGTTTGGTATCTAATAGTTGCTGTAAAATACTTGCTGGCGATGAAATGTGTAGCACTATGATTGCCAAAGGCTATAATAACAATAGTATTGTCTCGAATGTCATTGCTCCGAATACTCCATCACCTTGAATGTTTGATTACTCCGAACTCATTACCCCGAATTCCCACAAAAATGAGTTTAGTCGTCCAAAGATTTTGATTTCAATAAAATGTTAATTACTATCTCAAGGCAAAGCCTTAATCGTGTTCCATTTTAGTGTCAACTATTCATTTTGTTAATATGCTGTTATCTTTGGTAACGGTACAGATTCTTGAGTTTCTTGCCTTCTATCCAAAAAAGTATTAAAGAATCAGAACTAAAAAAACAACAGTCTATGTACATATTTTTTCATTCCCTTTTGTCGTGATTAACGACTTACCTTTCAGTATAAGGGCCCTTTTCAAAATTTTGAAAGAAAAGTCGTGTGAGGTTTGGTACGTTTACATATTTTGTTGTATCACATGTAATTAATCAATTTTTTCGCCATTTTGTTGAAAATATCTTCAGCAATGTAGTATTCAATTTTAGTGTACTATTAACTAAAACACTGTGTTTTGAAAAATCTTTCGAAAACTATTCGGAATGCAAGAAATTTTTCAGCTTATCTCGGTCAAAGCCAACCTTGGTGGTGCACCAACCGAAACAACAACGATGCAAAGTTTTAAAAATAAGTCCGCTACAGATTTGTTTCTATTATCATTTGTATAGAGCTGTTTGGAGCGAACGGAGAAACTCTTCAATTGCCCTACTGCACAATACCGAGAAGGAAATCTTAGCGAGCTGTACCCGGCTGGTGGATGAATCAGTCGTTACGTGCTACTAGCAGAGGCAATTATTTTCATTTCTAATGGTTGGAAAGTAGCATACACAACGAGAAACCGGATTTTAAAACATCCGACCGAAGCTCGTTCGTGACTGGTTGCCACTAATTTCATGTACCGAGGCACAAATTTTGAACAGAAAGAATTGTGATTTTGGTTTATTTCTACCAGTCAACCAAGTCAGATAACAGGAGACAACATTTCAACATCGGGAGGGAAGGTGATTATTAGCATTTGGCCGGCTCCTGAATAATACACTAAGGTTTTTTTTAACACGGGGGACGTGTATCGTGTAAAAAACTGTGTAAAAAAACCGTGCAATAAGACCGCGTTAATTCCGAAAACAGTGCAAAAAACGCTTTTAATCCACCTAACAGTGTGATGAGACATTTCTTATAACTTATAACTCTTATCACTCTTCGGATATTATATCGTTTGAGAACATTTGATGCTTCGCGATGTTTTTGATAACACATACTACATGGGATAGTGGCAGGACTCAGAGAGTCACTCAAATCATCATAGGACAACATCAGTGCTAGAAATCTCAAACCAAATCAATGGGAAGGCGAAAAAATGGCCCATAAAATAGACATACAAACGAATTATTGCTAATGCTCTGTTAATAAAATATCTAAATTCCTCAATCAATGCATTGTGGTGGGAAAACTGATTTTTCTAAAGGGGTTATGTATATTGTACTGAGCCAAATCGATTTTTTTTTGAATCGATTTGAAGTTTATACTTTACTCAAATTTCCAACGCGACTGAGAATTAAGAAATCAACGCTTTTTCTTGAAAAAAACCACCATTCAAAGAAAATCAACAGTGCATATTTCCAGACTTGGTTTTATTTCCTATTTAAGAACTATTGTGTCTTTTACATCCTAGATTGCATGATTCAGTGATCGAAACCCAAAACTTCATGAAGTATTTGAAATTATTAAATTAAAATTGTGTGTTTGCTATTGAAATTGACAAAATGATTGTATATATAGTATATAGTCCCTTTGGCGATTGTTTACTTTTTCGGTCCCACCTATCAGCATTGAAGTATCGCCATTACGTTTTTTTACAATACCGATTTTACAATTGGTGGGGGTTTGGTGAAAATCGATCTTAATGTCTAAACGGCATAATTACGAAATCGTATTTTTTGAAGTTTTAAAATTATGCAGAATTAATTTTTCAGAAAATAGTAACAGAGCAAAAAAGTACCAACGTCCAAAAAAATCAATTTTTGTCAAACGTTATTTTTTCGAGTTTACATCAAATCTCAATGTTTCATGCATTATAATGTCATTTGGCATCAAAAATACAAATTTGATTTGGAAATTTTTCATTTCAGTTTATATGGGAATTTGTTGTGTGATTGCACTCTTCAACTCGTAACTCCGGAACCGGAAGTCCAATCAATAAAAAAAATCAATAGCAGCCGATGGGAAGATTGTACCTTTCATTTGAGACTAACTTTGTGCAAATCGATCCAGCCATCTCTGATTAACAGAGGTCACATTTTTTTCCACATACACACATACATACACAGACATTTTCCGATCTCGACGAACTGAGTCGATTAGCATATGACACTCGGCCCTCCCGGTCGGGATTAGATCGACGAATTTTAGAGTGAATGAGAAAGGCAAAAACATTTTAAGCAAATATTGAAATTTATGCATTTTTTGGTGAGCAGTTCTATGTTTCATAGACATTAAATCAATTTTAACTTCGCTTCCTATTAAATAAAGACCCTTATTGCAGTACATCTCTACAAAAACGAGATCAATTTGAGGATTATGATTAATTACAGAACTCTGGAATTTTCTATTGGAATGTTTTCAGGCAGGAATTTGATATTGATGCTATTAGACAACTGTGAAATCAAGACCAAGAGATCAGTTACATATCAGGACCCCATTCCGACAATTTATCAAAAGTCCTCATGATGTTTACAACAACAGGTTATCAATCTTCGGATCAGATAATTGTTATTGTAATATTGAATTAAATCAGTCTGCATCAATAAATTTTCAACTTCAATCCAATATTTTTTTTGGGTGTTGTGGGGGGGGGGGTTGTATGGTGTTAAACCCCAAAACCTTCTCTTGGCTACGCCGTTGCTTGGGGTTATTTATTTCGCTTTTCATTTTCCGATATGTTTCAGATCGATCCGATGGTTATAAGTTAGAAAAATTGCAGTCAGAAGGTTCGCACAAATGAACATTTTTGTACTGATAAGTTATCAAGTTCCTTCCAGACAACTTGGATTATTTCTAGCGGTTGTAGATAGTAAAATGAAATACAAAATTTGTTTTATCGAAATAATGTTTGGCTTATTTCAATGGATTATTACTATATTGAACAATAAATAGGCGACAAAGAGTAATCAACAAACAACAAGCCATAACTTTTAAAGTATTCAAAATAGATATTTGAAGTCTTCAGTAAAGTTATTCGCAAAAGTAAGAGCTACAAATTTGCTGAAGGCATCATTTCGATATAATCACTTCCAAAAAAATTTGTGAAAATATCTCACTCATAGGGGGATTAATCAGCAAAAGCACAATACCAAAAGAAAGGGCATATTGTCTCCATTAAATTCTCCGAAGATACTATTGACCTAAAATAAGCCGTTTTGGCGTTAATAAAAGATTACATGTTTTTGGTCATATTTCTTTCAATGGGAAATGATAAAAATCTTTCGTCCGCATTTAATGTTAAATATCTCTTTTGATAATAGTCCGATTTCAACAATCTATAGCTTGTACGAAAGGTATTCGTTAAAGCTGTCTAAAAACATATAAATTGTTAATCTATATTGTCAATTTCGGCAGATAATTTAAAAAAACTGCGAATAATGCCATTTTTACGCATTCAAACATTCATATCTTGGAAACTAAACATCAGAATCAAAAACAAATTAATAGCGTTCATACTGTTTTTTAGTTCTTTCATTTAAAATTGGTTTGGATAAGATCGGTTCAGCCATTGCTGAGAAACACGAATGAGAATTTGTCCGTTACATACACACACAGACACACACACACACAGACATTGTCCCAAATCGTCGAGCTGAGTCGATTGGTATATAAGACTCGGCCCTCCGGGCCTCGGAAAAAATCTTGAAAGTTTGAGCGAATTCTATACATTTCTTTTATAAGAAATGTAAAACCGTGTTACATTCAATGCAAAAGACAAAAGACGATTTTAGGAAAAGGGGTGATTTCGGAGTTTTATCAAAAATGTCCTTTTGAAGGCAAAAATAGACGATTTTTGAACAATTTTTTTTGCACGGAATATGAAATATTCTAATTCATTAGAAGAGTTTTGGAAAAGTAGAATCGTCGGATCTTGAGGTTTCCTTGTTTCTTTCCGGAAACACTTCCTAGAGCGCTGCGCTGGGTAATCGCCAAAATTTGGGAGGAGAAGATTCTTCCGGAGGAGTGGATGGAGGGTGTCGTTTGCCCAATCTACAAAAAGGATGACAAGTTGGATTGCTGTAACTACCGCGCGATCACACTAGTTAGCGCCGCCTACAAGGTCCTCTTTGCTGCCGATTGTCACCATTTGCAAGGGAGTTCGTAGGGCACTACCAAGCGGGATTCATAGGTTCCTGCGCCACCACGGACCAAATATTCGCGATTCGGCAGGTTCTGCAGAGGTGCCGCGAATACAACGTGCCCACACATCATTTGTTCATCGATTTCAAATCGGCGTATGACACAAATGATCGAGATCAGTTATGGCAGATAATGCACGAGTACCGTTTGCCGAATAAGCTAACACGACTAGTCAAAGCGACGATGGATCAGTCCCTCTGAATCTTGAAGAGGGTTACGCAAGGTGAAGGTCTATCGTGCCTGCTGTTCAACGTTGCGTTAGAAGGTGTAATAAGGAGAGCGGGGATAGACACGAGTGGCACGATCTTCAGGAAGTCCGTCCAGCTTCTTGGCTTCGCCGACGACATTGACATAATGGCACGGAACTTTGAGACGATGTCGGAAACGTACATCAGACTGAAGGCTGAAGCCAGCAGGATTGGATTTGCCATCGTTTCGAAGACAAAATACATGAGAGGAAGAGGTTCTAGAGACGAGATGGTCGACGAATTCGTGTATTTAGGCTCACTGGTTACCGACAATGATACCAGCAGAGAAATTCAGAGACGGATCTTGGCGGGAAATCGTGCCTACTTTGGACTCCGGAGGACACTCCGGTCGAACAAAATTCGCCGCCGCACGAAGATGATTATCTACAAGACACTGATTAGACCGGTGGTCCTCTACGGCCGTGAGACCTAGACTATGCTCGTGGATGACCAACGCGCTCTTGGAGTTTTCGAACGAAACGTGTTGCGTACCATCTATGGTGGCGTGTTGATGGAAGACGGAAGGTGGCGCAGGCGAATGAACCATGAGTTGCATCAGCTTCTGGAAGAACCATCCATCGCGCATACCGCAAAAATAGGACGTTTGCGGTGGGCTGCACACGTCGTAAGAATGTCGGACGACGACCCGGTGAAGATTGGTTCGACCCTACAGGAACACAGCGAGCACGGTGGATCGACCAGATAGAGGACGACCCGCGGACCCTTCGAAGACTGCGAGGCTGGCGACAAGCAGCAATGGACCGAGTGGAGTGGAGACAGCTTCTGCATACAGCAAGAGACAACAAGGCTCTAGCCTGAACGCTAAGGTAAATAAGACTTCCGGATTCGCAGAATTCTCTAAAACCTAATCAATGTGGGTATTTTTGGAACGGGATTGGCGAGTAGACGCCAGATATCGATATCTGAAGCCATTTTGAAAACCAAGATGGCGACTTCCGGTTCAGTGAAATTCTCTAAAACCTTATCAATATTAGTATTTTTGAAAAGAACTTGACGAGTTGACGCCAGATATCGATGTTTGTGGCCATTTTGAAAACCAAGATGGCGACATCCGGTTCAGTGGAATTCTAAAACCCATCAAAATGAACATTTTTGCAACGGGCTTGACGAGTAGACACCAAATATGGATGTCTGAGGGTATTTAGAATACCAAAAAGGCGAATTTCGGTCTGACGGAATTTTCAGTATGCATATTTTTAGAACGGGCCTAATGAGCGCATGATAGAGATCAATGTCTGAGGCCATTTTGAAATACAAAATGGCGACTATGGGTTTAGCGATACTCTGTATAACTCAGCCAACGTGAAGTGTTTTGGAACTTGCTTGACAAATATGCAGTTGTCAGAGATCTGACGTAATTTGCATTTATAAGATAAGAAAAATGTGCGCATGAATGGATTTACTCAACTAGCAGTGAATTTGAGTTGATTCGTCTGCTAGAGCTCATCGAGCGGATTTTCATGCGAGGCTCAAAATCGAATAAAAAAAAACTGACAAAATCAAGGAGAATAATATAATCGGGTCTTCGCTGTCTTATTAAGATGAATGAGATGTCTACTAAACTAGAAGTTACCATCTTTGAATAAAACATGACTTCCGAAATAATTGACATTCGTTATCTATTATCATAGTTTTGGTAATTGTTAATTTTACTAAACCGAAGTGGCCATCTTGGTTTTCGAAATGGCCTCAGACAGCAATATTTGGCATCTACTCGTCAATCCCATTCATAAACACCCAAGTTGATAGCGTTTTAGAGAATTGCACTGAACCGGAAGTCGCCATCTTGGTTTCTAAAATTGCCTCTGACACTGATCTCGATCATGCACTCATTAGGCCCGCTCTGAATATATGCATACTGATTGGGCTATAGAGGATTTTGTTGGACCGGAAGTCGCCATCTTGGTATTCCAAATGGCCTCAGACATCATATCGATATTTGGCGTCGCTTCGTCAAGCTCGTTGCATATATGCGCGGATTTTAGAGAATTCCACTGAACCGGAAGTCGCCAGCTTGGTTTTCAAAGTGGCCTTAAAAACTGATATCTGACATCCACTCACCAATCCCGTTCCAAAAATACCCACATTGATGGGGTTTCAAAGAATTCCACTAAACCGGAAGTCGCCATCTTGGTTTTCAAAATGGCCCTAAACATCGATATCTGACATTCTTTCAAAAAATACCCATATTGATGGTTATCTTAGTTTTCAAAATGCTCTTAGACTTGCACATTTGGCGTCCATGGCCAGATTGTTGAAGTGTGGGCCAGAAGGAATATTGCCTTTTCCACTTTCCACTTGCATAAAAGTGATAATGTTTTCGAAATGTGTCTAGTTATAAAATTCGATTGTTATTTTCCTTCCATAGCTATTGGTATCCTAATATATAGTCTCCTGAATAGATGCTTCCTCTGTTGCCTACAAACACCTAGCGTTAACTAATTTCATAAATATACAGATTTATGACTGGAATTTACATGAAATGAGCGACCATCAAACACGAACGAACGTCGATCGAATCTTTTGAACATCGATTTTTTCTGTATTTTTGCCAGCTTCCAAATAATTCCAACGAAAATATATGTCTGGCTTGGTTGATCGAAATGTGTTGTAGATAAATAAATATACGTCAGTTAAATTTCTACGGAATCAGTTCCCGTAATTTCCGTTGTAGTAAAAGAAATATGATATGCGAAATTTGAGGTACGTGGTTCTTACCATCTGCCGATTCATGTATTATAAAACATTTTGTTAATTTTCAGGATCAGTCCAGAGCCATTTAAATAGATGTATATGTCTGAGTTAGTGATAATGGATAACAGAAAATTGTTGATCAAAGAAACTAATTTATCGCTCTGAAGGGACCACCGGACACACGATTATCGCAACCCACCGCATGTTGATATCGGCGAAAGCCCATGATAATCGCATTATCATTTCGCGCAGTCAGAAGTCCATAACTGAATTATGTTCGTAGTGTAGCGCCCCGAAAACATACCCGCGATCAATTGCGCACATGACAAATAGCATTTACGTATGAACAAAAGTTTCACCTTCGATCCACCCGTCCGAGTTCGTCGTGAGGTCCGGGGCAGATAAATTAAAAGCTACTCCCATTACCTGTATCGTCGTGCACCTCATAAATAACAAAAATTGCGTTTTTTTTCGCCGCCTGTACGCTGATCCCCCGTTCGTATGTGGAAGGGATCTGCTAGGAGGCAACAGCCCAGAACTCTGCCCGTTCAAATGTATTAAGGGAAACACAGAAAACGTGAGCACTATTTTTCGGAAACGAGAACTGCGCGCTGACCAACAAGTTCCTGTTCGGCAGCAGCGCCAGTGTGGTATCAAGATCAATTATTTTGATAAAACAGAGCCTGACACTTTTTTTTTAATTTATTGCTCTCCCTGGTTAACAGGATCGCAAGATAGGCAAAAACTATAAATTGCTTAAAATACTACGTCGAAACATACATGAACATAATTGGCAAACAAAGAAAATGTTACTTAAATATTATTGATTTTTTTTCCCATGTTCAATCCTTTTGTAGAAAATAAAAATCAGCTTAACTCACAGGTACCATAAACATTAAGTAATGCCCATGTGCAAAAATTCAGCTATATAGTTTGACCAAAAAATAAATCAATTGGTAAAAAGAAAAAGTTTAGATACCTACTCAACATTTAAAGTAACATTTTGTCGGATGGGTGGATCGAACTTGATCTTAAACGTCAGATGATCTCAAACAAAACAAAAATACGGCAATTGATAGAAAAAAACCAATGAACCAATCACATGCTACCCATATAAAATATTAATGATCCGCATGTGCTTCGTGCGATTTTCAACAACGGCATCAATAATACTATATACCTGAACAAGTCATGCAACATAGATCCCAGGTACGAGGAACAAAGTGGACGGCTCAGCACATCGCTTATCAGTGTTTACTAAGAAAGAAGTAGCAGCAAACGACGCCAGAAGATTCCAATTTTCTAGACATCGTTTACAGTACCAGTGTTGCCTAATCTATACTTTTCCCCATTATTTCTCCCGGATATGTACAGTGAAGTACACTACTTGTTACAATTTCCAGCTAACTGATTCTGTTATTACTAGTTACTTGAGAACTTATACCTATTTTTAAAGGACCTAATTGTGGACGTGCTGACCGGCATGTTGTTTGCTTCGGGAATTGTTTTTCCCTGAAATTTTTCTCTAAACCTCGGTCCCGCAAAGTGGTTCAGAATGATGCACGAAATAAAAAAAAAATCAATTGTTAAAAATACTATTCAATACTGTCTGGCCACCACCAAAGTTTTATGCTCCTTGAACAGTAAACTCATGCTGCAAGGGGAACAGCACGAAGCACGACCAAACAACACGTAGCTAAAAGAGAAGGCATATACGAATACAAATAAGAGGAGCGAAGAGCAGCAACAGCAGAAAAAAACCAGTTGGAAGCACCAGTTGTTTACATAACAAAATGCTCGTTTTGCACAAATTGCACAAAATCTCAGCGGTTAGCAAAGCTCTACAGCCGAAACTAGGCAAAATTCACCGACTTTTGGTCCCGGCCAGGGCATCAGTCAAAGCAATGCGACCTATCTAGGGATGACATTTTCCATACATCACCTACCACCCCCTCCTAATCCATACTTTGCGTAAAAAATCGTTTGTTTGTGTATGTTGTACGATGGCTTCAAGGAGAAACATGAACAAAAAAAGTCCCAAAGATTCTCTCCTTACCTGAAGAGTACGTCTGGTGTGAAGCTATCGACATATGCTGGAGCACAAAAACACCGCACCGCACTAGCCTGTCCACTGGGGCAGCACAAATCGCACCGTTTACACCGATAGTCACGAGATTTCACTGAAAAATTTCACCCGAAAAATCGCCAAAACTCTACCGCGCACAACCTCGAGCTGAGATTCACGTCGAATCGATTTTCACGACCGTCGCGGCGACAGCAAGCCAATATACCCACATCAAAAGAATCACACACGGATGGATCAGTCCGCGAATGTAAAGCCGCGACAATGAAACACATACGCACCCTGCATGTGTACGGACACGACACAACCAGCATCGGTGATTACCAATACCAGTGCACGGTTGGTGTTTGGTGCTACTTGTCACTTTCGTGCTTCTCATGCAGAAATTTGTTTACAGATTTTTAATAGCGCCATCTTGAACGGACTGGTTGGTGTGGGTATACAGAAACACGCACACAAGAGAACCGCTTCCCTCGTGGTCAAGAGTCTGACGTCAGAGTATATATTCGCAAAGCAGTGTCTGTACCTTATCGTGAACATAGGCTGACAGTTAAACTTGTCTAGATAAAAAGTGTTCCCAGATAGTGAAACGATTCATAATGCTTAGTTCGGTGAATGAAAAACAATATTCATATTATTAGTTAAAATATTTCTGTTGAACTTAATAAGGTACTTAATGTAATTAATGTCGATGTGCAAGTACTTATAGTCTTTAAAGAACATATTGGTGGTAATTTAAATATTTTGTGTATTTATTTCAAGGTATTCAAAGTAACTAAGTACGTCTATTCGCACTGCGTCGTATTCCAGATTTAGTGCTTGTCTCTCAGTAGTATTTCTGTTTAGTTATTGATTATTGAGTCTAGCAATTAAAACTGAAAAAACACTATCAAATTTGTTTTTGTAAGGACGTGGGAGCTCAAAATCAACCTTAACGTATGTTTCATCGCCCAATTTGAGACCATCAAATTTGGTGAACAATGTTGTGTACAACTTACACCCTCTTGATCGAGCTTAGTGTGACAATATATCCTGGTTTCCCAGGATATGTCTTGACTGTGCTGGTATCCTGGGATATCGAGCAAAAGGCTTGATTTGTTCTGGTTTTCTCATCTAAGCCTAAATTATTTATTTTCTTTAGCCTTCGCTTCATTTACTCTGGTCCAGGTCGCAGTAACGGCCGACCACAACCATAACTGCAACGTAAATTCAGTCTCAAGCAGAGTACGAGTAACAAAGCAGAATGCACTCGAATCTCCCAATTGGGCGTTATGTCCATTTAATCTCTTAGTAGTGCCTCGTTATTTTTCCTTTCAACAACTTTATCTTATATAGAAATTGAGAAGAAAAACTAGACAATAATACAAACTGACATATGAATTAGCTATATCCGCTTGGTAGAAAATCTGGCAGCCGGCAGATTTCCGTAAATATTTCGTACCTGCCAAAATTTTAAAAATTGCGCTGTCAGAATTCTGTAATAATTCCGCTAGCTATATTTCTCTTCGTTTGCGTTTCGCAATGTTTACGTTTCAGACGTTGAAACCAAAAATAGACAAATATTTTAGTTTGAAATATTGCGAAAAGTATAGGGAACTGGGCCAAATCGGACCTAGTAAGGGGTTATGAGCCATAGAACTTAAACGTGTCAACCGAATCACAAATAAATTTTTTTTTTTCTAAAAGCCTGATCAATTGCGCACATTTTTTCTTAGAGACTAGAACAACAAAGAGACGCCATCTTAATTAAGTGAAAACAATTGAACTAGCAACCAAGCTATGGGTCACAAGCAACACTGCAAATGTGCAAGCCCAGGTAACTGGCATCCCTATCTCTACATACAGAGTTTGACAATAGGCATCATCGTTTTTCCACCGATCGATGGGGGTCAGTTTGACAACGTCAAAATCGCTTAAAATGTCACCAACAAACAATAGTAGCAGTAAACAATAGAAAACAATGAAAACTTTAACTGATTTGATGTAAACTAAAGTGCTTCTCGTTCGTATTTAGAATTAATTTCGTTCATTTTGTTACAAGCAAAGTTCTTATGTTGGCTACGAAAATATGACGTCACGTCACCCTCTTGTGCAAGCCTCAAAACTTGTTTGTTATTATTCCGTTTGTTTCTTCTAGCCAAAATAAAAATCTGCTGCAACTTCTGGTCTGCTAAGTGTTTCGACCAGCTGAAACATAGTTATATCCGCAGAAATGGCATTTTGCAGCAGCAAAACCACATTAGGCCAAATACAATTGCGATTTTTTCGATTGCAAACGTGGCGTGGTTGAAGTCTTGTACATATGTTCATGTCTTGTCAATTTGCGGGAAACGAAAGAGCTGTGCTTTTTTGGCTCAATCAGACCCAAAACAGAACGACTTTCATTTTAAATGTTTGCATAGATTGATAATTGTTCGTTTGGAATGACATTGACAGTAAAATTGGAATTCCAAACGAAACATTGCGTCTCTTTGTTATTCTAGTCTCTTTATTTTTTCTAAGGCGATTTTTTCCTATCTTTTACTGTATTGTGTATAAACGGTTCTGCGCAAAAGTACATGAAAGGTTCGAATTACCCCAACCCTGTTCCAATTAGGACCACTCATTTCTTTTCGATTTCTTGCAATAGAAACGAATTCCTATTTTGACCTAAGTAATAGCTGATAGTCTCGCCCAAACCAAAATATAAATAAAAGATATTATCCGCCAGATCCAAATCAAGATAACGCCTTTGATTTAATTAACTCTTGTTGTCAACAAAAATCTTGTTTTTCTACTTACACATATTTCAAAAAAAGCGCTCCAAAGCAATAATCGCTCCTATCGCACGCACACGAAAACTGAGAACCGCAACATTTTGTGAGACAGAACAGAGCTACATGACAGCCATAAAAATGATATATTCGCTTTTCATAATATTACCATAGCTGAGAAATAGCTGGGGTACGAATTGACCAGCGGTCCGAATTGTCCCACTTCCCCCTACCATATTTGAATCAAGTTCGTATTATATGATTTGTATTCATGTTCCTATTATATCATTGATCTCTCTGAAACAATGAAGAGCTGGTAGAGCTTTATCTCGGCTTAAATTTGTAATGGTTGTCGTTGGTCCAGACACTCACATTTACTTCTACGTCAAGAATAGTCCAGGGAAGCTACTTGGGATCGTTGATGTTCCTACTTTAAATCAATGACGTGTATTTAGCGCTGAAGACTCCTTACTAGTCCTTCGCAAATGATCTCAAAATATTTGGATTCATGCGTTCAATTGATAAATTGCAGATTTCTCCAATAATGGCTTGAAGCCGTTGCTGATTATGGTTTAGCAAGAATCGCATGTGCGTAAATTGGAAGAAGTTCTCGGTCATTGAAATCTCACGAAAGCCATACTGGCAAATCTCTATCCGTCAGACTCTCAGAATTTTTTCATGACTGTCGAAAAACTAGGGATTATTTCGCCTTGCATGTTCGTGAGAGGTTCCAATCACCGTGGAAATCTGATTTCGGTTTCTCTAGCAGTCGTCAGACTCCAATCACTAATAAAGTTTGTCACAGTCGACTTTAACTTTGACAAATCCGCCTGGCAGTATTCTGTAATTTTCTTTTTTTGCCAATAAAATTTTAATACGCTAAAATAGTCAAGGCAAAATAGAGCCAAACCAGCAAAATGAGGGATGAACAAGTTATTTTTAAATTGGACATTATAGCTCCTACGCCACACACAACCCTCTCCCCTGCCGAACCATGTATCTGACATTGGCAAATATAAAAATACGTTTCTCAATACACTAACCTTGCCAGTTTGCCACGAAATTGCTACTAGAAGAAGCTAGAACATTTTGCTATACAATCCACCCGAGTTTTTGACGGAATGCCACATGTAGCTCTTTTTTTTATTTCGATTATAGAGGTTTTAACCTTAAGGTCATTTGTCTCTTCGGATTAGAAAATTCTCTAACCCTATGTGCGGTGTTGGGATTCGAACCCAGGTGAGCTACGTACAAGGCAATCGATTTACCAACTATGCTATGCCCGCTCCCATACGTAGTTCTTAGTTTGTGCGAAAATTTCACCCCTCTGCACTTGTGGTTTCTTTTCGAAACACTGTTATTTTTCATTTCTCATTTTTATTGCACTTTTTCAAATGCACTTTAATCTCACACCACTGCAAAAAACACCCGCGAAACTTTAATCGTTTACTAACAACACTTCAACTTTTCTGTCGCTGTGCAGATGACCGAAGGAAAATGTGCGAAAACTTTGATTTGTCCGTTTGAATTTTCGCTTCAAATTACCTTTTTTCTCAATGTAAATAAGCAAGTCGATGCCTAGCAACAAGCGTGCGTTCCTTCACTAAATACACCAAATTTAAGTCGACCAATTTTCGATCGTTCCACCCTTTATACAACCCCGTAACAGCGCACCTTAGCTATTAAAACTCAAGAAAACCAATCATCGACAATAAAAATTAGAGATGAGGTTGTCGATTTTCTAAATAATTGCATAACCTTTTTGTATGAGACAGTCAAAAGGGTTCAAAATTTACAGTCAATTTTGGTCAAAAAGTTTTCAATATAAAATCAAATTTCGACTTTTCAGAACTTTTTAAGACATTTGGCACCCAAAATTTGAAAAATCGTTTTCTTAAATCTCATTTACTCCCTCTTTAATTTTTTTAGTCTCTGCTTATATGGGATCAAAACCGTCGTAGCAAATCCAACAAATTTTGCACCAATTTTAAGAAATTTTTGCTTCATTTTGATATCTTGGTGGTATCTGTAACTTCGGAACCGGAATGCTTGACAGACAAAGTTTTGTTGGCCACTGTGTTCTGTTTGTCCTACGGTTTGATCCCTTCCGAACTATGTAGTCCATATCCTTGTGTGGCTCAAAACGATATTCTCCGAGACCAGCCCGGATCGAACATTGCAAAAAAGTTGTAGAATTCTTCAAAGGTTGGCCAAGCGACGTAAAGGCTAGTTTACAGTTCGGAAAACGTGTCACGGGATTTGGGTCCCTGTGCATTTTAAACGGAGCTCAAATCCCGTGACAGGAAATGAGTCTACACAAAAATGACAGTTTTCCCGAAGTGTAAACCCAACCGCGGGAAACATCACGGGATTTTAAAACTCTCCACACCGAAATCCGGCCGGGAACAATACAACACAAATTGTTTTCGACGGGGAAAATAGTATTTTATAAGGTTTGCAATTCGCTGCAAGTTTGATACTATTTGTATTTTTAAGAGGCAGCAGAGTTTTTGGTTTGACAGTTTGGAGAGATCTCGGCGGGAAATTTTCCCTGATCAAATCCCGACGCAAATCTCGTGCGAAATCCCGTGATCCATTTCCCGTACCGTACACTAGCCTTAAAATAGCACGATAGTCGATGCGGCATCATGGGCCCTATTCCCACAGTTACGTCACTTAGTGACTGAAGAAAATATCATTCTAGTCACTAGATGACGTGACTATGAGAATAGGGACCCATATCGCTAGAGGTTGCTGAAGGATGTTCCAATATTTGGCCTTCTGTAATGCTGCCCTTAAACAACTTATGAACACAGCAATTGATTAACATAAAATATCAAAGAAAACAGACCATTGTCCATTGCGTATTTGAAAAAGATCATTTTATTATAATTGGTTGGTAAGGACGGGAAATACTTTCATGGTTTTACATTACGGACAGTAATTTTTGACGGTTTTTTCACCAGGGAGGGATAATCACTAATTTCGAAAATGTGTAATATTTAAAAGTCTACTGTCTTAACAAAACATTCTATACGTCAAATTGTCTTTAGTTTTCAATTGCTTGATTTGTTTAAAATTCTTGTTTAAACTAGACTATAGGTTAATCATTGCACTAACAGTTGGTACTATTTTAGCAGACATCATTTACAACAACTCTGCTTGTTTGATTAGTCAAAAATTTACTATCAAAAATCTAGAGAAAATGTAGTTGCCATTTTTCGATGAGACTATCCACTTCTAAATGTGAAAAAGTGAGTTAAAACTTGCTCGTATGTGTCGGTGCTGCCTGATTTTTGATCGAATTTTGATTGAAAAGTCTATCTATTTGCCACTTCTGAATTTATGAAATGTTTAAATTGGACATTTAAAAGCGTCGCTAGTTTCATTTTCTGCTTTTGGCAATGAAGCGCCGGCGTATGCATAAGAAATAATTCTGTAAATCAGTTGACCATTTTTAAACCTTAGCACGTCTACGAGAGTTTCCCAAGCAACCCGAACGACTGAGTAGGTGACGTTTCCATCCACCGTCCAAAGGCAGCTGCACGTCGTCATGACACAGTGGACAGCGAGCGGCACCAGTTGTTAATTCTAGAAACAAAACGAATTACCTTTTTATCGTAATACACGTTAAATCTCTAATCACCTCGACAAAAGTCCTCCATCATGTGGTATTCGTACAGATCTTTATGAACCGATTCTGTACAACGTTCACAGGTCACGTAGCTAGTTTTCGCTTCGCATTCATCTAAGACAGAAAAATAAAATTAATCAGCGATGAATAAATTCAAAGTTTTCTTATCCTCTTACTGATTAGATGAGCTGTTACAGCTGCTACTTCCAGTATCTGACTGCATTGTGGACACTTAGTCAGCACTGGACATGATTTCCAATAGTGTTTATCAAGCTGTGTCGGATCACCATGACAGATCCAATCGCAGAACGGGCAACGGCTAGAATACACCAAAAGTTATATTGCATTTCTGAGTTAACAACGATTATATTCCACTTACATCTCATTATCGCTCCCTTCAAACGAATCCGAGTTAGAACTCTTTCTTGAGCTCACGCCGCCATTCTCAGAACTTAAGAACCCCGCCGTACTGTCATAGATCATAGTTTTCGGTTGACTCAAATTTTGCTTCCCTCTACCGTCCAAATCCTTTCCGTTACAGTCCGGTTTCTCGTAGTATGAACTCTCGAATCTATCCTCCCCGGACCAGTGATGATGGTGTCCAATTGCGTGGCCACTTTTGCTCTTGATAATTCCGGCCGAATCTGGGCGTCGTACCGGGCTCGAATTGGAATCCTGCAATTTCAATGAGCTGAGTTCTGATTGCCAACTTGAGTGCGTACCGTCGAAAAAACTGACAATCGATCGACCGCCTCCTCCAGCACCGTCATGCCGTAGCCCTCTACTGCGTACTTCTACCGGGGGTGAGTTTTTCGAACTATTCGACATTGGTGGAGAACATATGCCCGCAAATGTAGTCGGGCCGCTGAATTGTTTACTCTCTAGCATTTCCTTCTTCCGCTGAAAAGAAAATCGGTAACAAAGTAGCTAAGATGACGTGAAAGAGAACCTACCTGTAGATCTATTTTATCGAACTCGGTAAACAATTGTCTATAGAGCAGGTTTCTTCGCGTGATATCATCGTCTGGCGGTAACTGTTTCCTCACCAGTCTAGGGTTTACCTTGTAAACCAAGAGAAGCACACGTTCAGCTACTTTTCGAACCGATTCCGCTGGATGGTGGATTCCGGAACAGCCTGATTCAGACAGTGTCCTGCACGCCAAACCACTCTGTTTATCACTGGAGATCCCCTGACATAGTACTAACTGTTCCAACATCTGCATTCGACTGAGGGCCAAACGTGGATGAGTTCCGCTTCCGACTGGTCTGGATAAGGCTGGTGCAATCAAGTGCTGATCTCTCACCTCCTGACATGCCGCGATGCTTAAGATCGTATGCTGAGCTAGCGTATGTACCCTAGCCGATGGATCCCCACTCTTTGATAACAATTCTGGCAGAAGCCGATCAACCGATCGTGATACTTCGCTTGGAGACACTCTGAAGAGATGAAATTGAAATTAGAATCAAGTAACCATCCTGCTCCTGAGGTACTCACCGATTTGGCACAAATTCCATGAATAACATTCTCACAGTCTCTGTCGCCTGGCTAAACACGGAGAACACTGCATCTCTAACTCCACGATGAAGCAGCAGCGTTGCACTTCGACATATCTTACCGGGACCCGCCGATTGATCATCCTCACTATCTCGCTTCAAGATACTTCGCAGCCTTATAAGCCCTTCCTCGCGATCGGTAAACTGTCGCGAATAAATCAGTTCCACTAGTTCCATTCCGAAAATCAGAATCGGAAGTGCAGCTTGTCTTTTCTCTCGATCATTCAACTTTGATCGTATCTTTCCGGACTCGCTTTCAATCATTGCTGTTCCCTGACATTCTCTCAAAAAGTCATTCGTATGTGAACTGTAATATCAGAAAAATAGAAACAAATACAAGTTAATGACTACAATCCAATTTTCGGAGGAAAATTACTGCCTTAGAGTAGAGATTGCTCGTTCATCGTAGTCTTCGTAGCTGTTGCGTGGTACACTTTTGTTGCGTCGACGCAGTGATCCCGTATTGGTAGGTGAACGCATCGGGCTGCGTCCCTTGTGACTCAACAGCGGAGAGTTCGGAATATCCTCAGGTCTGGAAAGATTGTGCTGAGACCTACACGTCGCAACCTCCACAGGTCTACTCTGCGCTGAAGTGGAGGAGGTGGAATGAGTGGTCATTGAATCGATCGTATCTAGTAACGTTTGCTGTTTAATGGCTACCTCCGCCATTATCGGTAAGGAACTTTCAGATAAAGCACTTGCAACATCTTGTAAGCTAGGAGGTGAAGGCAGCGTCGGTTTCGATGAATACAGTTCCGAACAGGAATCGTTACTGGTTATGCTCTTGTCATTCCGCAGCAAAGTGTCAACTTTCAACTGATCAAAAACGGCTTTCCTATACATTTCGATTTGCTCCTTGCGAAGTCTTGCCGTACTGAAGTCCTCCTGCTGAACTGCCTGACGTTTGGCTAGAGCGTATCGACCGAGACGTTCACCTGCTGTGCGCAGTGCTGTCATACATAGCTTCAGCTTCCGTGCGTATTCGAAGCGTTCCTCTAAAAAGTTTAAAAGAATATGTTTTTTTTCGATTATTAGGTGGTTAGTTCTATACAAACCCTGTACAGCTTGCAGTTTCAACGCCTCCATCTTTCGTACTACATCGCAGATGCTCTCTTCTACGTACATCGAATACGACAGATCATCGCATGCTGAAGCTAATGTACTGGTCAACGCTTCAATATTTGCTGGTATAACGCTAAGAAGTGCCGTATTAGATTGAATCGACGCTAGTTCATCGGATGACAATTCTTCGCCAAGAATGTTTATCGCCAACAGCGCAACTAGATTATCTTTGTTGAACTTGTTCTGATAGGGAGGCCCAAGCCGTAACTTCAGATGGGAACCAACTTTCGGAGCTACCGTAACGCTTTGTAATTCTCGCGAAGCATAATTGGTGCTCGAGTTGTCCGACAATGCTACGAATCCCATGTACTCGAAGCTTTGACTAGAGGGAGTACTCGGTGCGCTTCTGCTCGAATAGTGTAACCATAGTTCGATGCGTTCCGCTGAAATGATATGTACAATAGTTTATTTAAACAACACAACACAACGAGTTTGTAGGCATTTCAATGATAAAAGATCTTACTTCATTGTCTGTGAAACAATATCTGGAGATTGGTGTCATTCCAAAATTTGAATATTCTACTATGTAACGAAACTATGAAAGTTTCGCACGACTATAACTTCATAATTGATCGATGGATCTAAACCATTTTTACACCAACTGATTCAAAAATACTAGACTTGAATATTGTTAACAATTCCGTCTGTACTACAGGAATATATACGTTGTGCACCATCATTCGTTGCTTGCTGATCGAACGAGCAACATGTAGTGTCTACGTTAACGCGGTTCAGTAAGAAGATATTCGACCTTATTCTGTGCGGCGTGTGACGCGATACGACTAAACTCACCTCACTCTAGGTGACTTTCCTCGCCTGATTCTGAGAATCGACCCGAGCAAGGTGAGATTCCCCACTGCCGTTTAATTGGCGTCTAACGTCACCCAAAGTGACTCTTCAAAATGTGATGAGTCACGTATCGTGAGGGGAGATCAATCGTCTTACGTCACACGCCACGCAAAATAAGGCCGACTATTTGAAGCTGTAAGGATTTTCGGTATTCACAGATTAACAACGACTTGTTCTAATGGGATATTTGATGGAATATGGGCAGTACTCTTCAGTCGTGAAATGGGTGGATAATTGTGATACAAAAATATTCTTTCGAAAACATATTTCACGCTCGCGAGAAAAGCTGCTTTTCAACGTCGCCGTGATCGTCTGTTGTAAAGAGTGTCCCACATCAATTTGCATCAAGGAAAAAACGCTGTAGAAAATAACCTATTGGATATTTTCTCTTGAAGTAGTTTAGAGTGTATTGTTTATACTGTATTTTTATCAGTTTGTCGAAAATTGGAAAAATGGCGTCATCCGAAAAGCAACTTCAAGAATTGGTATTGCGCAGGCACCTGGAGAACCCTCAACCCTGTCAATGGGAGATCAGAAAACAACTCGAAATCGTACAGTGAAAGGTGAGTCGTGTGATTAGAAGTTGCTGCATCGAAGTCGAAGTCGAAGCATCGAACGGAAGGAGGAATGCGATCAGAACGGATGTTCTATTAGTGATAAGGATCATAAGCACGTAGTGGAAACGTTTAAGCGGAATCCCAACGCTTTGGTCAGGGATGGGGCCAAAAAGTTGAATCCGTCCAAATCTTTCGTTCAGAGAGCCAAAGACCGGGAGGGACTGCATACGTATAAAGTGCAGAAGGCTCCAAATCGTAACCAACGACAAAATACGGTGAAAAAGTCACGGGCCTTGAAACTGTACATCCACATGCTGAAGAAAGCCTCATTGTCTCATCATGGATGATGAGACTTACGTCAAGGCGGACTTGCGGCAGCCCCCGAGCTTGTGTTCTACACCGCCCAGCATTAGTTTGATGTTCCGGATGAAGTAAGGAAGCAGAAATTATCAGTGTGCCAATAAATACATGATTTGGCAAGTGATCTGCTCATGTGGCAAACTAAGGTCATCTTCCGTGACTACCAGGGCTGTAAACGAGAAGATCTACTTCAAGGAGTGTCTACAGGAACATGTGCTGCCTCTTTTGAAGCAACACGAGAGCCTTATGATCTTCTGGCTGAATCTAGCTTCGTGTCACTATTCAAATGTTGGCCTGCAGTGGTACGAAGCCAAAAGGGTCACTTTCGTACACAAGGACATGAACCCCCCCCCCCATACACCGGAACTAAAACCCATCAAAAATACCGGCCAATTATAAGACAGGCACTACGAAAACATCCCAAGGAGATCAAATCTGAAGAAAATATGAAGAAAAAGCTGGTTTCCGTACAGAAGGAGCTGCAGCCAGAAGTTGCTGTTGACTTCTCTAGTTGTCCGGTAAGATCCTCGACTCATGAAGTGGACAGGTTTGTTATTTGCTCACACAATGTGCCCCAAAAAGCGAACTACACCGATGAAAAATAGAGCAGCACAAAAACACTGCCATGTGCAGTACGACCGCACAAAGAGAAAATTGAAAACGAAAAACAGAAAGATTTGTGCACCAAGAGCTGCACAATTTCGTTCAAAGAGTCACCTTGAAGAGGCACTTTTTTGTGGCTCCCCTCACTTGCAAGCAGGTAGGAATGCGAATCAACCTACAATTCAGATTAGGTTTGATCTGAAGAACGTTTTTAAAATGTTTTTTGGTTGCCTTCTCTGCTTCAGTGCGCGTTGGACCAAGATTCACATTGAAGAGCCTCTTTGAGGTGTACAGCCATGGAATAGAATACACGTATGGGAGCAACACACATCGGAGTGAAGAGGTTTATTGTGAAAGAGAAGAGCGGTGGTTCGCATGAAAAGTGCAAAGAGCGTTTTTTATTCTTCTCTATATTTGCTCTGAGGTGCATTACATCCCTGGAAGTGGAGCAATTGTTATAGGTAACCACGAATCTCAACGTAGCAGAAGTTAATGCTGTGCAATTCCACCATCTACGTCATGCGGCATTGATTATGTTCGAAAACATTATTCAAGCAGAATAGATGTGGATAGTGTTAAGGAAATTACTTGGAGGAACTTCTTCCCAGGACTTCGCAACGGCGTTCTTGTGGTGGGAATACGTCCGAAAAAACCTATTCCCTCCTACTTGACCGTCCCATCCAAATCAGCTCAAGGTATTGCATATTCTCAACGAACACTGGTTACGTATCCAGGGCTGATTCCTAAGTGCCAGTACTGTGATCAGCCGCTACACCACGGAAAACCTTACGCAGAGGCTGCTAAGGAAATTCCATTTGTTACGACCAATGACGATATACAGTTGTCCTATGTCGTATGCCGTAAATCAACTGCGAAGTAACAACGATTGCACCACCACCAATAATGATTCAAATGCCGATGAAGAAGGATTTACAACAGCGACCAGTAAGTACAAGAAACAAATAAGAACATCCAACCGTGAGTATCATGAATGCAGTACCGATGACGATATGGACGTGGGCGACAAGAGAAGACGAACCGAATGACCCCCAAGGTGCGGCAGACATCGAAACTAAAGTTTAACCGCCGAGGAAAGAGTTCTCAAGCTGCGTCTACAAGACACGATGGACAGGCACTTTGAAAGTTAATTTTAATTTCAAATTGCAAAAATCCTAAAAGACCCACAGCTCAGTTATACTAACGCATTGAGCCGTGGGAACGAACAATCGAAATGATTTCCAACCAGAAAAGATTCATGCACTGGAGGGATTCCAATTAGTACGATCTCTCGTCCACCTATATGTGAAATATGCGAGACCGTAACAACGATACCAACACGAATTCATTGTATAATGTCTAGCTAGTCATCTTCATAGCTTCCAGCAGCATAGGTACCTACACCTGATAGTATTTTAAAAATCGAAAAACTCACGCCACGTGTTGATCTATATTGTAAACAGAATATCATACTCAAAACAGAACTGAAATTCCTGCACAGATGCGTTCATCGATGAACCCCAAATGAACATCCATTGATTGCGCAGACTCGTAATTATAATTCACCTTTCTAGTGAACTGATCATTCAACATTCATTAACCTGTCAAATCAAGTTCATCAACTTACGTATATAGTACTGATGGGCCAACACCTGGATTCGCACTATCCGGGCTGGGTTGAAGAATCGCAGGACAATCTCCTTCGGCGAAACCGGACTGCTGGAATTGGAGCGCCATCCGTGTACTGTTGGACTGTGACTGTTCAACTCACTAGCAGGATACTCAGAGTCTTCATCTAAAACAAACGCGTTACATAAATTATCCATCCATAACACAGTTAATCCGACTACTAAAAATCTTCTCTTTTCGAACCAATCGACGATAACCGATACGTATCGTTTAATATTGTATCACTTACCAGAGGCAAACACAACCTTGAAAGGTATCTTCTTAGCCATATTTCAAATTTTCAACTTATTATTTGATGCAACTTTCCGAATAGTTTTCAAAATCAAACTCCAAATTTGAATTTTGTTATACAACTTTAGCAACCAATAATAATTTATGTGACACCCTTATGCCAAGAACATTGCACTATACAAACTGTGTTCAGAGTATAACACGACAACGATGGGGTTATAACGATTTTTACGGCTTTACTTTTCGTATCATCTCTACATGATTTATGTCACGCTGGCCGTCGTTGTGCTATTTCACTATATTTATGTATAGCAGTCTGGCTGCGCCTGGAAGGTATGCACTGCAGCAGTACCAAAGAATGAAGGAACAAGATGAACAATTTCTATGCGAAATTTTTTTCTTCGTCTCGATGATATAATGCGGAATATCACATTTTTTCAGCTTTGTACAGTCAGTACAACATTCGTTTGAGGTCCAATTGACATAAGGTATTCTTAAGTTCAGACTTTCCAGATTGTTGATAAGGATTAAGTGGAAGCATAGCACTTGAATATTAGATTACATACTGAAAAATTACGGAAAAATACTTCGTTTCAAGGGTTCAAGGCTCAAGTCAAAAATAACCAAAACGAAACTTGCACTTTGAACTGATCCCGAGCGTGTTGCAGATTGGTACGGAAACGCATCAAAAACACTTTTTCGCTAATTTTATAATGGCACTATTTTTTCTCATTCTGTAATTTTAATTCGATGACAGTCCTTTCTAGTCGGTGGCTTGCAGGAATCTGTAGGATTCCTAGTATCAAGCACAGGAGTGAAAATTTTCTGTCAAAAATGTTCATTTCTTGTATTCACGAGGCACGCGTGCGCCTGGATGGTAGGCTACACGTCCACGAATTGTTTGTTTACTTTCATCGGTGGTATGCGTCTCCGCCTGAGCACATGTTGATGAATACCGATTCATGTTGATTATTCATGCATTGTAATGCACGTGCATTAGTGTTTATTGAACAGCAAGAACCCGGAAAGCACGAGTGCCGGACATCGTAGTTGCGATGGCAACGCTTGTTGCTTGTTTGTAGCATTAAGTAAGAGAATGTTTTTCTCACTTGTAGATTCAGCTTGTAAATTCTTAAGAGCGCATGGATCGAATTAGGTTTGATTACTGCGAATTGATACGGAAAATGGTTTGCTCCTTTCTCATATTTGTTTACGTGCCGTTACATGTAAAAGATGATTTCTTTTATGTTTAATTTATTTTTATTAGTTTATTTTCCACGGAAAATTACGTTGATTCAAGCGAAATTTTGATTCATCATTAAGAGCCGACTTTTTTACTCACGCCTAGCTTTCAAGCCAGGTTGAACGCACCGGTAAACCTGCTGTAAAAGTTAAGCGTGGGTGAAAAAAATCTGCTGAAAATAATTCTGTCTTTAAGTTGCACAAAAATTAGCATCGTATATAGCCTTTGCATAGTCTAGTGGCGTTTCGACAAGTTTCGATCTTGGCAACAGTCGTTAGTAGACCAGTTACACAGCAAAGGTCGGTCAGCGGAAGGTAAGAGGAAATATACGAAGTCGAAGAATATCGGGATATTATAGGCTGGAGAAATTATACCGCCGATGACCTCATCGTCGGAGTGGCTGACAGCTCGCGGAAAAGGGCATCGGTGTCGGAAGAAATACCGCCTCCAAAGAACTCTCAGCACCAGCTATCAGATAAACAGGAACGTGTAGCGCCAAGAAGGATAAGAAACGCTGCGAAGATGGTTGTACAAAGATGTAAACAATGTCGACAACTCCAGATCGGTTTGTATCTCAAAAGGTGACGATATTTGCAGCAGAGCTGAGTAGGTCAGATATACCACGAAGGTTGGATAGCAAGCAAGAAAAAGCAGTAATGGAAAGAAACATGAACGATCGCCACAAAATAAAAAGAGCAATACAGTCCCTACTAAAGTAGTACCCAATTATTGTCCCGGATGGATGAAGACTGAGATATACAAGAGGTTTTGGTTTAAAGCGTGTCAAATTGAATCACGGAAATTGACCTCCATGGGATGCTTCCGTGGTGCCTGCTTCATAATTGCCCAGTATTTTTCGATGGGCTTTAGTTCCGGTGCGTGGGGGGGGGGGGGCTGAAAATCGTAGGTTGCTTCGACAGAGGAAGCAGACGCTTCTGTAGAAAAACCTTGAGGTAGATCGCCCCGTTTACAGTCCCAGTAGTCGCGAACGGTACAGTCCGTTTGTCACATGAGCAGATCGCTTGCCAAATCATGTATTTATCGGCAAACTGTGAAAGTGTCTGCTTCCTTACTTCCTCCGGAAAATCAAACTTGTGCTGGGCGGTGAAAAACAGTAGCCTCGGAAGCTCCCGGAAGTCCGCTTTGACATAAGTCTCATCATGCATGATGAGACAATGACACGTCAGCATACGTTATGATGAAGAGCCTTTTGCACTTTGTACGTATGTAGTTCCTCCCGGTCCTTGGCTCTCTGAACGACGGACTTGGATAGATTCAAGATATTTACTCAGTGTTTTGAGCGGAATCGATTAGTGCACAAGACTTGGCCTTTGAGGCCTCAGCAAAAATTTTCAAAGTTTGAGGGTTTCTATGCCTTTCTTTTCTGAGATGTGAACAAATTAAAACCCTCCCCTTGACAATTTTCTGCGCACGGGCCTGGCTCACGGGGACGAGAGCTAAACAGCGAAGTAATAGATGGAGACAAGAAGCAAGAGAAGAGTCGAGAGTTAAATCAAAGCTCAAACATCGAGCCATTTCATGAACCAAGTGAGGCTCCGAGATAGAGCAGAAGAAAGAAGTGTGACAAAAGTACAACGAACGCCCCCACCAAGTAATACCTTGACGTAGCTCCGTGGGAAAAAAGGGCGTAAAGAGAAAGGAGTTAGGCGGATAGGCACGAACGTGATTCGTGAGTCCCACACAGTGCCAATACACTACAGGCCAGGCTTTTGAAGCTTTTTAAACCTTACTATAAAACACACACACATTTGTCGTGAATTTCAGAAGTTCGCTGCAAGCACTCTATAAAGATGGCGTCCTTTCGCGGCAAACCTAATCAAGCGTCTGAAGCACGATGCTAAAATTCTTCGCTCACTTTTTCGAAGACTTTTTCCGATCTCGACGAACTGAGTCGAATGGCACATGGCACTCGGCCCTCCGAGCCGAGATTAAGTTAACGATTTTCAGAGTGATTGCATAACCTGTCTCTATGAGAAAAGCAAAAACATTTAATTTAGGTAATATCTAAACTAAATCGACCAAAACATAGGCGGTCGGGTTTAACCCACCATTTTCGAAACTAGCAAAAATGAACTTATTCGCAAAACGCCGGTTTCCATGACTTCAAAGAGGACGAGAACCTCGCCGGCAGACGAAAAACTAGGGGTGGCATTGCACATCTCGAAACGAAAGGTTTATTGTATGCAAGCTTGTATGAAAAAGTCGATTCGAAATGGTTCCATAATGTCGCCCTAGGCGGGCCCAAGAGACAGATGCTCGAGGAAGCTGTTGGTGTTGCCGAAGAAAAGGACGACACCCAACAGGAGAAAGCTAGAGGACCGTTGTAAATCGGAAGGAAAAATACAGTGAAAAGCGAACTTTACGACGTCCTAAGCCGCTCTTCCCAAGAAAGTGAGACAGGACCCAGGGAGTTTGCAGAGAACGTTGTTCGAACGAGGCGCGCTCCGAATGGCGAGATGATCTTCGAGCTGAAGAAGGATCCTTCCGTCAAGAGCTCGACCTACCGCGAGCTCGTTTCTAAATCCTTGGGCAGTGAAGCGAACGTGAGAGCCCTGTCGTAGGAAGCCGTAATCGAGTGCAAGACGAGATAACGACCGTAGAAGAACTGAAGGGTGCACTGATCGAGCAGTGCAAGCTGGATGTACCGGTGACTATCCGGATTTGGAAATCGTATGGAGACACTCAAACGGCGGCGATTCGACTACCGGTGGCCGTTGACAACAAGCTGGCGGAGACCGGCAATATAAAAGTTGGATGGTCAGTGTGCTCGCTTAGAATCGCTCCGCGAGTTATCAAGCAGATGGAGCGATGCTTCGGGTACTTGGACCTCGGATATCAGGCGAGGAACTGCAAGGACCCGGACAGGTCTACACTGCGTATAAAATGCGGAGAAAAGGGGAACTAGAAGCTAGAAACTGCACGAAGCAACCAAGGTGCATGATCTGCAAACCGGAGGAAGGAAACGATTACACGACGAGAGGCTTCAAATGCCCTGCGTATATAAAGGCGAAGGCAGGACAATATTGATGGAGATAGCCCAGCTTAATCTCAAAAAATTGCGACATTGCACAGCAACTGTTGTGGCAGCCGACAACAGAAACGCAGTGCGACGTTGCAATTATTGCAGAGCCGTATCGTGTTCCTCCCGATAACGGGAACTGGGAGGTAGATAGCGCAGGGATGGCGGAAATTCAAGTAATGGGCGGGTTCCCTCTCCAAGAGGTGGTGGATAACACACACGAAGGCTTTCGTAATCGCCAGGATCAACGGTGTATTCGTCTGTAGGACGTTGTTATAGGAGGAGACTTTAACGCCTAGGCTGTGGAGTGGGGAGGCATACTAACCTACGCAATAGGTTACTACAGCGTATTGTAAGCCCTGGCGAAGCTGGATGTGAGACTATACAACGAAGGTTCCGCTAGCACATTCCGTAAAGACGGTTGAGAATCGAGTTAGTGAGCAGTACACACATAGTGACCACTAAGCGATCCACTACACCATTGGTCGGCGAAATAAGACTGGCAAGCGGAAGTAGAAAATAAAGGACATCGACAAGGACCTTTTTGGGAAAGCGTCACTCCAATTCCGAATGTCTATGAGCTGCCGGAAACAACCGGCATCCGGCGTACTGGTGCAATGAAAGGCTAAGCTTCATCCGGGCTGCCTGTCTAAAAGCCAGAAGACGCGTTCAGAGAGCAAGATCTGAGGCAGACAGAGAAGAGTGTGAGATAACATTCCGATAAATTCCAAGAGTATCTAACAGGCATCTAACCGGGAAGTAGCCATCGTCCAGGCATTTCTGTAGGGCTATCCTGCTACCCTGTAGGGACAACGCGGAGAAAGGAAGGTGGACCCACCGATTCATGCCAAATGTGTCTGCTTGGGTACATAGGAAGCATGGAGAGGTGAACTTCTATTTGATGCAGTTTTTGTCCGGGCATGGATGCTTCCGGAAGTACCTGCATGTCACCTCTTTGCCCGGACTGTGTGAACGTGCAAGAGACACCGGAACACGTGGTCTTCGAATGCCCTAAGTTCGAAGAAGTTCGAAGGACTGGTGTGACAGCGGATAATATCGTCGGAGAGATGTGCCACGACGAGCATATCTGGGACGCTGTCAACAGAGTGATTACGAGCATACTCTCCTGTAGTGTATAAGATATTGTTGGAAGAGAAATAACTTATCTAAAGCCGAAAATTATAAGAAATATCATTCCAATATTAGAATATGTGAGTAAAAAGTATACATTCCCACCTTAATGAACCATGTATATCGGTATGAATGTGCATGCAACAGGGTAAGAACATGCAGCAGTCTCATTGATGTGTGAGTTGCTCTATATATGCCTTGTGAGAAGGAAAGGGATTGACTGGTCGACAGAAATACAAGAGTGAGTACAGCTGTGTGTGTTGCAGCGTGTCATGCAATGACCACAGAAATCGAACACACGTAAGCGAGTGTGTGGATGTATTTTGCGGCAGGCAAACCGACTGAAGAGCGAATCCGATTCAGTCTGTTGAGAACTATTGATAGGAGAAGACGCTTTGAAGCGAAAAATACTCCGGACATGGATACGACATCTCCGAGCTGCAGAGAAAGTGGCGAAGAGACCAATAAAGAGCACCATTGGCTAGAACGCCGCTGTTGCGTTGCGTTGCGTTGCGTTGTGACGATGATTTTGGCGGATTGCACACTGACTTCATCATGTTTGACTGCTGATTATCTAATAAGAGTTGCTTAGGAAGTGGTAAGTAGGAATTCATACCAATCCGACCCATATTAAAACCTCAACAGTATGATAGCCATCATTGCCGGCCGCCCCCATCTCCATCGTTCACGGGGAAGGATAAAGGATAAGGTAGACAGGAAGTGTTGATGCTCCACCTACTTAACGGAAGGACGACGATTCATCAGACTCTTCCATAGGTGTCGCGGAGTTGGTGGTTTGGAAGGGTATCAGGTCTAGGATTCGCTCCAAGCAAACGATGCGACCTGTAAAGCATATTTTATTAGGTAGTTGTTTAGTTAGTCTTCGAGTGCACGATCACTCGAAAAAGAGATGATCTTGTTTAGTTTTTGGTTATTTTTAAACTCTGGGCAGCCGGCTACCGAGAGTATACTATGTTCCCTAAACAAAAACAATTTGAACTCCACACAGCCGATCGTGGGAGTATTGCCTGGAAAAGCTAATCTTATCTGCGTAATGGGCCGGATCACTATTTATTGCAACAGTATTTGGACAGAACTCGCTACTTCTTCTCTACGATATATTTATTGGCTTGAAAACTACCAAGTGACAGCATATTATACTGGCAAAAATAGCGCGAGATGTTATAAATCAAGGAAAGTATTTCTTATTTTCCATATCGGATTGTTTGTGGAATACAAGTATACGAGCGATAATACCGAACACTGAAGGGAAATATAAAGGATTGTTAATCTGATGCACGGGCTTGTTAGCAATAACGGAGCTTTAAATTAGGTTCATAAAAACAGACGCGGCGAATTTTCAATACGTATTGAGCCGTGTTCATAGATACTAGTCAGATTAGTCGTATTGGGGCTAATTTCCGATCAACTATTCATTTTTACGGCAATGTTTTCTCGACTAGATCTGTTCGCACCCTCTCATTCTGTTCGCACCCTCTCATTCTGCGGTCTAAGGACCAAATGTCATCAATAGACTTAGAATCGCGTGGAGGCATGAGATAGGAAACTTGTAAGAATTTTGCTATCCCACCGTTTGACTACCAGAATGGATGGGAGAACAGTAATACTAGCAAATACCGACTACCATAAGAGCGGTGCAAATTTGAACGAGTGAGGTAGAGTACTGCACTGAAAAAAGGACCAGGAGTGCGATTTTACGAAGTTTTAGCTTCCGATGGCCCTACATTTTCTGACAAAGTGAAGTTCTTGAATGTTGAGATTTTTATTACTGTTTAGAAAAGCAAAAGTATCATAAAGCTAGTGTCAGGCCTTCATGAGACCTCAAGAAGTCACTTTTGGAGGTATTCGTAAATGTAGATTTGTCGGTAGACGGTTCCAAATATAATAGAAAAATACCTAATTTAACACAACTACAGATCACTTGCAACATAAAAAGCTTTTTGTGAAATTCGACAGCTCCATCTTAGGCCAATTCAATAAATTTCCTGCATGAAAGTTTCCATTTTTTAAAAACGGTTTTTAAGCCAAAGCTTTGGAAGTTAAACCTTGGCGTGGAAGTGCCGGTATATTAATATATTCTGTTACTTAGTGTAGAATTAGATTTCGTCATTTACGGCTAATATACAACCGCCAGAAGAAACTTAAAACGTTGGTACACAATCAAGAAAGGCGAATCAGAAAAGGTATATGTCAGTGATTCACTAAATACAGACTGGAAAGAGGGTAATATGGAAAACCTTAAGGTCCGCCCAGATTAAGTCTTCGGTACGGAACAAAACCTCGGCCTAGGAACTCCTAGCCTGTTGTTAGTCGCCTCTTACGACATGGGAGCAGTTCCCAGAGGTTCTATTCTTGGTTGAAATAGTGCAAAAAGATTTCAGCCCGCCGGACACCACACGGCTTCCATTGGCTAGAACGCCGCTGTGAAACCACAAACCGGAATTCGAACGACCATTAGTATAGGGAGAAATCTACTGCTCGATTTCGCATCAGGAATTTCGTTCACCTGGAAATTCTCCGTCGGAGTCGGCTAGATCCATCGTTGGGGACCGATTGGTTCGCGAACAAGCTTTTAGTAAAGTCGGGATCTGAATGGCACATAGGGAAAGTTGGGTAAAATGGAACGAGAGGGGAACCAAAGGGCTTAAAAAAGTTGCTGTGCTAAATGGCACCGGACAGGGAGTCAAAGGGCTCAAGAAGTTGTGGTGCTAAAACGAAAGAAGAATCGGAGTCGGGAGAACTTTCTTCGCTGGGGAACTCTCCGTCGGCATAAGCTAAATTCATCGCCGGGGACTAGACTGTGCAGACCGCGACGAGACACCACCGGGGCCCTTGCTCCACCGGAATCGCCGAACTGACCTCGGCTTGGTTTCGGGAGAACTTCTCTCACCGGGGAATTTTCCATCGTAGTAGGCTAGGTCCATCGTCGAGGTGTAGACCGAATAGTTTGCGAACAAGTCGGGAGCTCAACGAATAAGTGGTGCTAAACGGCACAAGGGAGCTTAAGGGATCGGTAACATAGACAATCTGAAGTTTACCGCCCAGATTGTCTTCATAGGGGAAAACACGACCCACAGCTAGCTTTTTGGCTGCCATGTAGAAATTGCCAGTCTGTGTTGTGGTGGTGGTGTGTCGAGGAATGTTGCTGTAACCCTACTGAAGGAACTAACTACAGTCGTGATTCGTTGGTTGGGCCACAGCCTCCCAGTTAAACTCATTCCGGAACCGGTTCGGATTTCTGAATGGTGTCATTATGGATTCCAAATCAAATGCAACAACCGATTCCGACTCAGAATCGGTTGTTGCATTTGATTTGGAATCCATACTGACTCCATTCAGGATTCCGAATCAAATTCCGAGTGGTTTGACCGGGCTATGTCCAACTAACGAATTTAATTAGTACCCTGGAAACCAGTGTTAATAATGCTCGTTTGACACCTGCGGTGTCTCCCCCCAGTCTGATGGACGAATTGACCGTCGTTTCAAATAAAACTGCTATCTCAGGTTCGCAGCATAATCAAGTGGCAAAAGATGGATGGCGCACACTTGGTTCGAAAAGAGTGTGGCGCTCCGACTGGTCAGAATATGACTTACGTAAACAGCGTCGCATTAAACAACAAAAAGAGAAAGATAAAGCAGCAAAGAGTAAAAAATCGAGAAGAAAACAGGGTACAAGATACAGCAATATCAACAGTAATAACAATAACAACTACAACAACAAAGATAGCAAGTGCAATAAGAACAGGAACCGCAATAAGTACAACAATAACAATAATCACAACTACAACCAAAATAGAAACAACAACAATAGCAACAAAAACAACAGCTACAAGTCCAATAATACCACCAACAATTTCAATAGAAACAGGCACAACATAAACAATAACGACCACAACGGAAACAGAAACAACAACATTAACAGCAGTAACAACAACAACAACAACAATAATCACAGAATAAGCAACTACAACAAAAACAGCAACAACAACTACAACAGAAATAACAACAACCACAACGAAAACAGAAACAGCAGTTACAGCAACAACAACAACAACAGAAACAGCATTTGCAATAGAAACAACAATGGTCTTAACAACAATCACCATAACAATAAACATCATTGTTCATCTTGCTCCTGTGAACGTTCGTGTTTTCGCCAATTTTAACGCACTTCTCAGAGGCAGACCAGGACAAGCATGACGCAACTGGTAACAGTACAATAGTTTTAAACAATATTTTTACGAATAACGAATCACAACCAACTTCTTCGAAAGCCACTGAAATATTGGTTTACTGTCAAAATTTTAATAGAATGAGGAGCGCCGTAAAGATGAACGAAATCCATAAGAATATATTAGGCTCCTCATTTTCGATAATTCTAGGTACCGAAACAAGTTGGAATGAGGATATAAAAAGTGAAGAGGTTTTCGGTAGTGACTATAATGTTTTTAGAGATGATCGTGATTTACGACTAACCCAAAGAATGTCAGGCGGAGGAGTTCTCATCGCAGTTTCATCTATATTTAATTCCGATCTTATTGTCTCACCAAAATTCAAAGAATTTGAACATGTATGGGTTAAAGCACATATCGCTGATGAAATCCACATTTTTGTCTCAGTGTACTTTCCACCGGACCTAGCTTACAAATCAACATATGAGATTTTCTTTCAAGCAGCTGAAGAAATAATCTCTAATTTTCCTCCAGAATTCAAAGTTCATATTTATGGTGATTTTAATCAGCGCAACTTAGATTTTATTCCTGACTCTGAAAATGAGAGCATTCTACTTCCTGTCGTTGGTGATAACGAAACATTACAATATATGTTTGAGAAAATTGCATTGCTAGGACTCAATCAAATAAACCATATAAAAAATCAACACAATCGTTATTTAGATCTGCTATTAACAAACATTAATGAAGATTTCTGTGTTGATGAATCTCATTCTCCCTTATGGAAAAATGAAACGTTTCACACAGCAATAGAATTCTCTATTTTTGTGCACAAGAATCATAATTTCATTGATTGTGACTTCGAGGACGTTTTCGATTATAGAAAAGCAAATTATGAAAATATTAAATATAAATTAAGCAGTGCTAATTGGCAGTCCCTTTTAAAGAATCAAGTGAACGTTGAATGTGGAGTGGAGATCTTTTATAATATTTTATGGCAAATAATACAGGAGGAAGTTCCACTCACGAAAAAACGACGAAATCATGCATCCAAAAATCCAGTTTGGTTCAACAAGGAAATTATTAATTTGAAAAATCGGAAGCAAAAAGCTCACAAAATTTACAGAAAACACAATAATCAGGATAATTTGGAAAAATACCTTAACATTCGTGACCAACTAACTTTGGCGATTTCTTCGGCACTAACTGTATATAATGCAAAAACTGAAAATGAGATCAAGTCATGCCCAAAAAACTTTTTTAATTACATCAAAACTAAGTTGAATTCATGCAACTTCCCATCAAAAATGTCTTTAGATGGGAAAGAGGGTGAAACTTCAAAAGATATTTGTAATCTCTTCGCAACATTTTTTCAAGAAACTTATTCTAACTATTCAGACAATGATCGTGACTTTGAATATTTTTCTTATTTTCCTGATTATTCAAGGGATGTTGGTGTCAGTCACATTAATGTTCAAGATATCTTGTCTGGTCTCAATGATCTAGATGCCACTAAAGGCTCAGGACCTGATGGAATTCCACCTGCTTTCATAAAGAATTTAGCAACTGAGCTTACGTCACCTTTATTCTGGGTGTTCAATAAGTCACTAGAATCTGGTATTTTCCCAAAAGATTGGAAAAAATCTTTTTTAATACCTATTTATAAATCGGGTAAAAAATCTGATATTCGCAATTATCGTGGAATTGCCATTCTGTCTTGCTTTCCCAAACTTTTCGAATCCATCATAAATCAAACCATTTTCAACCAAGTCAAACATAAAATAACAAATTCACAACATGGGTTTTTTAAAGGCCGTTCAACTAGTACAAACCTTTTAGAATTTGTTGATTACTCGTTAAATGCCATGGATAAAGGAAATCATATAGAAGCTCTTTACACTGACTTCAGCAAAGCTTTCGATAAGCTGGACATTCCCATGTTAATATTCAAACTTGAAAAATTGGGAATCGAGATGAGACTCCTCAATTGGATTAAGTCGTATTTAACAGATCGTCAGCAAATAGTAAAATTCTATGAGATGAAATCTGATATAATTAAAGTTACTTCGGGGGTTCCGCAAGGTTCACACTTAGGACCTCTTCTTTTTATTTTATATGTCAACGACATCTCTCTTATTTTAAAAAACATTAATATTCTCATATATGCGGATGATATGAAGCTATTTTTAGAAATCAGAAATAATAATGACTATAATGTTTTTCACGATGAAACACAAATCTTTTATACATGGTGTTGTAAATGTTTACTGGAGTTAAATGTTAAAAAATGTAATCTCATGACTTTTAGCAGAAAACAAATCACGGCTTCCGTGTCAATTACATTAGGTAATCAAACCGTTCAGAAATGCGATAAAATAAGAGATTTAGGAGTTATCTTAGATAAAAAATTAAACTTTGTGGAACATTACAACACAATTGTTCATAGAGCTAGTAATATGCTTAATTTTATAAAACGCTTCGGATATCACTTTCAAGATCCTTACACAATTAAAACTCTTTACGTAGCATATGTTCGGTCTATTTTAGAATATTGTAGTATTGTTTGGTCACCATTCATAAAAAAACACGAAGTGAGAATTGAATCAATCCAAAAACAGTTTCTATTATATGCATTACGCAAGTTAAGATGGACAGTATTCCCTCTTCCATCTTATGAAGCACGTTGTATGTTGATAGATATTCAAACATTAAAAGAACGTCGGGACTATGCTATGATCTCGTTTCTAAACGATATCGTCATGCAGCGTATTGACTCATCTTACATTTTGTCAAAATTAAATTTATATGCTCCTACTCGTCAATTACGCAATAGAAATTTGTTCGCGATAGGTCATCACCGTACAGACTATGCTAAATTCGGACCACTAAACCAGATGATGGCTGTGTATAACGAGCATTGTGAAAGTATTGACCTTACCATGCCCCGAACAAGTTTAAAACAGTTTTTCAACTCTTTACGGCATCATAGTACATAGAAATAGTTTACAGGATAGTATATAAGCAATTAATATTTATATAATGTAGTCTACATTTGATTGACGAAATAAATAAATTAATAAAATAAATTCGCTAGTTGGACCGACTGACAAATGTCAAAAACTCTCCAAAGAAGACATTAGGTCTGTTCCAGTACCAGGAGAAACTGGAAGTACTCCGGAGAAAATCGTTCCTGTACTCTCTTCTTCTCTTTTTTCTTCTTCTGGTAGCAAACCGGAGTAAAAAGGAGCAAAGATTTTTTGCTCCTGTTTACTCCGGAGTGACTTCCGTGTACTGGAACAAACCTGTTAGTAGTGTAAAAGATTGTTAGATAGACTGTCAAAGTCAATTTGACGTGAGATTCAGATGCTTTTTAGTTGGACAACGGTCCAACTAGCGGAGGTCCGACTAAAAAGCGGTCCAGTTAAAAAGTGTCCAACCAGCGAATCACGGCTGTATTCGGAAGCAAAACCACCTTTTTAATACCTCAGGGTAGAAATGTGCAGAACAAGAATCTTGCAGCGGCTTCAATAAATTTGCGAAAATTCTTCATTCCATTGATTATAATTGTTGAATAATTGTACGCTTTCGTAATTTCTGGTCACCCTAAAATAATTTACCTGCATTTAGAAATCAAGCTAACTACAAACGAATAATTCAAGAGTGCTGATTCAAATGGACCTTAGTGACAAATGTAAACAAACTGAGTTATTTGCAGCACAGCATGTGATTACAACATAGCTAACGAATACCGAAAACCAGGATTCATTACACACAGTATTTATCAAAATAACAAGCATTATATAAAAAGTCGCAAAGTTTTCATGATCATATTTTGAAATTTTGCACTTGAGACCTTTTAAAATAAAAGGACCTATGCGCGAAATATTTCAAAACCTCTGCAACTGTTCATAGGCGCCATGCAAAAACGACGCAAGATTCATTTCATTCCATGTTTTCCCCACTGCACATAGGTACTTAGTAAAAACGTCCTAAGCATCAAAATAAAAGAAATTATTTTCTTCTGTTCATGCGACTTATTTTCGAAGTTGAATTTAATAAGTAAAATAAATTAAGTGATAATTGGAAAGCTTAGTTATTCTAAAGTAACATGCCATTCGTTGGTTTTAACCACTTCCAGCCAATGATTTGTTAATATAAACTAAAGTTTCCCGCATTTTTTTTCTGCAAGACTTCTGTTAAATCCAGTGCAACTATTTACCATAGTAATGAAGAACATTCGTATTCCGGTGCTCATTTTGTCGAAAACTTTGAAGAAATTCAATATTCGTCGTAAGAGCTACCTTTGCTGAAAAAAGCCGTATGTGCAGCGTCGTATGATTCTTGGGCCCGAAAAGAAGACCTATGTGAAAGGTCCTATAATTTTCAAAAGGACGCATCATTCTAAAGCGCTTAAAAACTACATTAGCACTAAACATTTCATGTTTTTAGCATTATTTACCTAAAGAGCATAGTCCTTAGACTATATTGGCATAATTGTTCCATCAAAACGCATATTTGTTCTCTAATAGGGATTTGTTTTAGGTCCATGAAACTTCAGCCTCGTTTTTCTCAGTTCGAGCTCAATGTCACTTAGGACCTTTTGAATAAGTACTCTTGAATTGTAGCACTGATACATGCGAGTAGTCTATTGTTCACATCCATAGCACAATAGGTCTGTTCCAGTACCAGAAGAAACTGGAAGTACTCCGGAGAAAATCGTTCCTGTACTCTCTTCTTCTCTTTTTTCTTCTTCTGGTAGCAAACCGGAGTAAAAAGGAGCAAAGATTTTTTGCTCCTGTTTACTCCGGAGTGACTTCCGTGTACTGGAACAAACCTAATATTTAATCCCTGGACGCCTGTTGGGTCATCATTTGACCAGTATTACTACACCAGTTAGCATAGTCGTTAATATAAACTGAGGACGTTAAGAACATTTCGATAGAATGTCTTTGTTTGACGAGACTAGCTCGGAGGACGAGGTAGCTCAGCTTCCGAAATTGATCGAGGTTAGAGATGAAGCGACAACCCCGCAGCCCTCTGGTATCCACGATGTCGACAAAAGCTTTCTAGAAAAGATAGTAGAAGCACTACGTAATTCACCTGCCGATCCCGAGAAGGGAACGTCTATCGTTCGTATCAAGGCATACCTCAAGGAAAAGTACCGTATTCGCAAAGCGGAGATGGGCAAGATGCTGAAACCAGCCATGGAGAATGCCATGCAAAGGAAGATAGTAATAAAAACGACGGGAAACGGGCTTCTGACTGGATCTGTACGATTGAATTCAAACTACGCTGTAAAAAAGGAACATTCTCACGCAACCCTTAAGCAGCAAGGATATCTAAGTGATTCTGCATTGAATCAGGCCGTGGAAGTAGTTACCACTAGAAAGCGTAAAGCTACCGTGGATACTGACAGGCCAATGAAAAAGCGGTTAGTTATCCAGCGGCTTGGTTAATTTGTTATATGATTCAAGTTGTCTCCAGAGCTCCGAGTTTATTCGGAGTATTTGCTAGTGAGGCATTTGTTTACTGTTTAATTATAATTGCTATTTTTTGTTGAATATAGTATACCCGTTAGATTATCTTGTTTCTACTACGATTATATACAATTGTACAATTTATGCGATAGGTCATCAATGAAAATAAAACACATTCGGAAAACCGAGTTGATTCTAAACAATTAATATCTGTCTATTCCTCGACGAAAGAAGCAGTGTATCGAAAATATTGATGGCAAATTTCCCATTGCTCTCAATGGTGCGAATCGGTAGTTGAAGCTTTGCCATACTGCTTTTCCCACCAGGTTACGTATTCTTGTTTGCGTTTCTCGCGGCGAGCGAAGTATTCCGGAAACTGGGCCTTCTCCAGTGGATGCCAATAGTCCAGGACCCAGTCCGGTGGGATAACCTCACGCTCGAAGGCAACCCCTCCCGGGGACATGGCGACTGAAATAGAAAGAGGATCGATTTTTATTACATGGGTAGTTGTTTTCATTTATCCTAAATTGCCTAATTTTATTGGTTACGATAGCCCAACAGTAAAATTTGGACATCAATCAACGAAAGGTATTTTAGAGAATTACGCGAAGATATAAGAGCTGTAAAAATTTTTCTTAGATCTTGGCATTACTACTACCAACATTACTACACAATAATCTTAGAACATAACTTTTCTGTGAGAATTAAAACAAGTGCACTTCGTATTTGACCTGATATACTGCATAAAAATGCAACCAACAGGGCATCGTAAGTTAACAAATTACAGATCAACTTAGGCTAACAAAGCTGATATCATGAGCGGAAGTATTATCAACAAATCGATTATTTATCAATACAATGAAAATATTGATCATGTAGAAATCGAATATGGTTAACGTATTGAATGGTTAACGTATTTTATTGGCAATATCCCTATCTCGTGTAAGGTCTGCCTCAGAATGAAATCGGATCAATTTAAATTGCTGGAAAAGAAACTATTACTACTCTTCTGTTCATTTGTACTATTATTTAATTGATAAAAGGCGAAAGCCGATAAGGGTACCAAGATTCATTTTACTGGAGCGTTCAGTAAGTGCTTCTGCGTTTTAAAGCGTTAAAGCAGTTTGAATAGGTGTAACACCGTTCGTGAAAAGTCAAAAACAAAAAAATGTAAAACTTCGCAATATCGTTAAGCTTTTGATCGGAATATAAACAAGATCTCAATGCAACCTACTGAACCGAACAAGTAGTTTTCATTTGACATGTTTAAAATCGACAAATAAAACCTTCCGATCAGTTCTAACTTACATTTCTTCGGTTGAAAATGCTGCTTTTCGAACAGCTCTCGCTCTCCGTCAGCCACTAGTTGGGCAATTTTGGTTGGGTCCTTCTCGTTTTTATGTTGATCGAAACGAGCCCGCATTAGAACAGCTTGATAACGGAATATATGTCTGGAAGTGAACCGCAACCAAGAAACCATCAAATGAATGTCGTGAAATTACATAAGCTAGCAGAAGTTCAGAATTTTACCTTCGGTCATACCACGATTCCAGACTGCGCAGTGATTTTTTGTACAGCGAGCAAACTCGCTTGGTGTGTGCCAATGCCGCAGCCGTTGGTGCCGACATGGTTAGGCGCTGAAATTTCTAGCAATGCAATGTAATCTTCAATCCGAAACAAATTTTCGCCAAACAATTTTTACCTGTTTCAACCAACTTTGACTTCTGTGATTCAAAGAGAATAGGGAAAGAGACGAATAGAGTGAAGCCACAAATACCTTATTAAGCAGACCAATCGTGCAATGTAAATAAACATTACTCATGCCTGAGTTGGAGGAGATAAGTATTGTACATCTATTAAAAAAGAAATTTCAATTTTCGTCAGAATTTGGTTCAATCGTGATTGTGAGGTGCATTCTAGAATATATGTATGAGTAAAAACAAGCTTTAGAATTATTTCATCTCTTTGTTTCGAAATGCGCATCGTTTGATAAACAAATCCAACGATCGACATACGGTTTGTTTTCAAAATATAATAGGAGTCATGTAAAGTGCTGCCTGTGGAAGCGGTTGCCAAAATACTAGTGTTGAAATCATCATAAAGGGAGTGTTGCCGTTTTGACTGATTTTCACTCTTCGTCTCTTTCACTATTCTCTTTGCTGTGATTGTGATTTTATGATGACAGTTCAAGGGGTATTGAATATAAACGCAACCCAATGCGTTACGACCACCCTTGATCCGCACTGCAGTTACGGGCTACAGTTTCGATATCTAGCCATTAGCCGGTATATAAAGCTGTCCTATCCCTCTAACAACAACTTATTTATTTTGACGTGGAACTTGCTTGGTCAGAAAACAAAACGTCCATGGAGCCAGTGTTACTGTAAATTCATTCCTTCAGTTTTAATTTAATAATATAGTGAAAATCACCTAAGCATCACATTATTTGTATCGACCTCGGAAGTATTATGTCTACTAATAAATACTCGATACTTCTACCAACGTACAACGAGAAAGACAATCTACCCATCATCATATGGTTGATCGTGAAGTATATGAAGGAAGCGTAAGTTCTGCTAAGGCCACATACCGAGCATTGCTAATCAAAATCAAATCTTCTAGAAACATTGATTATGAGGTAATTATTATTGACGATGGAAGCCCTGATGGCACTCTGGACGTCGCCAAGCAGTTGCAAAAGATTTACGGTGAAGACCGAATTCTTTTGAGACCACGGCCCTCCAAGCTGGGTCTTGGAACTGCCTACATTCACGGTATCGAGCATGCCAATGGAAACTTCATCATAATTATGGATGCTGATTTAAGTCATCATGTAAGAAATCAGCGAAAACTTGTGATCTCTAGTTCTAAACCGGTTTTTCTATTTTACACAGCCAAAATTCATTCCTCAGTTCATCATGCTCCAGCAGGTGACAAATTTCGATATTGTTACCGGAACACGCTACAAAGGTACTGGCGGCGTTTACGGGTGGGACTTCAAGCGAAAGCTTATTTCGCGGGGCGCAAATTTTTTATCTCAGGTACTACTGAGACCGAATGTGTCCGATCTAACCGGTTCTTTCAGGCTGTATAAAAAAGATGTGCTGAGTGAGCTCATTTCGCGCTGCACCTCGAAGGGGTACGTCTTCCAGATGGAAATGATCGTGAGAGCTCGGCAGCTAAACTACTCCGTAGGTGAAGTGCCGATCTCGTTCGTGGATCGTGTGTATGGACAGTCCAAGCTAGGTGGGTCAGAAATTGTTCAATTTGCGAAAAATTTGCTGTATCTGTTTGCCACCACATAGTTTTAATAAACGGTTTTTTTTCTCGATGTGACCTACTAAAATAAATTGTTATTGGAGAGAGGCGTATAGAGCGTTCTTGTGATTTTGCTACGAATAAACTTTTTTCAATTTACCTCACCAATCTATCAAAAAATGCGTTTTTTAAATCCCATGAAATTGCATTCGTTAAAATGTGTGAAGTTACCTCCTTGATCTAAACAATAGCTTCAACTGTCCGGTTTTCGATTACGTGGCAAATTTGTCCGCCACGGTAGCTGTTGGTCACTGCACAGTGACGTCATGCATTAAATGTCCTGTTGATTATATTTTGAACTTAGAGATTATCGTATTCTCAAAATGATATATTGGGAAACATTTGAAATATATTGGGAATCATGTTTTTGGAAGTATAGATGTACTCTAGAACGCCTCACAATTAAATTGTGCTATTCCCTATTGTGAGGAAATCTATATGAAAGATCTAATAAGTGAGCTACTTATTTGTTTATCAATAACTTCTAATGTTCGCTGAATCGGCAAGCAGTTTTGCGGTAGAATTTCTTGGGAATTGATTATTAGGACTAAACTTATTTTAATGGAATTAAAATTTGTTAAGTCCAAACTGTAAACAAAAGGACCAGCACTTGTCAAATTTGTGAGGTTAAGGCATTTCATACAATGGTCAGTTCACGACGTTGTCCACCGTGTACGCAAGGAAAGAAATTTAACACATGTTCACGTTTGCTTTTCAGGGAGTCTATCACCCTTATTCTTGTTTACGACGAATGCGAGATTAGTTCGAAAGTGGTTTGTATTCCCGTTTACGACAGCAAAATCAAATGGGCTTACTATTCGTTCGAATCGCTTTCGAACGAATCTTGCATTCGTTGTAAACAAAAATAAGGGTACATTCGTTTGTTATTGTTTTGATGTGTGTTTTTGTTTTTTCCTTTCTTAAGAATTATTATGAACGTGTTCACTGGAAAACAGACAGAGAAATAATGACCGGAACGGTAAGAATGAAGAAACGGTGAAAATTCACCTTTTTGTTTTTATATTGGAAACACTGAGAAAAGATATGTCCTCAAGCAGGCATCGAACCTGCGATTTCCCAGTTTCTAAGTTGGGTGCGTTAACCACTCCGCCATCGAGGAACTGTGACGATGTTATCACAAATTGCCAATAGCATCGTGATTACCGCGGCAGTCCCCAAATTCCTCCCAATTGACCCCTATCGACCCCCAATGTCTCCTATAAGCAGATCGTCACCTCTCCCTCTCATCGATCGGGCCAAATCTCTCGTTATCTATTTTTAGGTCCAGTGGACTGCGCTCAAGGCTTGAGATATTTATTATCACTGTTTGCCCCCGACCTTACTCAGTAGCTGCCAGACTTTGGCAGTGGGTAGAAGCCGGATTGACGCTAGCTCCAAAAAAAACGAAGACATAATTTGTGTTCATGAGCAAACCCCTAGTCAAGCGTGATTTGGGTCCCTGTGTATTATAAATGGAGCTCGGGATTTCAAATCCCGTGACGGGAAATGAGTCTACACAAAAATGACTGTTTTCCTGAAGTGTAAACCTAACCGCGGGAAACATCACGGGATTTTAAAACTCCACACAGAAATCCGGCCGGGAACAATTCAACACAAATTGTTTCCGACGGGGAAAATAGTATTTTTATAAGGTTTGCAATTCGCTGCAAGTTTGATACTGTTTGTATTTTTAAGAAGCAGCAGTTTTTGGTTTGACAGTTTGGAGAGATCTCGGCCGGAAATTTTCCCTGATCAAATCCCGACGCAAATCCCGTGCGAAATCCCGTGATCCATTTCCCGAACTGTAAACTAGCCTTCAGGGTGAAATATAGCATAGTGCTTTCGCATAGGCCTGCTAAGCCAAGACAAGTTTCGGCTTCACTGTGTCTCATTGAAACAAAACAGAAGTTCTGCTCGGACGGGACATCACGTTTGATCAGTCGTTCGATTGAAACACAAAGTGTGTTTTAGTTTTAAGGGATTTGCGTCAAGCCGGCGCTAATCTATTCCGACAAAAAGTTAGTGTCGGTTTCTGATGAGGCGAAGCCGAAACGTAACCGTATAACATTTTTTCTCCATTAAGGAGAAAATTGTTCAAAAGAAGCTTATTTTAAGCTGATGTGAACTTGTGGAATAACTCATAGAATGAGTAACATGCAGAATGAAAATCGTATTGACATTTGTCCAATATCTCGAACAATGACCAGTCATTGGATTATTCTGATTTTCACTACTCAGTTTCTTAGTAACTACGGTTTGTACAGTCGTGATTCGCTGGTTGGACACTTTGTAACTGGACCGCTTTTTAGTTGGACCATTGTCCAACTAAAAAGCGTCTGAACGTCAAATTTTACACTACTAATGTCTTCTTTGGATAGTTTTTGACATTTGTCAGTCGGTCCAACTAGCGAATTAAATTCGTTAGTTTTGCTGTGAACAGCTGATCAGAAATCGTCGCTGTTGTGCTATCTTATGACAAACGCCATTTTGGGGTGAACTGAGTTAGATATGCCATGTTACTAAGTTTTAAAATCTCCATAAAGTCGCGTTTTCAGAATTTTGAAATTCTGCTGGGTTACTGATATATAGCGAAACACGATTATGACAAGCGCCAATTTCTCGAGTGATCGAGTTGTGCTATCTTATGACAAAGAAAAAAGAGCCAACATTCTTAGTTTGTTGGCTTGCTATAAGCCGAAAAGCTTATAGCAAGCCAACAGATGTCTCTGATGACATAGGTAATTCCTATGCAGATCAACCATAAGCATTAGCTAGGTTCTTGTCTCGGGAGCAAAACTTTTCCTACCATAGTTTTTTTCTGGGAATGGTTGGCTTATATATTCATGATTATTGAATAAATTTCCTTTTGAGATTTCCACTTGTTTTGGAAAGTATACCGAAATGTAGTGATGGATTATGCAAGAAGAACATTTGTTTCGTCTAGTCACCTGTCAACAATAACATTGTTTGATATACATTGTCTCTAAATTGTCAATGAAACCAATTTTTGTTCATTGTTTTTCCTAAATAAAGGAGAAAAATTGGAAAAACTTTGTGTTCTAATACCATCATTTCGTAACCTGATATTCCTGCTATCGCATGGAAAAGTATAATATTGGACATAGTGATCTATAGCGCATAATTTTACGAATCAGTTATAATTCGTTTTTATATGAAATCTTCTGTACACATTTGTGACACGTCATACATATTTTATCATCAATACACACTTATGACACGTATGTGAGCGACTTTGGTTTACATTTTAAGCAAAAACTGTAAATATAGTCAACCGATCTTCGCACAAATCGAGAGATTACTTCAGAAAAGATAGAAACATCGAATGCCTTCTTCGAAAAGCTCCTAACATTTATAAATTTTAAGATATTCAATCTCAAACTTTAAAAATCGTTTTTCTCGAAAAGTGCTAAATGGCGCTTGTCATAAGATAGCACAACAGCGACGAAATAGTAATCAAAGAGCGCAGCAAACAGCGTGTTTTGTCTCACAGATACGGTTACTTACCAGCCTCTATCTAATAATCCGACAATGTTTATCGAAAATCTTGAGATTTCTGACCAAAGCTCAAAACCATCATTCGATTTCGAATCTTGGTCTTTGAAGACAAATGGAGACATTTTTTCATTATATGTGAAGACATTTAAAAAACATAACCTTTCTATATGACACTATGACCACCATACCACAGACTAACAGACATAACACTCGAAAACAATGCTTCGTCCGCTTTAACGGTCATTTTAAATATATTTGTAGTTGGGACTATGCCCACATTTGAAATTATGGCGCCACTGACCTATGAACAAGCAGATGGGGGATAGACCACTAATGAAAAATTGTTCCCAAACCTGAGGGGTAACCCATCAGCAAATGAGTGTTTGGGACTGTGAATAAAAGGTGGAGCTAGTGTTCTGGGAAAATTACCGGATCGATGTTTTTGTGGGAATTCCCTCATAGTGTTATGTCTGTTAGTCTGTGACCATACTAGCATATCCCAACAAGAGATATTATAGTGTCGACCATTTTTTAATCTCCATACACAGAAAAAAAATGTTGGTTAAAGTAAGAGTGTTCCGCTCTTATTAAAAAACCACCAACGCTTACGGTTGAAATTAAAAATTTTAAATTAATCAATAATAATAATCAAAATAAAAGATTTCTTCTTGAGTTAATGAAGATTGGTATTCAAAATAAAAGTTTTATTTTCAAACTGAGAGTATGTGTTGGTTGTTTTTTGATAAGAGTGACAAACTCTTATATTTACCAACATTTTTTTCTGTGTGCATGTGAGCAGCTGTTAAACTCACCCGCAATACAAAAGGGAAACAGTAACGTTCCTGGTGGTGGTGATGGATAGACCTTTGAATGGCCCATTAATTGGATCATTCAATGAAGAATAAAATTCGTCTTTTATTACATAAACCGATAGAGCTTATTCTAAGTATAGCAATAAATATGCTTATCCCTTAAAACTTCAGAATAATGTTTAATCTTTAATCGATTTTCTAAAAATATGTGAACACGTCCTCGTTTGACACTATCGTTCGTCCTTGACAGTGAATTTATCCACGTGGGTTAGCATTTTTGACAGTTATCCCAGCAAAAGGATAGGGATCAAGATAGTTCAAAGATAACACAGACTAACAGACATAACACTATAAGGGAATCCCCTCAAAAAACATCGATCGGAAATTTTTTCCAGAACACTAGCTGCACCGTTTATTCACAGTTCCACGGACTTATTTGCTGATGGGTCACCCCTTAGGTTTGGGAACAATTTTTCACTAGTGTCATATGCTTGTTCATATTCCGGATAGAATTTTACAATAGCACTTACCCTACAAACAATCATAAAAACAATAAATATTATAGTTATTACTGTTTCAACATTGTTCGATGCCAAGTTCACACAGTAGATTTACAATAAAATTTCATGTAACAATAAATTTCACTGTTCAGCAAAAAACGGATACAGTGCATTCACATTAAATTTTACTGTTTTCGATAAAAAAAATGTATGGAGAAAAATTGATTGTTTTAATGTTAAGATACATAACCACTAGAAAAACTCTAGATAGAGAACTGCGCAGACTCCATTTTGGATCGATTGGATTCGCGTTTAGCTGTCAAAAAACGACTCCAATCGAACATTGTCTATCCTTATAACATTGGACGTGTTGCCATACAGAGCCGGGGCATACGTTGCCAAAAATGCTGTTTTTCTCTCCGCAGTTCTCTTACTAGAGTTTTTCTAATAACCACCCCCCCCCCCCCTTTTCACTGTAAAAGTCCATTTCACATTGAAATTTACTGCATAAACGTTAAATTTTATTGTTTTTGTATTGTAGCATAACACTAAAACCAACGTCGTTGTTAAAACTTACTGTAAATTATTGTAAAATTACTGTACTGTCACAGTGAAAATCATGGTTTTGTTACTGTACATTTCTATTCGGGTATGTTCAATCAACTAAAATTTGAATTTTTTACGTGAGATAAGCGGACCCTACACGTGTAGAAATATTGTCAATAAATCGATTTTTGATCAATATATTGATCGTGTAAGGCTATCTTGAAAATATTGATCATGTAGAAATCAAATGGGATTGACGGATTGAAGGAGCCTTGTCAATAATTTTATTGGCAATATTCTTGTCTCGTGTAGGGTCTGCTATAGAGAAAAATTTTAATAAGCTATCGACGGCTAAATAAAATTTTCCGTGTAGTTTATTTACGCACCCCTACTGTTTCCTATCCCTCCTCTGTTTGAATGACGGCTGAAGCCGAACGGGATCTTTTTCGCTTACGCCTTTCCACTCATCAATCGAGCAACAAAAACTCACGATCGATGCGTCATTTTTTCGACATTTTTATTTTGATTGGCAGTGACCGTTTTCCAAATCCATTGCAAACGACAACTAGTGGAGTTGATTTTCCACTCTCTCCCATTCATTTTCGTTTTGTTCATTCCGTCAGTCGGAGCGGAAGGAATAGTTTCTGTGACCCGTGGCTACGCGTAAGAAAAGTGCTACCGTCGCGAAATAGTGTCAAACGTCCGAGGGGAGAAAATGCCATAGAAACTGTAGCAACATTTGTACACAGAATCGGATCTGTTATTGTAGGAATTTTGTTGAAAGTTACTGCTGGAGATCAGGTACGTTTGGCTTCGGAAAATGAGTTTCCCGGATCAAGTGTAAAAAAGTGCATTCGTTTGTGAAAGTAGAAACCGCTACCTGGCTGTGGTCCAGTGTTCCGATCGAAACGGTAATAATTGTTGGCGGAGGAGTTTGTTCGGTGTTACTCCTGGAAGATCGAACCTACTTTGGACAGCTATGAGTGATTATTGTGTATTTTCCATTCGCTGATGGAGGCACGAAAATCATACAGCTAGCGAACAAGCTGTCGGTCGGTCGGTAATAAAATCCGCAATTGGCAATTTTGTTTCTTTTTCCGTTTTTCGAGAATACGTGCATACACAACAGAAAGCAGCTTGACGGCCACCGAAACCGAAAAAAAGTGAGATCGAATGTCAAGCGGCATCGGCGCATAGCAGAAGTGCAAGTGTGTGCAAAATTAATGCCGATTCTACGGAAAGTTTGCAGTTCTATGTGCAGCACGAAGAGCGACCGCGAAGGCGATCATCGCACATCGAGTGCCTAGCGAAATTGGTGTCGTGGCGACGACCACTGTTCTATGTGGGATCAGTGTTTTGAGTACTGGAGCCGGAAGTAGTGGCAGCAGCAGATCAAGATGCCGTTCAAGCTGAAGCTGAAAAAATCCCGACACTACAATGTCATGTCCAAGAGCTTGTTCGTGATTTCCGTTGATCATCTAGGTAGGTAGAGGGTTGTTATTGTTCTGGATACAGGTAGTTGACTGGCAATCGGCCTGGTTGTCAAGCCGATGGGGAATTGTGTCCTATACACATTATGGTCCAATGGAATTGTCTAGAACATAGAGTATTCCTTGTGTATAAGCTATCCAAGAAATTGTCTGATTCTGAAGCGCAATTATGCTAACAGTTTGTTTTGTATGACTGACTTTTCATCAGTCAAATTTAACAGATATTTTTACTGTTACACCGAAGACCCGTTTTTATCAGCCCCTTTGGTGTATTTTTGGTTGACCATATGGGGACAACGGCACCACATATTTATATCCTGTAATAACTGTCAGTCGGTTAAAGATGTCGACTATATTAAGTATTTCACGAGGCCATATTAAACAGTATTCACTAGAGTCTAGAGCCGTTAAACTAATTCGTCTGCCATTGGGCCGATTCAACTGTTTTGTCTAGCAACGAACTGTGCCCAGTCCAACCAAGGAACGTCCGTAGAGATGAAAAATACCATTGATTGCCTATTAAGATTTCAATTGTCTAATGCTCAGGGTGATGGCAAGACAAAATGACCAGGACGAGAGACGTTACTTTAGCTTCCTAGTGGATCTTAACAAATTAATGCAGCACCTACTAGGGAAGCGGGACTCAAACATCGGAGGACATTTCAATATATAAAAGATTGACCGCTCTACTTTCAAGCCTATTATACACATCTTTGTCAAAGTCATTACGACCGGCTCTGCCGTGGTTCCTCATCACCAGCAATAACGTCATCATTAGTCGTCGATGTGATCGTGTGAAACTGCAAACCGACAGCGGCTATAACATTTCTCAGGCGGGGGCGAATAAAGTGAGCTAAAAATTGGAGTCTGGTCGTCCATAAAGCTTGAGGTATCAATTGACCGTTCACCGCCGCTCCGGTTTGAGACAAGCGCCATTAACACGTAACGTTGATCGGCCGATAGGTTGGGATAGGATATACGGAGAGAAAAAAAAATTACATCATTTCTGTTTTCATCCGGAAAACGCACTTTCTCATGTCAGTTATGACCGTCCAATGAACTACTAAAAGTAATCTTGTTATTGATGAGAGCACTAGCTTCTCGCCCGCCCCGTTGTCTGCTAGGAAAAAGTAATCAATCCGAAAGAGAATGTAGTTAGTAAAGTTTGGATTCGTATCATTTGTCAAAAGGATAACTGGGGTCGAATGGAATGCGATGAAGTTTAAGCCGGGTTCCGATGCTCCAACAATGATGGAACATCCTCTTTGACCCTTTGATCATTATAGTGTTAGTCGTTCATTGGTTAAACTGTTCAAATGCTGCACACGTCCATGTTATACGTAGTCAATTCAACAGTTTTCATATTCCATTTTCTAACAATGCGAAATCCGTCACGACACAAGGGTCAATTGCTGAGCCGGCTCGGGGGGTCTATTGAAAGGTGGAACATTAAAACGTGTATCTGTCACACGCCGCACAATCAAAATATCGTCGGTTGCATGCAACAGGGGCCCTTTTTTGTGGAATGGTCAGAATAAGTGCTTGAAAATGTTTATCCCTGAACAGTAATACATATCAGTGATTCACATCATTTAAATATTGGTATTAAAAAGACACAGGTAATGTGATCATCTAAAATTTGGAAAATTCGAATTCTTTTCGGACCATTTCATATAAAGTCGTATATGCAAACATGCCTTTGAAAAGCGTTTCTTATATCGCTTTGGTTTGAAGCGAAACTGTGTCAGATTCTAACACCAACTGCAATCAAATTGTTTGAACTGAAAATTGGGATTGCAAACCTGAGTCAGTTTCGGGATCAAGTAAAAACGGCATTAATGAATTCCGAAACGGGTATCGTACGTGTCTCAAAAATAATTTTGGGTCGTATCTCCCTGTTGCACGAAACCGACGATTATTGAAAAACAAGCGACGCAAGTCGAGACTCGACTCGATCCATGAATGGACAACATTCTTCAATGCTGATGAATAAATCCAGTGCGCAAATTGAATCAATTCGATTGAACCTATATGAATAGGGAACGGAAGGAACTTTTGCACTGACCGTTGTATGTATGCATGTATGTATGTGTTCCATATAGTTGCGCGGCGATTACGAATGCGAAATTGGCGACAACGACAACAACGGTGACTTTGTAGGTGGATAAATATTGTAGAGACAATAAGCGGCACACGTTTTCATTGATGACGATGACGTCGATGCAGAGACGCGCGACACCAGCACAAGCGGCGTGATTATCGTCGCTACTTTACCTGTTCTGTCTACCGTCCTCCGGCCTCGCGTGTGGCGGTTCGTGGCATCACTTCTCTATACCATGTTTGCACCTTTTTCACAATAAATACTTTGGAATTTGTTATTTGACATTGATTGTGTGCTTGGGGAGCGATGCCAATTTAAACGCCACGGCGAGTTCTGTCTGTGTAGTCCGATATGTTGCGTCAAATTATGATGTTGGAAGGCACGTCGGTATGGCAAAGATGAACCGATACTTTGAAGTTGGTTTTCTAATCCTTCGGACAGAAAGTTGAATGATAACTGCGTTGTTGGTAATTAGGCTTTAAACAGATCCCTATGCACACATACATAGTTCTATAGGCGATGCCGCGAAATTCCTGTCCGCGGAAGATTGTAATGGTGAAAATCCTGCTGTCGCGAATCATCATCTGAGACACCATTAAAAATGGTTTTTTGGTAGGAAGTTTTTGTTAAATGCATAAACCATTCATGTTAAAAATTATCAAAGTGAAGCAATACAACCACGTTAACAAGAAAAAGCCAGATTTTTTGTTAAAATGGTTTGAAATTTCTTTAATTTTTTTATTTATTGATTTCAGTGGCTCAAGCAATAGCACTTAATTACACTGATTTCAAAAACTTTAAATGCGTGTTAAAGTTTACGAGTTCACCCGGCACAACTCGATGCAAACCGGCTTTACCCATCTTCAAAAAGTATTCAAAGTTTTGAAACTTTGCAATGGTATTCTCAGGTAACATGCATATTGAATGCGTTGCAAAAATATAGATTTTTTTATGTTTTGGGTAGTGTCATTCTCTTAATATAATATGGTGATTCAGATTATTCAATTAACTTGGGAATTGAAATTTGTTCACAATAACTGTAATATTTGTGCAGATTTGGCTCAATATTTCAGGCTAGATAATACGAAATAGCGACAGTATAACTTCAAATTGTTTCTTGAAGCTTATCAATCTCCAGTAAGGCTCAAAAAGTGTTTGCTATTTTAGCAATTCTTCACAAAATTAGTTATTGGAGAGGCTTTTCGAGTTTCTAAATTAGTTATTGGAGATAGACGTGTTTAAATGTTGAAGACCACGAACGGAACAATATGCTTCCGAATTCTTGAATAATGTGCCATTAATTCTGGAACAATCACATTTTTACGTAGAGTAAACAAAATTATGAATACAAATTATATTATAATTGTGGTCAATTTTTCCGTAACGCCTGCATAACTGTTTTAAGTGAAAAGATGTTTGTTTTGTTTATGAACATCAATCTGTTTCTGCCAAGTAATTGCCAAACCAGTTTTCTAGAACTAATTCACAACTTTATCATTTTTATTCATAAATCAAATGTTGACTTGGTTTATGAATAAAAATGATAAAGTTGTGAACTAGTTCTAGAAAAATGGTAATTTTATTAATTTTATCGCAACTTAAGAACATTGTTTATGGTTCGACTACACTGATTAATGATTTATCACATTATGATTATGATTTGGTTTTTAGTGATTGTGAAATGGATCACAGAAATAAGAGTCTTGACATTTTCACGAAAACTATTTCGAAAAACTCGCGAACTGATTAGGGTTCCGACCATTGTAAGTAAGGGGCACCATTTGTGCGCGTGAAATAGTTAAGGAATTCAGACTATTATTCATGGATTTGTGAACTGTTTCTCGTGCGCTTTTGAATAAGTTCACAAATTTAAAAGATATTCCTAATCATGTGCGATTTTATACCACTCTGCCATTTAGTGTTGGAAAATATTTGAAACTAGCTAGCACCCATCGCACGTTGCTGCGACTTTCAACGAAATAGGAGGAATACACAATTTGTTCCGTAGCGCCATCTAGCGGGCAGATAATCTCCATCCAATAGCACACAAACACGTTCCATCACAAATACCTACTGTGTATAAATTTTCACGGAAATCGGTTAAGCCGTTTGGGAGTCTATAAATCATATACATACAAACTTTGACTTTTATATAGATAGAAAATAGATAGATAGATAGATAGATAGATAGATAGATAGATTGCTTCTACGAAGGTTTCATGAAATTTTACTCTGCAGTGGAATAATGGAATCAGTAGCGACTGGCTCAAATGACACGTTTCCCATGTTGATCGGAGATTTGTGCATTGTCATGATTTGCATTCTCATCATTTCCCTGATGGGAAGGATTGAGGCAGTGGTAAGGTTAGGGATAAGGAAAATAGCCGCACAGAACAATTAAAACAGAGCATTCTGTACCCCCGGAACAATCTGCAGGTGCTGCAATAGCAGAAACATAACCCACTTTATTTGCAACCAAAAGTAAAATAATCGATCGGTGGCTCCAGAACAACTTTTTATTTTAAAGATTTTTTGTTTGAAAACTTAGGTTTTGCAGTGAAACTGTTTCATATTTTTGCCACTAGGTATTGCTATGAACATTCAAATATTACTAAAAGTGAGAATCTGAGTTTATGAACATCAATCTGTTTCTGCCGTGTAATTGCCAAACCATTTTTCTAGAACCAGTTCACAACTTTATCATTTTTATTCATGAACCAAATGTTGACTTATAATTTTATCCACAACTTAAGAACATTGTTTATGGTTCGACTATACTGATTATTGATTCATCACATTATGATTATGATTTGGGCAATTACACTGTCTGTAATTATGTAGAAAACTATAAATCGATCCAAAATCGTCCGGGAAAGTTATTCAGACTTCGTCAAAGTTTTATATTTGCGCGGAGCCTATTGGTTAATAAGCTGATTTCGAAAAATATTTCCATTCTGGAAAAATGGTTTGCTTTAATTGAACAGTGTATTTAGAGGAATCTGAGTGTTAACGAAGTCCCACATAATTCCAGATTCCACCGGTTCTTGCGCACCAATGATATATTATGGCCAAGGAGGTATATAAAAGAGTAGATAAAATTTGTATTACACTGGTATACTTTTCAAAGAAGCTGGGTAATGTAGTAAAAAGGAACAGTCTTTTCTCTCAAAACTACATTCATTTCTTCTCTTGTTCTGGAGGGTGGTTTATCAGATACTTTTGGCTAAAATCTTATTAGATATTTTTGGCTAAAATCTAAACCTTTGTATTTGAACAAGTTCGAGTACATATTTAGTCATTTGATAATCCTGATTGACCGTTTAAAAATTAGTATATAAATGATGAATAAAAATATAATTCTATGAGATTTAGGTTCAAGTTTGTTAACTTTTTGGAATAATTGGAGGATTCCTGTTCATCGAACGATATACGCACAAGGCTTTTCTTGTACTCCTATCACACACAGGAACAAATTCACACAACCTAGAAGAAAGGCTTAAAGCCTAGTGTCATATTTCTCTTTTTTTTTCGAGAGTTGTCCTACTGGAGCTGTAGAGCTAGGTTCTCGGAGGGCTCCCCGTCAGAATCACATACTACAATTTGCAGACGAGACAGGCAATGTCGCCCAATAAAACACTGCATTAGGCCAATTGTAGCGGGCCGTGATTCTGAATGTGATATTCATTGTACGGTTCAGGTTATGTGCGGGCGTAGGGATTCGCGATCGCGTGTATCATCGCGAAGGGCTCGAAGATTTGTACGTTAACGTGCTCGATCGCGTGTGCGTTTGTATGTCGCGTGTGCGTTTGCATGTCGCGTGCGCGTTTGTATGTCGCGTGTGCTAACGTGTATGAACTTCGCGTGTATACATTCTATTTCATAACCGTGTGCCTTTCGCATCTTCGCGTGTGTTCTAGAATGATCGCGCGCGTACCGTGAATCTGATACTTAATTTTTGATTTTTGGTGTACGGTTCAGATTTCAAAAGAAGGTGGGTTCTTACATATCATTAGAATTCCCATTCATGTCGCCGTAGAACGCGTGATCTAGTGGATATGAGCTTTATTTTTTTTTGATTGGTCCAACTGAATGTATGGACCTAAATTGCTAGAATGAATGCTAAGGATTTCCGGACGTGACCGATTCATGATCGCGCGCGTTTGCGGGTTCGCGTTTGAGACCGCGTTTGTAACGTCGTAAGTACTAAAACGTTCACACAATTGCCGGAGTGTTATCAAGTTTACGCGATCGCGGGCATAGGTGTGCGTAGATGATCGCGAAGGGCTAAAGCGTTCGTATGTTGACGTGTTGGTCGCGTGTGCCCGCGTGTATGTGACTTCGCGTGTATAAATTCGATTTTGAAACCCTGCGGCCATTCATATATTCGCGAACCGTCATTCTGATCTTTAGCTTTCGGTGTACGGATCACATTCTGACAGGGAGAGAGTTACCCCATACCACTAGAGTTTCCGGTCATGTCGCCATGGAACGTTTTGTCTAGTGGATATGGGAGTTATTTTTCAATTTTATTATTTTTTTATTAATTAACAAGGACCTAGATTGTTGGTACCGAGGATAGAATCTTCCGGACGATCCCGATTCATGATGGCGCGAGCGCGGGAGTTTGTAGGTTGACGCTTGAGATCGTGTTGCTGAGTTTATGAGTGCTGAGATTTTCACCTTATCACCGGGGTGTAATCATGTTTGCGCGTTCGTGGGCGTAGGTTGCTTGGAAAATCGCGAGGGGTTCTAACGTTTGTGCGCTGACGTGATTTTGTAACGTGTGTTCTTGAATGGTTGCGCGAATCGTGAGTCTGATATTAAATTTTCGTTGCGTGGTTAGAATTCTGGCAGAGAGTGGGATTGTTTATATCGATAGGGTTCCCGGTCATGTCGCCATCAGATGTGTTGTCTAATAGCTATGGGCGTATTTTCTTAATTGGTCCAGCTGAATGCATGGACCTAGGCTTGTAGGATCAAGAATAGACTTCCGGACGTGATCGATTCGCAATCGCGTGCGCGAGGGCATTTTTGTAGGTTCCCGCTTGAGAATGTGTGAGTGTTAAGACGTTCACTATCACCATCTTTGCTGACCCAGCTGAAGGCGGGTGTAGAATGGCAGTTTAGGGCTCAAAAAGAAGAAATAAAGGACAATATATGAGAGACGTAATAGATTAGATAGGTACAAGATACAGCTGAATTTATGATCATCACATGAAAGACATACATTAGTACTTCAAACTCTACCAATACTTGAATAGCCAACCACCACACATACAGATCCTTTCTTTTTTTTATGTCGCTAGCCGTGCATTGAAGAATGCCTAAAACTCTGAACTAGGCCCCGTCAAGTCCTGTCCGTCATCTGTCCGTCTCGTCCTGTCGTGTCTGGGGCTTCCAGGTTATATGCATTCACCAGACGAGACTAGCTTAAATCAGCTTAATTGTGCACTGGTTTGGTAGAATCGAGGCGATCATCGAAATGATAGATCCTACGAGTGAATACACTTGGCCCAGTCACCTGTCGAGCATTTGTATATTTGCGAGTTTGAATATTTACGTGTGTATGGAAAGTATTGTGTGTTGAGATATGTGTGTTACCTGTAAATAATAAGTTAATACAAATAATATTTAATGTGTTAAAATAAGACACGCTGTAATATGCTACTTGCAGTTTTTGGTCGTTCCTACTTATCTGATTCAATTGAGTATGAGAGTACATCTCAATTCTTCTAAAACCTGGCGACGTCTGATGGTAGCGAATAGTCATTGTTGGCAGCAATGTTACCCTTTTTTGATGAATGAACTCGGAGAGGTCATCATAGGAATGTGACGCATGAGACCGAAAATAAATAAAACAAAATGAAATAAAGAGAAGAGTTAGTATTATTATTGAGTATTATTTGAACACCACACATGTAACATGCAATAAAACTACTTGGAATCGTCTAAATGCCAGAAAATGATATATATTTACTATTAACGACAATTGCATTCCGTTAAAAGGTTCTCATGCTATGCTGACCGGGAATGGATGATTGATGCGCGTCGGTAAATTAATCGTACCTTCATTTATCCAATCCGAATGAGTCGAATCGAATGCACGAATTGAACACCGATAAAAAGTGATCCAAAGAAGGATTACCCACTATTCTATCATATAAGCCAGATCTGCATCCATTCCCTGACCCATATGTCACACATACTCAGACGAACACATACACAGATAGACATACGACTAGCACATAACAATTTTACAATAGTACTAAAAACTGCAATTATTACAACACAACACAACTAATAGGGTTCAACTGTTATTTTTTTTAATGCGCCTGTGCACGTTGACGAGGTCGACCGATAAATCGACACACAATGACTCCCACTGCGAGCCGTGCTCAAAAAGACAGCCGTTAAGCTGTTGAACAATGTCTGCAAACATAGCCCACAGAGAAAGTCAATCCACGGCGACCCGCCAATCGGCCACGCCAGTGCGCACAGGCCCTTAGCTGACTGTTGGTTTGGGCTGGTGCAGAGTATGAAATAACACAAAGCATAAAAAAGGCCCATAAGCCCTCTCGGTCTCCTCGGGGCACCACTATCGAGGCGTAATGCAATAACCATCCCAAAGCAGTTGTCTGCTCAAATATGCTTGAAGATGTTTGCAGTACCGTCAAACCCGTCAACCTACGACAGGGGGAAAATATGTTTCTGAGGTATTGATCAATTACTGCAAAAAGTGCTCAAAAACACGTTTTTCAAAAAAGCTCAGAAATGATTCTTTGAAAAAGAAAATAGATATGATTCTCGTGTTCAGCGACCCAAAATTAACTTTAAAAATACATTTTTTCTTAACTTCATGCAATCACTTTAAAATTTGTAAACTAGTGTTGAACGGATTAATTACTATACAACCTTGATTTTATTTTCATACGTAATTATTGATTGATTTATTATTGATTATTGTTTTCATTAGGGAGTTATTTATCATAATTATTATTTGGTAAATGCAAAAACTGAACAATAACAAGCACAAACATAAAAGAAGTGCATAGAATGGAAAAGAACTTTGTCGGCACGGCTCACATACACGGTATAAACCAGTAATTCGGGATCTCACATTTGTTGTGCAAACGCTGTTTGAGTCTACGAACAACGCTTCCTTCCAGCAAACATTGACTAACTCTCCCGTTCCGTGGCTCATGTCAAATGAGGACTTTTAAAACACAGCAGCTTCTTTTATCAACTTTGCGAGGCAGATGGAAAACCCACCTTATTTTGAACAAGCGAAAATATTTTCAGCATTCTTTTGGTGTGGCTTTCGTTTAGTGACAGAACGACCGACAACCGGTAAATCGGTAATTCGCGCGAACATAATTCGGAATAGCTCCAGGATTGTTTACACATATCGATTCTTATATAAAAGTTGATCTAATCGCATTGAGATCTCAAAGCAAGTCCTTCCAGTGAATTATCTGAATCCCAACAATTGGTATATTGTCCATATATGCCAGATGCCTCACCTCACAACATTCATGCACATCATGAAGGTTACACAGTGCCCACCTTTATACAGGCGAGCTTTTGCCTTCCCGTTGATTTATTCGTTGTCGTCGCACACAAGAGTAACTGGGGTAGAATCTGGGCCAAAATGTCCTAATGCTGCTATTAATATTTTCATATAAACTAAACTCAGACAATACTTGAGTATTTTTTCAAATAGACGCATCTGACAATGAGAGACTATCTTTGTTTACTTTGTCTATTATTACGCATTTTAAAGTACAGATCGAAAAACAGCGGTTTTGACTAGCAAATTATGCAAAGAGATAAGGGTAAATGTAAAAGCGACCGAGCTATTACCAAAAAAAATAAAATAAACAATGAGAGTCTCATTCTTATATAATTTTACGTACAGTTCTGTACCTAAGAACTACACGCAGAAAAATAATTATTAATCTCAAATAATATGAGGGTTACAACAACAAATTTTTCAAGTTGTTCTGTGTTCAATAAAAAATGTATGTTGTTATAAATAAAACAATTATTGAAATAACTTTTACCCTCCCCAAGCTTTAGGGGTTTGACGGTATTGCAAACATCATCAAGCATCAATTGCTTTAAGATGGGTAGTGCATTACAGACCGAGAGGGCTTATGCGCCTTTTTTATGTTATATGTCTTTTCATACTCCGCACCAGCGCATACCAACGCTAAACCACTGGTCTATGGGCGGTGGCGTGGCCGACTGGCGGATCGACGTAGATTGACTTTTGCTGTGTGCCATGTTTGCAAATATTGTTCTATTGGTGGTATTCGTGTACGGGGCTCACGGAGGGAGTCATTGTGTGTCCATTTATGGGGCGACTTCGTCATCGTGCATATACCAATTAAATTAATTTAATAATTAAATTAATTTAATAAAGTAGAATAAGTAGAAACCTATTAGTTGTAGCTTTGTGATAATCGTTGTTTTTCGTACTAGTGTACAACTGTTATGTGCTAGTCGTATGTGTATCTATGTATGTATTCGTCTGAGTATTTGTGACAGTTATGTCAGGGAATGGATGCAGAACTGACGTATATGATAGAATAGTGGCTAATACTTCTGGTGATCAATCTGACCATTTAGTTCTATTCATTGGGGAAAGTCGGGCTGGATAAATTAGGGTAAAATAAATTTACCGACGCACGTGAGTCATCCATTCCCGACCAGCATAGCATGATGAAAGTCTAACAGCATGCAATTGTCGGTAATGATAAATATACAACATTTGCTGCATTTAGACGACTTTGATTGCATGTTACATGTGTTTTTCTATTCTACTTCATTGGTCTGTTTGTTCTGTGCATCTATTAGTTTGCTTTTCCATTATTTATGTATACCAAAATAGTATTGTTCAATTTATACACTTCTAGTCAAGCTCTTTGCATCTTTTTTTCTTTATTCAGCATGTTATGATTCCTTTTATTAGTATATCTCTGCTATACGCTATCTATACTCATATAAGTACAAACGCTCGTGGCCTTCGCGATAACACAAAACTGGCCACAAACGCGACCATGTAATTGCAAAAATCCACATATACTTACGCCCGCGATTTCGCCTACATGAAAACACCCCGGTAATTAAGTAAACGTGGCATCTTTAAACTTCCATACGCGGTCTCAAACATTAACCCACCACTCGCGCGATCATGAAACGGTCACGTCCGAAAGTTTTACCAGCCTGGACTAATGCCTTCAGTTGAACCAATCAAAAAAGTGACACTCATATTCACTAAACAACACGTTCCATGGTGACATGACCTAGAACTCAAGTGATATGGGGAAACGGACTACTATCTGTATCATACACTAAAAATTAAGCTTCAGATTCACGGTCCGCGCGCGATCAAACAAAAATACACAATCCGTCATTATAAAATCGAAGTTATACACGCGAAGTCACATACACGTGACAAACACGTTAATATACAAATGCTTGAGCCTTCGCTATCATCCCCGGCATCTACATCGGCGATCTAGTAAACATGATCGCATCCCAGTGATAAAGTGAATGTCTCAGCTCCTATAAATTTTCAAACGCAGTCTCGAGCATGAACCTAAAAACTCCCGCACTCGCACGATCATGAATCGGTCACTTCCGGATGTTTCTATCCTTGATATCAGCAGACTAGGTCCATGCCTTCAATTGAATCAATTTAAAAAAGAAAGCTCTCATATCCACTGGACACCACGTTACATGGCGACATGACTGAGGACTCTAGTGATATGGGGTAACTTACTCCCTGTCAGAATGTGAATTGTACACCAAAAACTAACTATCAGAATGAAGGTCCGCGTGACCATCCAAGAACGCACGCGTATATAGGAAATGCCACACGGTTACAAAGTGGCCAGTCTTGTACACGCGAAGTCACATGAACGCGAGCACACGTGACAAACACGTTAACGTACGAACGCTTAAGCCCTTCGCGATTAACAACGCACACCTACGTTCGCGATCGCGCAAACTTAATAACACCCCGGTAATAAGAAGAACGTTTTAGCACTCACAAAGTTTCAAACGCTGTCTCAAACACGAACCTACAAAAGTCCGTTTTCGCGCGCTCATGAATCGGTCACGTCCGGAAACCATTATTCTCTGTCCTAATAGCTTAGGTCCATACATTTAGTGGGACCAATCAAAAAATAAAGCACATATCCTCTAGACAACATCTTCCATGGCGACATCACCGGGCACTCTAGTGATATGGAAGATCTCACACTCTTTTAGCATCTAAGCAGTACACCAAAAAAATAAAGTACTAGATTCACGGTCCGCGCTTGATTATCCAAGAACACACGCGAATATGCGAAAGGCACACTGTTATAAAATAGAATTTCAACACGCGAAGTTACATACACGTTAGCACACGCGACGTACAAACGCACACGCGATCGAACACGTTAACGTACAAATGCTTGAGCTCTTTGCGATGATACACACGATCGCGAGTCCCTACGCCCGCACATACCTGTACCGTACAATGAATATCACATTCAGAATCACGGCCCGGTGTTTTAGTGGGCGTGCCTGTCTCGTTTGCAAATTGTAGTATGTGATTCTGACGGGGAGCCCTTCCGAGAACCTAGCTCTACAGCTCCAGTAGGACAACTCTCGAAAAAAAGAAAAAGGATCTTGAAGAGATACCTTCTGGCCTTTACAACAAAGTTTAGGCGAGAAATTGTTCCTCCTTTTTCTACAGCTTCTAGCTGCAGCAGAAGATGTTCCCTCCTGTGGTTCACCAGAGTCGCATTCGTCAGTAGACAAGTTATTATAGCTATTTGTAGAGATCGGTGGCAAAGCTATCTTTAGCATCTCTGCTAAAGATCGCTTAGAGCGTTTCTCAAGAGAACGCTTCAGTTTCTCCTCGTGCTGATTGTACGTAGGACATTTCGGGAGGTCATGTGTGTTCCTTTCGCAGTATACACACTTTTTGACATCTCTTTCACGGGAGTTATCCACATGATTCACACCGAATTCCAACATCGAACCTCATTGCTACAACGGGTGGCAGTATATCCCAGTTTTTTTTTTTTTTCAATTCGTTTATTTGATAAGGCAGGTTTGCGTTAGCTTAAAGGTGCCAATTTTGTTTTGTTTTACATTTTAAATTACTTAAAACTAGGGGCTTACATATTGATTTTTGAAATTAAACTAAGGCTAATTTATAGCTATACATATACACAAGGGGGTAGTATAATTTTCGTAAGATTAGAGGGGTCATTTAGTTTTTATAGCAATATGGTTTGACATTTTTAGCAATGAGATTATTGGAGCAAATAATGTTTAACTAAGGGGGAAAATTTTTACGACTATCTTAAAAGTAGAAATAATTAGAGGGCGTGATTAAATTTTGTAAAGATTCGGAGACATTAATTAGAGTTATTTTATGTGGTAGTAGAGTTGGGCATTTTCAACGAGATCATATAATATAATAGTTAAAACTAGAAAAGGCAAGAAGAGCTAAATGCTTCATGAAGATATTTGGGGGGGGGGGGAAGGGGTGTTACTTCTGTGTATAAGAGTCAGGGGAAGTAGGGTGGACAAACATGGCAGGGGGAGAACATTATTTCAGTTTCAGACTTCGGGAGATCAACGGATGGATTACAGAATAAGGGTGGTCTTCATCAGGAAGAATCATGTACTGGGACGCCGGGTGGTCGTTCTCGAGATGGCAGGGGTTTTTCCAGACGATTTCGTAGTGCGGCTCAGATGTTGATCGGCTACATTTCGAGTTGTGCGTGTGATGTTCGTGCTTTAGGTCCCGTGTTTGTTGGCTCATTCGACAATCCCTGTCCCTGTCCCAATGTGTCGCCTTGGAGTCGCATCAAACCATCGTGGGTGTATGGTACAGGTGGAAGAGAGCGCTTCTGAGAATGATAAGGAAAAAGGGGCAGTTAAAGTTGGATATTGATGGTTTTTATGAAGGTGTATATAAGGGACATATAGAGGACATCGCGGCTTGCCAACACATCTCGAACCGGGACGTTGGGTGGTCTTCCTCGGGCCCGGAGGGTGTCCATAAGCCGAGACCTGGCGGAACTGTACTCGGTGCACGCCCAGACTATGTGCTCTATATCGTGATAACCGTCGCCACAAGCGCAGATACCACTCTCCACGAGCCCAATACGTCGGAGATGTGCATCCAGCGTGTAATGGTTCGCCATGAGTCGCGACATCACACGAATGAAGTCACGACCCACATCCATCCCCTTGAACCAAGGTTTCGTCGATACCTTAGGGACTATCGAATGTAGCCACCTTCCTAGCTCCCCATTGCTCCACGAGGTTTGCCAACTTTCGGGGGTTCTCTGATGAGTAATACTGAAAAATTCGTGGAAGCAAATTGGTCTTTCAAAAACGTCACCTTCAATGGCACCCACCTTAGCTAAGGAGTCCGCCTTCTCATTGCCCGGAATGGAGCAATGAGAAGGGACCCACACCAAGGTAATCTGGAAAGATTTGTCAGATAAAGCACTCAGTAGCTCCCGTATTTTCCCCAAAAAATACGAGGAATGCTTTCCATGTTTCATCGAGCGAATAGCGTCAATAGAACTCAGACTATCCGAGACGATGAAGTAATGGTCTGCGGGTAATGTGTCAATGACTCCAAGGGTATACTGAATAGCAGCTAGTTCTGCGGCGTAAACTGAAGCAGGGTCACTGAGTTTGTAGGAGGCGGTGAACTTTTGATTGAAAATACCGAAGCCAGTGGACCCTTCGAGGTTTGATCCGTCAGTATAAAACATCTTAGAACAGTCGACTTCTCGGAATTTATTATAAAAAATATTTGGAACCACTTGTGGGCGAATATGGTCCGGAATTCCAATAATCTCATCTTTCATGGATGTGTCGAAGAAAACAGTAGATTCAGAAGTATTTATGAAATGCACACGGTTGGGATTGTAAGAAGAAGGATTAATATTTTGCGCCATGTAGTCAAAGTACAGGGACATAAAACGGGTCTGAGAATTGAGCTCAACAAGCCTTTCGAAATTTTCAATCACCAACGGGTTCAAGATATCGCATCGAATGAGCAATCGATATGAGAGTTCCCAAAATCGATTTTTCAGCGGGAGAACGCCCGACAGGACTTCGAGACTCATCGTATGGGTCGACTGCATGCACCCTAAGGCGATACGCAAACAACGATACTGAATTCTTTCGAGTTTGATGAAATGTATGTTCGCGGCGGATCGAAAGCAGAAGCATCCGTATTCCAGTACCGACAGTATCGTTGTTTGATACAACCTAATTAGGTCTCCTGGGTGGGCACCCCACCACGTTCCGGTTATTGTACGAAGAAAGTTGATCCTTTGCTGGCATTTCTGTTTCAGATACCGAATATGGCATCCCCAAGTACCTTTCGAGTCGAACCAGACCCCTAGATATTTTACTGTGAAGACCTGAGCTATAGTTTGACCCATTAATAGAAGCTGTAGTTGTGCTGGTTCACGCTTCCTAGAAAATACAACTAGCTCAGTTTTCTCCGTGGAGAATTCGATACCCAGCTTAATAGCCCATGCAGACAAATTGTCCAAGGTATTCTGTAATGGTCCTTGTAGATCGACAGCTTTGGGTCCCGTAACAGACACCACGCCATCGTCTGCAAGTTGTCTTAACGTGCAGGAATTGTCAAGACATTCATCAATGTCGTTGACGTAGAAATTGTATAACAGGGGGCTTAGACATGAGCCCTGGGGAAGGCCCATGTAGCTAAATCGTGATGTCGATAAGTCACCATGCGAAAAATGCATGTGCTTTTCCGACAACAAGTTTAGTAAAAAGTTGTTTAAAGTCGCTGAAAGACCATGCTGGTGCAGCTTCTCTGAAAGAATGTTGATAGAAACTGAATCAAAAGCCCCCTTTATATCTAGGAACACTGATGCCATCTGCTCTTTACTAGCATAGGCCATTTGAATTTCGGTTGAGAGCAACGCAAGACAATCATTCGTCCCTTTGCCTTTGCGAAAGCCAAATTGTGTATCTGACAGTAAGCCATTTGCTTCGACCCAATTGTCGAGGCGGGATAGGATCATTTTCTCGAACAACTTCCGGATACAAGATAGCATTGCGATCGGTCGATACGAATTGTGGTCGGAGGCTGGTTTTCCTGGTTTTTGGATGGCGATGACCTTCACTTGCCTCCAATCGTGTGGGACAATGTTAGCCTCAAGAAACTTATTAAATAAGTTCAACAAGCGTCTCTTGGCAGAGTCTGGCAGATTCTTCAACAAGTTGAATTTGATTCTGTCTGGCCCTGGAGCTTTATTGTTACACGACAAGAGAGCAAGTGAGAACTCCACCATCGAAAAAGGTGTTTCGTTCGCGTTATCGTGACGGGACGCGGCGCGGTAGATCTTCTGTGCCGGGGCGGAATCCGGACAAACCTTCTTGACGAAATCGAATATCCAACGGTTTGAATATTCCACGCTCTCATTAGTACTGTTTCGATTTCGCATACGTCGGGCTGTTCCCCAAAGAGTGCTCATCGATGTTTCTCTCGTTAATCCGTCGACGAACCGGCGCCAATAACCGCGTTTTTTGGCTTTCATCAAACTCTTCATTCGCTTGTCTAACGTCGCGTACTGTCGAAAACTAGCGGGTAACCCATCGTTCCGGAAGGTCTTAAACGCGGCGGCCTTCTCTGCGTACACGTCTGAGCACTCTTTATCCCACCAGGGATTGGGAGAACGTTTTTGTATGTTCGCGCCGGGTACTGGCTTAGTCTGAGCTTGATTCGCGCTGTCGAGAATCAAGCCAGCCAAAAAGCTGTACTCTTCCTCCGAAGGGAGTTCTTGAGTAGATTCGATGTTGTCGGATATCGCGGCAGCATAGCTCTTCCAATCGATATTTCGTGTGAGGTCATACGAAATATTGATTGTTTCCAATGGCCTTGAGCCGTTATTGATTGAGACTACGATCGGCAGATGGTCGCTACCGTGGGGATCAGGGATTACCTTCCACGCGCATTCTAACTTTAGCGAGGTCGAGCAAAGGGATAAATCTAATGCGCTTGGGCGCGCTGGTGGGGGAGGAATCCGTGTCATTTCACCCGTGTTTAGAATTGTCATGTTGAAGTTGTCGCAAATATTGTGAATTAAAGAGGAACGGTTATCGTCATAAAGGCAACCCCATTCCGTACCGTGAGAGTTAAAGTCGCCTAAAACTAGTCGCGGTGCAGGCAGGGATTCTATGATGTCATGTAGCCGGCGATGCCCAATCGCGGTGTTGGGGGGAATATATATGGAAGCTATGCAAAGATCTTTGCCTTTGGTTGTTACTTGACAAGCGACAACTTCAATACCTGTTATCGAGGGAAGGTTAATTCTGTAAAAGGAATAGCGCTTTTTGATCCCCAAAAGCACTCCTCCATAGGGGGTGTCTCGATCCAGGCGAATAATATTAAAGTCGTGGAAGTTGAGATCTATGTCGGAAGTTAACCAAGTTTCACATAATGCAAATGCATCGCAACTCAAATTATTTATTAAAATTTTGAAGGAATCGATTTTCGGGATGATACTTCTGCAATTCCACTGTAGAACAGTGATCAAATCCGTGACCTCGTTCGATGAGTTAGCCATCGAAGGATACAATCGCTGAAAGGAGGGGCCATTTAGCAGTCAACTGCTTCAAAAATGTTCTTACTGTAGGGAGAAAAGCTAACATAAGACTTTTAATAGGATCAGTTATATTGAAAGTTTTTATTATCCAGTCCACAATGTCCGAGAGTTTGATAATTCCAGTGCCGCGATTATTCTCGAACTGAAACAGAGGAACACTTGGGATTTTTGATGTTCCGGGAAGTGCTGGGAACTCCTTCTCTGAGTTTAATCCTCCGAGACCAGGAGCTAATTGCTTCGGTTTGGTTGCAACACTTCCAATAGATGTGACTTTCTGAGTCCCGTCAAGGGATACCTTCTGGCCTTTACAACGAACTTTAGGAGAGGAAATGTTCCTCCTCTTCCTATAACTTCTAGGCGCCCTAGTAGATGTTCCCTCTTGTGGGTCATCAGCCTCGCCCTCGTTAGGAGGCAAGTGAGCATAGATGTTTGTTGAGGTTGGTGGTGTAGCTTTCTTTAGCATTTCTGCAAAAGAACGTTCGGATCGTCCAGCAAGGGAACGTTTTAGTTTATCCCCGCGTAGTTTGTACGCGGGACATGCCGAGATATCATGCAGATTTTCTGCACAGTAAGGACACTTCTCAGCATTCTTACTGCACGAATCATCTAGATGATTCTCCCCGCATTTTCCACAGCGGGCCTTATTGCTACAATGGGTGGCTGTGTGACCCAATTGTTTACACTTTGTGCAATTCATGACCCGCGGCACAAACAGACGCACAGGCAGACGAACCTTGTGCAAGAGGACGTAATTTGGCAAAGCGGTACCAGCGAAGGTCAACCGATAAGAGTTTGATTGGGGGTACGTTTTTGAACCATCCCCCGCAACTACTACTGAGTGCAAACGCTTGCACTCGAGTATTTTCACTGGCTGAAGTAAGCGGTCTTTGAAACGGCCAACCCCGTACTGCAGCAGATCCTCGCATGTCAAACTGTCATCGGTGACAACGCCTTCAGACTGTACTTTCACAGCTGGAATATACACGTGATAGTCCTTCGTAAAGTGCTCGCAGCAAGCAATATCGTTTGCCTGCTTTGAGTTAGTCAGCACGACCCTCAGCCTGTCTGAGCGGACCTTTTTTATTTCGATCACAGCCGAGAACCGTTCCGTTAGGTCTTTTGAAATCTGTAATAGATTCAGCGATTTTGTTTTGGTCCGAAAGAAGACCACAAAGGGACCGGTCGAGAGCTCTGGATATTGTTTGGGTCGGGGGAGAGCCTTAGGAGTCGACTCGATCTCCATTTGGCCATCCGGGGAGGAAGCCATCGACACCGTCAACGCACGGGGTCAGCACCCGCGCAGACGGGAAAAAGCCGTAAATGTATCAAAAAGGTTGATTTCACTTATCTGTATACTCGTTTCCCACGACGCACCAGTCCAGCTTAAATAGCTGGTTATTGTTCAATCCTCGCTTTACGAACAAAAGGTTGAGGAATGTGGCCTAACGGTTAACACACGCACAAAAGAAAATAAAAGTCCAAACCTCGAAGAGGCAGAGAATGGCAAAATAACCTTGAACGCGGATTACTGCACTGTTCTTTTTCCAACAGACCGAAAACAAAACACTTCTATCTCGATCGAGCGATGCGTAGAGACTGAGTATATCCCAGTTATATACAATTAGAACAGTTCATGACCCCCGGCCCAAAAAAAGACAAACAAGTAGACGAAACCTTGTCAAAGAGGAGGTAGAGAAGACCTAGCGTAGGTCACCCGATAAGTGTTCGAGTTGACCTATGTCCTCTTCTCATCAGCTGCGACTGCTGCTAAATGTTAATGTTTGTAGTCCAGTATATTCACTGGCTGAACTCGAATTGGAGAAAGCCCCTGAGAATTCAAACCGATTGAATGGTATTTATACTCTGTACTCTTTAGTAAAGCGCCCGTAACCAGCAATATCATTTACCTGCCTCAAACGATTTTCCACCCTCCTAAGCTTATTAGGGCGAATTGTCAGTATTTCTGTCACGGTCGAATATTGTTTCGTCAGTACTCGAGAAATCTGCAATAAATTCAAACAATTTGTCTTCAGCCCGGATAGCGACTATATAGGGGCCGGTTGAAGAGTGTCGGTACAATTACAGTCCGTGAGTCGATTTTATTTCGACATCCATATCACCTTGAGGCGAATCATTGTCAGAGAAATTAATTTTTGCACGGGCCTATTGCTCATAACATAAAACATAACGGAATGTTCCGTGCGATATGGAAATTAACTGACCTCAGCGTCATTGGCAAAAGGCCATTGGCAAAACCTACATTTGAAGTGACAATTATTTACTACTGAATACGCTTGTTAATTAACTGAGCCACATCTATTCGCAGATCATTAAATGGTTTAAACAAGTAAAATTATATAGTCAGTGAAAAATTTGACGATATATATTTGACGTTAACTGCAATATTAACATTTTCAGTATGTATTGTTTTTGTTAGGGGAAACTATGCCGCTGCGACCACTGTGTAGGTTATCTTTTGTGGCTGCCCCTGTTAGCTCTACATGTTCAAACCGTCAATTGAAGTAGGGAAGATACTCTATGACTCAGTAGTTGCCCCCCCCCCTATGGTGTATGGTTCGCAGGTATCAATTTTGATCAAAAGGAACCGAGTTTCAATGAGAAACTATGAAAGGCAGATAGTGGAAGAATTGGCGTCCTGCTGCGTGAACCGTGATGGCAGAGTATTCATTCCTATTGCCTTTCATTTGAGTATTAACAGTTACAAGGATCAGCTCTAGAACTGAAGTTATTGCAATTAGTCTAATTGGATTCCGATGGAGCTGCCAGGGGCAGTTTACGACGTTTACGACGGAAAATGATTTTTTTCATATATCTTCGCTATGTTGCAATATTATTGAAAACTGATGAAACTCATCAATTTATGTTGTCTTTGGCTACGTTTTCCACGCAATTGGACTATTGTAAATATTCTAGGAGAATTGTATTGAGCATTGGAAGGTAAAAATTGAGCAGATTCTACAACTGCGAGGGAAGCACCTATCTTTATGAAGAAAGGCTTTTCGTGTTTCTTGATCCCACTGTTTAAAAAAAATGGTTTTGAAGCTCTACATGCACTAGAAAAAAGTTGGGCATGAAAGGGTTAATGTAGATGAGGATCCTTTTTGGACATGTATGGCATACTTCGTGAGGCGTCATCAGATCCCTTCCGAAATATTGCTTCCTTCGAAGAAAAAGTGCTGCACAATGGCAGAGAACATGTTCCGAGCTCTCGGGCTCGTAGTTAAAGAATCGACAAATGTCATCTTAATTTTTGCCATTTATTCCCGATGATACTTGGCAGGACAATATCCCGAAAATAAAATCACAGATACATACATAAGTCATTACGTTTTACATCTATTAGTTTTTTGGCTCTCGTTGTACCTGGATGTATGAATTCCTGGTATCTAGAGTACCATTACTTTATTTCGCGTTGCCAGTTGTAAAGATGTGATGCACTGCCAAACCAGTTTGGACTCACATTTCGACGACCGTAATGCCAACAGTGCTGCTTGGCTGTCCGAGAAGATTACGGTTTTTGCATGTCTTTAGTTTCGTTTTCTACAGACCTCCGAGCAGGTGTTTCATATACCTCTGCCTGGAAAACTGTAGGCCACATTCCCATTGCTATCGCTTCTTTAATTCTTGGTCCGCAGACTCCCGAGCCAGTCAGCTTACCCATTTTAGAACCCTCCGTATATAATGATATTGTACTTTGAGGTAGTATGGGACCCCCTACATCCCATATCTGACGTGAATCTCATATGAGATATCGTTAGGTTTAGCCTCCATTTTATCTTGAACTGATGTCAAGACGGGGTTTAGTAAGTTTCTTTGTTATACTTAGTTGACCATTTAAATCCCCACCAAATAGTGGTTTACCCTTTAGCACTCTCAGTAAGCCAAGTCTCGCCTCCCTCATAACATGTTTGTGCAATGAAGGTAGATGAAGCATGGCTTCCATAGATGTGGTGGGTGTTGATTTCATAGCGCCAATGGAGGAATAAGTTAGTTGTGGTCTGGCGATGGTCGTGTAGTAAGCCAACCTCGATTTGAAACCCAAAGTTTTCCCGGAGAGTTTACTGCACGCCCACAATGCTGTTGTTGTTTTATCAATGGTGTGTGTCAGGTGCGAGTTCCAATACAGTTTTTTTGTCTAGGGTAACAGCTAGGTGTTTCATCTGCCTAGTTCATTGTAGTTCCACTGAGAGTTGGGGAGACAAATTTTAGTTTTTTCCCATTGGAAAACGGTACAATGACCGTTTTTTCAGGGTTCCCGTTGAGTTCCTTTTTGGAACACCATGTTCTGATGAAGTTCAGGGCTAATTAAATTCGATCGCTTAGTACACATTTATGTTTTCCCCTCTTAATTAGGAAAATGTCATCTGCATTGTGCATATCCAACCATCTCGAAACCGATTTAAGTCAGATCAGTCACCGGAGGTGATAGCAAACCTCCCTGGGGACAGCCTCTATTGGCTGTTATAGTTGCTTTCGTGTCTCAACGTTATTGTCATCTCTCGACTCTAGAGCATTGCAAGAATCCAGTCCCCTGCTGATTTTTCCACTCCCCTTTTTGTCAGGTCCTTGTGAATTGATATGTAGGACGTATTATCAAAAGCATTTTCGTATTCAGTATGTATGGCTGACTCAGGCTGTTTCCGTGCATCTTTTGAGGTGGCCCACAATTGAGTAATTTGGAAATATGTAGTTCGCCCCATCACAATTCGGACCAGGTTCTGAATTGTTCGGATCTGCATGGAAGTTGTTCTAACCATATTGAGATTTCAAAATATGTTCTTCCAGTGAATTATCTAAATTTCAACAAATAGTACATTACAAGGGGTAAGTCGCTTAGAACAATGTGCCATACACACTGTATTTCTTACGATAACACGATATAAGATTACGATTCACAGTAATACACGATCATTTCACTCGTTACCACAATGTGTGGCACACTGAGGCACACTTCTGACAACTCAAAAACTGTCAACAAAATGTAGTTAAATAAACATAGCAACCATTGCTTTTGTTTTACGGAACACCATGGCACATTGTGGCACAAGCTACCACGCTGTTTGTTTGTGGGCACAATTCGATTTGTGTTAAGCGACTCACCCCTTGGTATATTGTCACTTGTTCATAGATGCCAGATGCCTCACATCACAACATTCTAGGCACCAGTTGAAGGTTACACAGCTATAATCAGTGCCCACCTTCATACTGACGAGCCGCTTTACTATTCCTCGACGTCGCACACAAGAGTAAATAAGGTAGAAACTTGGCCAAAATGATCTAATTTATTCTATTTGTGTTATTATGCTTTGATGTTAACTAAACATTGACATTTCGTACATTTCTGTATCTAATTAATTACTAGTTCAGTTTTTTTTTTTATTTTAGGGGTTTTAACCTTAGGGTCATTCGCCTCTTAAACTAGTGCAGATGTTGATTTTTGTATTCTTCTGATTGTATATCATTTATTTTAGAAGCTATTGCCCAGAAAAGTTCAGCCGTAAATTAACTGGAATTCTGGCTGATTCCAGTTAGCATTTTGGCTCCAGTGACAACCGATTCTAACTAGAATCGGTTGTGTCACTCGAGCCGGAATGCGAACTGGAACCAGCCAGAATTCCGGTTCATTTCCGGCTGAGCTTAATTGGGTAGATTTTTGACCAATTTCGCTGTAATATATGCGAATACATACATTTATCCAGTTGCACTGGCAGGAGATCAGTTCGAGAGGGAAAGGGGAAAGTACGCCTGCGCTTTTGTCAATCGAAATTTTTCAAAGATAGTGTAGTTGGTAAGTCGATTGCTATGTACGTAACTCATCTGGGTTCTATCTCCAATCTCGCACATAGGGTCGAAAAAAGTGACGAATGAACCCAAGGTTAATACGTCTATAATGGAATACAAACTCAAACCTAGTATTTCAACTTATAGCACTGATGAACCTCAAATTGAAAAAAACAATCACTTTTTTTTCTTTCAAATAATGACATAACTCAAGCCGAACAACATCGGACGAGTTTGAAAATGATTTAAGCAGGCTATATTTTGAAATGTAATACAAATTCAGTAACCTTGTCTAGTATCTCCGCCTAAAATAAATTTTAAGCATTAAAATTTGACATTCTCTCAATGCTGTCACAATATGCCTAAAGGTAAGCAAACTAAACCAAATATTACAATTTTTTGATTTTGGGTTTTGGCCACGTGCTTACTCCGCTATGCGTAGGTCGTTTCTGCAAGTAGGATGGTAGTACCTGATCTAACATGGTTGTTAGTCATCACCGTCAACCCACACATTAATTCTTCGGAGAATCTCAACGCAACACTGTTAGGCGGAGATTCTTCACATTTAAACAGTTGGGTAGAACGGGGCGAAGCAGTCAAGGATGCACATTTTAATTTTTAGAGCATTAAGCTGAAAATATATCGTCAAGCTCGTTAAATTTGAATAACTTTGTAAAAAATCCTTAATTTGAATTCACGCTCGCTAAACGCTTAGAAGCTTATTATAACATAGGTGATGAACTAATTTCACCGTTTATGAACTGTGATAGAAAACAGCTCCTAGCTAATTATGTTTTATTTCTTTGATCAAGGTAAGCTTATCGCAAACTACTATCTCGATTATATAAAAGTATAAACATAAAACGCTGTTTGCCGATTTAACGTAATTTTCCCTTACGTTTGACGCTATTGTTGAAATTCATCTTAGGCTTATGAAACTGGCACCATTCCATTTTATCGGTTCTCGTGGCAAGGAGGGACAGACTTCCATCCCTTTGCCGTGAGGCATATTGGTAGAATCAAGCCATTTGTAGTAACTCTAAGGCTCGATCCCTACCAGGAGAAAGCAAAAGTTTTGTCCGTAAGATTTTAGGCCTGTTTTCAATGACCCTGTATATTTCCCATCCTTGCTCTCATTTGTGTACTGTGGGTCTATATTTTCAAAGTTTCCCCGACTTAAATTATTTATGAAATTTGCGTTTCGACTTCGTTTCATCGGAATACGACACTAGCCTTGGTTCTAAGTTAGTGTCGGATTTTGATGAGACGAAGTTGAAACGCAAACTTCATAACTAATTTAGTTTTAGGTTTTGTGCCGTTCATGCGTAATATTTGTTTTACTCAATTTACTCCTTAGAGGAGATAAATTGGTTTCGATCCGTTTTTTTTGTTTCGGAAAAATACAGTACAGTGTTTCCGTACATAGTAATTTCTAGGTACTTGAATGTCGCTAAACCAAAACAAAAAAGAGAAATTGCGACTAAATTTTAGTCGAAATAAAAAAATGAAACAAGTTATCTTGATCCATAAAAAAGAAAATTCGACAAATAAACCTGTCGACGAAACGACATTGGACCTAATTACGTTTGCCTGAAAGGCGTTCGGTCAAATGACCCTTTTGGCCAAATGACGTACGATCAAATAGCACTAGGTGAACCGGAATTCGGCCAAATAACCAGACCCTTCACAGTAGGTAGTGGTTAACGTCAAAGCAAGCACCTCAGTCCCACAATCTGTGCCACTTGAGATGCGTTAGAAAACCCTGAATTGGGCAAACGCTGCGAAAATGTTCATGCCCCGTTCTACCCTATTCGTGTTAGACTGTATACAGGTATCAATCAACCTGCGGTATCGACAAGCGTCGTAAAGGTGGTGGAATCTATAACGTCTCAGTTGTAGTTCGAATCCGTACCGGCCGCAACGGGTTCTCTGCTTCGGCTGCTAAACTGATAAGAACTGGAGAAAAACGCGTCGATTTGTTCTGATAGTACAACAAACAGAGCGATAGAGAAGAAAGAGATGTTTTGTGGAATGTGTAACTTGTCGATGTCGGCGGCTATCACCAAGTAGGGGGCGTTGTGTTTTGTACAACCGTGAAAAACGCAAAGCGCCTTGCGCACGATTGTAAACCGATTGCCCCGCTGTACCTCCACCCCCTCCTTGTGGCCCTGCCAGGTTGTTTACATTGCTCGGGTGGGTGAAATTGTATTCTCCAAATTGCGAAAATCGCTTGGCTTGCGCCGTTGCGCGGCGATGTGTGGAACAAATTGTGCTAGGTATGTGACTGATAAGGAGAGGTGCTCTGGTGTGCTCACAACGCGCGGTTAGAAGAGATTTGTCGCCGGAAAGTAACAAGCTAGCCGTTGTCTTTTTTGGTTTGGACGTGCAAACTTTTGTGTCGGTGTGTTGAAGATAACTCGTTTACATATTGTACTTCGGTGGCGCTGGACCGTTCACCGGTTTGGAGGATTTAAGTTGTGAAAGATATTTTTCGGTGTGCAATTTGTGACTGGTTTGCTTCCGCAGCAAATAGAAGGGATTAGGCGAGTCGCAAAAAAAAGCAATTAACCGAAATATTCACGTATGAGCTCAAGGGAAAGCGTCGATAGAGTGCAGTGCGATAGTGTACAAGTCGTACGTGAAGAAACTACCCGAAATGTTGGAACTGGTCGTGGTTCCTTTGAGTAAGTAATCAGTTAATAAGTGAATGAATTTATGTGCACAATTGTTGATTAAGTGTTAATCATTTAATACGTGCGGCTTGGGAAATACACAGTACATCATAATGAGTTTGTATAGATGACGTAATACACCTTAGTTGAAATTCAATCACAAAGCTACTAATTAGGCCTAGACTAGAATGTTAATCGCAGGGCTGTAAAGATATAAAGTGTATGATTCATTCGCTGGGCCTGTTCTCGGTTCGTTTTAGTGCATATTTGCGGAACAAATTAGAACACCCTCGATTATATTTATTGGTTCAAATTGGGGGCAGTGACTTTTAATAAAACGAATGGCGTAATACATATTTTAAGAATTTTAACGACGTACTGTAATTGTGACCCTATTTCGCACCTTTTGGTTTTGAATTAAGCAATGACAATATCTATTTGGCTAAAAAAGGTGTGCAAGAATAAGTTCAAGTTATATTCTTCATTAATTGTGCGCATATAAATTCAAAACTATCGGTTATATAGGTTTTTCGATGCGATTAAATTTGGCACGCCAAGAAGGCGATAACTGGTTTGTTGCAATGAGAATAGATGCACAAAATAAAACATTTATATTCATTTGTGCTGAATGTGTATACATTTTTGCTCAATAAGTAATATTTAGCTGTTTAGGATACAGTTCCCGGTACATTCTTTCGATTAAGGTTATAGATAATAATGCTTCATTTTGTTCCCTCCCCAAGGTTTAGGGGTTTGACGGTATTGCAAACATCATCAAGCATCAATTGCTTTAAGATGGGTACTGCATTACGCCTCGATAGTGGTGCATCGAGGAGACCGAGAGGGCTTATGCGCCTTTTTTATGTTATATGTCTTTTCATACTCCGCACCAGAGCATACCAACGCTAAACCACTGGTCTATGGGCGGTGGCGTGGCCGACTGGCGTATCGACGTAGATTGACTTTTGCTGTGTGCCATGTTTGCAAATATTGTTCTCTTGGTGGTATTCGTGGACGGGGCTCACGGAGGGAGTCATTGTTTGTCCATTTATCGGTCGACTTCGTGATCGTGCATATACCAATTAAATTAATTTAATAATTAAATTAATTTAATAAAGTAGAATAAGTAGAAACCTATTAGTTGTAGCTTTGTGATAATCGTTGTTTTTCGTACTAGTGTACAACTGTTATGTGCTAGTCGTATGTGTATCTATGTATGTATTCGTCTGAGTATTTGTGACAGTTAGGTCAGGGAATAGATGCAGAACTGACTTATATGATAGAATAGTGGCTAATACTTCTGGTGATCAATCTGAGCATTTAGTTCTATTCATTGGGGAAAGTCGGGTTGGATAAATTAGGGTAAAATAAATTTACCGACGCACGTGAGTCATCCATTCCCGGCCAGCATAGCATGATGAAAGTCTAACAGTATGCAATTGTCGGTAATGATAAATATACAACATTTGCTGCATTTAGACGAGTTTGATTGCATGTTACATGTGTTTTTCTATTCTACTTCATTGGTCTGTTTCTTCTGTGCATCTATTAGTTTGCTTTTCCATTATTTATGTATACCAAAATAGTATTGTTCAATTTATACACTTCTAGTCAAGCTCTTTGCATCTTTTTTTCTTTATTCAGCATGTTATGATTCCTTTTATTAGTATATCTCTGCTATACGCTATCTATACTCATATAGGTACAAACGCTCGTGGCCTTCGCGATAACACAAAACAGGCCACAAACGCGACCATGCAATTGCAATAATCCACATATACTTCCATACGCGGTCTCAAACATTAACCCACCACTCGCGCGATCATGAAACGGTCACGTCCGAAAGTTTTACCAGCCTGGACTAATGCCTTCAGTTGAACCAATCAAAAAAGTGACACTCATATTCACTAAACTACACGTTCCATGGTGATATGGGGAAACGGACTACTATCTGTATCATACACTAAAAATTAAGCTTCAGATTCACGGTCCGCGCGCGATCGAACAAAAATATACAATCCGTCATTATAAAATCGAAGTTATACACGCGAAGTCACATACACGTGACAAACACGTTAATATACAAATGCTTGAGCCCTTCGCTATCATCCCCGGCATCTACATCGGCGATCTAGTAAACATGATCGCATCCCAGTGATAAAGTGAATATCTCAGCTCCTATAAATTTTCAAACGCGGTCTCAAGCGTGAACCTAAAAACTCCCGCACTCGCACGATCATGAATCGGTCACTTCCGGATGTTTCTATCCTTGATATCAGCAGACTATGTCCAAGCCTTCATTTGGATCAATTAAAAAAAAGAAAGCTCTCATATCCACTGGACACCACGTTACATGGCGACATGACCGAGGACTCTAGTGATATGGGGTAACTTACTCCCTGTCAGAATGTGAATTGTACACCAAAAACTAACTATCAGAATAAAGGTCCGCGTGACCATCCAAGAACGCACGCGTATATAGAAAATGCCACACGGTTACAAAATCCAGTCTTGTACACGTAGGACCAAAAAAAAAAATAAAGCACATATCCACTAGACAACACGTTCCATGGCGACATCAGCGGGCACTGTAGTGATATAGAAGATCTCACACTATTTTAGCATCTTAAAAGTACACCAAAAAATAAAGTATTAGACTCACGGTCCGTGCGCGATTGTCCAAGAACACATGCGAATATGCGAAAGGCATACGGTTATAAAATAGAATTTATACACGCGAAGTTACATACACGTTAGCACACGAGACAAACAAACGCACACGCGATCGAAGACGTTAACTACAAATGCTCGAGCTCTTCGCGATGATACACGTGATCGCGAGTCCCTACGCTCGCACATACCTAAACCGTACAATGAATATCACATTCAGAATCACGGCCCGCTACAATTGACCTAATGCAGTGTTTTATTGGGCGACATTGCCTGTCTCGTCTGCAAATTGTATGTGATTCTGACGGGGAGCCCTTCCGAGAATCTAGCTCTACAGCTCCAGTAGGACAACTCTCGAAAAAAAAGATAATAATGCTTCATTTTGTTGTTCAACAAATAGCGTATCTCTCTCCCTAATAGAGGTAAAATAAGCCCATTCCCATTTATGGCTACTCGACCAGAAATTTTATTGTTATTTTTCCGGATATAAAATATCCGTGGGCTTGGCTTGGTGGTGGACTCAAGACGGCAATTTTTATGCTTAGAGATTTGTAGCTTGGAGACCTTGCATTCTCTTGGTCTCTAGAATCTAAAAGCAACACGGTGCGTGCTTCAGGTGGTGGATAAAACCGGAGGGATACCCTGACAGCTGGCAGATTGAATTATTTTTGCTGTCAATTCAACTAGATCCAAACCGATGCAGTATCCTATGGTTGTTGGTTCATTACATATAATTAAATATCATTCAATTTGCACAATGTTTTAAAACTGAATTAGGCAAAGTATTAGGCTTATAACTATTCAAACCTAAATCTAAACTAAACATCCTTTAATTGCACAATATATTAAATTTAAAATTGAGTTTTCGAGATAATTTTGTGCTAATAACTTCAGCTGTATCTTCTACCTGTCTAATCTATTACATCTCTCATCTATTGTCTTTTATCTCTTCTTTTCAATTCTTATACTGCCATTCTACACCCGCCTTCAGCTGGGTCAGTCAAAGATGACGCTCATATCCACCAGATAACACATTCCATGGCGACATAACCGGGAACTACAGTTGATACGAGAGAATTCACTCACTTCTAGAATCTGAACCGCACATTGAAATTTAGTATCAGATTCACGGCTCGCACGATCGTTCAGGACCACACGCAAATATGTGAATGGTACCACGGTCACAGAATCCAGTGTGTACACGCGAAGTCACATACACGCTAGCACACGCGAAAAACACTAGACAACATCTGCCATGGCGGCATGACTGGGAAATCTAGTGATATGAAAGAACCCACTTTCGTCTAGAATCTGAACCGTACACGAAAAATTAAGTATCAGATTCACGGTCCGCGCATGATCATTCTAGAACACACGCAAATACAGGTCGGACTTGATTATCCGGGGATTCGATTATCCGGGTGTTTCGAAAGAAATTCAAAATTTCAGCTAGAATGTCTGATTACAGTACAAATTCGATCATTGCAGTCAATAGGACCTTTTTTGGGGAATGGGGGGTCTAGGGTTAACCTCCTCTCAAATTTTGGCCTGCCTCAAAAATAGCTTATATATGGGTTACTCCGCGTAAAGTGACCAAAAAAAAAACAAAACTTGGAATCGACCTTCCCGGATTGGAACCAGTTTACAAGAAATTGTTCATCTAGAGCCAATCCCTAGTAACAATTAAGGTTTTAAAGTAGTCTTATAGCCACTCATAAAACTTAGACTGCACTTGTAGCATGCTATAAAACTTCAATTGTTACTTGGGATATATAATAAGTTAAATTTATTGTGTCATTTGAACCACCCCCCGGACCATGGGCACACTCTTAATCTAAACAAATTGTTTAGAAAAATGGTGTTCTTCGGATTATATCTCTGGCACTGTTTGCATTAGAGCGCGAGGTTATTGTTGAAGGATTTGTTCAAGGAATCTAGAAAATACTAATTTTTAATAGCAGTGTTACCAAATATGCAACTTTTTAATACATTTTTCTCCTTTTACACATATCGGTTACTGCAGGCCTTACTGACACATAATATGTCATTATACCTACTTTGATCGGTCGGTTTCTGGCACTAGCTTGGAATCATGAGCACTTGATTCTCAGGATCCTGTTTGGATACGTTCAACGACTCTGATCGAAGTTTTCTTAGCATTCCAATGTCCAAATCGATTGAATCCTTATCCGTATTTTTACGATTTTTTCTCTGAATTTTGATGCAGGATTTTAGAGAAAAGTTTCTCAGAGGTCTGGTGGATTCCTTTTCAAGATAGAATTCGGTTGAAGAATATGATTTATTCAAGATGCTGATAGAACTTTGTTTCTATTTTCAATAAAATCCTGTGCAAAATTCTGATGAATATGTTGCTCAGATTTCCAGTGAACTTTGACACAATATTGCTCTTCTCCTATTATCCCCTTTAACAACTGATCCCTGCTCAGAATTCCAATGGCATCTTTAACCCCTTCATGTCCATGTTGTTTATTAACAACCTTGTTTCTAAACGACTATAATTTTTGGTTTTTTCCTTTTTTATTTCGACTATGTTAGTCACATTTTCTTTTTTACGTTTTAACGACATTCAATTAGCTAGAGATTACTGGGTAGGGAAAGTTATGAAACTTAGAGCCATAGTACTCAAGTGAGAGCAAGGATGTGAAGTAAACAGATCGGAAAACTAGAAGTGGCAGCGTCATTAGAACAGGCTTAATATCGTACGGGCTTAATCTTTGCCTTCTGATAATGAGGGTCGAGCTTAGGCAGAATAACTACGAATCACCCGAGTTCACTAACATGTGTCCTGATAAAGGTAGACGTATCTATCTTTACCGTGACAACCGTAATTTTTGGTTTACACATCATTTGTTTACAACGACAAGTAAGGCTTATGAGACTAATATTTTTCATTAAACTTTCAAATTTTGAGCACTAACAGTTATAAATATTATAAGTTGGACAGAAGTTATCACAATTAATCTGATTGGGTTCCGCTCAAGCAGTGCTGCCAGGAATAGTTTCTGTTAATGGTGAAAACTTTGGAATATTTTCGTAGCCTGGCAATATTATTGAAAACTGATGAAACTTTTTAATTCAGACTGCCGTCCACTACCTTCTTCATATAATTGGACTAGACCAGAAGGTAAATATTGACCAGCTTCTATCGCTGCGAAAGAATAACCTATCTTTATTAAACCAAGTTTTTCGTGTTTCATTGCGCCAACAGTTCTAAGGAAAAATAGTTTCGGAACCGTATACGCGGTAGAAAAAAGTTGGTCAAGAAAGGGTTAACAAGAATCTAATAAGAGACCCGGCTCTCACTTGAGGTGATTTCAATTTTTGGGTACTTCAAGTAAAGTTGAATGTTAGCCTATGTAAAGATGGCGCCAGCGGTACTCTCGCTGAGGCGGCCAGGAACTCATCTTCTACGTAACCTTTGGTAGTCCTTCGCTTGTGACAAACAAGATTGGTAGAGTTCACGAAGACTACTTGCGTACAATCCGGTACGGTCAACTAAATAATGCTACAAGGACAAGGACAAGAATCTCTTTGTGGAGGCACAACATGCACACTTCTAACTAGAATGAAGGATGAAAGAAACGTTAGCTGTGATATGTGACACCACCAATTAAATTAAACTGGAGTCAATAAACAGACGACCCCCAGCTTACTTACTTACTTCATGTCGAGTCATTTTTCCAGGAAAATTGAAGCCCCGGGTAATCGAGTTTGACCTGTATTGCAAGACACACACCTTATTAAAAAGCTTACCTTAGAATTCCTGCACAAATAGCTATAAACAACTGATATATGCCGTTAATTCGTTACCAATATAAATAATAATTGAAATCCAACTGAGAATACAAATTTATTCTGACCATTTTATCTCCAATTTCTTCTTGAATGAAGTTAAATTTAATAAAATAACATAAAAAAAGTTTGATTCGATTATCCGGGGTGAGATCTTTTTAAAATTCCCGGATAATCGAGTCCGACCTGTATGTGTATTGCGCACGGTTTCAATATAAAATGTATACACGCGAAGTTACTTACACGTTAGCATACGCGACATACAAACACACACGCGATCGAACACGTTAACGTATAAATTCTCGAGGCCTTCGCGATGATACACGCGATCGCGAAGCCCCTACGCTCGCACATTCCTGAACCGTACAATGAATATCGCATTCAGAATCACGGCCAGCTGCAATTGACCTAAAGCAGTGTTTTTGGTGGGCACCATTGCCTGCCTCGTCTGCAATTGTAGTGTGTGATTCTGACGGGGAGCCCCTCCGAGAACCTAGCTTTACAGCTCCCGTAGGACAACTCTCGAAAAAAAAGGTCTGAAAAATTGATTGCTACTATTTAGAACGGGCATACGGTACGGTATCATGCCCGTTTTGCCCCAATACCCCCTTTTGTTCGTTGTTCAAGACTGAATATATAACTTGGAAGAAAGTTGAATGCGGCTGACAAAAATCGGTATCTCCTATCTAAAAAAAGCCCAGTGAATCAATTGCAGATAATTAGATTAATCTCACGAAACGTATACGCCTATTTTACCCCAATTCTTCGCACAACTAAAGTTTGAAGTTATTCCTGGTTTTATATTTCGGTGAAAGGGTATATGCGACTGATCAAAAGTGGTAATTGTCATGTATAAAAGTCCAGGTTATGGTTTAAATATTGTTAGACTGACCGCCCTAAACGTGTATGCTCGTTTTACTCCAATTCCTCCCATAACTCAAGCATCTGGTATTGCAGAAAGAGGCTAAATGCGGCTGATAAAAAGTAGTATTTCTTAATGCAAAAAATTCTAAAGAATCGATTGAATATAATCGTGGCTGAATGGTGAACAGTGAGTCTAGTTATGTAAGGTATGCAAACTAGACTGGATGGAACTATCCAAGTCAGTCTTGGATATCACATACATTTGGAGCAGATGTTTGCTTCACGTTGTTCTCAACTCCTATTCGGCAGTTTTCACGCCGCCACCCGCGTTGCGGCTTGGTAAGGCCAAACTGGTGTCGAAGGGGGTCAATTGAGGTTGTCTGACATATTCTTGATGGTCACATCATTACCATTTCTGCGCTAGAATCGACAGCCTTAGTTGATTATAAGATTAGGAAATGGACCTGTGGCCTTCGACTGGCATGGTCCATTCTCATTGATTCGCTGGTTGGTAGATATGTGCTCCTACTTGCAAATTGACCGCTTGGGTGGGGGACATGTGGATTCTACTGGTTGGCGACTCTTGATCGTGGGTATGAGGCTAGTTCAGGAAAGGAGTGCAGGACTGACACTTAAGAGATAGTTAATTATTCAGGACTTGTTCTTATGATTATTAAACTCGACCAAGCACACCGGCTCTCAGAAATGATAAGCAACCCTTTCGGGTCGGTGTGGTCTATTCGAGTCGAACCATGCGGACATTCGGTTCGAGCAAACTTTATGGGGAATAGTGGATGAATGTTTCTTATCCCTTTATGGGCAGAGATTCTTTTTGCGAAATCCTAAAATACCTTCATTGGTATAGCTACTCAGGATAATAATAGAAAAATTGAGGGTTTGCCTGGTTCATAATACGTATATTGATGAATGAATACATATATTGACTAGAACAGGGATAATCGAATTATGTTATAAGATAGAGATGAAACAGCACAGTTGTAGGAAAAGGATTCGCGAGTAAGTACCAATACTGCTAGTATGTTGAACCTACCAAAAACTAAATATATGCTGTTTCGTTCATCTAGAAGAGCTATAGGCGTGCATCCAGACCCGAGAATGGGACAGTCTGTAATTCAGGAAACTAATTGCTTCAAGTATTTAGGACTTCACTTAGACCCCACACTCTCCTAGATTGAGCATATAACATCTATAGAGAGAAAAGTTGCATCGTTATGTGGGGCTATGCGTAAAGTATGCTCTTTTGTTCCCCAGCATGTACTTCTAAAATTTTATTATGCGCACATCCGCTCATTGCTGAACTACCTTGTATCTGTGTGGGGCCGTGCCAGTATCTCGAATCTGAAAAAGCTACAAACGCTTCAAAACAGATGTCTTAAAATTATTTATAAAAAACCATTTATGTACCATACTATTTTGTTATACAATAATAATGCCCATAACATTTTACCTTTGCTTGGGTTGACTAACTACCAAACAATAATATACATCCACAATGCTTTGCATAATACTATTGCTCATAATAATCTAGAATTTACAACAGGCATTCGAGCTCACAGCACTAGACAAGCCAATCATTTATTATACTCCAGAGTATCCACGAACCTTGGTCAAAGACGCATTTCTTTCATCGGACCTAAGTTATTCAACCAGCTTCCTACTGATTTAAAGCAAATAACATGTCGCACTCGTTTCCAAGCAAAATTGAAACTAATTTTAAAAAATAAAATAGGAGAATTTTTAATATAAACTTCGTTCACCACCAATCGAGCTTATTCCTTTTGCTATAATTGGTTAACATTTTTTTTAATAAAAACAATTGATAAATGCATTTTTTCTAGCAATAAGTAATAAATAAATTTAAATTATTATGAGCTTCCTGCAAAGCTACGATGGGACCCTTAAAAGGATTCTTTTCCGCTGGGTACTCGCCGTAGCTTCTTGTCAAATTTTGTGTTTTGTCGGTCTCGTATTGTTTTTTTTTGTTCTCAGCGTTTCCGCGATTCGTAACTTTGTTTTGTTGTGCTGACCTTTTTTTTGTACGCTGAGAACTGGTGTGTCCACTACCAGGGGGCTCCGTTTGTGAGCTTTTTGGTGTGGGGGTAAGAGGCGGGCTATTATTAAAAAAAATATTCTACTGAAAAAAAAATGTTTACCGTTTCAATTAATAGTCGATTGATCCGCTTCGGACCTAGAAGACAGAAGCGGATTCAATGCGAAATTTGCCAATATGACGTTGACCCCAAGGCGACGGTAGGATGATTTTCCATAGGATGACAGACTAGATGGCACGACGTTACACGCTCTAAACTTGTGTCAAATAGTTTGCATATATGTATGAATGTAAGCCCGTATGTATGCCTATATGCATGGATGTGTATAGGAGCAATGTATCCCTGAGCAACATGGAAGGACAGCCTCTGAGCCGCCAAAACGCTCATGGGAAGCCGGGTGCGCGGTCGTAGGTGTGACCATAAAGCACTGCACACACTGTCAAGTGCAACGGTGAGACGGTAGGTGTACAGTTAATGCACATAGGTTGCAGAAATAGGTTATTGAGACAGCCCGATTGCACACTGATAAATAACAATAACAAGAATCGATTGAATATAGTTAGAATGACAGCACGAAACGTGTGTACCCGTTTTACCCCAACTCTTCCCATATCTCACATGTGATGTTAAACCTGGCTGTTATTCTCGGAAAGAGGCTAAATGTGGCTGATGAAAAGTAGTAATTCTTATGTAAAAAATCCGGGGAATCGATTGGAAATAGTTGGAATGACCTCACAAAACGTTTGTATCCGCTTTACCTCAATTCTTCATATAATACAAGTGTGAAGTTATACCTTACTCGACATTTCAGAAAGAGGCTGAAAGCCGCTGATGAAAAGCAGCAATTCTTATGTAAAATATTCAGAGGAATAAATTGAATATAGTTAGAATAACCGCACGAAACGTGCCGTGCATCTCAATTCTTCCCATAACTCAAGTGGGAAGTTAAGCCTTACTGTGCTTCTTGGAAAGAGGCTGAACGCGGCTTTTCAAAATTAGCTGTTCTTATGTAAAAAATTCTGGGAAATCGATTGAAGATAGAATGACCGCGCGAAACGTGTATATCCGTTTTACCCCAATTCTTCATATAATGCTTACGTGAAGTTATACCTTACTCATCATTTCAGAAAGAGGCTGAAAACGGCTCACCGAAATGTTTTTTTTTCTTATGCAAAACAATTGAGGGAATCCATTGAGCATACTTGGAATGACCGCCCGAAACGTGTGTACCCGTTTTACTCCAATTCTTTCTTCTATACAGCGGGAAATTATTCCTACCCCACATTTCAGAAAGAGACTGAAAGCGGCTGATAAAAAGTAATTTGTTAAATAGTCCAGGGAATGAACTTAGAGTAGCTAGAATGTCCGCACGAAACCTCGTTTTACCTTAAGTTCCTCTCATAACTCAAGTGTGAAGTTAAACGTGGCTATGCTTCTCGGAAAGACGCTGAATGCAGCTGATGAAAGTAGTAATTCTTATGTATACAAAATTCGCATTCAGCCTGTTTCTGAAATGTAGTCAAGTTTAATTGAAAACATGGGATAAGAGCAGAAGTGGGGTAAAACTGGTTCGCACGTTCCGCACAGTCATTCTAACTATCTGTAATCAATTTCTCGGATTTTCTTAAATATGGAGCAAAAATAAACTTCAATTTTACATAAAGAATGTACATTTTTGATATTCCAACTTGGCATTATATCGCGCTATTGAGTAAAGTCGCGTTTTTGATACTTTTTTCCCATTGTGCATTGGTCCCGGTATTGATGGGCCGATATCTAGGGTTCAGATAGTGGAATCGCCTCTCTGATATCGATGATAGGCACTCAGTGCGGACAGAGGCAGACAAAAACTGGGGTCATCACTGTATTTACATAACACAGTCTTTAAGAAACCTCAACAATCCGTTTTTTTTAAATTATGTTTTCACCCACGTATATTTACTGTTGGAACATCAAAGTCGTATATACAACTCTTTGTTACTTGTCACGCAATTTGTAAACAATCTTTTCAAATCACTGTAGTTGGCTACCTGCGACGAATACGGATCTAACAGAATGATTACTCTTCGATGGTTCACCTCTACAGATTGCATGCAATTTCCGGTTCCCAAATTCAACCCTCATTATATTTAATGACACTAAGCTGACACTTGTGCAAATATGACTGATGCTCAACAATAAGATAACATCATTTGATAAAAGCATCCAACAACAAGTTTGTGCATATTTGACTTAGAACAGTAAATGGCCCCGATTCATCTCGTTATTCAGGGTGCCACACAATTTCATTGGTTACTCGGCAGCAGACACTACTCTAACTAATGTGTACAAATCGGTAGGATAAACCTTGATGCTACCTTTACCATCGGCAATGTTGCGATGGAAACACCCGATATAACTAGCTATTCTGCATTCCTCATAGATTTTGAGTCCAAAACCAACGCTCAAATCGATTGCTGCCGAGATACCGGTGTATCAATCAGCTGACCACAGCACTGTGTTTTCACTTTTATCGCCTGCTCCAAGTTCGCTCAACTCTTCTTCGTTCTACGCAATTTCGGTCTTCATCAATCATTGCTGTAGAGTTCACTGTTATCAGTAGGTACTCCGAACGTTACGGCCTAGAGGAAAGAAGAAGTTCATACAAACAAATGGTTTGTCAACAGTATGTTTATTTCGCCCAAGTACGCATGTTTGGCGAAATAGCAGGGTGTGTAAAATAATTAGGCAAGGAATTTTATCTTTTGATTCGCATTCATAAAACATTGGTTTTCAGGGGAGATAGCGGGGGGAACGTATTATCATATAGGAATTAACATCTAGCTAGTAACGGAACATTCTTATAATCCTGTTGGTGAAGAAATTCTAACTAGTTCTGTTACACGTTTCCATTGCAGATTCCTCTACGAAGATAGACTGTACGCTGAGTTCGGAGAGTACCGGTCAGGAGTGTCTGGAGAATGTGTGTCAACGGATATCGATTCAGCAGCCGGAGTTCTTTGGACTTCGGTACGAGGTCAAAGGTAGTACCACTGGCGAGATGCGTTGGGTCGACTTGGATCGACCGATCAGTCGACAATTGGAGAAGTTCTCTGCCAATATGAAGGTGCTGTACCTACGGGTCATGTATTACGTGTTATCCGGGGTGAGTTTGATCCACGATGAGGGCACTAGGAATTATTACTTTCTTCAGCTGAAGCACGATGTGGTGGAAGGTCGAATCAACTGTGATCCGAAGCAAGCAGTTATACTCGCTAACTACAGCCGACAGGCAGAATATGGAAATCACCAGGATCGACATACGGTGGATTACCTGAAAACTCTGCTATCATTCCCGAGGGAGATGATCCAGGCGGATTTGCTAGAAACTTTAACCGAGGAGGTGATTCATCAAGCGTTTGAATTACACAACGTGACCCAGGGAGCGGCGGAGAGCTTGTACATTTCCGCCTGTCAACAGTTGGATGGTTATGGACAAGAAACGTTCGGTGCCAAAGACGATAACGGGGCTGACGTTACCCTGGGAATCTCGGTTTCTGGCATCATCGTGGCAAGCGATGCGAATAAATTCTATCCCTGGCGTGATATTAAAAATGTGCTAAATCATAAAAAGTATTTTAATATTGAGTGTTCGGACGCGAACGAAAACGTTAGGTTCACGGTTTGCGATTCGACGACCGGATCCTACATCTGGAGGTTGTGTGCATTGCAGCATCGGTTTTTTGCGAGGTACGAAAAGAACCAGACGCAGGTGAGTCAGTTGAATCTGAATTTATTTCAGAATGAAAACATCAACGACAGTCGGGACGATCTGCTAAGTGAGAGTCAATATCAAATTTCGTCGGCTGCGATGGGACACTTGATGGGCTCAGCAAACTGGCAGAGCAATAACGAGCTGGCAGCTCATTCTAGTATCTGGAATAATACTGGACAATCAGCAGGAATGATGGTAGAGTCTCAACCCTCACCCCTCGCTGCATCGAGCACGAATATCGGTAGTGTAGGTAATTTGAACAACAATAATCTTATGAATGTCAATGCCAACGTCATGCAGTCACGATCGTCACTGCAGACCTCCGCTTTAGATATCAATCTAAACTCGACCTCTTCGGTGCCATTGGAATATTCGAATCACGGTTCAAACTGGGCCATTAATCCAGCTGGTTCGAACGCTTCTCTTGTCAACCGTGCGCAGAGTTCATCGTGTCTGGACCTGAGCAATAATAACAACAGTCAAGACCGGGAACGTCTGAAAGCACTACTGCCAACATATCGGCCAGCTCCGGATTACGAAACTGCCATACAACAAAAGTATAGAAACAGCTCCAACGATGTCCGCTTGAGTAATGGTAATCTATTACATTTGTCTGCATCTCAAATGTTGTCCCAAGATCCAGGACATATAACCGGCAGTCAGCCAGACGTGTCGTACTATAATCAATCGATGCAGCATCAACCCACTGTTCATCAGCAGCCTTACCCGGATGTGACTCATCACACCACTACGCATATGATCGGCCCGCACTACTCGGATGCATCCGATTATGGTCTAACACATAGATTCAAAATGATGAGATTAGTCAAACCACCGCCACCCTATCCTGCGAACCGACTCAGTTCGACATCTACTCCGGACTTAGCTTCGCATCGTGCCCTACTCGGTTTTCGGGGCGCTCATGTGTCCGGATCTAGTCCCGATTTGGTTTCAACCCGTCCACCAGTGAACCACCACCACGCTCAATTCATGCATATGTCTCAGAATAACCAAATCTTTTATCCCGGTGCGCATCAACTACGGCACTCGCAGAATATAGTCCCCCATGGAACCTACGAGAATCTAAACTTTGTCGAACCCAACAAGGCAGGTATGCTACCTGCAACTCAGGGTGGTAATCTGATCTATTACGTGCCTCGAGAAGTGGAACACCTTCTGATAACCGAAGGAACACAATACCATAATGGAGCGATCGGCATTGGACCGAAACCTCATCTCAATCGCTCTTCCCAGCATATCAACGGATCTATCGAACCTATTTACGAAAACGTTCCACTACCTTGGAAAAACGAAAACGAATCCCTCGGTGAAATACGCAACCGAACGTCTAGTGTCCAATCAGCTCCTGGAAAAAGTCGACACAACCAGGAGTCACAGCAGGCAGTCGCACAACAACCGCCAACATTTTCCGTCCCAGAAAAACTCCCACCCGTCCCACATCCACAACCTACCCCAGAGGTGACCAATCACGTGCTTGTTGCACATCACGAATCATTCACGGTTCCACCGAGTCCAACTCATCCGCAACACCAGATTACTCTACCTCCTCCTATAGCAACTATCCCGGAACCTATCAACCGATCACACTCAACCAACATGCTCGACTCATCCACCTTTTCTAACTACACACTGGACACGACCAGCTCTGTGGCGCCTAGTTCCGCAAGCAATCAGAACCACCACCACCACCACCATATATCGCACGGAAGCACCCACAACGATTCCGGCATCAGCTCAATTACCGCCTCATCGCACGTTGGAAGCCATAATATTAGCACATCAACGTCGACCTCAACCGCGTCGGTCAAGGAAACGAAGCGAAGAAAGATCTGGGATATTTTGGGTGGTCGATCGCGGAATTCGGCCGACAAACAGAAGAGTGCCACACTGGGAAGGGAAAAGGATCGAAAAAACAAAACGGCCGCAACCGGTGGATCCGGCAGTGGCGGTAGTGCCAACAGCTCCATCAACGATGCTGGCCAATTGAAGCATCGCTGGTCGACGGGAATGCCGCGGCAACAACCACTGCCCGCCAACATTAGCAAGGAGAAGCTGGTGAGTAATTTTATGTGTTGCTAAAGGGTTTCTAATCCGGAGTACAGCTATAACTTCCACGATAGTCTCAAATTTATTAGTATTGAAACATTGATTAGCTTTGCTTCAGCGAGTAACACACAAACCGACATCCTTGATTTTTCTTCTTTTGCAGTGCTCGCTGCTGGAAACAAAACTGGCCGATCCACAGCTGTACTGCGAATTCGAACGGATACCGAAGCGAGTGGATAATGCCAAATACGACTGCGCCCTGGCGGAGGAAAATAAGAATAAAAATTTCGATCCCAACTTTCTGCCATACGACAACAATCGGGTTCGATTGACACCGACGCGGGATAATCGGATGGGATATGTGAATGCGTCGCATATTACGGTACGACTGTTGTCGTTTTTCATTATTATTAGTTAGGGGATCATAAATTTTCTGTTGATATTTCATTCTAGAGCACTGTTGGCAACAAGCAACGGTTCTACATCGTAGCGGAGAGTCCGAACGATGCTTACACAACCAATGTTTTCTGGCAGTGTGTTTGGGAGGCGGATGTGTACCTGCTGGTTCAACTATCCAACGAGCTAAGCTATATTCCGCAGACAAGTGAACGCTGTTTAGAGTACGGCCAGGTAATATTGTCAACGCTTCGGATTACAGACAAATATTAACTGTGGTATGATCATCATTTTAGTATCAAGTCTGGCGCGAGTTCTCCCAGGAAACGGATAGATGTACAACATCAAAGCTGCGAGTGTATCACACACAATCTAGACGGTACAGATCGGTTTGGCACATTTCCTACAGCGAATGGGGTGATCAAAACTGCCCTCGCGATGTTGGTCATTTCTTAGGTGAGTCAATTTAAAAAAAACGAATATCTTCGTCTATGCTGAATATTTGCAAATTTTTGTAGGATTCTTAGAGGAACTGAACTCCGTACGGTTAGCATCGGTAGCGGAGGTACCTCCCTCACACAATACCAACCCACCGGTTTTGATTCATTGTAACGAAGGCGGTGGTCGAACAGGAGTTACTTTGGTTGCCGATTTGCTCATGTACACGCTGGATCATAATCAGGTAAGCTTGCTTTTTCGTTGTTTTTCTTTCTCTTGATCACATCATAATTGTATTCATGCTTTCTTATCCGTTTCAAAAGGACTTAGATATTCCTCGCCTAATAGGACAGATCCGGCAACAGCGGGACAACATTATACCATCACTAGCACAATACAAATTTATTCATGCGTTGCTCATCCACTATTCAAGGCAGACGCGGCTCATTTAATCCACCAAGGGAACGTGGCAAATCCTAATAATTTTGATTGGAAAAAGAGTTTTTATCGCGTTTTGTCAAAACTTACAAAAGTATTCAACAGTACAGCAAAGAAAAGTATTTTCGTAGCTAATATTGATTTTTAAATTGTAAAGTTTCGAGTCGAACTATGTACATGTAGGATAGCCAATAGGAGAAAAGTTTAGGATATATGTTTGTATTTAAATAATCGTGAGTGCCTTATGAGGACAATTGCTCTTCAATGGAACAGGATTAGAAAAGTAGTAGTAACACAGCAAAGGCTGAATGTTTGTATATAAACGTTGAATATAGATAATGCCATTTTTAAAACATTGTACCATTTTTATGCTGTTTAATTTATCAAGTGGCAAACGTGTGGCTAGGTAAGAGGTGTTAAATTTTGAACAAACGAGTATTTTATTGTATTTTACTATCTAACAAATTTTAGATAACGTGTTTATCCCGTTCCCAGGAGAAGTTAGAGTAAGATAAAGATGGCTCAATTTATAAGCGAAACTCACGTCCAATAAAGCTTCCCAGTTTAAATGGTTCATAGAAATGCGTGCCTGGACTCTTTCTCAATTGGTCCGAAATGTAAATAGAGCTTGGAGCTTTGCATATTGTTTTAGGCATTTTAGACCTTCCTCGGCGCAAAGAGAATAGGAAAAGAGACGAATAGTGTGAAGCCAAAAATACCTTATTGAGCAGACCAATCGTGCAATGTAAATAAACATTACTCATGCCTGAGTTGGAGGAGATAAGTATTGTAAATCTATCAAAAAAAAAATTGAATTTTCGTCAGAATTTAGTGCAATCGTGATTGTAAGGTGCATTCTAGAGTCTATGTATGAGTAAAAACAAGTTTTAGAATTATTTCATCTCTTTGTTTCGAAATGCACATCGTTTGATAAACAAATCCAACGATCGACAAAAGGTTTGTTTTCAAAATATAATAGGAGTCATTTAAAGTGCTGCCTTTGGAAACGGTTGCCAAATTCTAGTGTTGAAATCATCGTAAAGGGAGTGTTGCCGTTTTGACTGATTTTCACTCTGCGTCTCTTTCACTATTCTCTTTGCCTCGGCGGACCTCCATGTTCTTAGTTTATATCAGAAGCTCTTTAATTTCTAAGATTATTTCCGCAACGTAGCATTTGAATCTACCTTTTTGAATTTTACATTAATGATTCACATGAATGGCCTGGCTGACATGAATTTCGGGATTATTGGGTATGCGTATGATGTGGGGTACGTATTGTGAGGGATACAAATGGTCCTGAACGTGTGCATCTTGAAGTACTGGGTCATTTGTTCAACATGTAATTAAGCGCAGCATGTGACGCGGGCCGACCAATCTCACTTCACTCTACGTAACTTTTCTCATCCAAGTATAACAGTCGGCTCGAGTGAGGTGAGATTTTCTGTTGCTTTTGCAAAGAGCAGTTGGGCTGACTGGCGATGCCCATTTGGGTGAGGTAAGTCGTAGGCAGTGAAGTAAGATTAACCGTCTCTCGACACACGCGGTGCTTAATAACGGGTGAAACAGTATGTTCCGCCACTGGCGGAGTGTCAATGCTCCATTGGAATAGATTGTCAAACCATAGAAGCGGTGTTATCAAAACTTTATCGCTATTCAATTTATAACCCAACACTATTTTCAATAATAGTTCAGTTTAATCGATCACAAGGTAAAAGTTCAGGTAATTTTTCGCTCCTACGAGAATCGTTTTTGATTTACACATTAGCGTAGACGTTTGTCAGATGGCTCGAGCGAGCGAAGAGCGTGTGAGTTAAAATATCGCAGGAAAAACACGTCGCAAAATAGGCATAATTTTAATTTTCCCCTTAACCATAAAACTGATATTAGAGACTTCGAAAATGGGGCTCCCGGGTAAGTCTAACCATGTTACCTTTGAATCACAACCAGATATTCGTGTCCCAACTGCTTTCAGACAGCCCACCACATGGTCCCTCCAGGGCTTACTCCGGACCATCATCAGATAGCGAGCTCCCCAGTCACTCAGCCAGCTCAGCTGGGTGTCGGGCGTACACGACCCAGGCTATACAGTGGAACATCAACGGACTGGCAGCCAACTTCGGAGACCTGGAACACATGGTCTTTGACTCCGATCCTATCTGCCTGGTACTTCAGAAGACCCACCTCAAACCTAGGTCGGATCCAACATGCTGGTTAGGCACCTGCTTTGTTTGGATAACGAGTATTTTCTAAACTAATTTTGCGTCGCTGAACACGAAAACAATATTATTTTTTTGTTCAAAGAAGCGATTTTGAGATTTTCTTAAAAGCTTGTTTTTGAGTATTTTTTCAGGTTTTAATCAATATTTCGTGTGAAAATCATCCAATTAGTTCAATCAATATGCAGGTTGAAAGGTGCCGAGGTTTCCGAGAACAGATAACATGTATCGATCATATCTAAAAATTTTAGTGTTGAAAGCGACCCAAGTTAAAAAAGTGAATTTTTGGCCATTTTTAAAAGTTAATCATTTTTGTTTTTTTTAATTAACAATATTTTTTCGGACTTTTGAGAATCTAAGATGACAGAGGCCTAAAATCACCAACATCGGATGGAAAATGTTGATGCTAAGGCGCATTGAGCGAAATTAAAATTTTGTGATTTTTGCAGACCCTACCCTGGCGCGGCGGTTCAGAGGCCGGTCGTCATAATATATTATATTCTAATCCCTATCGGGAAGAAGTCTCAGTGGGATTGTAGCACTAGCCACGTAAAGTTTTGTAAAATAAGAATCGGCTACGGAGTCCTAAATTCCTCTAAGGGATTGGTCTGCCAAGACTTTGTAATAGCAAGACGTTGACGAAATGTGTATCTGCACAGTTCAATAAATACCTACCACTTAATGGAATCACTGAGAACTGACATACAAGTAAAGTTTTCAACTTGTGTAAGAAATAAAACTGTCGCTTTGAAATGACAACGGCAGGTAGCAACGTGCCACTGGCCGGCGCTTCGATCGGCCAGCAATCGCTATACCCCTGTCAAAAAAAAAATGCGGACGAACATGGTCAGGCGATTTAAACAGTTTGACGTTTAACTCAACTCACCTGTGCTAATTGCCCCTAGGAACAAATGCAATTTGCGAATTCGATTTAAAGGCAATTTCAACACTAAGACAAATTTTCTGGCGGCTGAAAAGGACTAGGTTATTTTTGCGTTTTTCAAACATGGCGGTTCATGTTTAGCTTATGCTTAAAATAGTTTTTTTAAACGATTGGCGTGTTCTCGCTTGTATTTTGTTTGTCTAGTGCACTTCATTTAGCCAACAAATGTGGGAAATTGTGGAATAGTGTGTAAATATAGTGGAACAAGATATCTGACCTAAACTCTTAATAAAAGTCAGATTGTGGTAAGTTTTGGTGTGCATTGATTTGATTCTTCCTATAGTTTGGTGGTGATTACCTAGTATAGTGATAAGTTTATGTGAGTAGCTAACGAATCCGAAAATAAGTAATATTTGTAATTTTCATATTAGGCAATTAATGGCGATTAAATGGAGCGTTCCCTGGGCGATTTCGGGGCGATTTAAGGGCGGGTAGAGCGGCTAAAAAATGACGGCGGCAAATCGCCCAAATGTTGCATTTGAAATAGCCCCCTAATTGCCAGCAATTTGCTGGCAAATTGAAGGGCAATTAGCGCATCCGAGTTGGCAAATAGCCCCCCGTTAGCCAGCAACTTGCCCTTTTTGACTGGGACGGGACTTGTGTGCAAACTTGGATATAATGGTGACTCACGCATGCGAACCTGTATGCGATGGTGATTTTCAACGTATTTTCATTTAAATGTTTACACAGGTTTTTCGGGAAAGATTGTTCCAGCTTATATGTCTGTTCTCTGTGATGGAATTAAAAACAAAATCTTGTTTTTATTATCTATTAATATACCTTTGTGCTATTCACACAATCACAATTCCGGTCAAAAAAAAATTCCCCTGGAATGCATTCATTTGTGTTGGATAGAGTTTTCTCGGATTTGCATCCAGCAATAGCCACCCATTATGCCCCCGTCCTAGAAGCTCTCATATCGCTTGATCTACGCATGATATACCTACATTTTCGGAAATGGCACGTCAATACCTTTCGAGAGTTTGTTTCGATCGGATCCTTTTTGAACGAGATTTGACAAATAACTAAAAAATTCCCAAAAATATCTTTTTCAAAGAAATCTCGTATTCAGCCACCCAAAATTGACTTAGAAAACACCTTTCTTCCTAGCTTATCGCGATTACCTTAAAATTTGTAAAATCTGTCACATTCATTCATTCATTTAGTTCAACATCAATTTCATGATAACACTGAATCAACAATTTGCCTCCACAATACTCGATTTGTAGCTGCAGCTCTCCAACGTCGGTAACGCCCAACACTCGCCAAATCACGTTCCACCTGGTCCGCCCATCGTGCTCTCTGCGCTCCTCGCCTTCTTGTACCAACTGGATCATTAGCGAACACCATCTTTGCAGGATTGTTGTCCGGCATTCTTGCAACATGCCCTGCCCACCGTATCCTTCCAGCTTTGGCCACCTTTTGGATACTGGGTTCGCCATAGAGTCCTTCGCCGCCACACACTGTTCTCCTGCACACGGCCGAAGATTGTCCTTAGCACCCGAAAACTCCTAGCGCTTGCAAGTCCTCCTCGAGCATGGTCCATGTCTCGTGCCCGTAGAGAACCACCGGTCTTATAAGCGTTTTGTACATGGTACATTTGGTGCGGGGGTAAATCTTTCTTGACTGTCTTGCGTCTTCGGATTTCACGGCTCACGTTATTGTCAGCCGTTAATAAGGATCCTAGGTAGACAAAATCCTCCGCTACCTCAAAGGCATCCCCGTCGATCGTAACGCTGTTTCCTAGCCGGATCCTGTTGTTTCCGGTTCCGCCTACCACCATATACTTTGTTTTGGACGCATTAACCACCAGTCCGACCTTCGCTGCTTCGCGTTTCAGGCGGGTGTACAGGTCTGCCACCGTTTCAAATGTTCGGGCGATAATGTCCATGTTGTCCGCGAAGCATACAAATTGGCCGGATTTTGTGAAGATCGTGCCCCGGATGTTGAGCCCGGCTCGTCGCATCACACCTTCCAGAGCGATGTTGAATAGTAGACACGAGAGTCCATCACCTTGTCTTGTCCTGTCGAGATTCGAATGGACTGGAAAGTTCACCCGAAATCCTTACGCTGTTTTGTACACCGTCCATCGTTGCTTTGATCAGTCGAGTCAGCTTCCCGTGAAAGCTGTTTTCGTCCATGATTTTCCATAGCTCTACGCGGTCGATACCGTCGTATGCCGTCTTGAAGTCGATGAACAGGTTGCGTTGGGACCACGGCACATTCACAGCATTTCTGGAGGATTTGCCGTACGGTGAAGATCTGGTCCGTTGGCGACCGGCCATCGATGAAGCCGGCTTGATAATTTCCCACGAACTCATTTACTTTAGGTGATAGACGACGGAAGATGATCTGGGATAGCACTTTGTAGGCGGCATTCAAAATGGTGATCACTTGGAAGTTCTCACACTCCAAATGGTCGCCTTTCTTGTGAATGGGGCAGATCACCCCTTCTTTCCACGCCTCCGGTGGATGTTCAGTTTCCCAGATCCTGACTACTAACCGGTGCAGACAAGTGGCCAACTTTTTCGGGCCCAACTTGATGAGTTCTACTGCGATACCATCTTTTCCAGCTGCTTTAATGTTCTTGAGCTGTTGAATGGCATCCTTAACTTCCCTCAACGTGGGAGTTGGTTCATTCCCGTCCTCAACTGCACTGACGTAGTCAAGCAGTTCCATTTCCTCGCACTCCGCTTCTTCCAGGCGGCGTTTTATCTCCCGGAAGAGGCGTGTCTGCTGCCTCCGCTTCTGTTTGTATCGTTCCACATTCTGTCGGGTTCCATGCTACCGTATGACCGCTCGCGCTGCATTCTTCTCCTTCAAAACCGCTCTGCACTCCTCCTCTAACCAATTGTTCCGTCGTCTCCGTTCCTCGTACCCGACAATGTCCTCAGCTACGTTGTTGATGGCTGCTTTTACTGTTCTCCAGCAGTCCTCTAGAGGGGCCACGTCGAGCTCACCCTCGTCCGGCAACGCTGCCCCGAGGTGCTGCGAGTATGCAGTGGCGACATCTGGTTGCTTCAGTCGCTCCAGATCGTACCGAGGCGGCCGTCGGTACCGTACATGATTAATGACGGATAGTTTTGGGCGGTAGTGGTCAGAGTCGACGTTAGCGCCACGATAAGTTCTGACGTCGATAATGTCGGAGAAGTGCCGTCCATCGATCAGGACGTGGTCGATTTGCGATTCCGTCTGTAGCGGTGATCTCCAGGTGTAACGATAAGGGAGGCTGTGCTGGAAGAAGGTGCTACGAATGGCCATGTTCTTGGAGGTGGCGAAATCAATGAGTCGAAGGCCGTTCTCATTCGTCAGCTGGTGAGCGCTGAATTTTCCAATCGTCGGTTTGAATTCCTCCTCCTGCCCTACCTGAGCGTTTAAGTCCCCAATGATGATTTTGACGTCGTGGCTTTGGCAGCGGTCGTATTGTCGTTCGAGCTGCGCGTAGAAACCGTCTTTGTCATCATCGGTGCTTCCGGAGTGAGGGCTGTGCACGTTTATTATGCTGATGTTGAAGAAACGGCCCTTGATCCTCAACCTGCACATTCGTTCGTCGATCGGCCACCAACCGATCACGCGCTTTTGCATATCGTTCATCACAATAAAAGCTGTCCCTAGTTCATGTGGATGGTATGATTACCTCTAAACGTTCGCACCATGGATCCTGTCTAACACACTTCCTGCAGCGCTACGATTCCGAACCCGCGGTCCTTGAGAACATCGCCGAGTACGCAGGTTCTCCCGATGGAGTTGAGAGATCTGCAGTTCCACGTTGCGAGCTTCTAATCGCTAGTCCCTTTTGGTCGCAGTGTTCGTCGCCATTGGTATCGGTTCGCAATCTTATCTTGTTGACTTTTCGCTGCAATTAGTTTTTTACGGTTGGCTCGAGCCAACTCAATAATCTGTCAATCTATCTATATCAACTTTGTGTTATTATGATGACTCTTTAAAACGTAAATCTAATAGATTACAATGTCGTTCAGAAATGAGACATTTCCATGGAAATTTCTCGAAGATATTCTATATTCTGTGGATAAAGTTAACACATTGTGAAATTTTCTCCCGGAATTGAAAATCTTTTTCTATTTATGAAGCCACCCAAATAAAATTTTGGAAAGTCCACGTGGACATCGTGGGAAGGAGGTAGTGGTACAAGAATTGTCCTCGCTTGTCCATGGTGGGGAAGGAGTCAAAAATGAAAATTTTATTGGTCACGTGGTATATGAACGGCCCCATACTGAAAATACTTCGAACGGAGATTGGACCACATTAATTCAATAAAAAAAATGCATGTATCGAATAGTGAACATTATAACTGTAAAGTTGGACATGATGTACCATCAAATCGTTTTAAATATTCTGTGTGTAAAAGCCTTTATGTAATAAAAATGTGTACTGTACAAAAGTCGTAAAAATTACTTTTATTGCCATATGTAAAATTACTTATCCCTCAGCAGGACTAAAAGACCAAAAACGGCCCAATTCGACTTGGGCCGATCTTCCTTTTGAATATTTAAAGATTTTTTCTAATGCTAAACAAAAATTTTATTCAAATAAATACCTTCAAATTGTTTTGGCCAGAAGTCGGTGTCATTGCATGCATTACATAATAACATACAATAATTTGTGATTAACCCACTTTTGATATTTTTTGACTTGGGCCGTTCTTGCACTGAGCCCTTCAAATTAAGTTTTATGACTTTCGGGAGAGTATGGAAAACAATATTCACATGACTAACATTTTTGCGTTGATTTTTGAAAAAATCCATTGTGTATAACAGTACCGATCATTTCTGTTTTATGTTCCTTTAGCAATACCATTTAAGACGGTACGTTCCATTTTTTCGAGAAGCATGGTGAGAACAAAATTTAACAGATTGCAAACTTGCCTAAACGATTTGATTAATTAGTTCCGTTTCTGTGCTACTCATTTCGATCGATTTTTCAACTCTTCAATATACCGTTTGGATACACCAATCGAAATACATATCTTCATCGCGAGAGAAGAAGGCTGCAATCAAGTATAATAATTATCCTACATCCTAATAGATTTGCTTGCTGGGTAGCATGAAAAGCCGCCAGAGTGCATGTATATATTTATCTTGCCTACTTTAGCTCAATTACAATAAAATTTTAGCTTGCTCTCTCGTTCTCATTTTGCAGGGAATTACATTGATGGGACATTAGTGGATAACCATGATCTCGTCTCACTCAACCCAATCGATGTTCTTCTGTGGGCAACTTCTCCCCACCCAAAATGGCTTTGATGTCCTCTGCGTCAAGCGTTTCGTACTTAAGCAACGCTTCTGCCAGTGCCTTATGTTCTTTGGCATGCTGTTTAAGAATTGCTTTTGCCCGTTCATAGCTGTCACTGAGAATTTTCTTGATCTCGTTATCCACGCCTTCCACTGTTGACGGCGAAAGCATTTCTGAGGGGGCTCCGAACCCTTTGGACGTTTCGATGGTACGTAGGCCTACCTTATCGGACATGCCCCAGTCACGGACCATATGCGAAGCGATCGATGTGGCCTGCTTCAGATCGCTGCTAGCTCCTATAATGAAACGATACAAAGAAAAACGATGCGAACTTGTTGTTTACAAAGATAAATTCAATTTCACATACCGGAGGTAATTTTGTCTGCTCCGAAAATCAATTCCTCTGCTGCTCTACCTCCCATCATGGTATCCATCATGGCCAAAAGTTGCTGCTTGGTGACATGATAGCGTTCCTTCTCCGGAATATAAGCAGTATGGCCAAGTGATGGACCTCGTGGCATGATTGTCACTTTGTGCAAAGGATGCGACTCCTGAATGGAAAAGTTCGATATTTTAGTTATCAATTTGTTATTGAAGAAAGTAATAATATTCAGATCAGATTGCTAGGCCCTACCTTTGTATAATAAGCTACAATTGCATGTCCGCCCTCATGGTACGCCGTAATCTTATTCGCTTCCTCATCCGGCAGGCGAGATTTACGCTCCGGTCCCATAAGTACCTTATCTCTGGCATTCTCCAGATGCTTCATAGAAACCACTTCTGCCCCGTCGATAGCGGCTCTAAACGATAAAATAAACGGTTTCAAAAGGCTTGCGATAATGTATAGCGCACGCACCTTAGAGCAGCTTGATTAACCATATTTTCGATGTCGGCGCCAGTAAAACCGGTTGTACCCCGCGCCAATTGATCAACGTTGATTTCCTTGCTTAAAATCTTGCTCAGATAGTGGGTAAGTATCTCTTTCCGTCCGGTGAAATCCGGCGTTGGAACGACAACTTCGACGTCGAAACGACCCGGCCTAAGGAGCGCTTGATCCAGATCATCCCGTCGATTTGTAGCCCCCAAAACAATAACACCCTCGTTCTGCTGGAATCCATCCATCTCGGATAGCAACTGATTGATGGTTTGATTAGCATAGGGATGCAGCACGGAATTGGTACGCTTTGCGCCAACGGAATCGATTTCGTCAATAAAAATTACACACGGTGCTCGCTCCTTAGCAGCCTCTGTTCCGATAATCGAAAGAAAACTTTGTATCAAACGACCTCTATCTATCAAAATAGTACAACTTACTGAACAAATCCCTCACTCTACGAGCGCCTTGACCGACAAGTACTTCATCAAACTCTGGTCCTGCAGCGTGAAAAAATGGAACTCCAGCTTCACCGGCTACTGCTCTAGCCAGTAACGTCTTTCCAGTACCAGGTGGCCCCACTAGCAACACTCCTTTGGGTAGCTTACCGCCTAGGTTGCTAAACTTATCCGGGTTCTTAAGGAACTCAACAACCTCTTTCAGTTCCTGCTTCGCTTCGTCGCAACCCTTGACATCTTCGAACGTTACGGATATGTCTTCAGGGTCCACCTCGACCTGGTTGCCGATTTGTATTCTACTGAAAATAGTAAAGCATATTTTTTGCAACAAATAAATATCATCAATTCAGTTCTACTGTGCAAAATATAAACAAAACACAATGTGAACAAGCATAGCTAAACAGGTGGGATAGCAGACCTAAAAACGGACCCGTTGGTCGAAACGAACAGACTAACAAAGATTCCGATGAACACGACGATAATCAGCAGCTGTTGGAGAACCTTGAGGTAGCGCATAGCTTTTCCAGAACGGTTAGCATGATCAGGATGCGTGGCAGTTAGATAACCCTCGGCAAAAGCAATCTTCAGTCGTTGCTTATGATCGTCCGGTATTGTAGGATCATTCACGTCACTTAGCAATTTGTTGAATGGTTCGCTGTATTGCTGAGGTGTAATGGTCTGTGCGTTGAACGGTACTGGCTCATATTTATGAGATATGGGGGGCGGAGCTGGGGCAGCTATAAAAAACAAACATTATGGCTATTTTTTAACATTCATTCCTACTCTTACCCAGTGTGTCCTTCACTCTGGTAAAAAGACCGGGATTTCGCTTCATCTCGGCACTGATTGACCGTACAGTTTTGAAGCCTCGCTGTTGCACGAGCGCAATCCCGCTCGGTTGCGCAAGCAAATTTCGCACGATTTTTTGAATCGCTTGTCCATTGAAGACCACCGTTTCCTGTTGCTCCCTGTTACCCTTTCCCTTGCGAACCTTAGGTGTGAGTTTTAAACTCCATGGAACCTCTTCACGGTCACTGGCCACTACGCGAATGTTACTAAAGTGCTTCAGCAAGCTACGCTCAATCCGACGAGGTAGTTTCAGTTCAAACAGGCTGGCTGCATCCGGTTTCGACAGGGGGACTGCCAACGGTTGTTCAACCGATTGCCGGAAGCTATCTACGTAGAATTGAACCAGCGATTGCTTCAGCCGGGGAACATAGTCTTGCTGTGCCAAGTAGGAGGCTTCCTTTCCCGGTTGCTGATTAGGAGACGGATGTTTGTGTTGTTTCTTGAATGCGATATTGCTGTGTCGCGGAGTAAACTGTGATAGATGAAACAGCAGTTGCTAGAAGTAAAAAGAAAAAAAATCGCTTTTAGATGACGTCGATCCAATGTCGATTTGTGAAATCGTGAGTCTCGACTTTTTGACCTACGTGCTGATGTGTGTTTACTGTAAACATTTTCGACTATCTTTTGCAGTGGGGAATGCAGAACGACACTATCCGGAGTTTGATGTACTATTGCGAAGAAAGATTTTCACTAGTGTTGGACAATTGGCAATTTTTTACCTATTTATTCACTATTTTACTCCACTCACAGTATTTCACGATCACTTTTTTCGTCTTCTTCGTAGTGTTTTAAGACACTCGTGTTGTATAATGTTGACAGTTTGTTTGACGTATTCGTTTTGGTACAGTGAATCAAATCTAATTCGATAATCACCATTGACGCCACCCAGTCAAAAAAGCGGACGAATTAGAGCACTCTACCCGAACAGAAAGTAATATCGAAATTTATCGTAGAAACGTTGAATTTACAATAGTTTTATTTGTTCACGCAGAAAAATAAATTTTAATATCAAATAATATGTGGATTAAAATAACAAATTAACCACGTTGTTCTGTGTTCAATCGAATATTGTCGTTGTTTCTAATAAATTAAATGTTGAAATAAATTTGAAAAATTGATTGGATCAAACTTGAAAAACGATTGAATCAAAAAAATATTTTGTTGATCACATTATAACAACAATCTGAAACTAAAAAAAAATATTGTTGAATCAAGCGGAATGTTTTATTGCTCCAAATAAAATAAATATTTAAATGAATATATTTCAAATGCAAAAGCAAATAATATTTTGTTAATCATATCATGATAACAAATAAAAATTTTGTTGATTCTAGTCGTATTTTTTATTGTTTTAAACATAACGAACGATTGGGATCAATGCATTTCGGACGTTAAAGCAAAGTAAATTTAGTTTATACCTGTATTATAAATATACATTTATTTAGAATTTTACTGTAAGAACGATCCTGAAAGCACAAATGCATTGCAGCAGAACGGTAGCGGTTTTGATAGATAATGTACAAATTTCGATTCGACAAAACCTGAAATTCCGTTCATCCCTAAGTTGTCACCAAGAACGAATCCTAATGCAAAATAAACACGTTTATCTGTACCATTACAATCTATGCTCAATCCATTTATCTCTAAATTGATAATAACATCTACTAGATGATGGAATACTTTATCGTTTTCAAAAAGCTTCCTGTCACAAGACCTTACATAACCTGCTGTTAACACATTTTCTAACTTAGACAAAAAGTATGAAGGTAAACATGGGATATTGTAGTATATTCCGCAAATCGATGTTGCAGCCAGGATACAGTGTCGCTGGTGTTGAAGTCACCGAAATAAATGTTAATGGGAATCACTACTCTATCGACGAATGTACTTATCCTTGATTGCCAAATAGTTCCGTCCACTAATGATCTGACAATTCCGTCATTGGATGGCTGAAGATGTTCGATGATGCAGTCCAACATACCAGGTGATTCCAAATATTTCTTTAACTGGAACTTGATAGGCAGCAACACACCCTGCACCTGGTCTTCTACCTATACGTTGAAGAAAAATCAAAGAGACCTTAAAATGCTGCACGTTTGAAGATTGCTAAATATACCATTTCGTGGACTTCACGCGAAACTCTGGTCTTAACTGATTGTTTATGGTGTACACCACAGGATCATCATAAATCTGGTTCTCTTTCAAACGTTGGATAAACTTATACTCTGTTTGTTCTTTGAACATATCGAACATATTTTTAAGTGCAATTTTAGAATCGTATGATATACCTTGTACTGCAGATAATGAGGTAACTGCTTGTCTTATCGGCTGAATTAATAATGCTGCGATATCTTTTCGTATATCAAATACTATTTTCCTAGGTAATGAATCCTTACTTATCCATTTAAGTGTGAAACCAAGACTTAATGCAATTATATTTGGAATTAAATTGTCTACGTCGATAGCATTTTCAATCCCATGCATCTGTGCATTTTCAGGAATTGAAACGACCGTTTTTTCATCCGTGTTAGTGTGTACTTCACTTTTGTTCGTAACAGGAATTCTCACTGCAAGCTCATAATTGTGAACATTTTCGTTTTTCTCTAGTGCAATTTCTCGATTACTATCGATCGCCGGGTGCTGAACAAAATGTTTTTTAAATGATGGTAGAAAGAAGAGTATGTTGATAAGATGCGACTGCAGTTATTTTGATTACATCGATAAAACGAAAGATTACTGTGCATTCTCTTTAAATGTACCAATAACTGGCAGCTCTCCAGTTGCAGTTTATTACTATGCACGTAATCATTGTACTGCATGAATCAAGTTTGAAATACGAGAAATTTTCAATTTATTGTGGTCGATGAGAAGGTCAAATTCATAAAGAATGTGGCTCACAAGATCCCATGGTCCAGAGCATTCGCGTGGGAAACGCAATTCGTAGGTTTTAAATATTTTAAAACATGTCAAGCGCCTTCTGAAAGCTATGAAAGCGATAATATACGTCGCCAAAGTATACCAGATATTCCTCTATCCGTACGATCTCAAGACCCACGACTACAATGAATGGTCGCTTCGGCTGTTTCTTTTCTGAGTAACGTATGTTGAGTCGGCCAATTCTGGTTTCAATATCCGGAAAGCACTTAACATGCATCACACATGCTTCTCGTGATTCCGCAAATGAAGGCTTCCATCTAATATTGTCTTTGAAAAAGATTTTTGAAGTGGGTAGTATATACACCAACAAGACAAACGTTAAGCAATCTTGACTATCTGGAAGTAAAAGACAATTTTATGTGCAGATATTATCAATATGACACAAAATTGAACAATCACACAAATATGCGCAATCCTTGAAAAGAAGAAAAGTGTACATTCACGTTGAATCGCTTGGGAATGTTGGGATAACTGGTCTCTTGATTTATGACATATAGCGAATCGACGTAAACGTGCGTTTGTATCTTACTTACAGAGGGTGCTATTTAATGTGATAATTCAACTTGTTTTGAATGGCATAATAAAACATCTATAAATACCTTCGTTAATATCATCATTAAGTAAGTGTTTCAAGAGGGCTCTACCTCCAGGATTGGCGATATCCGCTTCAAAAGCTGGCAATATGTGCTCACGAAACTTTTTCCAGTATTCAAACAGCGAATCTTCTTTTCCCGAAAACTTATACTTAAAATCTGATTGAATCAAAGAATAACCTTGAGGATTACGAAGAGCAGGATATTCCGATAAAATATTGTCAATTGTTCGATCCGGAAGGGTTTTGATTTCATTCAATCTGTAAGGTGTTAGCTCGCTCCACTTCTGTCTCAATACCTCCCAGTCATCATCGTGATGGCGCAGCCAGGACTTTATGGCTTCATATTCCTCTTCTGTAATTGAAAAAGTAAGAAATATATTATATCAATCATAAGACATTGCTTTAAAAACAAACCTGCAGCAGGAGCGAAAATTATTTCTTCGCTTGCAGTCTCAGCTAGTGCTACTGAGATTTTGTGGTCGATATGTTTCGAACTAAAACTTACAGCAGTTTTGGGGCAGTAGTTAATGTTCCTGTCGTATAAACAACCTTTGGGATATTTTGACACTCGAACTCGCTTTCCACTAACATCAGTAGAAAATGTTGGTTGATACCATTGCAACTGAAATATTAAGTTTGAATTAGAACTGAATAAGTAGTATTATGATTAAATATATTACCTACCTATATATTAAATTTTGAATGATAACGTTAAGAATGTAATCAAACTTTACTTGTTTTTTTCCTCGAAACTGGTAAAATATTACTTATTTGAAGCAAACTATTGTGACAAGCAGTGTTTATTTTGGAACGACAGGAATGGCCAAATCGCAGAGTTGGATGCTTTATTTTAGCTGGAATTCAAACAGAAATTAAATTTTCGGAGTTTGGATTCTGAATTGAAAACTATTATTGCATTTGAACTTGAATCGGGAATAAAAGTCTAAATTCTAGCTAGTTTGACTGGGTGTAAACATTCGTCGAATAAAGCAACTTACCTAGAAAATTCCCGATACTTTCATCCGACATACCGAAGGATGTTAAAAGCTGGTAGAGCTCAATTTGGCTTTCATTGAGATCATCGAATTTTACCTCTTCGATAAGGTCTTCCATTCCATGCATTTTATGTTCTACTACCTCGGTCCGCAATTCGTTAGTAAACGAAGAATGGATTAAAACACAATCCCCATAACCTCAAAAAAGTTTTATACAACTATACTAATGAACATGCAATAAACTATACTAATAATCATGTAAGTACTTTCGAAACTTGTAAATATATAAATTTATAAAATAAATCGGTAAATTATTTAGCATTAGTATTTTTTCGAAAATTTAAGTTAATTTTTCAAATTGTTAGTGACGAAACAAATGGCAAAGTGATACTTACACGACGAAGCTTACGATGAACCACGCACTACAATTACACTACAATCGTCACTTAAATAATTAAACTTTTTTAGCCGCTTACCACCATCGGGATTATCACAAACTTTTCTGCACCGCGTGAAAACCAAGAATGAATCGTTGGTACATCCAAAAGCAAAATGGGTGGCACGTGTAAGCAACTTTTAATTTTGTTGAACTGTCCCTTTATTTTGTCATGTCAGTCTACTAAGTGTTGCCAGAATAATGCTGTCAGTTATTTTGAATCAATTGCTAGCATTTTTTGTTTGAACCACACAATTGTTTGGAAGGAAAAATAAATTTGTTGATTTTCGAAACGCAGATAATAAAATTTGTAAGATTGAATCAATACTTTATTTTGGTTGATTGAATAAGAAATTTTAAATTAATATAACAAAAAATTCAAGATTAAAAATAAAGAAACAAATTATTGAAACAAACATGGATAATTCTTTTGCGTGTTAACAACAACTTTTCTTGTAACATCAATGTACTTATGATCCAGTCCTTAATGCCTCCAAAATCTACAACGGAAAAACAATGTAAATCGATGTTTTTGATATAAGAATGTATGGGAAAAGATCATTTTTTTCATTGTTACATCCCTTAACGACCCCCCTTTTTCCATGTAAAAATCTGGTTTACAATAAAATTGGATGTAGAAACAACAAATGGTATTATATTTCCATTGTAAATTTTCCAGAATAGCAATAAAAAAATGCTGTAATACTGTTGTGCATTTCTATTCGGGTAGTTCCCAGTTAAACTCATTCCGGAACCGGTTCAGATTTCTGAATGGAGTCATTAGGTTTGTTCCAGTACACGGAAGTCACTCCGGAGCAGGAATGCCAACGGTACCGGTAAACTACATTTTTTCGGTATATTTACATTTGCGCAAGCCGTACAGCCCTCTACAGCGACGCATCACTACAGCTCTTGCCAGAACGGTAGCCAAACCGAGTACATTTTCCCGTACAGCAGTAGAATACATTTTTGTTTTGCTGCTGTACTCCGACTGCTCGGTGAGAGTGTGGCGTAGTAAAGTTTGTTCTCCCGCTTTGTACACTTTTCTTAGCATAGTCAAAGGGGGAGGCCCGCATACGAAAGCGTTAATGCCGGTCGTGGCGTAAACGAACCGCATTCATTGTCGTCGTTTGTGGTTAAAAATATTGAATAAATTAAAAATATTAAAAAGTGTAAAATAAGGAAAGAGAAGCTGAACCGCTCGCGTCTGGTGGCTGTATCTGGGGCAGTATTTTTTTGTCATGTTACTGCTTTGCTTACAGACGTCCGTGCAGTGCTGGGCGTCCTGCACTAGCGAACGGCAGCAGCGTCGAAAGAGAAATGAGAATGTAGGCAGAAATATTACAGCCGCGGAAAAGGTAGGCATTTTGCATCCTTGCTCCAGAGCAAACAGAAGCTAAAAATACTTGCTCCTTTTTACACTGGTTTGCTACCAGAAGAAGAAAAAAGAGAAGACGAGAGCACAGGAACGATTTCTCCGGAGTACTTCCAGTTTCTCCTGGAACAAACCAATTATGGATTCCAAATCAAATGCAACAACCGATTCCGACTCAGAATCGGTTGTTGCATTTGATTTGGAATCCATACTGACTCCATTCAGGATTCCGAATCAAATTCCGAATGATTTGACGGGGTTAGAGTGTTGCCAAGAGGCCATGACGTATCCAAACGAACATGAAATTTGACGTATTCACAATAGAAATACGTCAGATTTCTGCTCGTTTGGATACGTCAAACGCGTCTTGGCCGCACTCTAACTAGAGTGCTCTAGGACGAACATGGGCAGGCGATTTAAGTACGATTCACACGATACATCAGGCTTCCGTCACCGGTTAGTTACATGCAATTAACATGCAAGATTAGTTACATGCAATTAAATGGAAGCATTCACACACAACATCAACGGCACGAAACTCGACGGAATGTTTTGACGTACGGCACGTTTGAACGGGCACAAGGGAAAAGTATTAAACTTATCCTGACGGAACGGTGACGTTTTTACGATGCACCTACACGCAGAAAAAAGATTTGTAGGTTTAATAAAAATGTGGATTAATTTCTGCCCTCTAAGAACGGTTGGTTTCAAAATAGTCCAATGAAGAACGTCCGTTGGGTCAATTTGGACAACGTTCAAATAACCGTTCACCAACCGTCCATCGTTGGACCCGTGTTGAACGATTTTGAAACAATTTTTTGGACGTCTCAGTGAGTGGCAGCAGCAAGAAGTAACTTGCCGCTGGCCCCCAGTCACCGTGGCAAGCAGAAAGTTAGTAAAAGTTGAGCAAAGCGAAATTGATGTTGGCAGAGTTTCTGCGAGCATTTTGTACGATTTGTGCGAGAATTATGGCAAAGAATTTGCTCAAATGCAACAACCATTTCTGACAGAAGCGGTTAAACCAACCGACGCTGCTCACTTTTATCACAGAGAACAGACATATAAGCTAGAACAAACTTTCCCGAAAAACCTGTGTAAACATTCAAATGAAAATACGTTGAAAATCACCATCGCATACGGGTTCGCATGCGTAAGTCACCATTGTATCCAAGTTTGCACACAAGTCTCCTATAGCAATTGCTGGCCGATCGAAGCGCCAGCCAGTGGCAAGTTGCTACTTGCTGTTGTCATTTCAAAGCGACAGTTTTATTTCTTACACAAGTTGAAAACTTTACTTGTATGTCAGTTCTCAGTGCTTTTATCCAGAATCCAGCCAGGAATGTACACTGAAAAAAAATCCACACGTTAATTTTATTTACTTCAATCCACTTAAAATCCATATGAAGATGAAATTCTAATGTTATCTCGCGCACAGATACCTTCTATGTGTCAACTGTATAAAATATGTATGCACACACATAAGTTATATGTGCGTATTGTTATAGAATCGGGTTTTATGTGCCTTATAGCTATGAAATGTGAATGTAAGACTATAATATCTCTTGTAAATACACGCATTAGGTTTATGTGCCAGCAAATAGTGTCTATCTGCCTCCGCTAATTGCAAAAATCTATGTGTAAAATCAATAGGCATAACGCTTACATTTTTTTGAGTGTACGGCCAAGATCTCTGTACGCTTCCTGCCACATCTTTGTCAAATGCTTTGCTCGATTCGTGCTAATTTCTACCAGGTAGGAATTGCCAGGATCTTTGCACATTTTATGTCCGAGTTATGCCAGGGTTTTGCTCGGTTCCTGTCAAAATTTGCCAGAAAACGCGAGCGAAACCGAGTTCGCTCTAGCTCAATTAACCCAAAGAGAATAGTGAAAGAGACGAAGAGTGAAAATCAGTCAAAACGGCAACACTCCCTTTATGATGATTTCAACACTAGAATTTTGGCAACCGCTTCCACAGGCAGCACTTTACATGACTCCTATTATATTTTGAAAACAAACCGTATGTCGATCGTTGGATTTGTTTATCAAACGATGCGCATTTCGAAACAAAGAGATGAAATAATTCTAAAGCTTGTTTTTACTCATACATATATTCTAGAATGCACCTCACAATCACGATTGAACCAAATTCTGACGAAAATTGAAATTTCTTTTTTAATAGATGTACAATACTTATCTCCTCCAACTCAGGCATGAGTAATGTTTATTTACATTGCACGATTGGTCTGCTTAATAAGGTATTTGTGGCTTCACTCTATTCGTCTCTTTCCCTATTCTCTTTGAATTAACCCGACAGAATACACTCAGAAATCTGACAGGGCTGCCAAACCAAGACTTACAGAAATCTAGCAGAGCGGTCTCTGCCAGAAAATTTGGTGACTGGGCCGGTGCTACAATCGTCCGGCAGACTGATTCCGAAACCGATTGAATCGGAATCGGTTGTTGCATTTGAGTTAGAATCCATACTGACTCCATTTAGAAATCCGAACCGGTTCCGGAATGGCTTTAACTGCCCCAACCCCCTGCCCTCATTTCGGATTTCTGAATGGAGTCAGTATGGATTCCAACTCAAATGCAACAACCGATTCCGACTCAATCGGTTTCAGAATCGATGCCATCTTCCACATTTTTCATTTTACAAGGAAAATAAGGCTAATGTGGCGATACGGGCGATACTGATCGTTTTAGAGCTATGACCACTGAGAACTGACATACAAGTAAAGTTTTCAACTTGTGTAAGAAATTAAACTGTCGCTATGAAATGGCAACAGCAAGTAGCAACTTGCCACTGGTCGGCGCTTCGATCGGCCAGCAATCGCTATACGAGACTTGTATGCAAACTTGGATACAATGGTGACTCACGCCCGGTCAAACCTAAATCCTAAATGGACTCAGAATGGATTCCAAATCAAATGCAACAACCGATTCTGAAACCGATTGAGTCGGAATCGGTTGTTGCATTTGGTTTGGAATCCATAATGACTCCATTCAGAAATCCGAACCGGTTCTTAAATGAGTTTAACTGGGCGCATGCGAATCTGTATGCGATGGTGATTTTCAACGCATTTTCATTTAAATGTTTACACAGGTTTTTCGGGAAGGTTTGTTCTAGCTTATATGTCTGTTCTCTGTGGTATGACACTGATGGATTAAATATTAATCTTTCAAATTAACAACTTCTGAACAAATGTACGTAAATAGATGACCAGCATAGATGACGTTAAATGCGAAAACTTGAATGGTATTGTCAACTGGCAGATTAGTAAATAACATTACAAATGTCATCATTATCGAAATTCGAGCGTAAGCGTAAGGTAATGTTGTAAAAATATATCTATTGCGATAGTTGAGCATCCATTCCACATTCAAGCTGTACAAGATAGGTTAGTATTTTCATTTTTGCAATCGCTCTCTTTTCCGGTGACAATCGTTGCAGGGGTCCTACTAAGGACAATGCAAAATACTCTTCTTCACTCATCCTACCAGTGGTACTAGTGGGAGGTTGTACGTGTCGTACCTCTTGTTGCTTGGACTGTTCCACGATAGGTGATTTAGAACCAGATATCTCTTCTTCTGTCGCTGATGCACTACTGCTGGTGACGCAAGTTTCATTCCCAAACTGCGGATCTATGGTTTTAATCTTTTTGTTGTTTTGTTCGGCGATTGGCTCGTTTATGTTTCTACTTGTTTCTCTATCGTTTTTCCGTTTAGATGGTTCTACAAGCAGTTCAGGCGAACTTCTGCATGAACCTGGTTCCGATGTTTCGGAGTGAACTATCGATTCTACATCGACGCAATCATCTGCTTGTACATTGTCCAATGATTCTATCTGAGGACTATCGTGCGCCGTTTCATTTTCGACAACTAATTCGTAGTCGGCTTCTACGATGGTGTAAATCTCGTCAGCGCTGTGAAAACGACGTATGAAAATTAGATTTTACTAAGTAAGCTAAGTAAATTGCAAAACGTTGGTACCTGTCCGTAGGCGCACTTTGATTGATGACCGTTGTATCCTGATTTTTTTCTGCTGAAAAATTGTAATAGTGATTATTTTTCGACGACTTGTTAGTATAAAATATATATTTTGTATCAGGCATAATTAATGTTGAAATATCTTATATAGAACACACAAAATATAACGACTATTCAATAAAAGCGAATACAAAATTTGTATTTTGTAATCATTTAATGATGCGGTACATATACAAAAAAAAATGAAACCATCAAATTGGCCACAAACCATCGAGAAGCTTTTTTCGTAACCGGTAATCCAACGGAACGGCATCTGCACTCAAGGTAGTCCGATGGAATTGGCGCCGCAAATGTGATTCCTCAAAATGCACCTCACACACCAGCGATCGAGCGCTGGGCACCAGATCCTCACTACCGGACCGGTGCAGCCACAGTTCACGTCGTCGGCCATCCTTGGGCAGCTTGAAGAACGTTAAACTGGTGAACGGAGATGATCGATTGAAGCAGTCCTTAAATAAACAACAGGTCATCACGAAAAAGCGAGCACTAAACGTTACTAACAAGGGTTTCTGGCGAGGTTTATCGAATTTGTTTACGTTTTTTGGTTGATGAATGCAAACAATAATGAAAATAACTCGATGCAGGTAGGTGGGACACACCAAGAAGAGCGAAACTCTTCAAATCCATCAAGAAAATTCATTCATGCCAGCCATTCAACAAGCGAGTAATAGAAAAAGTCTCCAAGTCGCCACCCTCTCCAGTCATAAAATTTTGTGCGGCGAACTTGTAGCCGAGCCTTTGTTGGCGAGAGAAAACCTGATCAGTGTTCAGTTATCGTTCTGCTCGCGCACAGTGCTGTTGTGTGCACGCGTTGCTCCCGTTGTTTCGCAAGATTTACTACCTTTCTGTGTGTTGTTCCTGTTCATTGAGTAACCGATTACCACAAACTATACAGGCAAAGAACGCATAGTCGGTGCTGGTGGTGTGCGTGCGTGTAATTTTTCATTAGGATAGGCACTGCTGCGCGCTTGGGTGAGCGCAGTGGAATTGTGTTGGTGTTTTGCCGTTTGAATAAAGTACGTACATCATCAGCAATCATCGCCACACAGAGGAGATATCAAAATGGCTACTAGTGATGATGAACATTACCATCTCTACGAGGTGTTTCAAAATTGCTTCAACAAAATCGCCAACAAGCAGCCTGGTAAGTCTACGGGCGGAACCGGAAGGGTCTGCCGTTTTCGCTGTCGATGAAAGTGGACCGCAAAGTGTGCTGTGAAAGTTGTAAATTGCGTATGCGTGTTTCAAGCTTTTGGAAGTGGAGATTTTTTTTTGTCATCCATTTCCATTTTTCGTTCGGAGCTCGGTCCGATGCGTCGGTGTTGGTGTGTGAGGTGGTGTTTCACAAGTTGCTCGCCTGCTGGTGTGCGGCGCCAAAGGAGTTTTAGCTTTGCGTACGTGTGTTTCTCAGTGCTGATGACGGCCGCTGTTGGGATTTTTTTTTGCTTTCATGTGTGTGCCACACCAAGAGCCGTTCACGTCTCGTGTCGTGTGTACAAGTGCACAGTGGTATCAGTGCTGGGAGGAAGAAAAACGAAGCTGAAGAAAAGCCTTTATGTCAAAACCTTTCTATAAATATTATGATGGCAAATACTCCCGCTGAAACTGACCCGGAAGAAAAACTGGAGGACTCCTGGAGCCTAACTTAGTGCAGAAAGTGGACTGCTTCGGCCGATGAGGGGACCGTTTAGTAATGTGATGCAAATCGGAAATTTGCGAATATGGTTTGTGCTGAAATCTCTCGCTGAGAAATGAATTGGGTTTGGACATGCAATGTATCGGTAAGCCAAGGTTGCCAGTCGCTTTACTACTATATGTTTCATAACTAATTTTAAATAAGGTTTCTAAGCTCCAAAAAGATTCTTATTTTTTATGTGATGACTATGGTATTTTATATTGTGTAAAACTATAATACGACTTACTTTAGTTTTACTGATCAAAACAAGTATGCATTTTTAACGATCACATTTTACCAGAGTTGCAATTTGTAATTTATTCAGGTCTAATTTCAGATGTGCTATAATTTGATGCATTAATGAAAAAGGTGATGCCCTTAAACACCCTTCTGTACAAAAAACAAGCCTTCTTGATATCGTACCTTCAGATTTCTTTTATCTAACGAGAAGAAAAAAAATCTTAACAGTGGGCTGATAGTAAATAATAGGTTTGTTCCAGTACCAGGAGAAACTGGAAGTACTCCGGAGCAAACAGGGAGAAAATCGTTCCTGTACTATCTTCTTCTCTTTTTTCTTGTGGTGGCAAACCGGAGTGAAAAGGAGCAAGAATTTTTTGCTCCGGAGCAACGGAGTAACTTCTATGTACTGGAACAAACCTAATATTTTAAACTGGAAGTATATCTTTCATCTTTCCAAAATCACTGTCACTACCTGGTCGATGTTAAGTCAGACCGGACTAAGTCGCAAAACTTCAAAAAATGAGATAATGACAATACTAGATAAAGAATTTCTTCAGCCACATTCAACTTTTGCCAGATTTGAAATATGTAACCATAAACAAGAATTATGACAAAAAATATTTTCCAATTATAACGTAACACCGACCACCTCATAATCATGACAGAAACTAAAAGAAAATTAAATAATATTGTGAAGATCTGTTTTTATCAGCCACATGGTGAATTTGAGGCTGATAAAACGGGGACATTGATAAAATCGGGACATATATTTATCCTTTTTTTAAGCTCTTAAAATATTCTTCAGTCACTAGATATAGCTGAATATTTCGAATCTCTAAGAACTACACTGCTGGCCAATAAAATAGGTGTGTGGTAGATTATTTTGTTTTTCTCTCAATTACGCATACCAAGTTGCACCAGTCTCAATCACACCTACCGCACACAGAAGCCTTGGGATCTGTCAAGTTACTAGTGGGTTGTTGGCACAGATTATATTTGCAATCTTTGTCAAGATGCAAAACAAGACTACCGCAGGCTTTTTCGTGTGGTCAATATAATAGGTGTGTAAAATATATTAACGTGTTATTACTTTGCATAATTCCATTATACGTTTTATTTGGTGAAGTTTGAATTCTGCGTGTTAATAAATGTATTCAAATGTTGAATAAATCAAAGATTTGTTATAGAATGGGTCGAGCATCTCACTGTACTCAAGTGGAACGAGTTTTGCTAAGAAATTTTGTTCAAGAAGATAAGACGTATAAATAAATCGCGAATACACTGCGGCGTTCCGAAAACTTCCTTACAAAGGCCTTAAAACCTTCGAAAAAAGGAAACACGCAAAAAACCCAAGAAAACATCTACAGCAGCTGACCATCGTATTGCAATTTTAGCGAAATCTGACCCATTCGCGTCATCCAAAACCAATTCAGCACAAATTGGAAAAGTGGCAGGTCCGAGAACAGTTCGCTGTAGGCCGTAAAATTTCAATCTTCCAGAAAGAATTACTAGGAAGGTTCCACTATTTCGAAGCCAAAGCCTTTGAAGAAAAATGCAATTTGCTTTTCAACAGCGTTAATGGGCCTGGTTCAGAAGGAATCATAAAATGGCGACATATCCTTCGGAGGGACGAATCAAAGGTAAACCTGTTTTCCTCCGATGCACAACGAAACGTTAAACGTCCAAAGTGCAAACAGTTTGATCTGCGACACACGCAAAATATGGTAAAGCACGGAGGCGAGAACAATGAGGTTTGGAGCTTGCTTCTCGTGGAATTGCGCAGGTCCTATTCTTCGCAACGCCACTATAATGGCAAGATTCGAATGCAAGGCTAAAGGATGGACATCCTGAAGGATGTCATGCAGTCCTATGCCAAAGATAACGTGCCTTTACATGACAGTTTCAGCAAGATATTGACCAAAAACACATCGAAGTATGTAAAGGAATGATTTCGGGATAGTAAAGTGACTATAATTTCGGACCATGCCAATCTCCTGTCATCAATCCCGTAGAAAATTTACGGAATGTACTTAAAAAGAAGTTATTCGATCGAAATTTCACAAATAGGGATCGTTTGTAGGAAGTAGCTTAAAAGGAATGCTAACCTATATCAACGGAAACTTATCAGCGTTTGAATGACTCAATGCCAAGACAAATGGATAAAATTTGGTTGAATAAGGGAGTTTACACAGGTTACTAGTTGTTAAAAATGTTGAAGCCTAAAAATCATTGGATTTGAAAATTTTTATTGCAATGGATTACAATACACCTATTTCATTGACCAGGTACTTTTTTGGATTTCATGGAAAAGAAAGAGTTACGATAAAGCATAACATTTAATTTACAAATAAAAGTGTTCTTTTTCATTATCATGACTGTGCCTAACTACAAAATATTTGAATATAAAAATATTTTTAGAGAAAACTCAAAATTTCATGTATTTTTATCTCACACCTATTTTATTGACCAGCAGTGTATATGCTCAAGAGAGGATTTACTCGAATTCAATTTGTTTCGGATGTCAGAGCCCATCAAACTACCAACTATCAATTGTCGTACGAGGCTGACAAAATAGGGACAACAAGCCGATAAAATTGAGGGTAGATAAAATCGGGGGCTGATAAAATCGGGTGCTGATAAAATCTGGTTTTCACTGTAATTAGTAATGTGTCTAATATTCGGTCATGATTTACTGGTTGACCTAAGAGTCGATTTCTTCACCCTCGCTTCACATTTAAACCAGGTTCACCAGTAGATTAAAACCTGGCATAAGTGTTAAGCGAGGGCGAAGAAATTGGCCCTAAGAGGTCAAAACTTGCTGGTTAAACCAAGAGGTGTCAAATGCTGTCAAAATAGATCGTAAATATATTTAAAGCATCTGGTCACATCTTTCCTGTTTGATTAACAAAGTTAATTTGATATGATATTACAACATCCAGCTGAATTTAAATTGACGGTTTACCAAAATAGTTTTTTGCTAGAATCAAGCACGTGAATTCGGTTACGTAATATTGGTTTAACTCATGCTATTTTGCAATTTAACCTTTTTACAACGAAGAAAACACGTGTTGGAAAATGCAATCAGCTGTTTGTTGAGAGTTGTACTTGTATGCGTACGCTCTCCTATCGTAGAGATGTATTACAGCATCACGAAAATAACCAAAACTTTGTACTTATACCAAAAGACAGTTTCGGTTCATATTCCTCGTCGGCAAACAGAACCTCTGTGCTTACTATCGAGATATCACTCGGTATAAGCCAGTGGTTTAGTGTTCACGCAAGACGTGTGACTTTTTGGAATTTAGTGTCTAACTAGTGCTAATTTGGGTACTAGTTCAGATACATAGTCTAACTGGACACCCAGATGGTGCTAGTTACTGACGAGGAGAATCCGAAACACTAAAACAAAAAAAACCATACTTCATGTAAGGCATGTGCCCTCATGCACAAAGAAATTGGTCTTGTCCAAAATTTTCCCACTTGGGAATTTTGCACAAAACTTTGTTGTTATTCTAGTATCGCGTCAACTTGAACATTATATCTCAACCGTGCTGAATCCGATTCTCAAAAATATATCCATGGATTTCTTGAACTGTCAGTAATGCACCTGCATGACCTTTATACGTGGTATTATACACTTACAGAAAAACCAATAACAGGGTGCCGATTCCTGGAAAATCAGAGAATTTCATGTGACCCTGAAACTTTCGGAGAATTTACATTCAAATCAGGGAAAAACGTCAAACAGATTTTCAATTGCATTACAAGTACAGTAGGATTCCGTTTTTGGCAACAAATGGGCTCCGGTTTTGGCAACATTGTTGTACATAGTGAATCTTTTGAAAAACACTCAATACACATTTTGTTGTAATAATTGATATTTAATTTTATTTTCAATTTTAATTTTATTTTCAAACAAGAGTCATATTTCCTATATTTTTGGGTAGGCATAGCGAATAAAATTAAGTTTGCTGATTTTTTTCTATCATTTAATTCCATTTCACGCATTCTAATGTTATTAATGTTCCTGTAATATTTATGTCACAAACTGAAAACTGAAAGATTTTAAAGTATGCTTCTATTTTTGGCATGGTTTCAGTTTTGGCAACTGAAAAAAATTGCTGCCAAAAGCGGAATCCTACTGTAAAAAACTAAACAGTTTCTACAAAACTTCTTTGTTGGCGATTATACTCCCCAAAAAAGATATTCTACCAGGGAATATCTGAATTTAATCTCTGATATGTACAATTTCCCACAATACCATAAACATCAATTATGTAGAAGACAGATAGGAGAAAGGAATCGCGTAGTTGGTAAGTCATTTTCTTTGTACGTAACTAACCTCGTATACCCATGAAAAGATTCGTATGACCCGTTAGTTAAAACCTCTATAATCGAAACAGATAAAATCGAGGTAGACGTTTAGGCGGTAAACCTGACAGGAATCTGCGTAGGCAGGATGTGTATTGTCTCGTTTTATTTCATCGGCATGATGCTTGCAATCAATATAACGGAAGCATGCAGTGGCAGAGAATGTATTAGTACCATTTGTTGCAGCTTGTTAGGCACAATCATGTTTCCTCCTTCGGCTAAAAATCAAAATCACTAGTCGTACAGAGTTTCGCGTATAATGCAACTGTGAAAGGATAAATTCTTGAAGCTTAAGCTCCGTTTTTCATTGAATAAATGTTCTATCTCGTGCACAGTATGAGAGGAACGGTCATATACAAAATCAATAGCCACTGTATTGCTTCACAGCTCAACCAATCGAACAGATCATCAGAGTTATAATGAATATAACACTGCCTTATTTCACATCAGATCTAAACAATTATTATTTGTCGATTGCTTTGTTTGTTTATAACATAGACTTGAGCGGAAATGGAAAACTACTCTGCGCATTGTTGGTTGTGCATATTGACAGCTCGTACGTGTAAATACTTTTTGGAATGAATTAAATCTCATTTCAAACTTGCTGTGAGATACACGTGCTCATTCGTTATTCAGAATTTTTTTCGAATCATAATTTCTGTTTTAGAGATTCGACGAAAGAAATATGATTTAGTGTTGATAGCACAATCAATCTGTATAATGGTTGTAAAGAGAAATACGTGATCCAAGAAATTGTTTATGCGATTATACCTACCAATATTATTGTAATTATTTAATATGTATATTAAACTATCCCGTAGCGAACCACGGTAATTTTCATTGATCGTAGATTGATGATTACCATGATCCTATAAATAATCCACCTCAGATTGCTTGTGAGCTTTCGATCGCTCCATTCCAACCGTCAATTTTCTCGCTATCGTTTTGTAACGACCAGCTTACTATCTATGTTGCCGCAAACAATTTAACAGAATATAACCATCAACAGCGGTTACGACTATCTTTATTGATAGGTGGAAGAAAATAGCAATGCTTCCATCGGTACCTCGAAGTTGGATATAAGAATGGACGTTTGTTCTGATTTCACTACATTCAGATAATGTAACCTTGGAAGCATATTTATATCTAGAGGGTAAGTTAGTCTTCGAACATGTGGTAACTTGATCTTGCTCAGATTGAATGGTATATAGATTGTAGCAATGTTAACAGAAATAGAGTTATTGGAAGGAAATGCAACACTAATTGTAAACTTAATATTTTATTAATTTATAAGAAGTCCTGGAAAATCAGGGAAATACATTTTCGGGAATGTGTTGATACCCTGAAGAAGACAACAGCGATGCTTATATTTTTTTGTGGCACAAATTTTAAAGTTATGCCACACCATTCATGCCCATGTTTGTGGACAACAACGTTTTTAAACAGCTATAACTTTTGATTGTGGCAAGGTTTGCTCATAATAACAAATAAGGCTAATAAATATGACTATTGCCTTTCATTTGAGTACTAACACTTACAAGGATCAGCTCTAGAACTGAAGTTATTGCAGTTAATCTGATTGAATTCCAATGGAGCAGTGCTGCCAGGGACAGTTTACGTTGACGACGAAAAATGATTTTTTCATATATCTTCGATATGTTGCAATATTATTGAAAACTGATAAAACTTATCAATTTAGAGTGCCTTTGGCTACGTTTTCCATGCAAATAGACTATTGTAAATATTCTAGGAGAATTGTATTGAGCATTGGAAGGTAAAAATTGAGCAACTTCTACCACTGCGAGGGAAGTACCAATTTTTATGAAAAATGGCTTTTTGTGCTTCTTGACCCCACCGTTTTCAAAGAAAACTGTTTTACAATGCTACGGGCACTAGAAAAAAGTTAGGCATTAAAGGGTTAAGATACTATCGTTTAGCGGAAATGTTATAAAAAACGCGACAAAAAATAGGAACACATTCGTAATCTGATTAGAATTTCGTTATTTTCCAATTCTACAAGTTTAAATACTCAGTATGCTCAAATTAGAAAAAAAATATGGACAACTGCATTAAAAGTAAAAGATGCAATTTCGAATAAATGACAAATTTTGATAAAAGACCTGGTGAACTAGGGAAAATCGCAGCGAGATATTACTCTCGTCTTCTAGAAAGGCCAGCAACCTGTTTTCAATATTCGTCGTGACCCGAAACCAGGGTTTAGTTTAAATAATCAGTGTCACCTAGAACTTGCGGTATGTGGAACGTAAAGTTGTTGGTAGGACCCCCAGGGAAGTCCTACTGGAACCGCTAGACACCTGGAGACTCTATTCAAGTTCGCCAAAGAGCGATTGAAGTGGGTTGGATAAAAAATTAGAGCGACGATATCAATGGGAGAGTAGCGTATAGCTTTCCTGTTTAAGGTATAGAGGTATATACACCTGCTCTGCAGGAAACGAAACTACAAGTATGCAAAAATCGTAATGTTCTCATATTTACTCCAACTGAGACTCGGAATGAAATAACGATATTCTAGATACCAGGCCACCAAGAAATCGTTGCTAACGAAGGGGTCGACGAATTAGCCAGGTGTGGTTCACCAAACATGTTTGCTGGACCAGAACAATCTCTAGGCATACCTATGCATTCAAACTAGAACTTTCAACTTGCGCAAGAAACCAACTATCAAACGACTGGCGTAACGTCGTAGGTGCTCGACAAGCTAAGATATTCATACATCCAGATACAACGGGAGTCAATTAGCTAATGAATCTAAAACGAAAAGACGTATAATCCCAGGTTTATTTACAGGACATTGTTACCTGAAAAAATTGGCTAAGTTAAGATGACATTTATTGATTCTGTAACTACGAGCCCGAGAGCTCAGAACACATTCTCTGTAATTGTGCAGGATTACCTTCTCGAAAGAAGCAATACTTGAGAAGGCATCTTGTGATGCCTTACGAGGCATGGCATACCCGTCCCAAAACGGATCCTGAACTACAATCATAATGTAGTACCCGGTTGGGACGGTGCATATAGAGAATCAAACAACTCGCTTCTAACTGCATTGGCTTCGGACAATTCGTAACATGTAAAGCAAACAGGGACAATAACAAAAGATAACCTGAATATTGGTCGCAGTGGCGAAGTTTCCCGTAACAAAAAAGTGGGATAGAGGGAGACACCTATGTTCAGATAAGACAAAGGTGGACCATGCAGGTTTAGAAAAAATCGAAACTTTTTTTACGGCTGAAAATGAACAAAAAAAAAATTCATTCGAACATGCCTGATATTTATTCAGTTGAATATCGTACAAATATATTCATTTCACTAATTGTCTAGGCAAGTGTTTTCAAATGCCGGTAAAGCATATTAAACAACAATTATCATCGCTTACATTGTGGCAGGGGGGCCTACTTTGGTGCGTTTGATTCGTTGCTACACGTTTGCTTCGTGTAATAATCGGAGACGAATGAAAATCTGCATGGATGAATGGGCGGTTTGTTCCCTTGACGTTTCAGCTGCGTCACTAAATATTAAAAATGAATGCGGCTGAATATGGTCAATTATCATTCGATGAATTTGAATATTTGTAACTCTGATGCCATAATTTAGTTTTGTGGGAAACGCGTAGATTGAAGCTCAAAATACTGTGCATGTTGATCACAGTAATATTCAAATATGCAGGAGAAAATATAGTAAAATAGTTGCATAACGATAACTCGATATTCAACGATACATACAAAAAAATCTGTATTTGGCCAATCTATACATATAAAAGTCAATGTTTGTATGTATATGATTTATGGACTCCCAAGCGGCTTAACTGATTTCCGTCAAAATTTATGCATAGTAGGTATTTGTTATGGAGCGAGTTTGTGTGCTGTTGGTTGGGGATTATCTTCCCTATTTCGTCGCAGCAACGCGCGATGGGTACTAGCTAGTTACCAATAAATTCCAATATTTTATTAGCATAGTTTTAGATAAGTTGGATTTCAGTGGCTTGAATTAATCTCATCAGTAACTAACACCAACATGGAACCAGTTTAACGCTAAATCCAAACTAGCATCAAATTGGCACCTGTTAAATTGCATTAATTTTGTTTGAACAGAATTTAAAACTCGTTTTCCTGGGTTGTGCGGTAGTAGAATATAGGGAAATAACTGAAAATTCTGCCACTTTTGACTTGGATGTATTTGTTATTGCTACTTTTGCCTCAGTACATTCCAATTGTTCCTTTACAAAACGAAAAACAGTTTTCTTTCTGGGGCTGGGCATTACGTGGTTGTCTTGCACGCAGCTCACCTGAATTTCCTGGTTTCCTGATGTCCGCACATGTAAATAAAGATTTCTAGTCAGAAAAACTCGGTAAAACCTTCATAATCGAAACAAAATATCCCTCCTTACTCATTGGTTTCTTCCAGAGGTAACGAATTAAGTCCGAATACGGATATATTTTTCTCTTTCTGATTCCAGTATATCCTGGTACTAGAGCTAAGCTATTATTAACTCTTTATCTTTTTAAAGGCACTTGAATTACTATTAATCGTTAAAATCTTCGATCAACTCACGTGAAAAAGTTATGTAGCAAATGTTTCAATTTCACGGTCTACCAACGCGTTCCAATCAGTCGAGTAAACAAATAGAGGCAGAATACAAAACTAACAAAGAAAGGCAAAAGCTGAAAAATCAGCTATCCGTCAAAACATGTATTTCATTGCCACTTGGCAACCCTTCTTCGTTGAATCAGAAAAAAACAGCTCAGCCTATACTAAGAACCGCACACAGTCACACTAAAAATGACACTTTTTGTTGCTTTACCATCATTGCTGGTGAATATTATTTTGTCACTTCGCCTGACCTAATCCGCAAAATCTACACACACAAAGACACTGCACTGCCGTACTGTGAGCGCACTTTTCCACACTATTCACTGTTGTTCTTTTCGCCATCATCAGTAACATCGTGTATAGGTACAGCACAGCTCATTCAGATAATATACGCTACCTAACAGCAACAACTGCACCAACACCAGTGGACCAATGAATCTAACGTTGCGTTACGTTTCCCCGTGTCATTCCCGAGCGGCGCGAGGCAGTGGTAAAACCTGCGGAACACCCTAGCTAGCTAGCACTCTTGTCTTTTCGGTCGCAGGCGAAACAAAACTTTTGTCCTACTACTATACTCCCCCTCTGCTTTACCGAAGCACCATCGAAAGGGAAAAAGGGCATGGAGAGTGTATTATTATGCATGCTTCCCTCAAAACTGAATTTATTGTTGTAACTTGTTCGACCTCACTTTTCGATTTCCCAATCACACCGTCGTTATAAACATACACGGAGGATTTTAGGCAAAAGACGGTATCACTTACACTATCGAGTTGGCAGTTTACGGTGTTCAAATCTGCACTGGTGTCTAGCATGAGGATGCACTGATAGCAAAATGCATTCGCATTCGGGTGGTAGCGTGTTTTTGATGAACTTCAGAGATAACAGAATACATTATAAAAAAAGTACGTTTCTTAGAATCACGAATTTTTGTTTGTTTTATTTTTGACTACCTGTGTTATGGGAGCACGTCGTTTGACATAAGTTCGTTTGGCATAAGTTCATTTGGCATAATGTTCATTTGGCATAACAGTAGGTGACACATGCGTTCGTTTAGCATAATGTTCATTTGGCATAATAGTCATTTGGCATAATGGTCATTTGGCATAATGGTTGTTTGGCATAATGGTCATTTGGCATAATGGTCGTTTGACATAATTTAAAAAAATATATTGAATTTTCTGTTACTAGGCGTTGACGCCTAATGTAGCTACGCCACATCGCTTTAAACCCGGTGCTGTTAAACTAGTTTATGCCCCTATGTTTGAGTAATCCGGGCAAACGAGTGGATCACAGGTTTGCTCGCGAGGGGGCGCCGACGCACCATCGGAACCCGGAGGATTCCGCTTCGGATCCTTGGTCTCAGTTATGCGGCGATACCAAGGGTTAATTGGTATATAGGTTCAAATAACTGCTCATATTTGAAAGAAGAATCATTCCTTATGTTTAAGTAAACCGGGCAAACGAGTAAATCAACATTTTGCTAGCGAACTTATTAAACATGCAGATTAAAAGAGCTGCTCATGTTTAAAAGAAGGAGTCAACCCCTAATTTTGGGTAAAACGAACAACGAGTATATCACCAGTTTGTTTGCGAAGGCCATTTTCTACACAAATTTATAGAACAGCTCATGACTGAAAGAAGGAATCAATCCTTATCTTTCTGGCAAATATACACATGTATATATATATTTGCTAGAAACAAGGATTGATTTCTTCTTTAAGACATGAGCAGTTCTTTAAATTTGTATACCAAATAGCGCTCGCAAGTAAACTGGTGATCCACTCGTTTGCTCAAACTTAGGGGTTGATTCCTTCTTTCAAACATGAGCAGTTCTTTTAATCTATATACCAAATAGCGCCCTTGGCAATATCGCATAACCGAGACCAAGGGGGCGAGGTGGTCATCGACCCGCCGTCAGAAGCGGCGACCTCTCACCAGCAAACGTACGACCCACTCGTTTGCCCGGGTTACTCGAACATCGGGGCTATCAACTAGTTTATGTACCATACTTAAAGCGATGTGGCGTAGTCACATTAGGCGTCAACATTAAATATAACAGAGATTTCAATGTATATTTCAAATTATGCCAAACGACCATTATGCCAAATGACCATTATGCCAAATGAACATTATGCCAAATGAAAGCATGTGTCACCTGCTGTTATGCCAAGTGAACATTATGCCAAATGAACTTATGCCAAATGAACTTATGCCAAACGAACTTATGCCAAACGACGTGCTCCCCTGTGTTATTATTATTACTGTTTGGGTTACCGTTCGTGTAGACACATTTTCTTATTTTGTATTCAGAATAGAATGCAAAAATCATGAGCTGTATTATTGAACTGCGTGCCAGTACAGTATCGAAAATTAAAATATATTAGATCGCATGAGTTATACATAATACTGATAATTATAAGAATATTTTATAACAGAAGCTGTATGTGTTTGAAACAACGTGAGATTCGTATTCCAATTCCGTATTGCTTTTGAGTTGTCTTTGATGAATACGGCCATGTATATAGTTTCCGTAGAATCCCGATGAGTATCTGGGTATCAAAACATTTATGTAGAATTAGATCCAGTTGGCCTGGGTTCAATTCCAGCCGAGGTCGTTGAGGGTTTTCTGAGGTGAAAAAATCTGTAGTCACGTTCTTCCTTGGGAAGGGAAGTAAACCTTAGTCCCCCGGTCCATGAGTTTGGTGGATCGATATCTAGTCCAGATAGTGGAGTCACCTCTCTGGCGTCGGTAAAGAAGAAGGAGATCCAACTTCTATACTCTTACTGTTTTTGGCGTTCAGATGATTGAGTGATGGAAACACAAATTAACACAACACAAAAGTTCATAAATTCAAAATCATTAAATTAATTTTTGTTCAGACTGTTCCGGAAGCCCAGTGTGGTCGTTGAATTACAACTTCTTGTATTCAGTCCCATATGCATTCTCATCATATTTGAGTTAGTTTCAGGAAAAACGTCTTGTTTCACAATATTTCAACAAATTATAATACCGCGAGTTTGTTTGGCAAATTGCAGAACAATTCCAAATTCTCGTGTACTTTTTTCCAAAGACGTAGATGTATTTCTTTGCTGTTATGACGTCGGTAATAATGTGCAATTATTTTGATGCCAAAGAAATATCATTGTGCGGTATAATAACAAAAAGAAATCTTGTTTTCAAGATTCCAAATATGTAGTTTTAAAGAGAAATCTCCGATCAATTTGAACAAATCTTGTGAATGCCATCACTAACAAAAAGCTTGCTGGGATACAATCCCAAATGATTACTTGATACGATTTTAAGTTGTAGAATCCTCAAGCTTCTTCGAATTGTTAACGTTCATTCAAAATAAATTCCTCGAATTTAATACGATGAATACAGACAAAATCAGCTTCTAGGCTATCATCAAATTGAAGATCGACTACCCTACAGTTCATGACATCAAGAGCAGGACAAACATAGTTGCACAAATGTACAGTAGTTGCACCGTGAAAACTTGTTTTTCAAGAAATACACATTATATCACCATACTAGAATACAAAACACGAAATAGGAACTGGTGAGGCTGATATAAATCCGAGTGTTGTCACTGATTTTGTTGCTAAAGAACTGAAGTTTCAATTATATCTTAGATGCACAGATATATGTACGTTTCAATTAAAGTATTTCGTGCAATAGCGGCGTTAATTGTGGCGGAAAAAAGGCTGCAATAAATGGAAATAAAGAATTGTTTTTTTCTCGATATGGCGATTTTTCATATGGATCTGATTCGCGAGTATGAGTTGTACACTCTATCAGTATTTTTGAAACCGTATGTCTAGATAATACTGTTTGATTTATGAATAGTGAAGCAAATTACTGTGCCATTAACTTATACAGAGTGGTTGGTTTCGGACCATTGTTATATTTGAAATTGATAGATGATGCGTGAAAATAGTCCTACAAAGCGTAACGGAACAAGCGATTGGAAATTGAATGCGTAAGTTAAACCTACGTGTCAATCGCAATACATATATAATCTATCTATCTATCTATCTATCTATATACATATAAAAGTCAATGTTTGTATGTATATGATTTATGGACTCCCAAAGGGTTTAACCGATTGCCGTCAAAATTTTCACGTAGTAGGGATTTGTTAAGGAGCATGTTTGTATGCTATTACTTGGGGATTATCTGCCCGTCAGATGGCGCTTCAAAACAAATTGTGTTTTCCCCCTATTTCGTTGAAAGTTGCAGCAACGCGCGATGGATATTAGCTAGTATAATATAATTGTGATATAAGAATAGATGCATCCCTAAATAAATCCACATATTATAGAAGCTAGATAATGGCGAAAACAAGCACTACCCCAGTTTCGCAAAATGGCGTTTGGAAATTCCTAGGGCTTCCCTTAAGTTATTTAAAAAGTATCCCGAAGGCGGTAAAACTTCCTGAATTTGGCAAGAATTTTCCGAGTTTAGCTTAGATTCTCGGAGCCTAGTAAAAATTCATTGAAAACGTGGAAACGCAGAGGTATACACCTGAACAATGGTTATCACACACTAATATTCCTTTCATTCACCTATGACTGAAAGGACGTGACAGGCGTCATTATTGACATATCAAAGTATAGAACTATCGAAAAGTGCACCCTGAGAATCGATAACTACTCCCAGGCTCGATTTGTTGATTCTCTGGGTAATTTTGCTTGTTCTGGTCAATCCCGAAGTAGCAACTGCTTTCAGATCTTCTAGGCGTTTGTAATACTTTCTTTAAGTTTGTGAGTTCTGCCGTACCTAAAACTTGCAGACCTTTCTTCGTATTCCTTATACTATCTAAGATTGTACGGTTCTCTACAAGTTCCAAGTAATTCGTTAAAATTCGTAAAAACTGAGCTTCATAGTATTTTCTTAATGTTTGAAGATCTTCTGAAAATTTTTCACAAATTCGTTGAAGTTTTTAAGACTTCGAAGGATTTCGTGAAATAGGCATGAAGCTTTTTAAGGTTACCCTCATGGTCGTTGGCTTTTTTAAATCATTCTGAAGTCTACACAATTACTCTGAGCTAGGTGTAATATATCTGCAATCCATAGAAATTGTCTAAGTTTATAGAATTGGTCTGGAGAGTTAACGATTTTCCTCTCATCCTTGCGATCTTCTTGAGCTGTCTGTTGCTGTGCTTTCTACTTCCGCCGAGTCAGTGTTGAGCGAACGACAAAATCAATTACTTTTACCTTTTGCGCATTGTCTGAAGAACGAAAGAAACAGTTAGGAAGCTTAGCCTGTTTTCGCCACGTTTCTATTATCACGCTACCCATTTGAAGCCGTTGGTTAGAGCCGCATTTGCCATCATTGTTCAACACATTGAGTCAAATGGTAGCGCAGCAATAGGGGCACTCGATTTGAGTTTTCGTGGCGCTCAAATACGAGCATTTGACCGTTTTTAGGGCATTTGTGTTATTAGCTTGTTTCTTGACAACGAAGCAAAACCTTTGATATCAATTTGTACGCATTCCATCGATTTTAGGCCGAATAATTAATGAATTAGTGAGGCACCCTCCTAAATATGTTGAAAATAGGGACTTTACCCTACTTTTATTCGTGTCGTAGTGATCTATCAAGATGACTGAGTCTCAGAGACAAAACCTGGTCACGGCCAAACACGGTGGCCATGGCGGAATTTTGGCATAAGACCGAGCGTTTGTGATGTGAAACATTCGCTGAAGGTGAAAATGGAGTTTAGACTTACGGAAGTCGCCTTCATCCTAATGTTTCTACAAATACGAAAAGATTCATTTCACACAATTTAAATGTGCTTGAAATCATATGGAACATGGGATAGTCGATATCAAACTACACCACTTGTTTGGCATAACTTGCATTGTCTGATCTCAGGAACTCTCTGAAGTTTGCAGAAATTTACTTCAACTCGTAGCACATCCGTAAAACTAGTAGAATTCTCTTTGATGTGCTTATAGTTTATTTGAAGTCCGTAAAACGCCACTGAATTGCATAGAACTCCTGAAAACGGTTGTTGTTGTTAGTTTGAAGCTAATCAAACCTTCATTAAATCCATATTATTTTCTTAACGACAACAAAAAAATAGTGCGTATTTGTACTATAGGAGTAAAATTTAAGTACTATCGAGTTATACACGTAGTTGTACTCAAATAGAGCACATTTTCATTTTATTTATATTACCACCTTAACCATTTGAAACCGTTGAATAGAGTACGAGGCAACAATTTTTACAAAAGTCCGACAATTGTATTACCTCTTTCATTCCCATGTTCTTTATAAACAACACCGTTTTCAAACAGCTAGAAAATTGCTCAGAAAAACTGGTAAGGCTAATAAATGTGACTATTCCATTTGAACACTGGCAGTTACAATTATCAACTCTAGAACTAAAGTTATTGCAATTAGTCTGATTGGATTCCTATGGAGCAGTGCTGCCAGGGACAGTTCACGTTGACGACGAAAAATGAAATTTTCAATTACCTTCTTTATTTTGCAATATTATTGAAAATTGATAAAACCTATCAATTTAGACTGTCTTCGACTATGTTTTCCACGCAATTGGATTATTGTAAATATTCTAGCAGAATTGTATTGAGCATTGGAAGGTAAAAAATGAGCAGCTTGCACAGCTCATTAAAGCATAAGAGTCCCATATGGATTTTTGTAGAAAATGAGTTAACTGTTGGATTGTATTCTGTATCACCACTGAATTACAATGCACAAAAAAGATTACCAGGTTTGTTAAAATATCGAAAAAAATACAAAAACATGGTTGTCCCATCCATAAGACTTAATGAAAATATAAATCTTCAACAGTGTTTTTCTCGGCTTGCTGTTTTTCAATATGGGACTCTTATGCTTTTATAGGCAGTGTAGAATTTTTAATTAGTTTAGTAGAGCTTAACGGAGCCGTGGACCTTTTATATGTTCACAATATGTAAAAAATAACAATTTGAAAACAATTTTATCCATTGGATCTCGTGCGCGCAATTTTTTTGCGCGCAGAGACCTTTTATCGCGGGGGCGAAACATTTGTGTGCTCGCATGCTGCGTCAGGGGGGTTGTTCAATTTTCTCTTGTTAGTCACGTCCAGGTCATCATTGATGAGTCTATCTTGGTACCAGCAATCAGATGTCCTTTGCTTTTTGATCTTACGATTGACCAGTGTAAACCCGTCGTAATTGTTAATACCTTCTTTGCCGATGCTACTTACAATTGATTTTGACGTCTTTTGCGGTTGTCATAATGGTCTCAACAACTGCCACAAATTTCGCCACCATTTGTAGTTCAAGCATTGGTACTGAAAACTCTATTTTGGCTTCGTTTTCCATAGATGAGTTGGCGATCGGTTGAGATGCATTCTCCTCTACATCTTCCGCGTAAGGTTTTCCATGATGTGCTGTCTGATTACAGTACTTGCACGTAGGAATTTACCCCTCATAGGTGCATACTACACGGCGTAGTTTGTTTAATTGTAATTCCGGGAGTTTCGACCCACATCCTCACTACAGAAATGCAGACATGACATGCGACATGCATTTTGCAATTCGTTTAGAAGAGGTACGAGGTGATAGGTCATGTAGCCTTACATCTATATAGTCATTTTCTATATACAGGGGAATCTTTTCAATCGCGCATTTTAAGTTGTTCGGCAAAGCAAATTGCTCGATTTTAGCTAATATGTAGAATGATATTAATACTGAACTGCGAAGAGGATGGTACTGAAGGTACGTGAGTTATGCATTTTCACCTTCAGACGGTATCGGGTCGAAGTAGAGCTTTTTCATAAATTTTACTCATGGCAATAATTAAATGTTTCTATTGCTCTCGAGACAATTTATGCACACTAGATTGACAGGCCTCCAGGGGTTGTTCAGTTGGTTTCATTGTAGGTCTGACTCTGGCAGAAGTAGAAAGTAGACTGGCATATCAATAGAAAAAAAATTGAAAAAGGCTCTTTACAACATCCGGCCAGTAAGACAAATTCGTCCTAGGTTAGGCAAATGTTCAATGTGCGCCGAATATTCCTAATGGGACGTTGTTGCTAAACCAGCATAGACAAGTCAAAACTGTTCCAATATTACGAACAGTACACAACTGACTGCCACTATGCTTTGTAAAAAACTGGATACAATCGTCTGTTAAAAGCCTAAGAAGGGGTTCTGATTGTTGTAATGGTTAAATGAAAACTACCTTCAAAGTGGTTTATAGGAATTTACCTGAATATAATGCAATCTTTTAGAAAATAGTAAAAATTGCTGTTTTCAAATGGCCTGCGTTAAGCCAAACCGAACTGAGCGCCATATTTTTTTTTCTAGTATTTTTCATGTTAAAATGCATTTCTAGATAACTTATAATTAACATAGAAAGTTAAGGAACACTTATTTGCTTTCGTTTACTATTTGTGTTCCCAAAAATAAATAGATGTGGGTGTTCCTTGTGCTATGTTGGATGCGATAGCGTTTTTAGAGCATGTATCGCAAAATGGCGCTTGGTCCTTTTGGCTTAGCACAGGCCACATTAACAGCCTAAGGTTTACCCTAATACACTACGGTTATGTCTTTGCCACAGCCCACCCATTTTCTATTCTATAAATCATGTTGAAAATTATGGAAGACTTGAATAGTCATCTGAATATCCTCCATTAAAAGAAAGGGGTGGGCGGTAATGGCTTTAGTGTATTTTTAGGGTTTTTTTCAGAAATTTGGATGAAGCGAATTAATCAAAGCTTTTGTACATTATATTGTATAATTTCAATAACGTTCTGTAATTTTTCTATGTAAAACTATCGACAATCGAGTTTTAGAGATAATTTTTTTACTCATAAAATAGCGGAATTGCTATTTTTCTCGGAAAATTCCACCATTTTATGAGTAAAAAAACCCTCAATTAAAAAAATATTTCGAAAACTCAACGTAGGGGTTAGTTTAAAATAAATCATTTAAGTAGTTTTTGAATGGCAGTTAACATCGCAAGTCGTGTTTTTTGTTTTATATTATTGAAATAATACATTATAATGTCCAAATGTTTTGATCAATACGCTTCACCCAAAATTTCTACAACAAATCACAAAAAAGTGTTTTCACGCTGAAACCTGAACCCTCTCCCACCCCTCTTGAAAAGAAATTTTGGTTAAATCACTTTTGCGTCTTAAGGTCCCAAAATATATAACTAACTTAGTTATGGAATTTGCGTTTCGACTTCGTCTCATCAGAATCGGACACCAGGACTAAGCTAGCGCCGGATTGACTCAATTTGTGTTCCTGAGCAAACCCCAATTCCAGCGTGATGTGCTGCAAGATTTCACCAGTCCTCATCTGCTTAACAGAAATCCTTTTCTTGCGGGATGTCACGCTTTACTGGGGGTTTGCTCAGGAACACAAATTGTGTCTTTTTTGGAGTTAGCGTGAATCCGGCGCTAGCTTAGTCCTGGCACTAAGTTATTGTCGGATTTTGATGAGACGAAGTCGCAACACAAATTGCAGAACTAATTTTGACGATACATGCCCCCAAGGAATATGTTGTACCTTAACAGGCCGACAAGGACAGCAAAACGGAAAACTATGGCATTGTTTAGTCAACTCAAATATAAATATGAATATAAATATTCATCTGGCCTCTAGGAATCTGAATTTCCTGAGGTATGTTGCAGCACTGGGATACTATTTGTGAATCACAATGGAGCTCTAACAATATGAGCGTCAAAGTTTATGGAATTGTCTCTCTCAGAAAAAAGTGTCTCATCGTTATGGTTATGATAAAATCGTCATTTGGTTTCGTCGCGTAAAGAGATGATTCCAAGAATGTTGATACCCATATTGATAGGATTACAATGAATTTTGATCAAAGCCGCGAAGTTACATACACGTTAGCGCATGCGACATACAAACGCACATGCGATTGAACACGTTGACGTACAAATGCTTGAGCCCTTCGCGATGATACACGAGATCGCGAAGTCTACGCCCGCACATATCTGAACCGTACAATGAATATCACATTCAGAATCACGGTTCGCTACAATTGGCCTTAAGCAGTGTTTTATTGAGCGCCATTGCCTGTCTCGTCTGCAAATTTTAGTATGTGATTCTGACGGGGAGCCCTTCCGAGAACCTAGCTCTACAGCTCCAGTAGGACAACTCTCGAAAAAAAAATGCATTTCGATCAAAGCATCCATTAAAAGGGAGTCAAAAATACCTAACATTCCGTCGAAGAAAGTATACTGATTGCAACGAAAAAGTTATGAGCAATTTTCGGAGATGGCCAAAAAAAATTAAGTGATGCTAAAAATATGAACATTTTCAGTGATAAAAACGCCATACGTAATGATTTGTAGGGGGCCACAACTGGATACAAAAAGTGACTCATAATCGGGAATGTTGGCACACATCCGGGCAACGGCATCAAATTTTTTAAACTTCAATGATATCAACAAAATTTTCTTGGTAGGATAAACTAAACTTCTAACACTTAGATTATGCACTCATTTTGTTACGATGATGTTATGGGGAAAAATATTCACTCAAATAACGTTGAGAATGGCGGAAGGCTCACAACCGGAGACATTCTCTTACTGAAACATACCTCCCGGGAAACCAGACCAATTCATCCCATTCCTTTTTTAAGGAATCTGAAAGTAGATGAGTTCCTGAATCCAAACTATCAAGAGATGTCCAAATTGGTTAAAAATTGCTATAGTCATGATCATCAGGGTTCTATGTCGCACTGAGGTGTTTTTATGGATACATAACGTTTAAATGTTCGATATGAGAGTCCTAAAATCATTCAATAATCACATTTCTTTGGGACATTATTTTTTTTACAAATTTATACTTCAACTTTCTATAAAATGGTAGGCTATATCAAGTCCATAAAGTTTTATTGGATTCTGAGTGGGTGCTGTTAATTTCTTAGACGAGCTACCACGGAATATAACTTTATTGCTCTACCTACTAAGTACCCACATAGAAAAGTGTATGAGAAGGTGGTTTATTTTAAAAAATGTCCACAACAAGATTAACCGATTGATCTTTTCTGTTTGCACAAAGGAAATATCATATTGCTCAACGCACAATTACTGGATAAATAAATCGTTCAATCAAACGGCAATAATGCGCTGTCCCCCAAATTTGGAGCTGCCCAAGAACAGCGCTTCGAAATTAAATAAGAAGCAAAGTCAAAAGTTGCAATTTTAATATCTGTCTAAAATTACGAATGACCTAAAAAACGAACCATGACAAAATATAAAACCCTTCTCGCCGCCACCTCCCTTACCCTCCACTTCTTTCGTGAACGCTCCACCACCGGGCGGGTACGCAAAACGTGGCTGGAGCTTAAAAGTATAATAAAATTTTGAACTGTTATCCCCGTTCCATGCACTTTTCGGCTGCTGCTGCAAACCTGACGACTGTAGGCACCGTATAATTTTATATGCTTCTTGAAGAAAGGAGCGAAAGCCTCTTTCTATAACTTTTCTTATTTTTTACTGCCTTTTTCTGCTACTGCTGTTGGTTTTAAGTCTTCCAGTCCGCAGTCTCCCTCTGCATACATACGTATTCATGTTTTTTTCCCTTCCTTTCCTTGGTCGCAACTTTTATGCTGCAGCACCACCAGCCAGCATCAACAGCGGCAGCAGCAGCAGCAGTACTTAGTCAGTAGGGCAGACTGGCAGTGTCAGTATGTGACCACCTTCACCACCACCATACAGCGAAATACACACCGGTGTGTGGAGATTGCCAGAAAGTACACGCCACACATCGGCACCGATCCGGCCAGACCCGAACCATGTCGCTCGAAAGTCGCGCTGTTTTGGCCGTCCATCGCATGGCTGTCGTTGAAAGGGGCGCACAACATATATGTTTTTGTGCACTCTGTGGAAATGTGCGAGAAAGAAGAGGAGAACCGACCGACAATCCACTCACGCTTAGTTGGCAATAAAAGGAATATCGAATCGAGAGGCCCTGGCTTGGCTGGCTGGCTGACTGGTTGGTTGGTCGATTGGTTGGTTGGTTGGTTGGTTGGCATGGAACCGGGGGCTGGAAAACCCGACCGATCATAATTTTTTTTCCTTCATACGTCTTCCGCGCTCCCTTCACCCCGGGCAGTAGTTCAAGTCAAAATCGTTGCCGTACGAGAGAGCTAAAACTAGCAGATATGATTTGGGATTTATTTAGCGTTACAAAACTCGACGATTTTACACAGCCAATCAGCGGCAAGGCAATGCCCACTGGAGCAAATCAAATCAACATAATGTGTATTTTATATTCTGTACGGTTTGTAATCGAAGAATGGGTTTCGGAAACAAAGTATGTACATGTATCTAGGCGATTGGAAGTTGTTTGGCTGCATTGCCACCGATCTGTTGTAGTCACCTATCTGCAACTATGACCACGGTGAGTTTTAATCTCCCGCTCTGCGCCCAGCACCGGTTGGAACAACACAATTTTTAGATTGATGCTGATAATTTGGACACATTCTAGACAATTTCTAACTAAAAGTTGCTCGATACCTGGGTGATGACCATGCTTCATGTCAAATAGATACTTGGCTTAGGTTATTAGGGTAATCGGTTTGTATCTCGTTAGTTTTTTCGGTTACTTCCCCCGGTTATTCCACATGTTCAAGATAACCAAAAAACACAATACTATAGTCGTTGTGTGCTGAATTGGTAAATTAAGCGATCTTAAATCTTTTATAAAACCATCGTGGGATAGAATCCGACATTTTTTTCGGGTTCTGACTATTGATGTTTAAATTCTTTGGTAGTTATTTTGTGTGGTTCCTCCACGATAATAGCTAGTTTTCAATGTCGAGCTAAATATCCTGTATTTAGGCTAGTTTTCAAAACTTGGAAATAATCATATGCATATCGTTTAAATTATCTAAACATTAAAATAGTTTCTAGTTCCATATTTGAATATTTTAGTAACTTTTAACAACATAAAAATGCAAAGGATTTGTCAATGTCGGCTCGTGCTTTGGTTGAATAAGAGGGACCTCACATGTCGACAAGCCCCGGAAGAATAATATGAAATTAAGATTAACGAATTCATTATTGTTTTTTCATTGCATTTTTTATAAATAAACGGGCGGGGTTTTCTACAAGTTCTACATAGTTCGCGACTGTGATAGGAGATTGTCAACGCCCTTGAATAAAGGAATAAAAACTCAGCAAAAGTGGGAAATCAAATCGAAGAATAAAACACAAAACACGTTCGGCACTTTTATCGGATGTTAGTTGATTAGATTGGATCTAGTTCTTTTTCTTCGCATAATTTTCACGTCCCGAGATGGGATCAGCGGATTTTGTTTTTTTTTTCATATATATTTAGCCACGATACCTTTTGTTGCGCACTCTCGCAGGCGAAAGGTGGCCTTGAGCCAGACGACTGCTGCTGCTGTCGGTCGGTCGATTTGAATAAGTAATCACCAGCCCACGAATTACTTAGTTAAACAGCACCAGTTTTGCGGTATGGGTTTAGGAGGGGGTGGCGGAGTCGATCCGATCGCTTCATTTGCAATGGTTCACACTGTTTCGACTGGATTGCAGACGAAGGCGGCTGAACGCATAAATTGGTTCTAATGATTAGCTTTGACTGGGAATGTTTCGTTCAAAATGTCGGTTTTCCTGAGTGCGATTATATTTAGTAGGTTGTGGGTGTGGTCTGCTCTACAAGAACGAAAAAATTGAGTTTTTTAGGACTACTAAAATTTTACAAATCTATTTACTCACTTATACTACGTTCACACTATGAGTTAAAACGTGTTTTAACGCTATCTTGATGACGTTTTTCTTGTCGCTAATTATTATAACGTGTTTTAACTCTGTAGTGTGAACATAGTATTATCCTTAACAAAGTAACTTTCTCCTTGTATTACATGTCAAAATGTAATTCTAGGTTGAAGAGATGTTCGAAATGTTTCCCTTAGTCTTTACAAGCCTACAATATTGCTAGTCGTCAAGTTTTGAAAATAATTTCAATCTGTACACCATAAATCGCTCACGTTCGGAAGTCTCTACTTGGCCCTAGCAGCGTCGGTGTATGCCTTCAGTTGCACTAATTAAAAGCTCTCTCATATCCACTAGACAATCCGTTCCATGATGACATGACCGGGAACTTCAGTGATATGAAGGAACTCACTATATTCTAGTATCTGAACCCCATACTGAAAATTAAGTATCAGATTCACAGTCCGCGAGAATATTTATGAACACATGCGAATAGCCACACGGTTATAAAATCGAATTCACCCTCGCGAAGTTACCTGCACGCTAGTACACGCGAGATACAAACGCCCACTTGACATATAAATAGGAACATTGCATATAAATGCTCGTGCCCTTTACGATGATACACGCGATCGTGAAGTCTACGCCCGCACATCTGAACCGTATACTCAATATCACCTTCAGAATTAAGGCCCGCTGCAATTGGCTTTAAGGTGAAGCGATGCCAAAATCACAACAAATGTTCGGTTATGCTCGGGTATGTTCCGATTACGTTTAGCATTTGTGTTCGGCCAAAAGGTGCTATACCGATAGGAGGTGGCACGCACACAAGCGTACCGTTCAGCAATCAGCTGACTGATTTTTGTACCACGTGTTTCATTTGTCTTGAAAAATAAAAAACTACAAATTTCCTAAACGGATCAAAATTCCGCGAAGAGAATCAATTCATCTGGATGTGCTAACGTGCTTACATACAGTGATACAATTTCTCAGCAATCTGAGATAAGACGTTTAAGTTATACACTATTTTGTCTTGCGCGCCAAAGCAATGTTTTGATTTTGACGATGAAATAAAAAGAAGAAGCAGAAACGACGGCAGCCATTTTAGCTGCCACCTTGTGACTCTATTCAGCATGTCCTTAAGCAGTGTTTTCGTGAGTGACATTTCCCGTGTCGTTTGCAATTGTAGTGAGCGATTCTGACGGGGAGCGCCTCCGAGAGCATAGCTCTACAGCTCCAGTACGACAACTGTCGAAAAATAATAATTTCAATCTGTAGATCCCTTGTTTGAACTTCTTGCCCATGTTTGTTTATATGCAATTTTTATCAGCTATAACTTTTTGTTTACGACAAATTTGTTTACAAACACAAGCAAGGACAGTAACTGGTCTCTGTAGAACAAAAGTTGTTGTCAGAAGCCTGATTGTATTACGCTGGTGCAGAGCTCCCAGGGGTAATCTCAGTTACTTATGAAAAAGTAAATATTTGATGTATCTTTGTTGTGTTGAAATAATATTCATCGCTGCAAAAAACTTACAAATTTAGACCGTCGTCGAAAAAATTTTGCCATACAATTGGAATATCGTAGATATGGGAAGGTGAGAATTGAGCAGCACTCTTTCATATAAATAGTTTGATTGGCAGAAACAGTTGTAATTTCACCACATGTGAAAATCGCTTGTTATTCAATATTTCGTAGGAAGCTGAACTTTTACAGCTTCAACTTATATTGAACCGATCCTTTCTGGTAGATTCTACAAATGGTGACTGTTCATAAAATTATGATAACTGCAAAAACTGCACCTAGTAACACCAAATGATCACGGAGCTCACGGTCACTTGAAATAGAAAAGATGTTTAGTTTTTAAGTTTTTTTTTAAACTCTGGACAGCCGGCTACCGAGAGTAATCTATATTTTCTAAACTAAAGCTATTTAAACTCGCGAACAGTCGACCGTGGGAGTGTTGCCTAGAAAAGCTAATCTTATCTGTAAATCTGACCGGTTCACTGTTTGTTGCAAAGATATTTTAAACAGATTTTGGTTATTTAGTTCTACAATATAATGAATGACAGCATGTAGTATGGACAAAATGTTATGATAGTGCGAAATGTTATAGATCAAGGATAGTACTTACTATTCTCCATACCGGATTGTTAGTAGAATACGCGTATACGAGCAATAATAACGACCATCGAAAGGTATTAATATCCCAATACAGCGAGCTTCTTATCCTTTACAAAACTTGGAATCGGATTAATAAATGCAGACGAATTTTCATGACCCGTTATCGTCGACATTAATTAGACTAAAGTCGTATTTGGATTGATCTATGATGAATCATTTTTACCGTATATTTTTGATGCAATAAAATATTTACTACATACCTTTAAACAAATTCAAACCTTTTTCAATTTTTCTCGCTAAAAAGTATGGGGAGCCCCTTAAAATACCCATCTGTCCTATTTGGAGTTACCATCTTATTGGTTAGGGCATAAGAGAACAGAAGTGCTCATATTCCGGTTGTTTATGTCAAAATATATGGTGAAATCATGAATCTGTACATTCTATTTCGCATCAAATATACAGTTCACATTTATTTATTTGTTCTGTCGAATTTCAAAACCTCGATATACCTAAGTAACCAATAAGCATTATAACGTAGCCTAATATCTGATTTAGATCTACATAAAAGGCAGTCTTAAAGAGCCGTTAAGCCCTTTTTTCTGATATAATGCTGGTAAGCTCCCAGAAAAAGTGAAATATTGTGCTATTACTGTGCAGAGATTAACAGCTCGTTTTAGCATTACTAATGCTATTATATAGCACCAGTGCACAAATGTCAAATTTGAAAGCCTGATATTGGCACTACTCATGCTATTAGAAAGCTTCAATAGGCTGTCATTTTTCGCAATAGTTTTGCAACGATTTCCTATGTTTCCTATTTGGTATGATAAAGAAAAAGGAAAAATTTTAAAATGCTGGTTAGCACCGTAATTGACTTCCTTGTAATGCATTGTGATGAATATTCTTAGCGGAATTTTGACTCAGACGATATGAATAATGTTTCATGAAAGTTATCTTTAGTGATTCTCGAACAGAAGTACCTTGTCCCGCCGTTCACGGCAACCACGCTGCTTTTGCTGCCTATGCTATATTGCATATGTTCGAATGAAATGAAATATGACGAATATAAATTTCAGTAGGAGTTGCATAACAAATAAATTCACAGCACTAGTACTATTGCATTATATCGGCTTTTTGTTTGCTCTATAGTTGCGCTTAACGCATATGTAAAGCATACATCCTTGAAGTATGTACGCGTTATATCAGATTTGTATATGTATACAGAGCAAGTTACAATGCTGCCAATATAGAGCTTTATTGCATTGTTAATGCTACAATGGAGTTACAATGTATTCAATGCATATTTTTGATTGTATGTTGAGATGGAAAAAAATATAAATACCAGCTCCAAGTAACTTTTTAGGTTCTCTTTCGGTCCAAAAATACCTGTGAAAAATCTCAGTTTGATTGGCGAAACTATAATTTTTCGGCTTATAGTTTATGTGACCCATCACATCAAATTGGTGATAGAAAACATTGTAAGCATTCTGGGTAAAAAGTATAGTACTGCTATACCCACACCCAGTAAACCTGATTTAGCAATAATGGGGATGAGTGATCGGTAATTTTCGGATGTTTTCATGGATCTATTGAGTATTGAGGTTGTTCCAAGATGTTAAATTTGTTGCAGATTTCGAAAATGTACGCTTCAAGTATAACAAATACATCGAAGCTAATGGAGACACTTATAGCGGCTTGATCTCAATCCGTACGGTGAACATTGGGTGGGATAAGTATTCTGTTTCAACGTGTTGAGCTGTTTCAAACGTAGAAAATATGGTTATAAGAGTACGGGATGCGTAAATTAACAAATATGTCTTAGATGTAATGAAGCACATAAATAAGCTTGAACTAATTTTAAATGCGTAAATTGTATAAAAAAGAAACGTACAATGCCGCCGTAAACAGTCTGAGTCGCCTAAAAACAGGAGTCCTCAAGTCAAGCTGTTTCTCCAGTCCGAAAATTTAATGGACGACAGGATTAAAATAAGTTAGTCGAGCAGAAAGTGTCGTGGGTCTTACCCTTGCTGTATGAAGCGAATCTCTGGCATAGTGGACGATTATTTCTTCGCTAATCGTAGGATTTAAATGATTGTCATGTTCCCAAAACACATGTCGGGGTTCGTTATAGATGAAGATGACTATAAGCCAACGTGTTTGGTATCTTCTAAGTGTACAACAAATGCTGATGATGAAATGTGTAGTGCTGTGATCGAGCATTGTTAGAGTAACACAAATTAATCTTTAGCATAAATGTACAGCAACTATGAATCTATCCCGCCTTGTGCAGGAAGGATAAGCCCCAATACCTTTGGTTCAAGAACCGCATTCCCGCGAATAAAACTTTCATGTTAGAAAACTACCTAATCCCGTGTTCGTAGCTTTCACTAAAAATGGCACGACAAATTTACGTAAAATGCCTCGTGTATGTATTCTTGCGTATAGTGCTATTGACGTATGTCTTATATCCGACCTCATAACTCGCGATATTTGTGCTATCACGGACAATATGACTGTTGATAATAAATACGTCTTTTGTTCGGCATATTTGCCGCATAATGAACCACCTTCTGATGCTTTCAAAAGGGTTGTATTATATTGTGGCAGATATGGGTTTCCCCTCCTAATTGGCCCCATAATTTAAAGATAGCTCAGATTGACTTTTGGACGAGTTGGCAGAGAAAAGGTGTTAGATGTAACTCCCTGCTCTGACGGTACTACGCATCAGTTAGCAAACTGGCTCGTACCCAACGAGCAGGAACCGTCGTTGTCTGGCCATTAGACCTCTCCACATTTTGAAAAAGTTTTGAAATATACATGGGTCAGCTCAATTTTTTGTTTTAGGTGTGAATTTAAGAACTTTCGCCAAAAATGGCTTCATTTGAACATGATTTAGAGGTGTCTCCAATCAAAAATCGTGTTTTTGCTATGTTTCCATAGGAAGATCACTCACAATCTACTTTAATAGGTCCTGCATGCCCACAAATCATCAAAGGTTGTTCCTTAGACATATCTTAACATGTTTTAACAGGTGAACATAGCTCTAATCGTAATAGAAAATTTGTTAACTGGATTTTCATATAGAAAAGTTGATCAAAACCAAGGAAAATTAGTAGTATTTTTTCTTGGTTTGGGTATTCTTTTCTAATTAAAAATCTATATTCATCTGTTAAAACATGTTAAGATATGTCTAAGGAACAACCTTTGATGATATGTGGGCATGTAGGACCTATTAAATCAGATTGTAAGTGATCTTCCTATGGAAACATAGCAAAAACGCGATTTTTGATTGGAGACACCTCTAAATCATGTCCAAATGAAGCCATTTTTGGTGAACATTCTTAAATTCACACCTAAAACTAAAATTTGAGCTGACCCATGTATATTTCAAAACTTTTTCAAAATGTGGAGAGGTCTACTGGCCATAAGTACATCGTCTTTGATAATTTAAACGTACGCTGGATATTTTCACCTATCGTAATTAGGGTTCGCAGTACCGACCCATTTTGGCGAGAGCCGGTACTGCGGTACTGAAGCCCCCAGTACCGGTAGCACCGGTAAAGTACCGGTACTGGAATATTTTTTTCAAAAGATTCGAGAAACGCTTCAAAGTGAAATTGAATGCTCAAACTGATGTCTTATAGTAGCAGAAGGTATTTTTCGAATGCGGCACCTTCTTGTATTTCGAGATCTAGGCCACTTTGAATTCAATAACTGCTAAGCGGTGCGACTTTCGTCGACTTCAACAAATGGTAAATGTAAGAATCCCCATTATCATCAGTAAATCGAAATGAGAATGTAAATCCGTGTACGTTGGCCGCATTCCCTTTCGAAATTATCGCTTTGCTGTAAATTGGTGCTGACTTTTATGCAAAATAAGGCTCCTAATTTCCTGTCAACTATGGAGTTTTAATGACTTTTCCGATCACCGAAAATTACGAATGGCACCATTCGAAGCAGTGCATCAACTCTCAAATTCTAAGCTACTAAATCGCTGTTCGTTCTTTTATAGTCAAATATTTAAGCGCAAACCAAATACAGACTTGACTTAGGCCACAGTCTTATTACACGCCACCTAGTGAATAATTCGAACCGATCAGAATGTCACTAATAAAACAAAATTCAACAAAAAATTTCGCGTCTTTTATGTGAATAGTATGAAATTTAGTAGAAGCTAATTGAAATTTTATTTCGACCAAATAGTGTAGGAATTTAAACATATCGGGAGTTAGTAATGTTTAACTTCTATAGAATTAGTATGATGATGGCGCCACCTCATTTCCCACAAAGGCGTAAGCTGAACGATTTATGTAGAATTAACAGCCACCTTGCAGACCGATATTTGGAAACGGGTCCACAAATTGAGTCTACATATATTCCATAAAACATTTTGTATGATACCGAAAATACCGGTACTGGCTTTTGTTCAGTACCGGTATTACGGTACCAAAAATGGGTCGGTATTCCCGAGTTTTTCTTCCGACGATGGGTATCTTCCGACGATTGAATCTCCAAGTGACTTGGGTGAGATCGTGGATAACGCAAACTCACTCATAGTAACAGTATATCAAGAGGTTTGTCCGATTCTAATTATGCGTGCGTCTAGAGGAACCTCTTGGTGGACTGACGAACTCGTTCATCTCAAAAAGTTATGTTATGTGGTGGGCCTGGAGCGCAGATGGTGAGATGGATCGAAAGCATTTAAGTTGTCTCGCTAAGCATACAGAAAAGCTTTTCAATCTCCTAAACGAAGTAGTTGGAAAAACCTCTGTCCAGATGTCTCAACAATCTTAACGATACTAGTAGATTAAATAAGCAACTTTCAAAATAGAAAGAGCTTCATATCAGTTCCATTAGAACTGCTAATGGTGAATACTCATTTGACGAAGATGTAGTACTCGACTGTATTTTTGCGACACACTCTCCGGGCTGTGCGGAGCCACCACCGACACGACTGCTCCTAAGTCCTTATCAGGTAGTTCTGATTCTTGGGCATAATTGTGACAACCGACTCGGTCAAATGGGCGATTGAAAGTTTGGCTCCGTATAGTCTACGGGAAAACATGGAATCATTACAGTTCTACTTCAAGCATATTTTGAAAAAAGTTTTTGCTTGCATTCTTGCAATTGGATTAGCTTGGATTCCATAAGAGTGGCGGTAAAATTCATTCTCAACGGTAGCTTTAGAGTAATCAGTCTGACCTTCTTTCTTCTCAAATCAGTTCAACGTTTAATTGACCACTACATTTGAGACGTTAGGTTGAGTTACATATCAGCGGGGGAAGTTTATTACCACTTTGTTACACAATGTTGTCTACATCATTGGAAAAACTTTTTCGCAAAAGTAATCAAGTTTAGGAGTTTTTCTTGATATTGAAGGAGCTTTTGACAATATGTCTTTCGTATCCATTTTGGAAGCAGCACGAGGTCATGGAATACCTTCATATATCACGAACAGGATACACGCAATGCTTAGTAACCGACACCTATGCTACCCATGACTGCATATTTGTCCCATTTTCTATGTGATTTACTATCTTATGGGACTGACTTGCGATCATAGGCAGTATGCTCATCGTTAACAACAAGTAGAGATAAGGAAACTGAGTGTCTGAGGATGCCTTCAAGGTGATGTATTGTCACCACTTCTATGGAACCTTGTCGCCGATGACTTATTGAGAAAGCTTAACGAGTTTGGATTTCCGACATATGATTGCGTTGATGATTGTTATATAATGATCACCGGTATTTGCATTACCACACTTTTGCAGCAAGCTTTATGTATTATTGAGCAATTCCTGTTGGACTATCAGTTAATCCAAGTAATCCATCAATGGTGCCTTTCCCACAACAAAGGATTACAACCGGAACATAGATAAATAACCAGACACTAAAGAAAAAAAGAAAAATCTTCATAGACTTCAGCTGGCTCCCCAAAAATTCATTACAAAAGGATTTGAATGTTTGAACTCGCCCGTGAGAAACCAGGAAGCCAAAAATACTCTCACAAATCAAAACACTCCGAACATTGGCTTTGCCGCTTTCAACTTAGGAGAAAACTGCGAACTCCACAACCGAATACCGACAAGCAATTTCACGATAAAATCTCCCAATGATTTCCGAAAATAGTATTCGTTTCTCCTGCCAGATCCCACCTTCCGATTCGAGATCCCTCTTCGTAAGCAAAGTATGAAGTAAAAAGCAATTAAAAAAGGGAAGATGATTTTTACCATTTATTTATGATTTTATCGTTTTATGGCTTCTTATTCCAGTGAGTTTTCGGTTCGGAGCGTCGTAATGAATCCTCCGCTTTGCGGATCGCCAGCCATAAGGTGGTGGGCTGTGGCGGGGCTAAAAGAGAGCTCATCTTTTCCTATCGGATCTTCCATAACTTCATGGGTAGTAGTGCGCAGTAATAACCATCTAAGGCAGGGTTTGCCTAATCATATCTAACGGCAATGGAAATTACACGGCGTGATCTCAGTCAATTTGACTCCCCGGCTCTCTGTTTTTTTGCGGGTTGTGAAACATTCCCAGCCAGCGTACATGATTGCTACCGAATCGCCAGCTTATAAAAGTGCTTTCAGTGCTCGTCTCTAGTTCCGAAATCTAAACGAATTAAGCTTAATCTCTGTCTTAAATTCGATTAGCTCTTTATTCACCCGTTTGTAGCTCAGACCGTAATGAGCTGTTGGTTCTGTTTGTTTTTGCTGTTCTCTGTCTGTATTTAGAACATTGAATCCCCCCGGCGAACCAAGAGAAGAAATATATACTAATAATCAGCCCACTCAGTCCAGCAGACCTCGAGAAAAGGTCAGATATCTTCCAAGATCACTATGGCTGTGGTGAGCGGCGCGGAGCGGAGCGGGCACTAACTTGATTGCGGTATGTTGCTAAGCGCGGCCATAAACGCACAGAATGTAAAACTAACAGTGCGAAGAATATGAAGGTCGAATTTACATACCTACAACTACTAGTAGTAGGTTACAGCGACTGTCTGTCTGTCTGTCAGCCAGTCCATACACCTCGACTCAGAGCAGCAGCAGCAGTAGTATCATTGAACTTCCTGTGCGCGGAATGTGAAGGTGTGCGCGAGATGCATAATTTACTAGATGTGTTTATTATAGAGCAAAGGTAGGCCCGCTACGAGTGAGAACTTGATTGATCTTTACACGTTTGGGATACTTTTTTTGTGGGGAAGTGATCGCGAGGTGTAAGTGAGCGGATAATTCTCTGATGCTTTCACGGTAATCACTCGGCAATTTTCCAATATCTATTTTCCAGTCTTTTACGCTGGAAGCTCGCTGAAATGGGCCATAAGTGCTCCAGCGCGATAAAGCTGATTGTTTGCTTCCGAATTTCTCGCTCTGGTCTATGGATTGCGGTGTTGTTTCGATTTGTACGAGATATTCCATGTACGCAGGAAAAAATGTGGAAGCTGCAGTGTGTTCGGGCTGGGGGTTGTTGCACCAAGGTTCAGGTCATTGCCGAAATAATTACCTCCGTCGGTTGGTGGTGTTTTGCAGTACGTACGTAAAGAGCGGAAAGCTCATTCTGCGCTGGAAATACGAGTAGATCAACGTATCGAACGGTTCTTGTTATTTGGGTATTTTGGCGAGGTCGTAAAACTTGTGATTGCGTCGGAAGTATACGTCCGATAAATGTTTGCTCCGCTCTCGCTATCATGCTGTTTTGTTGGGCTAACGGCTTCTGGAACCGTATGTCAAAAGGCTGCTGGTCTGTAATTGTTTTCGTGGGAATACGCGGAAATGCAACATGCAAGGCAATTTAGTGCGAAGTAGTGGAGCAATGTAGTACTGTTAAATTAATTGTAGTAAATTGCTTTGAATGGTAAAATTCGGCTTAGGGCAATCCTGCTCAATTTGGGTTTGAATGCTTTGATCGCTGTGGTTTTAGAATATTGCATTTGTGATTTTACGAGCCTCAATTATCAACCTCTACTGCTCTTTAATTGCAAACATGTGCATGCCAAATGATTCATTTGTTTTCAAATACGATAATCACAAGGCAGCATTTATAGACAAAATTCGTATCTGTTTTTTGTTTTTTTTTTCATGATGAATTTCAAATTATCTACTATTGTCTATTGGTGCTAATTAATGCCGGATGCTAATTAGACGAAGTTGATACACAATTCATGACGTGCTATGTTATAGACATAACATACACATTCTCGGAAGCTCCCGAAAGTGACCACATACGAACCTTATCATAACATGCTAATGTTTTTTCTGAATCAATAATGCTAAGCAGAACATGGAAGAGTATTAAGGTATTAAGGATCAAATTTTGTCCATTGCCGGCCATAAAATTCATCAATGTACCGAAAAAAACATTGGGAAACATTTGAGCGAAATTGGACCAATGCCCTTGAAGTTTTATTTGCGAAATACATGTATTTTTTTCGTACGTTATGAAAATATGAAAATTCAGAATTTTTTCAACACGATCGAAAAATTTTGAAATTTGGTGGAGTTTGAGCACGCTTAAAAAAGTTATTTTTCAGATTGAAAAAATTATGGTTTTTTTAATGCTCAGATTTTGATTTTTTTTATTCATGTATTTTGTTTAAAACTCATGTGCTAGAACCTTACAAAGTTTCAAAAAAACTAAAATGTTCAAGCAATATTACGTGTATAGGTTTGAATCAGGGTTGTTAATACGATACATTTTTCGCGATAATTTATCGGCGTTACTCGTTAACGATAATGTATCGTCATCGAAAACTCCGTTAACGATAATGTATCGTCGCCTTCATCGTCATCGTCGATAATTGTATCGTCGTATTCATCGTCATCGTCGGTTCATCGGTTATCGCGATACATTTTGCGTTACTTTCCCGTTTATTGAAGTTGAAGTTGATGCGGTTAACTTTCAGTTGTTTAGAAATAAATACCTATTGAAGGACATGTTGTTGGCAGTTGAAAATCAATAGTTTTGGACATTTTCTATGCACAGCGGAGTCCGACGATGCGTCAAAGTGATTTTTTTTTCAACTTTTCGGGAAAGTGTATTATACTGAAGGGAAAGTTGATGGCAGTTGAAAATCAATAATTTTGGAGATTTTAAATACGCAGAAGGGTCCGAAGATGTGTCAAAATGGATTTTTTTTAATTTTTCGAATAAGTTGGTGCACAGAAGAGTCCCAGGTGCACAGTGCGGCAAAAAGGTGATCAAAATTGTTTTGACCTTGAAGAAAACAAATTTTGAGCTATTGTGTAATTAGTAATTTTTATCACGCAAAGACATATATTGAAAAAACTACTAAACCACTATTATTAGAACATTCACAAATTATACTACACATTTAAGTGGTGTGGTGATTAACAGATTTTATTATAATTTTAATTTAAACTAGAAGATTTTGAATTTTAAAAAGGAGAATATACATATTTCCAATGTATATTTTTTTCTAGTTGGGAAGCTTTTAGCCCCCTCCTCCGTTTCTTCTCTCCACTATGTAACAAGATGCTTCATGCTTCCTTCTTTTACCCTCAAATATGTAGTGTAATTTATGAACGACCTCATAATAGAGTTTTAGTCGTTTTTGAATACAGTGAAGACCCGTTTTTATCAGCCCCTTGGTGAATTGACATTGACTAAATCGGCACATATTTTTTCTGGTTCTGAAGAGACGATGTCGAAACGCAAACACCAAGACTAATATATTTTTTTCCTTTCTTTTTAATAAACCGCAGTGGTTAAAATAATCTTCTTTAGCCCCTCGACAAAGCCTCATAACCCGTTCTTATTATTTAGTAAAAATTTCCCTTAGGAGGTCTTACAGTACAGTAGTATTATTTTTGTTTATTTTGCAGTATATATAGTGTTTGTTTTACAGATTCGTCTTGGTGAAGCTATACCTGCGGAAATTTGTGGCTTCCATACCAAAACATTGCTTTTTGGACACTAAATCATTCGATAACTTCTAAGTTGTAAGAGATACAAATAAACTAACATTACAAAAATTTTGTATTTTCTTATGTTGAACGAAATCTTGGAACATTTTGAAATTCTACAAAATTACCTGGAAAAGTATTTTGAAATAAGCAATTTTGTGGGGTATATCAAAGAAATCTTCGCAAACGTATAATTAAATCGACAGATAGACACATAGTCTCTTCAGCAAAATTAATACTAAAGATATTCTCAACAACTTTGCCAAAGAATTTTTTTTTTATTTTCATTTAAATGACCAAACAAAAACTTGCTTCTCAGCTTTAGAGGGATTAATCACCTAACTAATACTTTTTAAATGCAAAAAATATAAATAAACATTGCTGAAGACACAATAGCTAAAAAATGTTTTTCGTGATTCAAAGAACTTCTTTCACCTTTTTGCCATTTTGGAAACACTGTGCACTGGTGGATTCTCCTGTGAATTGAAAATGTCCAAAACTATCGATTTTCAACTGCCAACAACCTGCCCTTCAATAAAAAAAGTTCGCGAAAAGTTGAAAAAAATTCTATTTTTACGCACCGACGGTACATGTCCAAAACTATTAATAACATCTTCAGTATAATAAACTTTCCCTAAAAGTTGAAAAAAATCCATTTTGACACATCGTCGAACCCCTTGTGTATTGAAAATGTCCAAAACTATTGATTGTTAACTGCTAATAACTTTCCCTTCAATATAAAACACTCCCGAAAAGTTGAAAAAAAGATTCAATTTTGAGACATCGTCGAACCCCCCTGTACATAGAAAATGTCCAATACTATTGATTTTCAACTGCCAACAACATGTCCTTTAATAGTTATTTATTTTCAAACAATTGAAAGCTAACCGTATCAACTTCAACTCCAATAAACGGGAAAGTAACGCAAAATGTATCGCGATAACCACCGATGAATTATCGACGATGACGATGAATCCGACGATACATTATCGTTAACGGAGTTTCCGATGACGTTGACGGGTGGTTAACGTTATCGACGATGACGATTAATTATCGATTAACAACCCTGGTTTGAATAAACTTAGTGCATCAATTTTCAATAATGAATACTGGTTTGTTGCTAAATCTCCATTTAAAGTGTCAACAAGGAACATAACTATTCATATTCAATTGAATATAATTGTAGGTTATCAAATTGACCTATAACAGAACGTTAAGAATTTGGTTGCAATACACCTCGATAGTGGTGCATCGAAGAGACCGGGAGGATTTATTGTGCTCTTTCATGTTATATATTCTTTCTACTCTCATCTGCTCAAACTAAAAGTTCTGTTCATAATTGTAACACTATTCAATGTCTTGCTCTAATATATTGTAGTATACAAGTCGTAACTCCATCTAACCTTTAATGAATGAATATCTAACTAATGTGTTATTTCTTTTCGACGACACTCAAAAGTACACGGGAATATGCAAGGGAGCACACAGATAAAGTTTTGATATTTTTTTGTTATGAGTGTCTGATCGGGCATGCCCACGATCTCACAATCGTATGAACGCCGTGGCGATGAAGTCAACCTGGTAACACTTTCGAAATTATAAACGCCGTCTCAAGTGCGATTATACCAACGACCGTTCCCGTGCGAACATGAATCGGTCGCATCCGGATAGTTCTCTATCTTTGGTCCTAGCATGGCCTTAAAATAACTTGTATACAGGAGAAGTCTCAGGGTGGTTTACACGAGTATACAAATGAATTTATACAAACGAAGTTACATACACGCCACACACATACACCTATGTGATCGAACCCGTTAACATACAAATGCTCGAGTTCTGCGTGATAACACAGCCCTGATCACAAACTCGAACATGCAATTGCGATCATCCACGCAAAATTACGCCCGCGATCTGGCAAGCATCTTGTGATCAACTGAACTATTTAACACCTACAATTTAAAAATGCCGTCCCAATTGTTATTATACAAATGCGCGTTCCCGCGCGATTATGAATCGGTCACGTCCAAAAACACCTACCCTAACATCTGAGTCGTACACTAAAAATTAATCATCAGATTCGCGATTCGTGCGAACATTCAAATCCACGCAAATATGCAAATACACGGTTATAGGATAGACGATCCCTCATTCGTCTCTTTAGTCAAGATGTCACACTATTTCGTTGATACACGGTAGCACACAGTGTTTGCTCTTAAATAGGTATCAACATCCTTACTTCGTTTGTACGAAGCACTGACATAAAAAATCGGATATGGAAAATGTAACATACTCGCGTTTGAGTGAAGCGAAAAGTCGTGTGTAACGTACCCTTATTTATCCTAGCGTTTGAGCTAATGCGTTGAATAGAGATAGTAGACACTGCTTTAACTAATGTGTTGAAATGGTGTGACGAACGGAAATGCTAAGATGAATTAGGGCACAATATGCACAAGAAGTTACATACACACTAGTACACACGACATGCTCACGCAATCAAACGTGTGAACATATAATCACTCGAAACCTTCGTGATCATTCACGTACATCTAGGCTCGCAAACACGAAAACGCCAGGGCAAATACCTTTAAATTTATAAACGCGATCTCTAGCGCGAACATATAAATGCTCGTTTCCACGCGATCATGACATTTCCACGTACCCATATCTGAACCGTACACTCTATACCACAATCAGAGTGATGGTCCGCTGCATCCCGAGCAAATACTCATGGGTTCAAACACCACATAGCCCCTTGAAAAGACCTTAAACATGGTCCGTGACAAAATTCACAACCATCAAGACACCATAAAATGGTCTCAATAACCCATAAATACACCAACATATGGTATTTTATGTGGGATCTACCGGACCATGGTGATGGTGTTTTCATGGGTTGAGCCCATTTCAAACACCCATGTCAAGCCCCATGAGCATGGGGGTATTATGAACTTTACGTTTGCTCGGGATGGCATTAAACAGTGTCCCGAGAAAATTCTCATGGGCTCAAACACCATACAACCCCTTAAAAAGACCATGAATTTAATCTGTTACAAGTTTTACAACCATCAAAACACCATAAAATGGTATCAAAAACCCATAGATACACTAAAATATGGTTTTTACATGAGATCTACTGGACCATGGCGATGGTGTTTTCATAGGTTGATCCCATTACAAACGCTATCAGAATACCATATAATGGGGGTGAATCTGGACCATGCGCAAAGGGGCTTATCGCTTCCTCGGGTTTTAGTGGGAGAAATTTCCCGTTTCGTCCGCAATTGTAGTGAGTGATTCTGACAGGGAGCCCTTCCGAAAATCAAGCTCTACAGCTCCAGTTCGTTTATTCTAAAAAAAAATTGCCATATAAAACATGAAAAAATCATGCACGCGCATAAAATTCAACCGCTGGAGCACGTCAATATGGTTCAATCCTGCCTATTTTTTTTAAATTTTTGTTTGATTTTATGGCCGATAATGGACAAAATTTCAACATTGCCAAAATAACTGCCACCATAGACCATAGACCATCCTTCCAAATTATCCCAATCACAAAGTGATCGATTAATCGATCAATCAGATTTAAGTATACATTTCGTGAATAACACTGGGTGACTCATCGTCTATCGGTGGATTTCAAGACGGTGTACGATTCAGTGAAACGAAATAAACTGTTGCAGATAGTGATGAAGTAACTGAATTCGCAACAAACTTATTCGTACGATACTGCGTGGGTTAAAATCAAGCATGAAAATAGCCGGAGAGAAATCCGACTCGTCTGTGAAGTTAGATGGATCGAATCAGGGTGGTGTACTTTTTAATCTATTGTTCAACATAGCGCTCGAAAGTGTGATACGCAGATATAGTGTGCGAAGGGAAGGTACCATAATCACAAGACCTTACATATTTCTTGGCTTCGCAGATCGGATATCGACACAATTGGCGTTGATCGCAGAGCAGTGGTAGAGGCAGGTGTACTATTAAAAGGGAAACAGCGAGAATCGGACGGACTATGAACTCTGACAAGCAAAGTATTTGGTATCTGGTAGGCAGCAAGGCAGTTCAAATGGTATCGGTTCCGAAGCGAAAATAGATGGTGTACGGTATGAGATCTTCGACACGTTCATGCATCTAGGAACACTAGTGACTACGTCAACGGAGGAGGTACGAAGAATTTGAAAATTGGATCCAATCATGGATCGCGCTGAAAGGCGCCTCCTTTTTGAGATATGGGATCTGAAAATTACCGAAGAGATGGAACACTGTAAGTATTAGGGTGGCAGCTATTTTTGCGATGCTTAAATTTTGTCCATAACCGGCCAAAAAATAAATCAGGATATCAAGAAAAAATTAACGGGATGGACCACTCTAACCCGTGCTTACAAGCGATTTAAGTTTTATATTGGGAATACATGTAAATACATAACTTTTTTCAAAGCAATAAAATTTTTTTTGAAACTTAAAATATGCCCAAACAACTTTTTGACCCCTTGATTCATTTTTTGACCGGAAATAGACAAAATTCCGACATGACAGAAATAACTACTTTGTTGATTAAAAAAAGCTTTGAATTCTCGAAAAAACACCGGAAGCAACGTTGTACGCTAGAGTGACAAGAACAAAATGAACCCCCATCGGAATACCCCTGAGTCGATTCCTAGTTCCACCAGGGGAATTTGCTCCAACTTTAAACCAAATGGGACAGGTGACCAACATGTTTGATGTTTATATGAAATTGAAATGGAGAAAAGTCATATGCTCGCGTTATGGCCGCTATATATACCAAAGGTTCGATTCAAAAACATACTTTATTTTCTACAACTTTGTTAAAGATTATTCGTCGATTTTGCTTCAGGAGAAGTTATTAATCTATTGAAGAAGTTATCTCTGTGTTAGCTTTCAACGGGCTCTAACAACACATGGTAGTGGATAGCTGCATAAGAACTACTGAAATATGTATGTTCTAAAACTTTACAGCAGAACCAATTTATATCTCTACCCGTTAAAATAATTGTGTTGGCACTCTTTATGAGATGATATATCAAAATTAAAATTTTCGAGCAGGGCGCATCTCATGTAGTTGATATAGGAATCCATTCTCAGTGAATGGAATACTCCGGTGGCTGTATGAAGAGTCAAAATCGGAGCGGATCCATAAACAGAGTCATTTACTCGCGATTCGAAAGAGCAGAGTGTCGCCTTCTGATGATTAGATCTTGTCATTTGAATAACGCAATTTACAGTACCTGTGAAGGCATCGTCTGGTGGTTTGTGCGAAAAAAGCGCGTCAATCTTCACATAGTCCTGTCACTAGGTTAGTGTCGGATTCGGATGAAACAAAGTTGAAGCGCGAATTCCATAACTAATATAAGTATAGGTTTTGTTCTCGCAAGAATAGATTCAAACAATTTTTTCCTTAATAAAGAAAAAAATTGCCTCCAATTGTTCTCCACTAAGGAGAAATATAGCATAGTGCATTTTGCATTGGCTTGCTAAGCCAAACCAAATGTTTTGATTTCATTGGTTCTCATCAGCTTCAAATGAGCTTCTTTTCTTACGGGACATCCCGCTTGACTAGGGGAACACAAATCGTGTCTCCGTTTTTTGGAGCTAGCATCAATCCGGCGCTAGCTTGGTCCTGTCACTAAGTTAGTGTCAGATTCTGATGAGACGAAGTCGAAACGCAAATTCCATAACTAATTTAGCGTCAATTTTATTTCCGCTTATCATATAAACACGGTAACAACAGCTGCAGAATCCCGAGAAAATCTTTGATCTGCGACTAGAAGCTGGCACATATCAACGCTAAAATATGATTACTTTCAACATATCAATGCTAAAATATGATCACTTTTCTACCAGACCAACATTTGAAACGAAAACCACCAGGTACTAGGGAGAAATTCCCGACCATTTATTAACTTTGTAACAAAAAGTAAACCAATAATTATCCCAGTCGCCAGGGAGTGATAAGATAGCGAAATTGGATTATACTCCCAATACGATCGCTTGATGTCCTCCGGGGGCAGAATTAGCGTTGAGGGTGGAACTCCCCACCTTAATCAGCTATCGACAGATTTGCTCAGTATTGTGCTTATTCGGTCGTACCTTATCAAATCAATATACTGATTGATTGTAGGCCTTCACGCGAGTGCTATCTTCCCGCTAACCCTTCGGTGGAAATAAATATCGATTGGGATGTATGCAGTTATTTAGCACAAAACTAGCAAGGAAGCTCAATCGGCATTTGGAGTAACTTTTAAAGCTTTACGCACAAAATGGAATCATAATCCAATAAAACGTCGGGATAAACTTATTTTGGTACTGCTCTTCTAGTGATTTTTTTCTTGAAGGGTTATATGATTAGTTTTTTTTCATAACAAATTTTCTTTTTTATAACAGTTCAAAAATTATTCACCCAGTAGTTAACCTCTCCCAACCCGACGACGCCCCAGTAGGAGTAAGAAGGTGTGTGTTTAGATAGTAGTTCAGCGAGAAATTCATAATTCAATTAGTCACCAAAAGTAGACGCCGGGGACAATAAATCCATCACATAATCTAAGGAATGGGCGATAAAAAAGCGAAACTGTAATCATTGAACGAAGTGTGTAGCATGGTGTGACTCTCAAAGACTGTGTGACAATTCGGTTGCGTCTAGGGATGGTCGAGCAATTCAATCGGCTGAGATGTGGTCAAATAATATATAATCACAGCTTGTGCCGAAATGTCTATATTAGAGCTCGAACTGGTGAGTGGCACTAAAATTAGGCTAAATTTATCACCAAGAAACTTCCAGCGCCACCACCCAAAAGGAACATCCCAAGCTGGAGTGGAAAAAAGAAAAATCCACTCGCAACGAACGCAAGATTACGATTTTCTGCTCGGGTTCCACACTCCTTCCCACCGTACTGAATCAAACCCATCGTTCGCAGTCCGTGCCGAGGCTGGCTGGCTTTCCGTGAAATATGAATAGATGACTCAGATTACTGCTGGCAGCTTTATTTTGCCTTCCAGAGCTCCGTCTCTGTCAGCTCTCTCGGTCCGGTCATATTTTATTATTTTAGAGATTTTTAACGCGCGCATTCCCGTACACGCGCTCTTTCCACTCTGCAGCGACTAATCATTCAATCCCAAGCGCGGCGAGACTGGCCCGATGATGTCCATCGCACAGAGTAGAAATAGCTGACTCTACTATGGCTGGGAGGTGGTTCACAATCATTCTCTCGGAGTGACTGGATTTTCTTTTCGCTAATGTTTGTTGTTATTTTGCCTGCCCACTTCTCCGTCCCCACTGGGTCATCTTCCGCATTGTATACTTGCAGTGTCCTAGAATTTCATTCTACTGTTTGGGAATCGTTTTCTTGTTTTAACGCCGATCGACGAGACGATGGTCAATCTAAGACCAGACCTGATGACTATGTTGTGGAGGATGGGTTCTGCGTTCTACCAACACTTTCCAAGACGAACAAAATAAAGGTAGGCGCGATCGGGTTTTTATGCATACATGCAAGACAAGTTGTACATATAGATAGATAACATCACTAGTAGCCAATCTATTTTTACGGCCGTTTCAATCTTGGATTTGCATTTTCTTATCACGCAAACACCTTTTGAACAATTATCTTGAGTGTAATCATCATTCGCGTCGGTGCATCAGCAAGATTAAGAGCGAGGGATTAAGAATAAGAAACATAAATAAAGAAGTTATAGCCTTTTTATGGATTATATTTTTGGAATAGAAGTTTGAGTTCTTCGTTCTACATATTTTGCTATAGACATGTTTCGATACAGTCTACACTGTTGACAGATTTGGTAGTGTTTATAGCTAAATCAGTTAATGTATATAGTCGTATTAAATTCGATTTCCCTGGATAACAAGTACTAGTCATGAAATTTCGAAGCCTCGAGAAAATTTCAAATTGATCACTTATGGCGTATTGGAAATAAAATTTTTCGTTCGAGCAACATCAAGGTTCATTATTAGGAAACTCATAGGGAGAAGACACACCAAATTTTGCTAGGTGTTCGTGGTAAGATGATTCGACTGTGTTGACTCTCTTACGGAAGAAGCCGCACTATTCCGTTAATTACTCGGTCTACTATCGAAGGAATGATACATCGTATCAATACCAGTATCGTGCCTAGGAAACAGTATAATAGCAAAAGTAACGCGATACACAGAGTATTAAACTATTCCGTGTGCACCAATTACAAAAAAGATCTAGTTTCTGGTGTAGTTCAATGCAAGTCATTGAAAGTGTCCAAGAGCTTTTGTTAAGCTAATCAATACCTGATGCACTTGACGATCATGTATAATTTATCGTCATCAGTGTAGATTTTATGACACCCCAGTAGAATAAAACTGGGGTTGCTTTGGATGCATAGTCGTTGAATGGAAAAATTTACTTTTTTTATCCAAATTCGTCTATCTTTAAAAAATTGATAACATGTTTAAAGCCCCTTCCAGGTACTTTTTTATGACGAATTTATAATTTATACGAAAAATACAAATGGCGGTGATCAGCGTCCTCGTCCCTTATCACTTATTTTTATAAAGTGATTCATCAGCAGTGCTATCTTTGAAAATGAATCACCTCGGTTATGTAACTATTTTTTCCGCAAAATATAGTGCAAATAATAAAAAAGTCGTTATATTCTGAGTTGCACACATTTTGCCGTATATAATTTTAAATGTTCTTTGATGGCATTGTAAGGGAACACATATCCGTCGGTTGATGCCAATAGAGCTGACATTTCTTTAGACTGAGCAAACTAATTTCTTTGTTTGTTTAGTGTTTATTTGTCCAACTAGGAAACTAATTCACTTGGCATTTAATGAGCATAGGAAATACGCATGGTCTTGTCTGGGTGAATGATGACTTTTGAATTATGGATGAGGGTTAAGAATTAACAATTCGCAAGAAGAATTCAAAACCAGTTACCAATTTTCGGCAGCCATATCAGCACGAAGAATAAATGTAATAAATGTCATATTCATTGGTTTACTTTTAACCAATTAAATAATCAATGAATTATAATTATTGTTCTTATTGCATTGATTACTTACATATGCTTTGGAGTAGTACATGCATTATAGTACTGTCGCGTTAACCATTACCATCATGAGTATAAAATACTGTAGCTTAATTATTGACGCAAAAAGTGACAAGTTACTTTCTTTTCGTTCTTATTGTTTTCAATCTTGTTCTAGTAATTGGCGTAAAAAACGCGCACATGTCATCGGTTGCATATCCGCCATACAAAGTTAGTTGTTCCAGGTATTGCGGTAAGGCTTACTTTATACCGTTTAAAATGTGCCTTGATAGCACAGCGACGCGCGCGAATAATTCGGACGTTCGGAGCTGAAGCTGCTTTTTTTACAAACCGAGCATTTCAAAATTCAATAAACAATAAATCTATGATAAATTCTCGGCAGCCAGCTGCCCAGAGCAATAAACACATGATAACACTACTGAGAGTTGCATAGATCGTATCACTCATCATGGCGAATCCAGATTTGTGTCTGCTCTAAGCAGTAATCTTTTGCAGGCAATCTCCGTCATCCTCCCGATCACAGGCCTTTTATCTTTAAGTGGCATTCACTACTTGTTTGTCACCCGCTCATGTATCACACTATTTTGTTGACTAAAATCCCTAATAATCCTGCTTCTTTCAAATCTACCACAATTTGTGAATAAACTATTCAAATACCCAACAAACTCTCCAGAATCCAAGTAACAGTTTATGGTTACACCAATTTCGCCAATCTTTGAATACCTTTTGAATATCCGTTTTGCTAGAATTCAATAGGCTGACAGATCAAGCTGACACAATCGGGGCTAGACAATATCTGGCAGGGAAAAAAATAGAGGCAGATAAAGTGTGTGTACTGAAAAAATCTATAAAACCATAAAGGTAAAACCACCATCATAGCATAACGTTGAAACAACCATCATAATAACAAAGTTGAAGCAATTTATGGATTCGATGATAGGCTAGTTTTCCCTTAATATTCTGACATGTAGTTGCAACATTTTAAAATCAAACGTTGACTGCATAATTTTACTTGGTAATTTGCTCAATTATTTCGTTTTTTGGGTTTTGACGTAAGTTCTAATACCTTGTTTAAGAATTTTTTGGTGGTATTCCAAGAGGAAGACAAATCGAAATAATGAATTAAATGAAAGCAATTATTTGAATAAAAAATCCCCCAGAGGCATGATTCGAGCCTGCAACCCTTGGGACTCTGGTATATTGCACAAGCCATTGTTTTTTGGCTTTACTCACTATTACGATCGGTTTTCTCGTTGGTACTACCAAAAAGTCTTAAATAAGCATTTAGTTCAAAAACCAAAAAATGAATTAATTGGCGGGTTCGCTCTCGTCATACCTTTATTAACTGGGCGACAGTCTCCTTTGGATCTGTCACCACCGAGTTACGATGGTTGATGAACTGAAAATCAGACATCAGACGATAATAAAAAAGCCAGCTTTGGTATCTAGCGGGGAGATTAAATAGATCAAATCTGTTGAGCGGCAGCAGCGGTTGTGTGGTGCATACGTTCTAGAGTCAGTGGTACGATCACTGTCGCCAATACGATAATCATGTATTCTTCCAGGGACTTCATCATAGCCCAGGGATAGCATAATGGTATATGTATTGAGCCAGAGTCCCAAGGGTTGCAGGTTCGAATCCTGCTTCAGGGAGGATTTTTTCATATAATTGCTTTCGTTTAACTCACCATTTCGATTTGTTTTCTCTGTTAAATAGTGGATACCACCAAAAAAGTCTTAAATTTTCAAAGTTTTTAGTGAAATATAGTGTATTTAACAGAAGATCGAAACTAATTGCTCATTAGGTTGTTCTAAACCGCTAGCTTTGCTTAGCACCATCTGAAGGCGGCGCGCCAACGTTTCACATTATTTTACGTTCATGATTATTTTGAAATGTACATATTATTTATATTTGCACTAAATTCATTTTTACATGTATTTAATTAAAAAACCTGAACATTCTGGACAACAAATCAAAAAAAAAGAAACACGGATTGACTCCCTTTATGCGCAAGCCGATCCAAAAAAAGGTTTACAATCCTGTTCCAATTATGGCACCCCACCTGAACCAACCAACGTCGGAAATAATGCATCTCTTCCAGATTCTTTGCAAAGCCTACAGACAATATCGAACAACAACAATATATCAGCTAGCGAACGTAGCACATATTATGTTACAACCTGGATTGGGCAACTCAAACGCCACCCTCACAAACTGGGTACCTGTTTTTCGTGTGTTCACCCACGTTGAAGGTAGCCTCGTTTAATACCCATTTTTTTCTGTTGTTGGTCCAGTCCGGTTCAACACTGTTCATTCCAAACACACACATACAGATTTTGTGCTCGCTTTGGTTGTTATAATTGACTCGCATGGACTGCTGCTGCATAGTTGAACTGATTATACTGGGTAACGGAAAGAAAGAGATAGAAAAAGCGAAAAAAACGCGGTACAGTTATTGGAAGGAAGGACACCCGATTGGTCTTAATAGACGGGGTGGGTAACTGGCGGTCAGGCAGGGTTCAGCTTATCCTTTGTTCTATATTTTTCATTTCATTAATTTTTCAACTTTTGTTATTGCCGGCTCTTACACACACCCACTCTCACTCACACTTTTCGCTTCGTGGGTGGATAGGATGTGCTTATTTGTATTTGAGTATTTTGCTCTTCTGACATGGATCGAACTTCACAGAGGGATACGTATGACGAGTTGCCGGTCTCATATGGTTGAAAATAGGTTACCTAGAGATCCTAAGAATATTGTTTGGGCTCTAATATTGTTTAATTCTCAAATGCAAAATTGAGGAATGTGCAACTGTGTTTGTCAACATGAGAAAAACCTATTTAGTCTATTTGAAATTGAGTTAATGCGTGTGATGATCAGTTCCGGTTTGAGATTGTAGCACATCGGCGTGAGTTAAACAATGTGCTGCCACCCACCCTCCATACGAGTAGCATACCCGGTTGAATTTTCCATGTTCCATGCCGAATTTGCTGCGGGCACGAAATTCTGGCTCTGTTCTCGTTAAAAATTCCATTATAATCGTTATCTGGACCACAGATTGTCAGATGTTACATTCAGTGTGCTTTCAGAACTGAAATATATGTTCAAATCCTACAGAAGATAGAATGCCATTGGGTCAATTTACATTCTTTGACCACAGTTCAAAACCAGACGGATGAACTGCGAAGTGTTTTGTCTGTTTTCCAGTGTCGAGTTCCTATATGTGTATACCATAGAGTACCGAATCGAGTTCGTGGGTCTAGGCTATATTTACTTTTTTTTCGTTGAGATCATATTTTTATATTTTCACTGTTTAGTTATTTATTGAATCGGAATGGGGTTTGTTTCTGAGCCGCCCTCGAATCCTTTTGAAGCTTTTGCCTGTTTTCGAAATGACATCGGTGGTTTGGCGAGGAGATTGTCCCGAAGGGTGTGTGTGTGGGAAAATATGGTTTGAAATGAAATTAACGGGAATGAAAAATCATTTTATGAAGCCTCGTTTGCTGAATAAACTTTACTCTCACCGATGCGTAACGCGGGGCCCATTCGCGTGAGATTCATGGCATTATTGAATGGTATGGAGCAATGATAATAAACTGCGTTCGATAATGGTGTCTATATTTTGTTATTTGAAGCGAATAAAAGCTTTCTATTGTTCGTTCAATTTTAAACTTTCGACATTTTTTCGACGAATATTTTTATTCCTTGATTTATGCATTGCACGTATATTGAATACAGTGTTATCGTCTTTATCAGCCCCATTGTGTATTTTAGGCTGACGAAATGGGGACACTGATGAAATCGGGACATATTTTTTTCTTTTTAATAAACCATTGAATTATTGTTTTCAGCACCCTAAGCCTGATTACTTTTGCTTATTATTTAATATAAATTTTCAGTTTAAAATGAAAATTAAATTGGATGTTTTGATTTTTGCCTATTTTGTAGAAAAGCAGACAAAATGAGAGGTCTAAATTCACCAAGGTGCTGATAAAAATGGGTCTTCACTGTATTACTTGACACTTCATTTTCTAATCTACTAAATAGAATAGGAGCATGCCATTAATTTATTATTAATCAACTATCAAAATAATAGTCCTGTGTTACACTTTGTTTACTATTTATTCAATGGACTGTAACATCTGTGCGGAATAGGCTTTTTCCTACTGCTAAGCGCACAAGCACAAAACTGCCAACAAATGCACTGATTACACGCAACTGTACTTCTATTGCACAGTTTACCTTGAGTTGTGCACTTGTTTACAAACAAAGTGTTGTGCGAGCTGAATTGGATTTACATAAATCTATCTCCAACCTGACAACTTAGTGCATAAGAAATTCTTCGTGTGTTCAAAGGCAAGCCAATATCACGTGCAACTATTTTCAATGTTTTGAAAGATTGTTATAATGACAAAAAGCGAAAATAAAAAAAATGCGTTAGTCCACCAAAAATAAGTACCAGAACAAAGAAAAATGTTCTGTCAAGTCGATCATGAACCGACCAAAGGGCCAAAGACGCAATGATATCGAATCGAGAAAAATAGCTTTGAAAATTCGCTTCAAAAAATTAAATCGTATTTTAACAGTGTTTGCATACTGCGCTTTCAAATGTATTGAAACACTTTAAAACAATACTAGCTTTCGGAAGCATTGCTAAAATATTTTAAATAATAACGTTATCGTTGATAAAATTGAAAAAAAAATATATTTCGCCGAGTATTGTTATGAAATGTTGATTAGGCCATTTTTGAGTCGCCCTCTTACTTTGATCACTCACAATTTCGCCCTGCAGTGTCGCCAGAAAACAAAAACCAAATGTGGCTTTCGCCGTGTTTGTTATTCCCCCCGGGCGTATCAATCAGTTGGTTTTTGTTTAGGGCGACTCTGTTTACGGGCTTTGTAAACAATGATGCTGTCAATTTCGCCCGTTCACACTACCTTAGAAATGCAGAGGCGTAATCCGCCTGGCGGCTTGTTTACAGTTGAAAGTCGGATCCACCGTTTTGTTTTTTATTGATTTTCATGAAGTGTAAAACATTTATAAATGAGTTTTTATATTTATTATGAAGTATTTTTACTCCTCTTTAGGATATTACTCAAATCTCCGTTTGTGTACATTTGTTATATAGGCCCATTTGTGGGTTCACGATCGAAGTGCAAAAATCAAGGTTGGACAATCAACACGCAAATTGTTATGAAAAATTCGTTTTTCAAGCTTAGCGGAGAAATAACGTAATTTATTACACACGTAAGCATGTAGTGCTCGCTATACAGCGAAACAACGCGAAAAAACTCGAAACAACTCGAAAAAATACCAATTTGCTGCTGTACACCACACCGTAAACACTTTGCAAATGAAAAAATCATAATTCTAGATGATTACCTTTTCGTATAAAAAATTATGACTATTGCACTGACAATATTGAAGCAACACCAGACGATGTTTAATATGCCGGCAAATCGAAATTCGAAACAATAGTATTGCTCATGGTTCCATTCATGGCTCGTGCTCTGATGTTTATGTATATTGATCATGATTTAGAATTCGCGCACATGAAATATTTCACAAAACCATAAAATAGGTTTACATTTTCATTATATAGCTCATGTGGTATGTATTGGTCCTAATGCTTTCACGTGAATTCAATTCCACTGAACTTAGAATATCATTCTTGAATCAATTTTGACATCGTGAAGTGGTTCTTGGTCACGATATCAGGTTCGCGATCCATAGTATAGTGATCAAGATTTATTTCATGTTGGTTGGTGACTGCCACGATTTTGAGATACTATGTGTCGACACTGAAACATCGCTTGAAACCAGCGGCGGATCAAGGAGGAAGATCCGTTAAGAAATATTAAACTAGTTATAATTTTAAAGTAGCAACTCCTTACTGCGTACTCCTACCTAAGCCAACACAAGCCAAAAAAATTTTGGCCCTCCGGGATTAGGTTGACGATTTTTAGAGCGATTGCATAACCTTTCTATATGAGAAAGGCAAAAATGTGCCAAAGACAAAAAGGTCAATTCTCGTCAAAAATTTTTTTTTTCGAAATTACATCAAATCTCAACATTTCATGCATTTCAAAGTTACTGCGCGTCCGAAATACAAATTCGATTTTGAAATTTTCCCTTACTCCCCCCTTTGAGAATTTTTCATTTCAGTTTATATGGGAATTCGCTGTGTGGTCGCACTCTTCAACCCGTAAGTCCGGAACCAGAAGTCCAATCAACAAAAAATTCAATAGCAGCCTAAGGTTGTACCTTTCATTTGAGACTAAGTTTGTGCAAATCGGTCCAGCCATCTCTGAGAAACAGAGATGACATTTTTTTCCACATACACACATACAAACACACAGGCATTTTCCTATCTCGACGAACTGAGTCGAATGGCATATGACATTCGGCCCACCGGGCAGTGATTAGGTTGACGATTTTTATAGCGATTGCATAACCTTTCTATATGAGAAAGGCAAAACTAGTGCCATCCTATGAAACAGAATATATTTTTCCCAGCTACTAACAGTCAGCGACAGTCTCTAAAATCTGTGTGAGGTCCGAAAAGAAAACGAAACTTTTGCTAAGCGCCAAAAACTCGTTAAAGATTTGTAATTCGTGTTCTTGAAATGGTTTATAAAACCCTTAGATAGCATCGATTTCACCTTCATTATTCAAATGATATTGTAGTTTCTGCTTGTAAAAATTAATTAGAATACAATATCAGAAAGACATTACGAAAAATGTGATTGAGCTCTTACTCAGGAATGAAATATCACGATAACGCAATGAGAAATTACAAATATCATGAAAAAGCTCTTGATATCGTAAAAATGAGTCACATTACTCCACGCACATAATCCGGTAATTAACATAAGAACAAAGTATGACGATAACACGCAGAGGAATGACAACAATCTTTACTGAGAACATGAGTAACATTACTCCGCAGAAAATTTCCGATATTATCTGAAGAGCTCTTGATATCATAAAGACAATTCACATTATTATACGTAGGAAATGCGATAGTACCTCACAAATCAAATGACATGGCAACGCAAGAGGAATTATGAATAACGTGATTTAGATATCATGAACATCGTGATTAAGCTCCTAAGATCATGAACATGAGTCACCTTTTCTTGAAAAAAAAAATCGACGGTAAACTCGTGAATAAATGATTACGCACAGAGAAATTATGACAAAAAAATTATTAATTTCAAGAAATCGCGAACAACGTTTAGTTCTTTTCTCTTTTAGTCGATGTAGTTTATTCAAATCAGTGTATCTTCAATCAAGAACTATGTTTAACTTATTTTTGGCGTGAGCATAGTTTTGTGAAAACACAAATAGTTCACCGTTCATGATTTCAGTAGCTCATTATTTCGTAAACGGTAAATTTTACGAAATCGAGACTATTATACTTGAATTTATGAACAAATAAATTTTTTCGTGTGGTTAAGTCTAAATGCTTACTACTGCTTCAGTGTGTCTAAGGTCCATTCCAGCAGAAGGTTGTTCGGATTTGCTGAGATGATAAATTCCTCTCTTCCTTCGGAAGGGAAATCGTTGGTGCCGGTCCATATGTTGATGGAACAATATTTGGTGTCCAGATGATGGATTCGCTTCTCAGTTTGATGATTGATATTTTATACTTTCAATCAAAGTGACCTTCAAACCAGTTCAGAAGAACAGATTTTTAAAATTTTTATTCTCAATAGTACTCAATAAAATTACAAATAGTTGATTGTGTGGACTGCTGCGATTAGCGATTCTGTTGAACTGTGGGGCTGGTTCAAAAAATAAGTGTAGTACTGGCAGAGGAGATATAGTCAATTGTTGAATTTTTTTTGTTAAACTCAACTAATCACGTGCCTAGTTCCAATCTTAAAAATCAAGGTCAAGAAAGCATCCAGAATAGTTATACGGAATATTTTTACACGAACAATACTGCTTCTACTGTATTCTATCATCACACAATATAGCATAGTATACCATGCATTACCATGTTCATTGTGGATTGATTCGCTAGGTGAGTCAGTGATTCAAGCTATGGTGACTATGGGAAAACCTAACAACGTTTGTTTAATGCTGATAGAAGCCTATCACAGATCGTCACATTTTTTATACATATTGGAAGAATTCCTGTTACATTTTTTTGTTATTTTAACTTAACACGGCCAGCGTTATTACACAACTTGTAACGAAAAGTCTTCATAACAAAATAACGCATTCTGTAATAGTGTCTAATCTCGTTCAAAGCAGAAGCAAAAAATTGTTCTGTTGTAGCTATCAATAAAAGAAGTAATCAATTTGCAGCGCTTTGTTGCATGTCCACTGCACAAACAGTATGGTATCGTTCACCCGACTGCGCGGTGGAATGGAGAAGTCACAGAAGTGAAAAATGTCTCTACTACAAGAATTATCATCGTGATTGACTTTAAACAAACTCGTATTAGAGCAAACGTGTGCTAAGTGGAATAGTTACAAAGGTGAAAGCGGGGTTTGTCCTCATGGGAGTAGCTACATCATGGGCGTTGTATGGCACTGATAACGTTCAGAAGTTTAGCCGAGGCTGGCAGCATCATTGTGGAGAACATCACGCAGCACATCATCGAATACAACAACGTTTGAACCAAGATTTTCGTGTATTAATTTATTTATAAACGTAAATCATACGCAGACCGCAATCGGCCCCAATAATCATGTCTTAATCTAAAAATTCATAAAAAGAAAACAAGAACTTCCCCCTTATCCCATTACGAGTCAAATCAAAGTCGAACAGGTGTGTCATACAAATAAAAGTTCGTTGTAATCCTGTGATGGCCGCATTTGCTGTGTGGTTGAGCCACCGAAGAGACACTCTAAAAAGATTATTGCTGCGCAACGCCCTATTTCTAGCTTGGACGTTTACCCGTTCGATTAAAGCTGGAGCTATGGGGAGCTGTTACTGTGTCTGCGATACTGGAGGGTGTCGCGTTGAATAAGTTGGCAGCGGTTCTCTAGGTAATCGAAAACGATCCCGCCATGGTAGCTGTCTTAGAGCGAATCGTATAAACTTGCGTTGAATACCTTCAATTCGGTCACAACTGTGTATATAGTGCGGGCTCCAAATCCTCGAACAATACTCGACAGATTACTGGACTAGGGAACAGTACAAACTCTTTAGGCAGTATATATCCGTGAATGATTCAGCAGGAAGAAAGGTGAATTCCAGGTTTCGTGATGCCCGGCCAACTACATATGAGATGTGTTGTTGAAAGTGAGTTTGGAATCTAACATCACTCCAAGATGCTTCACGGAACATTCTCGCGGAATAAATAAATATGAGAGATTTCAGTCGAAATTAATAGATTCTCTTTTCCTCAAGAAGGTGATTGCAGAGCATTTTGCAGAATGTAGAACCATTCGATTATCGATACACCACTCGCTGAAGACATCAAATTGTTTCTGTAGGATGTGAGCGTCTGTCAAAGTCTTGATACGGTTGAATATCTTGACGTCATCGGCGTACGACAAGCGTGGTCCACTAAGTCTGTAATTCACATCGTTGAAGTAAAGTAGTAAGATGAGTGGTTCGAGATGGCTTCTTTGTGGGATGCCAGACGTAGTTGCAAGCATTTCAGAGTGGTAGTTGCCTATATTCAGGCTGAGTTGAGGGCCTACCAGATATGATTGAAACCAACGGAGAAGATGTACGTTGATTTGCATCGTATACTCCGAGCTCCTTAAAAGAATCATATCCAAATATGGAGATGTGGTATCCATTATTTGAAGAAACATTTTCCTGTGCATTTCCAAAAGTTCGTGTTGTGTGAATTCAGATGACGAAACATATTCCTTCTTACCTGACTTTGAATACAAATAACATATAATCAAACCACGCTCACCACTAACTCAGATCAGATTTGCCCTGTTTGGATCGAGGTTGGGTACTAAGTTCCTTCTAAAGATCTATCTTCTTTTTTCTATAGAATATTTAACAGCAAAATAAAAACAGGTGTGACTTAGGTCACAAACTTATAATGTCGGCATACTGCGAATAATGGAAATCAATCACATTGTCGCTTATGGGAGATCAAACAAATCAATTTTTATTTTATGCATGCTTGTTCTAAATACACAAATGTAATAAAAAGTCGTAGTTATTTTCGAATATATGATTAAAATACCCAGTTGCAATTAAGATATATTCGGTTATCTACTAATTTTGCAGGCCGATGTTTTGAAACAGGCTACTATATGTACTGAAAGGTTGGGTTAGTTATATATCTCATCAAAAACTTTTGGTACCAACAAAGGGTAGGTATTTCCAGGATTTTCGGTACCGGCACTACTGCTACCACAACCCTAGTTTGGATAGACAGAGGCATGTCTACCTGCATGTAGGCTGTAAAATAACAATGACACAAAATCAATATAGATTATGTGTTTGATGTTTGACGTTATCCCATAAGTAGCTTACAGACCGCCTTGACCGATAGCGCTGATATCTTGCGTCCGGATTCAAACTGAGGCAAGCTTTATTTGCTGTTTTAGTTTTATTATTATTTTACTATTAACCGTATTAGCACTGAAAATTTTTTCTGATCACCAATAATAATAGGGCCTGAGGGTGTCTTTCGGAATTGCATCTTTCAAGAAATACCTTCCTTCACTCTAGTCGTCCAAGTAATTTGAAAAAAAAATCGTCAAATAACAATTCCCGATGCTTTTGCTACCTTGTTCTGGTCAACCTCAGACTTGTTTACTATGCATGTTAAAAAGCCGTGCAAACACCGCACGGAAAACTTCTCGCTCATTAAACACACTAAATCATTGACCTACGACAAACCACTTGTAACTCACAGCTCCCAAATGTTGCCGGCAGCGAAACCCAGATGTGCGTCTGTCTGTCGATGTTTTCGGTCGGCTCACGTGTTGCCACCTCGGCTGGGCGCCCGAGCTTAAGTACACACACGGACATCTGTAATATATTTTCGTTCGACAGTTGGTCGTACGTCACAAGTTTTCCACGGGCTGTGTGAAACTGTGTCAATCTATCTAAAATCTGAAATGTCCCCTCCTATATCGGATCGGGATCGAAATTCATGACAACTATATGACAGTGAATTCCAACTTGGTAACTTGCTTTAGGCAATTGATTATTACTAGTTCAAACGAAAATCGGGTTCACAGTTTTCTGAGGAGTGCGTTTCTGACTGTACCTAATAACGTTGCTCCTTGAAAAACGCGGTCATTATCCTATTAGCCGGTACGTAAATAATACACCCTACTATGTATGTTCTTCCCGTCTCAATGTTTATCCTAGGCATCCTCCATACTTTTCATCATCATCGTGCGTTTAGTTGGCTGTGGCTTTCCGAGGGAGGTTTACATTTCCATGCTTATTTTCGTGCACACTTACCTACACACGTCTACTTGTGCCGTTCACTATCGCCGCTGCAGGTCGTGCAGTAAGATTTCATTCAAAGTTACATCCGGCTGGCAGACTTTTCGGGAATACTTACTACTTCAACGTTTATATCCGAACGAATGGCGAAGGAGCGAGAAGCCAGTGGCAAAACATTTTCGATATCCGCAGCCAAAACAACCACCAAGTGCATGTCAGTGCACGGTGCAGCGTGCTGCGGGTCGCTACTGACGAGGGTGGTCCTTATGGAAGGTGGTAATAAATTGTTGATTTGAAAGAGTATCTGACAGTGATTTAAATTTTCGAAAAAAACAGGTCAAAGAATCACATTTGGAGCTTAGAAACGATCATTATGAATTTAAACATAAGTATTCTTAGTATGCGTCTGGCAATCAGTGCTTAACCGATATATTCATTCCAGGTTTTAAACCTCTCCTGCGTAAGCTGCATCAGTCATCGGTACCCCAAGCAAAAAAAAACACACATACACACAACATATCGCACCGCTCCTGATGGTTTACTCGACCAATTTCATTTAGCAAGGATGCAGCAGCAACGAGCAAACCATGCCACCAAAACGCACAAAGGAAATCGAAAAAAGAAGCGAGCCACAGGTTCCTCTTCCTGTCAGGTTTGCTTTATTGGTGACTTCAGGTTCGGAATCGCGTCTGGCCCGTAGCGGAAAGATACATCAACGCACAGAGAGCGTTCGTTAAACCCGCTGCAATCGTCCGAGCACAGTGGAACATGTGTTTGAGTTTTGGTGTTTCTATCTACGGTACCTCTAAAATAGAGAGGGTGAGCCAGAGCGGAGGTTTTCCGCTGTCCGATGGGTTTGTCCTGTTCTTATTTCTGCATTTGTTGGTGAATCTGTTCACCCCGCAGCAGGTTCCGTTGGATGTTTTTCATACTGGGATCTGAGTTTGTACCGCTTTAAGCATCCACCGTTATACGGGAGGGCAGTGATCCTTCCGGGAGCAGTAGAGTTGTTCCATTAAATGAGTTATTATCGTCAAGATGCTTGTCAGCAGAATAACACATCAAACACAGACGTTCAATTGTTTTGCTTAATTTGTTTAAATTGTAGTTTTACAATTTTGTTAATTTAAAAATATAACACATCAATTGAATGATTTAAGTCCATGAGAGGGCAACTCACATTTTTCAGGAAAGCGGAAAAACTTCCACATTATCAGTTAACAAAAAAATTTATTGTAAGACTACATAAATTTTTTAGTAGTTAATCCATCATGAATCAATGTTTTTTTGCGAAAAAAGGTCATTACATGTATACCTTTTCATTTAACGAGCATTTTTGTAATGCAGTGAGGTAACTCCAGGGGTACTGACCAAAATTGGATAACGCGTGTCCTATTTTATCTTTGGTTTTAGAATCCTGATGCACCGTTGATCGTTTCGAATTACATTCAGGTTTTTTACGCGGTATTTTTTACGCGGATTTTGCAATTTACGCGGTCTTCATTTCCGCGGATTTTGAAATTTACGCGGTTTTCATTTACGCGGATTTTTAAATTTACGCGGTATCCATTAACGAGGTTCTCATTAACGCGGATTCTTAAATTTACGCGGTTTTCATTTACGCGGATTTTGAAATTTACGCGGTTTTCATTTACGTGGCCTGTATCCCCCGCGTAAAAAAACCTGAGTATTTCGAAATTCATATATATGTCTTCAGAAAATGCAACTCTATAGGTCTTATACATTACGAGATAAGGTAAATATTTTTGAAAACCATCCTTAAGTGAAATTTTTACCCAAGACTTGCTTATTTTTTAACATAATCGTGTATCATTGTATGGCACATTTCTTCACTGCGTAATTTTAATGTACTGTGATGAGAAGAACAACAAAAAGTTCATCGAGAAAAATATAATTTGAACTCTCTATTAAATAGATACTACAAAACACGCAGCGCATTTGAGTAACGTGAAAGACTTTCTGTAACTAAATATGCATTAGACGAGAAGGCCTTGGTTGTTGCGACAGACAATCAAATTTCAGCTTTTGGAAAAAAGTTGAAGAGAACGGACACAAGTTGGAACTAAAAGGTTTCGGTCACGACAGAAAGTTGCAGACAGAGAAACCCCAAAATATTAATCCAGAAGAAATCTGTCTGGAAAGAAAGTGGAGGTAGAAAATATTCGAATTAATTTATCTATGGCTTTATGAGTTAGAAAAATCTTTTACTTTAACGACTTTGAATCAAAACTGTTCTCACATTACTTCACTTCATTCTTCGGGATCTAGTGAAGAAATATTCTGAACAAACCGCAAGATGAAAATAAGTAAGCTTTTGGTAAAAAATCATATCATATGTCATATTTTCAAAACATACTCCCTATCTCGAAATGTATAGGACCTATGAAGATCGTATTTTCAGAAAAATAATGATAAGGCAAACTGTAGAATACACCATCTTTCTATCTAGCATTAAACAAATTTTTAACTAATTTCATACAACCAATTAAGGATATGAAGGGAGTCACAAGCTGACACCTAAAATGGATGCCGTCGTTTCTGCTACTTCTTTGAATTCCATCGTCAAAATCAAAACTATGATGACAATCTATCCAAGCTTGAAGAACGATTTTCATTCTACCGGGATGGCATACGAACTTTAGGATTACGAATTTCAGTAAAATTTTACAAACATCTGGAGAGATTTACGAACTTTAGAGAGATCCTACGTAGTTAAAAAATCGTCTATCAAATGTAAGGTAATCCTACTGATTTTAGAAAATCTATACGAAACTGAAGGAGGCTTTCAACATATATTTCGGTTTTTCGGATGTGGATATGGCCAATATCTTCTCTCTTCTCTCGATGCTGTTCATAATATACGCATTCGGGAAGATTTTTTTAAGTATCGCGTTGCTATGTAACCAATGTTGACAAAGAAAAACAAACATTTCGGCCTAAATGCAGGTCAAATGCTGATTAAATTCAACGGATGCGTCCTATATGGAGGTTGAACCGTGTGTCAATTTCGATATCAAACAGCTTCCGGAATAGAAGCTTTGTTTTACTCGGACTTTTTCACATCCGACCGATCATTTTACGAGCAACTTTTTGAGTGAATTATTTCAGTAAAGCCTTTTGTATAATTGAATTCGGACCTTTAGCGACACGTTCATGCGTATTTGACTCACCTTTCTTGCTCTACTTACTTTACAAAATATAATTTTTTAGACATTTGTAACGTAGTATTCAGAGAAGTTATTTAAATTAAAATTACAGTTTCAATGCTTTAGTAAAAATTACCTCACAACTAGACTAGTTGGCAGTTTAAAGTGGCAGGTGCTACTGAACCGGAGAAACGGTTGATAGAACGTACACTGAATGATGTACAAGTGTGCATTATATCGAGGTATATCAGAATCTGGAACCTCACTATTTAATCCTTGGGTTTTGATTCTCAATAACAAGGTTTTAGTGATTTGTATGCGCTCCGAGTTAGAATTCCCGAACTGGATCTCTAGTTTAAAATCAGAAAACTCTGGAAACTCGAAAGACGACGGATTGATCCGATATGCGCAGAATAGCTTCCAAACTGTTGCAGCTTCCAGCCGCAATTTCCAAGTAGCATTCCTAGTTGTAATTCTGAGAACTCGGTTTCCAGCTACAGATTTCTATAGAAATCCGAGGAATCCAGGATAGAAATCTTGTACTGAACCCTCTGTGACTCGGGATTTCTCGTACGGATTTGTGGGTGTGGAGATTTCTAGAGATTCTTAAAGGATCCGTACCAGATTTCTAGGTTAAGGAAAGGGAGGTTCTCATTCGAAATTTTCAAAAATTTGATTTTCAGTTTTTGAAAGGTTCAAGTGTTTACTATATTCTTCGATACGCACATAAAAAATATTCTAAACACCATTGTTCGAAGCGGCGTCCTGGACGCCATTAGGCGCACTTGGCTCGAGACGCAGGTAGAATCCTTTTCATGGCATTATGCACGACATTTCCAGCATATTTCGCCTTGCACTGTACATGTGTACAGGTCTACTAGAATGTATTTCACGGCCTGATCTGTAGATGCATTGCAGACTAATCGTGAGTTATCAAATAATCACAGAAAGCGGCTCAAAACGAAAATTTTTGATTAAAATTGTTAGTCACGTTTTAATCCGCCATATTGGAATCGCCATTTTAATTGTTTTGTCTTTAATACATGCTAACCCAAATTCGTGTTTATTAATCACAAAAATTCTTTTTCTCGATTTTGGCTGAAATACCACCTATTTTAGCATCGGTTCGCCAACCTCAACAGTATGATAGTCATCATTGCCGGATTCGCTCCAAGCAAGTGATGCGACCTGTAAAGCACATTTTATTAGGTAGTTGTTTAGTTAGTCTTCAAGTGCACGATGACTCGAAAAAGAAAAGATCTTGTTTAGTTTTTGGTTCTTTTTAAACTCTGGGCAGCCGGCTACCGAGAGTATCCTATGTTCCCTAAACAAAAGCAATTTGAACTCCACACAGCCGACCGTGGGAGTGTTACCTAGGTAAGCCAACCTTATCTGCGTAATGGGCCGGATCACTCTTTATTGAAACAGTATTTAGACGGAATTTGTTACTTCTTCCCTACGATATATTTATTGGCTTGAAAACTACCGAGTGATAACACATTATACAGGCAAAGATAGCGCGAGATGTTATAAATCATGGAAGGTATTTCTTATTTTCCATATCGGATTGTTTGTGGAATACAAGTATACGAGCGATAATAACGAACACTGAAGGGAAATATAAAGGATTGTTAACCTGATGCACGGGCTTGTTAGCAATAACGGAGCTTGAAATTAGGTTCATAAAACAGACGCGGCGAATTTTCAATACGTATTGACCTGTGATCATCGATACTAGTCAGATTAGTTGTATTGGGGCTAATTTCCGATCAACTATTCATTTTTACGGCAATGTTTTCTCGACTAGATCTGTTCGCACCCTCTCATTCTGCTACTATCGGCAGAAGGTTAATAGCACCCAGTCGTCGCTGGTCTAAGGACCAAATGTCATCAATAGACTTAGACTCGCGTGGAGGCATGAGATAGGAAACTTGTGAGAATTTGGTTATCCCACCATTTGACGGCACTCCCAAACTATTCTCAGTACGACTATCAAACTTCAGGATTATATTTTCGGACAGTATCGCTATCGATTAAAGGGAATTTGAATTTTTTGAACGTTGTAAACAGTGCGCTTACAATCCCGACTTGAACGGATTTCTTGAAATTATCCTTTAGAATCAGAATAGGTACAAATTCCCAGCTTTATATCCAGTTTGAAATTTGGTAAAATCTTGGCTACGGATTTTTAAAACTTTTCTGATTGATGAGAGATACTGAACCTGAGCAAAGTTCCAAGGTTTCTAGCTGGGAACTCGAACCAGACAGTAAAGACGCCCGATACAAATTGCCTGTCGGGGCCTAATATTGAATTCTGGGATCCTTCTTTCAGCTTCGCATTTCTATAGATTCTCGAGAGAAATTCCATATCTAATGTCCAGCTCAAAATTTCAGAACTCTACCGTGTACCGTGTCTCTGCTAAGGATTCCTAGATATCCAAAATTTCTTTGTGGAATTTGAGATACAATTTGCGCTCCGGATTTCGAGCCTTTGATTTCGACGGTTGCAGTACGACTATCAAACTTCAGGATTATATTTTCGGGAATTTGATTTTTTTAACGTTGTAAATAGTGTGCTTACAATCCCGGCTTGATAGGATTTCTTGAAATTATCCTTTAGAATCAGAATGGGTACCCAGCTTTATATCCAGCTTGAAATTTGGTAAAATCTTGGCTACGGATTTTTAAAGCTTTTCTTATTGATGAGAGATACTGAACCTGAGCCAAGTTCCAAGGTTTCTAGCTGGGAACTTGAACCAGGCAGTAAAGACACCCGATACAAATTGCCTGCCGGGGCCTAGCATTGTATTCTGGGATCCTTATTTCAGCTTCAGATTTCTATAGATTCTCTAAAGAAATTCCATATATGATGCCCAGCTCAAAATCTCAGAACCCTACCGTGTACCGTGTCTCTGCTAAAGATTCTTAGAAAACCTTGGGGATCCGAAATTGCAATGCTGTACCGGTGAACTAGTTTCGAATCTGAGAATTGTTCGATTCGACCACCCAATGGAATTCTGGAAATTTTCCTGTGGAATTTTAGACAGAAATTCCGTGCCGGATTCCGGATCTCGAACCTTTGATTACGACCGTTATAATTACCTGATGCATTAGTGTTTCAAATAATACGTGGCAGTTGAATCTAAGTGTTGCAAGATTTGGCCTTCTGTTCGTGAAATGGAAAATGTATTCAACGAAAATTGTGTTCTAGTTCTACAGAATCATCTGTATCCAGTTATAATGTAAAGAATGTGGCATTTATTCGATTCAGAAAGTCATAACAACTTCAAATACCACATTGAGCGCGAATGTGTCAGGATTTCTGTTCAACCGAACAATGACATAATTGAGGTGTGACTGCACGATCTACTACTACTTATCTCCGCAGAATCAATTGCAAAACTGAAGTCCAAAAACGCTAAAGTTACAACTGAGGTGAAGGTTTTTTTTTGTCCATTGACAACGGAATTCGTTTCGAGAAAATTTGTTGATTCCCCGTCATTTCATTCCGAATGTATTTCAGCATCCAGTACTAAATCCAAGGATTTTTTTTATCAACTTTTAGACTGCACTATCATTGGATAGTGTGGAGTGAAATCTTAAAGGTGATCAAAACCCTTATTGGGAATCAGTGCTGCAGTACCAAGTTACAACCAAAACTCGGAAGACAAGCAACCTCTCTAATGCTCTCGATAAATGCTTCACGGCCGATAAAAAACCAACTGCGCGCATTAGAATACTGCGCGCGCAAAATTTAATAGACAATTTTTTTTCTGTAAAAAAATGGTTAAGTTAATTCAATCCGTGTTCAATAAACTAATTTATAAGAAATGCGATTCTGTAAAGGCAAATTGTCGAATATTGATATCAATTCAGTCAGATATAACTGAATATGAGGCGCATCTTTAGGCTAGACTTTGGCTAAAAATCTGAACTAACCAGGGCTAGTTAATTTTTTTTTTATTTGAGCCCCAAACGTTTACTTCATAACTTATCAGTATACCCGTTGTTCCGGCCATAGGCAACTAGTAATCGGGGCCCATTCGCTTGCTACAATACGTTGTGGAACCATGTTCGGCGGTAACTCTCGTTCGGAACCAAGCCTTGCTAAACGTTTCAACAAACCATCCTTCCTATTTACATACATGTCATGTTTTGGTTCTGTTTTGCATGTTCACTAGTCCCCAAAAGTTGAAACATCCACGGTAGCAACCGAAACATGCCAGAAACCACACGCAATCAGCTCTCTCTGATGTTGGAAAGCGTCGATCGAAGTCAGGCTTGAGTCTGATGAAAAAAAATGCACTATTACAAACTTGTTGCACTTTCTGCTGCAAACAGACTTCCTCGCTTCGCGGATACGGGTGAGGTCAGCAACAGTTTTCCTACCCCTCAGTACCAACAATAATCGTTACACCGTCCGAGCTAGGGTGTTTATTTTTCGACAGTGTTTAATTTAGAACTACATACGGACACAGTATGAGAGAGGTGTCAAATCCTTACTTGAAAAGGAGGGGGTGGGGATCAGGCAGTCAAAGCACATTCAACTGGTGGCAGATCAATTTGTGTATCCGTTCAAGTTAGGAAGAGTAAAGCATGCTCAAAAAATATCGCAAATTCAAGTTTTTCGGTCCTGCGGGTCTCTTTTCTCCTTTCTGTCGACCCGGGCGTCCATCCCATGGTGATGGCGATTCCAGTTGTACAGGTGGTACTATGCAATTATTAACATATTTATGGTTTCACATTGGCGACGGGGACGGCTACGACGACGAGGCTGATGATGATGATGCTGATTGGGACCGGTCTCCTTCAACCTCTCACAGTCGCGCAGGGGTATGCTCCGAAAAATCTCTTGTCCTCCACCCCCTCCCGGCACAGGTCACATTCGGCACTGAGATAGTATGAGTGGTGTTTTTATGTGTCTGCTGTGTATGCCAGTGAGCAGATGGCTTTTCGGAGGCTCCGCTGAACGTCGAGAATTGATTTTTTTTTAAATCGCCCTGATGTTGATTGTTTTGTTTGTGGATGATAGCGGACTACCTGTATGCGTACGCGTGTTTTCGAATGTGAATATGTGTATATGCAAAAGGTGTTTCTTGTGATATTTTCGAAATGATTTTAATTTCTTTCTCCTTGTCCTTTTTTATCATTTCCAGAAAAAGCAGGCTATCAGTCCCCATATGGCGGTATGGACAATGGCGTGGTAAGTAGTGTTCTTTTCCCTTTTCTTGTTTTACAACAAAACTGTTCATTACGGGATTCGTTTTTGGGGCTGGAGCCCGGTTGGCCGATGCAACTGGCCAGAACCAGCGCAGCGTGCAATCAATTTTGTAGGTTAAGTATAGGTTCACGACGAAACAATTCCTGCACCGGGCATAGGTTCGATGAGGTGGCTATTCCCTTAAGATAGTGGTCCCTAATTGAACCCATAATGCATGGAAGCTGGAATTCGGCGAGGGACATTGAACCCAGCGGTGCTAATAAGGAAAATTATGCTCATTTTCATCGACGAGAGAGGGGGCGGGAGGTCGAATGATAACGCGGGGGTTTATTCCTTGTGCATATTCGATCTTGTCGAACTGCAAGTGGTTTTCATCTGGCGCCAATTATTGTTTTATATGTCGCCAATCTCGTCTCGCGCAGCCGTAGGCGTTCTTTTGGCAGACTTTGCGCCTTGCGAGCTGAAATGAACCGCTATCTGGCAAGCGTTTAAATGCGGATGTGATACATTGAAATTCTGAGATTAGTAGATTTAAACAAACTACAAAATGGATAGCCATTTGTGAAGTTGGCCTTCGACATAAGGGACCTAAAAGAATGAATGCTGAGAAAATTGCTTCAGACTGCAACCCATAAAAAGATCATAAAAAACTTCGGTTGAGTTCAGCAACAGCGAGAACACAGCAGGAAAGCAATGCAACCATAACTGAAGAGACATATTGTAGTCTTTCTAATAGGAATGTTTTTAAATGTACGTAACTCGAGGTCAAAGGAGGATGAGTACTGTCAAAGCTATCGAATACTCGCGCGAAAGATCCTTAGTTGGAGAGGACAATGTCGGTTGAATGATAATGAATTCAATTCTTTGGTAAAGTATCGACGGAAAACGAGGGTTACTTTGAACTATATCTCAAAGAAAACGGAAGGGCAGGTTGCGGGATAATTACGACGCTACCTACTTGAATTTCGTCTGCTTCTACGCGTAAAAAAAAACTCCACCAGATAATGGAAAGGGGTTCGTGCCTCTTTCGCCTTTGGTTCGTAGTGGTTATTTAAATCTAGATTTAAAAAGTAGGACGTTACTTCCGGAACGGGTACGAAAGGAAGATGCATCATAAGGAACTTGTTTCGAGTAGTGTAACCAATCTCTATTCGTTGATGCGTTTTTATTTATGCCAAGAAAACCCCTTTCTACATGCAAAGATATTGCTTTATCATCCGTGCTAGCTTTGACAGTTAACGGAAAATCGTGATATAGGTATTATATTTCGATTTAAAGTCCACTTCTAGAGCGTTTGAACTTGAAAAATGTGTGTTGTAAATGTAAAATAAGTTAGTCATTTTTAAATAGTTAAATGTGCTACGTGTATTGTATCCTGATTAGGAAAGTGTGATATTATAACAAAGCTTGAATTTTTAAGACTGTATAATGAATAACAGACGACTACGTTGAGACAAAGGAATGTTCTTCTTGTATGTCATTTGCATACTTTCAAAGTCGATGTTAATTCTTTCAAATGGCTAGATTATTCGATTTTGTTATATTCATGAGTCGAAGAGTTTTACAAGTATCTCCACGACATCTGAAATGTGTTACAATCAAAATTTGACCAAATAAGAATTTGTAAGTTGATTACATTGAAAAAAATTGAGCTATTTTTTAAATTCAATTACTGTATATAAGCTGGTTTAACTCCTGCCATCAGATTCTGTACAGAAACCTCGTACAATTTGTTCGTCGCAGAACGCTAGTTTACCTTGATCTCCAACAGTTGTTTTATCTTCAGATTCAACTTAGCGATAGCCCAATATTTCCCGAATGAGCAAAGTTCTGTTATATTGTGTAAGTTCTGATTTGAGCACCACATTGTTCTTGGCATGTCACTTTATGGTCTTTTTCTTGTAATGAAATCGTGCCAAATCTGGCCAAACCAACACAGAACAGTCATTTTTCCAGACACTCGTTCACGTGAATTTGCTGATTTAAGATCTCGGTTGCAATTAAAATGTTGCTTTGGCGAGCCACAGATACAGATAGCCTGCTAAACCAGATATTTCTCAGCGAATTTCGACAGTTGTATATGCTTTAAAATGTCGGTCACCTTGCCTCTTTCAATTTCCGTATAAAACTTCTGCCCAGAACGCATTTTGAAATGTGCCATCACGTTCATTCATTGCCATGCAATCGAGTTTCGTATTTTGGCAGTTTTAGCATTGAAAATTAAAAATTTTGAGCCTAAAATTCTATAAATCATTTCAATTTATTTTGTATTCAGCTTTCAAATATGAAATGTATTGTTCACTTCGAAGTATGTATAGTAATACAGATATACCTCGACGGTATGTATCCTCGTTTGTACATACATTTTGCTCCAATAGAATGTCCCATTGTAAGCTACATAGTTATTAGTTCTATTTTGAGAGTTTCTGAATAAACCTGTTTTGATTCTTCTAGTGGTGCCATTGAACCTTTCTCATTTATATAAACGATCCCATGGGTTGACATTTTTAATATTAATTTGAAATGGTGCAGCCAACCACGAAATTATGATTTTTTACTACTATTATTGTAGTCATTTTGAAAAAAATAATTTGTACCATCCGCGTTCTCCATTAGAAGGCACAGCGCGCGTTACAAGCTATTGAACTAGTAAGGTATGCTGAAACATACTTCATGCACAAATGTCTCAATAAGGACAAGACGAATTTAAGATTTTATTCCAATCAAGTAATCAGTGTAGTAGTATTGAAGGTTTAAACTAGTCCAACTGAGTACACAAGTGCAGTTTCGATCCGTATTTATAAACACCCGACTGTTAACCCCGATTTTACGAACTTTTATACCCGACTTCATAATATCAAAGTTTCAAACTGAAAATTCAGATCTATTATTTAGTGTTCAGCTTATGGTGATTACATACTATCAGAATGTAATTAAAATTTATATTGCGTGGAGGTCATTTACCAAATAATAACCCAAAATTTGAAATTTTTGTAGCGTGTAAAAACAACTAATTTATTCTTCGTAGTTTTACTTATAAACTAACAAATTTTCTCAAGTCCTTCAACATCGTTATTGTAGTACTAAACGAAAAAAAAGCTTCAGAGAATACCATGCGTAACCGCACTCTTCAACTCAAAACTCCGGAACCAGAATACCGATTCAAATGAAATTCTACTGCAGTTTACAAGGATGCTAATTTGAAACTAAGTTTGTGAAAATCGAGTCAGCCACTTCATGGAAACTTCCGGTTTCATCGCATGTGACCAAAGTCGTCTAAAGGGTTTAATTGGGCGCCAGTGAACTAGAATCACAAACCCAGCTATATACAAAATATTTGATAAATTTTTGCGTCATTTTGATAGCATGGTGATACCGGTTTATATGGGAATTCGACGTTTGACCGCACTCTTGCACCCGTAACTTTGGAACCAGTGCTCCGATCCAAATAAAATTCAATAGCAACCTATGGCGATGTAACATCTTTCATTTGAAGATAATATTGGCCCAGCTATCTCTGAGAAAAATAGGCGAGATTATTTGTCACATATGTATACAATACAGACATTTTCCGATCTCGACGAACTGAGTCGAATGGTATGGTGGAGTCGAGAAACACTAGAAAACATGGACTGGTGGTATCCAACGGGGAAACACGATCGGAAATGGTGAGTGAAGCTAAGCAATCATGTGAAAAAAATTCCCACCCAGAGGCGGACTCGAACTCGCAACCTTTGAGACTCCGGCCCAATGCACTAACCCTTATGCTATCCCTGGGTATGGTGACATCCCAGAAAGAACATATGATTATCCCATTGGCGACGGTGATCGTACCCTGCCTGCAAAGCGAGGAATCACACACAACGGCAGCTGATCACCCCAACACATTTGATCTAATTTAATTTCCCCGCTAGATACCAAGGCCCGGGTTTTTTATAATCGTCTGATGTCTAATTTTTAGTTCATTACCCATCGTACTTCGGTGGGTGACAGAGCTAATGAAGACTGTCGATTTTTGGTCCCTTGCCCAGTGAACAGAGGTATGACGGGAGCGAACCCGTCCGTTCGAATTAAACTAATAATTCAATTTTTTGGTCTTTTGGTTTAAGTGCCAATACCTTATTTAGGACTGGTGGTATCCAACGGGGAAAAACGATCGGAAATGGTGAGTGAAGCTAAGCAATCATGTGAAAAAAATTCCCACCCAGAGGCGAGACTCAAACTCGCAACCTTTGAGACTCCGGCCCAATGCACTAACCCTTATGCTATCCCTGGGTATTCCGGGCCTTGGTATCTAGCGGGGAAATTAAATTAGATCAAATGTGTTGGGGTGATCTGCTGCCGTTGTGTGTGATTCCTCGCTTTGCAGGAAGGGTACGATCACCGTCGCCAATGGGATAATCATATGTTCTTTCTGGGATGTCACCATACCCAGGGATAGCATAAGGGTTAGTGCATTGGGCCGGAGTCTCAAAGGTTGCGAGTTCGAGTCTCGCCTCTGGGTGGGAATTTTTTTCACATGATTGCTTAGCTTCACTCACCATTTCCAATTGTTTTTCCCCGTTGGATACCACCAGTCCTAAATAAGGTATTGGCACTTAAGCCAAAAGACCAAAAAATTGAATTATTAGACTAGAAAACATTTTTCATAACGGGTGCTGCTTCCCTCGCAGTGCCAGAAACTGCTCAAAATGCGTGAAAAACGTAGTCAAAAACAGTCTAAATTAATAGATTTTATCAGTTTGCAATGAAATTGCAAAATACCGAAGATGTTACAAAATTTCATTTTTTGTCTTCAACGTAAACTATCTCTGGCGGCACTACTTCTTGCGGAAATCCAATGAAGCCAATTGCACTAATTTCAGTACTAGAGATAGTACTTGAAACTGTTAGTGCTTGAAAGAAAACTAGTGACCACATTTATCAGCCTTACTTGTTCCTATGAGCAAATCTTGCCTAACCCAAAAGTTTTAGATATTGATGGACGTTGTTTATAAACAACATGGGCATGAAGAGGTTAAGGGAAGGTGATCCTATGAATTCAGAAAATTCGTCTAGAATTTAGGTGAAAATTTCAAACTGCACAATATTTCTCCGAGAATCAAGAATCGTTACCCATTCCAGGTAAGAGAGAGAGAGAGAGAGAGAGAGAAAGAGAGAGAGTCTACAAAAGTCAGGCATATCATATCAAGCTCGCAGTACTTCTGCAAACTTCAGAAATGAGAAGTCCTAGAATATTCAGCAACATCATTCGGAATCTAGGAAAGCCTTTCAAGTTTCAAGAAATTTATTTTGATCTATAAGAGTATTGCTACAAACTTCAGGGAAATTATTTAAAGTTCAGTGAAAGTTCTGGAAACTTTAACGAAGTATCCAACCATTTTTTTAACTTCAAGGGAGTCCAACGAATAACAGTAGAGGCCATGCTTTACGTTAATGTGTATTTCAGGGAGTTTCTAAGAAGTTCCCCAACTTCAAGAATGCATTTCGACTTTCTGGAACGTCTATAGGATACCATGGAAATACAACAAACTTCAAGAAAGTTCTACACGCACCAATACAGTCTTACAAGCTTTAACTCCAGAGAGATGATTTATGCGAATTTAAGAAAGTTCTAGGAACAGCGTAGAGATTCTACAAAGTTGAAAAAAATCCTGAGAAATCGAGATAAATTCAATTGAATTCAAGCTGATGTTTTTGCATCATTGTCAAGGAATAGGTTTAGCGTTGTCTTAGCGATGAATTTTGGAACAAAAATTTGTTGATCCTGCAGTTTTCGACAAAACTGTAGTCAATAAAACTATCTTTCACTCTCCGTTTCAATGATGTTTGGATATCTAGACCGTCTAGACCAATGATGTTTAGATCTAGCTCCGCATTACAAGGTGTGAAGTACACAACATGGCAAAATACTCTCATTTGTGATTAGAGGCTTAGTACAAAAAAATTTATCTGTTCAGTAGAAATTCAAAGTAGCTGGGATGGAATTAGAAAATTTGGCCCAATTGGGCGATTTTTAATAGTTGAAATGCTTAGGTACTCAAATCTTAATATAGTTTGAGAAATTTTAAAACCATGAACAGGAGCATTTTTTACTCCATCAAATGTAATGTTCCTATACATTATTAAGAGAGAACACTCCTCTACTTTCAACAGACTATTTTTGAACAACAAATTTAAATCTCTAGTATGCTTTATTGAAATCAGATATATAAAATCGCAAAATCACATAAAACTAAGAACGGCTAACTCTGCTAAGTGCATCTGTTGAATTTCTTCAATTTTGTTGATTGCCAGGTTCTATTCTGTTTTTTTTAATCCATTAAAAAAGAATGCGCATGTGCGAAACATAACTACTATAATCAAACAAAACTATTATAAAAAAGGTGTTTTGCACTGTTTTGAGGATTGGGTAAGTTTGTGCGGATAACATTAAAATGGTTTACGAATGGTTCAATTCCTTCAGGGGGTGGATATTTCGCGAGTTGGTAGGGTAGACGAGCCCTTATTCATCTCATTAGTCAGTATGTCACACTATTTCGTTGATAACTCGACTTAGAGTGACTGGATTGCGGTTAAATAGGTGTCATCATCTTTGCTACGTTCCTAAGAAGCAGAACAGTTAAAATTTTTGCCTGGAAAATGTGAAATGCTCGTGTTTGAGCGAAGTGAAAAGTCGAGTACAACGTACCCTTATTCATCCTACCATTTAAGCTAATGCGTTGAATAGAGATAGCAGATACTGTTCTAACTAATGTGTTCAAATGGGTGAGATGAATAGAGGAGCTAAGATGAATTACGGAGCAGTTACCCTATATCGATTGCCCTGCACGAATATCACCTTGATTCCATTTCCAACCCCGCACTTAGGTATATAGGTTTTTCTAATCCTAAAGAGGAGAATGACCTTAAGGTTAAAACTCCTATCAACTAAACCCAAAATCCCCAACATCATTATAGGGTCGAGCATGGAGTAGTCAATTTCCTTGTACAACACTCACCTGGATTTGAATCCCAACCTCGCACATAAGGTTAGCAATTCGTTTAAACGGAGAAGAGGCGAATGACTCAAAGTGCCATACTTGATATACCACAAGGAAGCCATCTTGCACCTTACCTTTCCTTTTTCCATTTCGATGGTATGAATTAACTGCTCGAAAAATTACTGCCGTCCAAGCCCATCTTAAAATCATTCTGGATCTACGCTAGCCTAGTTTATAACTAGATAAAATCGCTTTTGAAGTTTTAGAATTTCTTTCAAAAACAGTTTTTGGACCCATCCTTTCATTTTTCCGTTTCGACGTTCTGTTTAACCCGCTCGCCAGAAAGGTGGACATTTCAAACGATTGGATAACTTGTGTCGTTGCTGGTTGCTGCTTATGACATTGATGAAGTCATGGAGAAGGCCTGAGTTTTTGTCAGCAATGCAGATCCGATTGGGCGACAGATTTATGTGTCCAAAACGCAATTCATGCTGGTGGGAAAAACGGATCGCCAGCAGTTTTGCAAAACAGCTACGATTACGTATGTTGCCCATAAAATTCATTCCAAGACTCGAATACTAATTCTTAGTGAAAACAACAAAAAAAAAAATGGACCGATCACGGAAATAAAAATCACACCTTGCCACAAAAGGCGTATAGTAACTATGGCCCAGCTGTGTATAATCAAATGATTATTCACCTTTGAGGATTGAAATGAAGCGTGTTTCATCTCATAAAATTAGCTTGACCGCCACAAAGATTCAACTGATAAAGAAATTAGGGTTTGGAATAGATCGATTTTATTAGAAGCGTTCACATTTAGAAGTTTTATTTTTATTAGCTGAGATAAGCCGCCAAATGGCTATAGGAAGAAGGTTACATGTTTCCAAACATGTTCTTTTTACGCCCAAAAAAATAAATATTCTAATTCAAATACGACATTTAATTCCATTTTAACGATCTAATATCATTGGGATCCTATGCCATTAGCCTTTTTTTTATAAACCAACACATTTGATTTGATTTAGATGTTTTCGTATCGTATTATTGTACACAAGTTACAATGCTACGTGATCCTACAATACAACTACTTTACGCTTTTCCTATCGATGCTAGCTTATCACATAAGTTTATGATTATATTCCGCGCATCATCAAAGATATCCATCAAAAGTTTACCATTCCTTGCTGGGGTCTCGGTTTTATGCTTGTAATTTATTGGGTTCAGTTTTTTTTTTCGATCCCGGCTCCATGGTCATGTATGTGTGCGCCTGTCAGGCAATGCGCCACCTCGCCTATACGTATTTCACTATATGATTGTTGGTGCCTCTGGTTTGTTGGCTTTCTATAAGAAAACATCTGTTAACCTAAAATGCGGGCCCTTCAGCTTTTCCACTTTATTTTATTATTTTCGTTTCTTTTTTAGCCATTCTCTGTATCTTTACCGCATACACTCATACACATACACATCCACGTACGCTACCTCATTTCCAGCTTCCCCTAACCAAACCCGCAGTAACGTCATCCTACTACTTTCTTGTCCTTACAACTCCTTCTACTTTTCCTGTCCTGTGTTGTTTTATGTTTTGTGCTGTGCGCACTTACCTACAGAGTACCACGCGTTCCGTTTCTACCATTTCTTCGCCCTGTTGTTCTTGTTGTCGATTCGGTATATCTTTTTCCCCCTCTTGCTCAGGTTTCAGGTTGTTTTTTGTTGTTGTTAACCGTTGTTTCACACTGCCGCTTCCCCGTGCCATGGAACGTAGTGAAGCGCGCGCGGGGTCACTACAACCCTGGTAGATTAGTTGGTCCATTCGAATTGTGTTACTAACTCGCTTTGCTGACATTGTTGTTGGTTATTGGTGTTACTGCAGTTTACTAACGTACCATAGCGTAGCCTCCCGCACACCGGTTTCGCGAAGTTCCTTCTGTTCAAGCCAACGAGCAAAGGTGTAGGTAGGTGTACGGTTGCTATTTGCTTTCTCATTACATTATCCGTTCTCTTGCTTTGGTACTGTTTAGCGATTATGCTACTGGCTGGCTGGCGGCGCACTCGGTGGAGGAGAAAAATCAAGCCATAAAAACATTTTATAGGTTTTGCTCTCGTTGGACTAGAACAGCAGCAGAAGCCTTTATACTGCTGCAGTCGGCCGTGCCGTTGGACGACCTTCTAGTTTGCATGTCATATTTGGTTTGGTATAGGTTGTTTACACCAGAAATTCGCGGATTCTTTTCGTTGAGGTATCAGGGGAAGGGCACAATGTGCAATTTGTTTATTAACGTCGTCTATGAACGGGGACGATAGTCGATAGCTCTTGTAGCTAAGCTTTGTGAGAACAATCTTATATCTATTGTTAGTGTAAGTTACTTCGAAGGCATAGTAATGGGTCAGATTGGAGCATCCAGCGAATCCTTAGAGCAGTAACTCCATCTCACAAACCGCAAAAATAAGTTTCATGACTCATAAAATAGCTATAATAAACTTGTATAAATTAGGAAAAGGTTACAAGGATTGCTAAGGTAGCGCGCATGTCGCATTTTTTGCAGATTTGACGCATTTTTATTATCAGTTATGAAACTTTCCGCAGATTTCCTCAAAATACCTATAATTTAAAACATTCATCTCCGTTCAAGATTTGTTGGTAATTTTACATAATTTGTTGGGCAAAATTATTAGACACATGAGAAAATTTCTTAATATTGCTTAAGTAAGAACTGAGGTCATATGGTACGTAACAACTATTGTGTCTAATCCTTGAAAAACCGAGAAAAACTTGGGAATAAATTATACACATTCTCTATATAATGTATACATTCTCTCTCATATACTGTTCATTATAAAACACAAGCGGATGTACAGATCACACTATCACACTATCAAGATAACGCGCTATCTACATACAAACACTCGATCTTTCACGATAATACAAATCCGGCCGCAAGCTCGATAATCCATGTATACATTGCCCACAATCTTGTAAACATAAAACCGCTTCGGTGCTTAGACCAACATGATTCATAAACACGGTCGCAATCGCGAACATGCAAACGACTGTTCCAGGGTGACCATCATTCGTTCACGACAAGTTTCGGGGCATCGTAACTGAATGTTCTAGAGTGTTCTATCGTTTATATCAAATGTTGTCATTATCATGTATATATCTATTATCTTTTTAATTCACTATGCACTTGTATCTGCGACAGATACGCGTATTTGACACACTACATATGTGCATCATCATGTCATATTTCAGATAGTCGGCGGCCCCCAGCATATAATTTGGGGCAGCTCAGATATCAATTTGAGAGGCACTGGGTTGATAAAATAGTTAAGCAGCACAACTCTGTGTAGTAGGGAATCATCCAACATTCACACAACATCAGTAGGGAATCATTCAACATTTACACAATCTGGGTTTCATAGGTTTTTTTCCATAGTTTATGTGACACGGCTCAATGTGCTAGCATAACTCAGCCGTGGTCTTGATTTTTACTACGGGTAAAAATTAAAATTTACTTTCGACTGTCCATCGGGTCTTATTGACACAGCTTGGTGCTGCGTGTTGAGATCCTCTTCCTTGACGGTGAAACATTAGCTGCGTTGTCTGCCGCACCTTGGGGGGTTCTGTATTCATGTTTCTCACGGTCGGATATTCTTGTTTGTTTCTTGTACTTGTGGGTCGCTGCTGTAAATCCTTCCTCATTGACATAAGATTGTTTATTGGTGGTGTTGGTTTGAAGACATTTGGAATAATCGTTGTTACTTCACTGTTGGTAATGGCGGTTGGTTTAGAGCTACTGGGTCCGATCGTTGTAAAGCTGGTTTTTGTTACTGCCCGGTTCGCAGACGTTGGTTTAACAATCGGTTGTGGTTTGACATACGACGACTATATACCAGCTTTAATTGTAACAGATGGAATTTCTTTAGCAGTCTCTGCGCAAGGTTTTATGTGGTGCAGCGGCTGATCACAGTGTTGGCACGTAGTAATCTGCCCTGGGTACGTGACCAGTGTTCGTTGAGAATATGCAATACCTTAAGCTGATCTGCATGGAACGGTCAGGTAGGAGGGCATAGGTTTTGTCGGATACATTCTCACCTCACGAACGCCGTTGCGAATTCCTGGGAAGAAGTTCCTTCAAGTATCTTTCTTAACACTATGCACCACTCCGTATTTGAATGTACTATACTTGGGTAGTTTTATGTGAGATTCGCTAGAAAAAGCGGGTTGGTTGCACGCATACATTCATATAAGTATTGTATATGCGTATTATATTGATATCCTCAATTCTATAGATAAGAAGACAAAGAAGCCAGACGGGGGCCTTAATATCTAGAACATTTACGTATCCTACAGTCAATAAACTATTCAAGCTTCTTATGCACGAAAATATATTCTCAGTCGCATCGCTGCTTGCTTGAGGCGAATCCTGACTAACAACCCACCTGTGGTACTGAGTCGGGGCCTTCCGTTAAGTAAGTACCACGTCAACACTTCCATTATTATATCCCAAGTTACGGTAAAGATGGTCGTGGCCCGCAATTGTGGTTCTCAGGCGAAATTTTTGCTTGGACTTAATCAATTTTTATTCCCAAACAATACTTCTCCGTATTTTGACATGAGTTGAGTTGAGTGGTGCCAAGTCATGTAGCTTTATTTCAATACTGTCATTATCTATATAAGTTGGTATGTTGTATAAAATGTCATTACATTCGACGACGGGTTTCAAGTTGTTCTGCGAAGCCAATGATTCTGCTTGACTAATGTTTTTCGAACATAATCAGTACCGCACGACGTAGATGGTGGAATTGCACAGCATTAACTTCTGCTACGTTGAGCTTCATGTTCACCTTTAACGTTTGCTCCACTTCACGAGTCGATGGTCTTACCGGACATTTCGAGAAGTCAACAGCAACACAGTTTGCCCGCAAGGGGTATAAACTTGCTTTGCATTGGTACCCATTGTTTGTTCACGTTCCACACTCTACACACCAAAATTTCGGGATGAAAACTCAGCAATTTAATTTCAGCCATTTGACAGGTACTTATTGCTAAAAATTCAGCAATTGGTTTGTCAAAATGACAGCACGGTGGCCGAATTTTCAGTAATCTGTGCTGGATTGCAGAAGCGTCGTTGATTGTGCTGTGAATTTAACAATTAAATTGCAGAATTTTCAGCAAAAGAATCTGTCAAAGGGTTGAAATTAAATTGCTGAGTTTTCAACACTTTCATTTGCTGAGTTTTCATCCCAAAATTTTGGTGTGTAGGTAGAAGGAATCAATTTTTGCTTTTGCAAATAGACAAAGCGGCGCACAAGTAAATTTGATTACTTGCCTTGCTAGTTTCTGAACTGAGTAAGATGAGAAACTAGACTGGAAGGTTGCGTAGTTATTTTTTTAACGATTGAATCTTCAAGTGACTATGACGGAGTTGGATAAAACACTCATTTCTAGTAGCGGAATACAAAGAGGCTTTTCGCTTCGAGTTATGCGTGCTTTAAGAGGAACCCTTTGCTGGAGTGTCGAACTTGCTAAATGTTATGTAAAAGAGCAGACGGAGAGACAGGTCGGAGGCATTTAAGTCGGCTCCCAAAGCTTACAGAAATGCAGTATTTTTTCCATAAAGGAAAAAATTGCATTAACGAATTTGCGTATGAGGGTATTACATTTAACTTAGGAAAGTTGGATTTGAACATGCCGTGTTCCACTCGTCAGTAACTGACATAAACTTGCTGTCAGTTAGAAGATACACTCAAGTTTTTTTTTACGCGGTTTTTTTTTGCGCGGTTTTTTTTTGCGCGGTATTTTTTTACGCGGTTTTTTTTACGCGGATTTTAAAATTTACGCGGTTTTCATTTACGCGGATTTTGAAATTTACGCGGTTTTAATTTACGCAGTTTTTGAAATTTACGCGGTTTTCATTTACGCGGTTTTTGAAATTTACGCGGTTTTCATTTACGCGGTTTTCATTTACGCGGCTCGTATCCCCCGCGTAAAAAAAAACCTGAGTGTATATCCAAACTAACACTAAATTGACCCCAGTTAGACACTAAATCCAAGCACTTCATAGAACATGTATGAACATCTAAAGCAGCTGGCTGGTACCGAGTGATGTCTCGGTTAGCCAAGCACAGAAGCTCTGGGTATAGGGAGACGAACTTTGTCTTTTGGCAGGAAAGCCAAACGCCCGATGTTGTGCCCTCGAGAGCTAATTGCTTAATCCATTTGTTATTATTTTATGGAAAAAATGTTGCTTGGCCCTAGGCGCTTGTATCTCATGCCAAAAGACAAAGTTCGTTTCCCCGTTTCCTCGTCAGCGACCCAGAGCTTCGGTGCTTGGCTAACCGAGACATCCCTCGGTAACCGGCAACTGGCTTTAGACGCTCACACATGTTGTGTGAACTGCTTGGATTTAATGTCTAACGTGCGCCAATTTGGTGTTAGTTTGCATATATCGTCTAATTGGCAGCAAGTTCGTGTCAGTCACTGACGAGTGCAATACGAAACATTCAAATCCAACTTTTCTTATAGGAATGCCCTTCGATCCTCTGAGCGAAGTGGTTTTGAGAAGCCTTCGCCCAAATATCTCAAATCTCAATGAGGCTAGTAGATTGAAAAAGTTACTTTCGACATCGAAAGGCTTTCATGTCAGTTCAATTAGAAATACTAATGGTGAATACTTGTCTGACTAAGATGAAGTACTCCACTCAGTCTGTTTGACGCACATTTTCCTGACTGTGCGGAGTCATCACCGACGATTGCCCCTGAATTCTTTTCTGGTGGGCCTGAAACTTGCTCGTCGAAATGTGTTAGCCGAATCGATCAAATGGGAACTTGATAGTTTTACTACGTATAAGTCTCCGGGAAAAGAGGATATGAACACTTCAAGCATATTTTTAAGAAAGTTCTTACATGCAGTCCAGCAATAGGATAGATTCCATTAGAATGGTGGGTAATAATTGGCGTTAGATCGATCAGTCTGACATCCTTCCTTCTAAAATCAATGGAACGTTTAATCGACCGCTACATTTGGGATGTTAACTTGGTCATGAGGATGACACATGTATATCAGCGGGAGATCTCTACTACCGCTGTGCTACACAATGTTGTCTACTAAATTGAAAAAGCTTTTTCGCAAAGTAGTCTGGCTGGAAATGAGTCATCAGTCCGCAATCTATGAAGTATACCGTGATTATGCAACGCAACGCAACTATTCACCATTCCGTATTTTGACATGAGTTGTTTGATGGCGATGGGACTAGTACGTGGTGCCAAGTCATGTAGCTTAAAAGCAATCAAGTTTATACATTTTTGTTGACAGTGACGGTACTTTTAACAACGTGTCTTTCGAATTCATTTTGGAAGCAGTTCAAAGTTATAGAGTATTTATATATCCAGAAATGGATATACGCAATGCTTAGCAACCGACATCTGTGCTTATTGTGAAGACAAGTAGAGATTGGGAAACTTAGTGTTTGTGGATGTCCTCGTGATGGTGTGCTGTCGCCGCTTTTAGGAAACCTTGTCGCCGACGGTTTCTTAAGGAAACTTAATGAGCTTAGATATCCGACATATTATGTCGCCACTGGTTATTATGGTATGAAGATCACCGGTATTTGCATTAACACAGATTTTGATTTCATGAACGAAGCCTTATATGTAGTTGAGTAATGGTGTCTTCGTGTTGTCTTCAGTTAATCCAAATAAAACATCAATGGTTCCACGCAAAAAAGATTACCACCAACGCTCGTCCGTTGCAGTTCTTTGACTCTGAACATATTCAAGATTGAAATAAGTTATTGTACGTCGAACTCAAATCGGAGAACTCAGAATTTCAAATGATACCTATTTTTATGGGCACCCTGTCAATCCTAGTAATACTAGAACTGATTTAACGGAAGAATTGGATAGGGCGAGCGATGCGACTGACTTCTTTGGTTCAGAGCCACTTTTACCACTTTCAATTCATTGGATAAAGCACACGATTCGCTCTTGGGCTGTATACGAACATGCCAACCATTGGCGCAGTTTGTAAACTTGCTGTCGAATGTAAGCCTGTAAATGAATTTGTTGCATTTTTCCAAGCACAGTTGCAGTATTCTAGTAAAGGCACTGAGTGGGCATTATAAACTCAATTATCACATGGCTACTATTCAGCATGCTGAGTATTATTCGTGTGATCTTTGTGAATTCGATTACCGATTACTTTATATTACTTGATATGTAAATTCCCTGCAATAATGCAATTGTGTATCCGGATTTTTGGTTCTCCATGCATAGAAGAACGAAAAATTGGTCTCGTAAATTTTAAAATATGACGTACACCACAGTTTTCGAGGTATCTCCGGAGCTTCACTGTCACTTACACAATTTGCAATATTCTGCAAAGCAATTGAAAATAATGTTGTTCTAATGCATCGAAAAAAAAATAATTTTGGGCTATTTTTTTTCACCAAAAATACAACTAAAATTTAAAAAATCCTTGCTTGTTTACTATTAAAACCGCTTTAAACCAATTCCAAATCATACATTCTTACTGGTGTATGTTTAGCGCAGGAAAGAACGCACAAGGTACATGATGTGAACTTCTCAACTTTTGTCGCAGTCAAAAAAATACGTATCAATAATTGTTCTTAGGATGGAATGAAGATAAAATATAATCAAAAGATTCATTTTCTAATAAGAATCAGCATTTCCGTTACGTGAAGCTGCACGGATTCGATATTTAAAATATATGACATAGCTTCAGTATCTTTTAGGGTAAGTTCACATTATTGATCGATGTCCTCAGTATATTGTGGCACTACAGATATGTAGACACTTTTCTTCTAACAGCATGCGAAAGCTAAAAGAATTGCTAGTGCTGGTCGATTTAAAACTGAAAACAGACACACTGGCACACTAAGTCTTGTACCTCCAATACACCCCTTCTCTACCCAGCAGCTCAATCGCGTTCCGACCGTGTTTCTGCCTATTTTGCCATTATTACTGCTTTTATTATTATATTCCTTATTTTCAACAAATGAAAGTGTTTATAGTCACTACCATGCCATACTAGTGGAATGGAGCGAGTGGAATGTCGGCGAGAGGGTCGTACGAACGTCTCATTGCCGCCACCGCGGTCGCTTCGGCGGCACCCGTTCACCCGAACGTACGACTCCGCGCGCTCGCTAGGAACGGCGACCGTACGCCGTATACAGTTTAATGTGCTCACAAAACAACATACTCCTTTTTAGCATCCGCGTGTGTCGCGTGGTTTTTGTTTGGACCGCGCGCCATCATCTCTCTCTCTCTCCCTTACGCACACACACTCTCACAATCACCAGTCAGTCAGTCAGTCAATTGCAGGAACCGGGGGTCGCAAACCGACCGACCGACCGACCGTTTTGCTTCAATTTCAGAATGGAAATGTAACCGTTCCGATAATTAGATTCCACGGGGAGAACACGATTCAAGCTTGTCGCTTTATTCGGTCGAGTGGGCCAAATGCGATTTTCGTTGGCAGGATCTATGGGAACGAGTGAGGTGATCGTGGGTGTATGAATTGGGTTTGCTGGGAAAAACTGAACGTCGTGTGTTTCCTATGTACCTAACTGGAGCGAAGTTGGTTCAAATAGGGCGATTCGAGGTTTCTGACATGTAATTAGTTTCAAATGTGTATTTGTTATGGGCCATATAGGACTCACTTGGGATTACATACTTTCACCGAACGTTTGGAACGATGCATACGAAATGTATTTGGTAATTTTCCAAAGTACAAATTTGTTTATACTAAAACATTTCTTAACAACTTATAACTCAAACTAACATATGATAATTATCGCCACCTTCTTATGACTTGGCTATGCCGGAAGATGAAATCGTTACTACATTTCACCATTTTATAAACACAGTTATACTTTTATTATGGTAATAAGTTTGCTACATTTGGTTGTATCGTTCAAATATAAATTGCTAATATGTAAAAGAATCATAAACCGTCAAGAATTTATGGATTTCGGTCGGTTCGAACCTCTCGTTGTTATGCTGCTCTCGGGAGTATTCTTTTATTCCTCCTCCTGTATCAAACCGTAACGGTTAAAGGTGTTTGCTCCTTTCTTTGTCCTAGTTTTGCCAACAAACTGTTTCCAAATACATTTCATTATTTACATATGAGTCATTTCATGATGGGTTGCGAAATGGTACTGTTCAATCGTTTCTAGTGGAGCTGAATATTTGTGCAAAATTATCTCGAAAACGTCTTGTTTTATTGAAATATACTGCCAACATTTTTCCTTTGATATTATATCATATTAAAAAATGAATAATTTCGACATGTGCATTTTTAACCATCGTCATTTTTCATTAGACACAAACCATCAGTCAGTGCCTTAACGAGTAATGCAAATGCCGCAATTTAAACGTCTGGATTTTATTATTGGAAAGAGATTTTTTGTCCCTGTGAAGCGCGCATAAAAACATCTGCTTATGGATCCAACCCTTTTTGGCCCTTCATACAGCGATACATGGAAACTTTGTTTTTAAAAATTACTACAGTCACATGCATAGCCCTTGCACTAATGGTGGGTTCACTACATCACATCACACATTGTCATTTTTCGTAGGGAATAAAGTTCATTTTGTTAGATTCTATCTGTAAAAATTCGTCATGGAAAACAATAAACAAGAAATTATGATATTTTGAACATTGATTTTTTCATAAAGATTTATAGTGTTTATCATTATTGTTAACTTGTTTGATTGGTATGTTATGAGCAGAAAAGAGTTCAAAATCATTTTGAGTACATAACTACACTCGCTTTCTAGAACGTTGAAACTATTGTTGATGTTGATCACGTAACGAAATTAAAGTGCGTAACTCGATACCACAATAGTAATCAAAGTGAATTATCCCACTATATCGTATTTCATTGCACAAATATGGATTGATAACAGGTACATTGCCCCTGTCAGCGATCATCCACGTTTTCCATGAAACCCCTAGCCGTCAGATTTTGCCCCTTCGCTGAATAATAAATGGGACAACGAGCGAGAGGGTGAGATGGTTCAATTTTTTTCCTAGCTACCATTTCTGCCGCCTTTCCTATCTTTTGCCAGTGTTTTTTTTTCACTTTTTCACAGCGCTAACGACCCACAAAAGTTGGCTGGTTGGAGGGAAACAAGCAACAGTGAGTAACCAACTACGTGTTGGTGGCGGGCGGGTAGGCGGTGGTGATGTCGGTAGTGGTACCCGACGAAGAAGATTTTTCGCTATTGAATTAAATATGCGTCTTCGCCAAACGAACCGGGGACTGATGGTGCTTCTTTACTTCTATACACTGGCTGACATTGATGTTGCTGATGATGACGATGATGACGACGACGACGACGAGGAAACGTACTGGCTTTCGTTCTAGCTTCCGTCTGATAAAGGGAGAAAGAAATGACGGTTCTTATACCCGACAGTTGATTGCAAGGGTGGCGTATGTGTGGTAAATGTACTCATAACGATTGCATTCTGCGATGTTGTCTAGGTTATGACTGTCGGTTGGAAGTTTATGGTGGATCTACTTTTTCAGATCGCTACTCATAGTGATCAACTGTACAAACCGTATACGAAAGTTGAGCTTATTACGGCAGTATTAGTTAACTCACAAAAATTCTTAAAATTCTATATAAAAAATATGGAATAAAATATTCAAAGTTCATCAAATAATTTCAAAGTTACTCTGAATTCCTGAACTCATCAAGTCGCATAGTTTATATTAAGAACCGATTATTGGAGGGACAAGAAAAATGACCCCCATCGGCCCACCTATAAGTTAATACCAAGTCTCACGAAATCGTACAATTCTAGGACCAACGTGCTTGATGTGAATGTTTTTTTTCGACAATTTACATTGGAGAAAACCCAGTATCCTTGCATTTTCACCACTAGGTGTCACTGTATGCCTCAGATTATAACTGCAAGTGAGAATAGGGACTGTATCAAAAATAGGTTATCCACACATTTTCCTATGAAATCATATAAAAAATTGAGCTTTATTCAAACAAACGCGTGATTCTTTATTGTGCAATATTGAGCTTAAACATTGTGACGACTAAATGAAATTAATGTTATTCCTTTACGAGTTTACGTATGCTCGATCGAACAGTTTTTATAAACTTCCGGACAATTAAGGCATTTTTAAACGCTTCAGACCAATTTATTTAATTCTTGCATATTTCCAGTTGCTTTACCAGTCTTTTCAAAGACCCTCTTTACAAGCTCCCAGTCACGTGGAGTTGGTGGGTTGATGTTTTTTTCGAGAGTTGTTTTGTTTCAATAGAGGTTGATGGTGTTCTATGTTAATGGGTATGACGGTATTGCAAACATCATCAAGAATTTTTCGTGCATCAGTTTTAAATTATCTTTGACAGAAAATTGCTTTAAAATGGTTATTGTATTACGACTCGATAGTGGTAATGGTGCATCGAGGGCTTATGAGCCTTTTTTATGTTTTGTTTTTTTGAATTTTGCACTAGCCCAAACTAACGATCAACCATTAACCTTCTTTAGGTGTTGGGGTCAATATGACCCCAAATGAACTTTCAAAATGCGATAACTTTTTAAGTTTTGCACCTAGAAGTTTAGAATTTCTTGACTTTCATGGAGAGAAACGATTTTCAATAGAGCTCAAAATTTTCGCTCATTCCTGAAGGGCTGTACAAAAAAGTGTTAGCGGGTAATATTGACCCCGATTTAGAACTCAGTTTTAAAACACATTTTCAACAAAATCTATATGAATTAGTACTTAAATTGTTTGTTAGAGTGTAAATTTTCAGTTTCCGGTAAATATTACCGTTTTTCACCTGGTTGGTCAGTGGGAATCGGTGCCGAATGGGGTCATGTTTGGCATCCATAGATGTATGCAGAATAGGGTGTCCCATCATCATGATAAAAAAGTCATCGGGCTCACTTCTTAAATAAAAGGTTACGGTATAAGGACCACTTTCTTCTTTGGAGTGAATTTGTTAAAACGCTCCCTACTGGTGGAGAATTTTGAGTTTTTGAAAAATGGATCGATTTTGGGTAAAATTTCAAATTCATGCCTGTTGAAGTGCTCCTGAACTGTCTTAGATTTTTTCAGCATTTTTCTATTTTTCTGGAGTTCCAAATGGAGAAGTTTGGTTAGCTGGTTTTTACAAATTATGCATTATAAATGCGGCAGGTCCATTAAAACTTGGTAAAAAGTGTAGTTTGTTGGTGTTTTTCAGTAGTTTTTCTTCAAAACAGGGTATCTACAAAATTTTAAAACCATAGGAAACACTTCAAATAGTTGAGCCGAATATAGCAGCGTATTTTTGCTGAAGAAAGTGTATAGCTGAGGTATGAGTCCTTTAAGTTTTTTTAGATAATCTTTTGACATTTTATGCTATTCATCAAAAATAACACTGTTCTAGAAAATAAAACAATTTTAGTGTGCTTAGTCCGCATTTTGTTTTTCGGAAAATAATAAAAAATGGCGTTTTTCGCTTGTCTCTAGTACATCAGAATCGGTTTTTATGAGCATTTGACGATTTTTTTAAAATTATTTAGTATATTAATAACCACCTAGCGGGGTTGAAAATCACGAAAATTAGACAAATATGTCGAGTTAGTGGCAAGTTTTGGCGTATATTTGAATGCCGAATTGATTGGCGTATTCAGATTTTCTATATAAAGTCTCATTTCTATGTGAGGTAACCTAGAGTGAAGAAAAATTTAAGAGTGAGGTAACTGTTGAAAACCCTATCTTTACGGTTTAGATCACACAATTCCGAAATAGTCAATTTTGAAGGCTTTGTATTTTTTTAAAGGTTTTACAGCAGAATACAGCGCATCTTCTAATGCAATAATTTTGATGAATAAGTCTCCAAGAACTAATTAGGAAGATTTAACTCTTCAAAAAATAATTAGATACTTGGCATTATTAGCAAAGTTATCATTTTTTTATAATTGACGGTACAAAAAATCATCAAATTCTTATTAAACCCGATCCTGGCGTACTAAAGACAAACAGAAAACGCAATTTTTCATCATTTTCCTTCCATTTTCTGAAAAATAATATGTGGTCTAAGCACATTTGAATTGTTTTATTTCTTGGTACATTATTATTTTTGATGAATTGTTAAAAAAATTCGAAGGTTATATAACAAAACCTTAAATAACTCATACCCCTTTTGCCGTAGATATGCACTTTCTTCAACAAAATTACGCCCCTTTATTCGGCTCAACTATTCGAAGTGTTTCCTATATTTTTAAATATTTGTAGATACCCTGTTTTGAAGAAAAACTACTGAAAAATATCAAAAATTACACTTGTAATTAAGTTTTAATGGACCTGCCGCTCTTATAATCCATAATTTGTAAAAAACCAGCTAACCAAACTTCTCCATTTGGATCTCCAGAAAAATAAAAAAATGCTAAAAAAAATCTATGACAGTTCAGGAGCACTTCAACAGGCATAAATTTGAAATTTTACCCAAAATCGGTCCATTTTTCAAAAAATCAAAAATTGGGTTTTATCAAATTTAGTCCGAAGAAGAAAGTGGTTCTGCTACCCTAATCTTTCATTTAAGAAGTGAGCCCAATGACTTTTATAACATGATGTCATTTTGGGACACCCTAATGCAGAACCGTCCTCATAAATCACAGGTTTATTGACAGAATACTAATAATAAACACATACGAAACAAAAATGAGAATTTATATATTAAATTTGTACATGATACGACCGATCTTGGATGTCCCGGATTCCGATTCCGATGAAGATTCCGGGGGTACAATAATATACCGCCGGAATCGACCAAACATGACCCCATTCGGCACCGATTCACACTGGCCAATCAGGTGAAAAACGGTAATATTTACCAGAAACTGAAAATTTACACTCTAACAAACAATTTAGTAATAATTGTTGTTTTTAGTACTAGTGTACAAATGTTATGTACTAGTCGTATGTCTATCTGTGTTCGTCTGAGTATGTGTGATAGATGGGTCAGAAAATGGATGTAGAACTGGCGTATATGATAGAATAGTGGGTAATTTATTGTCTCGCGCACAATTTTTTTCCTTGCTAGGATTCGTTGGTCACTTTCCCAGTGTTCAATTCGAGCATTCGACTAGATTCATTCAGGAATATCATATTAAACAAATTAAGTTACGATCAATTTACCAACGCACATAAATCATCCATTCCCAGTCAGCATAGCACGCACAATCCTACTAGGATATAGTGGTCGATTATGGTAAATAAATATCGTTTGCTGGCATTTTGACGAGTTCAAGTAGTTTTATTACATGTTACATTTTTCTTTTCTACTACTCATGTATCGCAAACATGAGAACACCCCAGAACTGACCGTTTTAGTACTTATAAACTCATAGCCGCGGTTTCAACCGCTGACCTACAAACATATGTGTTCACGCCAATTGGTCACGTCCGAAAATCCCTACCATTGGCCCTAGTAACATTGGTCGATGCCTTCAGTTGGACCAATAAAAAATTACGCTCATATTCACTAAACAACTCATTCCATGGCGACATGACCGAGAACTCTAGTGATATGGGGAATCTCGCTCTCTTTCAGAATTCAGCACGTTAATATACAAATGCCTACAACATCTTCACGACCATTCACGAACATGAAATACCGCGGTCTCGGAAAACATCCCGGCAATTAAGTTAATGTTTTAGCACTAATAAACTTAAAAACGTAGTCTCAAGCGGAAACCTACGAACGTCCCGGTTCGCGCGATAATGAATCGGACACTTCCGGAAATCTCTACCTTCGGTCCTAGCAGCCTAGGTCCATGCCTTCAGTTAGACCAATCAAAAATGACGCTCATGTACATATAGGGGAATTGTGGGAAAAACCGACACTGTGGGTAAAACCGACACCCCACAACTTTTCCTAGAAATCAAATTTTTATTCATTTCATAATGATACAATATTATTAGTACGTTTATTTCGAGCATTTGAAGAAAAATTGGATTTACGTTAGTGCGCCGAATGTCATAAAAATTAACAAAACATTCGACAGCAGCGTTCATACTCGTCTGGATGTAAAATTTCGTTGGTAGATTTTAAGGTTTTAACCGAACGAAAGCTTTTCAAATCACCCCATTTTTCAGTACCTATTATTATCGGCCTGTCCTATGATCAACTAGGTGCATTGAAGACGAGTTTGAAAAATTCAATATTTTTAATTGCTTTCATAAAAAAATGTGCGCTGTTGGGGTAAAACCGACACCCTATGGTTAGGGTAAAACCGACACCCTGTTAAGATGGTTGTGTATAGTTGCAATTCATTTCAAAATACTGGGGATCTTTGTGACACTTCAATTAGCCTATTAGAACACTATAGTATTAGCAGAAATACACAGAAATACTTTTATTGTGTTTATTTCTTGTAAGTCTCTTTAAAAATCAAAAATTGGAATTTTTGCTTATCTGATTCTAACGAAGCTTTTGCTATTTCTGCAAAAAGGTCATCAAACCGAATTTCTAGTGTTCTCTTGGTTTGTCATAGACGAATTTTATCACAATGAGACAATGATATTATGTATACTCCAATAGATCGTTGATGATCAGAGTCCGAAAAATCAAATCTGAAAAAGATAGTTTTACTAAGAAGTGTGTGTGTGTCACTTATAAGTGAATGAATCCAATTAGCAGAACGTAGAACGCTTGAAAATCTTCTCTTATGAAATAAAATGACACTGGAGGTTGCAATGATGTGCGCAAGGATTATTTGGAAATACTCATATCAATAAATAATCTTATAGCATAAAATACTCTTATTTATAGTACTACGATTTCGAACTTTCTTCCCCTCACTACATGATGAAGCAATAAAATACATACTCACACTTTATTAATCACGCATATATCTCATTTTTAATAAAGATAAAGATTTTAATAAAGTGAAGAGAAAATAAATTAAAGGGGGTGTCGATCTTACCCCTATGGGGTGTCGGTTTTACCCGCAGTGCTTACAAAAAGTCACTTTGTTTTCCAAGTTTTACAACCAATATTTTTTAATGAAATTAATTTTTTGAAGCGCTGAAAAAATTAAGTCTTGTTAAGAATTTTCTGAAGAAGAATTCTGCATAAAAACTATAATTTTATTGGTTTTGTGGCAACTTAGAAAAAGTGTTAAGCTTAAGGTGTCGGTTTTAACCATAATTCCCCTACTAGACAACACGTGCCATGGCGACATGACCGGGATCTCTAGTGATATAAGGAAACTTACTCTCTTCTAGCATCTGAACCGTACACTGACAAACTGAGTATCAGATTCAAGGTCCGCGCGCGATCATTCAAGAATACACGTGTATATACCAATGGTCATACGGTTATAAAATCGAATTTATGCACGCAAAGTTCCATACACGTTAGCACACGCGACAAACACGTTAGCATACAAACGCTCGAGTCCTTCGCGACCATCCACGCGAACCTGCGCCTAATGGCCAGCTTACTTACATAAAATCGAAAGCCATGTATTGCAAAAGACACACCTTGTTAGGAATTTTGTCTTAGAATTTTTACACAATTAGCTATGCAAAACGGATATTTACCGTTAACTCATTACAAATGTATATAATAAATGAAGAAATATAACTGAAAATACAAATCACACTTTGAAATTCTGAAAAACCGGCTAGGGCCACAATATATACCTGACAGAAAAAATGACCCTGCCCATTTTATAGCCCATTTTTTAACGAATGAAACTAAAATTCATGAAATAGTTCTAAAAAAGTTTGATTCGATTATCCGGGTGAGATTTTTTTTAAATCCCCGAATAATCGAGTCTAACTAGTATTACAATCTTCTGAGGCAATCCCAACAATTTCGACATCCGGCAATCTGATTTTCCAGGAACAAGACGATCTCCTTCGATTTCTTATAGCAGGTTTAAAAAAAGTGAATGATCCCTGATTTCAGAACATCTCTTTTTATTTATATATTCTCCTCAGGCTCACACTTAGAACATTTTGCAGCATTTGGTAATTTTTTACTGAACTTTAAACAAATTAATTAGTTACAAAACGTTTATAATTGGATTTTTCTACTCATCGGTCAAAAACTACCTATTAGTTCGGTAATTTCCGGAAAAAAGTTACCGGATTTTTTCAATAATTCCAAAAACCAATAAATGAGTAGCGTCATGTCACCAGTCACCGTGCGTTTAGGCAGATTTGACGTGACTTCAAGTCCTGTTTTATTTCGAAATGATAACCGCTCTCATAGTCATCATAAAATATCTTCATCATCCGTCACAATTTAGAAAGGAAATAAAACTATTAGCAACAAAACGAGAATAAGGAGTTGAGGATATTTGTTTGGAACGTGTCATAGTCACCAGTCACCTTTATATGTCACCATTAACTGTGCATGAAGGGATCCATTTAACGTGTACTTAAAATTTTGATTCAACTTTACTTAGAATGTTTCAATAAAACGATGAAATGAGAGGATTTGTGGATTTGAAACCGTATGAAGTGAATGAAGCACGCACGGCGACTTGACGGTAGTTACGAAAACGTAGGATGAGCCGCTTATTTTGTTCCTTCTGTTGCTTATTTTCCAGTATCCACCCAATATCAAGACGCGGTTACTAGCACTGAATAACAGAAACAAACGGTTTCTACAAAACAATTTTCAATCCCTTTAAACCCTTAAGTATAAAAGTTGCCGGGTGTGCCTGTACGTCGCTCGTGAAATATCGTAAAATTCGCCGTGCCAGCGTTGTTTCTAGTGAAGTTGAACTCTCTAAATATCGTAGGGAGAGAGGGTAACGGTGGATCAGCACGAACTATGAAACAATCGCAATAAAATCATAATGCATGAACATAATCGTCTGATTCCCTCATATTTCATGGTTTCTAATTCTTTACACGTGTTACTTTATTTTGGAAGATTTCTGATAACTCTATCTCTTTTAATGGATATTTGTTTGTTTTATAACAGTCAGAGTAAATTTGCAATAAAAATCATTATTCCATTTTTATGAGATAAATGTTTATTCTACTGATATTTGTTGCAAATTTAATGCTGAACATTTGCCGCGAACTAAGTTTTTTGGTAACTTGTCATGGTTCTGTGTAATTTGATAATCTTCATAAATAGACCAATTGGGTAACTGTGAAACGATGATATATGGGGAACAGTGAAAATTTCTTTTTTTGTGATCTTTATTAAATTGTGAATCGTTTCCGATTTTCCACAATAAATACAACTCAATTAAATACAATTAAATGGAAAGTTTGTCAATTTGAGCAAGTTTTGTAGAAATTATCGCTTCTTTCAGGATTGCATCTTATATGCATATATGGTGGTGCGATATTACGCGTTGATATAGTGATACCTTGCGTAAACAAACGATTTGCGTCTCAAAATAACTTTAATAGGAAGCTTTAGGATCTTTATTCGTCAAAACAAAAGAATGAAATTTGCAAGTAGAATATTTCACTGTAGACGACGTCGTATTTCATAGTTCCTACCCATGGGGATCACTGGTACATTTTATCACCGACTGCTTATTACCCAAAAAAAGTTATTTCCCGTGAATTTTACCAGCTGGAAAAAATATATGTATTAGTTAGCAACAGAGTGAAACTATGTATCACTTTTGGCTACACAAATAACATGTATTATCATCAAAATGAAATTTTAGAAAAAATGTCTTTCATTGTTACCCCCTCTCCCCTATTAATTGCACTACAATTCGATTATGAAACGGCTGACCGTAGTTTTGTTGAAAGTAGGAGTAGTGTGGTTACCTAAGGGTTAAGCACAATCATACTTGCAGCTTCAGCTTATTATTGAACGTTATCAGTATTTGATTTCGTCTATTATGGAACTGTATGAAGATGTCTTCCGCAAGCTCCAGTTTAATTTTCACCTTCCGCGAACAGAAGGACGAATACGGCAATATTGAAAATCAACAGCTACTGTAATGAACTGAAGATTTTCTCCCGTTTTGCTGTGAAGCTTTACTTACTCATCTCGAACAACGCATGAGAAATAGGCAAAATAAAAGCAGTTTTATCGCTCACGTCAGACCGTGGCGACTGTTATTTGTCTATTGCATTATTTTCTTATAGAACTAGTAAGAGTAGAGGTAGAATGTACACTGCAGTGTCCGTTGTTGTTTGCTCCTATTACCAGTTCGCATTTAGAAACGCAGTTTGTATTTGTATTTATTATAGTTGGACTGATCTTTTTAGAGCGTACTCAACCTCTGCAATGACGAATTGGTGGGAGAATTGTTTTGTCAAGTCCAGCAATTTTATCAAAAATCGTTGCTCACTGAAAAAATTAAGCGAAAAATTTCTTTAATTTGTTAGCCGACTAGTACAGGTTTTCTCGTGATTATTCCTTTTTTAATCATTTTGCCGAACTATGACCCTATGTACAGTTGTGAAAAACTCGATGGAATTCTAGGTGATTGTGTTTTGACAGCACAATTAATATTAAAAATCTTGTAAAGTGGATAATACATTCTAAGAATATATTATTATCACCTAAATGAGAATATTTATTCAATAGGTGGCCAGACATGCAAACCGGCAGAAGATCGGGTTTGGAATGAGAGAAAGAGAGAGAAAGAAAGAAAGCGAGAGGAAGAAAGAAAGAGTGAAAAAAAGAAAAGAGAGAAAGAGTTTGAGAAAGAGAGAGAGAGTGAGAGAGAGAAAGAGAGAGAGAGAGTAAGAGAGAGAGAAAGAGAGAGAGAGTGAGAGAGAGAAAGAGAGAGAGTGAGAGAGAGAGAGTGAGAGAGAAAGAGAGAGAGAGAGTGAAAGAGAGAGAAAGAGTGAGAGAGAGAGAGAAAGAGTGCGAGAGAGGGAGAATTTGTGAGAAAAAGAGAGGGAGAGTATGTTGAACCGGTTCTTAGTTAATGGAAGACCCTGACTCAACATTTCCATAGGCACCTCGATATCGGATCTAAGAGTATGAATTGATTCAGGGTTCGTCACCAGCAGGTAATACGATTCAAAGAAAAAAAAATTCTTTAGTATTTAAGGGGTCATTGTAGCATTTTTTCTCGAAACAGCGTTTTTCAAATTGACGAACTCGATAACTCAAAAACTAATTAACGAGTTGACTTGATTTTTTATGAGAATGCACGATATGTGTAGCCTGTCTCTGAACCACAGAAAACTGAAGAAACAATTTTTTCTCCCTATTATTTTGAAGGAAAGTGAGCGAATTTTACAGTGAAATATGAGATTTTTCAAGTTTTCGCCATTTTCCGGAACTCGAACTTTTTTCTATTTTTTTGGTTCATCGAGGAAGTACAAGTCTAAACTTAACCAATCCTATTGAATTTCCTGTGTCAGACAATTTTATCAAGAGTTATCGTGGCCGCTCCTCGACGTGGAAATGGTTGGACGTCTACTCTTGGAACGTTCGTATGTGTGGCTCTGCGTAACAGAAAATTTTTTTTTTCGCGCGCACTGAATGTATAAATAGACCTTAACATGACACAAAAGATCCATTGCCATTCTTGCCTTGGAAATCGCAAAACAAAATTACTATCGTTTTCAACACTTTACACCTTAAGGCGAATGAAATACTTTGTTTAGAGTTTGAGATATTTAAAGTGCATGATTATTAAGAGGGCAAAAGTGGTTTTATTGATATAGAAAATACTCCCATTGCAAAAAACATATGTTTAGAAAATAATTACAAATGCAACTACATGACTACATCTTTTAAGCTCAAGTCATAAACTTTGAAAAATGTAAATTTAATGTGTTTGCTTGAGTATTGAAGGGACGCGTACATGTATACAGGCCGTACTCGATTATCCGGGGATTCGATCATCCGGGGATTCGATTATCCGTGATTCGACTATCCGGGATTCTAGAAAAAAATTAAAATTTCAACTAGAATATCTAATTATAGTGCTAATTCGATCATTGCAGCCAACAATTTTTTTTTCGAGGGGTCTAAGGTTAACTTCCTCACAAATTTTGGCCTACCTCAAAAATAGCTTATATAGGTTATTCCACACACAGTGGCCAAAAAAAAAACCAAAACTTGGAATCGACCTTCACGGATTGGAACCAGTTTTGAACAAAATTGTTTATCTAGAGCCAATATATAGTATCCTAAAGTATTGATTCATTATTAACCAACCCCTCGACCCATCAGAATATTCCTAATTTTAACAAGTTTAACAAGTTGTTCTTCGGATTATATCTCCGATACTGTTTGCACTAGAATCAATCAGAGGGATGATTTTTGAAGGATTTATTCAATGAATCTGGAAAAAAATGCTAGTTTTTACGTCAGTGTTGCCAAATATGCATCTTTTTAGTTTTAAACTAAAAGTACATATTTCTCGTAATGCACATATCGTAAAATGTCATTATGCTTATTTGGTCGGTTTCTGGAGCTCCACAGAGGAGTAATTGGGGTCGAATCCTGGCCAAAATTGTTTGCTGCTGCAATTGTTGTTATTATGCCTTAATAAGAACTAAAAATAGACAATTACTAGATTTGGAACAATTTGGCATCTACCCACCTACCAGTGCAGAGGCCAATTTTCTATATCCTTTCGAATACTAGTAATTTCTAGGTGATCTTTGTGAAAACATTTGTTTTTTCCAGTTGCATAAACATTTAATCAGTGGGAAAGGGAGAAGAAAAGAGACGCCTGTGCATATATTCATAGAGATACATTTTGGCATACATAATATTTGGCCCTACAGCATTTCGGTGCACCTGAAATTAGTAAAAATTTCAATATTTTCAAATCGCTTGGGATTGGTGGATCGGACAAGATCGGAAGAGTTGGAATATTTTTTGTATAGCTGAAATCTTGTTTTGTAATACCGTTTCAGCAAATTTGCCGGATCTGGCCGTATTATGTATCTTTTTTATCATTCAAATTTGGAATAAAATGTTTAAAAAAGGTATTTTTTAAAGTTGGTGCAATACAGAGCAAGTCTACTATTTTCAGTTAGTTTTAAGTTGAAGTTAAACAAACGGTTGTGTTTAACTTCGTTTGTAATAATATTGTCTTATTTAATACAGTCATCATTACTAGAAAGCGATTTTGCTGAATATATAATGAAAATGACTAAAATATCCCATGAAATATCACCATTGGGCATCCATGCAAAAATTCTTTAACAATTTTTTATATAATCCTAATTTTGCCACGTTATACAGTTGGTTCTTCGGTATGTAAAAAAATAACGAAACAAAAAAATCGAAAAAAAAATATTTTGGTTATTGGCCAAGAATTTTTTCTAGTTACTCCTCTGTGCGCCGTAAACAGTTGTGTTGAATTGTTCCCGGCCGGATTTTTTCGTGTAGAGTGCTTTAAAATCCCGTGATGTTACCCACGGTTGGGTTTACACTTCATGAAAACTGTCGTTTTTGAGTACTCCTTTCCCGCTACGGGATTTGAAATCCCGGGATCACGTGACACGTTTCCTGCCACTAGCCTTAGCTAGCCTTAATGCTCAAACAGAATGCTCTGTCACCGACGGAACGTCACAGCTCGGTTTGAAAAGTCATGAATTACTTTCTGTAGTAAGCACTACGATTTTGTCATAATAACTTTAAACTATTACTTAAATTGGACCGGATTGCATGATGACATCAGAAAAAATAATGACTGTTCAGTGAGCTGTTAGGTGGTGTTAGAATTTCAAAGCGAGTTAAGCGCAGCTTCTCCTACTGAGGTGGATCCAAAAAATGTCTAAGTTCATGTAAACAGCTCTCCGATCTGTCAAAAAAGTGAGGTCAAACATTTTCGTGCAATGTTCCATTTTGGTGTATAGGACACATTTACGCTCTTCAACGTTTATTACCCGCACCGTCTGTACACACTAATCGGTTTAACCCCGCTGCTCTTCTCTGCCAGTTGGTTGTACTACCAACCGTATCATCACCACTTGTGCGTGTGCCCTGAAGTAAAGGGAGAAATTGTGGAGTCAAGGGGACAGCAGGCGGCTAAGTGTGATAATACTTAGCCGAAGAGCAAAGCATGTATATCTACATCGCAACCGAAGACAAAGCATACGTATAGCTTTAGAATACACGCGAAAAAGTAATCTTTTCGCGCCTGTTTTTGCTTCCTTGGCGTTTATTGTTTTGGTGTCGCTCCGACTTTCGGTTGATGATTAAAATGCTGCATTTGGAGATGGTTGGGATAAGAAAAAAAAACAGAAACTCATATCACACATTCGATGTCAACGAAAATCATCACGAGAATCGAACAGGAAGTAAACCGAGCGGTCCGACAAGACCATCCATTACGTGTTTAGCCGATTATGGTGATAAGCTAAAAGCAGAAAATATCCACGAATTGTGTTGATTTGCTTTCCGTACACGGTTTTGATTAATATCTGAAATTTGTCGAATATGAAATTAGCTTCGCCGTTTATCATCATCACTGAGGAATAGGATTTCTTGGGAGGGGGAGGGTTAATGGAGGTAGACCAACGGACATTCTATAGCATCCACGCCCTATCGTTGTTGTTTTAATGCCCATTTTCTCGCAGCTTCTTTATCCAGACTAAGAAGAAACTCACAAACGGTGGCTTATGGAGCCAAGGTTTACTACTTTTGATGGGTGTCTGTGTGTTTTCGCGCCGCAGCAATAACTTGGTGATGGTCTAACGCCGCCGCGCTTCTCGCACCATCCCCGCCACACACGAATAGAGGTTTGCTATAGGGATTTATTAGCGCGATGATCTTTTCGCAGCTTTTTCATTCTTTGTTCCAAGAAACGGTTTGATTCGTTAGCAATTCCGTGAGCTGTCGGTGGACTGCGAAGCGCTAACAACCGATTGACAGCGCGCGGTCCGCTTCAAAGCACCATTTACGAGAGTCCGGTTCGAAAGCGATACACGATACACGACGTGGCCCTTTGAGTAATGCTTCTTTCATCAATCAACGTGTTAGCGTTTTTGGAAAGCTTGTAATATGCTTATAGGTGGCAATTTTTCAAAATCATGGGCTTAGTAGTTCAATGTCGTCGTTTGCTGAACAGGACGTGGAATTGATGAGATAGTGTCTGCGAATCGATTCAACTGTTTATTTTTTACCGCGAACCGTATGGTTTTTTTTCAGTTGTTTGGGCGACAGATTCTAAATTCCTGAGCGGCTTTGGAGCCTGTTTTTCTCTTTTACAGCGAAAGCAATTTGTGTCCGCGAGAATTTCACGAGACTAGTATTGAAACCCTTTCGTCATTTCTGAGTTCTGCATTCTGTTTGTCTCGTCTGGCATATTCTATACGTAAAGACTGATTGATTACTTTCATCTGATACACACAAAAATTCACAAAGAATTCATCTCGTCAGTAACTAGCACCAACTGGGTGTCTAATTAGACGATGTATCTAAACTAGTACCCAAATTAGACACAAAAATTTCAAACACATCAAACGACACAGGTGAACGCCTAAGGTTACTGGTTTGTCCCTAGTGATGTCCCGGTAAGCAAATGGAGAAGCTCTGGTTTTCTGACGATAATATTGCACAATAAAGACTACTGAAATTTTGAACAATATCTTTCCTTACGTGTTTGATTTTTGGGATTACTATGCTATCAAGTAGTCTTCATGACATTTTCTAACTGGATTCCTATTTTAGACCAAAAATTGTACAATATTCAGAGTGGTCAACCTATAAACTGCCGCTATACGCATAACTGCCCCATGTGCTATTGTATTCTCCATATGCTTCGGACAGATATGCGTATAGCGGTAGTATATTAGTTAAATAGTTAAAAATAATCAAATATTGCCACTGTTTGTAGTGGTCAAAACATTTTCAACGTTACTTTATATTAAAAACTAACACAGTTACCCTTCCTGAGAGTATGGTATTGTTTATAGTCTGCAGAAAACGCGATACACGGACGACCATAATAACATAACGCCAACCAGCGTATTTTGTGAAGCGCGATCAGTAGATCGTAAACGCATCACCCATTGTAAACTGTTTCCCTTAAAAAGTAGAGCATCTTCCTTCTCCACTTTACAGATAAAACAGAATGGAAGAAAGGAAAACGGTTAGTCACCTTTTTTCGATGCACGCCACGCACACATCTGAACGATTTTGTACACTCGAATACGAACGTAGGTGCAATGGCAAAATGACGAGAAAGGGTTGAAGGACCTTCGAACTTTAGGACGTATACGTGTAGAGAAAAAAAAACTGTACAGACAAAACAGAGAATGAGCGTAAAAGAAGACAGGAAATTTGATGATCGTAAGAAGAGGTTTCCGAGGTTCTGATTAGTTGCAGCAGACAACGGAAGAAGGGATGAAGATTGCAGTTTAAAAATGTTAGTCTGGCTCAGTCCCCAAACGTGAATGAAGCACATATCAAATTACACTTAAGCAAGATAAGCAAACTATTAGCAAATGGAATCAGTGAGTCTGTGATTCGATACCTTATTTTGGGATGCTGTCATCACCCGATATGATGATGTTCGACCACCCGGGTGTATTTGTGGAGCATACTAACTGAACTATCACTTTTTTTATTCTTTCCTTCATTTGCAGTACACACCAGAGGAATATACTCATGAAAGCCCAGTGTCCGGAGGCCAAAGGTACACCTCGCCAAAGGCAGGTGGCGCCCTCTATCAACCCGATGCGTACTATGATGCCCCCGGCGGGTCCTGGTACCCGTCGTCGTCCAGTGGTGCATACGCACCTCATTCCGCCGGCTCCGCATATCATAATGTAGGTCATGGGGCGCATCTCGGCGGGCCACAACACAGTCACGACCAGTACGCGATGTCACCGGTCGGAGTTTCCCACATGGATGGACACCTAAACCAAGTGAGTATTCTGACGGAAGAAGTTACCTATAGCAGCTTCAAGCATATCATTAACCACGGTCACGTTCGTATTCTAGAATCAAACACAAGCACTTCCACCGATGAGTTCGTTCAGGGGAAATACTGCTCAGATACCATCAATCGGTCCCCAGGGACAAAACTCACCCGCAATCTACAACGCAATCGCTGGCCATCACAATCAACATGCACAGCATAGTCCAATTGTACAAAACGATACACTCGTCGGCAATGCACTGAAAACGGTCAGTTACTAATAGTCATATAAAATCTTTCCCAAACGGGGACCACTAACTATTTCTTTTCCGCCGTCCGGATGGCACACAGATGTATCCCACTGATCAGAGCATCAGCAGTTACGGCTCGAACCCAACGACACCAGTGAATTCACCTCCTCCGCTAACATCACAGCAGCAACAGGCGGCGGCAGCAGCCGCGGCCGCCGCTCAACAGCAATCCTCCGTTGGCAGTTTACACGGAACCGGCGTGCCAGGATCGTCTAGCAGTTCTTCGGTCACGGTGTCCTCCGCAGCAGCAGCGGCCGCGGCGGCAGCGGCAGCAGCTGCAGCAGCCGCGGCTGGTCCCTGGCAGCAAATCAACCCTGTGATTAACAATGGTCCTGGAACGGCAGTCGGCTCAGCGGTTGCCGCAGTGGCAGCGGCGGCGGCCCTAAACGGTCTACCGAACGGTTCCTATGCCCCGGAGCTGGTGCATCGAGGTCTACAGCACATGGTAATTGTTGTTCAACATACATTAGCTTAAATAGTGCGTGCACAGTGAATGCTTCCCTTTTCTGTGTCCGTCTTCTTTCGGGTACCGGTTTGCTATTTTGTCTGCCTCTCCATATAGCGTTTGTGAATTTGGCTATACATATTTGGCATAAGTTTCACTTTCGTTGACTCTGTCTTTTTGATGGCCTCGCTTAAAGGTGATATTGTATGTTGTACTGTTACACGTCATATCGAAACCATGAACAAGCTCGATTCACGTAATATCGTCCAGGGCAATCGATTCGTTTCCTGTTTTTGCATCTCGGTCCCTAGTGACATGAGGTTTGGCTGAATCTTGAATGCATCTCTTACTTTCGAACAAATAAATGTTGTGTCTAACTTCAAATGACCATGGAAAATTTTGCAAAAGATTTTCATTGTTTACGCAAATAATCGTGAGGAGAGAATTGAAACTCAACCTCCCCTCTCATACTCTACTTACCTAGCGGGTGTCGTTTTGTTTTGTGTACATTGATCGCCCTCGCACTTTTCCGTCGTTTGTTTGTTTTTGTTCTCCTATTACGTTTTGAATTTTGTTCACTCAACATGACTCTGGACATTATTTACGGAAACTTCGTATGAGTGTACTTCGTATAAGGTATCTGGCATGTTGGGATAGGTCGGCAACAATGGTGCCACTGTTGCAATTTTTTGAAACCATATCCGTGACTGTGTATCGTAGTAACTCACTAAAACCTGCTCGTTTAGTGTCGCACCAAAATTATTTCCCCTTTGCTTTTTGTTCTATTTTAATGTCAATATTTTTTCTATAATCTTTTTGTTGATGCATGTTTTTTATTTCTTTTTTGTGTTTCTTTTTTTTCGTATCTTCACCAACAACCATCCAACGTCTAGGCTAACTCACCCGAGATCCAACCGTTGGACGATGCAATTGTGTCGCTGCTTAGAGAACACTCTGAAAATGGAACGGTAAGTGAATTTGATTCTGCTGGACTGATAATAAGCCCATAATATCCAAAGTCCTATTCGTTTAGGATTGTTGGGCAGACAAACAAACCGACTATCTCGTTGCCAGCATATTCTGTGAAATATGAAAATGATCGCTTATTATTGTACCATACCTAACACTTTCCCCGATACCATTCCATTCTTCTTCCAGGGCACCCGCATGGAAGAGCGTCTCGATGATGCGATCAACATCCTGCGGAATCACTGCGAACCGCAGGTCGGTGTATCGCTCTCTTCGCTCGACGGCAACTCCCCGTACGGCAATGCATCCGGTGGTGCTGGAGGTTCATCGCTCATTGGCCCTTCCGGCAGCTCTCAGTTGCACCAGGACGCAACCAGTGATTTACCACCATCGGCAGCGGCAGCCGGCGGTCTAGTACCAGTGAAAACGGAGCGATTGCCGAACACTCCGATGGCGGTCAATACCAGTCAGTTAGCAAACAATGTTGTTTCGAGAATGTTGAAACTAACGAATGACCTTCATTTGCTTTCTGCAGAGAAACGCAAGGAGCCGCCAGATTCGGATTCGAAACCGAGTAGTTCAGTAACAGGCTCGTCTAAGGGCGCAAAGAGGCAGCGTAAATAGTAAGTTCATAGCTTTGCCGGTATATTGCCTAGTAGGTGGTTAGTTAGATCGCAATGATTGACTTTCAGTTTCATTCTGTTTGATTTGAAAACAGTAGATGTAATTCATTGGTTTTTCTTTGTTTTTTTTTCTTTCTTTTCATTTTATCTATTGTGTGTGTTCGGTATATTTCTGCTTGAATTATTCGTAAATACTTGAACATTACTAGTAAAACTTCGCGTAGTTGTTCTAGTGCTGATGACGATGACGATGATGATATCGATCCAGTCACTAAGGATCGTAAGGAGAAGGAGAGGCGGCAAGCTAACAACGCACGTGAACGGTAAGATAGTTTATTTAACATTACGTGATAAATATGTATGGTGCGTTTCCATTAATAGAATTCGTATAACTTATTGGTACCCACGAACAGACTATAAATCCGTAAAAGTTATTCCCCAAACAATTCAAAGGTTTGTCGTACTTGTCGAATTTTCCTTTGTGATTATCTGCAACAAATAGTTCTGGCAATGGGCGTAAGCTGTCTTGATGTCTTATCCACGAAGCATTAATTATGTGGATTGGGCGTTCGTGCCGAGTTCACGATAACTGCGACATCCTTAACGTGCTTTGGAACACTCGAGACGAACAAATGATAGTTAAACTGATTCGTATGGCGTTTTCGCGTGAAAGCTCGGGTATAAAACCAATCTGTTTAGATCATCACGCACTAAAGCTCTCCAGTTAACTCTGATGAAACTTGGCATCGGTTTTATCCCGTATTTGCCGAAAAATGTTCATATCGTCGGCGAAAGATAGGCGGGGTCCTTGTAATTCATTATTGACGTCTTTAAAGTTGAGGAGGAATAATACTGAGCCGAGATCGCTTCCTTGCGGGATGCCGGATTTATTGGAAACATGTGGGCTGCTTTCCAACAGGTGAGCTGAGTGATAGCTGATAGCTTGAGAGCTGAGAGTGAGTGATGCCTCAAAGACCCGCCGAAATGGTTCAAGAATCCCGCTGTTTCACTGCTTGACAAAAATCGAGGTAACGCCATCTGGGCCCGGGGAACTAGATGCTATCAGCTTGGAAATTTCTGCAAGAATGACGGCATTATCGATGCAAATTCAGTTGATGAGTTGTCATAGAGAAAAAATGATATTGACGGCGGTGACTTGTGGTGGAAAGAACTCGTCGAAAAAAACGCTTAAAAATTTGTCGAGCAGTGAATTTCCTTAGTGTCCTAAACTCCATTGAATGTCATACAAAAACCGGATTCTTTCTTAGTAATAGCCGCGAAAACACACCCCCAAGCGCAGAAACAGTGTCCGCCATCCAGTCCAGCATAAGCTAAACTCACTTTTGTCTCTTGGCTTACTAAGAAGTCATTAAGATTTGGATCACAGAGAATAAAATTGCGGTGGCACAACGTTCATAAGTTTATCCAAGGCAGAAAACTTCATTTTGTAGAGCAACATCAAACACGATATTCGAATACAACAGTGTTAGAGCCAAGACACCATATATTTGGATAATGATAAATTCGAGGCGCGTCTACACGATGTGACACCGCGCACTAGCTTACCGAGTTCATTGAGAAATCATGACAGAATACAGAGCAGTGGAATCCGCTACGAATGGGACTTCGTTAAACTTGCCCAGGTATTTCCAACCTCATTTGTGTGCTGAGTATGCGACTGACCCAACCTAGAAGCTGCCCGCTGGAGGTCTCTGAACGACTCAAAAATCAAAGTACATCTCGTTGGCAAAGGCAGTTCCACACATTTTCGGACCAGACGATTCTTCCGGCGACGGCAACGAGTACGGAATGTGGTGTATGCCGTGGATTGTCGACCGATTGCCGGTGGCATGAGACGAGCAACTCGCAAAAAAGGCAGTAATCGACGCATGAAATAATCAAGCCTTGAACTTTTTGGATTGAAAATTGGTAAATAAATTCATGTAACAATGAACTTCTTTGTCTTGTCGGCTGCAATTCCTTGAAACAATGAGCATTTCTTATTTCAATTTCTTCACGTAAGTGAAATTATATGAGCTGCCCTCGATTCGACTCCACTCTAGATTTTTCAAGGCTACCGTGTATATCCTTATTTCTAATTCATCACTAAACTTTTCCAGCTCATGGTGTCAGTTTTCGAACACAACTTGAAACTGATTGAAAATAATAACATTTCTTGAGTGTTTTTTCAAAAAGACATATCTGCAATGAGTTACTCTCTTTGTTTACTTTCTTTTCTGTTAATAATTCGGTCATTTTAACATTTATCCCTCAACTCTTTGCATAATATGCTAGTTAAAACCACCGTCTTTCGATCTGTACTTTAAAATAAGTGAAAAGTGTTATAGTGACGCCGTAAAAATCGAAAGAGAAAGTAAACAAAGAGAGTAACTCATTGCAGATATGACGTTTTGAAAAAACGCTCAAGATTTGCTTAATTATATTCTTAACTCTTCAGCAGCGTCGAGCTAATCGGTTCGTTTCCACCAGGTCATTCCGTCCCTGTGTATTAAAAAGAGATTGGGTACTCGAACCATCCAACAATCGAGTCATCTATTCAACGATGGCCCTTCGAAAAGTTACTTCGGATGTCTTACTCTGGATTTCAGGTTTGGGGACGGAAATCCTCCGTTTGTCGGCTCTACTAGCAAATGTAACGTCGCGCACACCACATGTCGATGAAATTGGCACTATGGAATGCGGCCGCGCTCATGGTTTTGTACACGATTTTCACGCATACTTCAACCAAATCATCTGATCTTGAAACAGAGTAGTAGAATAGGTCGTCTGAATACCACGTTCTAAAGACTAATATTTCTAGTCTTCCTCATTGAACGGAGGTCCGTTATCGGTCCTAATTGTTTTGGGGAATCATTTCTCGAAATTGTATCATTTTCGTATTCTCTAAAGAAAAGAATTTTAACTGTTTTCGCTATCAGGTATCGAAATCGATGAGCAGAATAGCAGAATAAGGCATATCGTGCCTTAAAATCTGATGTCCATCGCAATCGTATCCCAGACAACATTGGGACATAGATACACTGATCGCACTAATTCAGCACGAGTTAATCCAATCTTCTGCATCACCTGGCATCCCAGGCCACCAAGCACGCTGTCGTAATATCGTCTTCATTTTTTGATACAAATGGATGATCAACAGCTTTCTTCCGCATTCTCGCTGCCAAGATAACACATCCAGTTTTAATAATATGTTTATTCCTAATCGATCAATTTTGCTGCAGAGCTGGTGAAGATTAGCATCTTGGGATGCTTCTCCCTAAAGCTAATTTACAATTAATAATTTATGGACTTGTGCTAAGAGATAGCTGTAACATACAAAGAGCTATCGATAGTATGATTCGAAGCTTGTCCGATTTGGGCTTGGAGGTGTCTCCAACTATGAGTGTTACGGTTATCTCAAGAAAACAAATGGAAGAGCAACCGTCAATTCGTATCAATGGTTCAATCGTTACATGTGTGGACTCGATGAAACTATTCGGAATGCATGTAACTGCAAAATTGTCCTGGAGTCTTCATATTTCTGAGCTGAAGAGGCGTGCGATGCCATATGTAAACTTTCTGCGCAGGGTAGCCTGTCAGCATTGGGGTGTGCATCCTTCAGCATTACTAAATATCTACAAATCATGTGTGTTAATAATTAAGGGCAAGTTCTTCCACTACAACCTGATCAGTATTTATGCGCCAACTAACGAAAAGCCCGATGATATTAAGGACGCGTTCTATGAGAGCTTAGATAAAGCCTACGGAGATTGCCCCAGACAAGGTGTTAAAATAATAATTGGAGATGCTAACGCACTGGTTGGGAGGGAGCAGTTCTTTCACTCAATTATTGGTACGCAGAGCCTTCATTTTGCTACCAATGATAATCTCGTGCGGCTTGTAACTTTCGCTGCTGCTAGGGGGATGGCAATCAGTAGTTCCTATTTTGCACGTAAGCATATCCGAAAGCACACCTGGAGACACCTCCAAGTGCCAGTACTTGTTCCCAAATAGACCACATACTGGTAGATGGACGATCATTATCTCGTAGAAGCAAAGATTCGTGCACGATTATCCAGCGTCACGAATTCAAGAAACAACAGAACAATGCGATTCAATATCCAACGTCTTTCGACTGAAGGTGTAGCAGCTGAGTGTCGCCTGAAGTTGGATGAGCGGATAGATGAGACCAAAATGTAACTGGCAATGTCAACAGCATGTGGTAGGCTGTCCACGAAGCTGTGACTATAACGGCACGAGAAGTGATAGGTACGGCTCAACGGCGCCAACGAAGCGGATGGTTCGATGAAGAGTGCCAGAGAATGACGAACAAAAGCACGGACCGGATTGGTATGCGGAGATTTTATGCAACTCTCAACGGTGCGCGGCATAAATCAGCGCCAGTGCCCGTTATGTGCAATGACCGAGGGAAATTCGCTGACAGTCAAAACAACGGCGGCTGCCAGGTGGAAGGAGCATTTCGAGGTTTTGTTGAATGGGGGATGTGAAAGTGTATCTAGGAACAGAATAAGCATTGAAAATGATGGACAAGCTGTGGATCCACCAACACTAGACGAGGTTAAGAACGCCATACATGAGCTGGAAACCGGTAAAGCTGCTGGGAAAGAGGAGATTTCGGTTCAACTTTTCAAACACGGTACTGAGCAGCTTCACCAAATAATCCACCGCATTGTCTAAGAATATGGGCGGACGTAGAATTGCCTCTAGTTGCCACATCTACCAGAAAGAACACAGACTGGAGTGCGCGAATAACAGAGAGATATCTCTCCTGAACTCGGCGTACAAAATACTGTCGCGTTTAGCAGACTGAGACCGCTTGAGGAGTTCTTCATCGGCGAATCCGGCAATCAATGGCGGATCAGCTGTTCAGTCTGCGGATGCTCCTAGAAAAATTCCGGGGGTACAACTTGCAAACCCACCATCTGTTCATTGATTTTAAGGCGGCGTACGATTCAGTGAAAAGAAATAAGCTGTGGCATATTATGTCAGAACCTGGTTTTCCGGTAAAACTGATTAGACTGATACGTGCGACGTTGAATGGTTCAAAATCGAGTATTCGGACTGCAGATGAGATCTCAACCTCAGTTGGACTGAAGCAAGGCGATGCAGTTTTAAAATTTGCTGTTCAATATTGCTCTTGAAGGAGCTATCAGAAGAGCTGGCGTGCAAAGGAACGCAACTATCATCACAAGGTCGCATATGCTTCTTGGTTTTGCGGACGATATTTATGTAATTGGAATCGATCGTAGAGCAGTGGAAGAGGCCTTCGTGCCTTTTAAGAAGGAGACAGCGAGGATAGGCTTAGTCATCTACTCAGTCAAGGTAAAGTACATGGTCGCAGGTAAAGAGAAGCAGATCTAGTGGTGTTGGTTCCGGTTTGTTTGAAGTGGTCGAAACATTCGTTTATCATGGTACACTTGTGACTTGTTAAAAAGGCGTATTGCAGCTGCCAACAGAGTCTTTTACGGTCTACGTAACCAGCTTAGATCCCGCAACCTGCAAACATCAACAAAATTCGCCTTATACAAGACACTGATCCTCCCTGTCGTTCTTTATGGTCACGAAAAGTGGACCTTGAGAGAGGCACATAGTAGAGCATTCGGAGTCTTCAAGCGTAAAGTGCTGCGGACAATACTCGGCAGGATATGCGAAAATGGAGTACGACTGCGGACGCATGAATCATGAGTTGTACCAAGTATACAAACCTGCGGATATTGTTAAACAGATAAAATATGGCATACAGCAATGGGCTGGTCGTGTGGTACGAATGGCGGAAGAATGATATATGAAGTAGGGAGAGGACGCCAACTTCGTGGGAGGCCAGGAACACGTTGGCTATACGCAGTGGAAGAGGACCTGAGATCCCTGAACGTGCGGGAGAACTGGAAGGAAGCCGCCCAAGACCGACAAAGATGGAGCTCTACGATACGCCCGGCATTGGAGGGATGACGCTGCATCCAACATGGTATCCCTTCGAAAATAAGACTGAAGAGACTGAATGTTGATTTATCCATCAAGAATCAATTTTCTCAAGAGCACCATGTAGCTGGATCTGAAATTGTTAACAAAAGAAGAATATGGAAATGTCAAAATCTTTCCTACTGATGGATCCAAAGATAACAAGGATGTTGGCTATACCGTAGTGAATGACTTCGGTATTCAATTTATAAGGACAAAGCTTTCTTAAACAGTGTATGTGTACATGGTTGAACTACAACAGGTTAGTCGAAAAGTTGTCCAATAAATCGCATCGATCCCTACAGCGCAGTACGTTGTAAAGACGGACAGTTTAGGCAATATAACGAGTAACAGTAAAACAAGTTCGACGATTCCAGTAGCATGGTTCGATATATAACGCAGTTTTTTCAGCTTTGTGCTAAAGAACGATGGCAGGCAGCGTGAATGGCCAAGGAAAAAGAACGTTTCTGTCAGCATACTATCGACGATTTCGTTTAAATCATGGTAATCCTCTGCAAACTAATAAGCAACGATTCGAGACTTGCACATTTGTTTCGCAATGGGATAACCGACGATGACGTGTGTTTCTATGGGTCAGCAGCAGCGGTGTCGAATCTAATAATTAACAATGGACAACGAAAAAAATTATGATAAATTCTTCCTAGAAGGTACATTGTGCCAGACATACAACCAGTCTTAAAAGCGAACGATGCAGAATTATTCGTGACAGTTGCCGATTATTGATCTATAAACAAGATTCGGTTAGTCCCTATGATATGTTTCTACTTGGCGGGGATCGCTTTCAGATAATTAAAAAAACACGTAATCGCTATCATCGACAATCTAGCTGAAGGAGTTGGGAGGAAAACTTTTACAATATGCCTAATCTATTATTTTAAGAGGCCCTACCTGAAGTTAGTGGCGCAAGTTTTAAGTTAACTTCTTACTTTTCTATTCAGTACTGAATTTGTTGTTTCCATGAAATGGACTAATCGATTAGATGGAAACGCATCATACTGCCGGAACTAGTGCAGTCATTTTCAAATATTCGTACATGGTACTAATTGCTTACTTTCGCAGAATTCGCATCCGAGATATCAACGAAGCACTCAAGGAACTCGGTCGCATGTGCATGTCCCACCTCAAATCAGACAAACCACAGACCAAGCTCGGTATTCTGAACATGGCCGTCGAGGTGATTATGACGCTCGAGCAGCAAGTGCGAGGTAAGAACTTTATTACTGTTTGCATGTTCAATATGATGAATCCATTCGATAACTATGAAATCCTTTCAGAACGCAACCTTAACCCGAAAGCCGCCTGCCTGAAGCGGCGAGAGGAGGAAAAAGCGGAGGACGGTCCCAAACTGCCCCCTCACATACTGCACCAGACGCCGTATCCTTCACTACCCGTAAGTAACCTCAAGCAAGAGCGAGAATGAGAGCGGTCCTTTGAGCGGCAATCAAGATCAGAAATTGAAAATTTTCGCTTAATTTGGCAGTAGACAGAAAACCACTAGAGTGACCAGCAACTGTGTGAAACCAGCGTTACAGAAAGCAAAAAAGAATCGTATGTTAAAAGCATAATTTTTCTTCTCTAATTTCTTCCAATGTCTGTGTAATGCGTACCCTCCCACGTCAAAAACTGGCTATTGGTTCGGCTGTGCTGCTAACCAACCAACAACAATGTGCATGCAATCGACTATCTACTATTTCTATTATCACTACCACCTCTACTACTACTATTACAACTACTACTACTACTTCGACAAAACAAACCGAACACATCAACAATCACATGCACACATTCGAAAAAAATCTATTGTGTGATGGGGTGTGCGAAACAAATAGGGTCCACCGCCAAATCTTCCCCACAACCCTGGGCCACCACAATAGCATAATAACTTAAATAATTTAATTCGAAGATAACACAGTAAGCAACACACATGTACATATTCGACAGTAGGTGAATCGTTCGAGTGCTCGGACTGGTGGATGTGGCTGTAAGTGAGCGAACGTTTGTTGTGATGAGAGTGCGTGTGTTGAAAAAAAAATCATGAGGCAAGTCTATACGTTAGTGTGCGGCGTGTGTCAGAAGCAGCAAATAGAAGGTTTGTGACACTGATGAAAAAAAAATCTGTAAACTTTTAGTATTCTATGTACTGTAAAGCAAATTACGAAACGGTCAGATAAATGGGGACAAAATCAAAGCTAGACGGAAACGATAGGGCAACCCCCGAGAAAGGATAGGTTTTTTTAAAGTATTTATTTTTAAACGAATGAAATTCTGATACTTCCTAGCCCCCCACTATATAGCAAACAAAAATCAAGTAGAAACAATTTTACTGGTGGACAGGTGCTCATCGAGAGGGGCCTCCAAAGTGGAGCAATTGAACCATTGTTTTGAGAGTGTAATTTTCGAAGCTGGAGAAGAGCATCCTTACATTCAGAAGCGAAGCGCTTAATTATTTGCAAATTGTCTTCTTTTTAAATTTTTTGCTAAACGCAGGCAAATTTTTGATTTGGTCAGGAAAAGAGTTTGGTTTTGTATTTAAATTTCTACAGCAATCGTGTAATACTTTTTCTCTAAGGGCATCAGCCAAGGCTATGATTTGCGTTCTTTTTTAAATAATTGCGCGCAAATAATTCGAAAAGGATTCGTTTTTGCATATCAGTAAAAGTGGTAGACTCATCATTACTTTTAAAATAAATTAAACTTATTAAGGTGAAGTGACTCTACCGAAAATTTCGACTGGATCGATAATTCATTTTTCATTCGGAAAGTTTACATGGATCAAGTTTTCGAATAAAAATTAGACTTGTTCTCTCAAACATAAGGATCCTTCTATTAACTGCGAAAGTTTCACTCACAGTAGGTCTGCGTTATTTTGGACTGAATTCAAAACGAATATGTTCATTTGTTTCCATTTGGCTTAAAATCGACTGTGCAGCCCTGTCCCTAAAAAAAGTTGATACTAATTAACCGAAAATAACAGTATTGTACTTAGTCTCCTCATTTGAAACCGAATGTCCGATTAGCTCAATGAATCAAGTAATCAGTATAAGACGGCACTTCTTTTAAACAATCAAAACATCTAACAAAAACAGTGGCAAAGAAATAACGAGTATTGTAACAAAATTATTTTTATTTCCGTTTCCATATCATTCACTGGCGCTCTTTTGGTTCTGATTGTTTTAATGCTTAGCACTAACACAGACGCAACGAACAGATTTCATACAAACAAAATGTGAGTAGCTACTTACTGAGTTTACTTAATTGAAAACAAGTACAATAATTCATTACAAACACCAGCTTAATGTGTCGAGTAGAGGAGAATAAGTCAAAAACAGCATAAACGGAGACTGGTTTTCTGGTAGATTATGCTTCATTTACAGCAAGTGTTAATTTTTACTTATCCTCAATCTTGATCGATTGTGTTTACGTAATGGAATCTAAGTCAAAATCGTGCGAGACACTTCTCATTTTCAGTTTTTTCAAAAGCTCAATCATGGGATTTTTAGTATTGCAATCTTCTCTATTTCTTTTCTCGCTCTAATCAAGTGAGATTTTAGTAAACACACTTCATAGCTGTTGGATCCATGTGAGATGGTATCATAATATCTATTAAGATTCAACTGAGAAAGCCTGCAAAAGCAGCCGTCATGGAAAACGAAAAACGTAGTTTTTTCACACATCATTGGAAAAATCTTACGTGCTATTCTACTAATGCCCCGAATACATTGATTCATTTTCATAATGATTTCCTCAACAGTGTGAGAAAAACTGCTTCTTTCGTTTTCCAAGATGGCCGATTATTGAGGCGTTCTCAGTTGAACCTTAAACATAGCGTTAGACTTTGCAGAGCAGGTACCTAATTGGGAAGTGAAACGATAGAAAAATTGCTTCTTTTTGTATTCCCAGTAGAACTTCAGAGAATCGAGTGGAATAAAAATTGTTCGCTTATCGCGAGGCTCTTAAAATACTGAAAATTCTTAAATTTTCTCTAACTTATGCCGTTTTTCATTGAAAAACACCGGGGTAGTGGATTGCACTGGTATTGCACTTTCTGGCAGAAGTCGGAATGGAACATGTCTACTGCCCCGAAGTTTTTCAATGAAGAACTCCATTAGTAAATTTTGCACTTTGGGATCAACATAAGGAATAAATTACACCAGACTGTCAATGAGCCGAGAGATTAGTGTATAGTTTGTGCGGGTTTAAACTTCATTTGGTTGGTGAGTTTTTCTTCTCCCCGAGCAAATCAAATGGTAGTACTTATGATTCCTGTTCATGTTTAGACAATCGTGATGGAAAATTAGAAACATATTAGTTTTCATTTTCTTCCTCCTGATTCGTAAGCCGTTTTAGCGTTTTTTTACCATCAAGCGAAATGATTTCATGTGATATATTAAATTAAAAAGGCTCCGGTCCGATATTTACACAATTACACTTGTCAGAAGATTGAGAGTAAAACATACTTACAGTTGACAGAAAGCAGTAGGGCACGAATCGAGTAAACAAAAAACAGACCATTTCTCAGGGGGGAAGTATTGTCATCGGCTATTCTCTATACCTTCAAACAACCAGACAAAAAATGGTAGCTAGTACTAAAGCATCACAAATAGAACTAAAGATTTCAAACCTCTTTTCAATGGTAGGAGATGAGTCTGCCCCGCTGAAGTGGTTAGCTTTTTTTAACAGAAAATTTACTTAATATTTTTAGTTAGATGGCTAAGTAGATGACAGGAAGCAGAAGAGTTATATTATTTCAATACTGTAAACCGCAAGCAGCAGAAACATAGAAAAATTTTATCATTAGTTATTCTTAATTTTATTTTAGTTTTCTTTTTTTAAAATCTATTATTATTAATTGTATTTTTATATGGTAGTTTTATTATATTTTCAAGAGAAAATCGTACCGTAAAACGTACGTGAAATATGAAAACCAACAACGTGCTAAAGTTAACGACACGAAAAGGACGGAAAATCAATATGTTTATGTGTAAGCTGACAAATCACAGAAAGAAAGAGTTTAAGATAGTAAACTGTATTATTCATTGTATAAAATAAACTAGAAAAGAAGTAAAGCAAAAAATCACACAAAGCAAAACATTTCTTTTTTGTTCCAAATAATTTTTAAACGTTTATTTTTATTAACTTAATTTTAACGCAAAATCAGCTGAACTGTGCAGAAGGCAACGCAAAATTGCAAGCAAAAAGGTATTTTTTATGGGAAAACTATATATTTTATAACGTTTTATATTCGAACGTGCAGTTAGAGTAAATATTCCTTGAAAGGGTGAAGCTTTTACGTCCCCTTTTTGGTCTTACTTCCAACACCGACAAGAACAAGAAAGTGCACATAAATTCCTTTCACTCTGCTCTCTGCTCCACAGTAGAGCAAACCTAAACAGGCACAAATCATCCCGGTTGGCATTTATTTTCGCATTATTTTATATTAATTTTCCTACGTTTCGTTTGCCTTTAATCGTCATCAGCAAGAAATGAAAATACAAAACAAAACGGCCATCACGGAAGTGAACTACTAATCTATCTAATGTAAGCCAACAACCAGTGACAAATAATAATCAAAGTAACGCAGCAAAAAACATGCGCGATGGAAATTGTTCAATATCACACGTATAGGCAAATAAGCAAAAAACAGCAAATATTTCAATTGAAATCTCTTTTAAAAATAAATAGAAACAAAGCAAGGACGAAATTTAACTCTATATAAAACGAAAATATGAAGTCAAATCCAGCTGAAATATTTATCGTGAGAAATTGAAAAAAGTTTCTGTGTTAATACCAACTGCAAGTAAAGAAAAAAACAATGAAAATTAGTATAAAATGATGATTGGAAATGAAGGAGAAATTGTAAATGCCACAAAAAGAGTAAGAAAATCAGACAAAAGAAAAAAATCACAGTGTATATTATGTTATAAAAATAAATGTGCCATTTTTCCATAATAATTCGAAGGTTGAAACGTGACTGATCCGAACATTTCCCGAGATGAGAGACAACAGGTCATCTGTCAAACCGACGTATATTGTAGCCTCAACATCATATAGCGTAGGAAGGGTATAAAAGTAGCGATGGGATGGTCTACTTCCGATTATTATTCTTGAGTTCATTTGTACCGCGTACAGGATTATACGGTAAGGATCTGTCTTCATGTGGGCTGTTTAACCGTTATGTGTCCAACAAAAACACTTAACAGGCCAACGAGGGTACCCGGGTACCCATACATTGAAATGCTCATAACTATGGCTTCCTTCAACCGATTTGGATACTTTTAGATGTTTTGGATTCTCGAACTCTTTTTGATTCTGTAAAGTTGAGCCAGATGAACGGATTCGGGTCTTGGTAATCCGAATTTTCTGGTACTAGGGAATGATTGGTAAATTTAAATAATGTCCTAGCAATATGAGTATCAAAACTCTTCATATTTTCTCTATTGTTACGGGACCCCATGGCAATTTGAAAAATGGATTTGGAATCGGTCCCACAGGAACCTGATGCAATTCCAAGAATATTGATACCCATATTGCCAGTATTCCATTGAAATTCACAAATCCTGGTCTATTCGTCACGGAGTCTGTTAGATATGGATTCAACTCGAGCTAGGCCAAATTCCAATCTAGGGTAAAAAGGAATATTCCTCAAAATTTTCAGTTGTCAGTAAAGTTCTTTGAGGTGCAAATGGATTTGCCGTAAACGGATTTGAAAAAACAAAATAATTCTAAAAGTTGAAAGATTGGTCTAGAAACGATATTAACCCTTTCATGCCCAACTTTTTTCTAGTGCATGTAGGGTTTCAAAACTATTTTTCCTTGAAAACGGTGGGATCCAGAAACACAAAAAGCCGTTTTTCATAAAGATGGGTGCTTCCCTTGCAGTGCTAGAAGCAGTTCAATTTTTACCTTCTAATTTTCAGTGCAATTCTCCTAAAATATTTACAATAGTCCAATTGTGTGGAAAACGTAGCCAAAGATAGTCTAAATTGATAAGTTTTGTCAGTTTTCAAAAATATTGCAACATAACGAAGATATATGAAAAATTCATTTTCCGTCATCAACATAAACTGCCCCTGGCAGCACTGCTACATTGGAATCTAATCAGACTAACTGCAATAACTTCAGTTCTAGAGCTGATCTTTGCAACTTCTAATACTCAAATGAAAGGCAATAGTCACATTTATTAGCCTTACTTGCTTTTGTAAAGAAATCTTACCTCAAACAAAAGTTAAAGCTGTTTAAAAACATTGTTGTCCACAAACAACATGGGCATGAATGGGTTAAATGGAATTTAGATATTTTTGAAAAAATGCAATTTTTTGGAAGATTGAAAGTATAAAAATCGGGTTTTGGAAAATACCACTAAATGGGGTGAAATGAAAAAAATAATTCTGAACAGTAATACGTTGGTAACACGCAACGTGACTGTTACAGCAGTTACTGTGCGCAAATTATACTTGTGTGCCAATGTTTTGAAAAACTATAAAAAATAAACAATACAACCATTAACAATCAGCAAAAATGAGAACGATTTTTTTACTTTAAAAATTAAATTAATTGAATAAATGATTAAAAACGTTTTTATAATACTAATTGTTACTGACGTAGTAAAATAACCAGTATTTAAACTGGTATTGTCACGAGTCACATTTCCACTGACAGCACGAAACCTGACGAAACGCTAACGAAAACCGAGATATGTATTTAACCCTAGAACGTTGCACTGGGGTACAAATGTACCCCACGCCAACTTTGACGCCTGATTCCACGAAGGCTATAAGCACCTTTTCCTACTCTTACTAGCAACTCTAAATTGTCGGTAAATGCCGAATTCTCACCTTCACACGGCTTCAAAGAAGGTGTGGGGTACATTTGTACCCCAGTGCAACGTTCTAGGGTTAAATACATATCTCAGAAACGACCATCTAGCTTGGGGCATTGTTACGCGGTGAAGAACGAGAAATCTCACGCTTAAACAAATCCCTTAACACTAAAACAATGCATATGAAATATAAATTAGTATTACTACAATCATTTACCACTACCTTTCAAACGTTTATTTATAATTTTCAGTCAATTTTCTCGTCTACGCGGATCTAAATGATAAGAAAAAGTAGATCTACATCACACTCACACGCACTCCGTAAATACTGTCGCGACCATCACTCGATAGACGGAAGTGACTGAACCTTTCGTTGAATTCGAATCTTGTCCTTAAACACTGGCGCTTCCGCCTTTATAAGTTTCCCTTGCAGTATCACTTCGTTGCTGTTGCTTTTACTAGACCTATCCTTTGTCTCTTCCCGACTGAACAGTTCATCTCCGAAAGATGCTGACATTGTTTTCATTAGAACTGTTGAACGAAGAACTGGTTTACGAGGTAAACGCTGAACAATGGGTCTTCTTGGAGTCACCTGAAACAATGAATTGGTCGTTGGAAAGTTGAAACGTCCGATGTTACACGGAAACAGGGCGGACTCAGTGCCACTATTGTAGTCCAGCGGTGGCTTGCAACTGCTGGGGGTTTTGGCTTTTTCTTCGGCGTTTGCCAGGGCACGTCGTTTTTTCTCCTGTTTGATACTTTGAAGATTTTTGATAAAATTGCGTGTCGACTGGGAAATTATTTTACCGTCCAGCAGCACTGAAATATCATAAAGTCATGTAAAAATTTTACACTGTGTTAATGCAGAACAAGTCAAGCTTAACTAGACCTACATAATTTATGACCCGCGGCAGCAGTGACCTTCTCTCGATAGTAGATGTCTTTCTGGGCGAGACAGCCTTGAAGATCGAGGACGCGAAGTGAGTACAGAGCGCTGATCGCCGGAGTAATTTCGTCGGTAGATTTGAAACTATTGTCGGAGGCAAGTAGTACTTCCAGTTTCCAGAGTGGTTCCAAGGAGTTTAGGTGAGTTAGCCGCAATTTTTTTACGTTCAATACCTTCAGGTGGTTCTATCGAATAGATATTGTATTGGATTTTGCAATAATCACAAATGTACAGTTTAAACTCACCGCCAAAGCCTTCACGCATTCTTCGTCGAATTCGAACTGTGTGGTTCCATCCAACAGTTGCCGTTCAATGTGGATCTGCTCCAACTTTTTCAAATTTTCCAAATTTTCCAATCTGCTGATCTTATTGTAACCAAGGTACAACTGTTTGAGATTCCTCAGAGCGTCCAGATTTTCAATCTTCCGTATGTTATTCCACTGTAGATAGAGGTGTGTCAGATGCACAAATGCGTCCAGTTTTTCGATGCGACATATTTGATTGTTGTGCAAGTAGAGTACTAAAATTCGTTTGGACGGATAAATACTGGTCTAGAAAAGGTAACGAAATGTAGATATTGGGAGGAAAGTAGCTCGTGTAATTAAGTACACGAGGAAGTTAAATTCGATCAATAGCAAAGAGGCCAGAGAATCGCTCTTATAGATTATCTCATCAAAACTATTTGAAATGTTTTTCTGTACATAATGCATAGTATACGCCGTTGTAAGCAGAACTCTACTAGAGGCTTCTGAGTGTTGGTATGGTTTATAGATATGTAGATACTATGCCCTAATTTTATGATACTCCAAGATAAATTGCGGATACTATCAATTATATGTTTTAAACTAAATTGAAAAGCATCCTTGTAGTCGTTCAACCAATTTTCCACATTGCGTTGCTTATCGCTTTATAATGTTCGAGTTTCTACTGTATTACTATTGATGATACAACATATTTTTCATTTGAAAATAACACTGATGTTATCACAAATTTTTCTAATGTATGTTTGGACATAGATGCCTCGTTACTTTACACTTTATAATAAGTTTTTTGTTATCTGGACTGCCTATTCGGAAGTGGTGTAATTATCGCTTACCCAATTCGTTCCATGGACTCTGTTTACTTACGATTTGGGTGATATTCTTATCGTTCAGATAGATGTGAGTTAAGTTGCTGCTCGCTTTCTTGGCTGATTTTTTAAGTTTCATAATCACTTCACTGGAGTTAAAAAATTTCCAGTGGAAATTGTCAAAAAATCTGAACGATAAACCAGAAAGCGGTTAGCTGGGTAGATTTTCTCGTCTCGTTGGTCGATTTTTCCGAAAACAACAGTAAACAACGGTTTCAAACGCACCCCTAGAAACGGTTGCTACGTTACAGCTCTATATTGCTGTTGGTCTTTCGTCGTTCATGTGCTTTATTGGCTCCAGGCCTTTGAGCATAGGCTGGGCAGATATAAATAATAAAACTAGGGTTTGTTCAAATATTCAATTCTTACTTATGTTTATTCCGGTTTGTTATAGCATATGATACATCAGTAGAAAATAAAAGAGAAAGCGAATACAGGAACGAGTTTCTTCCTGTTTTCTCCGGAGTACTTTCAATTTTTTTGGTGATGGGGGAGGCAGACTGGGGAAAACCTATAAATAGTTTACTAAATATTACTTGACATACAAAACTCGAACGATTTTATGATAAACAAAAACTCAAATATGTTAAATTTGAATAAAAAATGTGCATTTTTGAAATATTACTTTATTTTTTTGGCTAAAATTATAAAAAAAAACCTTTAAATTCCAATAATTTTATTTTAATTTCAATAAAATAATTATTAAAAAAGGGAATGATTTCAATAAATAATTAGATGATCTCGGGACCATTATTTATTGAAGTTAATTCATAACACTAGTTTACAAATTTTGGGATGATTGCATGAAGTTAAGAAAAATGGTGTTTCCTAAGTCAATGTTGGGTCGCCGAACACGAAAATCAGATCCATTTTTTTTTTTTCAAAGATTTATTTTTTAGATTTTTTGAAAAACGTGTTTTTGCGCACTTTTTGTGGTTTCTGATCAATACCTCAAATCTTCCGAATAACACAATCAACTCACCAACCGAAAGGTGTTGATGTGCCCATTCCAAAAATGTATAACATGTTTGGATTAAATATCAAAAATTTTAAAAGCAATAAAAGGCAAAAATAGTTCTTTTGTACAACTACTTTTTGTTGATTTTTCATAAGAAAATAATTAAGCAAAAAATCTTTTAAAATCATATGTGACAGACCAATTTCTCATGTGATTTTAAGCCTACGATCACGAAAATCCGATAAAAACTGTTGATGTTAGTAAGGTTCAACTGAGAAGGCCTCAATAAGCCATGTCGGAAAAAATCAGTTTTTTCTCACTCCGCAGAAATTTTTTTCAAGAAAATGAATCAATGTAATCGAGGATTACTGATTGCGGTTTTCCGTTTTCCAATATGGTCGCTTTCCCAAGCATTGTCAGTAGAACTTTAAGCAACGATTGAAATTTGTTCTGTTTTTCACATATCTTAAATAAGATTACACTAGTTTACAAGAAAAATGAAGTTCCTAGAAAAAGTGTTTTCTAGATTAATTTTGGGTCGCACAATACGAAAATCATACTCAATTTCTCTTTCAAAGAAATTCGATTTTTTTTCAAAAATCTTTTTTTTTGGTTATTCTTTTACATAAGTTTTTAGCCAATGGTCACAAAAATCGGATGAAAAGGTAGATGGAATGAAGCACTGAGTGAAAATTGTAACTTTATATTTTTCGCACAATCATACTTTCGGCTGAAATGATCTTCTACACCTTATAGTTATCGTTTGTGTTGGGTACAGTTTTCTCGAGCTTGCATGCAGTAGTCACTTACCATGTGCCCGTCCCAAAAACCCTGACAGCGCATTTCATTAACTACTGGACCCTAACGGAATTTATCTTTCACAAAAAATACACACAGATTTCTCATAGTGTTGGAACAAGGGGCTCTCAAATGAGTGTATCATTACACGTTGCCACCCTGTATAGCGTTTTTTAACTGCAGCATTTGAATTGCTTCAGATTTTTTTCATTGTACAACTAAGTGCTCTGTTTAAAATGTGCCAATATTCGTTGGAAAAGTTTTGTTTTGCCTGTGTTGATGACATATTCAACAACCGTCTCAGAAATTGGTTGACCGAATATGCTCTTCCTACTTATAAACATTATTTCTGATTCTAAGCTAAATTCGTGATTGTATGAATAGCACTAAGGCATATTAATAGATAGTAGGAAAAATTCTTTTTAATTCCATTAAGTGGCAGGTATTTATTGAACTGTACAGATACACATTTCATCAATGTTTTGATATTACAAAGCCTTGACAGTACAATCCCTCAGAGGATTTTTTTCTTCTGCTTCAACAGGCTTCGCAGGCGATTCTTAGTTTACATAACATTACGTGGCTAGTGCTACGACCCCACAGAGACTCTTTCCCGATAGGAGCTCGAATATTTGACGACTGTCTTATGAAACCAGTGGTCAAAAATTCACTTTTTTTAGTCGGTCGCTTGCAACACTAAAAATTTTGCATATGATCGACACATATTATATCTTTTTGGAAAGGGCATCTCCGCACCTTCAAATCTGCATATTGATTGAAATAATTGGATGATTTTCACACGAAATATTGACAAAAACTAGAAAAAGTACTTAAAAACAAATTTTTTGAGAAAATCTCAAAATCTCCTCCTTGAACAAAAAAATGAATATTGTTTCTGTGATCAGCGAGTTAAAATTAGGCTAGAAAATACTTTTTCTCGAAGCTTAATTTTTCTTATAAACTAGAACGGTAAGCCTGACCGCCACTCATTCCAGTGGGTCTGGGTTCAATCCCAACCAAGGTCGTTGAGATTTTCCTGAGGTGAAAAAATCAATGGTCATGTCTTCCTTCGGAAGGGAAGTAAAGCCGTTGGTCCCCGGCCCAGTATCAGCCTGGCCAGCGCCGGTATTGATCAACGAACACTTTAGGATTACCAGAGGTTGCACATTGAAAGATGTTTCGCCACTCCCAAGCATAATTATCTACTGATTCCCTAATCTTATCGGAATCATGGCCGACGAATGGGGTTGAACCGACGACTTTGAAGCTCACGGGCCCTATTCTCACAGTTAAGTCAACTAGTGACTAGAAGGAAATTTCTTCTAGTCACTAGGTGACGTGACTGTGAGAATAGGGCCACATGTGGAGTAAATGAGTGATGGTCAAAAAGATGAAAGGGTGAGGGTCAAAGGAAAATGTAAAATCAGAAAAAATAACCTCTTATAATTAACTAGAATTCACTGTTATATTATTATATTTGAACTAAGCAAAAGTTGCAGTCGTTTTTGAAGTTTTCACAATGAATCACAATTTTAAAAAGAATGTAACTACGAACACGACGAATTTTGGCCTAGCAATCGCCCGAGGAGGTCACCCTATCTACTGCTGGCTTTAGTAGGGGGAACAATGTGACCGACTGAAGGCTGTTCTGGAGGCTGATTCACGAAAGCAAATTCTGAGTTCTTAGTGGACTTCATTTGGGTTTCTTCTTATGGGTGGACCGTATATGATTTTTTAATTTAATTCTTGGATTAATTCCATAACTTAACGGAGCCGTGTGATTTTTATATATTTACAGGATGTAAAAAATAAAAATAGAAAAACAATTATTGGTGACAGCCTGTCAGATCTCGTGCGCGGAGATCGGTTTGTGCAGCGGGAAAATCTTTTTTCCTTCCCCAAACTGGATGTTGAGGGGTTATTCATGTCTCTCTCGTTCTCTTACACGTCCGTGTCATCATCAGGGGTTTTTTTTTTGTTGAAGACGAACCACTGCGACCAGTATTTAGATCTATTGTGGTATCATCAGGGTTACTGCCTAAATGTACACTTCGTCTTTGGTACAGCAGTACCACAATCGCCCAGAAATACTGCACTATGACAAAAATCAACGAGAGAGTTTGAGAGTTTTTGTAATGGTTTAAGAGCTGAGCCGAGTTGTTTTGTGTTCTGTGTTAAATTTTGAAAAGTTTATGTCATGTAGTTAGGTATAGAGTATTTGAACAGCTATGTTAACGTTTCCTAAATAAATGTTTGTGAATCTCGCAAATGCATAATTCGAATTTCCGGTGTGGAATTTCATGCGCGAATTTTTTTCAGGTATGGAGTGTACTACCATCTGAAATTGAAAATATTGATAGGGGAAGGGGAAGGTATTTTCTCTGCTATGTCGTGGCAATCGTGTGCGCAGACGCAAGCCGCTGAATGATGGTTTATGGAATTGGCGGTCTTAACTAGGCTGTGCACTAGACTGTCCAGAAAAATAATGAATTTTTGAAAACTCAATCGGCCCACCTCTGACTCGATTCCGGATCCCACCAGGAGTAATTGGACCAAATTTGAAGCAAATCGGACAAGTCTAGCTACCGGACCAACGTGCCTGAAGTTTGTATGGGATTTTTCGACAATTGGAGAAACATGGAGAAAACCCATTAGCTCGCATTTTCGCCGCTAGGTGGCACTGTATGCATCGTATTATTACTATAAGTGAAAATAAGAAAGATAATTTAATTGTCTACAACTTTGTCGAAGACTGCTAGTGAATCCGGCGTTCTTAAAAGAAGTTATTAAACTTTTAACGAAGTGTTGTCTGAGTCAGTTTTGCATGGGGCCTAGCAGTGTATGGTTGTGTATCAGTACTCGATTTTCACGAACTATACATTTTTGTGAAATAATCGTTAGGTTTAGCTTAATAGTATGTTCAGAAGAATTGTAGTAAATAATAGGAGTCATGATTCGGTTAGAAAATTTTAGTTCCACATTGTACCGCATAGGCGCCAACACTTACTTTTCAACGGAGAGAGATAGAAATTAGGTGTCTTCCACAAAGTTGTAAAACAGGCATTTTGCAATAATTCTCTCGAACATTTCGATATACTATCTCTCTTCCATGAAAAGTTAGTGTTGGCGCTCTCTATGCGGTCACAGTTGGAACTAAAATTTTCCAACCAAAACATAAATCGTATTATGTGATATAATTCTTCTGAACATACTATTGAGCTAAACCTTACGGTTATTTCACAAAAATGTATAGTTCATGGGAATCGAGAGCTCGCACTGCTAGGCCCCATGGAAAACTGACTCAGACATCACTTCGTTAAAATTTTATTAACTTCTTTTAACAAAGCCGGAATGACTAGCAGCCTTCGACAAAGTTGTAGACAGTTAAATTATCTTTCTTATTTTTACTTACAGTGATAATACGATGCATACAGTGACACCTAGCGGGAAAAATGCTAGTAAATTCATGTAAATTCTCGAAAAATCTCATACAAGCTTCAGGCACGTTGGTCCGGTAGCTAGACTTGTCCGATTTGCTTCAAATTTAGTGCAAGTACTCCTAGTGGGACTAGGAATCGAATCAAAGGTGGGCCGATAGAGTATTCAAAAATTCATTATTTTTCTGGGCAGTCTAGTGAACACACTATACGAGTTCTAACTTACGATGTCCCGTAAGTGAAGAGGTTCTGTTTGCTGATGCGACATAGTGAAATCAAACCTTGTTTTCAGCTAAGCAGGTGAATGCAAGCAAAATGTTATATTACTCCCTAAAGGAGAAAATTGGTTTAAAATCGTCTTTATGCATGTAGGGCACAAAACCTTACTATAATTAGTGTTTGCGTTTTGATTTCGTCTCTTCAGAAATTTAAGTATAAATTTGTTTTACGAATCATAGCCTACTATCAATCGAGAACGTCTTTCATCATAATTTATAAGAATATGGCTACAGAATCAAATTCTCGCTTCCAGTAGTGGGGCTATCGGCATTTTAGGCCGCTTGGAGAATGGAAAAGAAGGAAAGGAGATTTTTTAGAATTTTCATAACTAATAACGTTACCCATTACCAACCAGTACACCCCTCGGTTTCGCGGTGAACTCACTCGTTCGTTTGAGCTACCATTGAACGCACTTCTTTCCCTCTGCCGTACTGTCAGCTTTGTGAATGACACTCAAACGATACGGTATCACACGTATACACACGCAGTACCGTTTTTCTCCCAGACGTTCCATGACTCAAAATGCATGAATGAAGCGATTTTTCCCGTTTGAAAGTGTTCGTGTACAGAGGCTTACTGTCACTTTGACCTACGAACACTGCAAAAAAGTTACAGTGTTGCTAACTCGCGTTTCGGAAGCGAGTTTTTCATTATTCGTACACTTTTCAAGTGCACAATTTTTATGCAATTTTTTTCTCAGTTAAATTTTGTGTTGAAATTTTGATAATGTAATAGTGGAATTTTTTTTTCTCGTGTTCACAAATGTCAACTTCGTTTTTTAATGGTCATTGTATATTTCACACTCATAGAAGAGTGCATACTTCTTAGAACCGCGAGTAAATAGGTATCATGCGTACGCCGATTCGTTCGAGTGTCTTCGGTGCACTGCGTTTTATTATTTCATAAATTAAGGGACAAGTTTCGAGTAAATTATGATTATAGGATTACTGGCAAAATATACTTTAGGGGAAACGAACCGCTACATGACAAGCAGAGTTTCAATTAGAAGATTAAATTGCCTTTTCTGTTTTGTCAATTATTAACAGCTCGATATTATTGTTCCCCAAAGTGTATTTTTTACGATTGCTACACTTATTACTTATTATTCGTTCGGAATTTCTACTTAATGCGTGTGGTAGATAACGCTCGGAAATTCACGAGAATGTGTAACTGTCAACATGCTGTATGGCACCTTTACAAATCGCAACGAATATCAGATTACTTTTAGTTGATAGTTTAGATGGAGACAAATAAAATAATATTGATATATTAATCAAATTCTGAACTAATGAAAGTTTAATGATAACTATTACAAACTAAAGCAAAATTATAGCCTCCGGCGTACAACGCAGTAAAGAGAATCTTGGCAACTCTTGCGATGTGTGAGAAATGTAGCTCGCTTCCACTTTTACACTGTCGCGCTAGCAGAATAAGTTATTGATTTGCCTGTGCTGGCCGGAGGAGCTGTCGTGCGGACATTGGAAAAACGGGAAAAGTCTTTTTTTCGACCAAATCTAGCTAAAATGATTTAGCACTAGCTGCAGTTAAAGGTGGCTATTGTGTGAAAACGGCATCACAGCCAGTAGGGTGTGTGTACGGGCGTGAGCAATACTTTCTCGATCAGTTACGTTCAGCAGGTATTTTTCGGTGTCACGGGCGGATACGAACCGAAGATAATTGCCCTTCCTCCGACGGTCGCGACCCTAGCCAATCGTTATCATCTAGTCACAGTCAAGAAATGGAGGAAAATCACGAGTGAATTAGGATTCTGTCAGAGTAATTTATTATGTGACGGATTCCTCTTGAATCATCAGTAGAGAGGAGAATCGGGCAGTAGTGGACTAGTGCTAGAATCGCCTCTCGCTTGTTCGTTCCGAGCCGATAAGAGATTGGATTTCAGTCTATTAGATTTTGCTGGCTATCAAAACGTGCAACTAGCGCTCCGCAATCTTTGGAGGAGGTAGCAAAGAAGCAGAAGAAAGAAAAATAGTGCAAGCAGCTATCTGTGCATTCGACACAACTCATTCGTGAGGGATTAGTGTCTAGGCGCTGCCACTACCCCGGAAAGGGGAGCTACATGTTCGATCGAAGTGATTGGAATGCTCAAGAATGTAAGCCAATTATCAGAAGTGAAAAAAAAGTATGAATCACTCAACAATGAGGGGTACATAATAGTCAACATTCTTTGGTGTTGATGTCTGTGCGTGAAAAAGTGAACGTCGATGGTGGTGAAGCGACTTTGCGTAGACTAGCTAATTATCGAATGGAATGTCCCAATTTTTAAGGGAAATAAATTCGCATTGGCTCTCACGTAACAGAGAATTGTACAGAGCAGGGGTTTAATAATCCATTATCAGTTAGGGTAGAAGAAAATAATGCCTGATATTTACGAATTGAATTCATCTAGCTTTTGAATAAGATTGTTAATCTAAACATTCACTTAGATTATGCTCCTTGACATTTGAGTTCCTATAAATTAAAGAGTATTCAACTCACGTGGTTGAGTGTTTAGCGGAAGCTTTTTCTAAATTAAATTATTCGAGCTGATAAGAAACCATATATTTCTACATACAGTGTCACGAGCTACATTATTAGCCGCGGTAATTGAACCCGAATCAACAATAGCGGCAGAATTTAATTGAAATAACTCTTGGTTGTTAAATGTTAGTTAAAAATCAAAATAATACTATGAAATCGCTGCATTATAATACTAAGGATGACATAAATTGGGTAATTTAAGAATTCATATGTATTCAGTTGGTCAATAATCTTCTATTCAACATTAATGAACAACTGTATCAGTTGTAACATTTCCACTATAAATTTTAAGAATAATATTCCTGCAAATGAAAGACTCTTCCTTGATTTTTCTTTTTATTTATCAGTGCATCATTATCATTGCATTAATTTCACAGTACCTGACAGTTCAGCTTTTGATTCCTATTCGAAACTTGTTATCGTTTGTCTTTTGTAGGTTTTACAGAACTATAAACTATTTATTGATTGAAAAGCACATATATATTATATGAGAAATGTATGGAAGAGTCACCATAAAATTTATGAAAATAACGGCTTTATTTCAACTATTCGTAGACCCTTGAGAACAAAACAATATTCTTCGTTCGTTTTTTGAACATTATATAAAAGGCTCTGAATGCTAGCAACGCTTCCACTCCAAGGCTTCCTTCGCGTGATTTGCTTTCAGTCGGCCCATCAAACCCCTTCCAAGTGCGTGCCAGCTTTCATTGTTTTCTGTTGATACATTCCAGTCGTTCAAATTCATATCAGATTGTTTTGCGGGAGAACGTCAAAACTATGTAACGGTATCGATTGTAAAATTTTAAACGGGGGTGTGAAGTTGTATTCGCATGCGTCAAAAAAGTGCAATTTTGTTCAGTTTGTGTGTCGCGGCTTACGGTTAAGATTTTTTTTGTTTAATATTTCGGGAAAACAATCATTGCATAAAAGCAAAGAAGCATTACCTCTGCGAAAAGTGAACGACTGGGGTTTCCGGTGGTATGTGAAAATCTACAATCGAAGTGATTATTTTTGTGGTTCCTCCCGCAGCAGCCGAAGAGGCACGGGCCGTAGCGCAGAAAATAATCTCATGAAAAAAAGAGCTGATAGCTTAGTTTTGCGTGGTGAGAAGAAAGTGTGAAAGAAAGCAAGCACTAGCAAGAAAAAAGTTGTTTTGGCTCCGCTACAACAGAAAGAAGAAAAAAAAACTTGCCGTGGTAGAGTGCATTTGGCAACGGAGGCCAAGTTTGAGAAACGAGAATCAGAACGTTACCGTCTAGTGAGCACTGCCGGAATCGCAGGAAAGGTTAGTGGAGTGGAGGAGGATTTCCATCGTTGCTGCGCGGAAAGATGGCCTCCGGTGACACGGCGGCGATCGACACGATTGACGTGGAATCGGCTCTGTCTACCAAAAACTCCGAGTTCACAACGAGCAGCAGCAACTACAACCGGGATCAGCTGCTAGAACCGGATGAATATGGTGAGTGTCTTCTTTGGGCTGGTGTTCGGCTTATGTTTCATGGAATTGATCCTATCCTACTGCTGTGTATATCCTTTCTTTTCGCTGATGCGGTGCGTGTTCCTGGAAGAACAGGAACAAAACGGAGGTCAATAATAATGTTTCGGTAATCTGAAACGACGGCTGGAAATGGAAGATAAATTCCCAATAAGTGGATGGAGCTTGGGATGGTGTTTTTGAATTTTTCGACCTGCTCTTGATGTGCGGCGATTTCGCAATTCAAGTGTCTTTTGATTTTGAATGTGTATGGCACATTTTGCACGAAAATAGTACACACTTGTGCGTGAATTATCTCCTGGCATTCTAAATTTCATTCAATTGATAATTTTTATATTGAAGTAAATCACCTAAATAGATTGTTCCAGAGAATTTGTGATATCTAGTCCTTTTCCAGTTCCCGATTAATAGTATAAGAACCAGTCAAGTAAAGGTATATTGCATTCAAAAAGTTGGCATTAGTGTCTTATGGAGGCATGCCAATTTTCCGGAAACCTACCATTTATGCCTTTTTACTATCCATGTTGTGGAAAACGAATTTTCTGTTTCATACATATAGAATAAACCATTTTCTGTGCTATAAAATAAACCGTTCCACTATTTTTCCTTGTTCGATTCTAATAAAGTGGGGAGATGCTAAAATAATGTTTTCGACCGAATACGTGCTATGATTTTATTTCATGCAATGAATCTCACTGCTACCAAATCGGTAGTCAGTTTTCAATTGAACAGTTGTAATTGCAAAGTAAATTCGAAATTAGGTCTGATTCGGCAGACTGCGTAGCTGAATTTTACTGTTTAGGAAATGTATAAGAACTGCCTTATGAGATCAACACCTAATCCTCTGTACGACCATGCCGGTGTAACAGAAGAGATGGTCAAATTCATTCGCTCTGATATGTACAGTGGTCGAAGCAAGATTCACAAATACTTTATCTGATTGAAAAGAGCTTTTCCATAAGGAAGTTTAAGCATTTTTTCAATAATCCATTATTAGTGGTTAGCAGGATCGTAGCACCAATCCTGCGAATGTCGTGTACACTAAGAATCAAGTTTAAATTCCGCAACGGAATCTAGTACCAACGCTTTGTGTGAGATTTTTCGGTACTCTATATGAAGCAAAGCTACTGGTATTTTTACCACTAGGCGGCACTTTCGGCATTAGAACAGCAGATGAAGAAAGAAAGATGAATTATACTGCCAACAAATTTAAGACTAAGTGCACCCAGAGATATTATACTTCTATCGAACTAGTGTTTGAGTTAGTTTTGCATTCTGCCTACCATCGCATGGTGATCATTCATAAGTCAACTTCCGTCAGCTTAACTATTTTCGAAAAAATAGCTGCTTTTAGCTGAATAGTATTTTTGGAAATAATTAAGTTATCATGATACACCATATTTTTGCCTACGAATTTAGTGAGGCTTGTAATGTAGTTTTACGAATACTAGTGTATTTGCATTAGCATATCTAGAAGCTGCACAATGCTTATTATAAGACTTTGTAGAAGACACCAGCTTTCTATCTAATTCCGTAGAAATGCTAGTTTTGGAGCTTTCATATCGGCGAAATTTGGAGCAGCAATTTTCTGATCCAAAGTTGACGAATCTTATGCACAAAAATTCATCCGAACACTTAATTTGACATTTAATTTCTGGACTTCAACCGTGAGCGGCTGGATCTGTGCAATACAATTATCTTTCACAATCTCAATTCTAGTGAGTTTTCTCCATAATCATCAAAATCCCAAAAATCCCGTACAAACTTTAAAGATGTCGGTCCGGTAGCTAGATCTATTTGGCTCCGTGAAGAAATAATATTAACTTCATCTAGTATTAACAATGTTCAATTCCAATCTGCTACAACGAAGGGCCAAACATTTGTTTCATAAAAACTTTATTTTTGTAAGGTTTTTTGATTTTTTTAAAAATATATGGATAGCTGTTTTCTGTACACTTCTTATAATTAGATAGGAAGTGTTACCTGGACGGTTTGATATGCAGTCGAAATGCGCATTGTTTAGTCGGAGTATAGTGATGACTTGTATTCAATCAATGGGTAATATTTGATTAGAAAGAACCCTCAAAATATTCATTAAAATTTTATTGAAAAAAACTTTTAAAAATATTGGTATACTCTCGACAATCGATGGTGCTGGGTCTGTGACTTTTGACTGATCTGGTCCATGCTACTTAGTCCGGATTGGTGCTACTTACAACTGAATTGATCAGTTCACTTGGGTGGGATAACATATGAATTGTACTAGTTGGGGACTCATTAGACCTTGAAAGTGGGGCTGGTTTGTATGGGGATTACAAAACTGGCACCTTAGAAATCGTTAATAAATCGTGTTTTAATGTTTCTTTCGACTATTCACATCGGTTCTTTACAATGTAGATTCGCTCTCTCAGATTGGTGTAATTCGATCGAATAGACTGTCCTTCTTGTTCATAGAGAGGGGGAATTGGAATTTAGTTTGGAAATGTACATTCCTCGCTTTCTTTATTTCATTATTTATTTTCATTTTGCATCGTTTGGTGGGGCAATGAAAGTGCAAGTCAGTCCAAGGCCGATGATAGGAATGGCTGAATGCTGCATGCAGACCACAAAGACGCCATAAGAGAGGGACATGGTGTGGTTTGGGGTTGGTCAAGCAATTGATGTTTGCTTGACGAATAATTGCGCTGCAGAATGTGATGAAATGGTGCATTGTACAGTACTACTGTTGGCTGTACAGGAATAAAAATGAGATTTCATATCAAAGATTTGTATTTTGTGGTTATGTGATGTCAATTTATATGTGCTGAAAAATTTACTTTAGCTCAGTATCAAGTTTGCAAGATCGTGAGTGTAGGTGTGCGAGGGTGATCGCGAAGGGCTCAAGCATTTGTATATTCACGTGTTTGTCGCGTGTGCACGTATGTGAATTCGCGTGTATAAATTCTATTTCGAAGAGCTTCAATAAATTTTATGAGCATTTTTTTAAACCTCATGTTGTTGATGGAGAAACGCGCATAACTTATGATAAGGTCGTAATCACACAAAATACATGTTTATGTTGAAACAAATCTGTAAATAACTCGAAAGTTACTAAATTTTGTTTTTTTTGTTATGACCATTTTGATTTGTAATTTGAATTTAAAATCATATTCCCGAAAAGTATATAAAAAAGAATAATTCAATAAATTAATTGTTTTTGTTTTGAAACAAAATTCCAAATATCTTAAAAATTGTCGTGTTTTGGAAGATTTTCATCAAATGCATTTTGTTTTGACATGACATTGAGAATAATATTTTCCCTCTCGCAGGTTGATGGGATTGACGGTATTGTAAACATCATCAAGCCACAATAGATTCAATAGTGTTATCTAAATATAAGGTCCTTCGCTCTATTTAGTTTCTATTTGCATCAAGTTCTACTACTTGAGGTTAATTAGTTCTCATGTTAATAATCCACCAATCATTATGACTACTCAGGATTTGATTTATATAAGAAGCCCGCTTCAAGATGTTGATTACAATACGCCTCGATAGTGGCGTATCGAGGAGGCCGGGAGGGCTGATGTGAGCCTTTTTTCTGTTCTATACCTTTCCTCTATTTACTCGCTCATAACCAACAATCAACCAGTAACAAATAGATAATTGAGAAAGGATGTGCTATGTGTGGTGGTTGGTTATTCAAGTATTATCTTTCTATTATCCATTATCTTTCATGTGATGATTATAACTTCCGCTGCATCTTGTGCTTTCTAATCTATTACGTCTCTCATATATTGTCTTTTATTTCTTTTTTTGAGTCCTATACTGCCATTCTAGACCCGCCTTCAGCTGGGTCAGCAGAGATGGTGATAGCGAACGGCCTAACACTCACACATTCTCAAACGCGGTCTCAAGCGGGAACCTACAAAACTGCCCTCGCGCACGCGATTACGAGTCGGTCATGTCCGGAAGTCTATCCTTGATACTAAAAGCCTAGGTCCATGCATTCAGCTGGACCAATTAAGAAAATACACTCATACCTATTAGACAACACGTGTCGTGACGACATGACCGGGAACCCTATCGATATAAGGGATACCACTCTGCCAGAATTCTAACCGCACACCGAAAATTTAATATCAGACTAACGGTTCGCGTGACCATTCAACAACACATGCAAATATGTTACAAAATCACGTCAGCGTACAAACGTTAGAGCCCCTCGCGATTTTTCAAGCAACCTACGCTCACGAACTCGCAAACATGATTACACCTCGGTGATAAGGTGAACGTCTCAGCACTCATAAATTTACCAACGCGATCTCAAGCGTCAACCTACAAACTCCCGCGCTCGTGTCATCATGAGTCGGGATCGTCCGGAAGTCTCTATCCCTCGGTACCAACAGTCTAGGTCCATATTATTCAATAAACAAAATTGAAAAATTAAGAAAAAATAACTCCCATATTCACTAGACAAACCGTTTCATGGCGACATGACCGGGAACTAGTTATATGGTGTAACTCACTCCCTGTTAGAATGTGATCCGTACACCGAAAACTAAATGAATGACGGTCCGCGAATATATGAATGGCGTAGGGTTTCAAAATCGAATTTATGCAAGCGAAGTCACATACACGCGACAAACACGTCGACATACGAACGCTTAAGCCCTTTGCGATCATCTACGCACACCTATGCCCGCGATCGCGCATACTTGATAGCACTCCGGTAATTATGTGCACATTTTAGCACATACGAAGTTATAAACGCGGTCTCAAACGCGAACCTGCAAACGCGCGAGATCATGAATCGGTGACATCCGGAAATCTTTCCTCTTCATTCTAGCAACTTATGTCCATACATCCAGTTGGACCAATCAAAAAATAAAGCTCATATCTACTAGACCACACCTTCTACTGCGACATGACTGGGAACTCTAGTGATATGAAGGAACCCACTTTCTTCTAGAATCTGACCGAATACGAAAAATAAAGTATCAGATTCGTGGTCCGCGCGCTATCATTCTAGAATACATGCGAATATGCGAAAGGCGCACGGTTATGAAATAGAATTAATACACGCGAAGTTACATACACGTTAGCACACATAACATACAAACGCACACGCTATCAAACACGTTAACGTACAAATGCTCGAGCCCTTCGCGATGATACACGCTATCGCGAGTCCCTACGCCCGCACATTCCTGAACCGTACAATGAATATCACATTCAGAATCACGGCCCGCTACAATTCGCCTAAAGCAGTGTTTTAGTGGGCGACTCTTCCGAGAACCTAGCTCTACAGCTTCAGTAGGACAACTCTCAAAAAAAAAATCAAATCAGCTAAAAGTCGAATGTAGCTGAAGAAATGTTTTAGGTTTCTTCTGGCTGTTGTACAATAGCTGTAAAGGATGAAGTCAATTCTACACTAAGTAGCAGTGCTCATATATTAATATGCTAACTCTTCCACGACAAGGTATAAATTTCAAAGCTTTGGTTTAAAACCCATTTTAAAAACCTGTTTTAATCCACCTAGTGGTGCAATTGTGCCTTTCTCATATATCCAAGCTACATGGAAAAAAATGTTCCCAAAATTGTGAAAAAAGTGCTATGAATCCTAGAACAATCATGTTTTTACGTTATGAAAATAGGGCCATGAGCAAAAATCATGTGTTTTATAATTATGTTCAATTTCCCTTCAGTAACGCCCGAATAACGCTTATTTTAGTGGAACAATTTGTTTTTGTTTTGTGTCACCAAGCCAAGCAATTTTTAATCCGATTTTCAGTACGCGAACTAGTTCACAAGTTTATGTCATAAAACCAAAGGTTGGCTCATGATGATTTTCATAGATATAGGAGCCTTAGCTCACAAAATCAAAATATTCTGAATATGTTCTCGTGAACTATTTCAAAATTTTATTCATGAATCGATTCAATACTCGTGAACTAATTCACGATATTTATTATATTAGGTATGATCCTGTAAAATAGTTCACAAAATCATCAAATATTATTCATGTATTCGTGACCTGGTTCATGATTCCTAATGTATGTCACGATCCAATATCCGTGCTCGTGAAATAGTTCATGAAATCATGAAATATAATTCTTGTATTCGTGAACTGGTTCGTGATACCTACTATAAGTCACAACTCACGATAATTTTTGTGAAATAATTCACGAAATCATAAAATATTATTCATGTATTAGTGAACTGGTTCATGATGCCTAGTACATGATTTGCAATCTATTTTGTGCGCTGGTGATATTTAGAAGATAGCGCTAATCATTTACAATTTCATGCAACATGATAATGAAATTTTCCCATGAGCTATTTCACAAAATTTGGAGAATTATTCGTGGAATCATTTTTATTCCATGCATTGTTTTATGAAATGTCCAGCTGCTAGCGATCATAGTAATAAACACGAGCATTAGATAAAAAACTATTAGGACCTCGAACATCGTTATTCGTTTGATAAGGTTAATGGTGATGTCTGGATAGAAAACAAAAACTGCGCTGAAAATCCCAAATAGTGCGTGATATAATTCACAGATCAAGATATCGCGAATCAGTCATATTTTTATGATCCAGTTCATATTGTCACGTTATCCCAATGAACAAACCGATAGTAACCAAAAAGTAATGGATCAAAATTGGGCGAAGAGAATTTACGGATACTATGGTAAAACTGCTGATATCATGAAAACTAGACATATTACTCTTCGTGTCCAATTTGCAAGTAAGTTTTAAAATAAAAGATTACGATAACATGAACAGAAATTACGAAAATCATGATTAGGATCCTGAAATTACGAACATGAAAAATATAGAGTAATTATGACTAAAATATTACGATAACATTAACAGCAGTTACAAAAATCGTTACTTAGATCCTAAAATCATGAACATGAATCACTCTACTTATAACTAAAATATCACAATAAAGTGAATAGAAATTACAAAAATCGCGACTAATACTATGTTCACACTACAGAGTTAAAACATGTTATAATAATTAGCAACAAGAAAAATGTCATCAAGTTAGCGTTAAAAAACGTTTTAAATCGTAGTGTGAACGTAGTATAGGATCCTGAAATCATGAATTTTAATCCCGCTAGTCTGACAGAAAATGCGACAGTAAACTCATGAATGAGATAGCATAATAACGTGATGAGAAGTCACAAGAATCGCGAATAGGCTCTTGAAATCATGAACATCATTCGACTATCGGCTGTATATTTCCAAATCATGAACTAGAATCACAACAAAAACTAAACAGGTCCAGGAAACAACAACAGTACCCTAACCAAACATTCTAGTGTACGCCATGTATATATTCGGGACGAACTAGTTTTTTGAAAACACAAACAGTTTCATGAAATCGAGGTTTATTATTCATAGTTTCAGGAACTTGGTCATGTTTTCATAAAATGTTCAGTTCTCGAAATCGTGACCTTTTGTTCATGAATTTGTTGCTGGTTTTTTGTGTGCGATTCCATGGCTGGTTATGTTCAATATAATGGTGGAAATGTCCATTACATATTCAATACGTTTTGCACATACATACAATGGATCGACAGCCACGAACTTGAGAAGCTATGTGTCGTAGCTGAAACACTTGAACCCAGCAGCGGATCCAGGAATAGGATTCGGAGGGTCCGGACCCCCCCCCCAAAATTTGCAACTTGTTAACAAATTTAAAATTAGTTTCAATTTTAAAATAGTTTTCTAACTCAAAATCATTTCGAATCAAATTTTTCACTGGTTTTACAGACCTACTAGGGATGTCGGTTGTCACGGTAAAGATGGACACGTCTATCGATACCAGGACACATGTTAGTGAACTCGGGTGATTCGTAGTTATGCTGCCTACCCGAGCAGAGTCTGATATCAAATTGAGAACTAAACTTGATGTTGTAATGTAGTAGGGAATGATTGATCAGGTTGTTATCATTTTGGTCGTTTTAGCGGTAAAAAGATCAAAATCGAAAGCAGAAAAATTGCACTATGACATCAAACAGAAAACTATTTATGCTATCAGTGAAAGCAAATTGAAAACTAATTGAGATGGTGAAATATTTCATTGATAACAAAATAAGTAATCAATTTGATGTTTGTCAAAGAAATAGAAACAAATATTTTTTTCTAAAAATGTAAGCACATCAAAATGAGATCAAAATATGATGTCATCTCTGAAAAAGTTTAAACTGATATCAAAGTAAGATTTCAATTTGATGCTTGATATCAAAATATGTTGTATATTTGCTATAATTTTGATGTTGGACTTTGCTCGGGTAAGCTCGACCCTCATTAACAGAAGACAAAGATTAAGCCCGTACGGTATTAAGCCTGTTCTAATGACCCTGCCACTTCTAGTTTTCCGATCTGTTTACTTCACATCCTTGCTCTCACTTGAGTACTATGGCTCTAATTTTCATAACTTAATTGATGAGGGAAGGTGGGTTTAGGGAAGGATGGTGTGCGATGGGGGGATAGACCGGGATTAGGTTGACGATGTTCAGATTGATTGTATTACCTTTCTATATGAGAAAGGCAAAAAAGTAAGGTGAACTTATAATTATGGGACATCACTTTTTTCACTTAAAAACTACCATAACAAACGAACAAAACGCACCAGGGCTTCTAAATTTCAAGAAACATCGTTGAATAAGCTTCAAATCAAGCGCTAAAAAATTGGTGCAGTTTGTTTGAATAGAAAAAAGTTATTCTGAGAAATTACGGTGAACGTATAAATGTGGGACACACTCTATTTTCCCACGAAACCAATGTCAAAAACTTCAAGCAAAGTGTTCTAAAATTGTCCAAATGATATGAAATTTGGCATCTGAGTTTACTTTGTTATTTGTCACTATATGAGGCCTTTGAGATTTCATAAATGAGTGTTTTTTTTGCAATGCTCTAATGCGGGTGCGAGGGTGTCCATGGGGGGGGGGGAGTGATGAAAGGTGGAGGTGTTACGGTAAGTGGGAGGGGGGGGGGGGGGCGATACTACACCAATCTGCATATTATATCTTCTATTTGAGACTTGCTTTGAGAAAATCCGTTCGGTCATCTCCGAGTAACCGATGCGCAATTTTTGGTCACACACAGACATACACACATACGAATACACACGTTTTCCGAACTCAACGAAATGAGTCGAATGGTATAAGAGTGTAGGCCAACAATTTTTAGCAATTTGTAACTCATTTTAATTATTTTTGCATTTTAATCATTTATACAAATATTGATAACCGGATTATATGGAAATTTCTCATGCGGCCGCATATTTCAACCCGTAACACAGGAACCAGAACTACGATCCAAAGCACATTTAATAGCTTTCAATAGGAATGTTCTAGCTTTCATTTGAGACTGATTTTGCAAAAATCGAGTCAGACATTTCTGAGAAGCTGATGTGAATTCAACTCAGGAACATAACCACTTTCCCGAAGCTTCCGGTTCCGCCGAAGTTGTCCAATGAGGTCAACGTGGGTTTGATTGGGCATCAGTGAGCTGAAACTATAAATCCAAACATTTTCGAACATATTTTATGGAATTTGGCATCTTTTAGATGTCATGCTGATTCCGATTTATATGGGACTTTCATGCGTGACCCAACTCTTCAACATGTAACACCGGAACCGGAAGTCGGAATTAAATGAAATTCAATAGCAGCCTATGGGAACGTTGTACCTTTCATTTGAGACTAAGTTTGGTTCAGCCATTTCTGAGTAATCGATGTGCTTATTTTTGGTCACATACATACATACACACGCATACAAACGCACAGACATTTGCCTAACTCGACGAACTGAGTCGAATGGTATAAGAGACTCAGCCCTACGGGCCTCGGATAAAAAGTCGGTTTTCAGAGTGATTGCATAGCCTTTCTATAGGAGAAAGGCAAAAAGCAAACTTTCATGTAGGAAATTTTTTGAATTGACCTAAGATGAAGCTGTCAAATTGCACAAAAAGTTTTTTTTTGTGTGGCAAGCGGTTTTTATTACATCTGGAACCGTCTACCGACAAATCTACATTGACGAAAACCTCTAAAAGTCACTTCTTGAGGTCTCATGAAGGCTTTCCTAACAAGTGGTAAATATTCCAACACTTCAGAACTTCACTCTGTTATGTAGGGCCATCGGAAGCTAAAACTTCGTAAAATCGCACTCCTGGTCCTTTCTTTAGAATCATCCAGTGCAGTACTCTGCGTCACTCTTTCGAGTTTGAACCGCTCATACGGTAGTCGGTCTTTGCGAGTATTGCTCTTCTCCCATCCATTCTTATTCTGGGCCACCGATAGATCAAAAGCCCTTGTCGTTGTGTTTACTATATTTATTTCGCATGTCGTTTGCAATTTAGCGTTTAACCCAACTATGGAAACGTGTGTGATAGGGAGAGTGGAGATGCCAACGTGTCATTTACATTTCGCAGTGAATTTTTATATTCATTTGGGATATCTTTTATACTTTTTGTACGTTTGCTTTGTACTGCAAACTTTGGAAATAATCATTGAAGTGTTAATTAGCAATACTCCCAATGACCGACTGTAATATTGTCTATAGATGAATAGCTACCTTTATTATATCCCACGCAGCTAATTCACACTATCTACCAAGATATATCCTGATTCATTTCCCTACCTACTAACACCAATCCTATCCTGTGACACTTGTGGATGACGCAGAGAATTCCTCGTTCATAATAGTCACAAGTGTTGAATTAACATTTCTTTCCATCCCAAAATTGACCTGCATGGGTGTGGCCATCTACGTTATTGATCATACTATAATTTTAGTCTTTTTATGTTGCACGTTGAGTATGATGTACTACTTCCAAGTATCATACAATTGGTTTAATATGAAATTTCAACAGACTTTGATCAATCCTGGGAAACTCACGGGCGGTCAACTAAGCTAAGCTAAGAATCCAGAACTAACTGAGGGACTGGACTAAGCTAGCGCCGGATTGACGCTAGCTCCATAGAACGTTTTATGTTTTTGTTGAATAAGTATATGTTCAAAAATACGCAAAAGATTATTTGCTTCTCTTATTGTTTTCATGTACAATAATCCTGGAAATTAACCCTGACCCTTTAAAGAAAGCTTCCTGAAATGTATCGTGATTGGATAATCCCATATATTTGTTCAAGTCAAATGCCGTTCAAATTGTTAAATTTGAAGAATAATCAAAATTTTACCTAAAATGTTACAGCAAGTTCCACTCGTCAGTAACTGACACCAACTTGCTGCCAGTTAGACGATGTATCCAAACTAACACCAAATTGGCGCCACTTAGACACTCCAAAACAATTCATACAACATATGTGAACGTCTAAAGCCTGGTACTGAGTGATGTCTCGGTTAGCCAAGCACGGAATCTACGGGTCGCTTACGAGTATAATACGGAAACGATCGCAAATTAGTTCATCCATTTTTTTTCCTTTAGTGAAAAATATTGTTACATTACAGCATGCATTTTCAGAGTTGTAGAAAAGTTATAAATTTTGGTGACGACGAATCGCTACGATATACGTCTTTTCAGGAGAATTAATAAAATGTTTATAAAACATATTTCATCACGTCAAATACATTTACAAATAAATCATATAAAATCATTTAAAATTGCTTTTTGATTCATATGCTTAAAAAAATTGGAAAAGCGTTGGGAGTACTAATTACTAATATGCTATTCTTTTTTTTCAGGAAAATTCATCAGAGATACTCCAGGAAAACAAATTCTGGCCGATGGGGTAAGTTAAAAGCGCTTTTTTCAACCGATTCCTAATAATAGACTAAAGTGTAACACCGCGTCACGATTCGAGTCTATGACGCTGTAATTGAGCACAATCGGGCGCTTTCCATAACCATAGCGCAGATCCCACTTGTCAGAACTAGTCATGAGTTTTGAAGTTAATATTTTCGAAGTTTTTTACGCCAAAGATACAGTATATTTTCTTTCAATAAGTTTATGGATGATTCTGAAAAAATCATCGATATTGAATTCCTGCAAATCAGCTTTTATTATCCGTATAGATATTGCTTTCGTGTTACTAACGGAACTCTTGTAAGCGATTAACGAAGATCGATCTATCACTAGCCGCTACAACAGTTCTCCATAGCATCGTAGATCAAGTTCATTGGGCTTTGTTATGTGCAGGAATTCCAACCGATTCAGCTACCGGCAATGATTAAGCTATCTAATCCATCAATTTACCATAAAGGGCCAAGCAATCATAGGCGCTTCCTTCCCATCGTTGTGCCACCTACCAGCTGGCTGGATGATGAATGATCAGAGTGAGCGTTACTTCACTATCGATGGTATCGCACGAACGAAAACGGCTTCTTCCCATTCGCGCAGTCAGAGGCCATTTTCTGCGGTGCTTAGCGAAACCTTCATCGCACGGTAACAAGTGAGATTCCTTCATGGTGGCGCGTTCTCATGCACTGTAGGTTAGCAAGCGGCATACATTCAAATTCGGCATGGACTGCCGTTACCGCCTCGCCACTTCGTTCGAGGTTGTTTCGGTTGTTTCCTAATTGAGCCGCAACATCCCAACAGCGCAGTGTGATAACCTTCTACGGATGGCCGAGTGAGTTCGAACTTGAGACAGCTGACCCAAGGTGGTTTGCAATATTTGTTTTTTGTTTGGTTTGGTATTGTTATTGTTCGCTGGTCTGCGCGTCAGTCGTGATGCAGTTTATCCTATGGCGGGCACTTTCTTTCCTCCGTGGCTAACAGTGAAAAGCTAACTCCTTCATTCGTGGGTTAGTCTGCAGACATCGCTAATAGTTATGAATCAACGACCCATGGAACGCGTTGTTGGTGGTTGGTGCAAGGTACATGTGTGTGTGTCCGTCCTAAAATGAAGTCGCGAGCTTTAATATTTGTCTCTCTCTATCTCTCGCCATTCAAATTTTTTGTGCGGCTCGAGCCGTGAGTCATTAGAAGCCATTTCACGTGGCATAGTGGAGGAATTCTCTTTTGGGTACGTACCTGTTTGCAATGATTGGTAGGGCGGCTCCAATTATTGAAATAATCGCAATCTTGAAAAAATTAACCACTGTGTACAGGTATTTCAATTTCTGTGGAATTTTACCAAGCAAATTATTGGTGCTATGGTTCCTTGGTAGATTAGGAACCTTCTACATTGACGTCCTGTACTAGTAAGCCAGGGAATTGCCAACAACCACCCTATTCCACGTCTGATTCCACTACGGAAATCCCAAATGTTAATTTCGGTCCGTTTTTTGACGAATTTAACTGAAAAGAAAGTCGCAAAATATGTGTCATTGGTTGGTTATTCATTAGTGGTCTACGGTATGCTAACGACTCATATTGCGTGCATGTCTCGGCGCACACCAATGTTTGACTGTGTTATTTTTTTTTTCATTGGCACCTAGGAACTTGTATTACCTACTTATCAGCTGCTGTCAAAAATTGTACACAAACCCAATCAATCAGGGATATTATTTGCTAATTCTGGAACCCGGTCGTGCTTGAAGGTAACACAGGTTGTACTCTCACACTGCCTTCTGTAATAACCTTTGCCGGGATCAGCTAAGCATCAGTACAACAGTTATGTACCGCTAGGGAATCGAGAACCAGTATCAACTGGCGGGTTTCCATTAATTAACATACTTTTTTGATCATTTAACACTGCTGTAACAGTGGTTTTCACCGAGTTCAGAATAGAAACCGTCGATGTGTGGGGGTATAGTAAGGGGGAAAGGGTTGATTTTTAGTAAACAGTCGTTACACGCTTGTCGGTAGCCAACGAACGACCGTAATTTATGATCCGGTCATAATTCAAGCAAATGAGCAACATCGTTCATCAGGCAGCCGGCTGATACCCAGATGCATTTGCCGTCGGCTCGTGCTAAATTCTTTGCTTCTCGGTGCCTAGTTCGGTATTCTGACGAGATGTGTGCGCGATATTATGCCGGTAAACAAGCTAATGAGTCGAAACTTGTGCTCTATACCTGCTGAGCGGCGGCCACTAGGCAGTAACTGTTGCTGGACGAGCATTGTTGAGTTTATAGTCCTTTTCCTACTCCTACGCAGGGAAAAAGTTATTTAAGTGAAATTTATGCAAACAAATTCCGATTGTTGATGTTGATTAAAAAAAATCGAAACACACTTAAGAATCAGTAAGCGTGTTCGCAATTTAATAAAAAATTTACGTACCCATCCAATGGTTTGTTTCTTCTACAGAATTAATCTACGTCAGTTCATTAAACTTCCGTCTACCGTAGGGCAAGGTTCATCGAAGCTATTATCAGCTACGGGCCAGTTTTGCATAGACCCCTGGTATTGCTATAGTGGTTTGCGATCGAAAGCTAATATTGTGTGCAGCGGCTGGTGTTTGTGCAGCTCTCAACCGAGCAGAACCAGTCGCATAATATTGTAGCGCATTGCCGATGTGATAAGAGATATTTTCTCCCGGTTGGGGTGTAGCGGCGATGTACAGTGGAATTTCTGTTGGACAAAACTCTGCAATTTTGATTAACGATTCTTACAGCTTTGATTTTAGAGTTTAGTTTACCTTACTTGGATATGTCTCCGCAAGGAAACGAATCCTTTGCAGTTTTCGTGAATAAAAATATCTTGAAACAAAAATTAAAGTGATCCGTACATGACACGACCACGGTGACATTAAAAATGTAGCATTTTAAAGAGTATGAATTTTGATCCATCAACACTATCGATTAATGGCTTAACAAATGAAATTATTTAATAAAGGTACAAACCCAGTTGAGTCCGCCTGTGCTTTCGAAATACCTACTGAAGCATGTTGTCAGATGCCTTAGTGATAAAAATGCGTCACGTATATCAGGGATGCCACATTGAAATCTGTATTTCTGCCAGAAAATCTTTTTACCATCTGTGATGACTAAAACAGGACAAAAAATCTGTGATAAATTTCCAAAAAATCTGTGAAAAATAACAATTTTTCCAATAATTTGTGAAAATCTGTAAAATTTTTATCAAAATGCCAAAAATCTGTCATCTGTGAAAAGGAACCTGTGATCAAAAATTGTAAAAAAATCTGTGACATTACAGAAAAATCTGTGAATATTGTAACCCTGACGTAAATCCGAAGTATAAACGTGTGCCAATAGTATCGTTACCATACGTACGTACAAACTGCCACAAGCATTTTGGCATGGCGATTCTCCCCGTATCGTTAGCCCAATGCACACACAAATAAAAATAATTTAATTTGTGCCAATGCAAACCCACAAGCAGCGCACCAAGTTGCGCCCTGCAGCGTTGAATTCAATCCAAAACCCACCCATTTTGCAAATCATTGTGTGAACACGATTCGCACCTGGTACTGACACCGGATAATCGCGTACACGGCTCAACTGTGTGCGAGTTAATACCACCACGGCCGAAAATCCATAGCGTCTAATGAGTATTGTACCATTCGGACGCTATAGCCATGATGTTGCTCGTTTGGCATGCGAGCAACAAATTATTCAAACAAACACGCGGGCACCTTTATTTATAACCTCTTTGATGAATAGTAATTTTCCCTTTTTTCGTGGACTAGTTTTCTTGCACATAATATTTGAGTTAGCCGTTTCTGAATCGACTGGTGTATAAATGATTAATATCTAGTAATAGTGTAGTTATAAGCGTGCAAGCCTTACATAGTTTCGTTACAAAGGAAATATTTTAGATTTTAGAATGACACCTAGCCCCAGATTGTGGAATAAGACATTTTTAACGTCAAAAGAAAAATCAGGGAAATCAGTTGCAGGTGTTTAAAGTTGCCGAATTGTGCATTATTACTCCAATTCGCCATTTTGTTTGATCCTATTTTCAATACTGAAACTATAACTTGAAAGAAAGCTGAATGCGGTTTACCAAAACGATCATTTATTATGCTAAAAACTTCAAGAAACTGATTTCGACACAAAACTCGTGGACCAGTTTTACCCTAACTATTCGATAAATCTAAGAAAGGCCAGGGAATACAGAATCACACGAAACGAACGAATCCTTTTTACCCTCATTCTTCCTATTACTCAAGTTTAGAGTTAAACCTGGCTCTCCATCTAAGAATCTATTTGAATGCAGCTGATCAAAAGTAGTTTCTCTGTTGTAAAATGTCCAGGGAATCGATAACTGGTAGTTAGAATGACCGCATGAACTGCATGAACCTGTATGCAATCTTTCTTTTTCCTAAAGGAAAAAATAGATGTTTATTTTGCGCTTAAGGGCACAAAACCTAACCTAAAGAAGTAGGATTTGAATATTTCGTGCGCCACTCGTCAGTAGCTGACATCAACTTGCTGTCAGTTAGACGATATATCTAAGCAAACACCAAATTGGCATCAGTTAAGCATTAAATCCAAACAGTTCACACAACATGGGTGAACGCCTAAAGCAGCTGGCTGGTACCGAGTCTAACTGATGCCAATTTAGTGTTTGTTTGGGTATATCGTCTAACTGATAGCAAGTTTGTGTCAGTTACTGACGAGTGGAGCACGAAACATTCAAATCCTACTTCTTTCTTTAGGAACCTGTTTTCCCCAAGTATTTTCATAACTAAAGTTTGCAGTTAAATTTGAATGCGGAGGATCAAATGTAGTGCCGCTTGTGTAAAGAAGTCCAGATTTTTTATCAACCGCATTCAGCCTAAGAAGAGCCAGAGCTAGCTACATACTGGAATTATAGGAAGCAGTGGTGTTAGAAGCGTTATTCATTCAAATTTATATTCTTTCAATTTTTGCCCGCACTGAGTGCCTATTACCGACGCCAGAGAGATAACACCACTATCGGAGAAATACTACTTTGCATCAGCCATATTCAGCCTTCTTCCGCGATGTCGAGCAATGTTAAACTGAAAGTGTGAGTTATTGAAAAAATAAGGGTAAAGTGGTTTAAAATGTCTCTTGCGGTCATTTTGACTGAGTGCATTTGATTCCTTGGGCTTGTTTATATAAGAAATGCCAACATTGATTAGTCGCATCGAGTGGGATTGTTTTACTATTAATCGATCAACTGAAAAAAATACATGATTGGGCTGATCCATTTAGCAACCCATACTGAGGACTGTGATGAGGAAGCCCGTGCTCGTTCTTCCATGAAATATGAAACTTCAATTTCCAATAAAATTTTCAATATTAAACAATCTTCCTTTTTTAATCGATTGATGGCTAAACAAATAACAGGGGCCGGGGCTGTTCGAACCTACCTAAGCAAATCGCCCTTTTAGGTAGATAGATGTGAAAGAATTTATCGGCCATAGGTTCTAATTGTTAGTTTGAAACCTCATCTACATTTTGGTGCCATTCAATTTCATTTGCACCACTCCATGACAGCGCTAGGCGACGATTTGCGGAACTCTACGTTTTTCCATCCTTTTAAAATGTAGGGTTAAATCGAATCTCACTACGGGGCAATTCAGACCGTTAATTTTTTTACAGTAGAATTATGTTTACCTATGAAATATTTATTGGAGAAACTGCTTAAGAAAAAAAAATGCGTTACAAAAACCTAACCTGGTTAGTAACAGCTGTCGATTTGCGCATCATGTATTTTCTTTGCTGTGGCGCATGTAATCGTGTGCGTAGTCACAAGCCGCTGAGCGGTGGTTGATGAAATAGAGGGTCCGAATAGTCCCGTACGCTCACTTCGCACAAAAGTGGTGGACGCCTTGAAAATTTCTGTGTTTTCACCCAAACAACCCTCTGTTCTATAAAATGGAGTCTCAAACTTTCCAAAACAATCCGCTGTTATTATTTTCAATTTTATTTGTTGCTTTAGTCACGGGTTTACCATGCTGCTGAATACGCTCTTCGGAATTTGGTTGTTATAAAATACTAATGCTTCAAAACCTGTGATAATAATAAAAACCAATCAGTGCTTTCTTGTGATCAGATGATATTACCTTTGAGCCAACTATCAAGAATCGCTATATATTAGCTTTGCAAGATTTTGAAAACAAATCAAAACTGAAACTACGCTACTATTACTCAATCTCTTCACCCACTTAACAAATCCACGCTTCTCAGTACGCGCAAATCAAATCGAGTCCGCTTCACGTATATTCGAAATAGGAAACGTGTGTGTAGTCTCATTACCATGCGTTCCTATAAATGGCCGAAAAAACACCTTCAACACAATGCATACACCAGCATAAGTGTTCAACTCAATCCAAACCTGCCCTACTAACATTTTCTTTCCACCCACACTGCTAATCATTGTGTGTACACGACTCGAACTTATCGCATTTCCATCTTCGTGTGTACAAAATTTCAACTCGAGGTTTAACTGTGTGCGGCTTGCATAGAAATTCCATAGCCTCTACCGCGTACTGTACTGTCCGGACGATATAGTCGTGATGTTGCTCATTTGGAATGCAGGCATCGATTGACTCAAACGGACACGCGGCATCTCTATTTATAATCTCGTAGTATTTTATTGAGTCCCTAGTCGCTATCGAATGCATGGAAGTTTTCACGTTTTCCGATATCTATTCATTTTTAGGGGTTTTTCAACACTGTACTATTGAAATACATAAACTATATAGCAATTCGAATTATTTAATTAAATTAATCAATTCGAATTGTTTGGCAGTAAAAAGACGGGAATCCATCAATAAATTGCGTCGCAAATACGTGACATCGTTTGATTTTAGATTTTAGAATGACACTAAGCCCCATATAGTTCAGTAAGACATTTTCAATGTCAAACGTTTGCCACCAAGTGAAATCATGATAATGATACGCGATATCAAAAAAAAGAATATCCTGACCCAGGAGATTCGACTAACTTTTATCATGATATGTACTCATGATAAAAGTTAATCAATCGTTTTCCATAGTCGTTACTTTGTCAAATATTTAGAGGCAATCATTGAGTTGTTTAGTTAGGGCAGCTGACCCAATAGTTGCGATAGCAGGAATAGTTGTGATAGTGATGAAAATTGGTTGTTTTTTATCCTTTAAATAACGTTAAGGGAAAAATATCAGTTTAAAAATTTCATATTTCTAATTTTACTTAGAATACCACAAGAATTTGTGCTGTAATAGTATCAAATATCTGCATAAAATGCTTTTTCTTTGCGGACTACATAACGACGGTAGCGCGCTAACCATTTCGCTAGCAGGAGTAGTTTTTTTTCTATGCGTATAACTAAGTGAAAACTAAACCGATCGTGTATATTTTTACATATACTTTTTACTAAGAAGTTAAACCGTACTTTCCTATATCAAACAGTATTGTTTTGACTATTCTTTCGCACAAAACGTATATTACAACTATTGGGCCAGGGTAACCTAACATGTCGGTATAGTTGTAATAGTAGAGCCAGTTGTTTTTCTAAGTCCATAACTAAGTGAAAACATAACCCACCATGCGTATTTTTACATATGCATTCTAATACTAAGTTAAACTGTACTTTTCAATATCAAAAGGTATAGTTTAGACTATTTTTTCGCATAAAACGTGTATTACAACTATTGGGCCAATACGGTCATGTCGGTATAGTTGTAATAGTAATAGCTTTGTTTTTCTAACTGCAAAGCTAAGTAAAAACAAAACGCAACATGAATATGTATACATATGCATAAAATAAGTTAAACTGCAGTTTCCAGTATCAAAAAAAATAGCTTTGTCTATTTGTTCTCATAAAAACGTATAGCACGACTATTGGGTCAAACCAGCCTGCCATGTTGGTATAGTTGTGTTACCTGTTGCATTAGTTGTACTACCATTTCCGTTCATCCCAAACTGGTACGGATAGATGTTTTCTTCTTTGTTTCTTCTCTCTCAGTCCAGCTACCACTGATATGATAGTTGTGTTTCATTCTATTCTCTACATACATAGTTTGGGAATATGTAACATCTTTTTTACATTCAATAGATTGGGGTCATTTTAACGAGGTTGACAATTTCAAAGTGACAATAAATAACGAAAATTACGTTCGATGGAAAAATAGAAATAAGTACGCAAGTAGCCAGTTGTTAAATTGATTATTCGTAATTGTAATTGTCGTTTATTATTTTTACTCTTTATGATTTTTAACCAACAACACAAAAACATCTTTAACCTTTAAAACCCAAAAATCAAATTTGTTACAATTGTTTCAGAAATCTGTTATTCATCGTTACGGGACCATATAATACTTTGACATCCAAACGGCAACCCACGGCCCCACGAAAACCTGTTCAGGAATGTCCGTTTCGGGGTCAAATCATGAATTTTGATACCCATATTGCTAGTATCCCATTGAAATGTACAAATGGTATTCCAATACCGGATCATTCCTCCGAAACATCCGAAATCCCGACAACCAGATGAATTCATCCGGTTCATTTTCACAGAGTCTAAAAGAAGATGGGTTCCTGAATCCAAAACAGCAAAAAGAGTCAAAATGGGTTAGAAAATGCCGCAGTTATGAGCAGTTCAGTTTTTGAGTACCCGGGTGCCGTTGTCGGCCTGTTACGGGGTAAAAAATCTAGAAGCCCTGCTCAGGGCCCCGTTTTCCACATCATCAAATTTTATTCCCTAAAACGCTAAGCTTGGGGATGTTTTAAGATGTCACTAAATACCAATCCCCAGCTTGGAGAAGAGCACTGGAATTTCATGGATTGAAATATGAAAAGATACCCGGGTATCCTGTCGAACACATTACTGTAAAACCAAAAACTGAAAATACATTAATAATTGTTTATACTATTTATACTAATATACTATTAGAATTCGATAATGTTTAATGTTCGAATCATTATATTCGTTAAAATGGTACGAAATAACCCATGTGGATGAGCGAAAACATATATTACAACTATAGGAACATAGACTTCCAACTATAGGAACACTATCACAACTATTGGGTCTTACACAGCGTTTCCTTTTTTAAACATTTTGCAAAAAGTAGAGGTTTAACTTACATGTATGGATTTTTTTAGCTGTAGAATTGAAAAATCTTTCAAATAAATACAAATACATACCATATATAAGTAAATTTGAGTTAGTTTACTTTTAAAATTGCTTATGCGTTGGCATAGTTCATCCACTATTGGGTCATCTCCCCTACTTTCAGTACTTTCAGAACGAAATGAATTGGACAATTGAACTCCTCGTCAGTAGCTAATAGCTGACTGGGCCGCTAAGTAGATACTAAATCCAAAAAATGACATTAAAACCAAACTCTGAAACACAAAACATCAGACTTAAATTTAAGTTGATTTATGAATTAATTGCATAGATTTGGCTCCTTTAGGGAGTATAACCCACATTGTCACATTGACGTGATAGCCACAAAAGTTTCGATTCAATTTTGTCCTCGTCAGTGGAAAACAGAACTTCTATACCACCGGGATATCGGTCCCGACTAGTCGTTTGAACTTAAGTTGTGTGTTGTTTTCTGTATCTTCCTAGCGACCCAGTCATCTGTTAGGTACTGACGAGGAGAATCCGGAACACAAAACATCAGACTTAACTTTAAGTTGGTTTATGCACTAATTGAAGAAATTCGGGGATCCAAGTTAGTTGATCTATGAACGTGGTCAAAACTTCTTCGCCGATTACAGTGATAATCTGCGGCTGCAGAACCTTTTAACGTTCCTTCCGGACGTGAAAGCTTCTTTTCAGATTAGTCAAAGAGGAGAATGTCGAGTTACAGCGGATGGATTGAATGGCCACAAACGTCTTCTTCTTTATCTCGCGGAGAATTTATATAAATTTTTTATATATAAATATATATAAATCAAGACAGAAAGACCACGCAAAAGGCTGTCTTGAAAAGCTTATCGCAAGGTCAAAGTTTAAACGAAATATCCAATGAATTGGAAGATTTATTTTCCTTTACTCCTTCACAAGTAACTCTTATGAAGACAAAAGCTAACGACATTATCACACCACCGCGTTTTGGAATTATCCAGCAGTTTTATTTAATTTATTTTAACCCAAATGAGATTGATAACACGGTGCTACAAAATAAAAAAAAAGAATGTATTTTTAAAGTGGTCTATTAAATGTAGTAGATCTCGTCAAATACAACACAAAACCACGTTTGATCAATTTACTATACCCTCAAAATCTTGATTTATAGCAAAAAAACATTTTTCAGGAATTTCAGCATGAAAAGTTTTTCAGCGCGGTCATTTTTCAACAGATTTGAAATTTTCGAAGTGTTTTAGAAAGAAGAAGAAATGACCTTTCCAACGGTATGCTGTTTTGTAGTTTTTTAAAGTACTAAGCGGTTTTGGGACAACAATATGAAAGTACCCATTATTTTGCGATATTTACATGAAAAATATGAAAATTGCTCTATATTTTTATTAGGAAGAGTCTTTGTTTAAATAGAAATTTAAGGTGAAAATTTAATTCCGCATCTAACGACTCATTTATGATCGAAATTGGTTGAAAAATAGCAGAGTTATTAATTTTTTTTCAAATTGGAAGCTTACTCGCATGAACTTTTTGCGGGACAGTCTCATATAAAATTCTCAAAAAATATTTTTTTGCTCAATTACGTATACAAGTATGTGTGTGAACTTGAAATTGGAAAAAAATACCGGAAGATATAATTATAGCATCTTATAGTGCAAGACAATACCTCACTAACCCCTTAAGAGTTCATGCGAGCAAGTTTCTAATTAAAAAAAAAGTAACTCAGCCATTTTTTAACCGATTTTGATGATAGATAGGTCGTTGGATGAAAAATTGAATGCTCTTTAAAATTTTATTAAAACGAAGAAGCTTCTTCCGAAGAATGTTGAGTAATTTTCATAATTATGGATGTCTTCATATTGTTGACCCAAAGCCACAAAAGAACATAACATAGCATACCGTTAAAAAGTTCATTTCTTCTTCATTCCAGAACACCCAAAAATTTAAAATCGATTGAAAATTGACCGCGTAGATATATTTGCAATGCCGAAAGTCCCGAAAAATAGTTTTTTTTCCATAAATCAAGATTTTTAGGGTATACAACATTTTTCAAGCATGGTCTTGTGTTGCATTTGGCGAGATCTACAACCTATACTAGGTCACACTTTCTCAGCATGTCCAATCCGCGAAAAATTTACAATTTCTCGTACTTCGCACAAAAACAGTAAAGAACAAAAATGCCTGCTTCATCAGGTGACTTTCCACTAAACATCATTAAGCGTGTTCTACCGATTCAAAATAGAAACACATCTCAATCTATACAAAGATATTCTATCTCGGTCACTCCATCCTATAATTGCACGCCACTTTAAACTTATGGGGCAGGTAGTTCGTCAAAACTATTGATTACTACGACGCCTCCAATCTCATATTCAAACAACGCGTCATTTGCTCCATGCGATCTAGGTAGGATTATAGAAGAGAAGCTAAAATTTTTGCAGCAATTAATGTTTCAATTGACTACTGCACTGCTAATATATATCTCCATGTTTGAAACATTTCAAACTGGGTGAGAATTTGCAAACAAAATTGTAAAGATTTTAAAGTTCAATGATGACTTTAAATAATCATTTATATTTATTTAATTAATATACTCGTCCGCGAAATCGTGCGTTGTTGTTGAATTCGGTGGAGGAATCGCAATAGCGGTAAATCGCAGAATCGAACATCGCGTGTTGTCCTCTTTTGAGACCGAGGTGATCGGGAGTTTGGGTATTGAAGTTGAAACCGATCTAGGTATCAGTTTTATTGCTGCAGCGTATTTGTTTTTCCAATTTGCTGGCCAGCAAACTTATTTCATGAAAGGAGAGCTGTTCGTTTGTAAGGTATTCATCAACAATTGATTGGGTGACCGTAAAAACACACTTTCCTGTGGTGATACTAGCATCTCTCCTAGAGGTAGGTCACTTTCCAGTGATAATACTAGCATCTCTGCTATAGGTAAAAGCCTTCGAATCATTTGCAGTTGACTACAACGAAGCTTAAATATTTCCAATAATAACCTGTACAAATGGAATATTTCTACTAAATAAGCAAAAATACAATTCATTGTGCTTGGCGACCAAGCAAAATGTAACAAATATATATATAAAATGTTTATATCCTCTTATAAAACGGATTTTTAGGCATAAAGAACAAACTATTATTTTATAAATAAATATTTAGACTGGCAATGCTACAAGCAGTGTCAATTTGGGAAAGTTGTTGTGCTATCAGGAAAAAAAACGCTTCGAAGGATGCAGAATAAAATTCTGAAGATAATTTTTAAGCGTCCTCTTTGGTTTAGCACAAGTGGGTTTCACAGACTCGCAAACATACATTGAAACATTAGAAATTATGACGCACAGTATTGTAAGCAATTTCCGACAAAAACAATTAGCTTTCTGTATTGTTCATTAGTTTTTCAGATTCGTTTAGCTCCTTTATTTACCTGATAAGTAGGCTTAAAAAATACGTGTTTTGGAGTGCATAATGTAAAACTTTGGTTTCATTCCGATAACTAAAGGCGATTTCAATCAAAGTATCGCAATAACTTGCTACCCATCGGTTATCTTCGTCCTACAATGATCAATGGATGATATTTCCAGGTAAAGTTTGATTTTCGCTTGGTACTTGAACATAATTGTTGGGCTCCATGGTTGGCTGCTTGTTATGATGTCCGAAAAAGCCACCTGCTTTTGTTAGCGCGTTGCTGCTAGGCAACGGTTGTTATTGCTGGTAGACAATATTGGCTGTTTTATTATTCTTCCATCCTAACTCTACAAAGTTCAAAATGCTTTCGAAATTTTGTCCACGATTTGTGTGTATCGGAAGCACAGTGCGGCGGCGTCCAACACGATGTGCTCTATAAACGCTAGTGTTATCTGAGATGCGTACACCAGAGAACAACATCGCTACAAGTCGAGCAAACATAATCTTTACCGTACACGCGAATCGGCGATAGGGGTGTGGTTATTTGTCGGAAAGTTTACGATTTGATTTGAGATTGTTTCAGATGGATCAAGATTACGGTTATAGGAAAGCCGTTGACACCACATTAAAATCACTCCCTATAATATTATGAATCTGGTCAGAAATTGAAAATGGTATGCTTTGATAAAATCTTGCAACTTTACGTCTAGAGAGATGCACTTTCTTGAGATGCTACTTCTTCAGCAGGGTGAATATTAAGAAGTCCGAGAAAAAATACATTTTTGTGCTTTATCGAATTCGATTCGAATTCATTACATTCAGTGACGTGTGTTGTGTACTGATCCCAATGTATCGTTAGATGCTACCAGCGCTGAACAGATCGATTACGTGACTAGTTTCTGCCAATCGAATGAATTAATAATGCAACTAAACAATATTATTGATTTTAATATGGAACAAAAGGCACAGTGTTGATTTGCAAAGGTAACCCCGCGTTTGCAACATGCGAAGAATTCCTAGCTGACATTGATGATGCAGTCGTCCCGACATTGTTGAATAATTCAACAGTACGTATTGTTATCATTTGTTCTGTTGTAATTATTGACTTAAAATGTGAGCATTATATAAAAGCCCGCTGGTTTTTTTTAAAAAAAAGTATGGGTGGGTAGTTAGTGTGACATAACCGAAGTGTCGTGACTACACTTCGGCTGGTTATTTAAAATCTAATGATATTCAACGAAATCACGTTTAAATAGAAAATTTTCAGATTATTACTTATAGCATGATGATATACATGGCGACGTTTTCTAACTTGCGTAACTTTTTTCATACTTGACCGCGAACTTAACTAAATTTTGTCTAGTTTCCCTGTAGAGTATATTGTTTACATATGCTCAGTTGTGCAGTTTTCTGTGGGATTCCGGCCAAGATGGAATAAAATCAGCAAACCGTTCGGGAAAGGATTTTGAACACCCACATTCCAAATACTTCGTTTTCGCATCGCTGGGGAAACTGATGAATATACATCATTCGACCATTTCAAAGGTCACCCAAAGGCTTCAGGAATGGATGACAGATCACAAGTCAGGAGTTGCATGAAAGCTGCACGTAAAACGTGCAAACAAACCGAGACAGCGCTGGTTGCTCGTTTCAAATGGAATCCGAACATTTCGACACGAGACTTGGTAAAAAAACTTGATTTTTCCCTGTTTGTACTAAAATATAGTGCAACCTTTCAAATCAACATTTTGCATAGTGAATGAAGATCGTATTGCGAGTAGTTCTAAATCGATTCCATTGAATTCTAGAATTTGTGCCATCCTAACAGATGGGTTCAACAATTTCAGCAACCAATTCCGCTTTCATAACCCGGATCATCGAATGAGATGAAAATTTCCTAATTTGAAACTCATGTATGAATAGTAGTAGGAGAATTTTCCCATTTTGACGATCAGAATTCAATAACGCCTAAACCCAAAATCTTGAACATAAAAATTCTTCAATGAAGTTTTTAGATATGATGAGACGTATATTTAGATAATGAATAATATTTTTCCAACTAACTTAGCAAGAGATTTGCTTGAAATTCTATTTTGATGAAATTTTGCAAAAGACAGTAAAACTGTACATAGTGATGGTTTCGAAATATGTAGCGTAATTTACGGTAGACTCCTTAAAATTGTTTTTTCTAATTCTTTTTACGATAATTTGCTACATTTGTGTAATCTTCTGCAAAGTTTTTAAGCAATAAACTACACATATTTGCTGAAAAAGGTGCATCTCTATTTTTTGAAACAAAAGAATTGTTGTTAACTTTTGCATATTTTTGGGTCTACTTACACCTTAGGCTACTCTTCAAATCGCAAAAGTTTGTTAGATAAAGCTAATTACTGTTTTATCTTTCCATTTTTACTGAAATATAAAAACCTTTGTTTGGCGCAGGCTGCTATGTAGGTAGATAGGGTTAGATTTTTACTTAGAAATATAAGTCCGGAAGATAAATATTAAAATTGTTTTTATTTTGGATTGGCTAGTACAAATAGCTTCAGGTTTGCTTGTGATATGAACTAATTGCTTTATTGTAGCATGTTAATCTTTTTATAAATTCGTTTGACACGTGGCAATGCGTGAGCCTTACGAAGCCGTTTGTTTTTATATATATTTACAACAAATAAATGTAAATACATGCTTTAATTTACCTAGTTGTGCAATTGTGCCTTTCTTTTTTTTCTAAAAACTTTCATTTCGTGCCTGGTTATGTTCGGTAGAATTGTGGAAATGTCTCTTACCTTCTTAGTACATTTTGAACCTATATACAATGACTCGCCAGCCACGAATTTGATCAGCTACGCGTCAACCTTGAAATCCCAAAAAATATCATACTTAAAAAAATTACGGTTAAAAGAGATTAAGAATTTTAACTTAAGCAGCAGAATTTCAAATCACTTCCTTCCATAAATTGTAGCTTACATTAATTACAATTGATTGGTGTATACAGATGTATATTAGGTTGTCCCAAAAAATAGATGTTCGAAAAGTCATGGTTCTCAACCCTATAATGAAAGATAAGCATATTTTAAGCACTTTTGTAGAACAAATCTAGTTTCTAAAAAATCATCTAGAGGTTCCGCAAATGAGATTTAAGAAAAATGGCCATTTTTGAGAAAAATTGTCGTATATGAGTGGGTTTCGCAACTTTTTCAAAGCCCAATTATTTTTAAAATATTTTTTAATTTTTCTGTGGACCTTAGAGAACAAACCCCGTTTGAAAGTTTTTTATAAAAAGTGTTTATATCAATGATAAAACCTCTTAATCATGGCGAAAAACCTATTTTTTAGTCAATTTTGAAGAAAATCCACACGACACAAATATCAATTTTTTTTCATTAAACGAAAGGCATGTATTGAAAAGTAAAAAATTCATTACAAACATTTTCGTGAGCGGATATTGTAAAAATTCGGTCAGGGGACTGAGATATAGCATTTTTAGTAAATGCTTTCAAACCATGAAACTCCGAGCATGCTTAAGATTTCCTTAGAAAAAAGATAGTATATACCATATATGGAAAAGTTTTGTAAGATAGAGAGAAATTCTTTATATTTGACATCCAATATGCCTACACTGGTCAAGTTAGGGTTGAGATATTGATCGATTAAAAAAATGTAGCAAAGTTTCATGGTTTGAAAGCATTTACTAAAAATGCTATGTCTCAGTCCCCCGACCCAATTTTCACAATATCCGTTCACGAAATTTTTTGTAGTGAATTGTACTTTTCAATGCATGACCCTCTCGTAGGTTGACGGGTTTGACGGTACTGCAAACATCTTCAAGCATATTTGAGCAGACAACTGCTTTGAGATGGTTATTGCATTACTCCTCGATAGTGGTGCCCCGAGGAGACCGAGAGGGCTTATGGGCCTTTTTTATGTTTTGTGTAGTTCATACTCTGCACCAGCCCAAACCAACAGTCAGCTAAGGGCCTGTGCGCATTGGCGTGGCCGATTGGCGGGTCGCCGTGGATTGACTTTCTCTGTGGGCTATGTTTGCAGACATTGTTCAACAGCTTAACGGCAGTCTTTGTGGGCACGGCTCGCAGTGGAAGTCATTGTGTGTCGATTTATCGGTCGACCTCGTCAACGTGCACAGGCGCATTGGGGTTGGACGGAGAGATGGTGGAATTCGCGGACGGGGGAGGCGGTTTTTTCCGCACCGTGTGTCGGGTCTTCATGGGAGTCTGTCAGCAGTAATGTAACAACATTCTACATGCGCTGATTGATTTTTGTGGGGATCTGGCATGCGGTGTGGAGGGGAGCTACTTTTTTCGTTTGCGAGTTTTGCGCATTCTCTGTCCAACCTTAAAAAAAAATAACAGTAGAACCCTATTAGTTGTGTTGTGTTGTAATAATTGTAATTTTTGGTACTAGTGTACAGTTGTGTGCTAGTCGTGTGTCTATCTGTGTATGTGGGTCTTCTGAGTATTTGTGACATATGGACCAGGGAATGGATGCAGAACTGGCTTATATGATAGAATAGTGGGTAATCCTTCTTTGGATCACTTTTTATTTGTGTTCAATTAGTGCATTCGATTCGACTCATTCGGATTGGATAAATGAAGGTACGATTAATTTACCGACGCGCATCAATCATCCATTCCCGGTCAGCATAGCATGAGAAACTTTTAACGGAATGCAATTGTCGTTAATAGTAAATATATATATCATTTTCTGGCATTTAGACGATTCCAAGTAGTTTTATTGCATGTTACATGTGTGTTGCTTAACACACATGAATGTGGGTAACATTGCTGCCAATAATGATTATTCGCTACCATCAGACGTCGCTAGGTTTTAGAAGAATTGAGATGTACTCTCATACTCAATTGAATCAGATAAGTAGGAACGACCAAAAACTGCAAGTAGCATATTACACATGTCTTATTTTAACATTAATAATATTTAATTTATTTGTATTAACTTATTATTTACAGGTAACACACATATCTCAACACACAACACTTCCCATACACACGTAAACATTCAAACTCGCAAATATACAAATGCTCGACAGGTGACTGGGCCAAGTGCATTCACTCGTAGGATCTATCATTTCGATGATCGCCTCGATTCTACCAAACCAGTGCACAATTAAGCTGATTTAAGCTAGTCTCGTCTGGTGAATGCATGTACCCTGGAAGCCCCAGACACGACAGGACGAGACGGACAGATGACGGACAGGACTTGACGGGGCCTAGTTCAGAGTTTTAGGCATTCTTCAATGCACGGCTAGCGACATAAAAAAAAGAAAGGATCTGCTATGTGTGGTGGTTGGCTATTCAAGTATTGGTAGAGTTTGAAGTACTAATGTATGTCTTTTATGTGATGATCATCAATTCAGCTTGTACCTATCTAATCTATTACGTCTCTCATATATTGTCCTTTATTTCTTCTTTTTGAGTCCTATACTGCCATTCTACACCCGCCTTCAGCTGGGTCAGCAAAGACGGTGATAGTGAACGTCTTAACACTCACACATTCTCAAACGCGATCTCAAGCGGGAACCTACAAAAATGCCCTCGCGCACGCGATTGCGAATCGATCACGTCCGGAAGTCTATTCTTGATCCTAGAAGCCTAGGTCTATGCCTTCAGCTGGACCAATTAAGAAAATACGCCCATACCTATTAGACAACACGTCTCATGGCGACATGACCGGGAACTCTAGTGATATGGGGTAACTCTCTCCCTGTCAGAATGTGATCCGTACACCGAAAGCTAAAGATCAGAATGACGGTCCACGAATATATGAATGGCCGCAGGGTTTCAAAATCGAATTTATACACGCGAAGTCACATACGCGCGAGCACACGCGACAAACACGTCAACATACGAACGCTTAAGCCCTTCGCGATCATCTACGCACACCTATGTCCGAGATCGCGTAAACTTGATAACACTCCGGCAATTGTGTGAACGTTTTAGTAATTACGACGTTACAAACGCGGTCTCAAACGCGAACCCGCAAACGCGCGCGATCATGAATCGGTCACGTCCGGAAATCTTTAGCATTCATTCTAGCAATTTAGGTCCATACATTCAGTTGGACCAATCAAAAAATAAAAATAAAGCTCATATCCACTAGATCACGCGTTCTACGGCGACATGAATGGGAATTCTAATGATATGTAAGAACCCACTTTTTTTTGGAATCTGAACCGTACACCAAAAATCAAAAATTAAGTATCAGATTCACGGTCCGCGCGCGATCATTCTAGAACACACGCGAATATGCGAAAGGCACACGGTTATGAAATAGAATGTATACACGCGAAGTTCATACACGTTAACACACGCGACATACAAATGCGCACGCGACATACAAACGCACACGCGATCGAGCACGTTAACGTACAAATCTTCGAGCCCTTCGCGATGATACACGCGATCGCGAGTCCCTACGCCCGCACATACCTGAACCGTACAATGAATATCACATTCAGAATCACGGCCCGCTACAATTGGCCTAATGCAGTGTTTTATTGGGCGACATTGCCTGTCTCGTCTGCAAATTGTAGTATGTGATTCTGACGGGGAGCCCTTCCGAGAACCTAGCTCTACAGCTCCAGTAGGACAACTCTCGAAAAAAAAAAAAAAAAAAATATGCCTAAACTGGTCAAGTTACGGTTGAGAATGTAGCAAAGTTTCATGGTTTGAAAGCAATTACTAAAAATGCTATATCTCAGTCCCCCGACCGAATTTTCACAATATCCGTTCACGAAATTTTTGGTAGTGAATTGTTCTTTTCAATGCATGGCTTTGGTTTAATAAAAAAAAATTGTTGATATTTGTTTTGTGTGGATTTTCTTCAAAATCGACTAAAAAATATTTTTTTCGCCATAATTAAGAGGTTATATCATTGATATAAACACTTTTTGTAAAAAATTTCAAGTGGGATTTGTTCCCTAAGGCCCACAGAAATTTTTTTCAAAAAAATTGGGCTTTGAATAAGTTGCGGAAACCGCTTATAAACGACATTTTTCTCGAAAATTTTTCATAAATCGCATTTGCGGGACCTCTAGATGATTTTTTAGAAACTTGATTTGTTCTTCAAAAGTGCTTAAAATATGCTTATCTTTCATTATAGGGTTGATAACCATGACTTTTCGAACATCGATTTATTTGGGACAACCTAATGTATATGTCATCACGAATTCAAAGTTACAGACTGGATAAATGTGTAAACACATCTTGTTTACTCCTAAAATCCGTTATTACAAATTCGCGCAACGATGCTCGGCGTGGAATTACTTACAAGTTGCGGGGCATTTCTTCATCGGCGGTATGTTGTTAGGTACTAAAAGTAGTATATGTGGTTTCTTTCGACCAAAAAGGAGGTCCAGAACAATTTTTTGTTCCATTTTGTTATAACTTCAAAATATAAGGGAACACGGGGCTATTCGGACTTACCTAAGAAAATCGCGCTTTTAGATGGATAGATGTGAAAGAATTTATCCGTCAAAGGTCCTAATTATTAGTTTAAAGCCTCAACTACATTTTGGTACTAAAAAGATCATTTGCACCACTGCATAGTAACGCTAGGTGACTATTTGCAAAACGCTACGTTCTCCTATCCTTTTATCATGTAGGGATAGTTCAGACAATGCAGACGGTCAATTTTTATTATTTTTTTGCAATGGGATTATGTTTACCTTCAAAATATTTATTGGAGATACTCCTTAAGAAGCAACAAAAAACAAATTTCTAACTAATCTGGTTAGTTACAGCTGTCAACCGGTGGATCATGTATTTTTCTCGCAGTGGCGTGTGTAATCTTCTACGTAGCCGCAAGCCGCTGAACGGTAGTTGATGGAATAGAGGGTCCGAACGCTTATTTCACCCAAAAGAGGGTGAGCGTGTTATAAGTTATCAATCATTCCATAAATAGGAGTATCAAGTTTTCCAAAGCACTTACCTGTTATTTTTTTTCACTTTTAATTGTTGCTGTAATCACGGTTTTACGGTTATAATGATTTTTGTTTTGAGAATGGCAAAAAAATAAAACACGTATCTCCTTTCTAAAAAAACGAATGAATTAGATTCAGCTGTCAAAATTAATGTTTTAGAATAGCGGTTCCACGAATATGTATGACAGTCAGAAAGTCTTACGATTTTCTGAGAAATCGATAGTAACTTATCGGATCGGAAAAAATCACGAACAGCCTGTGTCTTACAACAATTCCATTGCTTTAAAATTGGTCAATTAGGTCATCCGTAGTATTTTGAAAGAAATAAAAATGCGAAAAACTTCAAATTGTGTCTTTTTTCGCAAGACATCTGAATTTGATTTTAAATTACCAAATACTACCAAAAAGTTGGATTTTTCATTCGAAATTGTACGTTTACCTAATTTGGGAGGCTCGTTTGAAAATTTTTGACTCAGGTATTTATTGGTTAAGCCGCATTCGCACAAACACTGTTGAGAATGCTATGGAAAAAGTTTCTCCAGGTGTCATTTGTGATGGATTCCACTTCTCCATACTTCGACATGATTTTTTAATATAATCCGTGCTAGTGTACGGTGCCAAATCGTGTAGGCGAATTTCCGTCAGATCATTGTCCATATACAAGGAGATCTTGTTTTGACGTTTTCATATTCGACCTTTTGTTGCATGCTGTTCTTCGCTACAAAGCTTTCTGCCTAGGCTAGGGAGTTGAACGTTATTAGTACTACATTTCTCGTATGATGTAGTTGCATGTGTGACACTTGTGTAAGCGCAAGTTCCATATTCACCTTGATCAACTGTTTCACCTCGCGCACTGTAGGTTTAAGACGGGTCTGCGTATAGTCAAACGCGATTGTGTTCTCCCGTAATGGGCGTAATTTATTTTGTGATTCACTCATTTCACTCGCAATTGGGACAATCAGACTTTGTTGTTTTTATAGTTTACACGTACATGCCATAGCGGAGCGCTGCGGTTAGTATTTTTTGTTTGTTTGCTGTTCATCAGCGGTGCGCTTTTTGGCTTCTGATCAGTACGAGATGAGGAAGCAGACTGATAGACGCGAATCTTGATCCTAACGTTGTCATGTTCCACAAAGTGTGCCATGTTGCTGGTGGAGATAAATTGATCTAGTGATAGACGAGCTTTGAACTTTTCGTTTTCAAAGTCATTTTCCGTCATTTGGTAGTCTTTGTATATTACACTATTGAGATTACGTTTCTGAACATATAAACTTCACTTTGTTACTTTTACCATTTAAGTGAAACAGCAAAAAGAGAATGAGAGGGCAAAATGCTATTAGTTTCTTGTGAAAAAACTGCGAGATCGTTGTTGTTGTTCTTTAAAATATATGATTATTTAAAAAAAGTGATTGGTGAGTAAAGTCAGAGACATAACCGGATTGCAGTAGAATACAAATTTGACTGTTCATTGAAATGCATTAATTTTTACTGTCTTAAAAGAGTGTATTAAAGTCAGTTTGTTAAAGAACTATTACAAAAATCATAACTCTCTGCTACGGTGTTAACAGAGATTATACTTTCTACCAGCCATAGAACCAACGTTCACCGCTTTGTTCTAACATACAGTTATTGATGCATACTTGGCAGATAGCGTAACGACTACTGTTAAAATATGATTAATTAACATATATGTGAATAGATCGGTGTAGGCCGTTATTTTAACACGTAAAACGCTGGATACCATTTGATGTCAGACGTATACAACATTTTCGTCTGTTGCCAAATTTTCATTATCATTAAGGAGGAACGAACAATGGGGCGAAAATCGAAAACGAAAAAAGTAGTTTTTTCAGCAGTTTGTTAGATCTTCATGAAAATCAATCAGCCTATGTAGAATATTGTTACAGTACTGCTGATTGTTTTTCATGAAGATCTTACAAACGGTGCGAAAAAAACTGCTTTTTTCGTTTTCGATTTTTGTCCGTGTCTCTGTTCAACCTTAAAGCCCCTTATTAGAGTTATTATGTAAGAATCAAAAGCATATGTTTGAATATTTTAGATTTCGATGTACGTGTCTCGTTATTTCGGTATTTAAATTAGAAATAGCGAAATAACAGGTTTTAATAAAACCTTTCAGAAGTTGGTAAAAACTGCAGCATTTGTATTAACAGCCCAAAGTGTAAACTACTTTGCATTGATTATGTCTCTGACATTACCTACCCATCTTTTTATATAAATTTTATGCGGAGAAATTTGTAGTAAAATTGTTTTACTGAAATAATTACCGAACGGGATACTATTCAAATACTTAGAAATTTTTTGACTGATCCCGGCGAATCAAACTTAGTGTATAAATTTAGCCATTTGAACGAGATACAAGCATAATTTTTATAATTGGATACGCCAACGAAAGAGAGAGAGAGAGACAGACAGGGAGAGAGAGAAGGAAGGAATATCAAATCAAACCTCTTCATGCGAATACAATGACGACCCTGAAAAGGATGAGCTTTTTTCTCTGCAACGTTTTACCTGCCAACAAAGAAAGACTTAATTCGAATGGCCAGCTGCAGATGATGGGGGATGATACTGGTCTTCTTGTTATCGCGGGTTGCGTTTACTGCCAGCTCCGATACTTAAATATTCCATTCCATGCTGGCAGGTAAACGGGTGCTCATCGACACGTTCGGCATAGTGACCCTTACTCAGCAAAGGATGGATTCGACCAATAGAAAACTGGAGACCGGCTCGAACCGAGCGGGATTTTGGCTTTCCGTTCACCTTTCCACCACGAGTGTAATATACGAATGAAGCCGCATTCGCATACGACCAGGGCCGTAGATAGAAAATACGGGCCTGGAGGGGTCCAACTAGGGTTCGCAGTACCGACCCTTTTTGGCGAGAACCGGTACTACGGTACTGAAGCCCTCAGTACCGGTAGTACCGTTAAAGTACCGGTACTCGAATATTTTTTTAAAAAATTCGAAATAAGCTTCAAACTGAAATTGAATGCTCAAACTGATGATCTTATTCTCAGATGATTGATTTTTGCTGATCAAAAAACATGTTTATTGTTTTTAATTGCTTCGGAATGGCAAGACTCATTTCACAGAAGATATTTTTCGTATAGGGCACCTTCTTTGATTTCGAAATTTAGGCCACTTTGAAATCAATAACTGCTAAGTGGTGCGACTTTCGTCGACTTGAACAGATGGTAAATGTATGAAACCCTATTAACAACAGTAAATCAAAGCGAGAATGGCAGTAAATCCGAGCGGGTTAATCGCATTTCCTCTCTTGCTTTTCTAAAAATTGGTTTCGACCTTTATGTCGTTTGCCTACTATTCTCTAACGCATATCCAGGCTCTTTGCTTTCCTGTAAACTATGGAGTTTTGCTGAATTTTCCGATCACCAATAATTACAAATCGCCCCATTTGAAGCAGTTCACCAAGTCTAAAACTGTTAGCTACTAGATCGCTGTTCGTTCTATTATAGATAAAGATTTAAGAGCAAACCAAATACAGACATGACTTAGACCATAGTCTTAGCGCCACCCAGTAAATAATGGAAACCAATCAGAATGTCGCTAATAAAACTTTAACTTCTAGAATTATTATGATGATGGCGCCACCTTATTCCCACACAAAGGTGTTATCTCAACGATTTACCTAGAAGGCAAATTAATATAATTAAACGTTATCTTGCAGACCGATATTTTGAAACAGATCCCCCTGCAGAGTTAACATATTTGTCATAAAAAATTGTATGGTACCGAAAATACCGGTACTGGTTTTTGTTCAGTACCGGTATTACGGTACCAAAACTGGGTCGGTATTCCCGGGATTTTCGGTACCCGTATTACCGGTACCACAACCCTAGGTCCAACGTACGGGCCCCCACCACTGTATATTGCCCGTGCATCACAAAGTTAAAGTTTGGAATCCATTGTACTTACTGATATTATGTACATATATTACACTGAAATTATATTGTTATGTACAAGTTTTTTCTCTAGTTGTTTGTAGTGCCAATGACAGTAAAAACGGAGGGCTGTTAATACTCCATAGTATTTTGAATACGTCTTCGTACGTTTTGGTGACTGAAGAGGAATTTTTCGTCAATAGTATTAGTAAAAGTAAAGAAATGGAAGATTAAAAATGTAGCACATAATTGCAAAAAATATAAACATCATCTAAACAAAAAAAATAATCAAAAATTCGCTTTGCTCAATTGTACAAAAAAATAAAAATAAATGGAAAACTTTATATTGAAAGTGTGTACAGAAAAACTAAAAATCGCAAAATCAACCACATAAACAAATTAAAGTCATTTGTCAAAAAATGTATAATCGAAAACAAAAACCAAAACAAAACCTGTAAGAATCGATAAAAGAAAACAGGAAACTAGACAAATTGCAAAGATTAACGAAGTCGAATATTGTTGAACAAATGGTGAAAATTATAAAAAAATCGGCAGATGTTGAAAAATTTTGAGAATTAATGAAAATGAAAAAAAAACAACTAAAAAAATACGAACATTGATATAAAATAAAAATGCATAAAACTGAAAAGCTCGAAAATAATAAAATATATTCAACATTAAAAACAAGAAATATTTAAAGCAATAGAAAAAGTGAATAAAGCGTTAAGAATGCATAAAAGATATAAAAGATATGAAGAAATTGAAAAAAATGAATTGAACAAAAACGGACAAAATAGAAAACAAAAAATAGTATGAAACTAAAATGGTGAAACACACAAAATTGAAAAAAAAAACAAGAAGAAATTGAAAAAATAGATTAGATAATTAAAATAATGGAAAACAACATTAGAAATTAAACTTGATAGAAATTCAAACAACAGCCTAAATGTAAAACGAAGAAAAAATGCGCATAATGCAAAAAAATAAATCTAATGTTTTCTAGAAAAATCAAAAAATGAAAAAACAAAACCTGTTGGAAAATGGCCAACAGAAAAAAGCACTTTCAAAATAGGTTATATGGAAAAATTAAGAATAACAAAAATGAACAAAATGAAAGATTAAGGAACATGTGCAAAAAAAAAAAAAAAATTATTATAAATGAGCAATGAGAAAAAATAAAACTACGGAAAACAGAAAGCAAGAAACTAGAAAACATGTACTAAAATACGAGAAAGGAAGATAAAGTGACAATGAAACATTTTGGAATGAATTTAAAAAAGAAAAATGCAAAAATATATAGAGAAAACAGAAAATAGAAAAAGGGAATGATAAGAATGAATGGAACTAATAGACCAATTTTAAAAGTTTTATGGAAAGACAAAAGAAACAAATGAAAAAGCAGGGTATTCAAATATGAAATAACAGAAAAAATAAAATAGAATGGAAAAATTGCAAATAAAATGGAAAAACTCAGCAATGACTATAAGTTAAGATAAGTGGTATGGATAAAAATGCAAAAATAAACAGCGTGAAAAGCAGGATAAAATAAAAATATGGTAACAATGGAAATAGATAAAAAAGCAGAATATTTTAAAATGCAGATATACCACGACTTGCAGCCTTCATCAATGTTTGTATCAATATGCCTTCATAAGTGTTTGTATCAATATGCGAGAGACATCAAAAAAGAAAAGTGTTTAATATAACATTCCACTAAGTCGCCCAAAAACAGTGCTTTTTAAAGTTGAGAATGCGCAAAATTCGCAAACGAAAAAAGCAGTTTTTTTCCACACCGTATGTCAGATCTTCATAAAAATCAATCAGCGTATGTAGAATGTTGTTACAGTACTGCTGATTGATTTTTATGAAGATCTGACATACGGTGTGCAAAAAAACTGCTTTTTTCGTTTGCGAATTTTACCCTTTCTCTGTCCAACCTTAAAGTGGTGAAAAAAATTGATCAACGAAATTTTAACAAAATTTTTCATTAATTTTTTACTCCTAGAAAGTCTGATCTAATCTTTTTTTCGATTATAGAAATTTTAATCTTAGGGCGATTCACTTCTTCATTCAAATTAGAAAATTTTCTTTAAAAAATTCTCCATTCCTATGTACGAGGTTAGGAATCGAACCCAGATGAGCTGCGTACATGGCAGTCGATGTACCAACTACGCTATGCCCGCCCTGTTCTGATCTTTTAATTGGGTACAAATACATATATTTGATATCCAATATGCAGTAGTTTTTTAAATCATACACAAGATATTGATTTTTTTTTGAAAGTATTGACCAAAATTTTAGTTTCTGTTGAAAATCCGGGCCCCCTTCAAAACTCCGGGCCCGGGGTGAAACCTTAGAATTATTCTATTATTTAAATGTTTTTCTACAAAAATTGTGCATGACTTTTCAAATAGAAGAGATAACAAATTTGCTCTTCTGTAAAGGTATGCGCCATACAAATTTCTAAAATTGTTACAATCAAAGTATTTACGATAATCAATGTATAGAAAATAGTATCTAAAATGGCCACGCTTTTCAATATTTTATGGTAATGCCAATCAATTTATGCGGTAATTGTGAAAGCCGCCGTCAATTCGCTTGGATATCTGACATGGTTTGATATAACATCTGTTGTATATTTGAACGTTTGTGCGACTTTACAATAGTGTTCATAGTAAACTATGGTTAAATCTAAATTCCAGGAGTCTCAGGAATCAGCTAAAACATGTTAAACCCGCCATGATTTGCTGACATAAATTATTGGTTCTGATGAAACCTGAGCTACTGCAAAGAAAGCTATGTGGCAATATTTAGAAGTTTTGGAGGGAAGGAGGAATTGATAGCATTCTTTTTCGTTGTTCGATTAGTGTATATGTTGATATGCCCTACCCATTTTTATGCTAGAAATAGCAACGATTCGTTCCGAATCTCGTTTGTTATATTTGTCAAATATAACTGAGATTGGAAATAATCACATTTCATATGTGCCTGACATGACTTTATTTTGAAAAGGGGTGAAACTGGTTTGTTTTTTCTGCGAATTCTAGAACTATGTTGTCAATATTTCATATGTAACTTTAATTAGACCTACAATGATATCGATCTCCACAAAAAAAAAATAAATTCGACCAAAATGTAAATAGGATTGAGAAAATTCACCACCTACTATGGCAACCAATATAATAACCCACTGCGGCACCAGCAACTTTGAGTGATGTCATCCACACTGGTTTTGGTTTTACGTGTGACAAAATTGTCACCGTTCACATTCCGGGAATCATCTTTCACACTTCCTGCCTAGCGATCGCGACGCCATGAAATCGGTCATGAGAGCCGCTGATGCTCATATTTGATGCTCTACGGCAAAGGTCTATTTATGCACTCGCATGTACGAGTATATTCTACCCTAAATGAAATATGCAAATCTGGAGAGCTCGCGTGTTTGGCGAAGTTATAATTCAACAGCTTGCGGATGACAATTGAAGTTGAACTAGTGGCGACCATCAACGCTATTATGAGCTGGAATTGAAGCCCCAGTGTTTGTGTGTCGTCTGTGGCTTACAAGTTTTAATATCTCGGATGATGACCAAGACCACTTCAGTTGTGCAGACAGACAAAAAGGCTTGCTCCGGTTACGCAGTGAACTATGGCTGCCAGCATAACACAACACCGTCACTGGTGGATGAAATTGGGGCTGAAGGTCGAGGTTTAGTATAGTATTACATTTTTGCTTTGCCGCTGATTTAAGCCATCGTCGCTCGGCAGCACACTCATTACATGCTTGCGACGTACAAAGGGTCCGACGTTTGGACGAGTGTATGTTGTTGTTTTTTGGTGAGAGCTTCATCGCTAGGATTCAGTTCCAGAGTAATCGAGAACGTATATTATGGTATAATTCATACGCTAGACGTCCGTGCAAAACCCACATAATCGAACTCATGTTGTAAGCTCATGGCAAAAAGTCTAATGAAACACGCCAGTTATCAAACCTGTATGCTGTGAATGGAACTTTATGATTAAAAAGCACGTGCGTTGTGAAATGAGCGACAAAAAAGATGCACTTTGCTAGCAGCGTCAGAGAACATTTGTAATCTTCTCCTCAAGCCTTTTAAGGGATATAATTAGACTAGTCATTATAATAAAATAAAAAAAAAGATTTACGTGCTGTACCGGTGCTAACGAGAGCTTAAAATCAGCAGCACGGTAAGTCGCCTCATTCACGTCACACTCTGATGCAGAATTGAGGGGTAGAATATAATTCTCAACCAGGAACAAGAACAAGGCCAATGTCCATTTGCAGTACCTTGAAGTGGAAAGGCCGAAAGAGAGACACATTATGCGATGATTTAATTGCTTTCCCTGTTTGCTTCGTCAGCGAGGTTTCAACACAATTCTAACCTAATGGGAAAGATGGTGGCAGGGCTTTCGAATCGCGTAGAGCACCGAAATGGAACCGAATGGAGTTCCGTTAACTTTTGCTAGTATCCGGCAGTTTTTGTTGAATTGTAAATAAGATTGGAGCTTTGTGATATGAAGTATGTATTTTTAATGTTTATTTCATACCGGTTTTCATATAAAATCGACACTAGTTGGCTCTTTCAGTTAAAAAAATCGTTTAGACATTATTTTTGTTTAATTGTATAAATTTAAATTTTTTTCAAGTTATGAGTTTTTAACCTATTGAATTTTATAAAAAGCTTCGCATGAGATTACCGAAGAAAATTACCGAAATTTAAGAAAGTTTACTTATGCATTCTGCAATTATTCTGAAAAAATTGAATCAAAAAAATTGATTTTATACAATTTTCAGTCAAAAATTGTTTTGAAATTTGTGTGTTTTAATAGTATAGTATTGAAAAATCCGTAAATCGGCAAAAAATAGGCAAAACAACACAGAAAAAAATACATGTAACTTTACGTCTTGCCAGATGCACATAAAAGAAGCATCCCAATTCACATAAATTTACATTTAATTACATGTAAAAATGTGAGTTGTTCGGCTTTTCCTATGTCATTCAATCAGAGTTTTACATCAAATGAGTCACAATATTTAATTGTACATATCACAATATGTAAAATCCTATTATCAGACAGGAAAAATACGTCGTTACGTTGTTGACGTCAAATGTAACTTTCATTTTTTCTAAGAGTGAAATACAATTTTCACAAACTTGCGCAAGACTTTCCTTAACACAGACCTTGCTGTCCGTAGGTCCAAGCGATGATGGCGAAATGCTGGTTTATACCGTGCGTGTGAGCCGTGTCGGAAAAGTTGGATTCATTTCGTAGGGTTCTCGATCAGAATCACTAGACCTAGTTATAAGTAAACCGTCCTTACTAGGATAAATACATAAAGGAGAAAGAGATTTAATTAGAAAAATCCTTCTATTAATTTGTTTTATCTTTGGCAATGATCAATTCTGTACCTTCACCAGTGAATACTCATATTAAAAGCAAATATTCATCAAATTATTAATAATTTACATGGTTCGGGTATAGTCTAGTTGGTAAATCGATTGCCTTGTACGCAGCTCACCTGGGTTCGATTCCTAACCCTGAACATAGGGTTAGAGATTTTTCTAAAGGGTTTTCTCTAACCCGAAAAAGAGGCGAATGACCCTAAGGTTCAAACCTCTATAATTGAACCAAAAAAAAACTACAGGCTCGAAATTTTCAAAAACCTTCAAGAAAAAATAATAAAACGAAAGGTGGGTCTTCCATCTGCATCGCAATGTTGATAAAAGAGGTTGCCTTGTTTTAAAAGTGCTCATTTGACATGAGCTGCCGAAACGGGTTCGTCTGTGTATATTGGAAGGATGTTGATGTTCGTAGGTGGTTTATACTGTGCGTATGAGCCGTACCGGCTAGGTTCGAATCGTCTCATGGGATTCTTAACCTGAATTACCAAACATAGGTATCAGCAAACCGTCCTTATTAAAACCAATAGGGTGATGAGCCCATTTGCGCCATGTTTCTATTATCACTCTACCCATTTGAAGCCGTTGGTTAGAGCAGTGTCTGCCATCTTTGTTCAACGCATTGAGTCAAATGGTAGCGCTACAACAGGGGCACTCGATTCGAGTTTTCGTTGCGCTCAAACAACAGAAGTTTACTGTTTTCAGCGCATTTGTGTTATTATATTGGTTCTTAGCAACGAAGCAAAGCTATTGAAGCCAATTTTTACGCATTCCATTGATTGACGAACGAGAAATTAACGAATTAGTGAGGCACCTTGCTTATTATGGTGAAAATAGGCACTTTCCCCTACATAATAGAAAAATAATTGAATTAGAAATATCGTTCTATTAACTTGATTTAGATTTGCGCTTGTTTATGATCAGTTCTATGCTTTTTCCGAAGAATAATAATGTTTGAAAATTTTATCAACAACGTTTCCTTATCTCATACAGATCAGAAATGAAAACGTGCACCGTATGAGAACAGTGTACAAACGAGCACCGCGCCGCTCTAACGTGTCGGTGTAAGATAGAGTGACAAGAAAAAAATGACCCCTATCGGCCCACCCCTGAGTGGATTCCTACTCCCACCAGGAGTACTTGCTCCAAATTTGAAGTAAATCGGACAAGTTTAGCTACCGGACCAACGTGCTTGAAGTTTGTACGGGATTTTTCGACAATTTACATGGCGAAAACCCACTAACTCGCATTTTCGCCGCTAGGTGGCACTGTATGCGTTGTATTATTACTGTAATTGAAAATAAGAAAGATACTTTAGTTGCCTACGACTTAGACGAAGACTGCTAGTCTGGAAGTTATTAAACTTTTAACGAAGTGATGTCTGAGTCGGTTTTGCATGGGGCCTAGTAGTGCATGGTTATGTATCAGTATTCGATTTCCACGAACTATACATTTTACAACTCCTGGAGGGACTAGGAATCGACTCAGGGGTGGGCCGATGGAGTTTTCAAAAATTAATTATTTTTCTGGACAGATATAGACACAGAAAAGGTCCGTTACCCCCAACTGCGAGTTATATGAGTGAATTACAAAATAAATTTCGTTCATTACGGGAGAACGATTTTCACAGACCTGTCTTAGACTTACAGTACACGAGGTGGAACAGTTTATCAAGGTTAAAGTGGAACTCATTCTTACAGAAGTTTCATACAAACAGCTACATCATACGAGACAGGTGGTACTAATAGCGTTCAACTCCTTACCGAGACAGAAAGCTTCGTAGCGAAGAACAACATGCAATATGACGTCGAATACGAAAAAGTCAAAATCAAGATCCCCGTATATGCAAACATTGTTTTAACGGAAATTCACCAACACGATTTGGCACCTCGTACTACTACGGCTTATATTAAAAGATTCATGTCGAAGTATGGAGAAGTGGAGTCCGTCTCTAACGATACTTGACGAAACTTTTCTTCTGGCATTCTCAACGGTGTTCGGGTGGTGCGAATGCGGCTGAACCAACCTATAGCGTCTTACTTGACCTTCGAGGGTAGATCATCTCAAGGTATTAGCTACATATAAAGAACCCTATGCATATACCTTGGACAGACGCCCACGTTCTAGTTCTGTAACCATATGGCACACTACGATAAGCCATGCGCCAAAACAACCAACTAAAATTCATCTACTACAATCAAAAGCATCAAACAGTCTTCTACATCTGCTGACACACCACAGACAGCCGGCCAATAAATAAATGCCAGACAAACAATATTCCACGGTATCTTCAAGCCAATAGTTAACATACCTAGGAAAGCAATAAACACGAAAGAAGACAGAGTTACTCGAAGACACAAAATGCACCAAACATGTAACAGCGAAAATCAAAGCTCTAGCGATGAAGACATGGACACAAACATAGCGACAGAGGGTAAATTGAACCATTGCTTACCAAAAAATAAAATTAATACAAGAAGCGGAAAGCAGTGCGCCCAGAATAGTCGACAGAAATAATATTCGATTTTTTTTTATTTTTTGTCTATGTTATATTGTAAATGGAATAGTCTTTTTAAAATGTAAATTATTTTCAAAAAGGTGAATCATTATTGAAAATTAGCTGAAACTAAATGCACATAATTTTAAAATTATTTTCATTTATTTGTTGCGTTCCACTGTACATTTTACCACATTGATATATGTGTTACAGGCCAAACGATGTTTTCTCTGTAGTGGTAAAAACAAACAATAAACAATCTGTGTAAATTAGTTCTGGAATCTGCGTTTCGATCCTACAGAATCCTACATTAACTTAGTGTGTAATTGAGCAAACCCGTGTGTGATGTCCCGCAAGAAAAAGAGTTCTGATTAAGATTCTTGCGGGACATCACGCTTGGCTAGGGGTTTGTTCAGAAACACAGTGTTTTCGTTTTTTTGGAGCCAGCGTCAATCATGCGCTAGTTGAGTCCTGTCACTAAGTTAGTGTCGGGTTCTGATGAGACGAAGTCGAAACGCAAATTCCATAATTAATTTAGTTATAGACTTTCCGCTTCGTAACTTTTGATCTTCTAATCAACTTTGTCGAAGACTCCAACCTATTTAGGAACAAGGAAATTTACATACAGTGGGATGAACAAATGGTATGCTCACTAGCGCCACATAGTTTCAGGATCCTGAACTGTTCGATGAACCAATTCGGAAGTTTTTATCTCCTGAGAGGCTAATAATGCCAAACGTTAGGTATAAGTTAGACAAACAAGTATATACTTCCAAAAAAAATTATGAATAAAAGACATCAGTTCAATAAAAGAAGACCTAGAAGAAAAAACATTAGAAGAAAAAACATGATTTCGAGCAAAACACCATTTTGAAGCCGCCATTCTGAATGTTCGAATAAAATCATTTTCAAATTATCGAAAAAATAACGAATAAAACATCAAAAGCAGAAGTTCATATGTGGGGGTGGGCGTAGTATAGTTGGTAAATCGATTGCCTTGTATGCAGCGCACCTGGGTTCGAGCCCCGACCCCGCACATAGAGTTAGAATTTTTTCATAAGAGATTTTTCTTACCCGAAGAGGCGAATGATCTTAAAGGTTAAAACCTCTATAATCGAAATAAAAAAAATCGTATGTCTTTTCATTTTTCTACAGAAAGTTCTTAAATATTGCTGTGATTTTTCGCCGAATTCAGGAGAAGGTCCTCTTAAGCTTTTATGGGAAAAATCATCAAAATTTATGGAGAAAACACATGGTTATAGATTCCATCACCAGGTGGCATTATACAAGCAAGATAATCTGAATTGATATGAAAATATATTTGCAAGTAACTCTGTCATTCACAAGTTGACCAAAAAAAATCAAAATCCTGGACACCCTAAGGTAGAGTTACTAGCAATTAAAATGATAAAGCAGCATATCACAGAGATTCGTGTTTCAATCTAAGATTTCAAAAAGGAGTTATATTGTAATGGTAATTGGAAAGATAACAGGACTTTTGAAGCCTAGAAATAAAATATATTGCGTGACGTTTTTCTCATTAGCAGTTGCATCATGTATCAGTAACCTTACAGAATTAACATGTGGTAATCTGACTTTCATAGTTGCATGACGTTGTTTGAGAATGAAGAGTACTTTGGCCAAGCGGGAGTGCTGAAGTAGGGCGAGTTTACCGTCCACCATTTCAACGTTGTCTTGACCAGAGAAATCTTTGCATTCCGGGACGAGTTTAAGGTCACTTTCTTAAACATAAAACCGAAATCCTCTATTTCTTGAATATTTTTAACAATGCGGTTTTTCGTGTTCAATCTGAACTTATTGACGTCGAGACTATTCTAAGTGAATAGTTGCCAAACGTCGTTAATTAATTAATTTTGGAAAATTAAGTATCGTATCACACATTCTAACTCTAATAAAATATAAAGAAATTAATTTGTTGTTGATTTTAGCCGTTGTTCGTTTGTATTGTCGTTTATTTTTTCAGAGTTCTTTTCTCATAGCTCTAATGCTAAAGAATTTCCAATCTACAAGAAATGTTGTGTTTTGCTTCGAACAGAGTTAAACTCAGTAGTAGTCAAGTACATCGTTTGATCGCGATATAGTTGTTAAGTTCAAAAATGCAAACAATACATTTCGATGTCAAATATAATAAAGTAGTTTTTAGACTACCGGAGTTACAGTAGTACGCAGTAAAATTTTTTATTCATGGCTTCTTGTTTGTGAGCAGTGCATTTCTGATATGATGAAACTGCTCAGAGTCCACATTCAACTTCGGAGAAAGCTACATATTCTCTACAATGAACATCTTACTTCGCCGAATCTTGCCACCTTTGAAATCAATCGATATTATGTTGATTGTAAGCGTGCATATCGCCTTGAGGTTTATTCATGTTTCTCGCTGTTTGAATAGAAACAACGGTTCTTTGTAATATTTTCCCCTTTTGTACAATTTTTTTTGTTAGGGTAGTTTTTTTTGTTAAAAAAATCAATAGACGTTTTGTACACTCGTTTATTATGATCGACTTGGGAAGACGTAGAAAATGAACTGAATCATACATTTTTAATAATAATCTATCTACTCAAATTTTATACAAAATAGTGTAGCGGATTATTCCCTCTGGAAGCAATAATGGATAATCAACTTTCCAGAAAGCGGTATTTAGATATGTGACGTCTTCAGTAAAGTTGTGGATAATGGTACTAGAAACAACTTTGTAGAAGACATACGGATTAAAAAAAAAGTTTTTAAAACGAGTTGTTTCAATATTAATGTTAACCATAACTCTTAGATTTGTTTGATCTTCTGCAAAGTTCTTTAGAACAATGAAACACATAGTTTTATCTATGGTACGAGTCTCTAAAACTTGCTACAAAGAAGTTATATTGAAGAAGAATGGATTTATTTAAATTTCGTAAATATTGTTCTATATTTCGATGTACTACACACAAAGAGCTCTTAGGTCTTCAGCAAAGTTATTTGTAGTATTATCCTCAAGAACTTTACTGAAGGCACAAAATCTCTAAATAATGGTTTTTTGAAAATTGGTTCTCCATTATTCCTTCTTAAAAGATACTGAACCTGCAAAGTTAACGGTTTCGAAACCATGTGATCTCAACTGTAAAACACTATTTTTAAACATTTTTGACTTCAATAGAGCATAACTTGATAACGCGACCTTATATATATATATATATATAAAATCAAATTACGCCATGTAACTCAGCACTCGAATGTCCACTAAAAATAGTAACTTATGAATTTTTTTTTCGCCCGATGTACAATCCGTCTGGTGGCTATTTTCATAATTGATAATATAAAATAAACTTGAAATGCTCATAAAAACCAATCCTGACGTACTAGAGACAAACGGAAACGCCATTTTTCATCATTTTTCTTCGACTTTCCGAGAAACAATATGTAGCACAGTACACTCAAGTTGGTTTTTTTTATATCGAACAGCATTATCTTTGTTTTTTACTATTCATTTCGTTTATTTGATAGGCACAAATGCGTTAGCTTGGCGGTGCCAAATTCTTTTGTTTTTACATTTTGGATATTTTAAAACTAGGAGGTTACAATGATGATTTTTTTTTATGAAAGAGAAAAATTTTACAGCTATCTTAAGAATAGAAAAAAGATTCTATATACAAGAGAGGGAACAAAAGATTTTTTTTATGAATTTTAAAACAAGGAATTCAATAGTAATAGTTTTTTAGGAAATATTTACAGTTATCTTAAAACTAACAATATAGTTTGGTACACAAAAGGGGAACAAATATTTATGAAAAATTTCACAGGTGTTTTAAAACTAGGGATACAATTCTATTTACAAGATGGGGGACAAGAGGTACAATTACAACTAACTTAAAACTAGGAATACGGAATACAAATTTGATTTTTTTAACGGAGACTTATGCTTGGTCAAGATATTTAGAGGGGGGCTTATTTCCAAAATCGGTTCCACAAGGCAGGAGGAAACTTCTAAAAACGAGAAATAAAAAGAGAGGGGCTAAATTCAACGTTATCTTTGTTGACCCTCGTCCAAGCGAGCGCGATTTGATTTATACAAATTTATGCTTTGGTATAATTTACGTCACAAGCTCTAATGTGTATGCGATTGGACGCATTTAATTATTAACACCTCCAGGAATAGGTAGGTTCTTTGCACCACCAGCATAGGTAACATTAAACATTGTGTTGGGTTGGATTAGAGTTCCATATGGAAACGCCACTTGGGTCGTTCTAAGAAGCACTCTCATATATGTAGGGAATGAAAATGTCACTTGAATTATCGTCGCTCGAATAAATCATCAAGTGTACGGGGCACCGGGGCAGCCGGAATTACGAAACGCACTTCTAGCACATACGAGAAACAATACGCCAGCGAAACGTGCTAATTGCAGACTGGATTTCCCCGCGCTGTAATCGGCTGCACTCTGATGAGATTTGAGACGGAGTTCGCGTCAAGGCGACCTAAAACGGCGACAATTGTTTTATTTCTAATAATGGAAAAAAATATAGATTGCTATAGAAAAATGTGCAGGCGACAACCAATCTGGGCAGCATTTGCTCCAAATGCCAAATAGATCTAATCAGAATATCTTTATGGAAGTGTGCATCTGCCCTACATAGATTGTTGTGGGCGGTTATTCGCGGGAGTGTGATAGGAAAAAGCCGTGAGCCGGCGACTAAGCTGTTGGTTGGCATTCGAGTAATAGCGAGCGTATGGTCGCAGTCACGCAAACGCCATCCATCACCAGTAGCTCTAGCTCTAGATAAGTGTTAGATTTGCGGTACTACGAATTGGTTACGAGCTGTGCACCGGTACTAGGATATGTAGATTGTGACGTGCTGCGATGAATCAACAAGCATAGTAGAGGTAGCTTGGGAAGTGCTTCGAGATACCGATGGAAAGCGGTCTAATGCGATAAGTAAAATGTCGATGTAGTGGAATACTAAAACAGGGGCTATTTGAGAACTAAGGAAATAGTGAAAAAGAGTTTTTTTCACGGGCTCCGCAAAATGTATTCATTCTAACCCGGAAAAACATGAATAGAAATTGTTAATATCGAAATGTAGTACGATCAACACGCCATAGATGGATTTGTATTAACAACATAAAACACAAAGTAATAACTATGTTTTATAATCTTGTTCTGGATATTTTTTTACCTTTTTGGTGGCTGTTCCTTTTCAGATTCTAAAATTTTGTCAAGTGAAATCACTTTTTTGATAGTGCCTCAAAATTTGATAGTGTTATCAGAGGACCGTGTGATTGCTATAATAACATTCTCAGCGATCGATCATCTCATCTAAGCAATAAAAATCAAAATTGGTTGGCATTTCCTCAACGCAGAAAACAATCTCCACAGCACAATGAATGGTAGATGCATTGAATAACAGAACCATCTTTATCACTTTTTGTTCTCTACCATTTACTCGAATCAAGGCCATGTTTAATCACTCAGAAATGTGGGCCAGGTCATCGCCAATTCGTAGTCGGTGAACCGCAAGTATCAGGTCAAGCGGACGGATGAATAAAATTTTGCATGGGCAGCCTCGGCCGTCACCATTATGGTACATTTTTATTCGCTCAAATAAGTTCACGTTTACCAAATTATTTAGTGTATGTACTGTATAAATGAAGTTTGTGCTCATGCTTTCCAGTTTGTATGTTAACTCTTCACTGCATTCTTTATAAGCTTTCTATGATCGATAACGGGCTAATCCACTATGGGGACGATTGGTTATGATTTAAACTAAATTTCATCCCGAACTATTGAAATAGTTAAATTCTCGACAAATATATGATTACGGCGTAAAGCCAGCTGTCAAAATTTTCTTTGAAAAGAAATTACGGACGAACCGTTATAGGCCGAACACAGTTAAGGGCAGTTAAGGAAAGAAAAAAACTTCTTTTTTGTTTACTACCAACATCTGTGAATGGTGTGTAACGATTTGTTCAGAATTATCGCTCAAAGTGAATTTTGACAGCTGGTTTATACGTCGTAATCATATGTTTGTCGAGAATTATAACAAAACGCTATATTCAATTCAAATTGTGGTATAAATCAGGTATCGCTAGAAGGTATAGTTATGATAGTATTTTGTTATGGGCTTCAGATCGGGTACAGACTCAGTAATTTTGGAGTAGCCATGTAGTCCAAGGAGTTTTCATTCTCAGGTGATACGATCTTCGAAAACGCCGAACAGCCATGTTGGTTTTAGAAACGACAGCTAACAACGTTGTTTACTAGTTCTCTCCATATGTTTGCTTTGATTTCAGTGGGTAAACAAAGTTGCTCGCTGTCATTTTTCTTCCCCGCAGTCTGCTGCATGCTTATCTCACTCCTCACCTAGTTACTGCCGAAGACGAATCACCTTGGAACTCCAAGCACCTTGGTGTAGTCTGACCATTTAGAAATTGATATCTTAGCATTTGATATTCGTTTATTGTTTTTCAATAAAATATTTTCCGTTTCACTTTTACTGACACACCACTAAAAAGTGTTTGCTGAGATCTCGGTAAAAGATACAAAAACAAAAAAATTTGGCGTGCATACGAAATTAACAGCCTATAGTTGAAAAAATGCTATTTGGTAGTCTATTGAATTACTGATGTGAAAAATTCAGCTCACTCATGTTGAAAACCCAACGTGGTCAGGAGTAATTAGCCCAAAAACATTCACATTGTTGAAATCGACTGTAAATACTGTGCTTAAACCACAACCGCCGACGAACCGACGTGTCAGAGGCATTTATAAAGTGTCCCACAAAAAATAGCGATTATTTGAAATGAAGCGATCGTTACTGTCAAATCGCGACAGGATGCTCCACCATGTTTGTTTTGGCTAGCAGGGCAGGCTTCTGAATAAATATATTGATATTACAGAAGGTGTGCAATTTCTACAGCTGCCTATGTAGTGGAAAAATACACGAAAATAGTTATGAGAACAGAATTCATTGAAATGCATGCATTCTATTACTCTTTTTTACTAACGGAAATTCGCGAAATATACCTATTTTTCGTGTTCTACAGTGGTGTGACGGAACCCTTAAATTATGCTGCATCAAGCTGGCCCTATGCGTTGAATTATGTTTAGAACTTCACTAAGTGTATTCGTTTATTAGAGTTGTGATATCTTGTATGGTTTATTGCATTTTATGTTTCATTTTTATTTACTAATTCAAGTAGGCTTAAATTACACCATATAGGTCCATGGAAAGAAATAAGAAAAATGCATAATAAACAATTTTTCTTATATTATGTCCATTACCTGGGAATTTCTACATCCGTATTTGTAAACTAACTAGAATTGGTATTGCCGAAAATTAGACGATGACTATCATCTACACGGAAATCCATTCATGAATTCAACAAAAATCACAATTTAGTTTGGCTTAGCAGGCGTTCTTACGGGACATCACGTAGGACAAGAGTTTTGCTCAGAAACAAAAATCGTTAGTGTCGGATTCTGATGAGAGGAACTAGACACGCCTCCAATAACTAATTTAGTTATAGGTTTCGTTTCCTTTACGTGCAAAGTGGTTTAAGACAATTTTCTCCTTAGTGTAGAAAAATAGTTTTTTTTGCCAAAAAATTTTCTCCACCTAGGAGAAATATAGCATAGTAATATGTAGTGAAATTTTCTTTTTTAAAGACATTCAATTAGCTGGTTATTACTGAGCAGGAAATGTTATGAAAATTTAGAGCCATGGTACTCAAGTGAGAGGAAGGATATGAAATATAAAGATCCGAAAGCTAGAAGTGACAGGGTTATTAGGAACCGGCTCAAAATCTTACGGACTAATCTTTTGTCTTCTGCTGGCAGGAGTCGAGTTTAGGCAGTATTTCTACCAATCGCTCAAGTCTACCAACGTGTCCCACGGCAAAGACAGACTTGTCCTACTTTACCCTACTCAGTAATCTCTAGCTGATTGAATGTCGTTAAAAAGCTACATTCGAATATTTGATTGGTTTGCTGTGGTTGCTCCCTGCATACATTTAGTTTTTGTTATGTTACTAGTTCATAATTTGTGTATAATCTGGTTTGTATAAACTATACCAACTAAAAGATGCTAAACGATGTTCATGATGTCAGGAGTGAGCCTAGCCGTGATTTTCGTAATTTCTCCTCACGTTATCCTGATATTTTTTCATGAGTTCACCTCAGAATTTTTATGGCAGAGAAGTGTGAATTATATTCATGATCTCATAACCTTAGTTACGATTTTCATAACTACACGTTATCCTGATACTTTATTCACGAGTGTCGCGTCGGATTTTTTCTGGCAGAGTAGTGCGATTTGTGTTTCACGATCTTAGTCAAGATTTTCACGATTGTTTTAGTGATATTTTAGTTTTGAGCGCATTATCGTATTTGATACATGAGGGATTCCATGAGAAACCGGCCGAAAATGAAAAATGAAAAAGTTCATGGAACAAAAATTATTCCTTGATAAATATTCCACATTTTGTGAAATAGTTGTCGTGAAAATTTCTCAACTATGTGCATGAAATTGAAAAGAGATTGTGGATAATGTACTATGAATCAAGGATCACGAACGCGAATGGCGAGTTGTGACTAATACGCCAGGAATCAAATATGATTTTGCGAAATTTTTCACGGGCACGAGTTTGCCGCTTTTTTGGGTTTGATAAATCTATAACCCTATCTGCGGGGTTGGGAATCGGACCGTGATGAGCTGCGTACAAGGCCATCGATTTAACAACTAAGCTTGCCCAACCCAGTAGCCTCTTCAAATAATCCACTTTGAATTTTGTAAACGTTATTGGCCTTTACCTGTTTTATTCGCATTAACCCTCTCACGCCCATGTTGTTTGTGGACAACAACGTTTTTAAACAGCTGTAACTTTTGATTGAGGCAAGATCTGCTCACAAAAACAAGAAAGGTTAATAAATGTGACTATTACCTTTCATTTGAGTCTTAACTGTTACAAGGATCAGTTCTAGAACTGAAGTTTTAATTACAGTAACAGTGCTTCCAGGGACAGTTTACGTTGACGACGGAACATGAATTTTTCATATATCTTCGTTATGTTGCAATATTATCGAAAATTGATAAAACTTTTCAATTTAGACTGTCTTTGGCTGTGTTTTCCACGCAATTGGACTATTGTAAATGTTGTAGGAGAATTGTATTGAGCACTGTAAGGGAAAAATTGAGTAGCTTCTAACACTTCGAGGGAAGCACCTCTCTTCATGAAAAAAGGCTTTTTGTGTTTCTTGACCTCACCGTTTTTAAGGAAAAATAGTTTTGACACCTTGCATGTACTAGAAAAAAGTTGGGCATGAAAGAGTTAATACTGTAGATGACAATGGTTTTCAATGTCATTGCGTCTATATAGTGACATTCTGGCTGGCCTAAATTCTTGTTGGGGAACGGAAAAAAGTATTCGAAGACCAACCCCAAATTATCCGATTCAATAGTCACAGTAGTATCTAAAAATTTTGGTTGATAAAACGGGGAAATTGATAAAATCGGGATTTTTTTAACTTCCTTTTTCCATCCTACATAATAAGAAGCAATTTGAGAATTATCTCAAGTTGTTAGTTTGCAGAAAAATTAAACCTGATGTCCTTTCAGTGCAAAAAATTGTATTTAACAGTACTATCCGACAGTTGTCTAATCCAACTTCCAAGCATAGGATCGATCTGAAATTTTGCCGATAGACTCATAAAGAATCATTGTATTCTGTCAACGACATTTGGCCTGTGTTAAGCCAAAGAGGACCAAGCGCCATTTTGAGATATATTCTCTAAAAACGCTATTGTATCTGATGTAGTTCTAGAAACACCCACATTTATTTATTTCTGGAAACTCAAATAGCAAATGAAAGGATATAAGTGTTCATAAAATTTCTATGTTAATGGTAAGTTATTCAAAAATGAATTTTGACATGAAAAACATCAGAAAAAAATGATGGCGCTCAGTTCGGTTTGGCTTAACGCAGGCCATTTAACAGCTGATCTCCTTGAAAGCGCTATGCAGAAATTATTCTTTGATTAATTAAATACAGAGCGTTGGTAGTTTACTGCCATTCTACGCTTTTGTTCCAAAACTGACAACGAAGAAAAACTCGCTCGAAGATGAAAATTAAATTAGTGATCTGGAGAGAAACAGGAAATGAAATAAAGCTTTACAGTCTAAAATTACGTTCATATTCAACGTCTTCACCGTAATTAGTACAGTTTTCATTAGAAAAAATCAATTTGCGGAAGAATTGACGAAAAATACTCAGTGGGAAAATCTGAAGAAGAAATCGGGAAATTCTGGTCCAGCCACCATCCACACAAATGATGTTGTCTATTCATGTTGTTTAGAAAAAAAGTGTGCACTGAGAGCTTTCTTGATAAGCGAACAACTTCAAGTTTTACTAAAATCGGAAATGCATTTGTTCGCCATGTTTTAAGTTTTTGGAGTCACACTATATCGTTGATAACTCGACTTAGAGTAACTGGATTGCGCTTAAATAAGTATCATCATCTTTGATTCGTCCCTAAGAAGCAATACAGTTAGACTTTTTGCCTGGAAGATGTAAAATGCTCGCGTTTGAGCGAAGCGAAAAGTCTAGTACGACGTGCACTTATTCATCCTACCATTTGAGCTAATGCGTTGAACAGAGATAGTAGATACTGATTTAACTAGTGAGTTCAAATTGGTGGGAGGAATAGAGAAGCTAAGATGAATTAGGGCGCAGTAGCCCTACTTATTAATATCGTACCCATCTCTTAGTTAATGAAACTGTTTCTTTCCACAAACTTAATTTTTACTTTTTTGGTTATTTTATTAGTAGGATAGTTATGCGTAGAATTTCAACAATGGGACAAACAGGTTTGATATTTTTTAGGGTTTTTCGTCATCAAACAATATCCCGTATCGGATATCAAAGAGTTTTGAACCGGCAAACGTATTTGTATGAAAATGGGCGGTTTGAGCCTGGGTCTGTGGCTTTCGACTGGCATGACCCATTCTAGTTGGTTCGGACTGGTTAGTGTGCTCCTACTTACAAGTGAATAGATCAATACGCTTGGATGACATAGAAGATAACCAAAGGGAACAGGAACAAGACAAAAGCTTGTTTTAATTTTGGTTTAAATTTTGTTTGCAGTTTGGCATTAGCTTCAATATAATAAATACAAAATATTACAAAATGTACAATTGTGACTACCTACGGCACCTCTTCCAATCCTTATGTTTTCCACGGATATGTGAAAGTGTTTTAGTTTATCATGAAAACACAGCCTTGATTTTTTATCAGAATTTAAGCAAAATGTAATCCTAGTTCATCAATTACCTTAAATAGGACCAAAATTGGGTAAACTACCATACATTTTGACTGCTACATAACAAGGCAGGACCCATTACCTTGATTGAATACAATTGTAAGATTGTAGGCCTGCATTGCTGGCATAAAAGCATGAATTAACGGGAGGTTGATAAAATCGGGTACAAAAAGTTCATAAAATCGGGAGTTTATAAAAACGGGTCGAAACTGTATTACCGTTTGAGGCAAGGTTGACCAGTGGGAATCGGTGCCGAAATGGGGTCATCTTTGGTAGACATAGATGTACGCAAAACTGTCATGATAAATCACGGGTTTATTGACAGAACACTAATTAATCAACACAAACAAAACAAAACTATGAATGTGTATATCAAATTTGTACATGATGCGACCGATCCTGGAGGTTTCGGATTACGTTTCCGGCTGCATAATAGTATTTCTCATAATGTGCAATCGACAATGTGGTCAATCAATATGTAATATGCTGGAAGCTTATAAAAATCCCATTGAAAATGATATTGATTCTTTGACTCAGCTATTGACCCTCACACACAAATACGATTTCTTTGCAATAATAAATCTAAATAACAAACATTCAAGAAAACCACAGACTTCCAGAGCCAGTTATGGATCTTCCGGAAGATCACTACGTCACCAATAGGGTCCCTATCTCAGTCACAAGTATTCATTTATGCGAATGATATTTCCAAAAAATATTTTCGAAGAAATCTCAGAGCTATATGACACAGTTCATGAATTGGCCAGTTCAACGGATATTCCAGATCTTCCAGAAGGTCGTTATGGAGCAAAAAAAAAACATGTGTAGGCCATAAGTACGAACTCATGCAAATGGGAATTCAAGAAACACTAAAACATCTGGTTCTAAGGTCAACTTTATGAATGGATCATTTCAGCGAACGTTCCGGATTATTCGTGTGGTAATGATCAGCTTCCGGCTGAACTTCTTAAACATGGCAGTGAGCAACTATATGAAGTCCTATGTCGAAAATAAGGGAGGAAAAAGTGTCTGCTAGCTGGCTAGACGGTCGCTCTTTAAGAAAAGGGCATATACTGGAGTCCGCTAATTATCGAAGAATAACCCTTCTTAATTCCGCGTACAAAATAATGTCCCGTATTCTGTTCAACAGATTGAGACTGCTTGAGGAGTCAATTTAAGCTAGAACATGGTTTTCCGACGAAACTAATACGGCTGATTCGTGTAACGCTAGATGGCGCGAAATCAAGTGTAAGGGTTGCGGATGAAATTTTGACATCCTTCGTAACCTTGGATGGATTGAAGCAGGCTGATGTATTATCGAATCTACTGTTAAACGCTCGAGAGAACGACTAGGAGAGTTGGTGTGCAGAGGAGCGGTATCATCATTTCACTATTGCATGTGCTCCTGCACGTTGCGGACGATATCGATATTATCGGAATCGATCGACGTGCCTTGGAAGAGGCATTTGCCCCTTTTAAGAGGAAGGCAGCGAGAATTGGACTCACGATTAATACCGGCAAAACAAAGTACATGGTCGCTAGTAAACAACCTGGGTCCAGTAGCGGTAGTGTAGTGGTGTTAGATAGTACCTTGGAACTCTAGTGACGTGCGATAACAATGTTACCCTCGAGGTGAAAAGCACTATTGCAGCTGCAACTAGGGCTTATCACGGACTTCGTAACCAGCTAAAGTCTCGCAGTCTACGAATGAAGACGAAATTCCCTCTATATGCGACCCTGATTCTCCCGGTGGCTTTATACGGTCATGAAGCATGGACGTTAAAGGAAATCGACCGTAGAGCGTTAGGAGTATTCGAGCGTAAGGTGCTGCGGAAAATACTCGGCCATAAGCAGAAGATTGAATATGGCGGCATCGCTTGTGAACCATGAGTTATACCAAATATATACGGATATTGTGAAGCTGATACAACACAGCAGACTGCGGTGGGTTGGACACCAAGTCCGAATGCTGGATGAGTGTCAAGCGAAGACAATATTCAACCCGGAACCCGGAAGAGGTCGCGTACACAATGGCTTTGTGCGGTTGAGGAGGACCTGAGGGCGCTCAACGTTTAGGGCGACTAGAAGCGATTGGCCCAGGATCGAGTCCAGTGGAGGAGGATACTCCATTCGGCGTAGTCGCATCGAGGAATAGATGTAGCCCATCAAGTATTTAAGTAAGTACGTGGAAATCGTACTGCTTGAACTGTTTTCGAATTATTAATAGCACTTTAATGTGGCATATTATGGAGTATATACGAGAAAATCATATAACCTGTACTACTCTATCGTTGCTCTTTCTAGACCGTGGCACACTTCATCCTCAAGCAACGTCTTACAACTATGAAGGGCAGTTTGTACCATATGGGGAGGACACGGTGTATTTATTAGAACAACTTTATGCAAAAAAATTCAGCATCTCTGAAACTTCGGAATATGATAGAATGGACTTTCCCCTTTCATTTGAAACTAAGATCAAAATGATCCGTCGGGGGGTCCAGAGCAACTTTTTTTTTTTTGAAGTTTTTTCGTAACAATATTGGTTTTTCTACTCGAGCTAGTTCATATTTATGTCCCTAGATGGTGCTTTAGACATTCACAAAACACTAAATGTGAGAATTTGGTAGAAAATTTAATTGTCTACAAGTTTGTTGACAACTAAAAATTGATCTGAAATCACACGAAAAAGTTGTTTAAGATTTTAACGAAGTTATATCTAAGATAGTTTCACACAAGACCTAGTGGTTTGGAAATATATTTTCTCGCACTTATTTCACTACCAAAAAAAAAATAATTGGGTTTAGTGGCATGAAATTATTTGACGGGATTCATTACAACTTCTTCGTTGGCAATTCTAATGGATCTTCTGAAAATTAGGATGTTTGACAGAGACAGAAAACTATTTGTGCTTTTGGTTCAAGTTTGTAATCTTTCCCGATAGATTCGAAGGAACTACCATTCATCGGAAAGTATTGCTTGGTTACAGGAGTTTGCTTATATTTATGTTTTTGAAAGGACCATCCGTCGCATAATTTAGGTTATGATCGTTTAAGTCAGCTATTATAATTCTGTTAAAAAATGTTGGGACACACAGTTTATAATTGAACACAAACCACAGAAGTAACTGTCCAAATTAGTGGTTAGCGTGAAACGATTTATTTAAATTTTTCCGCAAAGTATATTGTGGCAGTTGGATTTTACGGCCATTTCCTATGAATTATGTGAGAAATCGTTAATCAATTGATCCTAGATTATGCGAAATGTATTACTTTTGAAAATAAAATATGGTTTGAGTACAAGAAAATCCTTATATACATACAAATCCACGAATATATCCCAAAAAAATATCTTGATCCAAAAACTCAAAGTTTTTTGTTCACTGTTTGTCATATTGAGTTAATTTTGAAAAGGAAAATCAACGTTTTTAACCAAGCATTGCAATGAAATTCGCGAAATATTGCAATGGTGTTAACAGTTTCATTGAGTTTGTTCAAATATAAAGGTTGAAGTTCAGGACAAGTGAATTTTATACGAAGATGCTAACAAAGTAGGAGGTTAATGCAAGAATAGTTATCAGTCATCCCCGAGAACAATCGAAAAAATGAAAAAGAAGGCATACATCATTGAAAAAGCTGTTTCTGCGGGAGGAATCACTCACCATCTTGGAAAAGAATATTAATATCATACTAGTTTGGTCAACACTTATCTAAGACTTTTCATCCCAAAAATATTAATGGTGCCCTATATCAGGTGGAATCTGGAATTATAATTTTCAGCTAAAAGATGAGACTTGCTAAGCTCTCAAATTCCGCTGAATGCACGGTTCAACTTTACACAGGTATTTGGCAAATGAAAAAAAGTGCGTGTGAATTGACTTACAAACCACTAGGGTTTTTGTGAAACTAACTTAGACTTCGTTAAAATATTAAACAACTTTATCGGATAATTTCAAATCGGTTTTTAGTTGTTAACAAAGTTGTAGACAATTAAAATATCTACCAGATTCTCATATTTAGTGTTGTTCGAATGTCTAAAGCACCATTTAGGGACAGAAATATGAACTAGTTCTATTGTAAAATCTATATTTTCACGAAAAAAACTTCAAAAAAAAAGTTGCTCTAGACCCCCCGACGGATTATTTTGATGTTGGTTTCAAATGAAAGGGGAAAGCCCATTCTTTTATATCCTGAAGTTTCAGAGATGCTGAATTTTTTTGCATAAAGTTGTTAAAAAAAGACACCGTGGTGTCTGCTTAGCGGGTTTAAAAATATCCCATCTACTACTTTTCAATGTTAAAGTAGATTACAAATTACGAAAGCAAACATTACATGTACTTATTTCTATTGCAAATATTTTAGTCAAAATATCAATAAAGGCCTCCGAGCCAATGATTCAGATTTTGCTTACAGTTACGTAAAAACAACATTCACACTTACCCTCTTAATAATACTCCCAACATTCCTCCGCATGCGATAACCGTCGACTGGCTCTCCGCTATCTTTATTGACGACATTGCTGATAACAGCCTCTGGATCATTACAAGCTAGTAGTATTGCACCCCATCGGCAAATGAAACCCCCCTAATACGGATGGTGTCGTGCGGGATCAAAATAACTGCGCTATTATCGGCTGTTCAGGTGTGAATTATGTTAGAGCTTAGTTCGACATCATCGCAACCAATTTGCACAATCAGAATGTGACGTGACAGCAAACAGATCGTGTTGTGATGGACAACCGCGGAGATATCTAGCGAAGTGCCGTCTAGTTGGACTTTTTGCTTAATTTGATCTTTCTAGACGAGCCGGTTGATTCAACCTCTAAACTCAACGATTGTGGTTTGATTGGTATCAGGTGGCACGTGCGGCTCTATTTGGATTCGTGTTCCAAAGGAAAGGCATTTCCGAAGGCACGAGTAGTGTGTGTAATCCCGGTACAAGCGAAAATACAGTTTGTGGATAGTGAATAAGCGGAAAGTTATTTATTCTGACGTCATCTTTCGAGTGCGGAGTGTTTGGTCGCGTGATAGCAAAAATAAAATGTATGGAAGCGTCGTACCGGATCTGATGCTGCTGCATTTCGAAGTAAGCGGCATTCGTTTCATGACCAATCATTGCTTCTTTAGTACATAATAAATTAAATGTCTGTGATCTGCATACCCCGTGTCGACATGATTCCAACTAGGGAGGTTTCGGCGAAAAGAATTTACATGCTACGTAGATATATGTCGACTGAAACGTGTGGCGATAAACACGTGCAAATAGCCAAACTGAAAGGACGAAAACTAGTATGGCTTGTACTTAAGGTCGGCTGGGGTGAAATGTTATATTTTCTAATTGGATGTTTAATATGTTTAATAAGACCTCCAGTCTTTAGTACAGATACTCTTTGCACGCAGTTGTAAACTACGTGCGCAGAATCCCACAACTCCACGATAGTGTATTAATGAATAAATGTACCCATTTCTTAAGCGATTCCAGTTAGAATTCGCATTTAGCAGTGCCATTGAATGGAATGCAAACAAAAACACATGTGCTTAACCTAAGTTTTAAACAAGTTTTTAGTAAGTCCATTATTCTATCATAACGGAAAATGTTACTGTGGCTGTGCGCTTTACGCCATTGATCCCTGCCGGCAGGTTCACATTGTTCAGGTATGCCTTGTTGCGAATGTGATGTAAGTTTGCTTGTATGCGGAACGTGAAGGAGACACAATGTAGAACCCACCTTGGCTTGGTTTAGCCGGAGTGACTTCAAGGCCTTGCTCTCTCGTTGCATCGACGACAGACAATGCACGGTGGTTCCAAAGTGGGCAAAATTCTGGCTTTCGCTTGCGCTTGGGTGTCATAGGAAAAACTTCGTCAAATCGTATTGTGTTAGTGTAATCAGAATTTTGTTTTGATATAGTTAGGTATAGAAGTTATAGCGAATGACTCTAAAGTTAAAACCTCTATAATAAAAAAAATTTTACCCTTTGGGTCATTCGCCTCTATATTTTCCGAGTTAGAAAAATTTCTAACCCTATGTGCAGGGTTGCGAATCGAACCCAGGTGAGCTGCATAAAAGGCAATCGACTTATCTACTAAACAATACTTCTATAGTAATTCTTCAAAAGGGCTAATGAGACTTTTGTAAACAAACTTATTTCGCTCATTATTCCGCTACCGAGTTGAATTTCATGAAAAATACACATGAATCAACATCTTTATCCTTGGTAGAATCAATTTCAAATGTTTTCTGTGTTGAAATGATAACAAATTAGGAGAAATCAGCAAAACAAAAGTTTGTTTACAAATCTTATTAGCCCTATTCAAATGTTGATATGGACTTGCCCGAAAGGCAACTTTACGTCTATTTAGGTTCTGAACGAGTTTGCAGAATATATCGAACCAGTAGAAATTAAACGAAAATAATTATAGATTGTATGATTTTTCCATCATAATTATTAAGTACCTTCAGCGAAGTTACTTGTTATGACATGCTCTAAAACTTCGCCGAAGGTACCGATTTTGGCCATGTTGCTTTTGAACGAACAAATTCCGGATGTCTCTTCTAGGAGAATTAACCATTCCCCTTTATATTGGCATATTCATAAACTTTCCCGAAGAACCCATTTATGTAGAACGTACTACCCTTTTTGACCTGCTTTGCACAGCGCTGGACTACTGTGCGACGGTCGTCGTTGATGTTTACTCTACGTACCTATTGGTGGCGGGCGGCTGGGGCCATTGAGATACGAAGAAAAAAAAAGAATGGAAAAAAATGCACACGTCTCCAAATACATAGTGCTGCGGGACGAGAGAGAGAGAGAGAGGTGTTATTTCGCCGGCTGTTTGTAACGCCTCATCAGCTGGACTGAAGTGTGTCGCGATGGGCACATCGTTCAGCACAATAAAATGACGTTACAGCTCTATCGGGGTGAAGTCAAAACAGAGTTAGACTGAGTTGGCCCAGGGACGTGACGTTTGTTCGTCGATACTGAACGGAGAGTGATTGTGTATTATCAAAAATAAATATCGTGTATCGTAACCCTAGAAGCTCGTGATTTGTTTTCAATCTATTTCTCTTATCGCGTTGAGAATTGCTGACGTTTGAATGGTGTGAGATATGAGCTGTAAGGTTGTTTACCCTTTTTGCCTTATAAGTTATCGATACTACCCACTGAGCACGCAATTTTAATATTTAATTTAATTTTCTTGAAAGATATGGGAAGTTGAGGTGTTAGGATATTTTGTCACCCACATCCCCTATATTTAAGACATTTCTGTCCTACGCTGCGAATCATACATTTTTTGCAGTTTTTCTAATGTAGAAACATCTCAGAATACAAACGGAACATTGGCGACCTTAGTGAGAATAGGAGAAGTTGCGGTGTTATGGCCTTTTGTTATTCACATTAGGGTTCGCAGTACCGACCCATTTTGGCGAGAACCTGCGGTACTGAAGCCCCCAGTACCGGTAGTACCGGTAAAGTACCAGTACTGGCATATTTTTTTCAAAAGATTCGAGAAGCGCTTCAAAGTGAAATTGAATGCTCAAACTGATGTCTTATTGCAGCAGAAGGTATTTTTCGAATGCGGCACCTTCTTTTATTTCGAGATCTAGGCCACTTTGAATTCAATAACTGCTAAGCGGTGCGACTTTCGTCGACTTCAACAGATGGTAAATGTAAAAAAAAACCCTATTATCATCAGTAAATCGAAATGAGAATGTAAATCCGTGTACGTTGGCCGCATTCCCTCTCGGCATTATCGCTTTGCTGTAAATTGGTGCTGACTTTAATGCAAAATAAGGCTCCTAATTTCCTGTGAACTATTGAGTTCTAATGACTTGTCCGATCGCCGAACATTACGAATGGCACCATTCGAAGCAGTACACCAACTCTCAAATTATAAGCTACTGAATCGCTGTTCGTTCTTTTATAGTTAAATATTTAAGCGCAAACCAAATACAGACTTGACTTGACCACCTAGTGAATAATTCGAACCAATCAGAATGTCGCTAATAAAACAAAATTCAAAATAATTTTTCGCGTCTTTTATGTGAATAGTTTGAAATTTAGTAGAAGCTAGTTGAAATTTTATTTCGACCAAATAGTGTAGGGATTTAAACATATCGGGAGTTAGTAATGTTTAACTTCTATAGAATTATTATGATGATGGCGCCACCTCATTTCCCCACAAAGGCATAAGCTGAACGATTTATATAGAAGATAATTCAATATAATCAACAGCCACCTTGCAGACCGATATTTGGAAACGGGTCCACAAATTGAGTCTATATATATATATATATATATATATATATATATATATATATATATATATATATATATATATATATATATATATATATATATATATATATATATATATATATATATATATATATATATATATATATATATATATATATATATATATATATATATATATATATATATATATATATATATATATATATATATATATATATATATATATATATATATATATATATATATATATATATATATATATATATATATATATATATATATATATATATATATATATATATATATATATATATATATATATATATATATATATATATATATATATTCCATAAAACATTTTGTATGGTACCGAAAATACCGGTACTGGCTTTAAATCAGTACCGGTATTACGGTACCAAAAATGGGTCGATATTCCCGGGATTTTCGGTACCGGTACCACAATCCTAATTCATATTATATCTTGTCATTATCTCATACATATAACTTAAATATTCAGTTAATTTTTATCAAGTATACTTTGTTAAACATGGAAAATTCTCAGGAATAAAGTGAATATGGACAGGATATCTGTAAAATTCAGAAGCACTAGTTTTTTGGCATTTAATCTGGAAAACACATATTTTCAATGAATTCCCTAATACTTCACTGTAGTTTTCCTGAAATGGAACTTCTATCATGTGATTCCTTAGCGTTTGTTTACAATAGAAATAGTGTATTAAATAATAATTTAATATTAAAATGAGTTGATGTGTGCAACTTAATGAAAAAAAATGTGGTATCGAGACCAAATGTTAAGAAATCTAATAGTTCCGAACTTTACCCATAACGAATTTATTTTATTCCTGAGGATTTGCCACGTTCAACAAGGCACATTTTATAAAAATTGGTTGAAGAATAATTTATATGGGTCATTCCACGCGAAGTGATCAAAAAAGATGCAAACTTGAAATCAACCTTCACGGATGTTAACCAAATTTTGAGGAATAGTTCATATGGGGCCAATATATAAAAACCGATTTTTTGTGTCAATCGAACCACCCGTCTGGCCATGGGAGCACCCCCCGTTTTGACAAATTGCCAAAACCCTTGATTGTCTTTTGATTATATCTCCAGTTCTGTTTACTCTAGAACCAAACCGCAAGATGACTTTTGAAGAAAATTGGTCAAGGAGTTTAGAAAAAATGAAAATGAAAATTAGAATTTTCAAAATTAAAATATATGTATTGAGAGAATAGTTAACTTTTAATATTTCACTGAAAAAATCGCATAGTTGGCAGCACTTCTGCCAAAAATTGTTATTTTTTCTAGACTTCTTGTACAACTTTGTTCTAAAACCATCTTGCGGTTTGATTCTAGGGTAAATAGAACCGGAGATATGATAAAAAAATCAAGTGTTTGGACAGTTTGTCAAAACTGAGGATGCTCCATGGCCCGAGAGGTGGTTCAATTGACACAAAAAATTGGTTTCTTATATATTGACCCTAGATGAACAATTCCTCCAAATTTGGTTAAAATCCGTGAAGGTCGATTACAAGTGCCTTGATCACTTCGCGTGGAATGACCCATATATATTCATCAGAAAATGGTGAAATTTAAAGAGTGTCAAAAGGCCCTAGAACCCCAACTTCTCGTATTCTGACTATGGTCACAAAAGGACCGTTTGATTCCTGAGCTTTTTTCACATAAGAGAAACTGCAAAAAATTATAATTCGCCACAGAGCTCAGAAAAGTCATTAAATATAGGGGAATTTTGAGACACAGTACTCCACAACCCCAACTTCCTGTATTTTACAAGAAACAATCATATCACTATTCAAATACTAAGACCTACTCCTTTATATATAATGCATAAACCAAAATTTTGCGAAAGCTACTTCATAAGTTATACATTTAATGTATTTTTCCTCATATGTTCCCTTAGTGATATTGCGAAAAATTTCAGTCGAATCGGGATGAAAATTTGTCGTAATTATGTGAAATTTGGTTTCTGAGCTTATTTTGACATTTGTCACGATACAAGTGTGAGAGTGGGAAGTGGGTGTGCTTTGAGAATTCCAAAGCAAGTTTTTTTGCAATGCTTGAATGCATTTTGTCGGTTCAGTGTCTCGGGTGACACTTTGTTGTATTTTGACAACTTTGGTTTTGACCTAGAGCCAATTTTTGCATTTCACATTTTAATTTTTTTTAAACTGGGGGATTATAATAAAAGATTTTTAAAACTACATTTAAATACTAAACAGCAATGTATGGACTATCTTAAGATGGGTGGCAGTTTTAGACTACATTAAGGGGTTACACCACTGGATTTTCTATTTTCATTAAAGTACGTTTTGTTAAAAATAGATGCACGAGAAAATAAAAACATTTAATATGAATGACAATAACCCCAACTTCTCGTATTCAAACAAAAGTCGTAAAGGTTCCATTCGATTTTTGAGATTTTTTCACATTAGAAAAACCGCAAAATATGTATTGCAGCGCGGAATAGAATAAATATAAAAAATGCGGGATTTTGGGGCAACATGACCCAGTATCCCATTTTCCCTTAACGATAAACGGAGATATCTCCATTCAAATACTAAGATTATTCCCTTAAAAAAAGAGATATGAATTGTAATTTTCTGAGTGCTATTTTAAAAGTTATAGCATTTAATATATTTTTCCTTCTCATTTTCCCATAGTACCAATTTCAAAAACTTCAAGCGAAATGGGCAGGGGTCCAAAATTGTCCAAATGATGTGAAATTTCGCATCTGAGCTTACTTTGACATTTGCCACAATATGAAAGGGGGAGGGCTTTGAGAATTTAAAATTGAGTGATTTTTTGCAATGACCTAATGCTATATGTACACTTTGGCTTTTATTTCGAGAAATTTTAATTTAAAGACAGGGAAATAGATCCAAATTCGCTTGTGGTTTAAAGAGAGGGAAATAGATCTAAATTCAGTTTTTTATGACAATGGCCTAGTTGCTTCAGAAAGACATTTTCAGGTGGGGGGTTTGTTTCAGCATCGGAGTACTAGCAATATTAGAATCAGGAATCAGAATATATTGGCTTAAATGGCACGTTCCCCGTATGCGAAGAACATTAAAATTTTAAGGGAATCGATTTTCGGGATAATGCTTCTGCGATTTCATTGTAAAACAGAGATCAATTCCAAGACTTGGTTCGATGAATTAGCCATCGAAGGATGCAACCACTGAAAGGAGGTTGCATCCTTCGATGGCTATCAACTGCTTCAAGAATGTTATTACTGTGGAGAGAAAGTTTATTAAGATGTTTTAATAGGGCAAGAAATATTCAAGGCTGTGGAAATATCAGAGCAATTTATTAAGCCAGCGCTGGTTTCTTTCTATGGCTGAGATATGGGAACACTTGGGGTTTTTGATGTTCCTTGAAGTGCTGGGAACTTTTTTTCTGAGCTCAGGTTTCTGCAACCGGTAGCGACTTGCGAATTGCTTCGATTTTGCACCAGTACTTCATCGAGCAGTTATTTTTGGGGGACCTTGAAGAGACACTTTCTGGCCTTTACAACGGAGCTTGGAAGTGGAAATGTTCCTTCTCTCCTCTTGCTGCTAGGCACAGTAGAAGATGTTCCCTCGTGGAGTTCATCACGGTCGCCTTCGTCGGTACACAAGTTAGTATAGATGTTTGTAGAGTCCGGTGGCGTAGCTATCCTTAGCATTTCCGCGAAAGATCGCTCAGAGCATTGCTGAAGGGAATGCTTAAGATTCTCCTCGCGCTATTTGTATGCAGGACATGTTTAGAGATCTTGTGGGTTTCCTCCACAGTATTAAAAACACCCAACCCCGTGTGTCAGCAGATTCCCAATTCAAACTCGAACCGGAGACGACTCCGTCAGTTTCAACACGATTAGTTGGTATATATACTTCTTCGTAGTAGGTCACCAATATCATTTGCCGGCTTCAAACTATTTACCACCACCCGAAGTTTAACGGGGCGAATTTTTTATATTCCTATTTCGGTCGAATCCGTCTGATCTCGAGAAATCTGCAATAAATCAAGACTGTTTTTGTCCCTGGCTTTGATATAGGGTGGGAGGAGCCTGGATATAACGAGCCGAGGAGTCGATTTTATTTCGATATCCATTTCGCCTTGAAGCGAACCATTGTCACGGGGAATCATTTTTGCACGGGCTTGTTGAATGGTGCTCATTAGAGATGGACAAGTGAATCGCGAATCGCTCAAAAGAATCGACTCTTGAAAAAGACTGTGTGAGCTACAATTTTTTTTTTAAATGTTGCGATTCTTTTAAAAAATCTGCAGTTCGGTGACTTAGGGGAATGTATAATAACATTTAGAATGGAATATTTTTGTACAAGTTACCGAAGCCAGCATTCTGTTTCAACGCCTTCTTCATTTATTCATTTCCAAGTTTACTGAGGTTTCACAAAGAATCGAATGCCTTTCGTTCAGAGAAAATATAAATTAATTCACAAACAAAAGTATTTATTTGTTATATGTGAAGGCAGAATGTGACATCTTTTGAATTTTAAGGTATTAGTGAACTGCGTAATCTTGTCTGAATCATTTTGCTCGATAATCCCACTCAGAACCAGCACAGAAACAAAATTCAGTTTGAAACTGAAATTGAATTTGAGCCGAAAATAACTGAATGACTGTGCTGCCCCGATCTAATGAAGCACGATGATCCTAAAAAGATGTTAGCAAATGGAGTGAGTTAGCTGTGGACATAAATTACATAAAAATAAATAAGCGCAATGAACACACGCACACTTATTTTTATATATGGAATCAAAATATCTACTCCAGATCAAAATCAAATAGATATTTCTTTATTCTTCCCAAATAAATCACTGAATCGATCAAAAGCCGATTCTTTTTTTCGAGTGAAGCGGAAACGAATCGCTCACTAAACTGATTCGGTTTGCCCATCTCTAGTGCACGTTAATTGAAGAACCAAGAAGGGGACGGTAATATAATAACGTTACTTATCACAGGCAGCTCACAAGATGAGAAACACTGCTGGTCGAATAACGTTTAACGCGCTCACACCAAGGAAGCGAAAATTCCAAAACCTCGAAGAGGTGGAGAACGCTGTAGATAATCTTAAAAGCTGTCTTTGCTTTATAGCACTTTGCACTGCACTAGACTCAAAAACTTCTGCTCGCTTCGAGCATCACTGTGCGGGTGTTAAGTCTACTGTTTGTTGGTAATGAAAAGATTAATTTTGATTCCGCAGCTGAAAATTCCTTGACAGATCATCAGTTGCGAGAGAATTTACCGGCGAAAACCAAAACTGCATTTGCTGGGGGCCTACCAGCTTGACAAATATTTTGTCGTCCTCATGAATCATGACCGAATGCATATTAGTTTTTCGAGTTATTTGATCTTGGACTCCAACCTCCTTGAACGGTCGTCGCATGCGCATCTTCCTCGATTGCATACACTATAGCCAACGAGTGCGGGATCTTCCCGGAAGTCGACGTTTCACTACTAAGCTTAATCTTGGTATCTCTTACGGCATTCGTGCTGCACGTCCAGTCCACTGTTGGTTTTTAGATATTGCTGTGTTGCGTTAAGTTGCGTTGTGACGATGATTTTGGCGGATTGCACACTGACTTCATCATGTTTGACTGCTGATTATCTAATAAGAGTTGCTTAGGAAGTGGTAAGTAGGAATTCATACCAATCCGACCCATATTAAAACCTCAACAACATGATAGCTATCATTTCCGGCCGCCCCATATCCATCGTCCACGGGGAAGGATCAAGGATAAGGTAGGAGGGAAGCGTTGATGCTCCACCTACTTAACGGAAGGTAGACGACTCATCAGGCTCTTCCATATGTGTCGCGGAGTTGGTCGTTTGGAAGGGTATAATGTCTAGGATCCACTCCAAGCAAGCGATGCGACCTGTAAAGCATGGTTTATTAGGTAGTAGTTTAGTTGGTTTTCGAGTACACGATCACTCGAAAAAGAAAAGATCTTATTTAGTTCTTGATTCTTTTTAAACTCTGGGTAGTTGGCTACCGAGAGTATCATGTTTTCTAAACAAAAGCAATTTGAACTCCACACAGCCGACCGTGGAAGTATTGCTTAGGAAAAATAATCTTATCTGCGTAATGGGCCGGATCATTATTTATTGCGACTGTATTCAAAGAAAATTCGCTAATCCTTTTCTACAATGTATTTATTGGGTTGAAAACTACTGAGTGACACGTTGACGAAACTCGAAATTTGATTAAAAAAAAACAGACGCCACGAATTTTCAGGACGTATTGACCCTTGATCATTGATACTAGTCAGCTCGAAGTCTTATTGGAGGTGGTTTTCGAATAACTATTTATGGAGAAAAAATATTAATCGAAGTTTGTATACAAACCGAACTTACAAAAGAAAACCAAGAAATAATTTTGAGCTGCCCAAAATAAGCATCAATTGTACCGAAAGATTCACTCTGCAAGACGGATACACTAGCAGTATCACGCGCGCGTCGTTTGTCCCCCTTCCCTGTCAGCATTCGACCATAGATCCTAGAAGATCTTCACTAATGCCACTCCCGCTCGAAACGAAACTGAGACAGGCTCCAATCCGTCAACCTATCGAAGTGAACGAATTGACAACGGTTGGGGATAGAACCCGACCCAGTCCCGAGTTTAAGCAAAAACGGCAAAAGGAGGCCCCGGTGTACCCCGGTTGGCACCGCAGGAAGGTAAGGGATAGGAGTTCTGTATCAGAGGTGAATGGCGACATAGATTGGCCTCATGTTGCACGATAATACAGCTTTGCCGTGTTAATGAAAAAGTATTTTTCAAATTTGAGCCTGTTTCTTCGAATTAAAACTACGCCACGAATAGTTTCCATATTCTTAAACTTTCTTAGAATTTCAATTGATTTTGCCGACGTACATGAGCAATATAGCTGAAACATACCCTATTACAGTTTCCAAGTTCATTGATACTGAAGCTATTGCGACATCGAACCCAGATTCCACCCACCATATATCAGTAAAGCATCAGAAGGTCTAAGATTGCCTAACGATGTTTACTAGCAACAAATGATGCGACGCACCACCAACAAGTCGTTATTTCAATTAATGAATTTGTAGCAACAGAAGCACAAATTAACCTTCATCAGCAAGCCACTCCCGAACATTCACGCATACTTGATTGAGTCTTATGTCGTTTTTCATTGAAAAACACTGGGGCAGTGGATTGCACTGGTTTTGCACTTTCTTGCAGAAGTGGGAATGAAACACGTCTAGTGGCCTGCTCTTCTGCTAGAAAATGCAACACCAGTGCAATCCACCGCCCCGGGGTTTTTCAATGAAAAACCCCATTAGTCACTAAATGATTTTGAATGAGCTACTCAGTTCAGTGCCTATCGGTTTAGTTTGGACGGGCATGCAAATATGTTCGAAATGTTCAAACTTTTTAGTGTTCTACAGCATCGATTCTCTGATGATTGTTTGGACTTGTCTCCGGCACTTATAATTTGTCATGCGATGACTTACTCATGCAACGATGGCCATTAGTACCGATATTCAATTATTGGTCCTAAACGAATGCGAACCAATCGCTAACGAGAGTCGCTCGTTATTGGCTCCCATTGCATTCCTGAAAGTGACTCAAGTTTCCTCTGAACAATACCCACAAGCACTCTTGCGGTCGAATGATATCTGTCCGACTGCTGTGGCGAACCGGACTGGTAAGTGGGCAAGTGGGCAAGTAGACAATATTGCAAATGAATTCATTGATTACCTCTAGACATCGTCGCTTTGGCCTCTGCTGCAATTGCAGTCGTCACACGCGGTGTGTATAGTTCGCTGGAGTGTCTACCTGTTGGTGACGCCGAGTGGCTCACACACATTATTCATCAGCTCACGAAACATCGTCACCCGGCACCGTACACCGGAGGTTTTGCTAGTTAGGGTGATTGAGTTTGCAAGCGGTACTTTATGATGAACTGCAAGGGATGCTCGGTTATAGTAGTTGCAGGCACCTTGGCCCTGCACCTTCGACGAAGCGTAGCCATCGTCACTTCTGCTGGAAAAGTACCCAACAGCAGCAGCAGTAGCTGAGAGAATCCGATTACGAAAGGCTGTTGATTTTTCAATTAAGTTTATATTCAACGTGCGCGCTCTCCATTCCATTACGCTATTGCCATAGAGCACTTTTTCAATTAAGTTGAAACAAATCGTTCTCTCCGAGGAAACGAACGGGAACGAACTTGCTGCAGAGGCTGGTGGTGCTGTTGGATGGTGCAAAATCCAAGATTGTTTTCTCGCGATATACTAAACAAAAGTGAACGATGAAACATTAACAACTTTGAATGAGCTGCGAGGTGGTTAAAATGTTGGGACACCCACTGGGCTGATGAAACCACACGCAATTTTGGTGTGCGAGTATGCTTTGAGCTCACTTGATGCTGCCATAACCTAGTTTAGTCGAAAAATAATATGCTTGAATTATACGATGAGCTGGTTGGTCACGTATACTTTGAATAATGCATCTCTCGAGATTTGAAAATTGTGGTCAAAGATGATGTTCGTGTGCGATAGACATACAGTACTGCAATGAATGTAACTTCGAAGTCTTTTATACTTTTTTTTAATCAGAGTCAGAATCATTCGAGCCAATAAATTTTGATTCTGAGCTTCGATCAAAGTGTCAAGGAGTGATTCGAAGTTGATTAGAATTTTAGTAAAATTACCTAAAGATTTTATGAACGTTAACTCACGTTTAATTTGCTAACATCATACACACAAACTGTCCTGGAACCAGGCGGTTAATAATTTCCATCCGCACTCGTGTCGATTACTGGCTAGTTACTGCAATAGGGTACTAGTTAGCACATTCAATTACAAACCAGCAATCTAGCTAGATGCACCGATATACCGACCATCACCCTACTACAACACCTGGCGCGACAACCGCTGGAGGAACTGATGACAGAGATCGTTTCTCGCCGGCAGGTACTACTACAAGCCATTGCTGTGTTCACACCTGAGCAGCTGTAGCCGCCGCCATCCACAGCTACCGGCGGAGGTGGTAGTGTGTAACTTGGTTAGGAATGCAATCAAATTGGCACCATCTACGGGATGTTTTTTTTCTATTGCGGCGCATCTGCGACGTACTGCGTAGGTGGTTTGGAAAGGAACCGGCATTCCCGAAACGGCACCCACTTGAGTGGGTAGGAAATGGGATTATGCAACATCATGCCCGACAGCAATCGAGCACGGCGGCTGGATTGATGGATATTATTTCGTCTCGTCGTAGCAACGATTTGAGGAAAAAAATCAATTAAACAATGATTGGCCATTTTGTTACACCCCCGATTCGAATTAGCTTGGTACAGTCTAGCTTGGGCGCCTGCCTCATCCCGTTGCGAACTTGGTGATTGGGAAAGAAAGGGGTTGCTTTTGGAATGTGGGTGGAATGTTCTCGATAAGACCGAGACAACCAGATAGAGCGGGACGGTTGGTTAGTTGGTTGGTGTTCCCTTGCCGACTGATGGCGAAACGTGTGTGGGAATTTATGCGATAACGTAAGCCAAGGACAGGTCGATCGTCCTCATTATGAGTAAAGTTTTGTTCGTTACGGGTGGTGAATAATTGGCAGTATAATAGACTTAGTCTAAGTCATTTCGGAACGACGTTATGTTTTTTTTTTTTTTTTTTTTTTTCATACGTTTATTTGACACGGCATTTGCAATAGCTTTTTACGCCAGTTTCTTTTTTTACATAGCACGTTACAAAAATCCTTAAGACTAATTTTAACTATACTAGTACTTTGTCTAAAACTAACACTGAAATCACTTTATTGTTTGCTTTTTTCCTTACATTGTTGTATTTCATACTGATCTAGTATTTTCGGGTGTATTTATTTACTTTTTTTTCTGTTATTGTCTAAATTTAAAAACTAAATATTCTAGGTTCCTTTAATTGGTGAATGATTAGCCTTGGATGAGAGTATGAGGAGATGAATTTAATTAAATTTTGACAGACGCTGTTTTTAGAAAATGATAGATAAGTTCCATGTATAGAGGATCGCGATACGCCAGGATGTCTCTAACAGGAACATGGATTGGTCTTCCTCGGACTTGTAAAGAATCTACTAATTGTGATCTGGCTTCACGATATTCAGTGCAGGACCAAACAACATGCTCAATGTCATGGTAACCTTCTCCACAAGCACAATGATTACCCTCAGCGAGCCCAATACGACGGAGATGCGCATCTAAAGTATAATGATTGGACATGAGCCTAGACATCACACGGATGAAGTCTCGACTTACATCCAATCCTTTGAACCATGCCTTCGTTGATACTTTAGGGGTAATTGAGTGTAGCCATCGTCCCATATCTCCATTGTCCCAAGATGTTTGCCAACTAGCAAGTGTCCTCTGTCGAGAAGCGCTATAAAATTCATTGTAAGCGATGGGTCTTTCATATATTTCACCATCTAGTGCACCAATCTTGGCTAAATTATCAGCTTTCTCATTGCCCGCAATAGAGCAATGGGCGGGGAGCCACACTAGGGTAAATTTATAACATTTTCTTGTCAGGTTACTCAGAGATTCTCGTATCTTCCCCAAAAAGAATGGATCGTGATTATCAATCCTCTTTGAGCGTAGAGCTGCAATTGTGCTGAGACTATCAGTGAGGATAAAGTAATGGTTCGGGGGTAAAGTATTAATTATTTGCAAACTATAGTGAACTGCTGCTAGTTCCGCTATATAAACAGAGGCGGGTTCTGCAAGTTTGAGAGAAATTGAAAAATTATTGTTGAAAATACCGAAACCAGTGGCCTCACTGATTCGTGACCCATCAGTGTAAAACATTTTAAGGCAGTCTATGTGTTGATATTTACTTGTGAATATTTTAGGGATCTCCCGCGAGCGTAGATGATCCGGAATTCCACGAATCTCTGCTTGCATGGACGTGTCGAAGAATAAAGTGGATTCAGGAATATCTAGTATATTGACGTATGTGGGAACATACCCAGCAGGCGTTATTTCTTGTGACATGTGATTGAAATACACTGTCATGAATCTGGTTTGGGGTTGAAGCTCGACAAGTCTTTCAAAATTTTCAATTACCAGTGGGTTCATAACCTCACATCGAATAAGTAAACGAGAAGAGAGATCCCAGAATCGGTCTTTTAAAGGAAGAACTCCCGCTAGTACTTCAAGACTCATCGTATGGGTCGACTGCATGCAACCTAAGGCAATTCGTAAACAGCGATACTGTATCCGTTCCAGTTTAATAATGTGAGTGTTCGCAGCTGAACGGAAACAGATGCACCCATATTCCATTACTGAAAGTATTGTTGTTTGATACAATCTTATCATGTCACTTGGATGAGAACCCCACCATGATCCAGTTATTGTTCGCAGAAAATTTATCCTTTGTTGGCATTTCGTTATTAGATACCTAATGTGGCCTCCCCATGTGCCTTTAGAATCGAACCAAATTCCAAGGTATTTAAAAGTCAGGACTTGGGCTATCGTTCTACCAACCAACTGAAGCTGAAGCTGAGCTGGATCACGCTTCCTTGAAAAAACAACCAACTCTGTTTTCTCCGTAGAGAAATCGATGCCTAAATTCAAAGCCCAACTTGATAAATTATCCAAACTATCTTGCAGTGGTTGTTGTAAATTTAAGGCTTTTGGTCCTGTAACAGAAACCACGCCATCATCTGCAAGTTGCCTTAGAGTGCATGGGCTGACAATACAATTATCAATATCATTCACGTAAAAATTGTAGAGAAGGGGGCTTAAACAAGAACCTTGTGGGAGGCCCATGTAACTTATTCTGAATGTTGCCAAATCGCCATATGAAAAATGCATGTGCTTTTCTGACAATAAGTTGTATAAATAATTATTTAATATTGGTGAAAGACCACATTGATGTAGTTTCTCTGAGAGAACATCAATGGAAACAGAGTCGAATGCTCCTTTTATGTCTAAGAACACAGACGCCATTTGTTCTTTTTTTGCGTAAGCTAGTTGGATTTCTGACGAAAGTAGCGCCAGACAATCATTCGTTCCCTTTCCCCTCCGAAAACCAAACTGGGTATCTGATAGCAAGCCGTTCGCCTCAACCCAATTGTCGAGACGTCGTAGGATAATTTTTTCCAACAATTTCCTGATGCAGGATAACATTGCAATCGGTCGATACGAGTTATGATCGGAGGCTGGTTTTCCCGGTTTTGGAATAGCGATAACTCTCACTTGTCTCCAGTCGTGCGGGACAATGTTCTGCTCAAGAAGCTTATTGAATAAATTCAACAAGCGTCTTTTTGCTAGGTCAGGCAGATTCTTCACCAAGTTGAATTTAATTCTGTCTAGTCCCGGAGCATTATTGTTGCATGAGAGGAGTGCAATTGAGAATTCCATCATTGTCAAAGGCGAATCTATGAAATCGTTACTTGTGGGAGCATCGCGAGTGATTTTCTGCGCAGGAGCAGAATCGGGACAAATTTTCTTGGCAAAATTAAATATCCAACGATTCGAAAAATCTTCGCTTTCATTAGTCACGTTTCGATTCCTCATTCTTCTGGCTGTGTTCCAAAGAGTACTCATTGATGTTTCTCTTGACAAGCCATTAACGAAGTGTCTCCAATAACTAGATTTTTTGGCACGACGTATACTGTCAAATTTGTTTTGCAAAATGAAATAATTTTCAAAGTTCTCACGTATACCCCCTTTCTGTTTCATAATTTCTTTGTAGGCAACTTGTTTAGCTTCATATGCATCAGAGCACTCTTTGTCCCACCAAGGATTAGGGGGCCGTCTATTTATTGTCATTCCAGGATTGCATTTCGTTTGGGCTTGTTCTGCTGCTTCAATAATTAAACCCGCTAGGAATTCATATTCTTCGGTAGGGGGTAGCTCTTCTGTCGAAGCAAGAGAAGTGGAAATTAATGTTTCGTATGTTTTCCAATCAATATTTCGTGTTAAGTCATAAGGAACATTGATTGAATTCGTAAGGCCTAATTCACTGTTAATTGAAACAACGATTGGCAAATGATCACTACCGTGAGGATCAGGTACAACCTTCCACGTGCAATCTAACCGAAGTGATGTCGAGCACAGAGATAGATCTAATGCACTTGGACGTGCAGGAGGTCTGGGAATGCGTGTTGTTTCGCCAGTATTTAAAACTGTCATATTAAATTCGTCACAAACATTGTATATCAAAGAGGATCGATTATCATTGTAGAGGGAACCCCACAATACTCCGTGCGAGTTGAAGTCTCCCAGTATCAGACGCGGAGCAGCCATGGATTCCACTACCTCAAAAATTTGACGTTGTCCAATTTGAACTTTGGGAGGTATATATATAGAAGCGATAGACATGTCTTTGCCTTTAATGTTCGTTTGGACAGCTACAGCCTCAATGCCCGCAAACAAGGGGATGTTAATTCTATAGAAAGAATAGCACTTTTTAATTCCTAGAAGCACTCCTCCATACGGGGTGTCTCGGTCTAGGCGAATAATGTTGAAATCATTTAAGTTGAAATTAATGTTTGAGGTAAGCCATGTTTCACATAGAGCAAAAGCATCGCATTTTAAATTATGCAGTAAAATTTTTAAGGAATCAATTTTAGGTATGATACTTCTGCAATTCCACTGTAAAACAGTGATGGAATCTTTCATTGGAGGAGGTGAATTACCCATTGAAAGATACAATCGCTGCAAGGATGGGCCATTGAGCAATCAGCTGCTCTAAAAATGTTCTAATTGTTGGGAGGAAAGCTGAAAGTATACTCTTTAGTGGTTCAGAAATATTGAATGCTTTAAAAATCCAATCAACAATTTCAGAAAATTTCAATAATCCTACCCCCGGCTGAGGCTCAGAGGTAGTCGAAATTTTATTATTTCCAGTAATGGTGTTCTGTTTGGATTGTACGTTCCCAAAACCGGGCGGAATTGATTTCGGTTTTGAATCGGAATTTTTCGGTTTTGGGCGCAGTTTATCTATTGGTGGAGAAATTTTAAGGCCCTTGCTTGGCAGCTTGGGAAAAGAAGACTGTTTTCTTTTTCTGGAATTTCCGGGTAAAACAAATGATGTACCTTCGCACGCTCCGTCAGAGTCAGACTGTTCCGAAAATAGAGATGCGTAAGTGTTTCCTAAGAAGATGGGTTTAGGGGTAGCATTTTTCAACATTTCTGCATAGGAGCGCTTAGACCTCTCCTTCAAGGATCGTTTAATTTTATCCTCACGCAATTTATAAATGGGGCATGCAGGGAGCTCATGTGAGTTTTCTCCGCACATTAAACATTTTTCTGAATTTTCATTGCATGTATCCTCTTGATGAGAACCCCCACATTTGCCACACCGTGCCTTATTGGAACAGTAAGTGGCTGTGTGGCCAAGCTGTTTGCAATTAAGGCAATTCATTACACGAGGGATAAAAAGGCGAACAGGGAGACGAATCTTATCGATAATGACATAGTTGGGCAGCGCAGACCCAGCGAAAGTCACTCGAAATGAGTCAGACAGTCGATAAACTTTTTTATCTCCTTCGTGTGATACTGAATGCAATTGCTTGCATTCAAGTATTTTTACGTCTTTAAGTATGGTGTCTTTGAAACGACCAACCCCATGCTTAACTAAGTCATCAACAGTCAAACTCGATTCTGTGATGACCCCATCAATTTCAATTTCCTTTGAAGGAATATACGCTCTATACTCACGCGTAAAAAGCTCGCAAGAAGCAATTGCATTGGCTTGTTTGAAACTACCAACGACAATGCGTATTTTATCTTTATTGACTTTGACGATCTCTTTTACATCCGAGAATCGCGAAGTCAAATCTTTAGAAATTTGAATAATATTTAGCGCCTTTACTTTACGCCTAATAAATACAATCCATGGTCCCGTTGACGACTCTGGGTAAATTTTAATTCTAGTCGGATTTACATTTTCAGCATAAGGCTTAGGGGGAGGGTCTGTTACTCGTTCTCCCATCTCTTCATCCATTTTACCTAGCAAGAAAAACTATCACAAAAAGGAATGAAAAATATACCTGTTATACCTGTAGAACACACCTCATGTGTTACGTTGAAAACTCGGTGCCCGTTGTTTGACAATGTGACACCTGCTGTTCTTCTTCGTCGCGTTGCTTCTTCAGTAGAGAAATAGTCCTACCTGCAACACTTCAAAACTCTCTCCGATTAAGCTGCTCGTCGGTATCACCACCACAAGCGCGCTCTCTCCGTTTCCACCACCTCGGTAGACAAATGTGGCTACCTGTGGCTTGCTGCGAAAATCCCACTGTCGATGCGGCACTTTTCGGTGCCACTTGTTTTCCTTATTCGTCGTACCACTTCTGCGGTAGACAAATAGAGCAAATGGGTCTACCTGTGACGCTTCCCTCTCGTCGATTAGAATTGCCCGACGACACCAATACACTATATTTTTTTCTGTGTGTACAGGCACGATCACTGTCGATTTCTGCCACCGCGGTAGGCAAATTCGTCTACCCGCGGTTTGCTGTCAAAACACCACTTGTCGAGGATGCCGTTGACCACGCCTCCGACGTATCAACTGTCGACTCACACTTAACAAACTGGTCTCTCTCTCTCCCACAATAACGCATACAGCGTCTCGCACTCCGTCACTCTCTCGAGAACAAATCCTTCCACCTGGAGGCACAACCGTCTCGGTCGGTTGCAAAAACTGTTATGACGTTATGTTTTGTTTGAATTGAATGTTGAGCATTTAGCGGTTATCTTGATTGGGTAAGCCAGAGTGGGATTTTCTGTTTGGAAAGATTGCGTGCGGAATGCGTCAGTCGGATAGGTCGTAAAGTTATTCGTGCAACTCACCAACAATTGATTGTTTTAGATGGATCGCAATAAAGGCAATATGAGAATACTTTTATGCCGGGTTTTTGGGAGAGGCTTGTTTCGATATTAGCCGTTATGTTAGTGATGGTTTGGAAAAATTGATATTAGAACAACTTTTTGATTGCGAACTTTTAGTTTTGATAATATGTTGAAATTATGCTACATTTTTCCTTAGTGGAGAACAATTTGGTAAAAACCATTTTTTCTCCATTAAGGAGAAAATTATTTAAAACCATCGAGCACAACACCTATAACTAAATTATTTATGGAATTTGCGTTTCGACTTCGTCTCCTTAGAATCCGACACTAGCTTAGTTAGCGGACTAAGCTAGCGCCGGATTGACGCTAGCTCCAAAAAACGGAGACACAAGAACTACTTTTTTATAGAGGTTTTCGCCTCTTCGTGTTAGAAAAATCTCTTAAGAAAAATCTCCAACCCTATGTGCGGGATTCGGATTCGAACCCAGGTGAGCTGCGTACAACGCAATCGATTTACCAACTATGCTATGCCCGCCCCTACGCAAGAACATCTTTTCTTAAGGGGCATCACTTAGGACTAGGGGTTTTGCTTAGTAACACAAATTGTGTCTCCGTTTTTTGTAGCTAGCGTCAATTCGGCGCTAGCTTTGACTGTTAACTAAGTTGGTGTCGGATTCTGATGAGACGAATTCGAAACGAAAATTCCAAAACTGATTTATATTGACATTAATTGTACTCCAAGCACTCAGTATTCTGTGACATATGGCCATGTAGGGCAACAGATTATTTGTGATTTCTTTCAAACAAGCTACGAGCGCTGCAGCTGCGGGATATTAGTTTTCAGCTCAAATAACTGTAACGAATGCCTGTAACAAATCTGTCCCTTCATCTAATGTACTATGGCACTCTTTCTGTTCATAGAACGCTACGGACATACGAAGAACAGATTGTTACTTGACAGTATTTTGCACACAACTAACGAAATCAAACTACAGATATCTTCAGTCTACTTTCTACGTCTGTCAGAATCAAACCTACAATCGTGCCCAGATAACGACAACTACCAGCCAGAACAAAGGAAACTTTGTATTTTTCTTTTCGGCATGAATAAAATTGATAAAAAGCCCTGCTCCGGTCGTTGACTTTAAATTTTGTTCAATACGACCGTGTTTTTATGAAGTGGTAAACCTTCTGTAGGTGGAAATGGAACTTAGGTTTAGATAGGTAGTAATGATATCATTCAAGTCCAAGTCGACCGTTCGTTCAACTTAAAGCGCGTGGTAGAATGTGACGTCTGAATTAAGATTCCCGTGTATATTGAAAATGACAAAATGAAGGTAAGGTTACATGACTTAGCACCACGTATCCCTCCTGAGCTTATTGCAGAATGCATGTCGCAATATGGAGGAGCAGAATCTGTTGCACCTGATACATGGAGAAATTTCTTTCCGGAGAATCTTAACCAAGGAGCTTTTATTCTCAGGTAATACGATTATCAAAAACGCCGATCAACCATGTTGGTTTCAAAAACGACAGCTAACGACATTGTTTACTAGTTACTAATGTTGATACATGTATGTCGATATAGGTTTGCTTGGATTTCAGTTTGCTTGGATTTCAGTTTGCTGTCATTGTTTTCCCCCGCAGCCTATGACATGCTTACCTCACTTCCCACCTAGTTACTGGCAAAGACGAATCACCTTAGAACTCTAAGTACCTTAACGTTGTTCTTGTGGTAAGGATGACTTATTCCCTCCTACTTGACAATAAGACTCAAAACTTTCGGAGCCACTATAAAACAAACTTCGTTACACACCCAAGAGGGGCAAATTCCTACGTGCAAGTCATGTAATCAGGCATTTCACCATGTACCACCTTACGCGGAAGATGCGGAGGAGAATGCATCTCAACCAACTCATCTACGGCAAAACCAATCTAAAACAGAGTCTGTAATACCATTACCTGAACTACGCACGTTTTGATAAATTTGGGGCAGCTGCTCAGGCCATACCGTAAAAACAGCATCCAGCACCTCAAAATCAAATGAGAGCAATATCGAAGTTAATAACAATCACGACGGGTTTACACTGGTCACTCGTAAGTGCATTGGCGAGCAGATAAACGGTTTCTCGCCGCGAAAGAAGGTCTCCACGCTTAACGGGATCCAAAGTATAATCATTAACATTTGTCTATATTTTTCACATATTACGAACACATCAAAGATCCTCGGCTCCGTTAAGCTACCACTGTTAGCCGTGTTAAATAAACGAATTGGAAAAAAAACCTATATCTAGCTTTAATAGCATCAACTAGACTGTAAATTATCGTTCAATTAGCATCTCACTGTTTAACTAGTACTCCAAAATCAACCAATTTTATATAAATTACCATTAGTATTATAGTGAGCATTGGATGCATTTGGTGGATCGAAATGTCTCTCAGTTCAATGAGTTGACTTAAAAAAGTAATTTTACAGCGATTAATGACTTCAAAATCTCTAGAATTTGGGCGCTCGCGCGAGAAGTGGAATGCTTATTGAAAGAGAAAATGTGTATACCCAATTACAATGTTATGCTTATTCAGCTGCAACATGTAAGATATTTAGCACTAATACAGTTCTACAATCGATACATGCTAGATGAACTGATCTACAAGAACAACTTCGTTATCTTAAAAAAAAGTCACCAATCCTGAAAATAACTTTAATGATTTTCTCTCAATCATGCCAACCGTTTTTAAAAACATGTTTTCGAGAAAACGCGCTTGAAAGTATTTGGGTAAAAAAACCAACTTATGGATAACTCAGGCATCACATGTTAATCAGCAAGATTCCCATGTATATGGAGGATAATGCAATCGACGTAAGGCTACATGATCTGTCTCCGGGTACATCTGATAGCGCAATCTGCAGATTCATGTCGCACTGCGGTGTAGTTAAATAGTCTCCCTTAAAGACTACTCTTGGAGGAATTTTTTTCCGGTCATTGCCAATGGTGTGTTCGGGTGGTAAGAACGCGACTAAATCGTTCCATTCCTTCCTTCGTGACATTGGAATCTGGTACCCTCTACGCACAGATCACGCAATGCACCTATGATCACCAAACTGTCACTTGTCAGTTTTACGAACAATCTACGCATAATGGAAAACCGTGCACTGAAACAATCAAGGAAAAAATGTCAACATCTAAAGGTAAATCACAGATAATTTTACAGCCAGTGCATAGTAGTCCAGCACGAAAATTTAGCCGGAATTTTAAAAATAAACATCTTAGCCTTATTATGTCTTTGGGAAAGTTTTCTTAGTTTGTAAGCCTCCTATTTTTGTTAATCATTCTAGATAGAATCATACTACTTTCAGTAAAGTTGTAGAACGACACATTTTAGAAAAGTTGGGTAGAAACAAATATTATAAAATAACAATATGGTTCACTTCTACACTTCTTAAAAGACACCACACTGGCGCCACCATGGCACTAGTACACTGTAAATTTTGCAGTACGTAATGACAATTCTCAGTTCAACACAATACGTTATAGTAGAGGTGGCGACATTTCTAGATTAGGGACACAAAATAATCGAAACGATAAAACCATATGCAATTAAACATCACTTTCATGTGCGTTCTCATGCTAAAATGTAAAAGAAATGATTTCCCTTTGAATTTCACATGAAAATCCATTAAAAAGCATTTCGTGTTTCAAATTAAATTCAAACAAATTCCACGTGAATATGACATATTTATCCATTGAATGATCATTGCCATACTATTGAACTTTCCACATGACTTTCGCATGAAAAACATGTAGTGCATTTCTACATGTAAAACAATTGATTTCACCGATTCTTCTGCCAATGGAATCTGTAAGTAAAACAATGTGATATTCTCGTGTGATTCATTTGAAAATTTTAGTCAATGGTATTTCTTATGATGTTGATGTGCTTTTCACATCATGTTCGCATGAATTTCATTTGAAAACCATATCTCCCACACTCGAATGAATATTCAAGTGGCAACGGTGTGTATTTAATGTGTTTGTGGATTGAAATAATTTAATAGATTTCCACATGATGTTAACGTGTTAAGTTTTTTCAGTGGAGAAAACTTTTTTGGATTTCTCATCTTTCCAGCAGGAGAAAGCTACATGATTTCGTTCTAATGATCATATTTTAATACCCGCATGAGATAACGATCATTGCATAGTCTGACCAGTTCATTAAGAGGCACAGTTTACAAAGAACAGGAAACAGAAAACTATTTCGCTGACGAAAATGCTGGAAATCTCATTATCTTCTTACACTGCTCATAAAAGCACAAGAGCCGCATATGGATTTTTGACGAAAATGAGTTATCTGTTGGATTGTATTCTGAATCACAATGAACAAATAAGATTACCAGGTTTGTTATGAAAATACCGAAAAAAAATACCAAAACATGGTTGTCCCATCCATAAGGCTCAATAAGAATGTAAATCTTCAATAGTGTTTTTCTCGGCTTGCTGTTTTTCAATATGGGACTCTTATGCTTTTATGGGTAGTACATGTATTTGGGATAATTTTTTCGCAGCTGGAGAAAATTCTGGTAGTTTAAAGCAGTATCCCAAAAATGCAGCTGATGCAAAAACAAATTACACCGATAAACCCACGATATATTTTACACTGAGCTCCAACTATTGATTCTTACGTTGCGCAGGCCTGGCAGCATACTCAAGGTTTCAGACACACAAATACCAACACGTTAGGAAATGAACAATTTGCCCACGGCTTACATATACTAGGCTAGCTCGTTAAAGTGTAAACATTTGACGAGCGCGCGTCATAGAAATCGTCGGCGAAAACAATTACATGAAATTCTTATATTGTTTGCTGCTAACGAATGATCGACACCTGATAAAGCACAAGGAAGCTATGCCGATGTCGGATACCTTTGACAGCAAATTACGGTGGGATGTTTTCTATGGCATGCAGCTAAATTCCTGATTTACGCTAATAATCACATAGATGCACTGATTATCCACTGTGTCTAGTGTAATTATGGCGTAATCCATTGCACACTATTTTTTCCACCATAAGAGCTCAAATATTATCAATTAACAACTTTCGAGAAATTCATTGTTTATCTCAACGATTTTTCTGACGTACCCGAAAACTGTCAATTCGCGAAGTAGCAAGCCTCGTTTCTGTGAGCCGTGCAATTTGCCCACCTTTCTCTTCTATACTTCTTGGGCGCGTTTGACATTTCAATCTACGGCGCACGCTAATCGCAGAATGATTATTTATTGAGATTAAAAACCTTTTTCATCCACAGATGGCATTACATTTATGTCCTTTGTAATTCGTATGGGATTTACAGGAGTGGACTATATTGTTAATATACAATATTTGGGGGAAACATGTAAGCATTTTTCAAGAAATTCAAAGTCAAGGTTTAGGGTCTTCATTAGCGTTTCTGTTTTATTCGTATAACTTTTGCGGTTTTGATTTTAAACTGAAGCAGTCTTCAGACAACTTTAAAATTGTTTTAGGGTGAATAATTTGTTTAATGACACCACGTAGTTAGCTATTACCGTTGAAATGTTATGAGCACTGTTTTTTGGAATACAAATATCACAGATTGGGGCAAACGAAAGCTATTCTTTTTCAACTTCATATAAGGACATCATTCGTGGTATAGTTGGACAAAAAATGCCGATCACGATAGTTTTTTGAAATTCACAAAATTGATATCAAAAAATAAATTTTTGATATTATAAGTAGTGGTATCTTTTGAATAATAGAAGCTAGTGTTTTGATGTGCTAGAAGAAAATGTTCGTCTTAAAGTACTCTGAAAATATTCTTAAGGATATGAAAAAATGAAAACTGCGAAAGTTATATTGAAAATTTGGCATTTTACGTATTTACCCTTAATATTTGGTATGTTTAAATTACTTTCACGATGGACAATATAAAAGATATAGTTTTGTTTTCACAGTAAAATTATGCACTTTGCAAAACTTTTCTATTGTTCAAAATTGTGGGTAAGGAGTTCTAAACCTAGTAAAACCTGAAAATTACATTTTTAATGGTTCGAGATATACTTTTCAGTCTTCCAGAAGACTGAAAAAATTAAATTCTAAAGAACGTTGTCGAAAACACTGGATCTTTATACCTTGTACTTTATATTTATCAACAAATAAATTAAGCTTTTTAGTACTAGTGTACAATTGTTTAGTACTAGTGTGCGACTAGCACTCGTATCCCGAATAGAAATGTACAGTAACAAAACTATGAATTTCGCTGTGACAGTACAGTAATTTTCTAGTGTAATGCTACAATACAAAAACAATAAACTTTGACGTTTCTACAGTAAATTACAATGTAAAATCGACTTTTACGGTATAAAAGGGGGGTGGTTATGTATCTTAACACTAAAAAAATCGATTTTTTTCCTTAAATATTTCTCACGAAAACAACAAAATTTAATGTGAATTTACTATATCAGTTTTTTGTTGAACAATAAAATTGATTGTTACTTGAAATTTTATTGTAAATCTACTGCAAGAACTCTGCGTCGAACAATTGTGAAACAGTAATAACTATAATATTTATTGTTTTATGATTGTTTGTAAGGTAAATGCTATTGTAAAATTCTATTCGGGATGTCTAACTGTGTATGTGTTCGTCTAAGTATCTATGACAGGCTTGGTCAGAGAATGTATGCTGTACTGGCGTATATGATAGAATAGCGAGTAATTTATTGTCACTCGTGATTTTTTTCTTTTCGATGTTCCATTCAAGCATTCGGGAAGAACGGGTTAGATAAATTAAGCTACGCAATTGTCGTAAATAGTCAATAAATATCTGGAATTCTAAATCTTGTATACATAAATAAAATGGCTTGGTTTTGAATTATTCGAGGTTTTGGCCGTTTTTGGTGGCGGCCAAAACATCGGATAATGTAAAACCAAGTCGTTTGATTTATATATACAAGACTTAGAAACCCCACTATAAGGCATAAATCAGCAGCAGTCGAACATAAATAAATATAATTTGCTAGCATTTAGACGAGTTCAAATAGCTTGATTGCATATTACATGTGTTCTTTTTGCTACTTCATTGGTCTGCTTTTGTTGTACTTCTATTAGTTTGCATTTCTACTGCTCATATATACCAAAAATAATATCGATCAATTTATTCGCTTCTACTTAATCTCTTTGCATCTTTTTTATCTTTAATCAGCTTGTAAATTTTCCCTTTTTATTATATATTAAGTTAGATTCATACTAACACTCACTAACACAATTAATTTCATATTCTCTCATATACGTCTCTCGCTCTAAACATACAAACGCTCATGGCGTTCGCGATAACACAAATTTGGTCACAAACGCGAACATGCAATTATAATCCTGCACACATAATTACGTCCGCGATCTGGCTAGCATTAAATAGTTGACGCTCATATCCAGTAAACAACACATTTTATAGTGACATGACTGGGAATTCTAGTGATATGGGTAATTTTACTCTTTTTGCATTCAGCACGATATCATACAAACGCTTACGATCCTCACGATCAACTACGCACAACAAAGCCGGTAGTCTCGCAAATATGAAAACACACCGGCGATTAAGTGAATGTTTTAACACTAATAAACCTCTAAACGCGGTTTCAAGAGGAAACCTACATACGCCTCTGTTCGTGCGATAATGAATCAGTTTCGTCCGGAAATGGCTACTTTCGGTTTTAACAGTCTGGATGCCTTCAGTAGGACCAATACAAAATTATGCTCATATTTACCAAACAATACGTTCCATGGTGACATGACCGGGAACTGATATGGGAGCATTCGCTTTCTTCTAGCATCTCCGTATGCTGAAAATTAAGTATCAGATTCACAGTCTGCGTGATCATCTAAGAACACTCGCTAATATGCAAATGGACATACGGTTACAAATCGAATTTATGCAAACGAAGTTACATACACGCGACATAAAAAAGTCCAAGCGACATACAAATCCCCACGCGACATGAAAACGCCCATATGATCGAGCACGTTAGCTTACAAACGCCCGAGCCCTTCGCGATGATGCATTAAGACGAACGGCAAATGTGATCATCCACAACTACACCCAAGATCTCGCAAACACATAAACGTCCCAATGTTTTAGTGAACGCTGTAGCACTAATAATCTGATTACCAATACGTTCCATGGTACAGTAATCTCAAGCGCGTACAAATAAACGCTCTTTGCCACGCGATCATGGTGTTCCAACGCCCGCACATTTGAACCGTACACTCATTATCACAATCAGATTCACGGCTCGCTGCAATTGACCTTAAGCAGTGTTTTAGTGTGTGACATTTCTCATCTTGTTTGCGATTATAGTAAGTGATTCTGACAGGGGCCCCTCCCGAAATCCCAACTCCCAGCTACAGCTCTAAGAGGACAATTCTCGAGAAAATAAAACAATTTTCGAGTGAGTCCCTTCAATCAGTACAACCGGTGTAATTAAAGTTCAATCACACATTTTCTAGCAGGACTAAACTTTTAAACAAGGTATGCATTGAGAGCTTAAAATATATTCAACATGAAAAATAAACAGATAAACGGTGTGTCTTGATTTTTTTAAACCAACCCGATCAAAAACACATAACAGAAATATTTCAAAACTATATCTCGCATTGTTACTTGTTATGAATTTCTGTTATTTTAACTACTAACGAGACCTAATTTATAACACAATATGTTTCAAAAATTTTGTTCTGTTATAAACTTGTTATATCATTCTGGTCGGGAACTAGCAAAATAAAACTTAAATAGTGTTCATATTCAAATGCTCACAGTTTCCCTAATGCAGAACAATCATTACCTTTACCGTATGAAAGTTTTCCATCGTTTCAAATTAGTGCTCCTGTCACAAACTGTTTGGAAAAAAATGTTCGAATATTTGTGAATATATTGTTATGAATTCTGGAACAATCACGTTTTTAAGTTACGAAAACAGAAAAGCGATCAGAAATCATGACTTTTATAATTGTGTCAATTTTTCTTTTCGTGAAGTCGGCAGAGCGCTTTTTTTGTGGAACGTTTTGTTTATTTTGTGAACTTCAGTCACGACTTCCACTATACCGTTATCTAATTGTGGTTCCTTTAATAGTTGTCACTATTCACCATTCATGCTCGTGATAATAATTCACGAAATCATGGCATACGTTTCCACTTCCATGATATAGTTAATAAAATATAGCTACTGGGTCCTGATTCATGATTATTCCCGGTCTACTTTGCACGCTTGTGAATAAGCTTACAAATTTTGAATATGCCCAATCATTTTTACTTTCATGTAACTCTGCACATGGCCAGGAAATTTTCACGATGGTTTAGAAAATTTGAAATATTGTACATTAATTTTTGTTCCTTGTACTGCGTCATGAAATTAAGGTAAAGCGATGCCAAAATCACAACAAAGGTTCGGTTATGTTCGGGTTACTTTACAGCATCTGTGTGCGGCTAGAACGCTACTATACCGATAGGAGATGGTACGCACACGAGTGTATCGTTCAGCAATCAACTGACTCATTTTTTTACAACGTGTTTCAATTGTTTTGAAAAACAAAAATATGCATATTTCCCAAACGAATCAAAATTCTGCATACAGTAATTCAATTTCTAAGAAATCTGAGATAAGACATTCAACTTACAAACGATTTTGTCTCGCGCGCCAATGCAATGTTTTGATTTTGGCGATGAAATGAAAAGAAGAAGCAGAAACGATGGCAACTATTTTAGCTGCATCCGGCTGCTAGCGGCCAGTCATAAGTACGAGCAGTAAATATGAGAAAAGTATTAGGACCTTGAACATTGTTATTCATTTGGTAAAATTCAGTGTGATGTTCGGAAAAAGATGATAACTGCACTGAGGTCCAAAAATAAAATATTACAAAGTTACATTTCTTGTTCGTGAAATAGTTCACTAAATCGTGAGGTACCATCAGCTACGCCTGCATGATCCTGTTTATATAGTCACGTTATTCCATGTAAAATTTCCTCTAGAAGGTTAAAAATGAGCGTAATACTGATAATGCGAAGAAAACACACGAAAATAATGATAAAACTGATAAAATAATGAACATGAGTCAATGCGAATCCGCTTACTAAATTTGATAGCATGCGCAATTATTAAATCCGTGAGTGCTTTTTTGAATAGAATATCATGATAACACGAAGAGAAAATCATAACTAAGCCCTGAAAATTTGGAATCGAATTGCATTATTGTACCAGAAAGATCCGACAGCAAACTTATGACCCGAGTATCACGAAATTTCGAAAATCGTCACTAACTTCTTGTAATCATGAACATCATTTAGTATTCTTTTAGTCGATATAGTTGTTATAAATCGGTGTGTTGTAATTTAAATTATAACAAAAACTAAACATATTCAGGACATAACCGTAGTGTTACACCAAACATTCGAGTGTAAAAACCATATATTTTTTGGCGTAAACATGTGGAAATATAATTTCATGAATTTTAGGTGTATTATTCATGAAATTGGTTACGATTTTTGTAAATGTTTCATATTTCAAAATCTTGAATTTATGAGCAGATTCTTTGTCCATATGTATTTCAGTTCTGAGTGTAATCGCTACAAATTTACTGGATCTATGAGACCATCGATCTAGAACCAATGCGGACTACTTCCCCCAGATCGCTACGATCGGGTGTAGGATATCTGCACGAAATATTCATTTATGCGGATGATAATGAGTGACTTCCAATTATTCATATTTAATTTCATACTCTTTTTCTGCTTTTGAATTGCATACAACTTTCCAAACCATCTAAGAAGATTCGCTTATGTCCTAAAGATTTAAATCAAAACAATCTTTCTCGGTGCGTTACCTTACCTGGAAGAAATTTCTTCCCGATACATGTTAGCTAATGTATTTGCAATCTAATTATAAATTCCGTAGTTTGGACAGAGCGCGGCATTTATTTCCTGTCAGTCACGCGTACACATAAAATATAGCGAAGATGGCTAAAAATAAATATTGCTTTGCTGGTACAGAAGAAACGGCCGTTTTTCTTCCTCAAAGTTCCAGTTAGTGTCCGGGTAATTTTGGAAAATCAAACATTCATGCAGTTCCATCCGTTGTTGTGTTCTTATGTGAGCGTTAATTTGCTCCTTAATAGCGAAGAACTATGCAACAGTCATTCTAAGTAAATCGTTGTGTTATGAAAAATAGATCATTAGCATATTATGATCTTCACTGAACAGTCTGTATTATGATTGAATTGAGGATAGTGACTTATGTTGTATTTTCGGTTGGATTCAAGTTTTGCATTAAGATAAAATAGAAGATAGTGAGAGGTTGGTCATCAAGGATACTGTTCCAGGATGGCAGTATTCCCTTCAGAGGTAACTTAAATAATTGATGATTTTTTAGTTGGTTTTGCTAGTTTCAACTTCACCGAAATGAATTCTTGCAACATCATAACATATAACATGTGAGCCAAAAAGCAATTTGCATCTGGGCAGTTCATATATTTGTGTACACGCTTTTGCGGTTTATTCACAAACGTATACCCACGTGATTGTTTCTGGAAACAATACCGGTTTTTTATACCACACTTATGAATGACAAGCATGGGGATTGTGTTGCAAAGATAGCAAGATAAATATGGGAAACTATGGTTTGGTGCTATCGTCGAATCAGCGAGCGGTTGTGCGGAGGATGCTGGCAACTTCGTTGTTATACAGTATGTATCAAAGAGTGTATCATTTCGGGAAAAAATGCAGTCCACAATACAGTTTAACGTTGAAGTGGATTACCTCACATTTGTATTCACTACTGACGACGCAAGGTCGCTGGCATTCGTTCGCCATGTCACTGACCAGTCGACAATGAGTGCATGGAATAAAATAAATTATAGGTTAACGACGTGTACTATTAGGACGGGTCGAAATCAAAACAGTTTGGGTAATCCTTGGTTTCATGGGTACTCACTAAAGCACTGATATTAAAGAACTGGCTGCATCTCTCCGAAAAAAAAACAAACAGGCTATTATCATATTTTCTCCATTATAGCAACGTGCTGTGGAATAGTGTTCCGTTTGGGGCAGTCAGCAAGATTTAAAAAAAAATCGGCTCCATGAAGCTCTTTCATTGGACAGCTTTCAATTCTTGATCATCCGAGGGAGCTCCCGGCAGACAACACGTCGTCGTCATGCTGTTCGCTCTTTGTATGCGGAACACAGCTGCTAGAGTGTTTGCAGACTGGGGAATTTGGGCATGTGTTGAAGTTTAAAATAAGCAGCAAGAAGCTTCGGGCAAAATCGATATGCTGCGCTCAGTTTTTGTGTCCTCACTCTGCCTGTTAGATGACGGAGATTGTCTGCTAAACTACACCTAACTATGGTACCGTATGATGTAAGCGTTTCCCCAAACAATGTTTAATGATACAATTGAATATGTTTTGGAACCGTTTATATTAGATGTATACATTGAGTTTACCCTACACGTTTAGCTCCACCTTTATTAGCGCCGTAACGAAAAATTCCCATAGCGGTTTTAACCTATGTGTCTTTGCTTTTGGATTAGAGAATTTATAACATTATGCGCGAGGGTTGGAAATTAGTCTTCTGCATTTTCCATATTTGAGACTTTTCAGAGATAAGAAGTCAAATTTATTTAATGGAAATTTGACAGCTTTGTACTTACTATATTGACATTATACTTGTTTACTGTTATTATCATTGTAACAAAACGATCTACGATCGAGCTGGGCAGACAAATGATAATTGCTTGTTGCGCAAGCAGTTACTGGACAACAGAATACAAATTATCGGTTTTTGTAAACCCTTTTAGAGTTCTTGAAAAAGATCCGAAACGGACCGAAACGTCCGACAAAGACAAATTGATATTTCGACTCAAGATTCCCATGTGGACTTTTCCAAATTTGTTGTCAACTAACTATATACAATAGGCATCTTTTTAGAAGAGGGATATGTCTTTTCATTCGTATACAGGGGTCTCGATTCAAAGTTTGATAGATCGGGTACGAACTGTACTCAATTATATTTGCCACACGATAGAAAAGTTTACAACATTTTCTCCATTGATATTTAACTTGACACTCAAGTTTTGAAGGAGGTTCATTAATTGATTTAATAACAAAATATCAAAATCATTCGAATCTTTCATTGCAGCATAATTGATTTAAGTATTTTTTGAAACGTGCAAGAGAAAACATATCGATTAGATGGCTTTCGGAAATGTCATTCTATTCTGTTATTTTTCTGGGATGCGCAACGATAGGCGGAAGGGCATGGGTTTAACGGTCCAGAATTTGTCAAACATTATTAAGTGCACCGCTGATTATGTTGGTATATATAGCGGGACTCAAGGACAAAAGAGTACGACTTGCACGTTGTTGGAGGTATACCCATTTTTCGCGATGACAAGAAGCTGGGTCTAGTCAAAACAACACGGAACAATTATTTTTTTTCAAAAAGGTAACAAAAGTTTGTTGCAGACCTTCCGTGACTTAAGTATTTTGATTGACAGTGCCAGTTGTCACAAACATATCCATTTTTGGCCCTCATGTGCAAATCGCCTGCCAAGCTAAGTGTTTTTTCTGAATCTTTTTGGATTTTCCGATAGCCGTGTAATACTTTTGACCTGAGTTTTGTTTGAAATCCGCCTTGACGTATGTTTTACATCCATTACTATGCAATCATACTTCGTTGTGTACAACATGCGCGCTCTTGCCCTAGTCGTGTTGGGTGTCACTGTAACCTTGTATGTTCACAGCCCGGCTAGTTTCTAAGCTCTTTACACTGTTGTGTGTGATGTCTCCAATTTACTGCCGACATCACTGATGGAAAGGTTAGAAGTACGTTTGAAGCTTACTCTTTTTCTGGTTACCACGTAACATTGATACCGGTTTTCTTTTGATTCTAGTTTCGTAGTTTTTGTCAATCCGTTCCCCGAACATTTTAATAACGTTTGTACCAGTCGATTTGGCTACTTTCAGCGACTCTGCTAAATTTGCACGGGAGTATTTTGGATTATTCTTACGCACCTACGAATACGCTGTTCCTCTTGCTTTGGCGCCATTTTGTGAAAAATAACAAAACCAAAACAGAAGCAACTTTCCGAATGCAGACATTTGCAAACTGTCCCAAAATTGAGCAAAAATGATTTGCGCCTTTAAGGGTTAAATACGTTAGGCATAGTATACGCTAAGCATAATGATTGGCATAATATACGTTAGACGTAAAGAACGGCTGACATAGTGTACGTTCAACGTAATGGATTAATTAGCATAATTTACAAATGTTAAAATAATTGGCTCATTTTCTTCATTTCAGTGAACAGTTTTGATGCGAATTTATTTCAAGCCAATTACCCAATTTGCAGTAGTTTGGTCGGACTACGAATACTATGTTCGCAATAGTACCTTGTTTGTTTCGCTTGCTCATCACAGTACAATGGAACAAGATCCTCCTCGTTTCAGACAGTTTTTGTAGTTTTATTTTTGGTGACAAGATGATTTATATATTCGTTGAATAAAAATAAAGTTAACATTCTTTATTTCATGAGCTGTTCTTCAAGGCAAAAATATTCTTCATAGACAAGTGTAACATTTATTTTTGTAAGAACGATATAAATGTGTGTTATCCATATCTAAATAGAATTGAGTTTTTTCTGAAACAAGGGTGTTGAGTGGAGTTGTAATAAAGCCCCAGCAGGCTTTCAAAATATAAGCAAAAACTAAGAGATTTAAGCTGGTGCTTTTATTAAAATTCATTAAGTGATTTTTTTCATTAAATTTATTAATATAGTCTCCTTGATCGTTTTATTTCTCATGAAAAATTTTAATTGTTGAATTTTTTAATTTAATTAAAGATGATTTCTCGAAGAAAAATATTGTTTTGTTCAAATTTGGTTTTTATAAAACGGATGGTTCAAGGACCAGAAAATATACTTTGCTGTAAGGCCCTATTAAATTCTTATTTCCGATAAACGTACGAGCGCCAATCCATGGTATCGCATTTCATCTAATTTTTGCATCGGTAAATTCAAAGATCAGGCGAGGAGTGGTGAGGGGGTTTTGGTATGTAACTTAAAATTGTTATACAAGACTAAAGTGTGTTTAGTAACATGCAAAAAATATCAATCTATTTTGCTTCTCGTTTCCGAGAATTTTTTTTTTGAAAATGTAAAAAAATTTTCTAATGTTCCTTAATACACCCAAAAAATAGTCAACTTTGTATTATTACTGTTGGTCATTTAAAAACATAATTTATTGAAATTACTCGATTTTCTCGTAAGAAATGCTTATTGTCTATATGGCAACCAAATTGAGTAACCTAAATATGGAGAGGTGCTTTTTGTTTTTGCAACATTTTTTAATTTAATTTAATAATTTATGACAGGGTGACAGACAAAATTTCAACCTCATCAACATAACTGCCACCATACTTTACATTATCAAAGAAGTGCAAGTTTTCCAAGATTTTGTTATGGGACAGGCTTAAAATATAATTTTTTTATATTTCAGTAGTGCTAATTTGGGTACTAGTGGGATTCCACTTAGACCTCTGTTCACGTATGGATTGTGGTTACTAGTTTAGATAGCTAGACAATAGCTAGCCTCCAAGTTGGTGCTAGTTACTGACGAGATGAATTCGAAATACAAATATCCAACTTAATTTAAGTTAGGTCTTGTGGCCTAAATGCACAAAATTGGATTATTGCAATTTTTCCTTTGAGAATTTGTTTCTCTAGACAAAAAGCAAGTGATCGTTTTCGCTTTCTCATCAGAAAACTAGAGCCTCTGGTTTTGCTTTCCTGGACATCACTCGGTACTTATCATTTGCTTTCGGTGTCATGTAAGTCGTGCAACTGTGTGGATATAGTGTCTAACTAGTGTCAAGTTGGGTTCTAGATAGATCTAACTTGGTTGCAAATTGGTGTTAGTTACCGACTAAATTAATTCGATTTAATGTAAGCTATGTCATGTGCCCTTAATGTACAAAATTGTCTTAATCCAATTTGTTCTCTTTGGGAAAATATAGTGCATAAGAACATTCCAATGGTCAAGACTGAGTAGGGAATTCCAGAGCAAGTTATGAAGAACAAAGAGTGGAAATGTGCCAAAACAATATCTGATCTTGCAGGTGATTTGTTGATGTGCAGTGCTAGCGTTACACTCTCTAAATCCTTTTTAGAGTAATGAGCTGTAGGATCTACAAGATCGAGTGAATTCAGAAGTTTTTGCATTATCTGGCATCCTGCAACAATGCTCGAAGCATGGAATGATACGAAGTCAGCAACGTGAAGTTTGTATCCAAAAAGTGAAGGGTTCATAAAGATAACAGTGGGTAAATATGCAATAAGTATGCTGAAGTAGGAGGAAAATTTAAACTTTCTCTTGTAAACACGCTACAGCTCGTACGAACAGATAGTAGTTAGTAAGACCCGGTGCAGAACAGAATGTGTAGGCTTATGTTTATAACAACGTAGCATTTTGCTTTATATTGACGGCTCTGTTCAAGTAATATTGCCTCATTGACACATAGTAAGGGTTACAGCACCCAACCTCATATTATACCTTCCATTTGAGACTTGGTTCGTGAAAATCGGTTCATCAGTTATCAGTTATCTAGACCTGCAAATCTAAGCAATTTGATGTCCATTTTAATGGATTTGGAGTATGATTGTACCAGTTTATATAAATAAATTCTTAACATCGGAGACAAAAGTAAGATCGGAATGAAATTCAATAGCAATCAATATTAGGATTATATCTTTCATTTGCAATCGAGTTTGTAAAAATCGGTTAAGAATTCGCTGAGAAATAGGTGTGGCAAGTTCCCGGGGCAACAAAAACTGCCATAGCTGGCCAATGTGCTCAAAACTACTTTGATTGGTTATTAGTGATCTAGACCCGCAAATCCAAGTAATATTGCATCCATTTTAATATGTTTTGCATCATTTAGACATCACGGTGGTGCTAGTATATACGGGAATTTACTATGTGATCACACTCTTCAATCCGTCACTCCGGAACCGGAAGTCCGATCAAACAAAAAAATCATTAGGGGCTTATGGTAGCGCCATACCGTTCATTTGAAACTAAGTTAAGTCGGTTTAATCATCTGTGGAAATATTGAATGACACTGTTTGACACACACACATACATACATACGTGTATATACCGACATTTTCTGATCTCAACGAATTGTATCGAATGGTATGTGACACTCGGCCCTCCGGGTATCGGATGGAAAGGAGTGATTGCATTGCAACTGAATGTTAATGGGTGTTCGGCAGATCACGCACACGCCAACTAGTTATTGTACATGAGAACCTTCGTTCGCATCGGAGAAACATGTGCTTCTTCACCTATTATATCTTGTGAGTCATTCATTTTACTCTTGTAGCTGTGGTCGTCATCGTTAATTCTGGAATGGTGTTTGTCTCTCCGCCGTTCTTTATATTAGCTTCCTCACAAATGGTGCTTGCTGTTGATTTGGGGATACCAGCCGTCACTTTTGCTGTTGTCATTATTGCCTGAACCGCAGCCACAAATTTGTCTATCGGTTTTTGGTTTACATGGCCGTAGATAAGTTAGTCTCAACGGTTTCTGTTCATGGTTTCTCGTAATGTGTAGTTTTATCACTAAATGTGTCCTGGATATGTACATCGCCAGCTTTAGTTGTTCGAAACAGACTGATTACCTTTTTGATGTCTCTTTACCGTTTCATCGCACAGCGCGCCAGCGTGATAACCAATCATTATAAGAGACTGAAATGTTGCTACTGGATGCAATATTAAGGCCCTTGCAACAACATTGTTTGAATATGAAACATGGAAGTAAATATTGATAAATACTTACGTGATTGCTTGACGTATATATGATCGGTTACAGAACGAAAGAGATCACAATGCACGTAGCTCAATCTGAACATTTTGACCTGTACTACTGTATACGTACTTAATCCTTGCTAATACGAAAACATAATTTAATGTCGTCACAAAAATCGTTTAACTTTAATTTATAACTTGAGTAAGTGTTCTGACCGTGACAAACAACAGCGACCTAGTACTCTTTCCAAAGAGTTTTTTTTTATTAATATTTTATCACACATTGTGCACAAAGAGTGAAATACACCGACGAAAAATAGAGCTGCACAAATACACTGCAATGTGCAGATCTGCCGCACAAAGAGAAATTTGAAAACGAAAAAGGGAAAAATCTATGCTCTAAGAAATGCACAATTTCGCGCACCTTGAAGAACTACTTTTCAAGCCTCCTCTCCCCCCTGGCGCTGTTTGACAACAGACCTCGCGAAAAAAGGTCTCCGCTCACAATAAAAAGTTGCGCGCACGAGATCCAATTAATTAATTCTTGTTTGTATTTTTATTTTTACATGTATTGTAAACGTATAAAAGATTCACGGGTCCGTTAAGCTACCGCTATGAGCCGTGTCAAATAAACGAATTAAAAAAAAGTCTCCTCTCATTGCCAAACATGGTGAAAGACGAATCAAACCAAAATTCAGAAAAAGTTTGATCAGCAGAACTGTTTTAACATATTTTTTATTGTCTTCACTGCTTCCGTGTGCGTTGGACCAATATGCTCAATAAAGAGCCTCCTCATTTCTATACATTTGTGTATAGAGCCATGGAGTGAAATGCACAAATGGGAGCAACCCATATCGGAGTGAAGATGTGTATTATAAAAAAGAAGAGCGGTGGTTCGCATAAAAAGAGCAAAGAGCGTTTTTGTTCTTCTCTATATTTGCTCTGAGGTGCATTCCATCCCTGCATAATAGTTTCTACAATATTTTCGCATCAAGTTGTTCGAACGTTTTCTTGCGTATCCACCGGATTCAAGTTTTTTACAGGCGAGTCGAAATGTTTCCATAAATTTTTTTTACTTGTTTTCTAATAATAATTTTTTAATTTGTGAAATTTAATAATTCTTTTTAAACATTTCGGAGGGAATGCTTAAGCCTCCTCGCCTTTCTACACTCTGGCAACGTACTTGTTACGAGTAGGCGCAATTACTGTTTATTTAAACGATTCAGCGAATTTCTCCATACGTCTGGACCTTTCCGCCAGCGAGTTGTCACTTTTCAAATCAGCGTTTCAATAACTAAAACAATAACTATTCTTCTTTATATCATAAGCTGTTCTTTCGAATTATATGATGTAAAAAATGCTATCCAACCAGTCCAATTACGGTACCATTTGACCTATACGATAATTAGCAGCTTTATCATAACTGGGTTTAGCTAAAATAAAAAATGAGAATGTTTTAAGAGCTTTTCTAATTACTTTGCCGAGTCCCTGACTAAATTTGATGTCAGAGTAGAAGTAGAGTTTAGTATTTATTACTTGATTTTGACCGCGCGTTTCAATTCAGCACTTGAATATACACTATAAATATACTCTTACATAACTTATTATTTTCTTTTTCTATATTTTCATTCCCATTTTGTTTTTCGAAAAGTGTAAGAAATACTATGAACAATTTCATTCTTCGTTTGTCTCTACCAGGTTAGAATAGGTTTAACCGAGCATTAAGAGTTTTTCTATATTTTTGTACTCACTTGACTTATCTATGTAAAAATATGAATATCCTTAATATGATTATTAAAACCCATCCTATCCAGGAAGAGAAAAACAGAAAATGATTTTTTTCCTATTACCTTTTGATAAACAAGGTACGATCTCGGCACAATTCTGCTTCTGATATAGCGTGCTTAGATATCATTTTGATTATATTAATATTTGCTCGAGTAGATATGCATCCCTTACTATTCTGCTCACGTTACCAAACCTTTATTGATATAAGCGAAATCATAGCAGAGTTTTCATTCTGCTTCCCACCGACGAGAACAACGAGTCCATGCACACAAGGAAAATCCGCCCGAACGTTTGTACCAGGCGGGACGAATAATATCTGAATTAAATTTTTACCCAAACATGTTACGACCCGGTCGATAGTTAAAAAATTAGCACTCAAATATTCACTGTCAAACTTGTTAGTGCTCGCTGGAGAAGCGTTATCAATCTTGTCTTTGAAACACTGTTCAGTTTATAATTAAAAAAGATGAAAATAAAATGACTATATGGTACACACTTACGTTTTGAATATGGTTATATCACCATTCAAGACGAAAAAAACGGCTTGAACGTCGGAATGTCGCACGGGGACGGACGTATCTGAGATTAAACACCTGCACTCATGCTGAAGGATGGGATGGAAAATCAAGCACGTGTATATGCTTCTGTGTGTGTTTGTGTGTATGTGTGCCGCACAAACCGGCACATGGCATCATGGAAGAGACACGAGACAAGCATCAATTTAAAATTCTGTTACAGCGATCTTCAAGAGCTAAATCGGCATGAAATGTTTTCCGTACCTTCGTTTGTCGTTCTGTGATTCTGACTTCTGAAGAGCTAAACTAGATTTGTTTTTTTTTCTCGCAGCATCCGATTCACCTTGTGCCGGTTGGAAGGTTTAACTTCTACTCAGTCGTGATTCCGTGGGGAATTTGGGTTGAAGGAGAAAATTGAAAGATGATTTTTTTTCGGTACAATTTTGACGTATTAGAATAAGAAATTACAAACCATGTGTGGCAGCGCCATTGTTCAAGTTAGAATGCTTAACGTCTCCAGAATTTTTTTATAACTAATCCATTGCACTAATCCTGAATTAATGATCCATTGCACTAATCCTGAATTAATATTCTATGAAATTCACTTTTATTAGAATTATTGTTTTTATCAGGATATTTTCAGCATCCGAGAAGAGTTTGTAGGGAAATTGTTATCTTTAGCAAAATTTAACGATTAGTTACGCTTGCATTCGGTTCGTGTTGGATGATTCGAACGAATAACAATGACGAGATACTTTAGATATATTTCTCCGTTCTAAGTTTATAACTGATAAGCTCTAGAATATCTACCCACTCTTATTAACAAACTTTTTGCTTTAATTCAATTCAATACTCCTAATTCGCGGTAATGTCTTCTTAAAAATGTAAACGCCAATACCAATATTATATCGTAAACTTTTGAGAAGAATGCAAGGTTTTCCAAAACTAATATTATTATTGTGAACTAATCGCAAGTGGCCTGTGTTAAACCAAAGAGGACCAAGCGCCATTTAGAGATACATGCTCTAAAAACTCTATCGCATCCAACATAGCACTAGCAACACCCACATCTATTTATTTTGGGGAACACAAATAGTAAACGAAAGCATATAAGTTTTTCTTAACTTGCTATGTTAATAATAATGAAAAATACTAGAAAAAAATTATGGCGCTCAGTTCGGTTTGGCTTAACGCAGGCCAAGTATACAAATTTCATTATATCTTAAAGTTAGACAGGTCACCTTTTACTGGCATTTTTCGTGAACGGAAAACGAAATAAAAAATAATCAATGAAAAGCAGGTCATTTGTTTTCTATATGCAAAGGTATAATTTGCTCTATTTTACCCCGCATTCTCTAATGGGAAGATTTTTTTCCTAGTAGCATCGTATTCGTGGGTGATGATCACATGGCACGAGAGTAGGAAGTGACTGTCGTCACTGTTATGATGGGTGAGAGCAGTGCTGTTGCATGCCTGTTACGCTGTATTATGAGATATAGTATCCAAACTGAATCGGGCTGACAACAGAGGACAGATCTAGGACATCCGTGATGTTAAACGCTTGTTTGATGACACTAGAGAAGAAAATCACTTTTAATAGGATAAGATTTTCGCCCGTAAATATATTAAGAAGCTTGAGGTAGGCGTTCGTTAGAACGTGAGGTAATCCAAAATAGTTGCTCGTGAGTAATGTTGGTCATTCAAACAATTCTGGAAACTTTATGTACTTTAATTTAGAAAAATGGTTAGATGAACACATGCTTGGAAACCAAACTGAAAGCAAAGTACTACAATACCGTCATATGTTGTTTCGACCCACTCCGCATTTGGATCTTAGCGTACAGGGTTATTACAGAACTGATACTACGATCATATTGACACTTATTAGGCTGAATTTCATTTTATTGTCGTGGCTACGACTAACCTTTCTTTATGGAGGTGCCTTTTCGAAATTTGGAAAGAAATTTAACTGATAGTTTTGAACGTTAGTAACTCTCGTTGTACTGAACATAATCACACAATGTTTGCACCAATCATTCGGGAAAATTTTTATCAATTTTGTGCTAAACTTTTATAAAAAGAACAAGAACTAATTTCCAGAAGAAAAAATCGAAGGCGATGCGAAATAACCAGGCATTGTAATTCTCTCTCACTCACGCGAGAAGAAGCTTATCCGATGTCCAACTTTTCCGAGATAAGATGAGTCGCAAAATTCTCCGTCTCCACAAATAGCGTGAGAATGATTTTCCGGATAAAATTTATTTGACTTTTTCCTTCTCACCGGAGAAGGTAATAAAATTTTAATTTCGTGGAAATCAATTAAAACTTCAAAAACGCTTTTAATCCACCTAACAGTGTGATGAGACATTTCTTATAACTCTTATCACTCTCCTCGGATATTATATCGCTTGAGAACATTTTGAAGTTGATGCTTCGCGATGTTTTTGATAACACATACTACATGGGATAGTGGCAGGACTCAGAGAATCGCTCAAATCAGCATAGGACAACATCAGTGCTAGAAATATCAAATCAAATCAATGGGAAGCGAAAAAATGGCCCATAAAATAGACATAGCTACGAATTATTGTTAATGCTCTGTTAATAAAATATCTAAATTGTGGTGGGAAAACTGAATTTTCCTAAAGGGGTTATATATTGTACTGAGCCAAAAAAATCGCATTTTTTTTGAATCTATTTGAAGTTTATACTTTACCCTTTGGCGATTGTTTACTTTTTCGGTCCCACCTATCAGCATTGAAGTATCGTTCTTACGTTTTTTTACAATAACTACAGTTCTACACCACCGATTTCGTCCGGGTTTTTTTCAATAGCGATCATTGTTACTATTTACAGCTGATATCAGCTTGATAATCCTAAAAAAATACGAAAATGACAGTTTCGCTTCTAAACTGCTAGCAAAAAAAGTATCGCCCTGTTTGTTTGCATGGAGCGTGGAGGGCGAAACTTTAAATAAACAAACAAAAATACAGTTTCGCCCGTTGTATTTTTTGCTGTAGTTTAAGAAAGCAATATCATAGAATCAAAATTTTTAGGTTAATTGGTTGCGTTTCAAAGCCCTCATTCGCATGTATGAAAAAAGCCTTATGTTTACATTTGTAAGTATCGCCATTTTCACAAAAAAGGGTTGAAATGAAATCGCAGCTCCGGATATCACGCTATCTCTGAAGTGCATGCGTGCATAGTTCCAAATTTTACTTCGACATCGACTTTTTCTAAAGGTGACTTACCAGTAGTATCCTTGATTTGAATTATTATCGCTAATCCTAATGCCAAAGAACAAATAAAAACCTCTCGAAAACGAACCGTTTGGGAAAATCATCATCATTACTGGAGTTTTCATTTTCACGAAACTTTTCGATAACCTTCCGTCACTTGCGTTAATGCACTGTGTGCACAGTGCACTGAAAATCTAGCGTAATCGTCTTAGGGCACCAGCGGGTCGAATTCAGAGCTATCTGCGCGGCGAGTAAAGTAAAGAATACTAAAAATTAATTTCTATTCCATAATTTTCAGTTCAGCAATTCGAGAGATCGTGCTCACCGCAAGCCATGAAAAATAGACTACGTTGTGAAGCGATGGTCACTATTTATTAAAAAATCACGGTTAAATAAAAAAAAATTATACTATTAAAAAATTTCAAATAGTTTATAATTTTCACAAACTTATTAAGAAAAATTGTTTAATAATCTTTCGTAATATTGTGTAAGAAAAAAACTGAAAATTTCAGTATTTTCTCTATCTGCAACATATTAACCCTTAAGTATACCAATTAATTGGTATACGAATTGGAATAGGTTCGCCAAATTTTGGAAGAAGTTTATAAAAAACCCCTTGAAAATTACCTAAAAATTGTTGAAGTTCGATACAATAAAAAATCCCCAAAAATGAAATGTACCTATTAATGTGAAACACAGTGAATAATACATACAATAAAGACCCATTTTTATCAGTCTCATGGTGTATTTTAGGCTGACAAAATGGGGACATTGACTAAATCGGGCAATTTTTTTTTCTTTATAATAAACTGAAGCTGTTAAAATATTCTTCCCGTCCCTTGATGTAGTCTGATAACTATTTCTGATTATGATGAACTTTTTATTTTTGCATATTTCCATCTTCATGATAAGGAAAACATGCTCAAGAAAGGATTTACTCGAATTCAGTCTTGTTCGTCTGCTAGAGCCCATCATACATATGTTCATATTTGGCTGATAAAATCAGGGTTTCAATGTATTATAATAGATATTCAGCATTCGAAGAAGTTTCTTGTGAACGAGTGTAGAACGACTTTGTTTCTACTTACATGAAGTCAGCGGCGTAGCCAGAAATTCGGTTTGGTGGGGGTTTGGTGAAAATCGATCATACTGTCCAAACGGCATAATTCCGAAACCGTAATTTTTGAAGTTTTAAAATTATGCAGAATTAATTTTTCAGAAAATAGTAACAGAGTTCGTGTCTAGCGAATTTGTTGAGACTTTATTGTAGTCATCAATATTAACCTGAGAAAAATCACCATAAATACTTCTTGGACGATATACCGTCAAAATTATTTTATCAAATGATGCGCTGTTTAACGTTTGTAAAACTCATCGAAGATACTAAACCTCCGAAGTTGGCGGTTTCAAAATGATGCTATCTTGACCTTAAATTACTGTTTTTAAACATTTGACCTATACATATAATTGGTCATATAACAAAAATTAAATGCTCATCAAAATCGATCAGGAACTGCTAGAGTCGAATGGAAATCGTCATTTTTCATAAATTTCTCTCTACATTCGGAAAGTGTTATCCTCGTTATTAATGAATATTACATGTTCAGTATGATTTGCACATACATACAATGGATCGACAGCCACGATCTTGAGATACTATGTGATACTGAAACGTCGCTTGAAACCAGGGGCGGATCATGGAGAAAGGTCCGGGAGCTCCAGATCCTGCCGAAAATTTTCAACTTGTTAAGAAATTTTAAACTAGTTTTAATTTTAAAGTAGCTACCCCTCACTGCATACTCCCTCCGGGCCGGTATGATTGACGATTTTTAGAGTGATTGCATAACCTTTCTATATGAGAAAGACAAAAATGTACCAAAGTCCAAAAAAAGTCAAAATACAAATTTGATTTTGAAAATTTTTCATTTTAGTTTATATGGGAATTTGCTGTGTGGTTGCACTCTTCAACTCGTAACTCCGGAACCAGAAGTCCAATCAATAAAAAATTCAATAGCAGCCGATGGGAAGGTTGTACCATTTGAGACTAACTTTGTGCAAATCGGTCCAGCCATCTCTGAGAAACAGAGGTCACATTTTTTCCACATACACACATACATACACACACAGACATTTTCCGATCTCGACGAACTCAGTCGATTGGCATATGACACTCGGCCCTCCGGGTCGCGATTAGATTGACGAATTTTAGAGTGAATGAGAAAGGCAAAAACATTTTTGGCAAATGTTGAAAGTTATGCATTTTTTTGGTGAGCAGTTCTATGTTTCATAGACATTAAATCAATTTTAACTTCTCTTCCTATTAAATAAAGACCCTTATTACAGTACATCTCTACAAAAACGAGATCAATTTGAAAATAAATCTGAGGACTATGATTGATTACAGAACTCTGGAATTTTCTATTGGAATGTTTTCAGGCAGGAATTTGATATTGATGCTATTAGACAACTGTGAAATGAAGACCAATAGATCAGGTACATATCAGGACCCCATTCCGACAATTTATCAAAAGTCCTCATGATGTTTACAACAACAGGTTATCAATCTACGGATCAGAAAATTGTTATTGTAATATTGAATTAAATCAGTCTGCATCAATAAATTTTCAACTTCAATCCAATATTTTTTTGGGTGTGTTGGGGGGGGGGGGGTTGTATGGTGTTAAACCCCAAAACCTTCTCTGGGCTACGCCGTTGCTTGGAGTTATTTATTTGGCTTTTCATTTTCCGATATGTTTCAGATCGATCCGATGGTCATTAGTTAGAAAAATTGCAGTCAGAAGGTTCGCACAAATGAACATTTTTGCACTGATAAGTTATCAAGTTCCTTCCAGACAACTTGGAAGTGTTCGGTGCGGTGATTATTTCTAGCGGTTGTAGATAGAAAAATGAAATACAAAATTCGATTTATCGAAATAATGTTTGGCTTATTTCAATGGATTATTTATATATTGAACAATAAATAGGCGACAAAGAGTAATCCACAAACAACAAGCCATAACTTTTAAAGTATTCAAAATAGATACTTGAAGTCTTCAGTAAAGTTATTCGCAAAAGTAAGAGCTACAAATTTGTAGAAGGCATCATTTCGATATAATTACTTCCAAGAAAATTTGTGAAAATATCTCACTCATAGGGGGATTAATCAGCAAAAGCACAATACCAAAAGAAAGGGCATATTTCCTCCATTAAATTCTCCGAAGATACTATTGACCTAAAATAAGCCGTTTTGGCGTTAATAATAGATTACATGTTTTTGGTCATATTTCTGGCAATGGGAAATGATAAAAATCTTTCGTCCGCATTTAATGTTAAATATCTCTTTTGATAATAGTCTGATTTCAACAATCTATAGCTTGTTCGAAAGGTATTCGTTAAAGCTGTCTAAAAACGTATAAATTGTTAATCTATATTGTCAATTTCGGCAGATAATTCAAAAAAACTGCAAAAAACGCCATTTTTACGCATTCAAACATTCATATCTTGGAAGTTAAACATCAGAATCAAAAACAAATTAATAGCGTTCATACTGTTTTTTAGTTCTTTCATTTAAAATTGGTTTGGATAAGATCGGTTCAGCCATTGCTGAGAAACACGAATGAGAATTTGTCCGTTACATACACACACACACACAGACACACACACACACACACACAGACATTGTCCCAAATCGTCGAGCTGAGTCGATTGGTATATAAGACTCGGCCCTCCGGGCCTCGGAAAAAATCTTGAAAGTTTGAGCGAATTCTATATATTTCTTTTATAAGAAATGTAAAAATACATTTAATTACAAAGAAAAGCGACAAAGAAGTATGATAGACTTGTTTTTCGTGTTTTGGAATAACGACAGCAAAGCAGCGAACGCAAAAAGGATACCGTGATAAACTCATTCACTCATTCTCCGGCTGTTTTATTTATCCGGAGAAGTTGAGTGAGTGCCAATAACTTTTCGTGTGAAAATGTGAGTTTTTATTGTCGCAGTAGCAAACTATCCGGGCGCATTTACTCATATGAGCGATAAATGCAATGCCTGGAAATAACCATTATTTTGCTAGACATGGGGAAATTACAGTTAACGCTTTTATTAATGGATGCATTTGTTTTGTGAACTTCTGTCACGGTTTCCACTGTTCGTGAACTAAGTCACAACTTTATGCACATTATTCATAAACCAAAGGTTGAATCGTGATTTTATTCATAGCACAATCACATTTTCTCGTGAACCATTTTTACGAAATCCGGAATATTATTAATGAATACCTTCAATCATGGTGAACTAGTTCATGATACCTAATACATTAGTCACGATTCAATATTCGTGCTCGTAAAATAATTCACAAAATCATAAGACGTTATTCATGTATACGGTAACTTATCCATGATTTCTAGCAAAAATTTCACATGAATTCGTTAAATTTAATTTTTCAAGTGCATAAGCACATATTAATGGATCGTTTTACATTTTCTTTTCGTATGGATCGTTTTGTAAATATCGATGAACCATAATTTAACGTTAGATATATGAATCAATACATGTTCATTTTTACATCTTCTATGGACCAAGAAAAATTATTTAGCAAACATTTTCATCAAATTTATGGAACTTTTTCTAACATTTTATTGCTCCATTTTGTAATACCGTGGAACATATCGACGTGTTTTAATGCACATTGTTAATATTTTATGGATCAATGTCAGTTAATATATGGCGCAAAATGTAACATTAAATGGAACATTTCCAATATTTTTATGGGGCATTGGTTGATTTTAATTGCTCTTTTCTTACTATTTTAGTGCTCTTTTGCGACCATTTTATGGTTTAATTTTACATAATCTATGGATCAAATCGCTCTTTTTTATAGATCATTCACACTGTTTTAGGGATTTTCAGTTTTGTTTTATGGAACATGGACAACTTTATGCAATAAAAATTGGACTAATTTTAATTAAGTTTTGTTTTTTTTTTGTGTTTCGAATTCATCTCGTCAGTAACTAGCACCATCTGGGAGTCTAGTTAGACGATGTATCCAAACTAGTACCCAAATTAGCACTAGTTAGACAAAAAAAATCCAAACAGTTCACACGACATATGTGAACGACTAAATCCACATGTCCCGAGTGATGTCCCGGGAAGCAAATATAGCTCTGGTTTGCTGACGAGAAAGCGAAGACGAACTCTTGTCTTTTGGTTCAAGAAACCAAACGCCTGATATTATGCAATATTAATTGAACTAAACCGTTTTGCGCGTTAAGGGCACAAGACCTAATTTTAATTAAGTTTTGTTTTTTTTTGTGTTTCCCAGATGGTGCTAGTTACTGACGAGATGAATTCGAAACACAAAAGAAAACAAAACTTAATTAAAATTAGGTCTTGTGCCCTTAACGCGCAAAACGGTTTAGTCCAATTTTTATTGCATAATACCAGGCGTTTGGTTTCTTGAACCAAAAGACAAGAGTTCGTCTTCGCTTTCTCGTCAGCAAACCAGAGCTATATTTGAGGGATTCCATGAGAAATCGGCCGACCGCAAAATATGACCATCGTCGATTCGAACGAAACTTTGCAGGTGTGTTCGCTGTATGAATCTTCATGATATTCTCTGGCAATTGGAGTATTATGATACAAGAGTAATTTTTCAAAAGGGCGTAAACGTTTCTACGCGTATGAATTTCAAATTTTTTTTGTTCGATTACTATATTTTATACAGCAAAACTATCTTAGAACAAGTTACAGGGAATGAATACTTCTATCCGAAAAAAATATAGACTGAAAAAAATGTTGTGTCATTTTTCAAAAAAACAAAAATTTATGATAAAAATTTAAATTGCGAAAAAACCCATTTTTTTAATTTTTTATATTTTGTTACCAAAAACCTATAGAGAAAAGAAATATTTTGATTGTGATTGCATGATGGAGAAAAAATCGGTAAAAAAATTAAAGGGGTGTGTACCGGACACGACCACGGTGACATTAAAAATGTAGCTTTTTTTCAAGAGCGTGCAAATGTATTTTATCTATCACACATATCGACTCAAGTTTTTGCTCACTCGCCTGTTTTTTATGTTACAATTTGCTATATACCCTCCCCATTGAAACATAATTTATTGAAGGTCCTTTAACGGTAATCTATTAATTAATCAAGTATCTCACTATGTGATTGGCATTATTTGGCTGATCCATCTAGTCAAAATTGGCTGGTCTGTCCAGAAAATATATTTAAAAGAAAAGTTCCATATTTAGAACTGTGACGAGGACGCCCACGCCCACCAACGGAAATATACAGATTCTTCATGAAATATGAAATTTCATTTTCCATTTAAATTTTCAATAATGTATTAATGAACTTATGTAAACAATTTTAAGGTTAAGTATTTCTTAATCGATTAGTGGTGGACAAAAAATGAAATTATTTGATAAATTACATTGTTATGCAACATTCGCACTACCAGTTAAAACGGGTTTTATGCTATCTTGGTGACATTTTCTCTTGTTGCTAATTATAAATAAAACGTGTTATAACTCTGTAGTGTAAACATTGTATTATTAAACCAATTCTGCAGCGTTTTATGTTATATAGGTGTTTTATGTAGTAATAGGACTGACATAATTATATCTTCAGTACAGCGGTTTGTTTTGTAATTCAAAACAGATTTATTTTAAAATTTAAATTAGTATACCCAACCGTTCTATTTGTTGTATACTTTAAAACGCAATTAGAACTATGTTTTAAATACATAGGGCAGGACAGATACTCTGACTGGATAAACTGGGAAAACAATTTTATGTCCAGTAACGATTAAAACATGGCTTGAATTTGAATCGAAAAAGAACACCCGCCTAAACAGCTGCTGGGACGGTAAGTTCTGTTTTAAAATTTTCCATTGTGTGCAGTACGAAACAAAAATGTTTGAAATTAGAAAACAAAAAGTTCTGCTGGGAATGTGATTGTTTCCGATGCAATTACACTCAGGTTTTTTTACGCAGGGGATACAGGCCGTGTAAATGAAAACCGCGTAAATTTCAAAAAAAAAACGCGTAAATGAAAACCGCGTAAATTTTAAATTTCGCGTAAAAAAAACCGCGTAATAAAACCTGAGTGTACTCTCCTATATAAAATACTACGCTGCTGAACAGTGCAATAACTACAGAAGCACGTTGTCAGATGCCTTACTGATAAAAAACATATAACCGAAATATGAAACATATGAAAACCAATAGGCTCTTTACCGTAGGCAGCTACAAAGCGCCGTAAACATGGATTAACAAGTTACAACGCACACGCATGCATAAAAATAAATATACTTTATTCAAACGCAACACTCTTAAGGCTCAAGTTACCTCAAGGCTTGGTAGTATGCGTAAGAAAAATTGTGTTCAGCTTTGCCACCAGATTATCCATTTAAACCTTTTCAAAACTCTAAAAGAAGAATATCAGTCGATTTATTAGATCATCACGATTAGATTCATGCAAAATACCTGCTGGAAAAATCATCGGCTTAGCTGGATGGTGCTTTTGAAAAAGTGGCTGTGATTTTTTATCACACTACCACACCGAGCTGGGGTACGCAACACAACTGCGCAATGAAAAAACCACAGCCACTTTTTCAAAAGCACCATTTAGCTAAGCCGATGGTTTTTCCAGCAGGTATTTTGCATGAATTGAATCGTGATTATCTAATAAATCGACTGATATTCTTCTTTTAGAGTTTTAAAAAGGTTTAAATGGATAATCCGGTGGCAAAGCTGAACACAAATTTTTCTACGCACACTACCAAGCGTTCAATTCTAACACATGCTTAAAAAAGGTAACTTGAACCTTAAGCAGGACACACCGTATTGAATTAAATCCAAACCACCCCACCCACCCACTTTCCAAATCATTCTGTGACACCGTGCTGGTACCCGAAAAATCCGCACATGGCCGCTGCCGAAAATGCATAGCGTCTACCGCTTATTGTAGTGCCCAGACGCTGCAGCCATGATCTTACCCGTTCGACATAAGAACAAAAACTGATTCAAACGTGTATGCGTCACCTCTATTTATAAACTAACCGTATATGGTTTAGTCGCTTAGGTGCGAGTGTGTGCAAATGCCAACGTTGCCGAAAATCGATAGCGCTTATTGCAACGCCCGGAGACGATGTTGCTCGTATGAGATAAGAGCAACAACTGATTTAAACGGACATGCGTCGCTTCTATTTATGACTTTTCGTCTTTCATTGAGTCACTAAGCTGCCCTCTTTTGATGGCTGTGTCTGAGAAATCTGCCTCACGATTGGTAATTTTCCCGTTTTTCGTGAACTTTTTAATTTTACCAATTTCCAAAAGTCTACTTTTATTGGGGAGATATTAAATTATTACCAATATTTAAGTTAGGTGTTTCTGAATCGATTGGTGTATGAATGATTAAAATCCATCTAGTAATATCGGAGTTCTAAGCGTGCAAACCTTACATAGTTTCGTTACATGAGAGATAGTTTAGATTTTAGAATGACACCTAGCCCCAGATAGTGGAGTAAGACATTTTTAATGTCAAAAGTTTTTCTAACAATAACTTCGTACATGTTTTTAAATTTCATACTAATTGACATACAAAATTGTAATTTTATTACAGAATATAATTCTAAGCACCATAGTTTTCGAGATATTTGAAATTTTGCTACTTCAAAAACAATTAATTCGCGTAATTATGCTCTTTTTAAAAGTTATTCGCGTTACCCCATCAAAAAATGTCAAAAATTTAATGTTTATCGTTTTAAAGACGTAAAAGTAACCTTTTTAGTGTATTTGGATCATGGAGAAGCTTTCAATAAAAAAGTTTTCCTAACAACAACTTTTGACATTTTTTTATAATTCTTACTATTTGCAGTCAAAAATAAAATTTTCTTTTTGAATATGATTCTAAACGCCATTTTAAATCGAAATGCTCTTAACAAAAATTTTCTAAAATGTAGTAGTTCTCGAGAAATTTTAACTTTTGTTTTAACAACACAATTATTTTGTTTTATTACGACCTTTTCATAAGTTAGTCGCGTTTCTCCATCAACAATAATAGGTTTTTCAAAAGGCTCGTAAACTTTCGTGCAACTTTCTTTTTGACATCAAGGCGATATTGTAAACCATTTGAAAGTTACATGAAAGCAACCAAAATATATTTCAACCATAGGGTCTGTTGATTAAACTATATAGCTGAATCATATGTTGGTTGTTTTCATGTAACTTTAAAATGTTTCACAATATCGCCTTGATGTCAAAGAGAAAGTTGCAGGAAAGTTTACGGGCCTTTTGAAAAACCTATTATTGTTGATGGAGAAACGCGACTAACTTATGAAAAGGTCGTAATAAAACAAAATAATTGTGTTGTTAAAATATCTCGAGAACTACTACATTTTAGAAAATTTTTGTTAAGAGCATTTCGATTTAAAATGGAGTTTAGAATCATATTCAAAAAGAAAATTGTATTTTTGACTGCAAATAGTAAGAATTATAAAAAAATGTCCAAAGTTGTTGTTAGGAAAACCTTTTTATTGAAAGCTTCTCCAGGATCCAAATACACTAAAAAAAGTTGCTTTTACGTCTTTAAAACGATAAACATTAAATTTTTGACATTTTTGATGGGGTAACGCGAATAACTTTTAAAAAGAGCATAATTACACGAATTAATTGTTTTTGAAGGAGCAAAATTTCAAATATCTCGAAAACTATCGCATTTTGGAAGATTTTTTTTAAAAGCATTTTGATTTGAAATGGTGCTTAGAATTATATTCTGTAATAGAATTACAATTTTGTATGTCTATTAGCATGAAATTTAAAAACATGTACGAAGTTATTGTTAGGACAACTTTTTTACCGATTTTTTCTCCATCATGCAATCACATTCAAAATGTTTCTTTTCTCTTTAGGTTTTTGGTAACAAAATATAAAAAATTTAAAAAAATGGGTTTTTTCGCAATTTAAATTTTTATCATAAATTTTTGTTTTTTTTTGAAAAATGACACAACATTTTTTTCAGTGTAAATTTTTTTCAGACAGAAGTATTCATTCCCTGTAACTCGTTCTCAGATAGTTTTGCTGTATAAAATACAGTAAATGAACAAAAAAATTTTGAAATTCATGCACGTAGAAACGTTTACGCCCTTTTGAAAAGTTGCTCTTGAGTTAAAATAATCTTATTACCTGTGGAAAATATTTAGTCTTGCATGACGGTGAAACGTGTAAAGTTTCATTGGAATCTAAGATGGTCGGTCACGATTTTAAAGATTTTCGGACGGACCTTCGTGGAATTCCTCGTTTGCTTCCCGGGACATCACTCGGGACATGTGGCTTTAGGCGTTCACATATATCGTGTGAACTGTTTGGAATTTTTTGTGTCTAACTAGTGCTAATTTGGGTACTAGTTTGGATACATCGCCTAACTAGACACCCAGATGGTGCTAGTTACTGACGAGATGAATTTGAAACACAAAAGAAAACAAAACTTAATGAACAACTTTTTTATGGATCGTTTTACAATTCTTAATAGATTATTTTAATTATTTTATATGCAAAAGTATATTTTCCCAATCATATTGTCACGTTAGCAAAGATAAACTCAAGGTCCTATGGAAACCATTAACGAAAGATGTATCAGAGACCGTGAACCGATGAACCGGTTATAGTAACCATTTGCTGTCCCCTCGTTAATAGGGGTCGATAATTTTTAGAATACGTCGACAAAATGGTTACGATCATAGCAAAGTTATTATTATGAAACAAACATGTTGTCCAAATCGACGAGTTAAATATTTTTTTGCCATTTTTACTATAATTACGACCCATTTCTGATGGCCAGAATTATTGATGTGAGCTCGTTCATGTCTAGCAGTTCGTATCCTGATTAGGTGAATCTTCCAACAATTGAGAATGAGAAAATTCGTAGAGTTCAACATCCGCTTGATTCTTTCGCAATATCTAATACAAAGGCTTGGTATCTCGTTGCGGAATTTGACGAAAAATATATCGGTCAGTAGACTAGTTTACTAATTTGTTATCAATAGCAGTATCTCAACTCAGACACATCAACTAATTAGCGATCTATGAAAAGCTCAAAATTTGTTTATTTTTCTGCTGAAATTTTCGTATTAACTGATTGTCATGAACGCAAAGATCGACGTTGTGTCCTTTTTCGCAAAGCTTCGCTTCAGTTTAGTATTGAACTGTCACTAGGACGGCGAAAGAAGTTCATCGAGGGGTCGCATTTAGATGGTACGTGGAAAACCTTTGACCACTCGATCTTGAGTTTGTCTTTGACGTCACTTCAAGTAAAAAATCCGGTAGTAATTAAACATGAACATGAGTCACATTACTCCACGTGTCATTCGAAAGTATGTTCAAGAATAAAATATCACGATAACGTGCATATAAATTACGAAAAACATGACTTATATCGCGACATCATGAATATAAATTACACTACATAATTTATTTATTTATTTATTTCATCGCACGCATCAACAGGCCGCACTCGGCCCCAACGATGGAAACTTAAACTAATTACATTTAAAAAACTGCAGGAATCGCTTTCTTAAAGATATCCGAGACAAATGAAAGTCGAACAGGTGCGACACACGATTGAAGAGGCGTTGTAGTCCCGTGATAGCGGCATTAGCTGTTTGAATAGTTCGTCGAAACGGCACTCTCAGCAGAACGTTTCCGCGTAACGTTCTGGACCTTACTTGGATGTTGACTCGCTCTAGTAAATCTGGAGAATCGATGCGTCCTGACAGAAGGTCAGAGATGAATAAGGCTCTTGCAGTTTCTCTACGACGCTGAAGGGTATCGAGCTGGATGAGTTGACACCGACTCTCGTAGCTTAGTAGACGAACAGGATCGCGTCAAGGCAGGCGTCGAAGAGCATACCGTATAAATTTTCGTTGAACGTCTTCAATTCGATCGCTGCTGTTCATGTAATTCGGGTTCCAGACTGCCGAACAATACTCCAGCGTGGACCGCACTAAAGAGCAGTAGAGGCTTTTGAGACAATAAATGTCTGTGAAGGATTTAGCCGTACGGACAATGAAGCCCAGGCTTCGCGATGCTTTACCAACAACATACGAAATGTGATTCTTAAATGTAAGTTTCGAATCTAACAGCACTCCAAGATCCTTAACGCAGCTCACCCGGGAAACAAGAGCTCCAGACAAGTTATATTCAAACTCAATGGGATCTTTTTTCTGGAGAACGATATCACAGAACATATCGCCGGATTCAGAATCATTCGGTTGTTTTCACACCATATGCTGAAAGTGTCAAATTGCTGCTGCAAATAAAGTGCGTCCGTTCGGCTCTTAATTCTGTTAAAAATTTTTAGGTCATCTGCATACGACAACCGTGGCCCTTTCAGCTGATAGTTTACATCGTTGAAATAGAGAGTGAATATCAATGGTCCGAGATAACTTCCTTGCGGAATTTCAGACGTTGCGGAGAATAGTTTGGAGTATGCATAACCTATGTTCACACTGAGTTGACGGCAAACGAGATAGGATTGGAACCATCGAAGAAGTGATCCACTGAAGCCAAGTTTTTCCAATTTAGCGATTGCGATATCGTGATTGATTTTGTCGAAAGCTGCAGATAAGTCAGTATATATAACATCAGTTTGTTGATTCGCATCGAACGCTTCGGACACAAAAGAGGTTAGAGATAGTAGATTCGTCGACGTCGATCGATTCGGCATGAATCCGTGTTGGTCTTTAGAAATATATTCCTTACAGTGAAAAAACACTGACTCCATCACGACTAACTCAAAGAGCTTGGAAATGGCACAGAGCGCAGAAATTCCTCTATAATTGTCAATGTTCCTCTTATCACCTTTTTGTGGACAGGAAAGATGAAAGCTGCTTTCCACAATTGAGGAAAAATCGCGGTTGTCAGTGACATTTTGAATAGTTGACAGAGTGGTTCCACCAAACCAGATATACACTTTTTCAAAAACACAGCAGGGACACCATCTGGCCCAGGAGATGACGATGCTTTAAGCTTGGATGCTGCTGATACAATATCCGAGTGCTCTACAAGAATCTCACTCACTGACCGTTCGAGTTGGGCCACGCCGCTAGCTGCAACGTCAATCTGCTGCGAGGACAGTGTCTCACTGACGAACACACTCGCAAATTTAGAGGCGAACAATTTGCATATGGCTTGTGAATCATGACCAGCTTCACCATTCAAAAACATTGCAGAAGGCAAGCCGGTTTCTTTCCGCTGCTCATTGACGTATCTCCAAAACGATTTAGGAACATAAAAAAATCATGACTATGATCCTGAAATCACAAATACAAATTACTCTACTTGTGCTTAAAATATCACGATAACGTGAATAGAAATTACAGAAATCATGACTGAGATCTTGAAATCATGAATAAACCAGTGTATCCCTGAAGTGTGAACAAGAATCATACCAAAAACTAAACATGTCCAGGGAACAACCACAGTAACCCAACCAAACATTACAATGTAACGCCATGTACATTTTTGCGCGAACTAGTTTTTTGAAAACACACATAGTTTTATGAATACGAGGTTTAGTATCCGCAATTTCGGGAACTTTGTCGCGATTTTCGTAAATCGTTCAGTTCACGAAATCGTAATTTTTGGTCATGAATTTATGAACGGATTTTTCCGCTTTATTTTTTTTCATGCACGGAATCATGTTCGCGGATTTTCAACAGGAAGGTAACCAAACCGTCAATATGCCTTCACAGAAACACTGAAGGGCGTTTATCACATTTAAGACTAAATCCAATCAACTCCTTGTGGTTTTAGCTGCAATCTACATGTGAATCATGTGAAATATAACATCTAAGATGTAAACATGGCAGAATCCTGCTAAATAATGCGCTGCGCGGAATTTGAAGCACCTGTGCGCGGAATTTCAATCAGTGCAACATATGATGCGCGGAATTTGGTTCACCAAAACATATTTCATTTTTGCAATTTTTGTGTAATTCTGTTTAAATTCTCCTGATATTATAATTTTCCATAGAAACATTATAAAATTGTTGATTTTTCATATCGATAGATTTCATAGGTTTATTCATGCCTTAGGTGCGCGGAATTATGTGCCTTCACGGTATAAGCTAATTAAAATATTTTATCGAGATCGAAATTTTAAAAATAAAGATTGAACAATTTATTAAAATGACATTTTGAATTATTTTAAACTATCTTATTTGAGATTTTTCAATGTTCGATAACATACGAAAACAACCAAATGCAATCCGATTGTCTTTCACCTCTTTGCGGTAACATTTTCTCCAGCATCGAAAAGCAGATGAATATGTTATCACATCGAAATCGGCTGTTTTGCATAATGTAGCCAATATTGAACGAATTCTTTCTCCGATTTCATTTAGACTTCATCTTGGCTCTCCCGAAATGATTGCATTTTTTTTTTGCGGTTATGTGGCACTGCTTGCTCCGTCAGTGAAATTTCAAAATAGAATGCTTTCGACAAAATTTGCCTTCATAGCACATCAATTACCGATAGGGAATGGAAATGGGCTCCCTTTTCCCAGGATGCTCCTATATAAAATTAAATGAAATGTATTAAGGTTATGGGTACACTTCTACTATTTCTTCCTACCCATTCTCTGGAGAGTAATAAAAACGTTCTTTGCAAGAATCGAACCATGACTATTCACTAGAATCGATAGGACGACTAGTCCGCGACGGATTCGTTATGAACAAAACACCAACCACACGTTACCCCAATATGCTAATTGTGCTATTTCTACTTTAATTTCAGATGTCAGCAGAGCAGGCACTGGCCGGACGGCTCCACCGGCCAAAGTCGGACAAGGAGCGCAAGATCGGTCACCGGCGGGTGGGCGAGGGTGGCGAGATTACCTACAAGAAAATTCAAACCACCCAGATTATGGGTTCGATTCAGCTCGGCATCCAGCATACGGTGGGCAGTCTTGCGTCGAAACCCCGGCGGGACCTGCTGATGATGGACTTTTGGGAGCTGGAGACGATATCGTTCCCACCGGAGGGCTCCAGCATGACCCCGGCGCACCACTTTAGCGAGTTCAAGTTCAAAATCTATGCTCCAATAGCGTTTAGGTACTTTCGGGATCTGTTCGGTATCCAGCCGGATGATTTCATGGTAGGTCGACGAAGGGCGGTCAAGACGGCAAACCGCTAAATTGATTTTACGTTTTTCAGATGTCAATGTGTTCAGCTCCACTGCGAGAGCTCTCGAATCCAGGTGCGTCCGGTTCGATCTTCTATCTAACCGATGACGACGAGTTCATCATCAAGACTGTGATGCATAAGGAGGGCGAGTTTCTGCAGAAACTGTTACCAGGGTAGGTTTTGCTTCCTGTGTCCAGCACCGTCGGAAATTGATTTCACTCGCATGGATGCATTTTTGAATTCTCAGTTTTCCCAGTAAAACAATCCCCTCCTACGGTTGAGTGAATTCGATTGCCTGTATCTTTGCGCGAGACAACATTATTCTAACTTGTTTACCTTTTCGACTGTTTTTTCTCTCTCTATAGATATTATATGAATCTAAATCAAAACCCCCGCACGCTATTGCCCAAATTTTTTGGGCTCTACTGTTACCAGTGCAATAGTAAAAACGTCCGGCTGGTGGCGATGAACAACCTGCTGCCATCGTACGTTAAGATGCATTTAAAGTATGACTTGAAGGGATCGACGTATAAACGAAAGGTAAGTAAATCATATTGTTTTTGTTTTATTCGTGAACTCCCAATCCGACCAAGCGTACGTTGCTAGAGCAAACAGCGAAAGGAAAATATATGTAAATTGTAGAATTTGTGTTTTCTTTGGAGGGAGTTATACATTTATGGACGGTTCTCGCTATGTTTTATAAGATGCCGTGTTCAATTAGATTAGGGAATTGGAATGCCGTTTTGAAATTTAAACATGGTTTTAATAGTTTTTCCCAGCTAGAGTTACCACCTCTAGTGAGGCTTTGATGCAGAAATTTTAGGTAGTAAAGACAGTTTACACCAACTTCCGGACACATTTTTAGAATTGCTATTTAGCCAAACTACCACTAAAACGATTATTTTATGCTTTGGACCAATACATGTATAAACGTAAATCGTAAGTGCTGTTTTGCCAAGAGCTTTTATTTTTTAAGATGGCGTCGTCAGAATTAGAACACAGAAATACTATCTGTGTAAATATTTAGAAAATTTGCAATTTTTTGATGAAACATTATCCTTTAAAAAGTCCATGTAACTTTATTAACCTTAATTTCACGCTAGCATAAACGGTGAAATTTCTAGGAGTGTCTAAACACGATTATTATCTTTGCTGAAAAATACGTGCAATTGAACCATACTGGTCTGGTGATGGTGAATGAAGTTGGGAACGGCTCCATGCAAAGACTAATGAAAGACATCAATGGAGAGTGCACTCAATAGTTTATGGATCCGAATCCCTATAAATTGACGCATCGTTTTGATATGCAGCAAAATGAATGACTTGAAGTTCTTATATTGTAGCATTTTTGTATACCTTGATTTCAGTGTGAACTCCCTTTAGACTGCATGAAAATGGTGCGTATACGCTGAAATGAAAGAGAATTTGGAATCAAAACAATTCCTAGATGTTGGAATATTTCGATCGTTTTCTATTACCAAATGATTTAAAAAAGACAAGTATAATTTTTTTAGGAAACCCAAGGATGGCGTCCGATGTAGACGGCAAAAATAATCGACTTTTTTTTCCGCTTGATTGTTAGTATTGAACCTCTAGAAAGGTCTCCCGTAATCTCGGTGGCCACGCTGAACTTCTATTGTTTCAAACAGCTATGGATTCCACGCTCGTATTTGCTATAGCACACGCAGATTTCATTCTAACGCAAAATTTTTCGAAAAACTGACAGCGATAAAAATACAGTGTAAACAATACACTCTAAAATACTTCTACTCAAATTTTCAAGAGAAAAAACCCAACGGGTCATTTTCTACTGTGTTTTTTCCGAGATGCAATTTGATGCGGGACACCCTTTAATAGCGTTTTTCTCGAAACAGCATTTCCATTTTTTTTAAATTGGCGATCACGATTACTGAAAAACTAATCAACGAATTGACTTGATTTTTATTATCAGGCTGCCCAACATGTGCAGCCTGTCGATGATCCACAGAAAACTAAAAAAAATTCTCCCTTTTATTTTGAAGAAAATTGAGCGAATTTTACACTAAAATATGAGATTTTTCGGTTTTCATGAAGCCATTTTCCGAAACTCGAGCTTTTTTCTATTTTTTGAGGTTCATCGACTAACTACAAGTCTAAGCTTTACAAATCTTATTGAATTTCCCGTATCAGACCATTTTATCGAGAGTTATCGTGTTCACTGTGGCGCTCCTCGACTTGGAAATGGTTGGACATCTACTCTTGGAACGCTCGTATGGCTCTGTGTGACTGAAAATATTTTTTTTTTCGTGCACAATGAATGTATAAAGCGATCCTAATATTACAAAAAAATCTATTGTTGCCTTGCCTTCAAAATCGTAAACCAAAATAACTTTCGTTTTAAGCACATTACACCAGACGCTCCCCTTAAGGTTCAAGTTACCTTTTTTAAGCATGTGTTAGAATTGAACGCTTGGTAGTGTGGGTAGGAAAATTCGTGTTCAGCTTTGCCACCAGATTATCCATTTAAACCTTTTTAAAACTCTAAAAGAAGAATATCAGTCGATTTATTAGATCATCACGATTCAATTCATGCAAAATACCTGCTGGAAAAACCATCGGCTTAGCTAAATGGTGCTTTTGAAAAAGTGGCTGTGGTTTTTTCATTGCGCAGTTGTGGTGCGTACCCCAGCTCGGTGTGGTAGTGTGATAAAAAATCACAGCCACTTTTTCAAAAGCACCATTTAGCTAAGCCGATGGTTTTTCCAGCAGGTATTTTGCATGAATTGAATCGTGATGATCTAATAAATCGACTGATATTCTTCTTTTAGAGTTTTGAAAAGGTTTAAATGGATAATCTGGTGGCAAAGCTGAACACAATTTTTCTTACGCATACTATCAAGCCTTAAGGTAACTTGAGCCTTAAGGGGGATTATCTTGTAAACGGTCAATGCGCGTGGTTCGAAAAAAGTCTTCATGTTGATTTAAACTATTTAATTTTGAAGACTTTATTATGTATTTTTTTATTTCGTTAATATACTTATTCGTGAATTTGGGGGATATTAACGCGCAAAGTCGATCATGCGCACTGTAAAAAGGTAAACAACGTGAAAAAATCCAACTATTTAAAAAAACTGGACAAATGTATGTTTTAAGCAAGATTTATACTTGAACTTTTTTTCTTTTTTTTCAAACTTGACAAACGTCTTATGCACCACCACGTCAACGGATGACAAACCTAACTACTCGGTGAGCGATACTCGGATGACTCGCTACCGCTAGTTGGCTTCGACGGGTTCAAAGATGAAGAAGAGGTCATATTTGATGAACTCAAACACATACTAACGACCATCAAACTGTAAGCATATCCAATCAGTATATAACATTTATTATATCAACGTATTATCATCATGTCTATATCGTATGTAAATTGAAGCAATACACTAAATACGCGTCGATTTGTTCCTTCCGAGAAGGAATTGACATTTTACTGTAATGTTAAAATCCAACTGATACAAACATTACATTAAGGCGGGCTTGGTTGATGGAACGATCATCTTGGAACATGTCTGGCGCTGTATACGAAATTGGTCATCGGAAAGTCAATTGAGCTAACACCTACCTAAATGATGGAACTAAGATGGAACTAAATTATTTGCATGAATATGTTTAAATACATGCAAACATTTTTTTTGTAAGTCACTACCGGCTAGTAGGAGATAGGATAATTAACACACACACAACTTTTTTTTCTTTTTTTATTTCGACTAATATGCAGTCACATTTTCTGTTTTACTTTTTAACGATATTGAATTAGCTAAACATTACTGAGTAGGAAAAGTAATGAAAATTTTGAGCCATAGGACTCAAGTGAGGACAAGGATGTGAAATAAACAGTTCGGAAAACCAGAAGTGGCAGGGTCATTAGAAACGGGCTTAAAATCTTACGAACTAATCTTTTATCTTCTGCTGGCAGAAGTCGATCTTACGCAGCATTACTACGAATCGCTCAAGTTTACCAACATGTCTCATGGCAAAGACAGACTTGTCCTGTCGATTCTCATTGTAAAAAGGGATATATACCTTATATGTACTACAAAATCATCTTTCGTTTGTTTGAGTCAGTGATATTGGAATTCTAAAACACCCCATTTTTGTCGAAAAAGTGCTCATAACTTTTCAACGATAATATGTAGTATTTAAACTATAAAACATTTTATTCACCCTAAAACAATCTTAAAGTTGTCTGAAGATTACTTCAGTTTTAAATGAATATCATAAAAGAAAGATGGTGCTGGCATGTTTTCAACAAACTTCTAAAATTAGTTGTTCTAAAATTTCCCAGAAGATGGTATAGCTCTATGTAGAATGATTAAAAAGTAATATTCTTTATCTTGGTTAGATTAGGACCACCCTAACTGTTACTTTATCAAAAAGAAGAGGCCCACACCCTCCCCTAGGTTGACAGTATTGCAAACATCATTAAGCATATTTCGTGCATCAGTGCTAAAGAATTTCTGACAGACAATTGTTTTAAGATAGTTATTAAATTACGCCTCGATAGTGGTGCATCGAGGAGACCGAAAGGGCTTATGGGTCTCTATTCTGTGCGCGCTGGCGTGACCGACTGGCGGGTCGACATGGATAGACTTTTACTGTGATCCGGTTTGCAAAAATTGTTACGCACAGGATTTATCGGTCGGCTTCGTCATCGTGCAAGGGCTAGACAAAGAAATGGGAAACTAGAAACCTATTAGTGTTAGTATAGTAATAATTGTATTTTTTTGTTCTAGTGTACTATTGTTATGTGTTAGTCGTATGTTTATCTGTGTATGTGTTCGTCTAAGTATTTGTGACAGCTGGGTCAGCGAATGGGTACAGAACTGGCGTATAGGATAGACTAGTGAGTAATCCTTTCTAGGATTCGTTGGTTACTTTTCCGGTGAAAACATCGGATAGGATAAATGAACATACGATTAAATTATCGGCGCACGTGAATCACCCATTTCCAGTCAGCATAACATGATAAAATTCTCACTAACACAATCAATTGCATATTCTCTCATATACACTCACAATCTCTCCTATTCCAAACGTATAAACGCTCGTAGCCTTCGCGGTAACACAAACCGGGTCACAAACGCGAACATGCAATTGCAATCATCTACACATACTTACGCCCGCGATCTCACCAACATTGAAACACCCCGGTAAGTAAGTGAACGTTTTAGCACCTATAAATTTACAAACGCGGTCTTCTACCGCTCGTGCAATCATGAATCGGTCACGTCCGGAGGTCTCTACTCTCGGTCCTAGTGACCTCTGCGTCTAGGCATGCCTTCAGTTGGACCAATAAAAAATGACGCTCATATGCAGTAGACAATGCGTTTCACGGCGACGTGTATGGAAACTCTAGTGATATGGGAAAATCCTCTCCTAGAATCTGAACCGTACACTAAAACATTAAGCATTAGATTCACTGTTCGGGCGATCATTCAAGGACACGGGAACATGCGAATGGCCACTCGATTATAAAATCGAATTGATCCATGCGAAGTTAGCTAACAGATGCGACAAACTCGTTAACATACAAACGCTTGAGCTTCGTCCACGCACAACTACCCCTGTGATCTCACAAACACAAACCCCAGTCATTAAAAGAGCGTTTTAGCACTTATGTACTCATAACAGCGCTATAAAGCACGGATCTACAAACATATGCGTTCGTGCGATCAGAGATCGGGCACGTCCGAAAGTTCCCTGCCCTTGGCCCTAGTAGCTCTCAGTTGAACCAATCGAAAAAAAAATCCCGCTCATATCCAATAAACGTTCCATGGCGACATGATCGGGAACTTTAGCGATATTGGGAATCTCACTCTCTTCTAGCATTCAGCACGTTAACATATAAAAGTTTACGGTCTTCGCAATCATCTACACATACCTACACCCGCGGTGTCGGTCATGAAAACACCCCGGTGATTAAGTGAATGTCTTAACACTAATAAACTTATAAACGGGGTGTTAAGCGGGACCAATAAAAATTACGCTTATATTCACTAGACAACACATTACATGGCGATATGATCAAGAATTTTGGTGGTATGAGGAAACTTACTCTCTTCTAGCATGTATACTACACACTAAAAATTAAGTATCAGATTCACGATCAGTGCGCGATCGTTCAAGGATACACTCGAATATGCGAATGGCCTCACGATTATAAAATCTAATTTATGCACGCTAACACAAGTTACAAATACTTTAACATACAAACGCTCGAGCCCTTCGCGATCACCCACGTACACCTACGCCAGCGATCTCGCAAACAGGATAACATCCCGGTAACTAAGTGAATATTTAACGATAAATTTACAAACTCGATCTCAGGAGTGAGCCCACAAACACCTGCATTTGCGCGATCATGAATCGTTTATTTCCGGAAATCCCTACTCTCGGCTCCAGTAGCCGAGGTCCACGCCTTCAGTTGGACTAATAAAAAAATGATGCTCATATCCACTATATAACACGTTCCATGGCGACATGAACATGGAACTCTAGTGACGTGGGAAAACTCACTCTCTTCTAGCATCTGAACCGTACACCGAAAAGTATATTAAGTATCGCGTTCACGACCCGCGCGTAATCATCCAAGAATACACGCGAATATGCGAACGGTATTCGTGACATAGAAACGCTTACGCAATCGAAGACGATAACGTTCAAACGCTCGAGCCGTTCGCGATGATGTCCCACAAGACCGTTTTTTGGAGCTAGCGTCCCTCTGTTTTTTGGAGCTAGCATCAATCCGGCGCTAGCTTAGTCCTGTCACTAAGTTAGTGTCAGATTCTGATGAGACGAAAACGAAATGCATATTCCATAACTAATTTAGTTATAGGTTTCGTGCTCTTCACGCGCAAAGATGGTGTTAAATAAGTTTTCTCCTTAAAGGTTTTACCAAAAAAATTCTCCACTAAGGGGAATTGTAACATAGTGCATATTGCATTGCTAAGCTAAACCAAGCGTAATCAGAACTCCTTTGCTTGCGGGACGTGACGCAGAACTAGAATTTTGCTTAAAAACGCAAATAGTATTTGCATTTTTCTTGGAGCTAGCCTCAACCTTTCGCTAGCTTAGTCTGTCACTAAGTTAGTGTCGTATTCTGACAAGACAAAGTCGAAACACATATTCCATAACAAATCATACACATTCATTATTTATTATTTTATCTACTTTACATTTGAATGAGACTGACAAGGTCCTAGCGTGGTCTTGTGGACTTTTGGTGGAGTCTCAGTTTTGTGCCCTTTGGTGCTTACATTGACTTTCTTCTCAGTTCGACTTTCAAAAGCTGGAAATTGGAACACTTAACATATTTTTTTTTCTAACTTATCCTCACTTGCTTATAAAGCAGATTAAGATTTCAGCGCCCCTATGACTGGGATCAACCTGGCCAACCGCACGATACGGGTTTGTTGATTCTTACCTATTTTATATTATTGTGAAATAATTGTTAAGTTTAGCAGAATAGTACGTTTGGAAGATTTTTTTTCTATAATATGACCCATGCTTTGGTCAAAAAAAAAAAAAATTAATTCCACATTTCACAGAATAGAGCGCGTCAACACTAACTTTTCAACGAAGACATATAGAATTTAGGTGTCTTCTACAAAGTTGTATAACAGGAATTTTGCAGTTACTTCTAAATAAACCCATATTTTATTTCTCTTCTGTGAAAAGTTTGTGCTGGTGCCCACTTTTTGCTGAAATGTGGAACGAATTCTTTGTCGACAAAAGATGACTCATTTTAGGTACTGAAATTCTTCCAAGCAAACTATTTTGCTAAATCCATCCATTTCTCCGCACAAATATAAAGTTAGTGGTAATCGACTACTGATTCTCCGCCATGATCTGTTGAGTCCCATGTCAAACTGATCATTTCGTTAAAAGCTTAATAACTTCTCCTGACAAAGTTGGATTAACTTGTAGTTTTCGTCAAAGTTGTGGAAAATTAAAATATCTTTCTTATTTTCACTTGCTGTAATAATCTGATGCATACAGTGCCACTAAGCTGTGAAAATTCGAGATAGTGGGATTTCTTCACGCAAATTTTCGAAAAATCCCACACAAGCCTGAAGCACTTTAGTTTGGTAGCTATATTCAAGGGTTGTCCGATTCTGGTTTCAAAATTTCTTTATTCTGAGCAGTCTAGTGTGCACGTCGAAAAAATGTTAACAATTTTGTCTCCATTCGAATCATGTACATAACTGTACTATACTTTCAAATAATATGTAAAATATACCCTGCGAAATAAGTCACTTACTAAGATCATATCATGAATCAAATCAAGCAAGAAACCTATCTGAAAACTGCTTTTGACAAAATAGCTGTGATTTTTTAATAACACACTTAGCTAAGATTGCAAAACAATTGTTTAATGGAAAAGAACTTGATACAAACAATGAAACTAGTGATTGGTTCCTTTCACGGTTTAGTACTGATTCTGCCGGATTGCGAGAATAGATTTTTTCTACGTGTACAATTGAAGCAAAGTTTCAATTCATACATTTACTCACTGGCGGCTCCAGGGCCGGCTTTTCAGTCGGAAAGTGATCCATTAAAAATTCTTACTAGAATGCTTGTTTTTATAACTCATTATGAAGTGTTAATGTGTTTATTAAGTATATCGTAGATTATTGCATCAATATCATTGATGAATGAAACAGATACGAGAGGTCCTTATTGGCTTCCTTGAGTAACATCTTAAATAATTTCTGTATATGATTTGTCAAATTCGTCACCACTATTGCGGAATGTCAGGAATCGTGTTTCGAAAATTTGTAAATCCATTTTCCAAATCAGATGAAATTTCCCAAGAAGACGTGCTCCCCATCGACAATTCGGCTAGCGCCGCCTATACGTAAACTTTACCAGGGTGTGCTGTAACGAGTACCCTCAATATATAAATATTTACCCACGTATAGTGTTTCAACTCCTAATATAAACTATTTTCAACCATCCTCTCCCTCCATAGGCCAACAAAGTGGAACGATCCAAATCTTCCCCCACGTACAAGGATCTGGACTTTATGGAGCACCATCCGAACGGAATCTTCCTGGAAGCGGACACCTGCAACGCTCTGATCAAAACCATCCAGCGGGACTGCCGGGTGCTGGAATCGTTCAAAATTATGGACTACTCACTGCTGGTCGGGGTCCACAATCTCGATCAGGCTCTGAAGGAGAAACAGGAAGCAGCGGCCAAAGCGAGATCCGACGGTGAATCGGACTACGAGGATGCACCGGAGGCGGACCAGTACATGGTGCAGGAGCGGGAAGAGCAACGGACGTCGGCCCTCAACAGGAGCAGGTGAGATAGACGTTCCGTTTGCGTGTGTCGGAATTTGCCGTCGGTATTGTTTGTTGCTGTAGTGTATATTTGTGTATGGTAATAGTTTGCACTCTGCCATCAGCTGTTTTACTTGGCGAGCATTTACATTTTGTTATTTTATGGTTTTTGGTGTGTTATGCTTTCAATTTTGCATCAGCTGATGCTTGGGAAGATGTTTGTTTATTTATGCACATTTAGCAAATAATTTGCATGAGGAATAGGTTTTTGAGCGTAGTGTTTTTTTTTACTATGGACGAACCACACTGAAATTGTGACGTTCAAACCCCAAAGGCGGCAAGATTCTCGCATTTATCCAATGAAGATAGGTGACTTATCTATTATCATTACTCTGACGGGTAGTATCAAACGGATACCGTGATTAACCAGACCGAGCAAATAAATGTTGAGTTTTATATCTCGCCAAGTGTACAGAGAAGAAATGTCACAATTTACTTGAATTTACATTTTTGTTTACCAACGTACAAAAATATGTGTCGTCCATAATGCACTAATATATTTGACTTTAGTTTCACGTCGAAAGAGAAGTTCATATGTCATAACAGTAATATACTATCAATAGAATGATTTGTTGTTGACGTTCTATAAACTTTTCCTAACGATCAGTTTCTTCTCTTTTGGGTGGAAACAAGCAGTGAAAACTGGTTATGGGACCATCCTGGTTATGAAAACCATGAAATCCAATCTCCCGAAAACCAGTTCCCATATAAGTGACGAAATCGGTCGTAGGTGCTTGCGTAGGATGTTTTCGGCAATTGCGTTCGAGGTTGACACTGCATTGCTCATATTTAAATATTCGGAACTACATTACCACATGAATTACACTTGAATGTACATGGAATGTTAGTTTTTTTTTCTAGCGCACCCAATTTGTTTGACATTCTCGGCGATAGTAGACTCGTTTGAATATATGTAATGTCATCCGTTCTAAATTGGCTTGTTCCTAGGCCTATAGTGTTAAATAAATATAGTGTACTTTTAATTTATTGCCTTGCTTGAGACGCTTTTTTGAGCAAATATATACACTTTTACAATATACTGAGAAGAATAAAAATGTTTTACAATTTAACGTTGTTCAAGCCGAGCCTGACCAATCAGTAATGTCCAGTTCACCTTTAAAACGTGGTTCCTGAATTGCATTTACTGTTCGAAATTGTGTCACGTCGCCCATAGCATCTTTTAGAGTTAATTATGCAACAACTGTTCAATGTTCAAAGTTCTGTATTATCAAACGTTTATGTGTCATTTTTCATTCAATTATATTCATGTTCATACAATGTTTCGCACCACACCCGTTACACAACTTTGACTGCCTGTTGGGAACAACAAAGAACCTCCCCAAAGCTTTGAATGAAAATTGAAAAACCCCTCTTTGCTGGAATTGAAAACCACTCATTTGCGTTCCGTTTGGATGATCGTTTTTATAGGAAATTGCATCTGTACAGATGAACACAACACAGTCAACTGCACCTGCCTTTATCGATGTCTCATTTATGGATTAATTTTCCTCTGTTGTTTTTGTCAACGAATGAATTGGCTGTCAACCCGTGCACAACGGCGATGTTCTCTAGTTTTGTTTCAAGCTCAATTCCAAGCCTGTTCCATTGCAACGTTCGCTCTATAGGTGTTTTATAAAACATGTTAGCTAATTCTAGACTCCAATTGAAGCGCGTTTAACTCTGTAGTGCGAACAAGATATTAGTTTACGAGCTCTCGGAATGTATAGACGTTATCACTGTCTTTAGCTATAGAACGTTCGATTCCGGTTATGCCTTGTCGAAGGAAGCAAATAACTTTAACTATACGTATCCCTTTTCCCCCCTACTCTTGGTCCGATGCAGGAACAGTACCTATGGAAAAATGCTCATTAGGTATGACCCATTCCATTCGCAAATCACTAACGAAGCTATTCGCGAACATCAGATGTTTCCCGTGATACAATCTCATGCTCATATCGTTTTACATGCATTCTCTGAAACAGTTGATTAATGTTTCCCTGGTCGGAATACGTACCGGATGGATGTTATTGTTTCGGTTGTGTTATTCCTCCTAAAAATAATTATTGATTTTCGTAGTAGGTAGAGAACAATTTTGGGTAATAAGTGAGCCTCTGGAAAATAATATTAAATGCATCCGCCGAAAATATGATATCTATAATAGAAGATATTTATCTATTTTATAATTGGATGTACATCAACTATTGAGTTCATTTCTTGCATTAGGTTAGCTGGTTTAAAGTTGTTTAATCAATAAATTAAACTCAAGGATTTTTGGCATAGTTTGTGCTAAAAACTAAACAGAAACAAAAAACATTACGTAGCTGTTGTGCTATCTTATGACAAGCGCCATTTAGCACATTTCGAGAAAAACGATTTTTGAAGTTTGAGATTGAATATCTTGAAACTTATAATTGGTATAAATAATCCAAAGAAGACAATTGATGCTTCTATCTATTCTGCATTAATCTCTCAAATATTACGAAGATCGGTTGACTATGTTGCGAGTTTTTACTAGGAATGTTAACAAAAGTCGCACTCACACGTGTCATAGGCGTGTATTGATGACAAAATTTGTATGACGTGTCATAATCGTGCATGGCAAATTTTCCATAGAAAAAAATCATCAGTTTTTAACTTTTATTTATATCTTTGCGTTCATATAGTCTATAAACAATCGGTGAAATGCATTTTGAAGAAAATGAGTCAGGAAATCTAGAAAAAAATGTTATTTTTGGTTACAGTGTTGCCAAATATCTTTTATTTCCATTTTAAAACTAAAACTGTGTTTTTCTCACAACTCGTCTAATTTTCTTTTGAAAATATTTATGCCATTGTGTTCCTCAGACATTTTCACATATGAAAACATCTAAAACTTCAATATAGCTTGAGCGAATCCCTAGATACAGTGATTTGAAGCAAAAAACTCACAATTTTTCATCATGTTTCTCGCTATATCTAGGTAACCAAGTAGAATTTCAAAATTCTGAAAACGCCACTTTGTAGAGATTTTTCGAACAAGTAATGTGGCATATCTAGCTCAGTTTACCCCAAAATGGCGTTTGTCATAAGATAGCACAACAGCGACGATTACCTAATGCAAGAAAATGAACTAACATAAAAATAGGTGTAATCATTTATATGAAGGTTTTAAGTTGTGCAACTGATACAAATTACAGCGCTGGGGTTCGTTGCTTTCTTGATCACATTTTAATTCTCTTATAAATACAGGGTGTTCATGGTTAAGGGGATCTTCTCCTGGATTCAGCAAAAAATCAAGGCAATATTTGAGATTTTTTCGTGGACAAAATGAAAAGACATGCGAACTTCTGATCTTTGTCTTTTATTCGTTATTTATCGATAATTAAAAAAATGATTTATTGTTTTCGAAAATTCAAACGATGGCGTTTTTCACGAAACCATATTTTTTGCTGCCAACGTCAAGAGCAGGTCTTGTTCTATTGATGTGATTTCCTTTTTTCGAAAAATGTTTGGAAGTATATACATTTTTATCTGGCTTGTACCAAACATAGGTATGAAAAATTAATTATTTATAATTTTTAAACGAGATCACAGCGGTGCATTTTTCTCATTTCTTCAAACTATGACTCCATGGCCAATCATGTTCAATATAATCGTGGAAATGTCTTACATTCTTAATACACTTTTCACCTACACACGCTCGTCAGCCACGAACCTGATGAGCTACGTGTCGACGTTGACGCACTTGAACCAAAAAATACTATCATTCTTAATTAGCCTAATCAGCATTAGTTCAATGTTGTCTTCATGTTAACTAATTTTGACATGCGGGGGTGGATGGGTGTGGGGTGAAGGGGGGGGGGAGTGCAATGAGGGGTGATCTAAGGGGAGTTTGAAGGGGAGGGGGTGTTTAAATGGGGAGGAGGGACCAGTGAAGGAGGGTCCCCCTTTCTTCCCTAGCTACGCCCCTGTAAAATCCATAAGCCCTATGTAAGTCGAAAAAAAATTAGGTTGACGATTTCCAGATTTCATAACCTTTTTATATGAAAAAGGCAAAAATGTGCCAAAATACAAAAAAGTCAATCTTTGTCAAATTGTTTTTTCGAGATTTCAAAATATTTCGACGTTTCATGCATTTTAAAAACATTTGGCATCAAAAATAAAAATTCGTTTTTTTAAATTTTCCTTTTCTCCCCCATTGAACATTATTCAGTTCCTACTCAGGAACCGTCGTAGGTGACCAATGTCAAAGCGACTTTGACTGGCAAATCCAAAAAAATTTGCACCCATTTTAACAAGTTTTGCATTTTTAAAAAATAGTGGTATCATATGGGAAATTTCTGTGTGGACGCACTTAAACCCGTTACTCCGGAACCGGATTTCAGATCGACACAACATTCAATAGAGCAGCCGATGGGAAGTTTGTACCTTTCATTTGAAACCAAGTTTGGGCAAATCGGTTAAGCCATCTTTGAGAAAAATACATACACATACGCATACACATACGTACACATATATTTTATTTTTCATCAAAATTTACTGAAATTAGATATAAGTCTTAGGAAATTTTATCTATTTTAATAAATTATATCAATTTCTCGTTTTGATTAACTACAAGATGTAACCCGTCAGGGTAACAATTTAGCACTGGGTGGAAATATACCCTTTTTTGTGTATACATTCCGTAGAGTTTATTTGTTTACTTAAAGTTATGCTCACCGCTGTTCGATACCGTTCACATTTAATTTGTAAATTTTTGTATAGTTTCGCGTTTGTGGACGGTTGTGTGCGTGCAGATAGATTAGATAATTTTTGTTGCGTGAATTTGTACAATTAATATTGGGTTTAGATAGGTTTCCACTCTGCTGTTGCCGTGGTAAGTGTGCTGATTATGTTGTGCATCGACGATGACAGCTATGCAGCGATACGGTTGGTGGTTTGTTTTGAACGAGTTGGAAGGCGGCCATCGAGATTAGAAATTACAAAGTATTACAGACGTCCGTAAACAATGCTGTTTTTTCGGGACAGTGTTCCGCCGCGTTTAACCAGTGAGGTGAAGTGCTCGCGTGCGACAGATAAAATCCCTGTCGAAAACTTCTGTTTGTGGTTCGGGCACTCGTGTGTGGTGTTGGCTTGCTATAGAGGGAAAGCTAACCGCAAAGGAGCGATCTCGCTTCCCCGGCTAAACGTTAAGGAGCGAACACCGACCGTTCTCACTGTGGAGGATCAGTCAAACGAGCCTAGCTCTCCTTCACAGTTAATCGCCCAGGGATCATCCATAAATGACGTAGCATTTTTGAGTATTTTTTAACACCCCCCTCCCCCATCGTAGCATTTCGTCACAAAACTCTAAATACCCCCTAGTAATTACGTAGCTTGACGGTAACCCTCCCCCCTTTTCCCCGTAAAAAAATTAAAAAAAAAAAATAAAACGATGTTAGTTAGATGAAACGGGTAAGGTTGTCGTGACATCTGGTCAACCTTTATTCCCCTTTAAAAAAGCTACGTAGCATGACATGACCCCCTACCCCCCTGCACAGTGGTCGGAAACGCCAAAAACGTGAACTTAATTCACTAGAGGCCTAACCATCGAATATATTCACAGGGTGTCTTTGGAGGAATTGTTCGTATGAATATTCCCCACAATCTGATAATAATTGAAATTAGGCATGGCTTACTATGATCGAACTAAAAAAAATAACTTTTTATCCTGACGAGGTAGAAAGTTAGTGTCTTCGACAAAGTTTTAGAAATGCTCATAGTGAAGAATTTTGTTGAAGAACTTGAGCTTGTAGGACTAAAGGTTATCGATTTATAACGCGTTTTCTATGGCAACCCCCTTAAATCTAGTTTTTTAGTATAACTTTTTTTTATTGTGACTTTTCGTGCAAACTATGTTCTAGACAAATGTGTAGGTATCAAAACTACATAATATTGCCGTAGACTGCATGTAAAAATACTCATTCGTTTAAAAGTTATTGAAGACTTTTACATTTTTTACACCAACTTCAACTATGTATAAGAAAGAAAGGTGCAAACCAAACTGCACGAACAGGCACTTTTTTCACTGTCTAAACTATGCACAATAAAGGTAAGAAGGTTTGGTGCGTGGCACTCTGGAACCCTATGAATAGGGAAAGTTTACTTTATCTTGTTTTTTGACCTTTTCCATACAAAAATCAGCAAAAAAAATTTTTTTAAGTTTTTTTGCCTCAATTTTTGAAATTCTTGGTTTGATATTCAATTACAAATAATTTTTTCACATACATCTGAATATTTCAGATTTTATAAGCGTGGGAGCAAAAATGTGAAGTTTTTAATATCTTTGGAGATCTTAAACTGATATATACCCAGTTAGACATGTCATAATGAATTTAATGCTTACAAAAGGATGTCATACCATTAATTACTAAATTTTACGGAAAATTTTTTTTTGCTGATTTTTGTATGGAAAAGGTAAAAAAACATGATAAAGTAAACTTACCCTATTCATAGGGTTATAGAGTGCTACGCACCAAACCTTCTTACCTTTATTGTGCATAGTTTAGACAGTGAAAAAAGTGCCTGTTCGTGCAGTTTGGTTTGCACCTTTCTTTCTTATACATAGTTGAAGTTGGTGTAAAAAAATGTAAAAGTCTTCAATAACTTTTAAACGAATGAGTATTTTTACATGCAGTCTTTGGCAATATTATGTAGTTTTGATACCTACACATTTGTCTAGAACATAGTTTGCACGAAAAGTTACAATAAAAAAGTTATATTAAATAAACTAGATTTAAGGGGGTTGCCATAGAAAACGCCTTATAAATCGATAACCTTTAGTCCTACAAGCTCAAGTTCTTCAACAAAATTCTTCACTATCAGCATTTCTAAAACTTTGTCGAAGACACTAACTTTCTACCTCGTCAGGATAAAAAGTTAATTTTTTTAGTTCGATCATAGTTAGCCATGCCTAATTTCAATTGTTATCAAATTGTGGGTAATATTCATACGAACAATTCAACCAAAGACATCATGTGAATATATTCGATTGTTTGGCCTCTAGTGAATTAAGTTCACGTTTTTGGCGTTTCCGACCACTGTGCCCTGTCGTCACACATCATCACAAAATACAAAAAAACCCCTCCCCCATATAATACTACGTCATTTATGGATGACGTCAAGGAAAACCAAGCAGGACGGACAAAGGAAAAATAGTAATCAATTTCTAATTATCGATAAATAATGAATAAAAGATCAAAGCAGAAATTCGTATGTCTTTTCGTTTTTCAACAAAAAAAAATATTGCTTGATTTCTCGCAGAATCCAACAGAAGGTCCCCTTAAGAATCTCTCGAGGGGTGATAGAGGATCATATTTGAGGGAAAATATAAGAAATGTAAAACTGTTCTACACATACCAACAAATCTCAGCCATAACAGAGTTATTGTACTTTCTCTGAAATTGACTTGTTTATTTTTTAATGCCTCTAACTCAAAAAGTACACTTTGTATTTTGACTTTGTTAATTGCATTAGAAAGGTGAGAAACTTTCATATTAAATGCTGTCCTTATATCTTTCAGCTATTGAGTTTATGTAATATTTTATATGTAAAGTATCTTAAAGTTAGAGTTTTTATCAAGTAGTCGTCCAATTATCGAAAACTTAAATAGTCAACATCATTATTTTAATACTTCGAAATGCTCGTCTGAAAAAGCTGCATGATCTGTTCATTTACGTTATCTCTTTTTGTTTCCACGTGTTTGGATTATTGAACTTGGATATTTTCATCTTATTCATCTTAGTTATTACTAGCTATAAATAAAAAAGTATTCCACTTAACATTCTTCCTTTACAGTCCGTATCAGTATCTCTTTTGGTTTCGACGCAAAATAATTTTAATCAGATTATTGCATATGCAAAAACGACGATTTCGAACACATTGTATTTCTGGTGACGTCATGTTGTATCTACTATTAAATTGTGAAATAAAATAGGGATAATGTGTCAAAAACCAAGATGTAAAGAGTTTTAAGGGGCATGAGATGATCAATCGCAATGATTAAGCTTGTTAGTTAGTAACTAAACAAATTGCAAAAATCCTCTGAAAATATCAATTCTAGAGTACTTTACTGGCAGTGAGGTCTCTTAGTACAATTGACTAAAAGATATTTTACATAATTTGGTAGGAAATTTTCGCAACTTTCCAATGAAATCTTGGCAATAAGGATATGAAGCATATTTTTTATGCTAGAGTCTTTTAAGCACTACAAGTTGATTACATAAAAAGTTTGATAACGAAATTTCAACGAAAGGAGAAGAGATACGAATATCATGTTGAAGAATAAATTGTGTATCTTTTTGAAACTCGACAATTGTTGTTATGATCCTTTTTCTTTATTTTGAGTAAATTCACAAAAACCTTATCAAACATAACCTTTTGGCTACTTCATCACTTAAAGGTTACTTAAATCCAATAACTGAAAGATATGAGAGCTTTATTCAGTAGGAACTTTTCTTCACTTTCCAATGGAACTAAAAGATTTGAAATACAAGGTACACTTCTTGAATTAAAGGCACGTAAAGACAAACACGTCTAATAGAGAAAAAGCTCAATAACTTTGTAACGGTTGTGATTTGATAATATGTGTAGAACGATTTTTTGCCAAAATATGATCCTCGGACGCCCCTTGAGAGATTCTTAACCATGAACCAAACACCCTGTATAAAAACCTGTTTTAATCCACCTAGTGGTGCAATTGTACCTTTCAAATTTGTCCAAACTACGATTCCATGGCTCATTATGTTCAATACAATGGTGGAAATGTATATTACATATTCAGTACTATTTGCACATAGTACATACGATGGATCGACAGCCACGATTTTGAGATACTATGTGTCGACACTGAAACATCACTTGAAACCAGCGGCGATTCAAGGAGAAAGTTCCGTTAAGCAATTTTAAACTAGTTATAATTTTAAAGTAGCAACTCCTTACTGCATACTCCTACCTAAGCCTATACAAGCCAAAAAAAATTTTGGACATCAAATCTCAACGTTTCATGCATTTTAAAATCATTAGGCATCCAAAATACAAATTCGATTTTGAAATTTTCCCTTACTCCCACTTTGAGAATTTTTCATTTCAGTTTATATGGGAATTTGCTGTGTGGTCGCACTCTTCAACCCGTAACTCCGGAACCGGAAGTCCAAACAATAAAAAAAATCAATAGCAGCCGATGAGAAGGTTGTACCTTTCATTTGAGACTAATTGTGCAAATCGGTTCAGCCATCTCTGAGAAACAGAGGTGACATTTTTTTTCCACATGCACACATATATGGACACTAGACTGCCTAAAAAATAATTAATTTTTGAAAACTCAATCAGCTCACCCCTGAGTTCATCTCGTATAGTGTGTATTCAACCAACTATCCATTCAGCCTAATGTTCATTCGACCTAATGTTCATTCGGCCGAAAGATTTTCGGCCTAGTGGGCGGACACCGTTCGACGATTACTCAAGCAACATATTTTGTTCTGAACAAATGTTTATAACTATTAATAAAAGCAAATCACGTGTAATAATTCTCGGTTTCTTCATCAAGCCCAAACACGCAGTCTATTTGTTACATGTTATGAGAACATTGATCGATGTAAGTTGTATTTTGCAAAACATTTTTTCCACGTAATTTCAAATGATTTTCAATAATATTTGGAAAATAATACAATGCTATCTTGGAAAGATTTAATTAAACATTACGAATCAAATTTTTGTCCCTTCAGTACTCAATTTTTGCCGGCGTGCCTAGATTTACTGTGAATTTTTCAGTTTTACATTTAGATTTTTCAGGCGCCCTATAATATAATCAGAAAACTATCTATCCAACGTCGGTTGTCTGTTAAATTTTGTGCGTAGGACTTGCCATTGCTTGGTGAGATCTTTTTGCCAGGCGGAGCGGGTTTCCTTACTAACTGCATCTTGGGAGTCGTTGATTCCTCTCTCGCTGTTGTATATGTCTTTATCATCATCGTTCTTGTTGAATCGATGTGATGTTCTTTCTTGCTTCCTGCCCCTTCCGGTCTTATGAAAACCGTTAGTTGTTCAGATAACGGTATTGGAGACTATAGTTGGAGTTCATTTCCATAGATGAGCTTTCATCGGCGGTTTCTAAGCAGGGTTGTCCGTCACACGCTACCTGTTCACAGATCTGGCTCGTACTACTTTGTCCATGATATGTGTGAAGACTTCGGCCCTGGTCTAGCGGTTCAGAGTGTAACGCGCTAGTCTCATAAGCCACTCGTCATATGTTAGTGTTACAGCCAGGAAGGATTTTTAGTGATCTGTATGATCATAGCACCAGGCCTGCAATTGTCCTGAACACCATAAACGACTGTGAGGTCTGTCCAAACAGGTCAATTTCCGCAACGTGTGGTATAAAGGCTTTGTTTATGTGTGTACTATCGCATTGTGTATTCTACACTGGAGTCAGGTAGACAGGAATGGGAACATCATTTGAAATAACTGGGTAGTAGTTTTTCCATGTGGCCTCCGTAATGAATTCCACTTCTCTTAAATGCACCATGACATTTTTGCAAGTACGTGGTGACAGATCATGTGGCCGAGCCTCGATTTTCTCATCCGGCATTATTAGCATTGCGTAGTGGGGATATCATATCCAATGAGGTACAACCGAGGTGCGATTGTGGCTAATTGAAAAACATTGTCATATACCACCACGTATTTTAGGTTATGTCAAATAAATCTTGTCACCTGGACCAATTTGTTGAACATTATTTGCACTAAAAGCCTGACATGGTCGAACTGGATAAAGGCACGTCTAAGCTCCTTTTTCACCTTCACCAAATGTGTCGCGTTATACTTGATCTTATACGAAAAACTGGCAGGCAAGCCACATTGTATGGCCAGAGTACAACTTCCGACTCACTCATCTAGATATATTATCGCGACAAGAAAATAAGTTACGGTTGTCTTTGCTCACAAGATAAAAGTAACTATTTTGTCGTTCGCTTCGCGCTCGGTCAGGTAGGAACAGGAAGCACACTTCGAATCGTGACGCGTCGTTTTTGGTGGTTGGAATAGAAATAGGTATCCAATGTTAGTTAAAGCTCATATCTAACTGGTTTAGCCAATGGTTTATTGAATATATAACTTGCAGGTTTTGCATAAACACTTATGCAGTTTATTATTAAACTATACTCCAAAACTAAATGTTTCGTAAGTTATATTTGAGTTTACCATTTTTTTTTCATTCGAGCAAATGCATTTTTTTGCATTGTGCTTATCCCCGCGTAAAAAAACCATTAATAAATTGCGTCCTGAAAAAAATATTAGCTCGTCTTGAATATATTTTTTATTTTATTTCTTCGGTAAAACATGTTCAAACCTACTTCCTGTCCTCCATATGTCACAAAATGTGGCATTTTGTCATACACCCTCTCCTCCCTTTATGACTTCTCTCTAAGGGAAGATGCAATTTAAAGCAAATTGCAAGGAAAACTACTTTGATGTGAATGTTTTCGATCGGTCTTCTTATATTGTAACCGATTGTTGTTTCAGTAACATTGATAAAGCTTAATCCAGTATTATATATTGTGATTAAAGAGGTGCAGTATCATGAAACCATAGACTTATTGTATTCAAGTGTGGCAATCACTCTTCAACGAATCAACCTATACTAGATCTGGCTGACCTTCATTTTCCCATCACATCTCTAGTTATCATCTATAACCATCTCCAAGCTTTACCGTAATAAGCTTCGAATATCTTAAACTGATTTTTACATTTTATTAACATGTTTTTTTGCAAATTCTCCACAACTGCTTTTTCATTACACCTACCATAGGTCCATCAACCGACAGCGGCTTGTTGCGCATTCGACTGCAATGGAAAGTATTCAGGCCGAAAGTGAACCGATTGACGAGGAGGACGATGTACCGTAAGTACTGGTTTCGAATTGCCTGTCCTATGCGGGCCAGCATCATTCCTAATCCAATGTTTTTTTGCTACTTCCTACAGACCGGGTGGTATACCCGCACGCAGTGAAAAGGGAGAACGGCTCCTGCTGTTCATCGGTATTATCGATATTTTGCAATCCTATAGGTTAAGGAAAAAGCTGGAACACACGTGGAAGAGTATTATACATGATGGTGTAAGTAGCAGGAAGTGTTGTCCTAACCGAGATCAGAAAACAAGTGAAATTTAAAATCTACCGGGCCTGAAGTTCTTTAAGAAACATCTGGTCTAAATTTCCGACCAATTAATCAAGTGTAATTTTCGCTTTAATTGATATTTCGTCTAGAAATCCTATTAACATTGCTATGTTAATAGGATTTCTCGACGAAATCTAAACATAAGATGATTCCATTTCATTTGGATTTGCTTGGTAGCATCATCAATAGTGAGAATATTGTAAGAAACGTTGCCACGAACAACTTTGTTGAAGACGGCAAATCGCATCAACGTTACCCGATCAGAAGATCATCATAACAAAATATTATCACAACTATACTGCCTATAATCGCAAGTTAGTCCCATGTAGATAGGGAACCCCATAGAACATGGGACTGACTTGCGATTATGGGCAGCATATCTCCCGTTGATACTTAATAAAATTTTCTGTTATTTTAGCTACTAACGAGACCACATTTAAAACACAATATGTTATAGAAATAGTATGTATTTTTTATATTTTATTGATTCTGATCGGGTATCCGGAGGAAAACTATCTACAATCATAAATTTAAGCTTATGTACGGATCTCAAACGAACTTTTACGATTAAATTGTTTTTCTTAAACATTATTCCGTGACAAATAGTCAAGTTAAACTGCTTTTTTCATCATTAAGTCATGTTCGAGAAAAACATCTCTTTAAAATTAACGGGCGCCCAGAATGATTCCGAAAGCAACACAGATGCTTTATCATTAAAAATGAATTTTATTCTGCGGATTGACTCGAATTGATTTGCACCTTTCAACAAAGTTTGTTACGATAACGGTTCTCTTAATTAATCCACTAAGGATTGCAGGATTGCGGAATCAGTTGCATCAAATATTCGACAAAGATGTTCATTTTAAATTTTGTTTAATATTTTTGCTCATTTAAATCGTGAATTATAAAAAAAATCACGTTTATTCGGGTTCCTCTAAATAAATTGTTCCTCGCTTGTTGTTTGATGATCACACTAACTACTCTCTTTTGTTTTAGGATACCGTATCGGTACACCGGCCCTCGTTCTATGCACAACGCTTTCAGGACTTTATGGCGAAGACGGTCTTCAAAAAAATTCCATCCCGTAAGTACCGTTCGGTGGGTGTGTACGTGTAGTGCTAATATGTAACAGTTTATGTACATCCCGTGATTATCGGCTAATAGTAACTGATTGTATTTAAATTTCTGTCTTTCGCTAATCTGGAATCAGTATTGTTGAACTTTTACTAAAAAAAGACACAGGAAACACGATTTCTGTACGAGGGTTTGTTGTTGATGCTTTGGATGGAGGATTGAGTAAAAAATATATCGTATGTTACTCCGCAGTGTAGTTCTTGGATGCTCTGCTCACCGCACTGTATTTGTTGGTCTATAGGAATAACTATATTTATATTATTCATGTCTCGAAAAGTTTTCAATTTTGTAGTGAAAAATAACACTGATCAAGCTTCGAAATCAACAAATTATTTTGAAACTATCCTTGCTGTTAGGTATCACGTGACATATTATGACTAATACTCAACAAAGATCGCAAAGATTTAACTATATTATGAAAAATTTTATGGAGCATTTAAACAAATGTGTTGAAAATTGATTAATGGGTAATGTCAGGGACATAAGCGGAGTGAAATAGAATACATTTTTGGCTAACTGTAATGTAGCTATACTATATTCTTGTACTATATTCTGAATATCGTATTAATAGCTGGTACATTCAGATACTGCCCTTGTAGGTTGCAACTCTTTACTAAAGTTTCAACAGAGATGATGGATTAGTATTATTAGCAGTCAAATATGTGTTATGAGTGAGATTGAACCTGTCTCTTTTTTGACTTGTTTAGTTCTAGTTGGTAAGCATGACCGCTTCTCACTACAATGGGTCTGTGTTTAATCCCATTCGGGTTGTTGAGATTTTCTAAGGTGAAAAATCTGTGGTCACGTTTTCCTTTGGAAGGGAAGCAAAGCCGTTGATCCCGGTCAATGAGGTTGATGGACCGATATCTAGTGTCCAGATGGTGAAGTCACCTCTCTGGCGTCGATATCTATAGCATGTTTCAACAATTTAGTCATCGTTCTATAAGAGTAGCCGTTAACGCTGCTTTAGCGCGATGAACAAACGTGATTCCACGAAATGATATTTTTAACTCGTTTTGAGTGAAGCTAACATAGGGCCCTATTCTCACAGTCACGTCACCTAGTGACTAGAACAAAATTTCCTTCTAGTCACTAGGTGCGTGACTGTGAGAATAGACCCCATAAGCTGGCTTTCTGGTTCTGGTTCACCTAGTTGCCAAAAGTGACAGCAAGCACGATTTAAGATACATTCACATTGCCACGAGTGAATGTCATTGGCTCAACTTGACGTTTCTCAATTTCAAATAAAGTAGGTTTTATGTACTTAACTGGTAATAAAGTCGTTCGAATTTAACGAATTTAATAAGAAAGGAAGCGATGCAAAAATCACATGATTCCTCATATATTTGATTACTATTTACTTATTTTAAATTTCGCATTGAAATTATATTGTACAGGTCATGTGAGACGACCTTAAGTATTTGACATTTGAAACAACTAGCGCTACTGGCGTTCGGTGGCAGCTTCAGGTCACATACAGTATTCACGTGGCTTATTTCTATGTGAGTTATCAAAATGTTGAAATGGTATATTGGTAGAGTCTATGATGATAAAAGCATAACACTCTTAGATCAGTATCTTTCATTTTGTGAGCGAAAAAGCGATTCACCATTGGAAAGGGGACCAAAACATTCAGCTTTTTTTTTGCAGGAATCTACATACCTACACTTAGATATCGATCTTGACTGATACTAGGACCTAAATCTTATAATTGACCTGAGAATTTTTTTGGGTAGTTTTGGGGGAGTTTGAAAGAGATGGAAACTACCCAAAACGCAATTTTTGTTTTTAAACCCATCCTTATAGATTTACATGAACAGCGTGGCATAAAATATGCTATATTATGTAGTATTTTGCACCTGCTCTTCAAGCAGATCTTCCTGCTTGAATGGAAAGTGGAATTTAATGAATCATTTTGTAGAAAATTTCAAAGCAGTTGAAACTTAAGGCAAATCTAGTCTAGTCTAGTCTTCACATACACAGCCAATGCGTGTAGGGATCCTGGAAAATTGCAGACGTTCGCCAACAATTTTTCTTGTTAATATTAATATTTATGGCTCATGGGGTATGTGACATAACCATTAAAGCGGCCATGCTAACTGTGCAGCGTACAATGTAGAAGATGATTCAAAATTATACGGCAATCAAATTATTCATTTAATGAAGAATTTAATCAACGAATCATTTTGAACCTTGAATAAAGAAGAAAAATGGACAACCGCACCGACCATTTCAATTCATAGGGGGTTTGATAATTCGTTGGGAGTGACTTGGCTACGAAAGGTTAATGTCACTCCTTTGGTCCTAGCTTCCTGGGATGAGACAGTGTTATTTAGACATGTCCTGGCTAATCAGCCTTGGTTATAGCGCCTTTGCTCGCTCTGCAGTTGAAACTCGAGGCAAATATTTACCAAGCAAATACTATTTTTTTGAATTTTTCCATAGAAAGTATAGTAACAATTGAGGTTTCTGGCACCCTTGAAACCCTTTTAAAACTTAGAATGCACTTGTAATGTGTTATAAAACGAGAAATGCTACTTAGGAAGTATCCCATAATATGATAAAGAGAAGAGAAACATACCTGTTTTCTGGTGCAGTTTTAGAAATGATATTTCTAAAAAATTGTCAATTTTTGTAGATTTCAGGTCTCACTACTAGGTGTATTTATCGTTGATAGGGTAATGCGAACAGCAAGGGCTCTCCCTGTACGGATCTTCTCATAGAGGCCCCATGCCTAAAATATAAAGCTCGCGAGATAATTAGTTTTAACCTGCTTTTCACAGTTCTGTGCGCCGGTGCAGGGTCGTTTTAAGACCACTCGGGGCCCCGGCTATATTGAACAAAGGGCCCCCTATTATTGAATAGGTGTAAACAGATATATAGTAGTAAGGTTCTCCATGCCACTCTAAGGCTCTTCCAAATTTGAGGCAAATAGTCACACAGTTAAGTTTCCATGGGAAAATTCTCAAAATATATGGAGAAAAACATTGTTATGGTTTCCGCCACCATATTACATTATAACGCAAGATAATCTGCGTTGATCCGAAAAATTTATGGCAAGTTTCATGCGCAAGATTCTAAAAAATCAAATTCTCGGGCACTCTGAGATGGTGTTACTAGCGATTAAAATGATAAAGCATAATACCTATCACAGAGAAGATTCGTCCAAAATTTTCAAAAAGAGATTTTTGGGGAAAATATAGAACAGGCCGTAAGTAACATTGAGAGCCTCTTTCTATTTACTTTCTCGTTCGTTTATCACGACGTCACTAATTTTCCAGCACATATCGAACGGTACATATGGTTTTCACATGCCCAGTCCGAACTTGTTAACTTCAAGGCTTTTCTATGTCAACAGCTGCCAAACTTCGTTTATGGGTAAACGTTGCCGGACGCTTACCGGACAAGTATCATACATTTGAATTCTCACAATGCTTTTTTGTTAGGGGAAGCTTTGCCACTGCGACCACTATTCAGGTTATCTTTTGTGGCTGCATCTGTTTGCTCTACATGATACAAATTGCCCGAATCCAATTTAGTTGGAAGCGAGTTGTTTGTTTGTCCACATTTGTAATCCCTACCGGGTAGTACATTATTAATGTAGCTGAGGATTCGTTTGGGACCTGGTTCCGAAGTATTGCTTTCTTCGAAGAAAAAGTACTCCACAATGGCAGAGAATATGTTCCGAGTTCTCGGACGCGTAGGTACAGAATCGACAAATGTCATCTTGACTTTTGCCAATTTTTCCAGTTCATACTTGGCAGGACAATGTCCCGTAAATAAACCTGTGATTATACGTAAGTCTTTACGTTTTAGATCCATTAGCTTTTTGGATCTCGTTGTATCTGGATGTAGAGCTTGTAGAGCGCCTACTAAGTTACGCCAGTCGTTTAGTAGTTGGTCTCTTGCCCAACCCGAAAGTTCTAGTTTGAAGGCACATGTAGATATGGCTATAAATGGCTCTGGTCCAGCAAACATGTTTGATGAACCACGTCTGGCTAATTCATTGATAGTTCCCATCGATTCCTTGGTTGCCTGGTACCCATCAGAATATCATTACTTTATGCCGCATTGCCAGTTGTTGTAAAGATGTGAGGCACTTCCAAACCAGTTTGGACTCACATTTCGACGACCTTAATGGCAACAGAGCTGCTTGGCTGTCCGAGAAGATTCCGATTTTTGCATGTTAGTAGTTTCGTTTCCTACAGACCTCCGAGCAAGTGTATATTGCATATAACTCTGCCCCTGGAAAACTGTAGGCCACTTTCCCATTGATATCGCTTTTTTAATTCTTGGTCCCTAGACTTCCGAGCCAGTCAGCTCCCTCATTTTAGAACCATCCGTACAGAATGATATTGTACCTTGAGGTAGTATGGGACCCCTACATCTAATATCTGACGATCCACTATGTGAACCTCATATGAGATGTGGAAATTCGGTTTAGTCTCCATTTTATCTTGAACTATACTGAAAATAGGTTTTAGTTTGAGTTCCTTTATTATACTAAGGTGACCATTTAAATCCCCATCAAATAGTGGTTTACCCTTTAGTAGAGCCAAGTCCCGCCTCCCCAATAGCATGTTTGTTTAATGAAGGTGGATGAAGCATGGCTTCCATAGCTGTTGGGGGGTGTTGATTTTGGTGCAGGCTAGCCTGGAGGAATAAGTTAATCATGGTCTGGCGATGGTCGTGTAGAACTAGTAAGCCAACCTCGGTTTGAGACCATAAGTTTTCCCGAAAAGTTCACTGCACGGTCACAGTACACAGTGGTCGGAAACGCTAAAAACGTGAACTTAATTCGCTAGAGGCCAAATCATCGAATATATTCACAGGGTGTCTTTGTTGGAATTGTTCGTATGAATATTCCCCACAATCTGATAACAATTGAAATTAGGCATGGTTTACTATGATCGAACTAAAAAAAATAATTTTTTTATGCTGACGAGGTAGAAAGTTGGTGTCCTCGACAAAGTTTAAGAAATGCTCATAGTGAAGAATTTTTTTGAAGAACTTGAGCTTGTAGGACTAAAGTTTATCGATTTCTAAGGCGTTTTCTATGGCAACCCCATTAAATATAGTTTTTTTTAATATAACTTTTTTCATTGTGACTTCGTGCAAACTGTGCTCAAGACAAATATGCAGGTATAAAAACTACATAATAGTGTCAAAGACTGTATGTAACAATACTTATTCGTTTCAAAGTTATTGAAGATTTGTACATTTTTTACACCAACTTCAACTACGTATAAGAAAGAAAGATGCAAACCAAGATGCACGAACAGGCACTTTTTTAACTATGCACAATAAAGCTAAGAAGGTTTGGTGCGTGGCACTTTAGAACCCTATGAATAGGGTAAGCTTACTTTATCTTTTTGACCTTTTCCATACAAAAATTCGGTATTTCTAAAACTTTGTCGAAGACACCAACTTTCTACCTCGTTAATTTTTTTAGTTCGATCATAGTAAGCCATGCCTAATTTCAATTGTTTGTTATCAGATTCTGAGGAATATTCATACGAACAATTCCTCCAAAGACACCCTCTGAATATATTCGATGGTTTGAACAGGTGCTATTGTCGCTTTATTAACGGCGTATGTCAGGTGCAAGTACCAATTCAGTTTGTTGTCTAGGATAACACCTAGGTGTTTCGCTTCTTCTGCGTAGTTGATTGTGGTTCCATTGAGAGTTGGGGAATCAACTCTTTCCTATTGGAGTGTATGCGGAGACAGATCATGTAGTCGTACCTCGATTGCGTTATCTTCATAATACACGGAGATCTGGTTAGCTAGCTACCGGACCAACGTGCCTGAAGTTTGTATGGGATTTATCGACAATATACACGGAGAAAACCCACTAACTCGCATTTTCGCCGCTAGGATGCACTGTATGCATCGTATTATCACTGTAAGTGAAAATAAAAAAGATAATTTAATTGTCTACAACTTTGTCGAAGACTGCTAGTCAATCCGGCTTTGTTAAAAGAAGTTATTAAACTTTTAACGAAGTGATGTCTGAGTCAGTTTTGCATGGGACCTAGCAGGGCATGGTTGTGTATCAGTACTCGATTGACACGAACTACCTTTTTTGTGAAATAATGGTTTGATTGAGCTCAATAATATGTTCAGAAGAGTTGTAGTACCCAGTGTTGGGAAATTATCAAAAAATCAAAAATCGGTAACGCATAAAATTACTACTGATATTCTTATTCGATATTAATTCTCCGCAAAATCACGGACGAGTTTAGAAAAACAACGAAAATATGAAATCCATTACGCCTTCTTCGATCTCATCATCGTGATTAGTTTTTCTTTCACACGTTCTCATAAAATCATATAGAGAGAAAATCAATCTCACCAATTATCAGTGATGAGTGATATTGATATTTTATTATGCGCACTGCTCAATCAGTTTCGTCTGGAATTTTGCAGTAGCTGCGATTGAACAACTAGAGGTAAATATAACGGAAGATGCAGGAAGTTATATTGGGCCCAAAAATTTGTTAGTGGGAAAAATGTTCTCTGATGCAGCGAAACAAAATATTAATTTAACGTTACAATATTAGGAATGTCACTATACTATTAAACATGTTTCAGTTTTAGGATTTTAGTTGACCAGTTGGATTTTCATCATTATCGCCGAATCCCGTTTTAATGCACCTAGTGGTGCGATTGTGACTTTCTCATTTTATTCAAACTGTGATTCATTAGCTGGCTATGTTTAATATAATTGTGGAAATGTCTATCACATTCTTATTATACTTTGACACACATTGACACACTTTGAACCAAAAAGTATATTATTTAATTGGCTTAATCGCCATGAGTTCAATGTTATCTTCATGTGATAATATTTCGAAATGTTGGGGGAATGTGTTTGGAAACGATTTTAACGGTTTATATGGGAAATTCCAGTGCAACCTTACTAACCAACCTGTAACTCTGGAATGGCAAGTAGCACCGCAAATCATGTTTTTCCAGAGACGTTCTACAAAAAGCTTCGTCACCGAGTCGTTTGTCGATATATTGTTAGAGAAAAATTACAGCATGTTATTGAAATGATACACATAATGTACAAAAGTTTTGATCAAATCGCTTCGCGCAGAGTTCTAAAAAATTCGCGGAAAAAGTGTTTTAGGAAGTCGGATCAACTAAAATTCAATAGCTTATGGGAGCGTTATACCTTTCATTTGGAACTAAGTTTGTGTAAATCGGTTCAGCCATCTCTATTCAATATTACAAAACACTTCATAAAAATGGGCATGATGAATTAACAGCAAATTACACAATTTCTAACCCTTCAGCTTTATTCAAATTCAGTTCTTAAGTAAAGTTCACAATATGTTTATATGCAATCAAAGTTTAAAGGTATCTAGTTCTTCTGCTATTTGTGGTAACAAATCTGGGTTGAGTTTCAGTACCATCAGATCCTGTATCCGTCTGTCTCCTAAGCGCTGGCGATGATCGCTTAAAACAAGTTTCAGTGCACTAAATGCACGTTCTACTATCACCTGTGTGGAGGGGGCGGAAAGAACTACCATCGCCAAACGAAACATTTCCGGTCTTTTGATCTTCTCACCAACCCAGTAATGTAATACATCGAATGCTTCTTTATATTGTGATACAGGTGAGCTCTTGTTCTCGTCTGTCGTAGACGGTTGCATTGTATGCTGAAATTTAAACGAGGTTGGGCTAGTTATTGGTACCTTCGGACGAAATTCTAGTTCCTTGATCAATTGATAAATTGTATCGTGTGCGGCCCTGAGCTCAGGAACTTCCAAGTTGGAAGAATCTTTTTGAAAATAATCATTTAGATATTCTTCAAGAAAGCTGCTTTCGGAAGGCGAATCTACGTGGTCACAGTTTCCCTGAGTACCGTTTAGTTCTTGAAGACGCTCCCATAGTTCTAGCAAGTAACGCTAAATATATATGTTTATCAATTACCAGATGTTCTTAGAAAAATTTATGAAATGGTATAATACCTGAACTATCGCTTTATCTGCAGCCGTAATACGATTGGAACCCAAGTAATTATATCTTGGGTCCATGTATAAACAAGCCTTGAAATGATTTGTGTTAATCAAATTTTGTAAACGCGCATCCATGGTTTTCAACAACTTTGCTGCAAGTGTGTTCGTTTTCAGCAAGCTTAATTGTGCTTGGCAAATGAGCCATTCGGTATAAAATGCAGATAACGGGACGTGTTCACGTTGAAGATATATCATCAGGTAGAACACCGGTTCTAAGGCATCGCAAAATCTCTCAACAAACGTCCAATGTTTTGAAAATGCTGGAAAGAGCAATACAGCGATATCAAGCAATAATGTTTTTGATAGGTAACATAAACTGTTGTAAACGTTTAAAGATAGGTTTCAATCAGTATAAACAAAATCACTTACTCATTTCTTTAAATTTGTTCTCTAAGACAAGGTAAAACGCCTTCTGACTTTTCAATGACTTTAACATCAAATAAACGGCATTCCATCTTGTCGCATTCGATAATGGAGAATCATGGGCTTTACTTTCGATAAATGTTGGCTTATACTTTCCCTGTCTAGAAGTCTTAATCAACTTTTTGATGTCATCAATTCTCTTGGTGTGTTTACGAAGAGCATCCCATACTGCTAGCTGACATGTGTGAGCTGCGCAACGCGTACTGCTTATTGAAAGTAGTTTAAAATGTTCCGATTCGTCACATTCAACATTTTCGTTATCTGAATTTTCAGAATCCGAAGAAAACGATGTATCTGAATCTTCGTCGTGGAGCTGCTCGGATCGATTCTGATCCTCTTCTGCAAGAGCCTCGTCTGTAGCATTCAAATCGGCTAATCGATGGCTGGGAGCAATATCAAAAACTGCTTCTATAGCGTGTTTTTCCTGATGCAAGACCTCATTCTCATTTGAAATATGCGACAGTGCCTCGCGTAATCGCAAAACCGATGCTATCATGTTACTACCGTTATCGTGTGCAATAGTATATATTTGCTCCGGTCGTAATCCATACGCTTCCAGCGCTTCACGTTCTCTGCTGCCAACAAAGCCGATAAACGTTTAACGCTGAGAAAAGTTGTTCACGAAGTTTGAAAAAAAATCCTTCTACGCGAATGTGTGGCAATCACGTGGCGATTTTATTTTGGTTACCGTTGCGAGCACAGCAATGGGTGACAACGGGCACATAAAATTGAAAACGAGAATACTAGATCAAAATCACTCTCGGTGTATCAAGTTATAAGGTCCATGATAATGATGGTGGTAATAATGCAAACGATTATCATCGAAGATTTTTTTCGACGGTGATCATTGATTTTTAATTTTTTGATTATGATTATGACAACACTGGTAGTACCTAATACGAGTTGTTTTGGTTAGAAAATTTTTGTTCCACCGCCAACACTAACTTTTCATAGAACATAGATAGGATATCGAGATGTTCGGAAGAATTATTGCAAAATGCCTATTCTACAACTTTGTGGAAGACACCTAATTTCTATCTCTCTCCGTTGTAACGTGTGGAACTAAAATGTTCTAACCAAAACATGACTCGTATTATTGACTCTAATTCTTTTGAACATGCTATTGAGCTAAACCCAATCATTATTTCACAAAAATCTTTTGTTTATGGGAATCGACTGATACACAACCATGCACTGCTAGGCCCCATGCAAAACTGACTCAGACATTACTTCGCTGAAAGTTTAATAACTTCTTTTAACAAAGCCGTATTGAAAAGTAGTCTTCGACAAAGTTATAGACAATTAAATTATCTTTCTTATTTTCACTTACAGTGATAATACGGTGCATACAGTGCCATCTAGCGGCAAAAATGCGATCTAGTTGGTTTTCTCCCTGTAAAATGTCAAAAATTCCCATACAAACTTCAGGAAGGTTGGTCCGGTAGCTAGACTTCTCTGATTTGCTTCAAATTTGGAGCAAGTACTCCGGGTGGGACTAGGAATCGACTTAGGGGTGAGCCGATAGGGGTAATTTTTTTTTCTTGTCACTCTATTGCTCATATGACCCTATTCCACGCTTTTCTAAACTTTCTTCCTTCACCTCCTTGCTCTCCCTTGAGTACTGTGGCTCTTAATATTGAGAAATATACTTCACCTTCCAGTCCCTTGCTAATTAAATGCCATTACAATAGTTAAGCGATTACTTTTGAACCCTAACAGTACAACACCACGTACATGGTGAAACTGAATAGAAATAACATCAGTTTGCTTGAGACACATTTTATCTTTCAGCAAGCGTTCCACTTTTCCTATGGGTGGTCTAACTTTGGAATCACGAAAATCTACCGCGGCACGCCGTGGCACGACGAATGACAAAACCCCAAAAATCAATGTCTTGTAATCCTTTTGCTAATATTTATTTTATTTTTCTCTCAGTTTTAATAAAAGTATCTCAAAATGTTACTATAATTGGATAGAAAATGATTTTTTAAAATGACGTTGAAGCAAGAGGCTTCGAGGATTTCTGTTCAATTCAATTCATTAGAATTTCAAATAGCGATATCTCAAGAACTACACGGCCGATTGGAGTAATTTTGAGTTCTTTGGAAAGACTAAACTATAGATGTGAGCTTTTCGTGTACAAATGATCTACGTTTGTTCTGCATCAAGAAAAATAAATTGAGAAATTCAATGTCATCAGTAATTTATCTTTATACGACTTCCAATTTTTGGGATGGTCTCACAAGGGTCACTTATTATGAATCTAATTCAAAATTTAGTGTAGTTTCAAAATATACAGGACTAATCTCGCACATTTTTGCGCCGAAGTTATATCTATGGTTTTGAAAACACCCATATGGAGACGCCCGTTTGCTTATAAATCTCCTTACAAATCGGTTGCCTAAACAATATCATATTACTGAAAAAATAGTGATTTTTACTAGTTATGCAAACCATTTCTGCTATCCGATGTGATTGGCTACTATTATTAATGAATATATTAACCCTTTAACGACCAACGCCTTCAAATGGGCATTTACATAAAAGTAGTCGAAAAAAAAAGAAATTTGGAATTTCAAAACTGTTAGTAGAAATGGATTCAGCGACCCAAAATTAGTTAAAACCCCGATTTTATAATTTTATCACAACTTTGTATGAACGGGTGCCACCATGCGGCAGTGCAAACAGGTCGCAATGAAATCTCCTCACTATCACTCAACGTCATCTCGATCGATACAATCCTCACTGTAGGAACGAGAATAGCGATTGGATGATATAAATAATTATTATACTGAAATTAGGGTAATAAGTCTATTTTCACCTGTTTCTATGACCACCCCATTCATTTGAAGCCGTTGGTTAGAGTAGTGTCGGTCATCTTTGTTCAATGCATTGGGTCAAATCGTATGGCGACAATTGGGGCACTCGATTCGAGTTTTCGTTGTGCTCAAACACGAGCATTTCACTGTTTTCAGGACATTTGTTTTATTATACTGATTCTTAACAACGAAGAAAAGCTGTTGATGCTAATTTATACCATCGATTGTAAGCCGTGTAATTAATAATCACCCTCCCCAATACGGTGAAAATAGGCGGTTTACCCTACTTGAAATGAAGTCATATATACAAATGGGAGCTTCTCTTTGGTTAATTTACTTTAACCATTTTCTTTTTGAGCTCGTTTTTCCCAACGGTGATCACTACTCATCACACTCCTGTTCGGTCTCCGAACAGTCTTCTTCTTGTCCCATATTGTACCATCGTAGGTAACTGGTGCCCCCTTGGTTATAAAATGTACTTCTCAAATGACTAGAATATGGTTTACAAACCACTGTATTCTCTCTTTTTCTTTCCCTTTTTCTCTCTTTCTCTTTGCATACATGCTGCATTCAATGAACAAACTTGTATAAAACAAAACCACACCTAAATACACAATCCGTGCCAATAATGCAAAAACAAAATACTTTACAATATACAATAAACTTTTGCAAAAAAAAACCTACCCAGTGGATCTTCCCGAGATCAAAGGCAATCATAGAAAATTTCGCACGTTGGTCACCAGCTATATAGGTAATCTAACAACTTTCTAACCTTTTGTAATTACTTATCCTTACTGCTTGCAAGACTGGCGTACTTTTGCTAGCAATTTTAGTGAATGAGTTTTGTGCATACTAAACTATCTTACTCAATATTTCCATTGTATTGTATTATAACTGCAGTAGACTTACTTGTTAAATTTCCATACTTGTATAACATACAACTACTTTTATAGTTTCTATAAGTTATCTCTGATCTGTTGCTAGAGTTTGAAGCTTTTTTTTTTTTCAATTTCGTGTGAACTTTACTGCTTGCTGCTCTTTGCTATTCTTACTATCGCTATTGATTGAGTACTGAGTTCTGATTTGTTTCCGTAAATAAAAGACATTTTAGTTGGACCTATTCCATTCTTGTTCTAAATTGCGAAATGATTGCTGTATATAAGTTTCATTTGTTAGAGTATTTTGTTTCGTTCATGATTGGTTGATTAAAATTTACAAATGGTCGAAGAAGAGGACGCCGGTGGGAATTAGAAGCGATTTCCATAGTTGAAGATCCTTAGGATCCTGGTTTAGCAGTATTTTCTAGGATAAGCAAGGCACGCTGCTGGTTGCTTTTATATTTATTGTGCATTGGAATGGTTTTCGAAATAGCTCAAATATGACAATAGCGGATATTGTGTACATATTGTGCAAATAGAATGCAGTATTTGGTAGGCGACATATTTCCGTATGCCTGATTCTCGACGCTGCTTGAGAGAATTGAGCGCTTTAACCTGTTTCATTTATTCGGTTGCCACATTTGGGTATATTCCGTTCGAACTTGTTTCCTTTTAATCCACGATCTTTTTCGTTTTCTGACCTATCACCAATGGAGTCGCCTTGTACTTTAGTTCTTAAGTTATGCATAATAGTCTGTAATTTTTCCACTGTTTTAATTTGAAAGACCACGAGTGGTGTTTTACTTTTCTGCGTTTCGTTCCTATGCAACTGGATGGCATTCGGTCCTAAACTAAGTTGTACAGTTTTTTTTATCCAACACAAGCGTTTCGTTAGCAGTTTTGCTTGAAAATAATGTATTTTTTCTAACACCCATTTTTTTATTACCGACACCGACCAGAACCGTTTTTATTTTGTTTTCACCTTTGCCAAAGCAAATGGACCATTTGTCCAAATGTTAGAAATTGATTTTTTGCGTTTTTCTTCTCTTTCTTTTATTTTCAATCCTGACCAATCCCGAAACAAAACCGCCCGCACCATTCGAACCATTTTGAAACTATCGCTCCAATATTCCACTCTCCGCGTGAATCCGTATCAGCGCTAAAACATTCGCCGTCTAAGAGAAAAAGCCTCTCGAAAGCAGCACAGAGAGCCAAAAATGAAGAAACTGATAGCCAGCGTAAGTGTATCGAAGTATCGTTTTGATTTTTCTATTGTTTGTTTTGGTGTTTGGTTATGAAGGTTTCGGTTTTGTTTTTTGACTTTTCTGTTTTATACTGCTCATCTGTGCGTTTGTAACCGATTACGACACGTTTTGTATTTTGTCAATCTAACGTTTTTCTACTATTACTCTATTTCATACTTCAATTTCTTCTTCAACTCCGATCGAGTTTAATACTCACTTCTTTCGAAACTTGCACGGATGTTTGTGTACATCGAATAACAGTAACAGTATTTTTTTCAATCAATGCCTATATTCTCAGAATTTCTAATTTGGTTTCCTTTCGAGATATCTCTGTCTGTAAGCCACATGCTTTACTTCTTCAAATGATGGAACAATTTATTCGTGATGATACTAATAGTCTGTTTTGTGTATTTTTTTTATTGTTCCACGGCGACAATTTGAGCAGCTGTAGCAGGCAGTTCCCACCAGCATCACCACCACCAACAACAGCAACAGCAGCAGCAGCAGTCTCAGTTCCATCCGACGCAGACACATTTCAACCAGCATACGACCGGAACGCCAAAGTCAGGTAACTACGTTTTCAAGAGTAGAGTTAACAGGCAGAACCCGATTGTTTATGTATCAATACAAAGAAATGTGTGTAGAGTGTTACTGATTTGTTTTTTATCGCCCTTCTGCCAGTGCCTTGCCTGGCCTTGTTCACATTAGCTAGGTGATACCACAAATTCTTCAACCGACCAATGTCGCTGGGGAATGCTCTCTTTATCGGCATTTTTCGCTTCATTGTCGTTTAATATTTATCTATTGGACGGAACTGGGGACAATCTGATGGAATCAGTGTTACGTGAGGTTACGTCCGAACGGAATACGCATTGTTTCGAAGAAGGGCTCAAACAGACCTCGAAGTTTTGGAGCCACTTTCCACAATTATCGCACTCTCAAAACGTACCGTGGCACAAGTAATCGCCGGCCGCCATAATCTAGTCGGAAACAATGCTGCTCCTACGCCGAGAATTCCATCATTCAATATGTCTGAGTATCAGTGGCGTAGTGGAGGGGGATATGTTTTTATTGTATATACACAATATATGAATGTATGTATATATGTTTTTAGAGATCAGAAAAATGCTCAAAAATAACCTGTACAGGAAAAAAATGTACAAAAAAAATCAACAAATCAGGGAACGAGTTTGTGCAGTCACCCGACCCGCTAATACAACTTCTGCTGCACGGAACCTTGCACGGTTTTTTATGTGCACAGCACATATTCCTATCCAACTACTTAGTAGTTAGTTCTTTCAGTAGGGTTAGAGCCAAGAATGCAAAATGCTTACCTTTTCTACGGCTGTAATATTTCTGTCTACATTCTCCTTTCCCATACGACGCTGCTGTCGTTTACCAGTGCAGGACGCCCAGCGCTGTATGGCAGACTGTGTGCAAAGCAGTAACATGACAAAAAAAATACAGGACAATCACCAGACGCGAGCGGTACAGCTTCTCTTTCGTAATTTTACACTTTTTAATATTTTTAATCACAAACGACGACAATGAATGCGGTTCATTTACGCTACGACCGGCATCAACGCTTTCGTGTGTGGGCCTTTCCGTTTGACTATGCAGAGAAAAGTGTACAAAGCGAGAGGGCAAACTACAGCAGCAAAACAAAAATGCATTTTACTGCTGTACGGAAAAGTGTACACCGTTTGGCTACCGTTCGGGCAAGAGCAGAAGTGATGCGTTGCTGTAGCGGGCTGTACGGCTTGTGCAAATGTAAATGTACCTGAAAAAAATTATTTTACCGGTCCCGTTTGCATCTCTGGTTACAGCACCCATCCTCGACACACCACCAGTTTTCGACCATCCACACAACGTGGCAATTTCTGTATGGTAGTAGGAAAGCTAACTGTGGGTCTAGAATTAGTGCTCTTTCCCTACGAGGACAATCTGGGCGGCAAAATTCAGTCTGTCTACGTTACTGAGCCCTTCGGCCCCCTTGTGCAATTTAGTGCCACTTACTCGTTGAGCTTCCGACTTGTTCGCGAACTACTCGGTCTAGTCCCCGACGATGGATCTATCCTACTCCGACGAAGAGTTCCCCCGGCGAGAGAAGTTCGAAAGCGAGCAAACCAGCCAGCTGCGGAAGTCAGTTCGGCGATTCTAGGTGTCTAGGTCCCAACGGTGAATCTGACTGTACGCTGACGGAAAGTTCTTTTGCTAAAAAAGTTCTCCCGATACCGATTCTTCTTTGATTTCAGTATCACAACTTCTTGAGCCCTTTAGCTCCGTGACCGGTGCCATTTAGCACCGCAACTCCTTTATGCTCTTTAGTATTTTTCTTGTGCCATTTAGCAGTACTTCCTTGATGAGCCATTCAGCTTCCCGACTTGTTCTCGAACTACTCGGTCTAGTCCCCGACGATGGACCTGACCTACTCCGACAGAGAGTTCCCCGGCGAGAGAAAAGCCAATCAGCTAGGTGTTGAGGTCAGTTCGGCGATTCTGGTGAAGCAGGGCGTCCGGTTCACAGGTGCCCGGATGACCCGCGACTAGTGGTGTCTCGTCGCAGTCTACTTAATCTAGTCCCCAGCGGTGAATCTAGCTTACGCTGACGGAGAGTTCCCTGGCCAAAGAAGTTCTCCCAATACCGATTCTTCTTTGGTTTTCGCTATATTTCTATCGAAATAACCGGTGGGGTGGCGTGGTCGGTTATGCACTTACGGATTGAGCGTGGCGGTCGGTTCGCTGGCGTTTCGACGACCCATACTCGGTGCTCTGTTGCAGACTACTCGACTAGTCCTCGACGGTGGATCTAGCTTATTCCTGCGGAGAGTTCCCTGACGGTGATCGCTCTCCCGAAACCGTTGCTCGATGTTCATCACGCCGTTTCCGCTCTAAGACGCTCATGATCTACATCATAACTCTATTGACTGCGTTTCACGTCTTTACATCGCTGTCATTCTGTAAGCTACATTATCCGGGTTGATGCCCGGTCCTCCCGTTTTAAGAAGCTCTCTGCACGTCGCACAGTGGCACGACGAGTGACAAAACCCCAAAAATTAATGTCTTGTAATTCTTTTGTAAATATTTATGTTATTTTTCTCTCAGTTTGAATAAAGATATTTCAAAATTTTACTATAATCGGATGAAAAATGAATTTTTAACATGCCGTTGAAGCAAGTGATGTTGAGTATTTCTGTTCAATTCAATTCACTAGAATTTTTAGTACCTTAGAGTTTCAAATCTATCTCAAGAACTACACAGCCGATTGGAGCAATTTTAAGTTCATTGAAAATAAGAATGAATATGCTAAACTATAGATGGGAGATTATTGTGCAAAACTGATTTACGTTTGTTTTGCATCAAAAAAATCCAATTAAAAAGTTTCATATCATATCAGTAATTTATCTTTATACGTCTTCCAATTTTTGAGATGGTCTCCCATGGGTCACTTATCATGAATCTGACTCAAAATTTAGTGTAGTTTCAAGATATATAGGGCTCATCTTGCGCATTTTTGCGCCAAAGTTGGTATATCTGTCATTTTGAAAATGCCCATATGGAGACGCCCTGTAGCTCATAAATCCCCTTACAAATTAACTGCCTAAACAACATCATATTACTGAAAAATTTGTGATTTTTACTAGTTTTGTCAACCATTTCTGCTATCCGATAAGATTAGCTACTATGATTAATGTTTATATTAACCCTTTAACGACCAACGCATTCAAATGGGTTTATGTAAAAGTAGTCAAAAAATGAAACATTGAATATCAAAACTAATAGCAGAAATTGATTCAGCGACCCAAAATTAGTTAAAACCCCAAGTTTTAGCCACATAGACCAATTGTTATAATTTTGTCACAACTTTGTATGAACAGGTGCCACTGTGCGTCGCTTCAAACCTCGGACATTCGAAGACCACGTGCTCCGGTGTCTCCTCGATGTTCTCATACTCCGAGCACAATGGTGACGTTGCGTACCCGAACCGATGAAGATACTTCCTGAAGCAACCGTGGCCCAACATGAGCCGTTTCAGGTGGAAGGTCCGTGGTTTCTATTGACCCAGGTCGACAGGTTTGGGATGAGCCCGTTGGTCAACTTTCCTTTCTCCGTATTGTCCCATTCCTGCTGCCAGGTCACCATCGAATTGATTATTCTTTACGCAATCGTAACTCCACCAGCCAGAACGTCGTGTTCAGCTTTTCGCGTTCCCGCTTGGTTTTCAGCGTCGCCCTCCAGGTAGGAACCCCATATCGCAGTATCAATGACGAAACGCTAGATAATAGACCGACGTTTCGCAGATGTAATCAACGTGGTGTTAAAGCTCAACCGGTCACTCACTCCCAATTGCATCTTTGACGGTGATCTGTATCCACTGAACCGCGTTGCAGTTGCTGACCAACAACACATCCGGCTTGTGGTGAGCTATTTGCAGCTTGACCTCGTTCATCCAGTTCTCGATCGCGTCTATTGTCTCCGTCACCAACACCTCCACTTCTCCAAGTGTCTCACTCATCGCCGTTATTGACACATCGTCTGTCAAAAGCACGATTTTCACTTTGCCGGGCATCTTGTTCCAAAGAGTTGGATCTAGAATGGAGATCTGAGGAACGCTCGCTCCGACTCGCATTGACTTCTGCCCTTCGTTCGTCTCGTACAGCAGTACTCTACTGTGGAAGTAGCTCTTCAGGATCTGGCTCATTCTTCTGTGCAGCACACACCAGCTTCTGTGCCTTCCACTTTTATAGGAAATTGTCATCGTCTAAACACTTCTGCAGTCGCATCCTGAACATATCCGGATATGCCAGGATCGCGCTCTCAGCGCCACGTTTGGTATTACATCCAGGGCTTTCTTTTATTTTAGTTGTATCGACGCTTCTTTGAGCTCGTCGTTAGTCGCTTGCCACTCGGCTGTGTTAGCCCCTTCTCAAGACCCTCAACGATTATCTTTAGCTTTTTTGTGAGGGGAAACTACGCCACTGCGACCACTATTCAGGTTATTTTTTTGTGGCTGCCCCTGTTTGCTCTTTAGCTTACCCGGGTATATTTGTTATATGTAGCATAGCTGGGCATATTTCAGCTGGTGTCGACGGGCCTTCATCTTCGTCATGACGACTCAGTACGCGTCCCCCAGGGATTGGCGTCTACTTCTCAGCACAGCTACTCATGGCAAACTGGTTTACTAAGCTTGATCTCCCATTTTAAAGCGTCCCTAGCTTCTCTAAACGCCGCTTGCGCTCCTCTCTCACTCTCTGATCTTGCACTCTGAGCCCGCCTTCTGGATCCAAGCGTAGTGAGCTACTCATTTAACCAGTAAGCTGCACACCGTCTACTGCATGGCTCCAGTTTTCGTGGCATTGTAACGTCAAAAGCCATTACAATCCTTCTTGTTAGATCAGCCGCATTAACGTACTTGATTTCGCTGTTCGCCGAAGTAACGCAACAAAGAGGTTTTTGTTAAAGGCTTTCGTCTTCCACTTAGGTTGCCGGTCGTCCTTCTCCGTGCAGCTGCAGGGTTCCATTTGCCGATGCGGTAGCGAATCGCCTGGTGGTCGCTATGGAGATATTTCACGCACACTCTCCAGTTCATGTTTGCTGTCAGTCAAGGACTACAGAATGTGGCGGAATTTCTATCGGTGCTGATGTCCGTTTCGTGAACCAATAAGCTCCCAGTTTTGTCACGATACCAGGAGCCACTTCGCCGCGACCTACTCGTTATAGTCCTCGGCGGTAGACCTAGCCTCCATAACGAGCCGAACGGTAGGTGTCGAGGTCTGTCGCTAATTTTCGCTACAAGGAAATATTCTCACAAGACAACTCTTCATGTGAAACTTTGAGAATTTAAATTAAAGAAAAATCCATTAGGTATATTTTTGTTTAAAATGTTAAATTTTTCAAATTTCTTCAAAATATTTCGGGGGGGGGGGGGTTTCGGGGATGGGGGTTTGTCTCCAAAACCCTCCCCGCTACTATGGCACTGCTGAGTATCGCCCATTAGAGAGAACATCAGTTGGGGGACGGGCATAGCGTAGTTGTTAAATCGATTGCCTAGTACGCAGTTCACTCGGGTTTGATTCCCAACACCGCGCATAGTGTTAGAGATTTTTCGAAAAGAGATTCCTCTAACCCGAAAAGAGGCGAATGACCCTAATGTTTAACCCTTAACAATCAAAATAATAACTAAAAACATCCGATGTATTTGAATAGGTAATCTAACCTACATTCCTGAGCCACAGTATTTGAATTACGTCAGATTGCACATGGGTGCAGCGTTGAACAATGCCTTCAAATATTTGGAAAGCCCTTGAAATCCAGCAAACTTTTATTGTCAAGATGCACGTAATGCGCAAAAAGGAGAATCAGTCACACAGTTCGTCATACGTGTGAAGCAAGGTTTTGCCTACTGAGACTATGGGGAGTTCCTGGACCGGATGCTGATTGAACAGCTCTTGCACGGGCTTGAGGTACGAGATATGTGTGATGATATCATAGCAAAGAAGCTGGAAACGTTCAATGACTAACCTTCTTGATGTGATGATTGATTATCTGTCCCCAAGTTTTTAGAAAAAAAACCGATTCAGTAGTAACCAATGTGCGTGGTAACGCCGACGAGTTCGAATCACCAGTTCAATGACACATTTGGGATCGCACATTCTGGATGAGGCCCACAACACGGCACGGGAAGTGAATGCTGGAAGCAGAATATATTGGATCAAATGGCACGTTCCCCGTATGTAGTCGGGAATTTGTACCTTGCCGGGTCTTCTCATCATTTACTGATTGGAAGTAAAGGAGAAGGTGGAGGAGTGAGGAAGTATAATTGGAAGGGTATAACAAAAAACATCACAAAAACAAACAGTAGGTAAATTAACCTCACAAGTAGTTCAAACCGCCTGCGAGTAAGCCTAAAGCTCTTTATCACATTGGATAAGGACATATAATATGTCTCTGAGTTCCAGTCGTCCAACAAACATGGTGTCGTCTATGTAAGACCGACCGAAAACTCGAAATCGCAATTGCGCTACTGCTGGGCAGTTGTATACCAGACGATATGAGGTTCCGTAGTCGTATTCACAAAGATCACACGAAAATGACTCAGCGCGCTGAATAGTTGCCATGTGATAATTGAGTTTGCAATGGACGCTTAAATTCCTGGTCAGCATGCCACAGTGGAGTATCGAAAAATGTAAATGATTTTTCGAAATCATTAGGTACGGTTGCTCTAGAAAAACCTTTGTTTGGCGACACGTTTCTAGCTTTCTCCAATAATAGCGATGCACGAACAAAGGACAGAACCGCATTTTTCTCTTATGTAACTTGTCGAAATTAGCAGGGCGAGCTCAGGACCAACAAAGTCAATCACTGCACCTGCACTGGTCAATCCGCCAGCACATTCATTACCAGTAATACCGGAATGTTTGGACACCCAGACAAGGTAAATAGTGTTGACAATACTTAAATCCGCTGTTTGAGTTCGGCATGCGATCACTAGCTTGGATCGTGATTTGTCCGAGCTAAGGGTCGTGATTGCAGCCTGACTATCACAGCAGAAGTTCATAACTTTTCCGGACAAGCTCTGTTGAAGGGCCGATTGTACCCCGCACATAATCGCGAAGATTTCCGCATGGAGTGCAGTACAGTATCTATCTAACGAGTGAGTCTGTTTCAATCTCATCTCACGACAGTAGACACCAGCACCAGTATGTAATACCGCTGGGAGCAAGCATATCTTCACCCCATGTAACCATTTGTGACCACAGTTGTGTACGACTGGTACCAAGGTCAACATGGTTACTGCTCCAAAGCCCAGTAACGTGCAGCCTGTATGCATATGCTAGTACTTCTTGTTTGAGGTGTATGTGTAATGGTTTGATATTTAGAATGGCCTGTATTTGGGTTTGAGACTCCAGGTCTTTTCAAAAGTACGTCTGCACTACCCACTACTCAAGCCATGCACGCTTTCTTGACTCTGAACTCAATGTGAGCAGACTAGTTCAGTTTGGAATCCAATATAACTCCAACTTATTTGGTTTGATCTGCACATAGTAACTCAGAATCAAAGAACTGCAATGGACCTTGTTTATTATTCGCTTCTTCGTGGAAAGAACCATTGAAGTTTTGTATGGATTAGCTGATAATTTTACTCGTCGACACCATTGTTCGATAGTTCTTAATGGTTGTTGCATGCCCTGGTGAAAAGTTCAGTAATTAGTTAGCGGTAATCGCCAGAAAACCCGTAGGTTGGGAATCTAAGCTAATTGAGTTTCCTCAATAAGCCATCGCAACCAGGTTCCATAGCAAAGGTGACAGAACGCCATCCTGAGGACATAAATACTCAATTTGCTTATCTCTGCCTGTTTCAGTGACGCTCAAAGAATGCGGTTACTAAGCATTGCGTTTATCCAACCCGAGATGCACGCAGATATTCCATGGTCGCGCATCGCTTACAGATTATACTGGAAGGACACATTGTCAAAAGCACCTTCATTATCTAGGACCACACCCAAGCTAGTTTGAGCGAGTAGCCCATTTCAATGCTGCAAATAACATCGTGGCTTCTTCATAACTTGAGCGCCCCCCTTATTTCTCGCCATGCTTTCGGGATATACCCGAAGAAAGACTGGAAAGCATAATCTTTCTCAAGACATGTTTGAGAATATCAAATCTCTTTTGCAGCAGTATGGGCAAGATTTTATTCTTTCCAGGTGATTTGCATGGAGCAAAGTTGCCAACAGCCCACTTGATCGATTCAGTAGTAACCAATGTGCGTGCCCACGAGTCCGAATCACCAGAATGAGATTTGTGAACATTGTTCGTCTCCGGATCGATAGCACCTAGAAACTGCATCGATTTTTGTTTGTTCCGTGCGTAGAAGAGACAATTAAGAACATCTTTTTCGTATGTCACAAAAACACCACTTTTGGTTTTTAAGGAGTTCATCTGAAAAACTTTCGATTTTGAGATATCTTTATTTAACCTGCTAGCCTTGTTCAGCCTAGAGACGTTAGTGAATAGGTTTCGCTAACCAGCTCGCTCTGCAGATCTAAGACATTTCTTGTATGCACTACGAACTGACCTGAAGGCCCTAGTCATCACGCTGATGCCGGTTCCAAGCTCTTCTCATATCTTTCTACATTTTTTCAAGCTCAGCCCTCCATCAAGGGGTTCCCCTAGTCTTCTTCGTAGGATGCTACTATGAATAAGTTTATCGATTCCACGTCATTCAAGTCGTCTAGCTGATTAATTGTTGGAAAGTATCCATGAAATTTAGTCGTCAAATTTTCCAAAAAGAGGTCAGTTTGTAGATTTAGGCTTACGGTAATGTTCCCACATTGAGAGTGACATCAGCTTCATTTGGAACCACATGCGAAACTCTTTAGAGCAAATTCAAGTAACAATTTAATTTTTATTGCGTGCTACAAGTCCAATCTAAGTTTTATGAGTGAGTATAAAACTGCCATAAAACCTCAATTGTTTCTAGGGAAGTGTTATGTCTAACACCTTCTCTCTCCCTGACCTCGCAGAAGTTGGTCGGTTTCCTATATTCAGAATATGGAGATTTGTCCTACTTATGTACTCCATCAGTTCAGAACTTGTCAGATTGATGTCTGAGATACCCTTGGGATGCTTCCGTAGTACCTGCTTCATAATTGCCCATTATTAGTCATGTCCTTGAGTACGAAAGTGACCCCGGTTGTCACATAAGCAGTTCATCGCTTGCCAAATCTTATTGGCAAACTTTGAAAGTTTCTACTTCCTCACTTCCTCCGGAACATTAAACTTGTGCTGGGTGGTGGAGAACAGTAGACGAGCTGCCGGAAGTCCGCCTTGACGTACTTCTCATCATCTATGATAAGACAATTAGGCTTCGTCTGCAACCGGGCCCGTGACTTTGCCATCATATTTTTCTGTTCGTCAGGATTTGGAGCCTTCTGCACTTTGTATGTATGCAGTCTCTCCCGGTCCTTGGCTCTCTAAAGGACAGACTTTGACAGATTAAATTCCCTGTCCTAAGCATTGAGATTCCGTTTAATAGCTTTCATCACTACACGCTAGTGATCCTGTGTAAATTATATCAGTTTGAGCGCGACGTTCCCTCTCGCCTGTTATTTTTTTATTTCGATTATAGAGGTTTTTAACTTAAGGTAATTTGCCTCTTCGGATTAGAAAAATAGGTTATGGAAATTTTTTAACCCTATGTGCGGGGTTTGGACTCGAACCCAGGTGCGCTGCGTACAAGGCAATCGATTTACCAACTACGCTACGCCCACCCGTACTCACTGTTATGTAGGATGTTATATAGAGCAAGATACATTATTTGAACGAATCCCAACTAGAAGCATAGCGATGACGGTCATTTTGAAATGTCTATGTGATCAGTTGTCAATTCAGTCAAACTCACCTAGTGAACGAAATGATGACAGCGGTGAAATCCCAAGATGCACAAGTTAAAATCTCATGGTGGATATTTGTTCTGTGTAAACACTAAAGTAAAACTTCGTTGAAAACAATAAAGAATGGCAATATCATATGGGCTTGTTTTCAACCAAGAAATTTCATTAGTGTTCAGCATGAGTTCAATGATAGCAGAATTCTGACAGCGCCGTTTTGAAAACTTTGACTTTTTCCGATATCTTGACAGATGTCTGCCGGCCGCCAGATTTTCTTTAAGCACATATGAATGTATTGTTGTTTCTCTTTTCAATTACCCTGTAAGAAAAGGAAAATATTAACGCCTCTACAGTCAAAATAAAATTGAGAACTACGATTTATAACGTTTCGATCGTTGATTTCGGTCTTCTTCAAAAAATCATCTGTTTTACAATACCATACAGACAATTTCCACTGAAGAAAACAAAAAAACAACGGTCGATAAGTTTAGACGTTATAAAATGCAGTGTTCAATTTTAATTTGACTGTAGAGCCGTCAATATTTTCCTAGAGCGACAACAGTCGTAAAAACACCAACCATGGAGGAAGAGAAAGTTGAAAAGCGAAATAACGAGACACAATCGAAATATTATTTTAAACTTGGAGAAAAACAAGGACAAATCAAGTATTTTCCTCGACATCCCATGACACTTGGACAGTCAAGTGAACACTAGGACATGTCCTGACAAATTAAGGCGTATGGTATTTTCAGGAACATACAATGTTGTCCCATCCTGTGCGATTGCCATTCAAAATCATCGCTCACTGGAGCAAGGTGTCTTTGAATCAGCCAATACCGTGCTTCGTATCGGTAAGAACACCGTCGATCTTAACTTTGTTAGCGGGTATATAGTCGTGCGGTTCAAGAAGTACAAATTTGCTTAGTAAAAAAACATCCTCATTTTTGCTATTGTTATGTAAACGATCGGTTCTGCCTTTTACTGTAGGTATGTAGCATATTTATACTAACTTTTTTCGATATTTTAAATCTTGTAACCACCTATATTTTATCTAACACCGTTTACGCTTTCCATGCTGCAATTTATGGGAATGAACATGCTCCCGGTCACATGAATATAAACATTTCGCTATCACTATCCCGATATAAACAAAATAATAACCCATAACCAGATCTGGATGCCACGTCCAGTGTACAGACCACCATTTCGTTGACTACTAGCTCCGGCAGTAACGGTACAGCTGCAAACGTGGCAGCAGCACAGGTCAGTTCCAGCGGTGGCCTTGCCAAAGGAACATCGCGAACGGGTGCTGCTTCCGGTGCTGCTGGTGCGAACAGTTCTACAACTCCTACAATGCCACCGTTGAAGAAGAAAACTTCCATCGTGAAAGCGAGTGTACCGCCACCGGTGCCACCGCGAGGATCGCCCAAAATGAGCAAAGCTGGCAAGAAAGGCGCTGGCGGTGGTGGAACGGGCGGTCCCGGTGCGACAGGTTCCCTGCCCAGTCAATCCGGCAGTAGCCACTGGGGACGATCCAGCGCAGGTGTGTGTGCGTGTTTGGGAATGTTGAACTCTGCCTTGTTGTTAGGTTCAGAGCGTAGATAATGTTTCAGTTTCAGTTCGATTCGTTTTACTTTCGTACGTAGAATATCTTTCGATGTTGGTTTTCTGTTTTCATCTATTGCATCAATTCAAAGTTGTTTTTATTATGCATGTATGTTTTTCTTGAATCAGATATTTGGAACAGATTCGAGAGAAAGCAGTGTAATATGAATAGAGTAAAGTGCAGTAGTTTCGGCCTCCAGACTTATATTCAGCTGAATGAAAATTGTTAGTGAAATTGTGTACTGTAATAGGATGGTAATTTAGCCTAGGTAATCATTTCCTTGTGTAAGCGCAATGAATATTATTTTATTATGCACTTCCATAACGAAAATGAACGTGCACTGCAGTAACCTGTTCAAAAATATTCCAATCAACCATTATAATCTCGATTGTGCGCGAATAATAGATAACGTTTGAAGTTATGAAACGTGCTAGTAGTTAGCTACATTATTTTGATAATCAAGGTAGGTTAAGCTTATGAAATCCGACATACAGGAAAATAATATTTCAACAGAGACTTGTTCTTTAGTCTCTAGGTGAACGAAATTGAAATATGCCGTAAAACGGGTTTCTATGATCACCGGGGTAACTATGATTAAATGAAAGTTGTTTAGTACATGTACCATTTGAAAATTCTTTCGATCAAACAACTGAAACTAAAAATCTCTTTTTTTAAAAATAGATATATTTCTGGGCTGAAACTGAAATTGAAAAGCATATAATTTATTCGCGTCTTTTCGATAAATTCCAGCAATATCGCGTAGATATACATTGGAACGTTTACGTTTATAACTGAAATATTCATTATTTTAGATAAAAACTAACAATTTGTGAGAAAATAGAAACAAATATCGTTGTGAGAAATTTTGGTTGCATAATTTCAGGCGATTTAATTGGGTAATTTTGTAACTGTTCGAATGTAAACAAATTTGTCTAGAATTTCAGAAAATAGGCTAAAAAATTATTCAGCGATAAAAATTGATTGTTTTATATGTATTATTATACATAAAACAATCAACAATTTTATCGCCGAATTTTTTTTTACAATTTTTTTCTTTTTTGTTTTTAACATAATACAAAATGTTGACGCGTTGAATCTATTGGTACCATGACTGGTACCCCCGTTTTACGGTACTTTCTATTTCACAACGAGCCGAGACTGCATTGCTTTACCCTGCTAGCAATCTGAAGACAATTGTTCGGTTTTGATTTCATTGTGTCATCTCCCAATTCCCTCCCTTGACGGAGCTTAGTAGATCTTGGCGTGCTCGATTCAATCGTGTTCAGCAATTACTCGATCCAAACTTAAAATAATCACTTTCGATACGGCGCCGTTAATCACCAGGTAAACCCAACCACCAACTGAAACCGACCCCGAAGCCGCCACAGCATTGCACCAATGCGAAGCAATATGCGCGATCGCCGAACAAAGTCCTTAGTTGGCTCAGCAGCCATGACTTTCAGACTGTGGAATCCGGCGAGAGTGCGCAAACTGGCGTACCTCCAATTCAACGCTATAAAAACATATCCGATCTACGGAAACCGAACCTGGAACAATCCGTGCCGAGCGAAGGTGTGCCGTCGATGAAGAAGATGACAACAATTTCGGAAAAATCGGATTCCCTCGAGGGAACCGCTTCGATTCAGGATCGAATCAGACGATTTTCGATCCCCGATGAACCCGCAAAAGTACCGCTGATCAAAAGAAATAGTTTTATCATTCCGATCATCAAAGAAACCCCACCGGATGGAGAAATTAACAACAACCCAACGAACGACAAAAAATTCATTCCGATGGCGGAGAGAGTGCAAGAGTTGAAAGAAGAAATGGGAGAGGATTTAGTTCTGTCGAAGATGCAGAATGGTGTTCGTAGTAGAATGCAGGTGTTTGCATCACCCAACTCAACGCTTAAACGGCCTGAGAAGGAAAAGGAAGAGAAACTCGGCAACGGTTCTTTTCTCCCCGAGAAGAAACCCCTTTCGTTGACGCCAAGAAACTGCCTCGTGAACGTGTGCAATCGCGAGGAAATTCAACGAAGAATTGAAGAAATTGAGCGCGAGATTCGTCGCAACGAAGAACGTTTGAGAACCATTCCGGATCCGGAATCGGGTGCTAAAATACAAACGTTGCGGGTGACAAAAATAGCCCGGAACGACAGTGTCCTGTCCCGACTGAAACCAAGAGGCGTTAAAACCTTTTCTGGGCCACCAACAGGTCAGCGGACGAACACGCTGCGTCAGGCTGGGTTGCCCGTGGATGAGAACCACAACGTGGAAGACTGCTTCAGCCAGTTCAGCTGGGAGAAGGAGGAGTTCGTTTAGAAATAGCTTGGGTCCTTTTCCTTGGCCGCGCGCTTGTTGGTTTTCGGTAGTAGTACTATAGTATCCATAATCACTTCTTAGTTGGACAGTAGAGTTTTTGGATAGTCGCGTAGGTAGTTTTTCTGTTAATTCATTTTGTCAAGCGAATGAACGTTGAAAGGCGTACTTTGAAATCATCATAAAACTGCGGAGCGGTGAATTGCATTGCATCCGTTTTTTTTTGTAGAATGTACGAAGGCAGCATAGTCAGTGCAATTTTCTGCTTCGATATTATCCATATTATTATTTTTAACTTAACCAATTATTCTGATATTCTTTTATGTTTGATCTGTTTTAAATTCTCAACTGTACTTTAAGCAAAATTATAATTGTATTACTCTTGAATTTACAACAACATTGAAAACCTGTTGTGTTATATTCGATATCCGCTTTTCCTCTTGTTCAATGAATGCTAATATCACTTTTGGTGGTATCCGACGAAGAAAACAGATCGAGTTAAATGTAAACAATTATGCGAAAGAAGGGAGATTCGAACCTGCAACCCTTGGGATTATCGATTGTCAACGGTGATCGTACCGTCAAGGTCAAATGCGTTGGGTGGTAGCGGCGCTAAAGCCAGTGGTACGATCACTGTCGTCAATGCGATTAGCACATGGTCTGCCTGAGACGTTATCATAGCCCAGGGATGGTATAAGGGTTTGTGCATTGGGCCGGAGTTTCAAGGGTTGCATGTTCGAATTCTGCCATTAGGGGATTTTTTTCACATAATTACTTTCGTTTAACACTATTTCAATCCGTTTTCGTTTGGATACCACAAAATGAAGTTTTATATAAGGCATTGGCACTTACACCAAATCAAAAAAATTTAGTTGGCTAACGTAATTCTAAATGGGATATAATAGAGACTGCTATGGTTTAAATGAGCTCAATTCTGTGGGAATTAAATCTCCGAATTATAAACGCATGTTGTTTCTGGGGATTTTAGAATGAAATGTAATTGAAAAATGGTTACTTAAACCCAAAACAGGAAACACATTTTCTGTTTTTGTGCTGACAATCTTTTGCCTAGAAGCAATCCTTTTTGAACATGGAGCTATTCAAACACAGTTTGTAGTGACTGTGTTATTGCTTTCGTATCAATTTGGTGCATCTCTTTCTCAATGACGTTTACATCATTATCGCATTACCACTGTAACGCATTCTTAGTGTAGTAGCAACTCGCCAAATCTGGGCAAAATTTGAACCTAAATAATGGCAATAGACTACTGTCCGTCCATATTGTTGGTTGTGATGAAAATCGAAGGCTTCTGGTCCCATCTGCAGATTCCTTGCCAAACCATAAATTTGCTTGCTTATTTGTCTGTAAAGACAATCTTCAATTTCCGCGAAACAATTTCGTGATCCCTGGCACATTAAAACTTTTGTCGCTGAAACTGTTTGAAGTCAAATTCGGTACATATTGTACGCCAGTACATCCTTCGAATTTGGTCTGGTTCCTGGTCATATAGCTTTCAGATTTGCATTTTGGCCGTAATTTTTTTACTTTTGTGGGCTAGCTCGATTGCGTAATATTTGCAGAAACCTTCCCTAGTATATTTCGAACTGTGCTGCGCACAACTCCGAGTTTATTAACCACTTCGATTCACTAACGACACCTCCCGAAATACATACAAACGTTACTTGAAACGTTTAAGCACTACATATGGACGTTTTGATAATTTTCAACTCCTCATGCCCCATTTTCCGCTCCTCATACCGTGCGTCGGGTTTTTATTTATTTGGTTTAGAATAAAGTCCTTTTTTTACTTCCACAGCATGGCGATTTGGTAAGACGTAACCTTTTTAAAGAAGTTCGAAGGAGCACAAGAGTAAACAAATTACACAGAAGTTTTTTATGCGGTAAAAAACTGCGTTATTTGAAGATCCGCATGGTGGTCAGCAGATGACGAAATATGATGATTGACACCATTTTGAAATTTAGGATGGTTGCTTTCAGTTACCACAAAATACTGGTGGTCAGTAGATAACGAAAATCGATGATTGACACCATTTCAAAAATCCAAGACGGCGATTACCAGTTTCCACAACACGCTGGTGTACTGGAAGAAATATAGATTTCCCAAACAATCAATTCTAATTGATCCAATAGTGCAACAATGTGTTACATTTGGGAAGAATAATTTCTACACTCAATAATTTACCAAAAAATAATCACAGATAATATTGAGTCGAATACGATTTACACGAGCGCAAGCGTTATAGATGCTTTCGGAAATCGGTTTCAATGGATCTCCTCGTTTTCCTTTTTGAACGTTCTATCTACCACTCTTGTCACGCTCCTTGCGGAACGAACAGAACATCATTCCCGAAAGCATCTAACATGATTGTGCAGTTACAAGCTGACAAAAAGTCGGTAATGCTTTCTCAGTGAGTACTCGACAGATGGTGTTGGAATCGCCGGAATGATGTTGCCGGTTATTAGTTCGAGGAATTTGATTTACATTTGAACAAGTAAGGTAGCATGGTTCCATACCGATCTTCCTATGTTTATCAGTCATTGTGCTACCAACCCAAACTCTCAGTAGCAGAATTTGGTAACTTATTTACCTCAGACAATTTGGAGGTATAGAGCCTTCTTCGATGTCCACCGTCTATCTATCTTCCCTTTTCAAATGATGAATGGTAAGCGGAATTTCAAAATAGTTTCAAACATCGACTTCCTCGTTTACTAACTCCGCATGTCAAATGCACCAGATATAACATGGGAGTTTATTATTATATGGTAACTAAAAGTCGCCCTCTTGGAGTGCAAGCTGGCGTCAATCATCAATTTTCGTTATCTACTGATCACCACCTTTCGAACGACACCTATAATGATGAGAGTTTTCAGTGTTTTGGATTTAAAAACATCAATTCCTATGGCAGTAGTCACGGCTTCGATCAGGTTGTTTTAAATAAGTGAAATTGCATGACCCACAGGTTCGAAAAAATCCTGTCTTCTTGTTAGTAGTACTGGCCGTCGCCACAAAGGCGCTCAATGTACTAACCATGATCGCATATTTGTCCCGTTTGCTACGGGATTTCCTATCTTTATGGGACTGATTCGTGATCAAAGGCAGTGTAATCGTAGTGAATTTGACGAACACTGACAATCAACACTCACAAAAACGCGACGCGAGACAGGACACAACACTTATTGTGCTTACTAACTTTAAAAAAGGATTAAAAATTACCTTTTTGCCGACCGGTTTCGGGCTCGATGTTGCCCATCTACAGGACGATGTCCTACCTAACGCGTCGCGTTTTTGTGAGTGTGAATCGAGTCCTTACGTTGGCACAGCCCCAAAAAACCACTGACAATCAAACAATAGAAGAATGCAGAGAAACAACAAAGCACAATACACAGTGGTCCAGAATGCGAATTTGGCAGGAATTTTAAGTTTTTGATAAAACTAAACAACTTATTACGTCGTTGGGAAAGCTGTGACAGTTTGTGAACCCTTCTTTTAGTTAAAGCAACAGTTAGGGTAGTTCTAATTTTACTAACATAACAAAATAATTATTCTGGATAGATCCACACTACCTACAGAGCCACACTACTTGAAGTTGTAGAACAACAAATTGTAGAACAGTTTTGTGAAGTGTAAGCCGTATCTGCCATCTTTCATTTTCATTTTACATGAAATTTAAAATCATGATGTTGATGGCAAATGAAAGATACTTGTTTTTCAACTACATATATGTGAGGTATAATGAACAAAAATGACGATAACGATTTTTTTTTCAAAATTTAACAAAATTGATTTAAAAAAAGATGTTTTGAAATTACTTCTACTTTAATTAAAAATAAAATTCAAAATAGAAGCTAGAGTTTTGATGTAATAGAAGAAATGTTCGTCTTCAAAAACTCTGAAAATCAGCTGAAGGATATGTTAGTAAAAAATGAAAACTGAAAAATATGTTATATGTAATATGTTTAAATTACTTCCACGGTAGACAATATTAAAGATATAGTTTCGTTCTCGCGGTCAAATTTAGCACTTTGCAAGACTTTCGAATTATTTTAAATAGTAAGTAGGGTGGTAGGAAATTTACTAAAAACCTCTAGCTTCTTTCGTTAGAAAATTATATACACTTTAAACTAAAAAAAACATTTCTGGAATAACTATTATAAGATATAAAATATGATGTATTTCATTGGCCATGTATACTACAAAGTGTGATATTTCATATGTCAGAAATGGGATTTAATATTATGTACACTAATCGAAGCTAATGATATTGCAAAGAATTTTTTATGTAAAAGTTCACCTAACTTTGTAACGAAAATAGTTCACTAATTGGTGTACTTGAACAAATGATGCGTCTTAAAACAATCTTCTAGTTGCCCAACAGTTACTTTAGTGTCAAATAAAAACTACAAAAGTTATTCAAATTAAACCGTTTTTTAAGGAACTCTCTAAAGCTTACATTTGGATTTCTTATAGAATGGAAAGTATGAAAGATAAAGCTTGTGTGTTTGTGGCAAATTTGTCCAAAATGTATTATGCTACAACGTCATTTAAGATAGTTGAGTTCTGTCTCGCATCATTCAAATGTCTTATTTGTAGATCTTGCTACTATTAGAACTACCCTAGCTCCTGCTGAAACGAAAAGAAGGGCCTTGCAAAGTTTAACTTTCTTAATCTAATTATAAGGCGAAATTTAGATAAATATGAGAGTCAAGTCTTCAGCAAACTTTCCGAAAATTAGCCGTTCTGCACCTTCACTGAAGATAGTATGGCTCTTTCTAGAATGATAAATAAGTTTTTTTTTCTGCGCTGGGTGAAAACAAAACCACCCTAACTGTTGCTTGATATAAAAAGGGACTCACAAACTATACGTAAACTCCCTCAATTATGTCCCCAATTGTTTAGTTTTAATCCTTAGGCTCAATTGTTTAGTTTTAGTGAAAATGTTAAATCCTGCTAAATTAGCATTCTGGACCACTGTGCAACGGCTGTGCTATCTTTTGACTTCAAAAATGTAGTTCCACAATTTATCCAATAGAGGTCGCTATCAATAACTTTTCAAAGAAGTATATCTAAGTTATCTTATTGTCCTGTTCTACAACTTTGTAGAAGACACCTAACTTATATCTCTCCGTTCGAAGGTTAGTGTTCTCTAATCAAAAAATGAGTCATGTGGTCGGTGTTAAGTCAGACCGGACTAAATGACAAAATATTGATTTCGAGAAAAACGAGTTAAAGTTTGAATCGCAGCATCCTTTACATTATGATTGGAAATTAATTTTTGCCATAATTCTTGTTTATTTTTACATATTTCAAATCTGGCAAGAATCGAATGTAGCTGACGAAATTCTTTATCCAATGCTATAATTATCTTATTTTATGATGTTTTGCGACTTAGTCCGGTCTAACTTAACACCGACCATGTTATAAACTAAAATTCTTCCAAATATCAAATATTTTAAATTGACAATATGGTCCACTTCTCTGTTTCACAACAGACATCACACTAGCGCCGCAGTGACACAAAAGATCACTAGTACACTACAACTTTTATGATATGCAAATGACAGATCTTCATCAGAAGTTGCCCTCGGTGCACTAGCACAAAGTGGAAACATTAGAAAAAAATCCACATGACGTCATTCTCAAAATTGTTTTGTAGAAATGAAGGGAATAATAATGCAAAATACACACATTTGACCCAGAGATTTGTAGAGGTTTTCGTAGAAGCCAAACAAACGGTCAATAAGTGCTGCCAAACCGGTCATTGTATTGTGCAACGTTAGAAATAACTCTTCTTTACAATATTGAAACAAGCTCCTTCAAGAGCTTACGCAAAGTGTACACGATTTATAGTACGGTCTGAATTTTAGTGTAGTCGTTCATATTGTCTTGGCTGGTTGCTATGATTACTGGTGCTACGTCCGCAATTTTTGTATAACGTGTCATTAATGCAAAATATTGAAAGTTGTTTGAATTCAGATTTTGCGCACAGCTTAAAAAAGTGATGGGTAAACCGAAATGTACGGTATCTGGTTGTTTCAGCTCCAAAAATGCCCAGTCATTTTCGTCCTTCTTCCAGATAGGGTAAAGTGCCTATTTTCACCATACTAAGCAGGGTGCCTTACTAATTCTTTAATTTCACGGCCTACAATCAATGGAATGCGAAAAAAATTATATCAACAGCTTTGCTTCGTTGTTAGGAACCAATATAATAACACAATTACACTGACAACAGTGAAATTCTCGTGTTTGATCATAACGAAAACTCGAATCGAGTGCCCCTATTGTTGCGCTACCATTTGACTCAATGCGTTGAACAAAGATGGCAGACACTGCTCTAACCAACGGCTTCAAATGGGTAGGGTGATAATAGAAACATGGCGAAAATGGGCTCAACACCCTAAATGCTGGAAATAGGTTATTTAAAGTAGAAAACCATTTATCATAGAGAACCAAACTGGATTAACATTTTTGAAATACAGAGAAGTAGATGCCTGGGTAAGATTTTGCTGCAGTGCTTCTCTCAGTAAAAATAGCGTTATTTGCTCTCTGCCAGTGATGCATGAAGAACAGCATGAGAGCCTAACACGAGCTGAGCGGCCGCTTTGAACGAACCAAAAGCAATAAGCACTGACACCGCTCGTGCTAGGTAACCTGCGTGCTCGAGCTGTAGGATTCAAATAGCTAGCACAACGAGTTAGCACGATAAGTTAGCACCATGAGCCAGCTCGGTAAGCTGGCACGAGCAAGCTCGGTGAGCTAGCTCAGTGAACTAGCACGAGTTAACTCAATGAGCTGGCACGGTAAGCTTGTCCGATGAGCTAGAACGGTGCAGTAGTGTAAGCTATGGAACGAAAGAATAGGACAAAGCAAGAACTATGCGTTGGTGAATGTGCGACAGGTTGCTGAAAAAATGATGCAGGCATCATTACTCACACTAACGCGTTGTTTTTTTTTTATTTTGCTTTGCTATAGCTGAGCTATAGCTCCGTGTAGCGTGCTAGCTATCACCGTGCTAGCGAGGGCTCTCGCTCATCCGTGCTCGTGCTACTTGCTAACTCTAGCTCATCGGAAACCAGCGCAAGCACTAGCTCAATGAATTTAACGCTGACACATTATGGGTCAGTGCACAGCAATAGGACACGGAGCAACACCGTTCTTGTGCATGCCTGCTCTCTGCATTTCCGGAATTAAGATTTTCTTAAAATACACAAAATAAAACACAAGGGTAAGCGTTAATTCATATTGATTTCACGAATCTGTATTAAACGAATTTAATCTTATTCACAAATCTCTTTTTCCCGGTCAGAAACTGCACCCGAATGTGCAACCAATGATGTTCATCTTATGAAAGATGAGAATCGCATCTGTTTCGAAGACGAAGTTAATGTTGCATATGAAATGGAAGTGAATGAAAGTCCGATGGATCATTCGGTTCCATGTATTTGGAAGAAATCTCCTATAACCGTCAACTCAAATAGAATCGTCAAGCATGACCGCGATTATTGTGGAGATATTGAGAAAATCACTCTTGTTTTCCTTCCAATTTGCCGTGTAAATTATTTGTTTTCCTCCCAATTCGAACGTCAAAACGGCACGCAGTTGGATAAGCTTATGTGTTTTGACAGCCCGCAGCTTGATTTCTCGCACTTTAAAAGTGCGGAGTCCAGGTTGGTGGAACTTGCGCTATAATAACAGAAAACTGAGGAATTCTGTGCAGTTTTAAAAGTCTGTGCAGCACATTGAAAAACTGTGTAACACAGAATCTGTGCACCTGCAATCGATTTCATCTTGACAGTTAATTTCACAGTACACGCTAAACGCAGGCAAGCTAAAAATGATTGATTAGAATGCTTTTTCGTCGCGAGATGGCGTACGTTTTGTGTCTTCTATGATTCGTATGAGATTTGCAAGAGTGGACTATACTGTTATTTATAATATTTGCAAATATACTACTGCACACAGTGCGAGTTAGTGTGTTTTCTCGATGTAAATTGTCACAAAATGCCTGATTTGGTTCAAATTATATCCCTTCTTGATCAATATTTTTCTACCGTTATAACTATTTTTGTTTAGAACTGTTGTGGTCATGAAACACGAAAAATCTATTTTGATCAAGATATTTCGTAGTGCTACCAGCTGCTCAATTTCTACTTTGCAGTGATCAATACATTTCTGCTAGAATATTTACAATACTCTAATTGCATTGAAACTATAGTTGAAGACAGTCTAAATTGATAGGATTTATCGATTTTTAATAATATTGCAAGACAACGACGTTATGTCCATTTTTCCCATTAGTTTTACTGACATGACAATACTAGTAATTTTGAGTGTTTGAATGAAAGGTGATAGTACCAGTTATCAAGCTTACTGAATTTTGTAAACAACTCTTGTGGAAACCAAAAATAATAGCTGTTTAAATTTATGGTGCTCTAAAGACACCATAACCTGGAAGGGTGAAAGAAAATATTCCTGATGAGACCGTAAATCGACTCAGGGTTGGGTCGATTGGTCTTCAGTTTTCGTTTTCACTCTACTGTATAGATGCTCCGTAGAAAAAACTCATCATGCCCACTTAATGTCATCTTACTTGACTCTATACGGTTAGAACCAATGACGAATTTCGCGCCAACTCGAAAAAATGTTGGCAGCACCCTCTCAGATTTTAATGAAACTTTCTGTACATGAAGACTTTGTCACAAAAAGCCACTTTGCATACTTTGTTTTTCCAAAAATGATCTAGCCTGTCTGTTGAAAAGGGCCAAACTTTTTTTTACCAATTTTTTTCAAATGGCTCTAGTGGAAAAATGACAAGTCCTACAAAAAAATGTAGTAGGAGTGATTTTTACAAAATTAGTCAAATTTTCGAATAAAAATATTGAAAAAATTCTTCGTTGACTCCTACACTGAAAAAAAATCGATTTTAAAATTTTAAAGTCGATTTACAAAAAAATCCCATTTTTTATTTGGATGAAATTTTGTTCCAAGATAGGTAAGTATGTTCCCTACCTACCGTCAAAAGTTCAAGTTGGGCACTTTCAAGGAAAAAAAGTTATTTGAAAAAAACTTTTCCTTGTCCAAACTGAATTTTTTCTTCAGTGTATTTTTATCGAAAACTAAACCAGTGAAAGTCATAATCATCTCAGGATCCATTTTCCCAGTTGCTAGTTGCCTGATACATGCAAAAAGTATCAGTAACGAATTTGGTATATATTCATAACAAACTTGAATGAAGACTGAATGATTGGAAGACTAGAAGACTGGAAGACTTGAAGACTGCAGTTCATTTGTTCCTCTCAAAACTGATAAATTTTATGAAATAATTGACAAACTTTTCTAAAATTTATTTTATGTCTGATGGAGCAGCAACACAATACAAAAATAAGCAAAACTTCGCAAGCTTGTGTAGATTCCAGTCAAAGTATGAGTTGAGCGCAGGATGGCATTTTGTTGCAGCATCCCATGGAAAAGGACCCTGTGATGCTATTAGTGGTACTCTCAAACGAATGGCAAAAACAGCCAGTCCTGCTCGCGACTATGGAAATACCATAACAACTCGCCGAGAGTTATATAACTGGGCGTTGAACAAACTGATAAAAATATCACAAAATTAATTTTCTGCTACATATTCACTGAATAGTACAATAAAATGTCAGATGAACTCGAAGATCTGTATAATAACGCCAAAACAATATCTGAAACTCAAAAATTTCACAGATTTGTGCTTATTCCTGATGGCAAAGTAGAGACGAAAGGGTATTCTAATTCAGAAGATGAACCAAAAATATTTTCCTTGTATACAAATAATACAAAATAGCATGCATGAAGATAGTTTTAACACAAATGTTACATATAAAAATAAATAAATAATTATGTAAAATTCAAATGAAAGAAATGTCAAGAAAGTTTGAATTTAAGTAAAGATATAAAGCAATGATTTCAATACATCAAACTTATAATATTTTGGTAATACATTTTTCAGTGAAATAAACAAACATAAGTTTATAAAAATAAATTGATAATTGGCGATTAATTTTATTTAAGAGGTTTGTGGTGATCACGATTGAAGACCAATAGATCATCTAAAATCCCAAAATTCAAAAAAATTCATTAGTATATGAGTATTCCTCGTACCTTAACGATTAGTTGAATAAATAATAATTTTTTCCTGCATTCGAGAACGTTTTTAGTAAAAAATCGCTGCTTTAAGCTCTAAAAATTGTATTAAAAAACTCTTATCCATGAAGAAAAATTTATGAATAAAAAAGGAATCGTTAAAGTACGAGAAAAATTAATTACGATCAATTGAGAAAAAATTTAAGAAAATTGATTGAGTAGTTTTTCGGCAATCGTGATCACGGAAACACCCTTTTTAGTAAGACGACATTTCAAGATAATCGAGTTTAAAATTTCAAATTACTACTGCTCTTGGTAGACGAAGTGCGCTTGGAAGCGCTGTAACTTTCGATCTATTTCTCATATCTCTATAAAAATTTGGGAAAACATTCTCAAGGAGGTTTACTTTCAGATAAAGTAAAAAAATCGATTTTATGAAAAATGAAAAAGTATTAACCTCCTAATAAAAATATACTTAGTTGCTAAATTAGACAATATCTTCTCACAAACTGAGTTTTATTGTATTCTGAGATGATTATGACTTACATTGGTTTAGTTTTCTATAGAAATACACTGAAGAAAAAAATACAGTTTGGACAAGGAAAAGTTTTTTTCAAAAAACTTTTTTTCCTTGAAAGTGCCCAACTTGAATTTTTGACGGTAGCTAGGGAACATAATTATCTATCTTGGAACAAAATTTCATCGAAATCAAAAATGGTTTTTTTTTGTAAATCGACTTTAAATTTTTAAAATCGATTTTTTTCAGTGTAGGAGTCAATGAAGAATTTTTTCAATATTTTTATTCGAAAATTTGATGCAATAATTTTGTAAAAACCACTCCTACTACATTTTTTGTAGGATTTATCATTTTTAGACAATAGCTATTTGAAAAAAATGGTAAAAAAAGTTTCGCCCTTGTCAAAAGACAGTCTAGATCATTTTTCGAAAAACAAAGTATGCTAAATGGCTTTTTGTGACAAAGTCTTCATGTACCGAAAGTTTCATTAAAATCTGAGTGGGTGCTGCCAACTCGGAATACGATTTGGCGCGAAATTCGTCAATATAACAAGGCTTTGTTTTGGTTTCTGGTTTTGGTTTGACACTGTACTATAGCACATTTAAATTGTTTCCGATTTGCTTTACTAGATTCTCAGGATGACTTACAAGTACATGAAAATTATGCTTTGCAAACCTATTTTATAAAAATACGCATTTTTGATACATATTGATGTTCTTGAAATGTTCAACTCCTTTTTGTCGTTATTTACATACCCTGCTGATTTAGAGATAGTATGTTCCAACATCTGGGTTCATCTGCAGCGTTGTGACATGTTACTGCATATAAGGTAACCCTTATATGAGTAACATTTAGTAACGGATTTAAGAGCTAATAAATAATAGAATGCGTTGTCCAGTGAGTTTCGAAAGTATATTTTTTGTTTGATGATAGCGACTTTAACCTTGGAGTCTCGCCTCTTTTTCGAATTAGACAAGTCTCCATACTTATGTGAGGGGTGGGAATTGAACCCAGGTGAGCTGCATAATGGGCAAGTGACTTGCCAATTACGCTAAGCCCGTCCCTATTCACGATTTTAGTGGTAACTGGTGTGTGGGTTTTATGCCTGCAACTCCAAATATCTTACCAAATCATGTACTGTGCAACTTAAACTCTAAATGAACAATTTCAAACTTGTCAGTGGCTTTACCTTGTGCCCAACGTAACTTAGAATTTTTTCTTAAGGAATGATAGATTGCTGACATTAAACAAATTGTAATCATCTTGCAAGGATGATCCTACAGGTAATACTATGGCTGGCCTTCGTATTTTCAGTCATCAGTATTTTTCGAGTTTCCATAGCTTAGCTCTTTTATATGTGTTTGATACAGTTCCCCTTTGACCATATGCTTCAAATATCATTTTTTTTATTTATTTTTTTGTATTGTTAAAAGCTACGTGCTTGAAATGCCCATTAGTCACTCTTACCTGTTCTTTATTTTTAAATATGCTTTCACTCATTGTAACTGATCAACCTTAGGCTTGATTTTTTTACGACAATAATAATAGTAATAAAGCATCGATACAAACCTACAAAATATGTATGCAAAAAAAACACAACCAAAACTTAGCCGCTTCTCCTCGTATCGCGCTAGGCACATCTCCTTCCTGTTCTTCCACCCCTCCTCCTGCTTTCGACGACATCTCCGAGCACGGTAGCAGTAGTCATCGGCACTCGTCCGACGACAAAACGGGCAGCAGCAGCGGTATCGGAAGTGGCAGCGGCAGCGGGGGCGGCGTTGGCAGTCGAGGCGGAGGGTCGTCCGGTGCCGGTGGTGACGGTGGCGGAGGAACGGTAGATCGGAGGAGCACATCCTGTCGAAGTGATAACTATAAGGAAGACTCGATTAGGTAGGTATACAGGAGGGAGAAACGAGAAAGGGTGACGGGATACTGCTAGGGGGAGGGAGGTGTGGATGATTTGGTTGGGTGTTGGTGCGCATGAACGGAATGCATAGATCAGTTTTGTTAAGTTTTCCAATAATTTGTCAACTCAGTTCAGTTTGTTTGGTACGCTGTAGATACAGTTGGATAAAAAAATTAGAGCAATGCAACATGCCGCTAAATGTATTTTAAACTAATCTCTGATAATGGTTTAACGGTACCTTGCATTCAGTGATCTTTATGCATGCCACACCTACACAAATTGAGTTTGTCTTGCGGTCAGTTTTTCAAATAAAAATACTCATTCACATTATTTACACTATCGCTTACGTTTTTCTCTTTTGTCTTCCTTTTAATCTCGTTCTGTCATTGCATTGTTGTGTGTTTTTGTCGGTGAATGAAAAAAATTCGTTTAAAATTCTAAATTCCATTGAAAACATCCAGTATATCAGAAATAAGATTAGAAAGTCATTTAGCAGTCGAATCGTCATCCAATAGCAATTACGGATCTAGAGGTGCACTAGCGTGGACACCGCCGGCGTCGGTCGAAGGCTCTACCCCCACCTGGACCGAGGGGACACCCAGTTTTACGGAATCGAGCTCTAGCGGTGATATAGGAAGTAAGTTAACGACATAAGTTACGATTTCTAGTTCTAATTATTCACGATACTGTTCTCTTTTTTTTCCGGAATCAGCCTTCTCAGGCCAGTCATCTCCACTGCATGCCACCCTCTCGGACCGGGACCGTCACAAGCCAACGGTCGAGAAGGCCCTGAACTCGCTCACGTCCGAAATGGTAAGCTTTTCCAAATCACACTACTCCTCTTCCACGTCGTCTGTGGCGTCTGCCTCGGTCAATATGAAAAAGCTGCACAAGCAGGTGATTTACGTGAAAAATAGTAGCTGCTCCAGCATTGAGCAAAGTGGCACCAGCGGAGGGTCCGGAAGGGTCACCGCCAGCAGCTGTGCCGGTGGTTCCGCATCCTTGATGTCCGTGGTCACCACCAGCACCGGTGCTCGGCTGGAGACCTCCGACGCTCCTCCGCTCGAATCGGCTGCCTCGGTTACGACCATCGGAACGACCGATGCGTCCACGACATCGTCATCACCGGTGACGGTTTCCGTGGACAACGGACTCGGCGGGCTGACCGATGGCAGCTCCGGTTCGCTGGCCGACCTTGAACGCAATGTGCTGAGAATAAATGAGTGAGAGCTGTGCATGTTAAGCTCGTTAGGAAAAGAATCAATCAGATCAGAGAATCAAGAGAATCGCATTGTGATTTAGTGTATGTATTTATGCTCTTTATTTATTGTACTCTTGTTTACGTAAATTATTTTTTTTACTAATTTTACAAGTATGGAATTGTAGCCTATAAAATTTACTTGAAAGCATCCTTGCTGTTTAGTTGGGAATCTCGAACATTCGAAAGCGTTCAAAGTTAGATCCTATTTGTGAATATTGTTATCAACATAAGCGTAATTTAATGCGATAAAGAACAAACTAATGATAATCACATCACATTACTGTAAATATAATGCATCTACGCTGTGTGAAATCAAACGTCAACCATAGTACAGATTTTCCTGTACAGCTGGGATTCATTGTCGTTGTATGTTACCCAACTTTCGAACAAATTGTAATCAAAAGGGATTAGCGGACATTTCGCGTGTCGAACAAATGTTTCAACGGAGGGATTTGACTTAGGAAAGTAAATTAAAGCTCACATCGGCTCCAGCAATGTTATATAGTTGTATTTTCTTTTCATTTTATGACATATTAGCTTATTCATGATATCATTTAAGTACTCTTATTTTCAATTATACAACTATAATGTAATAAAAATACACACTCTTGTATTATTGTAAGTAGGAAAGAAAGTCAGCATCAGTTTTATGGATTCCAAGATCTAATTCATTCCCATGGGCTCTGACTGTCGTAGTCGGTGTGATTGTTAGTTTTAGAGGATAAGATTAGTTCTTGTTAAATGCAAATGTAAAGTTTTATTTAGAGGCCAAACCGTGATTGAACTGATGAACTCGACGTTATTATTTATAGAAATCTGAGATTAAAATCTTTTAAGAATGAAAAAATCAAATGAACAGGGCTAAGCTCGTCTTGTTCTCAACTGAGTCGGAGTTTATAGTACGGATATCCACGACTTGCTCATTCTAGAGTTGTCTTTTGGACACCATTAATTGTTTCTATCAAAATACAGTTAAATAAGCTATTTAGTATACCAATGCTAATGTTATACCATTTAAAATAAAATTAAACACCTCCTATGAAAACGTGTTGCTGGAACAATGTTTTTGACATGGTTCTGTAGGTTTATTGCTGTTCATTACATGGTTTAACTATGGGCCTGCGGCTGCGTAGGTTTGTTTCACCCTTGTTGCAGTTTACCAAGTTCCGTGCCGTTTCCTTTCTGCTAGTTTGGCTCATCTCGGCCTTTACACTTTTATAGGCTAACAACAAGCCCACACAAACGACCGACGATACCGCCAGCACGGAACTAGAGCTGGTCGAGCGCACCGTAGGATGTGTTTCGGTTCCCACCGAGGGTTTTTGGTCTGCGTTGCGAAAGTTTTTCTAAGTTAGTACCCTTTATTATCTTCAAATTCTGGTGTGGATACTGGATTTCTGTTTGCTTAAATTTTACCTTTTGCGCTCATTGTGACTAATTGTGATTGTAGCTATCAACCCATCACTAAACCCCGTTCTTCCGAAAACGGCGCTTTTCATGATAGTTTAAATTGTAAATATACCGAAAATTCTACAGCACACGAAAAATATTGTTCCCAAGATCGTGAATAAAGTGCCATGAATTCTGGAACAATCACGTTTTTACGTTACGTAAACTGGACCATGAACAGCAATAATGTGTTTTATAATTATGTTCTATTTTCCTTCACAAGATCGAAAAATATAATTCATGTATACGTAAACGGATTCATGATTCCTAGCGAGTGGTCATTCGTGCTCGTGAAACGACTCACAAAGTTATGAAATTTTATTCATGGAAACGTGAATTGATTCATGATTCCTAGTTTAATAGTCACATCTGACCGTGAAATAGGGTATAAAATCATAAAATATCATTCATGTGTTGTGAAGTGGTTCATGATTCGTAGTATAATTTTCATGTCTGACCATTCGGGCTCGTAAAATAGTTCATGGCGTAAAACATGATTACGATATGTTTTGAGTGCTTGTGATATTTAGAAGACATCCGTAATCGTTTTCAATTTCATGCAACTCTGCACATGAAATTTTCACGTGAGCTATTTCACAAAATTAGGGTTTTTTCTTGAAATATCGTATTGTTATGTCCAGATTCTAGCGACTATTAATAGGAGCGAACGGCAGATATAAGAAAACTATTAGGACCTCGAACATCGTTATTCGTTTGATAAGATTCAATGTGATGTCGGGACAGAAAAGCACTAAAAATATATTATAAAGCCATAAATCGTGTTCGTGATGTAGTTCGAAAAACAAGATACGGCGTATCAGTCACGCCTTTATGATCCAATTCACATTGTCACGTTACTCCGAGTAAAAAATTCGATGGTAATTAAACATGAACTTTACTCCATCAAGAATAACATATCACGGTAACGTGCTTATAAACTACGAAAATCGTAACAAAGATCCTGAAATTATGAACATAAATTACACAACTCGTAACTAAAATATCGAAAATTGTAGTTATGATCCTGAAATCATCACTCTTTTTGTGATTAAAATCTCACGATAACGTGAATAGAAATTACGGAAATCGTGGCTGAGTTCCCAAAATCATGGACATATATCACATTACTCTACCAGAAAAATCTAACACGTAACTCATGACTAAAATATCACGAAATCGTGAATATAAATTACGAATATCGTGATTAAAGCTCTGAAAGCATAAACATAAATCGTTCTACTCTGCAAGAAAATCCGATAGAAAATAATAAAACATGAATTAAAAATCACAGTAACGTGATGAATTAGCTCCTGAAATTATGAACATCGTTTCAATTTATATACGACAAACCAGTGTATCCCCAAAGTATAAACAAGAATCACAATAAAAACTAAATATGGCCAGGGAACAACCACAGTGACCCAATAAAACATTGCAATATATGGGGAGTTGTGAACTATGGGGAGTTGTGAACACCGTCAATTCCCGCTAAGCTATGAATGATAAAAATGTGGTAGCTACTTTTAAATGTTTCTACTGTCATGACGGCACTTTCTCATTTGCAAATATTTCATTAATTCGTGTTCTTCGTGTTTAGGAAACTAGCGCATAAATATACCAAACAAAAAGTTTTTTTTAATCAATTGTATTTGTGGTATGTGGAGCCCCTTATGTAGCTGATTTCAAAGAAAATTAGTGTAAAACATTCCTTGTGCAATTGGCTTTCATTGATAATTTTTTTTGGATGAATCTTTATTGTGTCGATGGAGATACGTATTTTTCGAAGATATGTAAAGTGGGGAGTTGTGAACCATAAATTACAGTGGATTATAGTTTTTTTTATTTATTATTTTCTATTAGGTTGTATTGTTTTGTTTGCATTACATTTCTAATTTAGTATGTTGGGTGTTCAGCCACAAGTTGTTTATTCCTATTGTTTATGATTCAGTTAATTATTATGAAGATATAATATGCTTTCGCAGTAAAGTGATTTTTGCAGCAGGAAGTTTTAAACCTACTTGTCTTGTGAATAAAGAGCTAAACAAATTTTATAAACTAACTTATAAACTATAAAGAGAGCTAATCGTTGCAATTGAAGATTGCAACGATTTTTGTCGGAGGTTGCTTATAATACTGTTCGAATTTCTAATGTTTCTATGTTTGCGAGTCTGAGTAACTCATTTGTGCTAAACCAGGGAGGACGCTTCAAAATCATTTTCAGAATTTTATTCTGAATCCTTTGAAGCGTTTTCTTCCTAGTAGCACAACAACTTGCCCAGATTGGCACTGCATATAGCATTGACGGTCTAAGTATTTGTTTATAAATTAATAGTTTGTTCTTTAGGCAGAGCCTAGAATTCCTATTTATAAGAGGGTATAAACATTTTATATATTTGTTGCATTTTGTTTGGATTCTTTCAATGTGATCCTTAAAAGTGAGTTTTTTATCGTAAATCAAACCCAAGTATTTAACTTGATCTGACCACGTTAAATTCAAACCATTAAATTTAATAATATGGTTTTAATTTGGTTTAAAAGAAGAAGCTCTTGGCTTATGCGGAAACATAATCAATTGTGTTTTGGCCGCATTAGTGGAAATTTTCCATTTTTTCAGGTATTCATTAAAAATATTCAAGCTTCGTTGCAGTCGACTGCAGATAATACGAAGACTCCTACCAGTGGCTGAGATGCTGTAGATAGATTTGGAAGATCAGAGGTAAAAATATTGTATAGTATTGGTGCGACGCTTGATCCTTGAGGGACGCCTGCTTTAACGGGTAGCTTATTAGATTTACAATTCTGATAAGAAACCTGTAGGGTACGGTTAGTAAGATAATTTTTAATTATCTTTATTATGTAAATTGGAAAATTGAAATCCCACATTTTGGCTATTAATCCTTTGTGCCAAACACTGTCGAAAGCTTTTTCGATGTCTAGAAGAGCAACCTCAGTGGGATAGCCCTCTGAGATATTTGCCTTTATCATGTTAGTTACTCTCACAAGTTGATGAGAAGTTGAATGTCCAATACGAAATCCAAACTGCTCAAGAAGAAAAATAGAATTCTCATTGATATGTGACATCATTCTAGTTAGGATGATTTTTTCAAATAATTTACTAATAGAAGAGAGTAAACTAATTGGTCGATAGCTAGATGCTTCTGCTGGGTTTTTATCTGGCTTCAAAATAGGAATAACCTTGGCAGTTTTCCATCTTTCAGAGAAGTATGCTAATTTAAAACATTTGTTGAATATTTTGACCAAGTATGGTCAAAATATTCAACAACTCATGGTGATTTCGGGAAGGTTTTTAAGAAGAATGTTGAAAATTCCATCATAACCTGGAGCCTTCATATTTTTTAACTTTTTCATGATGGATTTGATCTCATCATAGTTTGTTTCAACAATATCATCTAGAGACAATACTTGATTTGAATCGTTTTCATATTTTTGTAAGACTTCGGTTTCAATAGGACTCACAACGTTGAGATTAAAATTATGGACGCTTTCAAACTGCTGAGCAAGTTTTTGAACTTTTTCTTCGTTTTTAAGAGGTATGTGGTCATCTTCCTTTAAAGCTGGAATTGGTTTCTGAGGTTTCTTAAGGACCTTAGAAAGTTTCCAGAAAGGTTTAGAATTTGGCTTGATTTGTTCAACCTCTTTCGCGAAATTTTCATTTCTTAAGAGTGTGAATCTTCGCTTAATTTTTTTTGAAGATCCTGATAGATACATTTCATAGCAGGATCACGAGAACGTTGATATTGACGTCTTCGAACATTCTTCAAGCGAATCAGAAGTTGAAGATCGTCGTCAATAATAGGAGTATTAATTTTTTTCTGTGTTGTTGGTACTGATAAATTTCTAGCATCAACTATAGAATTACTTAAATTTTGTAATGCCGTATCAATGTCAGCTTTATTTTGTAAATCAAGGTCATGATTAAAATTATTCTCAATATAATTGCATTAAGTTTAGGTTAAGTAATAGTCTGTATGGTGGCTTACACCAAAGACGAAACAAAAATAAAAATAAGTTTTGTACCTTTCCCAATTCGCTTTCTGATAATTTAACACTGAGCTAATGGGATTGGAAACAGCTTCTCGAGAAAGTGAAAAAGTTACTGGAAGATGATCAGAATCAAAGTCAGCATGTGTAATCAATTCGCTACAAAGGTGGCTTTGATCTGTCAAAACGAAATCAATTGTTGATGGATTCCTTACAGACGAATAGCACGTAGGACCATTCGGGAACAAAATCGAATAATAACCAACAGAGCAATCATTAGAAAGTAGTTTACCGTTGGAATTGCTTTGAGCATTATTCCAGGTTCGGTGTTTGGCGTTAAAATCACCGATTATGAATAATTTCGACCGATTTCTTGCAAGTTTTTGTAAGTCTCCTTTCAAGACATTAATTTGCTGGCCAGTGCACTGAAAAGGCAAATAGGCTGCAGCAATAAAAATGATACCAAGATCAGTTTCAACATCGATACCCAAACTCTCGATCACCTTGGTGTCAAGAGACGGCGTAACGGAATGTTTGATCCTGCGATTAACCGCTATTGCGATTCCTCCGCCGAATCCAACAATTCGATCAAATCGATGAATAACAAAATTAGAGTTACTCTTCAATTTAATATTTGGTTTTAAAAAAGTTTCGGTCACAACGGCTATATGCACATTATGTATCCTCAAGAAGTTGAAAAATTCGTCTTCGCACGTATTTAATGAACGGGCATTCCAATTTAATAAATTTAATTGATTATTTAAAGTCATTGCTAAACTTTAATTTCATTACAATTTTGTTAGCAAATTTCCACCCCGCTTGAAAAGCTTCAAACATGGAGGTAGAATTTAACATAGCAATCATCATAGGTAACATAGAGTCTTGCAGGTATTTTAATTTTTCTTCCATTACGCTACCTAGATCCATTGGGCTAAAGGGAGCGTTGGGTGCAAACGAGTTTGTAGGCGTGGTAACAGTAGCCCTTATTTTGGCCTTGTTAACTGCCATTGAAGCATAAGATGACACACCATTGTAGGATGGTGTGACGGAGGTAGAAGAAGTTGTTAATCTATTTTGAATCGGATTAACACGTTTGGACGTGTTTTTTTGAAGTGTACCTGAAGAAGTAGTTACATTTTTTATTTGTTGTTTTTGTTGTCTAGAACGAGAATTTTTAATTTTTTCTCGAACCCCAGAAATTTGATTTATGTTTTTCGTTACAATTAGCGCATTTGAAACTTTTTGTGGATTTTTTCACTGGACAAGTATCTTTCGTGTGCGATTTATCACCACAGATCATACATTTGGAATCCAAATGACAATATTTTGTGTCGTGCCCAAAGCCTTGGCATCTACGACACTGGATCAGATTTTGAATTCTGCCCCCATGTCGTCTATAATATTTCCACTTTACTCACACGTGGAACATAAAACGTGCTTTTTCAAATACTTTCAAATTATTAACCTCATTACGTTTAAAATGAATTAAATAAAGCTCCTGGATAATTCCAGAGCGTACTGGAGTGTTATCACCGCTAGCCTTTCTCTTCATAAGAATAACTTGTGAAGAAGAAAAGCCAAGTAAATTTTTCAATTCGTTGGATATTTCATCCAAACTTTTACCTTGTGGTAGCCCTTTCAAGGCAGCCTTGAATAGTCTATCTGTCTTGAAATCATATGAATAAAATTTATATAGCTTCTCCGTAAGATACTGGAGTAGTCGTTTGTGGCCAATCAATTCCTCCGCTGTAACTCCTCCTCTTCGGCCAATCTGAAAAGAGACTTTCACATCCGGAAGGAACATCGAAAGCTCAATTCGAAAGGCTTTGAAGTCGGAGATCATCACTGTTATAGGCGGAGGTGATTGCGTTTTCTTCTCATTGGCATTATGCGCAATGCGAGGAAATTTAGAAATTTCATCAGCTTCACATTCGGATAAAACATCGAATGTTGCTGCAGTCAATTGAATTTTCTGGTGGAGAAGATACCCTTTTCCGTTTAGCTTTAATTTTTGGCACACGGCCTTTCTTGGAGGACCCAGGCATGTTGGAAGAATTAAATATTTCTTTAGGTTGAATTGTTCTTGAAAAATGTTTTAGTCTTGAAAAAGACTGATTGAGTAGAAAAAGTAGGTAGTCTTGAGAAAGACTAATTGTCGAAAAAAATTTAGGTAGTCTGGAGAAAGACTGTTGCTGTTGAAAAACTCTAGGTAAACCAGGAACTATTAAGTTTTGTGACCGGTTCGAACGAAGGTTCAAGCCGGTATACATTATATTATCATGATTTAATCTGTTCCACAATATTCCGCCACGTCACTCAGTCAGTTGCTGCTTGTCTCCAACCTCTCAGGTGCCCAACACGCGCTAGGTTCTGCTCCACTTGGTCCAGCCACCGGGAACGCTGCGCTCCTCTCCGTCTTGTACCTGCCGGGTTGGAGGTGAAAACCACATTGATGGGGTTGTTGTCCGGCATCCTCACCACATCACGGATGCACTTATCGAAACTAAAACTGTGTCATCGGCAAATTGGTTTGCTTTCGGATTCTCCATAATTTTTTTGATGCCGTCAATATATAATATGAACAAAAGTGGTCCCAGAGCACTACCCTGTGGTACACTAAGGTTCCGACGAGGCAGAGCTGTTGTATTTTGTAACTCGCGTACGTTTTTCAAAGTAACAGCGAAACCCCTCAAATGGGAAAAGCGCCAATTTTGTGCTGGTTTGAACTTATCTAACTAGTATTAAGTTGGTGTTAGTTACTGACGAGGAGAATGCACAAAAAATTTGGTCTTATCCAAAATTATTCCCATTTGGGAATTTTGCTCTCAAGAATATTTCCTCTTACACCACGCCTCTCCAATACACAAAATAGTACACTACGTTCAATTGTTTCAAACGTTCGTTTTAAGTCAACAAAAACTACCAAAAGAACTTTTTCAGAGTTTTGCTGTTGTACATCAGTCAGATTCGAAAAATGTCTTGCATTTGCCAAAATCCGGCGAAAATGACGATAGAGCAACGCTATTTCCATATAGTCCCAATTAGAACAATGACTTGCGACAAAGCATGCGTGTAAATTATTTCCTACGCCTACTCGTTTACGCTTTGAGATTGAGAATGATTTTGGTACCTTCGATATTGAAGTTAATGCTGAAGACACCAAAAATACACTAGTAATGATACTTATTTGGCATTGTTCGACTCTGTGGATTTGTGAGTTAGTGACGGTACTGGATGTGCAGATTTCCCGTGTTTACTGTGTTCTAGTTGTATTATATGATGCCCATTACATTACATTAATTTCATTTTTTGATAAAAAAATGAGAATTGAAAATGACTGAGTGTGAATTAAAACGAGATTGCATATTCGGATTGCCATAGGTAACCGAAATACGCTACCTCTGCTACTCGTTGTCGTAGAATCGAGAATGGAGGGAACTTTACCTTTATTGTGCCGGTGATTCCGTTGAGTCTCATCGTTCATTGAATAGATGGGTAGTAGAATTTTTGGACAAGACGTCGGTACATGGGCAAGGTTATGTCTTATCCCAATTTGCTCATGTGCGAAAAGTTCTAAATCTTCATGGCTTCGGTGTTAGGTGTTTTTGACAAATTTCACTGATCGTACATATTCCACTAATCTTATTTCAAATGCTTTCAACTAATCATCTCTCCATCTCTACCTTTTCATGCTTTCAATAACTTCTTCAAATTAAAATTGGAAATGATTCACAAAACAAATCGAATACGCAGGAAAATCTAAGATACCAAGTAGACTATGATTACAACTGAAGGCAACGTAAAACGAACTGATTGTGTGAGGAACCACGGAGAACCTGCCTCAAACAAACAGACGTTGCCCTAATGCTAATCGTAGCCAATTGATATACCACTATACAACAACCAAAAACCAAAATGTATCATGTAAGCCAGCGTTCGTTATCAGGAAAATAAACCTACCCAGCTAAGAACTGAACATATATAAATATACCTATACAAACAATACTCACAATGTATAAAGTTGATGCATATACTGATAAAGATAAGAATAATACTAATCGTTACAAGAACATTCTCAATAAGCAACCTAGTTGATGTAGTTTTACGATATTCAGTCGAGTGTACATAACAACATTATTCTAAGCATCAGTGAAAGAGGGAAAACCGTTCCATCTCGCGAATATATCATTATGTAGCCTGTAAGTATGTAATTAAACACACATTTATCGCATTCTAGTGGTTCATTACAGAGCAAATATTTGTTGAATCATAAAATTTTGTCATTCTTGTTCAAAAAGAAAGGAAAACCGTTTGTTTATCATATAATTAGAAACTAACACTGTTTAACGATTCATGTTAGGGGCGTTTGAAGATCATCATTACCATAATTGAAACGAAGAGGATAATAAGACTTAGCACTCGAACGTTGACATACTCATTAGTTTAGAGAGAAAGCGAGAAATATCCTTCAATCGCCGTGTTCTGCCATATATCTACATACCTACGGGTTATTATCCATTCGCTACCCCCAAAAACAACGGCTTAAACATGTTATTGTGTAATCCTGTGTTGAAATCGTTGCCGCCGAAGGCGTATCTAACCAAACCAGAGTGTGTTAACGTTGTACCAGCTTCCCTTTCTATCAACCATCATACCAAAAGCGTCCTGGGAGAGTTCTTTGACTAACCAGTAAAATGTTCAGCAAAAATATATTCATACTGCCCTTCTTTTCTATTGTTTGGTTTAGCTCGAAATCATTGAAGATTGTTTCAGTAAAAGTTTTGCCAGTCAGGCCGGAAGCGATTCCAGCGATGAAGGCGCGGAACCGAAGCAAGAGGAGTGAGTGTGAGTAAACGTTGTTGATTTTTTTCTCCAGGAGATTGAATGTTTAGTTGATAAGAGTTTAGTTATCGAGCAGGCTAGTTTTTCTATAATCGCAGACAATCAGTTTAATGTTTTTGTTCTGGCCACCAACAACGTGAAGAGTACCAAAAAACAAACACCAAACAAAAATGTTAAACATCATAAAAGGACTCACGGAGCGAGTGGAGGAAAATTGTGTCGAAGAAGCCGAACTGTTTTGTTTTGTTTGATTTCCACCGAGAAAACGATTTCGATTGGTTTAGGTGTTGAGTATTGATGCGAAAATATACCACATAGTTGGCTGTGGAACATTGCATGATGACGACATCAAAGAAAATATGGTAGTTCAGCGAGCTTAATTACAAGGTATTGAAATTTTATAGCTATTCGAACCTAGTTTATCGTACAATGATAAAATCAAAATTCACGTCCATGTAAAAATTCACGGTGAATTGTTGAACAAGTAAGGTTAAACAGTTCCATGCAATGTTCTATGGAATCAGTCGTAAGAGTTGACGGCCGACTGAGAGTTAATAGTTGAGATTGTCATAGTTAGGTTCAATGTCACTTTCATGAATTTTGAGTTGAACGAATAAGAAAATAAATCGATTTAATTGACTAATTAATTAAACCAGTGTTGTCAAAATGTCATGTTCTAGCATTATCGATCAATAGTTTTTTTTTCTTTTGATTGAATCGCACGCTGTTTTTAAATTGAAACACAGATGATCAGTCCTCAAGTTGTATTTTTCAAATAGTTGAAAGATTTTTTGCAGTGTAAATATCTGCTTCCGTCATTAACCGTAAAATGATTTTTTTCAATTATGTGAAAATCATCATACTGCTTCATTGTATTACTACGATCACTTTGAGATGTTTGTTCGCAGTATTATTGTTTATCATTTATCTGTCAATGTAATTCCAATAGAACACGAGATCTGTCAAAATAACTCAAATCGAGGTAAACCTCTTGGAGTCCGTCTCGAATAAGGCACATTGACAGTTCTTGCGTTAATATAAAGGATAGATTAACTGTATCGGCAAAGAATGCCCTGAATTATTCAATCAAATTAATGTGTTTTACTGCTAGATGCTTGTGCATATCTAGGCGTGAGAATCTGGACACGGAATTGCTTAGCTTGACGGAGCTTAAGGTTCTCAAAACTGGAACCTCCGTGTAAAGTATTACTAGGATGGTCTCCACTAACTGATAGACGATAAACCTGCAACATTGGTATACAAAATAGAGGTGTGCGCCACGCCGCCGCCGCCGCGCCTCGCCTACGATTGCATGTAAAAATAGTAAGCACATCGGCGCGACGCCGGCGCGCCGCCGATTTTTACCTGAAATCGGCGGCGCGGCGCACACCTCTAATACAAAAGGATGGGTTGACCGAGTATTGCACGCATGAGTTTCCCACTCAACGAATGTCTTGAGGTCTTGCACAAAATTACGGCAAACGTGACGTGGAAAACGTTCGAAATCGTTTTGGCAAAGAAATCGATTGGAACGAAAAATTTAATGCGGAAGCAGATTAACCGACTAAAAAAGCAATAATGACAACTACGCTGCGTCCAGTAGCTCAAACTGTCAAGCCAACACTATTCAACATAGTGAGGTAACTAGTTCCAATGATGGTGAGTTCACACTCGTAAGCGCCAGAAGCCAATAAGAATATCTGATTGCGAGCATTAGAGATGACGACATGGACTAGCACGATGATGAAAGAAAAATGAAGAATTCTTGAGAGGCGGCGAAAAAACTGAAATTGTCAGTGAATATCAAATCGCTAATAGCAGTCTCTGCGCGCAATGGCCAGTTGCGCGCATGAGATCTAATGGACATTCACTGGCATTCGTTTGTTGTTTTTATTTTTTACTCTGTGTAAATATATAAAAGACTCATGGTTTCGTTAAGCTGTGTTAAAAAACGAATTAATATAAAACAGTCACACGGCCCTATTCTGCGCGTCGTGTGACGTGAGACGACTAATATCACCTCACTTTACGTGACTTTTCTCACCCAATTCTGAAAAGTCGCTCCGGGTGACGTGAGACGGCCATTAAACCGCTGTGTAGAGTCTCACCTCACCCGAGTCGACTCTAAGAATTGAGTGAAAAAGTCACGTAAAGTGAGGTGAGTTTAGTCACCTCACGTCACACGCCGCGCCGAGTAAGGCCCGACAATATTGACGGAGCATACTGTGTAACCCTTAAGCCTTTCAATAGAAGTCACCTTTTAGCAGGAATCACCTTGAAAAGGGAAATTTTGTCGAACAAAACTAAAATAATGCTTTTTGGGCCGTATTATGCTGTCAGACGTAGATAAAGAGTCACGAGGAACACTGAAAATAGCGGCTTAAGGTATGCAATTGAACATGCCGCAGGATTCCTATTCCAACAATTTTTGTCTCCAATCAGGAATCAGAATGAGTGTAAAGTGTCTTTATTAATATATAAAAAATGGAATCAGAATATATTGGTTCAAATGGCACGTTCCCCGTGTCTAGTCGGGGGTTTGTACCTTTCCGTGTCTTCCCATTATTTCCCTGATCGGAAGGAAGGGGAAAGTGGAGGAGAGAAAGTAGGTGGGAAAAATGACAACACGAGAACAAACAGCTGGTGAGTCGAGCTCATAAGTAGTTAACATCACCTGTGCGAAAGCCTAAAGCTCTTTACCTCATTGAATAGGGAACTTTAGTATGTCTGAGTTTCAGTCGTCTAAGCACGGTGTCGTCTATGGAAGAATAGCCGAAAACTCGAAATTGCCATTGCACTACTGCTGGACAGTTGCATATTAGAAGATATGAGATTTCGCAGACGGATTTGCAAAGATCACATGAAAATGACTCAGCGCACCAAATAGTTGCCATGTGATAATTGAGTTTTCAGTGGCCGGTCAAAACCCTGGTCAGCATGTTGCAGTGGAGTCTCGAAAAATGTAAGTAATTTTTCGAAATCACGTGGCACGGTTGCTCTAGAAACGCCTTTGTTTGGCGACAAGTTTGTACATTTCTCCAATAATTGCGGTGCTCGAACCGGATTTTTTCTTTTATCCAACATGTCGATTGGCAGCCAAGGAGGAAAAATAATGAACGAACAACACGAGCTCGAAGAAAATCAGGATATCATTGTCAAGAGAAATTTTACCGTAATTGATTTCTGCGCAAGCGTGGTTGAGAACCAAATGGCTCACAAAAACGAGCATTGGTATCGTGAGAAATTCCGCCGCTGGGAAGCTCTCTCAGTACAAGCTAGTAGATAATTAGGAACGAGTATCGCCAAGAAGGATGAAAAACTCTGCGTAGTTGGTTGTAAACAGATGTAAGTTGTTCTGTTCAGCATTTCTGGATCGGTTCACGTCTCGGCAGCTAATGGTATTTGCAGCTAATTTTAGCAGGTCAGTTATACCATAAAAGTTGGACAACAAGCAAGAAACAGCATCAATGGAAAATTCACGACCGAAGGATGAGGATTGGGATGAACAAAAGGTTTACGTTTAGTCTGTAGGCTTACTATAAACCACCACAGTAAGAATACAACACTACTATAAGCTAGCAGGCGTTGGTGTCTGATCAAGATTTCTTCTCGAAAACAGATATTGTCCCAGTTTGTTTAACCAAGTCGACACAAGACTCTGCCCTCCGGAACTCGAAAATTACCTTCAATGTTTCAGGATTTCTATACTTTCCTTATACAAGGAACGAAAACATTCAAAACCCCTTCCTTGAGAATTTTCTGCGCACCGACTTGGTCCTAACGAATTCATATCCACTAATACCGAAATTTCCGGGCCCCCATACAAGAGAGATAGTGTTGATAATGCTTAGTTTTTCGATTTTGGTTCGACATGCGATCACCAGCTTAGATCGTGATTTGTCCAAGGTAAAGGCCTTGATTACCTTAACTATCGGAGCAGAAATTTATAACATTGCTGGACGAGCTCTGTTGAATTGTATCCGATTGTACCCCGCACATAATCGCGGCGATGTCTGCATGGAATACAGTACAGTATCTACCAAGCGAATGAGACTGGTCCAATCTCATTTCACGATAGTAGACAACAGCACCAACACGTCAGTGTAAGAGGCCGCTTGCGTTTGTTATTATCTCTCCGTATAGCCAGACCACCATATCTCTCCCGAAAGAATCTTCACATGGAATGCCCTGTAAGGAAAGCTATATGGTCGGTGTTAAGTCAAACCGGACTAAGTCGCAAAATATTAAAAAATTAGATAATGATAGATAAAGCATTATTTCAACTACATTCTACTTTTGTCAGATTTGAAATATGTTATATTAAACAAGAATTATGGCAAAATGAATTTCGAATTATAACGTAAAGGGTACTGCGATTCAAACTTTAAACTCGTTTTTCTCGAAATCAATAAAATGTCACTTAGTCCGATCTGACCTAAAACCGATCATGTGTGAGTGTAACATCGCTGGGAGCAAGAATTTCTTCACCCCAAGTAGCCGTTTGTGACCACAGCTGTGTATGACTGGTAGAAAGGTCAACATGGTTACTGTTCCAAAGACCGGTAACCTGCAGTTTGTATGCACGTGATAGTGATTTTTACAGCAGCATTTGGAGATTTCCTGAAAGCATCAGTACACGCCATGAACGCCATTCTTTGCAGATGGTTCAGTTAGTGGTCATTACCTCTCCCCTCTGCCACCATACAAGGTATCCGTGTGACAGTATTGGACGTACAATTGTGTAAATCCATTAGGTGACAGCACGGATATCGCGAGCTGTGAATTCCGATGTGAGACACGCGTCAATAGCCTTATTTGCAAGAATGCAAGCACGAGGCATTTCACGGTTAGTCATGCCTGTCTTCTTGTAAGCAATGAAGGTAGTGTTAAGTAACTTTCCAATATAGAAGTTTTCTTTATGGAAGTACGGTTCTTGAACCAATGCTATGGAAGCTTTACATTCCTGCATAAGTCGAGGGAGATACATAGTCACTTCACGTTTATGCTGGAGATTGGTTTGTGCTATTCTAACCATTTTTGATTAGAGAACTGTACTTTCCATTACCGACATATATTGCACAACAAGTAGAGGAGACCATGTAAGTTGGCCTGTAAAAGAATGTATCGAGCCATATCCGGTTTAAATGGGACACGCACATAATTTGATTCCCACGATTTGCGTAGAAAATAGCGGCCCACTGTGACAGAGATTCGCGATACATAGTAAGGGCAAAACCCAAAATGCTCCGTGTGCGACTTGCATATTTTAGACCCTCTAGCTAATAAGTCCTCGGCACGGAACTACACCTTGACTTAGGGAATTCTGTTTTCAGTCGCTCCTACGACATGGGAGCAGGAAGCCCCTGGCTTAATTCTTGGCCTAATTTATTTATTTATTTATTTATTTATTTATTCTTATTTTTCATCTGACCTGTGTTGGTCTACATGAAATGTTTCTAGAATGGGAAAAGCCCATTTCAGGATATGCTTCAGAAGCAATCCTGGCGTAAAAACCCATCATCTTTTCAAAATTTTCACAGTTGATTACAATGATTTTACACTACAATTAAACTTAATCACATAGTACACAGTATTGCAAGAACAAAAATTACAAATATTACAAAAATGGAATCTTAAAATCTAAGTCAACCTTCTTAGTCTATTTTTGAAAACATCACAAGATACAGAAAAGTCAAAATGGTCATAAACACTATTAAAAACATTACACATCGCCCTAATGGGTTCGTTCTGACCATACTCTGTGCGCTGAAATTCCAGTCTTAAGAAGTTATGCGATCTGAGATTTCTAGGGGGCACATAGATATTTATTTGTGAGAGAATATCTGGAGCATCTATTTGACCAGTTAATATCTTCCCAACAAATACTGCTCTGAATATGTTCCGCCTTTTCGCTAGGGTTTCCATATCGAGCAGACGACAGCGATCGATGTACGGTGGTAGCTCTGCTGGGTTACGCCATGGGAGGGTTCTAAGAGCAAAACGGAGGAATCTTGCCTGCACTGCTCCTATTCGGTTGATCCAAATGTTCGTATAAGGACACCAAATGGGTGCTGAAGCTTCCAGGACAGATCGAACTAGTGAGAAATAGAGTGCCCGTAAACAATATGGATCAGTGAATTCTTTGGCGATTCTTATAATGAAGCCGAGGTTTCTATTTGCCTGTGCTATAACATGAGAGTAATGATTTCTGAATGTCAGTTGTGAGTCCAGGAGTACTCCGAGGTCTCTGATAACTGTCATTCTCTCTAGCGATTCCCCTGAGATGGTGTAGCTCCAGAGTATTGGATTTTTTCTGCGAGTAAAAGATATTATGGAACATTTGGCCACGCTGAGAGCCAGCAAGTTGCGACTACACCAATTACAAAAAGCATCTAAGTGTCGCTGCCAACTGGGGACAAATCTGCGTTACTAGAAGAGGAGGATGATATGCGTCACAGGCAAATAATGGCTCAAGGGCTTCTGAAACGGCGCAGTTAATAGAAGCTTCTTCATTTACGAACAGGAGATCCAGGGTTCGATTACGTCTGTTATTTACGGTACACATTTGCAGCATGTTCAATATAGACATTCCGTCCAATAAGGCAATACTCGCTCTCGAAAAGATAGATTCAGAAGGATCTGGAAAGGCATAACCGGAGGGTGTACTCTTCCAAAGAAGTCCTGGCTGATTATAGTCACCAAACAGTAGATGAGCCATGTTGGGTTGAATGGAAGTTGCGATGTCAAGTGCTGAGTCTATGTGCTTCTGAATAATATCTATATCACTTGCGGAATCAGGGGGAATGCATACTACGCCTACACAAATATTAGTATCGCGCCCGCGAATATCTACCCATAGTTGTTCGAGATCGTTACTATCCGTTTTATGTTTGGACGAGAGCCGGTTGGACACTGCAATAAGCACACCACCACCACGTTTTTTCCCTGTACTGTCTGGATCGCGATCTTTACGGTAAACCGTGTACCTTGGGCCGAATAACTGGATCGAATGGATTTGATCATTCAGCCACGTTTCGGTTAGAACAATGACATCATATTCGGCCTCTGAAACAGCGACGAACAACTCGTCAATTTTTGTGCGTAGTCCTCTCACGTTCTGGTAGTAGATACTAAGTTGTTCCTCCTGATAGTGTCCTGATGGTTGAGCGGTAGAAAGACGAGCGGCGATGGTGGTGGCGTCTGGCTGTAATAGGGGTGGATTTTCAGCGGGAGCAGCATCTGTATGTCCTACTTCGGAAGAACATATACATTCATTGCATTTACCTGTGTAAACAAAAGCAGGAACTTCAAATTGCTCTAATTGTTTTAGACTGCTGTTATCTGACCGGAGCATATCGTAGTCTCTGCTTTCAGATTTTGTTGTCAACATACAGGCGTCGGAGTTAGCTGATCACGTCCGTTGGTAAGCTGCAATTGTAGATCTGACCGGGAAGGGTCGCTGCCAAGTTCCGTGGCAAGCAGATGGGCGTCGGTGATGGGTTCTAGCTGATTGTGCCTATCGGCAAGCTGCAATTGTGGGTCTGGCCGGGAAAGGTCGCTGCTATAGCATACAAGTTCCTTAATGCTAAACCATCTCTGGGCCGGTTCGTTTGCACAAATCGAATTTTGTTAATCGAATTACAGCAAAACTTCACTGAAAGTCTCAGTCAACAAAAATCCCGGTAGAGCCGATCATCACCGAAAAACATTTCGGATCGCTGCGTAATGCAACATACTGGGGAGTTCAACTGGCGCTTCCCTGGCTCTGTTCGCCGTTGAGAATATTTTGAACTCGCTCAACAATTTTAACCATAGTGCGGGTCGCATGACACTATGGAATTGAGGTTCCTTGTTTGGTGGGTTTTTACCACCGGACCAGGTGGTCCGTAGTGTAATTCTTAGTCGGCTGAAACAACCACTAACGACATTATCTAGGTAGCTCGGAGAAAGGAGCTGATATTGACGGACAGCTTCCGTAGATGACCGAATAGCCGGGGGGGGGGGGGGGGGGGTAGTATTTAACCATTAAGCCTTTCAACGGAAGTGACTTTATAGCAACTAGATTATTTTTATAGTAAGGTTTAAAAGGCTACAAAAGCCTAGCCTGTAGTGTATTGGTACTGTGTGGGACTCACGACTCGCTTTCGTGCCTAACCACTAAAATTCTCTTTGCTCTTTTTCCGCCCTTCTTCCCCACGGAACTACATTCGATACACCTTCGATTAAACTCTCGACTCTTCTCCTGCTTCTTGCCTCTATCTATTACGTTGACATTTAGCTTTTGTTTCCGTGAGTTATTCAGCTCTTAGCCTTATCACAATCCACTCGGATAATCCCCGGCGGTGAACTCATCCTACTCCGACTGAGAGTTCCCCGAAGGAGGAATTTCTCCTGACACCTATACCCGCTTCCGTGAGCCAGTTAGCTCCCAGCTTTATCGAAATCGACTCGGATATTATTCGGCGGTGAACTCACCCTACTCTGACTAAGAGTTCCCTGGCGGTGGAATTTCTCTCGATAGCAATGTCTATTTCTTGAGCCGATTAGCTCCCATTTTTGTCACGGTTTAGTCAGTAGATTTCTCCCGATACCGATGTTCGTTTCCTAGACTATTAAAGTGGATCTATTCGGATGTATGTAGTCCAATCGGTCCTTCGGCTATGGAAGGTTCATGACGTGTTGTCTTCTTCGTTGACGATCATACTCACTCGCTATTCATAGAAAGGCATTAAGTTAGAAATTTCACACCAATATTTCTCCCAATGGCGAAAGTTTTAGGTGAAACCTTTGCGTGAAGGCACAAAACCTAACTTAATCAAGTCATGGGTTACGGTTTTAATCTGGTCTCATCAGAATCCGACACTACTTTAGAGCCGGAATAATGTGGTACCGGATTGACGCTAGATCCAACACGGAAACACAATTTGTGCTCTAACGGGATATCACATGTGACCTGCTGTTTTCTTCGAAATCCAAATCCGTGTTTCCGTCTCGGATCTAGCATCAATCCGGCATCAAAGTATGTCGGCTTTAAGTTTGTGGCGGATTCTGATGAGACAAAGTCGAAACGTAACCCACGACTTTATATCAGAAATTACAGTTATTTAAAAGGCTCAGGAACATTAAATTGTTGAGAGCTTGAGCTGAAAAGCTTACTGATTCAAAAATTCCAGAAACTGTTGAAGCTATTCAAGCTGATAAATTGTAAGCCGATCATTATGCTACTAAAATGGTTGCCAAAATCACGTTTTGTGCAATGTATTTAACAGATATCGTTGATGTACGTGTGGGTGATTTTTTTAGAATTCATTTCATGCTATTACGTTTGTTGGTTTGTAACCACACGCTTGTGTAAAAGTTCCCGTAACTAATGGTCTTACGGTTGTATTACTTCTTATCTTTGATATTGAAACTTTCTTGATTCAAGATTTTTTGAAATAAGATTACACATACGGTGGTTCGAAGTTTGGTCGTCTCCAAATCCTTTGGTTAAGTGTTTTTACTATTTAGTGATAACTTTTATTGGTTTTTCAGTGGCTAAGAAATCGAATTGGCTTTGCAATTTGCAATATTAATTCCTAAAAGGGAAAAATTGGATTAAGTCAATTTGTGCACTAAGAGTACAAGGCCTAACATAAAACAAAGTTGGATTTTTTTTGTTTCAAATTCATTTTGTCAGTAGCTTGGGGCTTCACGGGACATCGTCATGTAGGTCGTGTGACTGTTTGGATATAGTGTCCAATAGTCTAATGTCCAATGTTACATCAACTAACTTGGCCCCAAGTTGGTGCTAGTTACTGACGAGATGAGTTCGAAACAACAAAAATCCAACTTAATTTCACAATTTTATTTTGCATCGACCGAAAGGTTTCCTATTTACCATTTCTAAAATAAATATTGGAAGTATGTTTTCGAAGACGTTCAGCCGCTCGAATTGTAGTTTCATTATTCAAATTATGTACTTGCTCTAAAAATCTCCGCTCAAAATTTATCTTTCAGTGCTAACTAGAACAACAAAACAGCAATCTAATTTTGACAATCGACTATGTATTACTCTCCAGCGGGTGTCAAAAAATAACCAAATAAAAACATGTGAAAAGTCAAAAGCAGGTAACATGGTGAAAAGGTAACAAATATCACTTTTAATCGCACACTTGTAGTAACTATGTAACTTCCAAAAATTATTTAGTGTGTTAAGAGGCATGAATTGTTACCTGAACATTATGTCAATAACCAAATCTGGACGACATTTCAATAAAGGGAAGTTGAATAAAAGCAAAAATAATACAAAGAATAGGTAAACAAGAAATTATTGATATGAATACTAGGTAAGAAAAATATTTACAAATAAAACAAACAAAAATACAATAATATTGTAGTTATGAAATACGAAACGGAGTCGTGATCGAAATGTTGTAAGTGAAATCAAGGAAACTATTACCGAAGGGCTACTTATTGAAGGAAGAGGTACAATTTTTGCTTTACGTTTATTTCCTGAAAATAAAATTACATCAATGATTATTTGGCTGACAGTGTACAGTAGCGCGATATGAGTGAGCATCATAGTTTACGATTTTTTTTCTTATACAAGCAATCATGAATCAAATATACACTCGAATAGATAGTTAGACGTAGTTTGAAAATTGAAACTAAGGCAGGACACATACTATAAAAAATACAACAAAAAAAACAGACGCATCAACTGTCACACTGTTACATGTTTACCCTTCTAGTTTCTGTTTCCCCGCCGCAAGCAATAAATAGTTCAACTTGTTTTCCCAATTGAACCCTTCTTTTCTCGTTTGCTAAAGTCCCTTTTCACAGTGTATTCGCAATAACAATAAAAACGCTGTAATCAAAAAAATGCAGAAAAGTTGGCAGAACTGTTGTATCCGCCAACTCTATAGCAGACACATTTAAGCAAGCAAATATCATACATCTCAATGTATCACGTGATAAGACTACCAAGTATCGAAAATATAACAACTAAAATGAAACGAACCCATTTTGAATTTTAAATTTACAAGTGTTTGTGTTTGTGTGTGTGCTTCCAACCATAACCCTAACTATTTCTGTACCATATTTTGTTCAACTCTGTTTTGGTTTTCTGAAATTCGCCTTTCTTTCTTCTTGCAGACACACCTGTAGTATTAGTATTAACAGATTGTAGCAGCCCTCGTAGCACTCAGTAGTACATAGTTGCCACTAACATACTGCTACTTTCCTTACTACTACTATTACTACTACTACTACTACTACTATTACCACTACCACCACCGAATGAGCGATACAGTTACACCATACAACGAAAAAACTGAAATCTATTGTGCCAACGCCTACTGCGACATCTACTTTCCATCTGCCAAAATATTGATTTTGCTTTCTAGCGATAGAACATATGATGGTGAAGTATACACGTATCGACCTAACGTTAACATGCCAAAAGTAACAAACAATTGTACATAGATAGGTTTGTTCGACACTTACGACTCTTCTCGCCAGCAGAAGCGTTTGTATTAATGTAAAGTGTTACCTGGATTGCGTGCTGTATGCTAATGAAAATGAAAAGCATTTTTGGAGATTTATTGCAAGGTTAATCGAATTGTGGCCCATCAAAACGCCTGCAGGCGAAAGCGAAAGGATCTGAGTACATAGTTGAGATATGTTTTATCCCACTTCGAAGATAAGTTTTATGTCCGGTGGTAAAGAAATACTGTTGACCCTATGAAATTATTTTTCTTGCGCAACGTTTTTTTTCAGTATTTTACAACTTTCCTTGTGAAAAGAAAATTATTTCCATCTAATGATATTATACTTGTAAATAGCCAAAGAAATGGATCAAAAACAGCTTTGTATATGTAAATAGTTGGGTATGATTTTACTGCTTTTTCCGCTATTAGGTGCTAGTTAGCAATATTTTACAATAATTTATTAGTTAACCAATTATAGTGCTAAGTAATTTTCTTTCAAGGACATCAAAAGTACCGGAACAAAGTTAGTGATTTTTTTTTAAATTGAGCATCAATAAACTTCATAATCGATAGCAGAAAACGAACGATAATTGTGAAAGAAAATCCCTTGTCATGTAATCGGTGAAGTGGGTAGTTGGCACTCCCCCTCGAAATATTTTAATGTAATTTGAAAAATATGAATATGTTCAACAAAAATGTGCTCAATACTTTAAATACTAAATACTAGAAGTTTCATTTGCAAAAGATGTCTTGTGAAGCACCTACCGGTCGGTTCGTTGTGGAGGCTAGGTTTATCGCTGTGGACTATCACGGCGAAGTAGATGCTAAATGCTTCCTGGTATCGTGACAAAACTGGGAGCTAATTGGTTCACGAATCGGACATCGGTACCGAGAGAAATTCCGCCACATTCTTTAGTCCTTCACCGACGGTGAAGATGGACTGGAGAGTGTGCGAGAAGTATCCCCATAGCGACCATCTCAGGCGATTCCACATTGGCCAACGGAACCCTGCTACTGCACGGAGACCGACGACCGGCAAGCTAAAGTGGAAGACGAAAGCCATCAAGAAAGACCTCTTTCTTAAGGCATTTCGGCCGGACAGCAGGAATGTGGATGCGGCTGATGCAACAAGATGGATTGTGACAGTTTGTGACGTTACAATGCCGCGAAAACTGTAGTTACGCAGTAAACGGCGTCCAGCTTACTGGGTGAATGAGTCGCTCGATACGCTGACCGCTGCATGTCTCAGAGCTAGAAGGCGGGCTCAAAGAGCAAGATCGGTGAGTGAGAGGGGAGCGCAAGGTGACGTTTCGGGAAGCTGGGGCCGCTTAGATTAAGCTTAGCAAGTAAGTTTGCTATAAGGAGCTGTGCTGAGAAGTTGACGCCAATTCCTGGGGGACGCGTACCGAGTTGTAAAGGAGAAGACGAGGGCCCGTCGACGCCAGCCGAAATGTGCTAAAGATAGTCGTTGAGGGTTTCTTCCCGAAGAACTATCTTGTCCTCGACACCGTATGGCTAAGAAGGAGCAAACACAGACGAGTGGCAAGTGACTAACGACGAGCTCAAAGAAGCGTCAATGTGACTAAAATCAAAGAAAACCCCCGGTCCGGATGGAATACCAAATGTGGCGCTAAAAGCTGCGCTTGTGGCATATCTGGACATGTTCAGGGTGGTCCTGCAGGGGTGTCTAGCTGAAGGCAGTTTCCCTGACATATATTCCTTGTTTTTACGTGTGTCTTGTTTTACCTTTTGTAACCCGTCGGGGTAACAATTTGGTACTGGGTGGAAATATACCTATTCGTGCGTACTCTCTTCGTAGAGTGTATTGTTTACGTAAAATTATGCTCACCGCTGTTTCGATACCGTTCACAATTAGTTTGTAAATTTTTGTATAGTTTTGCATTTGTGAACGGTTTTGTGCGTTCAGATAGGTGTAGTAATTTTTGTTTTATGTTTGCACATAAGAAACATAGGGTTTAGATAGGTCACCGCTCTCCTCTCGCTGCAAAAGTGATTGCTTACTATGCTGTACCATAACAATGACAGCTATGCGGCGGTGTGTTTTTTGGTGGTTGTTTGGTGGAGTGAAAGGCGGCCATCGAGTTTTGGAGACATAGTGACGGATTACGATTACAATCAGACGTCCAGAAAATTGTAGTGGTTTTTTTCGGGACAGTTTCCCGCCTTTGTAAAGTCGTTAAGTGCGCGAGTGCGACGGTAGATTCCCGTCGAAAGTGCCGGCCCGTGGTCCGAATGCTAAAGAATGTGTGGTGCTGGATCGCCGTTGGGGGAAACTAATTATCAAGGAGCTCTCGCTTCCTCGGCTAACCGTAAAGGATCTACACGCACCATTCCGCCCTCGTTGGGGAGGATAAGCCGAACGAGCCTTGCTCTTCTTCCCAGCTAATAGCCAAGGAGGGCGAAGCAGGGTGAACAGCGGCTTCCCCTGGGAAGAACACTGCAGTGTCTTCCGGGATTCTTTGCGGTGAGCAAAGAATCCGGTGATTCGTCACCACCGTCGCTAGAGAGGTTCCGACAAAGGAGCAAAGCTCACCTCCCTGGCTAAATGCTCAGGACCGCTGCCGGAGCAGCCAACGATACCAGCAGGAGAACTCGGTCGTTGGGGTCCCGGCCGGTCGGGAAAAACCGTCGCCTTCCCGCCGTCGTCAGCAGCAGACTGCAAGGAACGATCAGCAGAGGAGAGTTTCGGAAGAATAAACGGTAAAGTTAGAATTTTATTTGTTTGTTTACCTTTTTTTTGTTATGAAACTAAAATCCGAAATTCTGAAGAAGCACCTAGGCCGCCCTGAAAAGAAGGGTCCGCCGGGCAAACAAGAACCCTAGTAGTGGGCTAATTCCTACTTACATTAACTTACACTTTTTACAAGGTTTTTCGGAACGTGTTCAATGGGAAAAAGACAAAAAGAATGAATCGCAAACGGTGACAATTAATTATTTATTGGACACACTGGCAAAAGATATGCCCTCAAGCAGGAATTTTATTTGTTTACCTTTTTTGTAGTGAAACGAAAATCCGAAATTCTGTAGAAGCACCTAGGCTACCCTGAAAATAAGGGTCCACCGGGCAAAGAAGAACCCGAGTAGTGGGCTAACCCCTACTTTCATTAACTTACAATTTTTTACAAGGTTTTTCGGAACGTGTCCAATAGGAAATAGACAGAACGAATGAACCGCAAACGGTGACAATTAACCATTTATTAGACACACTGGGAAAAGATATGTCCTCAAGCAGAAATCGAACCGGCGATCTCCCAGTTTCTAGTTGGGTGCGTTAACCACTCCGCCATCGAGGAACTGTGATGATGCATCACAGATTCCAAACAGTATCGTGATCCCCCTCTTAATACCTACAGTGGACCGTTCTACCCCCAACACCTCTCATAGGTATTGAGACTGTGGCGGGGATCACGATACTGTTGGGAATCTGTGATGCATCATCGCAGTACCTCGATGGCGGAGTGATTAATGCACCCAACTAGAGACTGGTAGATCGTAAGTTCGAATGCTGCTTGAGGACATATCTTTTCCCAGTGTGTCCAATAAATGGTGAATTGTCACCGTTTCCGGGTCATTCTTTCTATTTCCCATTGGAGTTTCCCTGAAATGTAAAAGGTACAGAAGCTGTTTTTGCTGCCAAAGCCAGGGCCAGGGAACACACTTGCAAAACTTCCGGAAACAATTATCCTTAACAGGCCGACGAAATGCACGGATGGTGAGCGCGGACTATCCAAGATGTAGCTTGGATTCCGTAAAGTAGTGTTGACATTAGAGGTAATTTCGGATAATGCACGTGAGTACTGAGAAGGCATCTAAGCAGAAGCTAAGAGGAGATCGATACTGCGCTGTAGTTACAATAGATGTGAAGAATTTGTTCAACAGCGCTAACTGGGAAGCCATCGCCGCAGTGCTGAACAGAATAACCATGCCAGATCCTGAAGAGCTACTTTTAGAGTAGTGTTCAGGGCTTCATTCTCGGTCCAACTTTTCAGAACGGGGTGTACGGTGGGGTCTTGATACTGCGGCTGCCCAGGAAATCGTTGTTTTCGTGGATGACGTGTTTTTAACGGTGACTGGGTGAGACACTAGATGGAGTGAAGGTGTCGGTGACGGAGACAATAGACACGATAGAGAATTGGATGAACGGGGTCAAGCTGCAGATAGCTCGCCACAAGATTGAGGTGTTGTTGGTCAGCAACTGCAAAGCATGTCAGAGGATGCAGATCGCACGTGATTTCATCGAAGCGTGCACTGAAGCAATTGAGAGTGTTAATCGACGCCTGGTTGAGCTTCATCAACCACGTCGACAACGTCGGCGAAAAGTCGTCGATGGCAACGAACGCAATAGCGAGGATCATGCCAGGCATCAGCGCCCCGAGAAGCAGCATATGGGGTTCTTACCTGGGCTGCAGTGCTGGAAACCAAACGAAACCGCGAAAAGCTGAACAGGACGTTCCGGCTGACGGTCGTAAGAGTCGCGAGCGCGTACAGAGCAATGCCATCGTAGGCAGTATACGTTATCGCCTGGATGTTCGCCATTTTCATCACTCGGCGGAGGATATCGAGTGATACAATCGAAGGAACACCAGAAACGTAGGTAAGGTGGTGAGAATCGATTCGATAACGACGTGGCAGCAGGAATGGGACAATACGGAGAAAGGAAGGAAGTCCTACCGGCTAATTCTAAACCTGTTGACGTGGATCAACAGAAAGCACGGAGAGGTGAACTCCCATCTTACATCGCTCCTGTCGGGCCACGGCTGCTTCTGGAAGTATCGTCATCGGTTCCAGCACGTAATATCATCATTGTGCCCGGAGTATGAGAACGTCTAGGAGACACCGAAGTATGTGGTCTTCGAATGTTCGAGGTTCGAAGCGACGTGCAGGGAGCTGCTCGAAACTGGAGGTCCGGACATCAACCCGGATATTGTCGCCTACAGAATGACTAGCGACGTAAACACATAGAAATTTGACAACTGCAAAAATGCTCCCATCTTCCATTTATTATCTTTCATTTGACATTGTTGCCCTTACATTGGTTGAAAAAGATATATTTACCATGGTTGCCAGAATCCTGTTTTGTGCAATGCGTTCAACAGATGTCGCTAGTAATACCGTGGGCGATCGTGCAACTAGCCACACAAGGCTATGTCCTCAAATGGTTACTTGGGATCAGTGGTGCAAATTTTCATTTTTAAATGCCAACTTTCAGCTCAATGAAACCCAACCATGATTCAAATTCAAAGCCTCCCTTAATCATTCACTTTCAAGTTGGCTGGATTTTCATAACCAAAGCGTACGTCTTCATTTCAAATTGATGCTTTTTCATTCACCAACCAAGCTAGGCTGTTTGAATGAATGATGTAAACGAATAACTGCGAATTGAACATAGTAGGGCATGATTTGAGATTTGTTCTTCCTTCAAGTTCAAAACAACTTGGTGAAAATTTGCAGCTCTGCTTGGGATACATTTGCTCCCAGTGATCTTACACTTGCATGTAATTTTACTTTTAATTTTTTTAATGTGAGAATTCCTCCTCGCGAAGAATGGCTGTCTGGCTAAATAGAGAGACAACTTGAAGAATACGTACACCCAAAACGCGAGCCGTATCAATTACATGCGAATAAGCATGATTCTAATGAGAATTTTGCATTGTAACTGGTATAATGCATAGAAAGCGATATTGGTCCGGGACAAAAATGCATTAAATGGCGATTACACCACAGAAACTTACACAAACCTACAGTTGGGAATGTATCAGTGAATTTAACGATATTGGAGTATTATTATTGAAATGACTCCGCACTAATACATTTGTAAAGGACATCTCCACTCGAATAAATGTGCGCTCTGAAAATACTAATACACGCTCAAGGACCTGTTTCCATTTCGCCTTTCTACTGATCACATGCTGCATATTGGAGAGAACAGTTTATAGCATCATCAAATTGATGGGGTGTGGGTGATGATTATGTGTTGATTTTATGTTGAGCTTTCAGCGTTCTTTCAACCCTAAATTTACCAGCGATATGCGAGTTGTAGCCACTAGATAGGTTCATAAATGTTAATAATGATTAATGTTTTTTTAAGTGCACTATACGCAGAAGAAAGTTACCTATATGGGAATATTGGGCTAACAAATTTCGACGTTTGTCTGATAGAAGCCGTCCGCCAATCGTTTCTGGCATTCCTCATATCAACAGTATTTTCAGGTGATATTATATAAGTATTTCGCAGTAAAAGTATTAAGTTTAAAGTATCATAAACTATAAGGGCAGTGATGACATGGTTTTACACTTTTGAGCAGCAGTGGCAGGTACTCATTTCAGTTTGTATTATTTCCCAAACATGCGAATCCATCGCACACAGGTAACTGGCATCCCTATCTCTACATACAGAGTGTGACAATTAGGTTTTACACCAACCGACATAACCCCACAAAATGAGCCGGATGAACTTTGTTTGACAATTCTCGGTGGTTTGTTTACATGGGAGTTACGTGAGCTCGAATGCAACTGATGAGCACCCGTTGCACTCGCACTTACGCAATTGACGAGGTAAACAAACCAGTATTGTCAAACATGAACTTCATTCATCATAAGTTCATTCGTGTCGTCATCTTGTAGAACTCAATAGGTAACATCATTTTTCAACCGATCAATGGGGGTCAGTTTGACAACGCCAAAATTGCTTAAAATGTCATCAACAAATAGCAGTAGCAGTATAAATAGAAAACAATGCACACTTTCTCTAATTTGATCGAAACTAAAGTGCTTCTCGTTTGTATTTAGACAGATTTCGTTAATTTTGTTATAAACAAAGTTTTTTATGTTGACTGCGCCAATATGACGCCATGTCATCCTCTTGAGCGCACATCACCGCCCTGGTTAACGATCACCGCAAATCAATCTCAGCACAAATCTTGAGCGTTTTTTCAAAACGTCATATCTGCAATGAGTTACTCTCTTTGTTTACTTTCTCTTCTGTTAATAATTCGGTCATTTTAACATTTATCCCTCAACTCTTTGCATAATATGCTAGTTAAAACCACCGTCTTTCGATCTGTACTGTAAAATAAGTGAAAAGTGTTATAGTGACGCCGTAAAAATCGAAAGAGAAAGTAAACAAAGAGAGTAACTCATTGCAGATATGACGTTTTGAAAAAACGATCAAGAAATCATTTTCTTCCACTCTTCTCTGAAGCATAGAATGAGTGAGCGATGATTTTACGGCAAAATCCATTCGCTATGGGAAAATAACGCGTATATCACACACTCTCGTGAACGGAAACTGTTTAAGCGTCTAGTGTGGTTGGAATTGAGCTGTTCGCAGACAAAAAAGCGTAACTGTGTATGAAGGCAGAAGTTCTTACAAACACCACAGAGGTATTCATGTATAGAATACACCACCTTTTTGGCAGACTCAGCAAGCAAAACAAACTAATACTTTTACATGCGGGCAGATAATATGGTAGCGTGTATTCTCAATCAATTTACACTCAAGTTTTTTTTTACGCGGTTTTTTTTTGCGCGGTATTTTTTTACGCGGTTTTTTTTTACGCGGATTTTGAAATTTACACGGTTTTCATTTACGCGGATTTTGAAATTTACGCGGTTTTCATTTACGCGGATTTTGAAATTTACGCGGTTTTCATTTACGCGGTTTTTGAAATTTACGCGGTTTTCATTTACGCGGATTTTGGAATTTACGCGGTACCCATCAATGAGGTTCCCTTTATCGCGGATTCTTAAATTTAAGTGGTCTTCATTTACGCGGATTTTGAAATTTACGCGGTTTTCATTTACGCGGATTTTGAAATTTACGCGGTTTTCATTTACCCGGATTTTGAAATTTACGCGGTTTTCATTTACGCGGATTTTGAAATTTACGCGGATTTTGAAATTTACGCGGTTTTCATTTACGCGGTTTTCATTTACGCGGCTCGTATCCCCCGCGTAAAAAAAAACCTGAGTGTATTTCATCATGAATCAAGCTGTGTTAGTATAATGCTGTAGCTATGCTTGGTCTACAATGCGAAGAAGGCATGATTCTAATTCGGAATATGCACGAAAGGATGTAATGCCTTTTTTGCATTGAGAAATTGCGTTGGGTGTAGTTTGTTACACTGACGGTTTTTGTTGGAGGGCCAAGCCAGTGCTGGTTCTATTGTCTTGAATTAAGATTAGACCAATGCCATTCGCTTGGTAGATACTGTACCGTATTCCAAGCAGAAATTTTCGAATCTATTTTTGCTCTGGCAGTCAGGCTACCCTGAAAGAACTTTGGTCGGCAGATTCGAGATCGAAATACTGGAAATAAATGGGCGGACAAATTGGCTAGAGCGGGCGCTGTGACTGACTTCGTTGGTCCAGAACCAGTTCTACCACTATCCATAAGTTGGATAAAGCACAAGATTTGCTCTTGGGCTGCATCCGAACATGCAAACAATTGGCGTAGCTTGCAAACTTGCGTTAACACAAAAGCTTTTCTGCCGGATGTGTGTCCGAAAATGTCAAAGAATTTTTTGCATTTTTCCAAGCACAACTGCAGTATTCTAGTCAGGGCACTGACTGGACATTGTAAACTCATTTATCACATGGCTACTATTCAGCGCGCTAAGTATTATTCATGTGATCTTTGTGAATCCGATTACGGAACATCATATCATTTGATGTGCAACTGCCCTGTAGTAATGCAATTACGTATCCGTATTTTTGGTTTTCCATACATAGATGATCCTATGTACAGAGAGCTGAAACTGAAGGATATGCTATTGTTCCTAACCCAGTGTGGCAGAGCTATAGTTTTAGCCGTATTTGAATGACAATATTTCTTCGGGCACAGAGAACAGACATCCATGATCGAACAAAAATATTAAAAAAACGTGTGTAAACAATTGTATTAATATACGATAAACACTAGCGCCACCACACCAACCTATCCCAAATATCCGTCAAATCCATTCCGGAACCGGTTCGAAATCCTTAAATAGATTCAGTATGGAATCTTGCTCAAATAAAACAACCGATTCCAACTATATCGATTGATGCATTTGAGCTGGAATTCATGCTGGAAGTCCGAACCGGTTCCGGACTAGTTTGACTGGGTAGAGGAATAACCTGTCAATTCTGTCGAACTCAGCCACAAAAAACATAACGACAGTAGGGCACCTGGTTTGGATATCCAAACTACCTGCGAAACCGTTAGAGATTTTACACAAGTTGAATGCTGAAGATGGACGTCTGTTCTCTGTGCTTCGGGGGTGTTGTCGTTCTGTCTTCTCAATATCCCCTCGGGGGTGTTGATATATTTGCTCACAGTTTAAATAAAAATTCTAAATTCCTCCGGGGGTTGGAAGTTTTATTCCTGCTATTGTAGCACCTGCAGATCGTTCAGCATCCTTCCGAGGCGCAGAATGCTCTGTTTTAATTGTTCTGTGTCGTTATTTTCCTTACCCCTAACCTTCCCATCAGGGAAATGATGAAAAGACGATTTATGGCAAGGCACAACTCTCCGATCAACATGGGGATCGTGCTATTTGAGCTAGACGCTACTGATTCCTGATAATGCGACCAAGTTTACGTTTTTTTCCGTTTTCCATACAAGTCTAGAGCTTTTGTTCAAAATGACATCTACAATGAGTGATTCTCTTTGTTTACTTTCTCACTTTCTCCTTCGATTTTTACGGAGTCGCTATAGCACTTTTGACTTATTTTTCAGTACAGCTAGAAATACGGTGGTTTTGACTAGCATATTATGCAAAGAGTTGAGGAATAAATGTTAAAACAACCGAATTATTAACAGAAGAGAAAGAAAACAAAGTGAGTCACTCATTGTAGATATGTCGTTTTGAATAAAAGCTCTAGACTTGTATGGAAAAACGGGAAAAACCCCAATCTGCATGTGAAAACAAAACTCAATGCTAAATTAGAATTAAATCAAAAAAGCTCATGCTAAAAATTTCGTACCTCTCGTTGTACAATGACTGATGAAGCGAACAGTTCACCGTTAGCCAGCAGTAGAACGCTGGTTGAATGTACCGTCCGCACTACGCACTAGTACGTAGAAATCGGCAGGCCGGCCCAACGGTACGCCCTTCCTTTACATCAGCACGTAGAAGTTTCCTTTCTCAGTGAGCAACACAATGACGCTAAAATACGTTCCGGGAACGCTGGACCAGAAATCTACCGTGAAGCATTTCACCACCGGCAATTTGTGGGAAATTGTGCAACCAACAAAATTTCTGAAACGGCAATTAAATGTTGCGGGAAAAAGCTGACGCGAGAAAAAATGAATGAGACCTACTGATACCATTAGCAGGTTGATGAAGATACGATGGGAGGCTGGAGCCGCACTTTTATAGACGAAATGCACTAGATAGGACTTCTTGCTATGGCAAAGTAATTCTGGCTTCATGCTGAACGGTATTCTGGGAAGGTGTAGTTCGGATTATTCGGATCCAAAGAAAATTTAATTTGTAATATTTAGTAATATTTTTATTATACAATAAGAACAATCTATTAAAATCACTTCTGCGACGGAAAGTACACAGATTGAGCGAACCATCGATTTGAACTATAATTTCTAAGTGTAGGCCAAATAGACTTGTTGAGCTTCTAGGTCAACAGCGAATGCGTATCGAACACACTCCGGAAGCGCCTGAACAGTAGATTTCGAGAGCGCTGGGCATTCTATTTTGGATATGGAGAAAGGTAATTAGTTTCGTTCACGCGTAAACCGTGCTGCGGTCAACAGACCGATCAACGATCAAAGCTGTCACAACTTTTAATCTAGGTATTTTTATAACAATAACTTTGAGCGTAGAATTATCACATTGTTTTATAAGTAAGATTATTTTAGTAACACTCTGCTTCATATCAATCAACCTAGCCTATAGTGTTAGATTGCAACATCTGTTAAAACTTATTGATCAAACCACAACGCTCGTTACACTGCTAGTGGATTCATGGCCTAATTCATTGTTAGTAAAGCAAGTGTGTATTTTACATAGTATAAATATGAAAAGTTTCCTGAATATGTTGGTAGTCGGGGAAAGTTTGTTGATTGGACACACGGCAGAATGTCCAAAAACAACACATCTTTCTTCAGATGAAAGGGTGAAGTGAAGGCACTCTGTGATCAAAATCTGGCAAAACCGCAAATGCTGCTTTCATGGCTGGTGTAATATGGCTTGTTATCTAGTCCTAGAAAAGATTTCGTTGTAAGATTTACTACTTTAATATCAACACTGTTAAAAAAATTAGTACTAAGCACAAACGGCTGTTGTTAGTGCTGCTAACATACTTCTCGTTTCAGCGCCTGTCGAGACTCGTAGTCCGCCCGGGCCAGTGCCACTCGCACCCACAGCGGTGTGTCAGGAATGGCCTTGTAAATGAACCACGTTAGTCCGAGCAGAACATGTTCGATGACCAGGAAAGTGATGGTGTAGGATTCCGGACTGAGATTTGTTGCCAACTCCCTGCGCGAACGAAACAATCAAAAATCAAGAATCAAATCAAAATCAACCAAAAACCAACCTCATCTGTGGCGACAAGTACAGGATACCACAGTTGGTCATAATGGCAATGACGGCCAACGTTTCAAACGCCAGCTGCCAGGCTCCAATATTTTTCGTTCGTCGAGCAAAGGGTCTCTTAAAGAATGAACACAATTTGTACGCATCGAGCCGGATCTCGATCACGTTGTTCAGGATGGCCCAGAACGATGTCATCGGTGCTACTGACGAAAATAGCACCATGTAACCGAACTGAATGTACAGTTCCAGGTAGTCGTCATACGTATTGTACTCCTCGAGGATACATTCTTTCCTGTTTCGAAGTATCCGATAGTCGTCCACATCCAGTGATTGAATCCCCATTTGATCGTACTCTTCGAATGCTTTTCGTTGCCGTTCGTAGTTTGATTTCACGAACAGTTTGGTCGAAATGAGCCCTACCTTCTTTTTGATGTAGGGGAATAAATTTTCGAGCACATTCTGGATGAATTGAAGTACGATTAACTGCATCATCAGTTGAGTTTTTAGCATTTTCATGTCCTGAAATTTAAAATCATATTCAGTATCGTCACGTTAGTTAGTTAGTTCAGAGGATCACACCTGCAGGATAAAGGCGATATAGAACAAACATAGAAAATTGTTCACAAACTCCAGCACGATCAACTTATTAACTCGATGCCGTTCGTACTGACTTTGCGTTCGATGGTTTTCCTTGTCCGTCAGATAAGTCGCTAGCATATTGTAGGCGATTGTCGAAATCGCAATATAGATGGCATTCACGATCGACGGGACGTACAAGATGTACGAGTCCAGTCCGTACAACTCCGCCAGGTAACTTTCCACATAGAACTGGAATATGGTCACAAATGCGGCAATCGAAATGCACAGAAGTATGATTGGTGTCGTCACGAAGTACATTTGTACGTAGGTTTTCCACTTTGGATAATGCAGCGTCATTTTGCCGGTGATCGGATCTCTGCCCAGTTTTCCGTAGTATCCAACTCGGGGCTCGTCTAGATTTGTCATTGTAATCGTTCCCCAGCGGTACGCGTGGGATGAGCTTTTTCGCTTCCACAACTCCAGAAACACTTTCATCCAAGCGACGTAGAATATACAGAAGAACGGGACAGTCTCCGTTTCTTCGGATAGAGCCATCTGTAGAAGACCAAGCACGGTTGGGAATATCAGAGCGTACGTGTAGAAACCGAGGAAGGAGAAGTACATGCCGACACTTTCACCAAAGTAATCTCGTATCTCGTCAATCGGCTGTGGTTTGGTCGGTTTTATCCACACGTGTCGTAGTTTGCGCAGTTTAGATTTGTCGTGTAACGAGTAAAAGTGGGTTATGATCTCGGCCTGTTGGGCTGCTTGAATGATTGACTGGCCGTGGTAAAGCTGAACTTTGGTCCCGGGGATGTGGTGTTCGTGTTCAAAGGTTCTGATGTTTTCCAAAGCATATTTGATAATGATTTGGCGATCGGCCGACGTCAGGATGTCCTCCACGGCCATTGTTTCTTAAATTGAGAAGGTAAAGATTAGTGACTTTTGACTGTTTGTGCGTAACTGAATAAAATTACCGTCGTAGAAGAAGTCATCCAAGCAGGCGACGTTAAAATTTCTAATGATTCCAGTCTTGGTTTGCTTCATGAAGCCCATATCGTCTGCGATTTCGAGGAACTTCATTTGGGTGGCTGAGATGTGCAAGTTTAGGGTTTGCGTTTCTCTACGAGATGGATTCATAGTCAGAATACGTTCAAAAATACTTCTATGCATTTTTTCTGTAGTTAGGCACCATTCATAAATAACGCAACACTTACAGGACGGGAAGGGGACAAAGTGTGACATGTTGTGACATATGGGGAGGGGGAGTAAGCTAGAACGTTGCATAACATGATTCTACTAAAAATATTTTTTTAAATAAATAGTTACGTACTAGGCAAAGGGTTGGGGATAAATAAATTTTGGGCATTTTTTGCGTTACGTAATTTATGAACAGTCCCTTAGGGTTAGAACCTGGTTTCACTGTGTCTCAAGTAAAAACCACAATAAAACTCACTTGGTTAACGGCTCCTTTCGCACCAGTAGCTCCGCACCTCCATCGACCCTCTTTCCCTGAATCTTGTCGATGATCCACTGGATCGTGTCAGTCTCGGCATTCTCGGCGAATTCTAAAACCATAAACGACTCTCCAAATCTACTCTCGTCCTCGTTGGTACTGCTGCTCGGATCTGAAGTATGCTTCTCGTGGTGCGTGGATCGGCCCCGTTTACGCAGGCCTTCATCGCCAAAAGAGATTCCCGATTTTTTTGGCATCTTTGCTCGTTTCAGCGACGAATGAAGTTCGTGTAGTTTTTCCTCCTCCTCATTGTGGTCCATATTCTCCAATGCGTGTATTTGCGAATTTCGCTGACGGATGGACGGAATCGTAGTCTTCCGGTTCATACCGATATCTTCGTCATCATCGATGCCGAAAAAAGTGTTCGAGATCAATTTTTCTGAAAAAATATTGTAGTTGATTACTTTAGTAATGAAATCGATGAAATATTTTTAAGTTTTTTTAGAAAGACAGAGTGCATCACTAACAACTTCTATTGACGTAAGTGAAAAGTTAGAAAACGAAGGTTTGAATCCGGATCTAAACTTCGGAGCCAGGATACCTACTCATCTCGTAAGATTTCAACAGCAAATGCCAAGCCGGGAATGTCCGGGCTTGCTTTGTGCGTTTGTAGCCCCTACGGACAGTTTTAGCTGGTGACTCTTTTGCAGTATAATGTAATGAGGGTGTAGTGGGGATCGTAGATGAAGAAGACCTGGTGGATGCAATGGAGTTTTCCAACAGATTCGTGGGCAGCTCTGCGAAAATTTGGAATGTTTTAGGTAGGTATATAGGTAATATACAAAGGTGTGTAGAGTTGCTGAATTTGCTGACTTAAGTGAACAAAAAAATTGGCAACTCTTGTCAACAAGAAAATATTTGTGAGATTATGCAAAACATTTAAGGAAAGGTTCTCATTCAAAATTTGATTTATTTCTTTGCATTTTTGAAAGGTATAATTTTTTACAGACCATTGTTCGAAGCGGCGTCTTGGCCGCCACGGGATGCTCTCGGCTCGCGACGTGCCTCAGGTAGAAACCTTTTCATGGCATTATGCACGTTGCCAGAATGCTTCGCGTTGCACTGTACAGGTCTCGAGAACGTATCTCACGGCTTGTTTACGAGGCTCTTTCCGCAGATGATTTGCTACAGTGGTGCACTGGAGGAAATACCCAGAATTCCAATGAATGTTTCAACGGGAGACTGGTTCCGAAATATTTGCATTCTGCTTCTCAAACCATGGAAGGTATCGCTTGTATAGCCGCAAACTTGTTCAATGAAGGAAGCTCGTCAGTGCTGAATATTATGAACGCGCTGGGAGTTGCTGTTGGGTCTGAAGCAGCCCATTCGACCCGGAACTCTGATAATCAACGTGTGGAAGCTGCCAAACGCAGAGTGTCCGGCTACGCGAGGACGGCTTATCTGGAGAAGAACATTCGAGCCATTTCTTTCCAGGAGCAATTCGAGGTAGAGGAAGGACTGTTATATGGACCTGCCGTCGCAGACTAATCGTGAGTTATCAAACAATAACAGAAAACGGTGAAAAATAAAAAAATGTTGGTCAAAATTGTTAAAGACATATTTTAGGCCACCATATTGGAATCGCTGCTTTTATTTTTTTTTTGATTTTGATACTTATTAACTCAAATCACTTTTTCTCGATTTTTGCTGAATTACCACTTGATTTTTCGCCATATTGGATAGGTCATTTTGAATTTCGAAACGATTCATATATTCATATAATTATGGGGTTTTCACGATATTCAAAACCCATAATTCCATGAAATTATACAAAATATTGACATGCTACCACGAATAATTAATCGAAAGTGTTGTCAAAACTTTAAACGCGTTTATCTCAAAACATGATTTTTCAAAAATGCGTGCAATCGCATTTGAAAACGATTGAATTTAAAAACTTTTGACTTTTGACCTATCGAAAGAAAACCTTTTTCAGTTGAGGAATGGCCTATAAAAAATCTACAAATTCTTTGGATTCACTATTTTTAGTGAAGAGGAATCATACGAAGATCCGTCCGAAAATCTCCAAAATCGTGACCGTGGGCTTTTCATCTTTTTTTGAGGGCAGACTTCAACATGCCCCGCCAAAGTCTGGCAGCGACTGAACTAGTTAAGGGGGCAAACAGTGATAATAAATATCTCAAACCTGAGCGCAGTCCACTGAACCAAAAAATATATAACGAGAGAGATTTGGCCTGATCGAGGAGAGGGAGAAGTGACGATCTGCTTTTAGGGGACATCGGGGGTCGATAGGTCAATTAGTAGGTATTGGAGGAAGTGGCGGTGACGGGAGCATGTGATGGCATCATCACAGTTCCAAGATGGCGCAGTGGTTAACCCATCCAACTAGAGACTGGGAGATCGCAGGTTCGATTCCTGCTTGAGGACTGAGAAATGTGCTTCCAATAAAAAGGTGAATTTTCACCGTTTCTTCATTCTTACCGTTCCGGTCATTCTGCCATTCTGATTTTTAACCCATTTTATTTTCACGGTGTACGGTAACTTATTTGCTCTTCAACAAACCACATATCTTGCAGATATTCTGCTTTACTAAGGACCGTCATATTGTTGATGAGATTTTCCAATTTTCGGAGATCTCTGCTGCTGCAAAGCTGCTTTCCTTTTGACGTAGGACTACGTCTTTGTTTTCGATATAGGGGTGCACTCTGCAAATTCTACAAAAATGGTATGTAACGAAAAGTGGTCCAATTTTAAACGCATATAATTCAGCCATCTCACGATAAATTTTCAAATTTTTTGCACAAATCGCCCCGAAATACTTCTAAGAATAGATTCCAATAGATAAACCCAAGGATGATTGATATCGTAGCATTAAAAAATTAAATAATATGCAACCTTGTCAAAATATCGCGCATTAACACACAGAAGATAGCGCTTCCCAAGCCCTGTACGACGGATTGGTGTACCTAGCGCGCAACGCTTCTATGAATGACGTCATCATCGACTATTTAAAGAACGGACTTGGCCAGACACGCTCAGTTCCCTGTTGAACGGCTGGCGAAGCAGATCACTGCGCTGTGTTTTTTACAGCCAGTGTAGCTGAGCTATCCGTTACACTGGCTGTGGAGGGACGCTACCCTGTGTCGTCCAACAGGCGACCGCTTCAACTGCTTCCTAAATGCTGCTGTAATGTTGCCAGTAAATTTTTGGTTTAACTAGCACATGTATTTGCTATTTGCACTTGAAATTAAGTAATGTAGTGGTAGTAATAAGCTTCCCATTTTGGTTTAAACGCAAGGACAGTTTTGAAACAGGATTTGATTAATTAGTTTCGCTCATCTAAGCAATTTTATCAATTCTGTAATTTAAAATGAATTTTACGGAACTTGGTGAATTTGGCCCCACTTGCAACTGGTATAATCAACCTGCACAAAGTGTTGCATAACGCAGGGCTATTTTTTGGAACAAAATAATTCAGCCCTTCGCTATGCAAAATCACGATATTATGACAGATGGGCTAAGCGCGGCCGTTCCTTTCAATCGGGAAAGGCCGCGTGGAATGTTGGTGAAACGCGCTAATAGTGTCGTGGTGGTACTAGTTGTCTCTTTTGATCTACCCATCATCATCAGCGTTGACTCAATTACAATCACCTTATGTTTCTTGTTAGACATGTTTTGTACATATCTGGTAAAAATACTTCGTCATAAACACATTTTTTCAAACATGATTCTTGATTTCTAAACATGTCCAAAAATGAGACATGTTTATAGCGAGTGGGTAACCTGCAAAATGTCCTGTATGTATGCAATGCGCAGCGTTGGAAAGCATTTTCCGATCAATGCTAATATCCCAACAAATCATGAGCTTTGCATACACACAGAGCAATTTTCAGGCAAAAAAAATTGTCACGGAAGAATTGAATTTTCCTGACGTAATATTAACCATTTTACAATCCTGTGGCATCGAAACACATCTACAAACTTGGGGTTATCCATGGGTGTTTGAACTTTTAGGATCTGTTTGAGAGCAACTAGAAAGCTTGTTCTGTACATGAGATGTGATTATATTGTCTAAAATTTGATTTTTCTTCACCGGTCCGGGTGTTTTTTCCCACACACTAAGTACTAAGAAAATAAATATTTTACATTAAGTAGTATAGTCCTACGTCTACAGTTCGTGCAACCCCATAGGGCTGCCCCTTGTAGTTTTTAATCTTTGTCAGGTCGTGCAGTAATTCCTTGTAGCCGACGTCTGGTTTATCGAAGTTTTATTACAATCTTTCCATGATTTGTGGAACATTTCCTGGGTCCATCATGAGCGGCTGAATACTCTTAGCAGCATGTCCTCCTATGGTTTATTGCAGCCGATTTATATTTTCCATTGGAATAAATCTTCCTTCCTTTGAAGTTTCGTTGAATATTTTTTGAATGTTGACCAGTCTTTCGCTGACCTTTTGAACTTTGGCAACTGCATTAGTGCCTGCCGCTTCAAATATATGGTCCAATCATCGTTTGTCTGGCGACTTGGAGCAGCATGCTGATTTCAATGCAATGCCTTGAGTGAATCTAGCATTCAACTCAGTAGTGTTTCCATACTCGTCTTGTTTTGGGCTGTCCCCGTGGATCGCAATTGCTGTTCTATTGCAGAACATTTGAAACAAATCAACGCTATTCCTTGGTTGGCTTTCCATCCAACCCAGCGCATCCGATATGAAACCATCGGTCGCATTCATCGCATGCGACCATATCCTGCCTCGTATTTGGCTCAGTACATAGGCGGCAGTGCCCATTCTTGTTTTTGACGAACTGCAGCATTCTGAACATCGTTGTTTTTCACTGCTTTTCACTTGTTCTTAAATAATACGGGCAAAGCAAGTTGTGTGTTTTTATGATTGTTTTTTAAACACTTTTATGATGGTTGTTTAAACCAATCTTTCACTCTCGATCTTTAAGGTGCCGAGCACACCTAGACTTACTACGGATATTCCAACCAATCTTCTGCTCTCGTTCTAATGGGCGACGAGCACATCACAACTTACGCTCAGTCTTAGGGAGCCGAGCATACCACAACCAATTCCACGAGAGGTCTGACTTCCTCTCTGCAGTCACCAATGTTTCCGCGTGAAGGAAACGGAATAATTATTGTGGTACACGATAGAAATCCAGTTATGAATCATTTCCACAAAATTTTCGAAGAATTGTGAAAAAATAAATTCCATGAGATATTTGGAGGCGAACTTCGACATTTTCTTCTTCTGAAATTTGTCGTCCACATAGAACTTGCTCTTGGCTGTGAAAAACTCCAACCCCGGAATTTGCTTAAAATCGGCTTTTATATACGTTTCGTCGTCCATCACACAGCAGCCATATTTTGTCAGCCTCTTCTCGTAGAGCTTCCGTGCCCGAGTTTTAGCCATCGATTGTTGCCGCTCATCGCGGTTTGGGAAGTTCTGTACCTTGTATGTATGTAGTCCAGCTCTCTTCTTTGCATTCTGGACGTAGCTCTGCGACATGCCGATCTTTTTAGCCAAATCACGGCTTGAGACGTTGGGATTTGCTTTAATCATCCGCTTCACCTTTCCCTCCGTCTTTTTGTTCTCAGGTCCCGGTTTTCTTCCAGCTCCTTTGCCGTGGTCCAACGTCAACCGCTCCTGGAACAACTTCAACACTCTGGAGACGGTTGAATGGTGAATGTTCAATATTTTTCCCAACTGCCGGTGCGACAGGTCAGGAAATTCCAGGTGTTTGGAAAGAATTTGTTCGCTCGACTCGCGTTGGTTCACCTCCATTTTCGTTGAATCGAAAAACACGACTACGAATTTGACAGCATGTAAACAATACACATCAATGAGAAAGTGTGCAAAATTTGGTTGATTTTTACCCAATGGTAAAAAAGTTATGCCCTGTTGAATGTGTAGCAATAATTTCGTATTCGCCTTTTAGGTCTCGTGCTCAATTGGGCACTGATAGATAGATAGTAAACCAACGATTTTGATGAAGAGTCTTTATTCGGAGATTCAGCATCTTTAACCTAAATGACTGCAGAAATCGTTTTGCTGCTATCTTCTTGGATACAGTTTCCCTAATGACTTTTACAAACGCTTTAAACATAGACTTGGGGAGACAAATCGGTAAAACTAGCAATCATGAATGTAAATTGACATCACGGAAGATCCCATACTCTTTGTATGGGCCATACTTCCTTCACAAAACACGGTGTCTCTGGTAGAAAATATTTAAACAAAAAAATCAGTATCGCCAAAATACTCACTAATCGAAAGGTTAGATGCTCCTCTTTCATTTGATCATAATTTTGAAATTTTCTATCGGGGGGTCTAGAACATGTTTTCAATATTTTGATGAATTTTTAGGTAATTTTTCAATGAATAGCTCAAAACATACATCTCCCTTTTAGGAGGTTAAATCAGTGAGCACACACTGTCAGAGGAACGTTAATAAATTGCTTCGAAGACACCTTGACTTAAGATTTTGGTCTACGCGACCGAGTTTCCGTGAGGTGGAACATTTTCTGAAGGTGAACATGTAGCTTAGGCTTAAGGATGTCATATATCTTCAGTATCATCACTTGCGCAGTGCGGTATTGATATCATTCAACACGCTAGACCAAACAAAACGATTCACTTTACAGAACAACCTCAAACACGTGTTTGAAAGTGACAGTGTGAAGATACCAGTATATATAGAAAACAATTATACAGATGTAAGGCTACATGATTTGTCACCGCGTAAGCCCTATGAATCAATTACAAAATGCATGTCGCAATTCGGAGAAGTGGAATCAGTCACGCCTGATACTTGGAGAAACTTTTTCCCGGGTATTCCTAACTGGTATTCCTAACGGTAACAACTGTAAAATCAGCATACAATGCTTCAGAATCAACTGCTAGCACCACCGGCGAGGAAGCTAATAACAACGACAACGGCTTTACGCTCGTGACCCGTAAGTGCCCTAGGAAAGGAGGAACATCTGATCGTGAACATTAAGGCACCACAAACGATGATGACATTGACGGCAATGATGAAAACGCAATGGACCCACAAGATATTTTCCCGCCGCGAAAGAAAGTCTCCCCGCGCAATAAAAAGTTGCGTGGACGAGATCCAAAGGACGCTCAATAACTTTTGTTTTTATTCATTTTTATATTGTAATTATTTAAGAGACCCACGGCTCCGTTAAGCTATCGCAATGAGCTGTGTCAAATAAATAAATTAGAAAAAAAAGTATTTTGATTTGAGTAGTCAACGAAACAAAGGATCTAAATACATAAAATAAAGGTAAAATGTTCTGAAGAATCCAAAAATGACATAATTTTAAGCAAGACAAGGGTCGGAAAACAATCCTGAGCAAAACAATTCTATTATCATAAAATATAAACAAAGCGGTACTGTTTTGCGGATTTGAAGAAATTCCAAAAAGTTATTATAACAGGTTTAAACCGTATGTTGGCCCAAAAACTCAATTATTTAAAATAAATTTAAAAAAAAATAATTTGAATATTTTCACAACTTGGTAGATGCGAAAAATTGTAACGTTTTCTATATCGTAGCATTTTTAAGGCAAAATATAATAATATTTAGTACATTGATCGCAAATCCAAAAAGAAAGTATTCAAAATTCCAGCCAATTTCAGAAGATTAATCTACAAAGACAGTTTCATCTCACTTACCATGGAAGTAGGAAGCAGATATAAGGCCAATGTACTTATAATAAGTGTACTCTCAAACACTGTAATTATTGAAATTGGTACACATCAAAATGATTTCTCGCTCAAAGAAATGCACGTATGCGAAAAAAGCTCTAAATTTAAGTATTAAACAATACTTACACAAAACTTATTGAATTCAAAGAACACAAATAAATCATTAACTAAGAAATTTTTTACTGATACTAATTATTCATCAATTTTCAAAAAAAAAGTTAGTTTCATATATCGACAAATGAACGAGTAATGAAGTGTCTATATGTATATAAACATAGATATTTATTTTTCATATTAAAAAAAGTTCTAGAAACATAGGAAAAACAATTCAAAATTTGTCTCTTTTAAAATAGAAGCAAGTTTCCGGATAGTAAGTATTTCAGTGATATTAATTTGTTTGTGGTAATATTGTTCTGCCAGAGACAACAAAAAATTCACCGAGTAAAAAAAATATTCAAATTTTTAATTTAAATCATCCCGAAATTGGCTAAATGTCGGACATTTGTGTCATCGGAGGTATTCATTAACGTAACAAGCCTCTCCTTCTGATACTGTATGTCCAAAGATCCATCCCCCTAAAAGTGATTTATCTTCAGAGCGCTTTTCATTGAAACACAATTTTCAAAAATAATCATCAAAATGTTAATAAGAACTTATTGTTCTAGACCCCCCGATAGAACATTTCAAATTTAGTCTCAGATGAAAGAGGAGTATCTAAGCATTCAATTACTGAATATTTCAGCGATACTGATTTTTTGTGTAAATATTGTTCTACCAGAGACACCGTGAAAACCCTCATGCTCGTTTGGCTGCACATTTTGACACTTCGCTAGTCTGTGTATGAAGTGTCTGTAATTAATTCTACATTTTCCAACATAACTCATATTTAAAACAACAACTTTCTATGACAGCAAACATTATTTGTGCCTAGGCACTTAAAAAAAATTATGTGAACTTACGTGTATCCCCTGACCTCGACACATACAAGCATAAAAATTGAATATTCTAACGTTTGATTTTAAATTTAGTTTTCAATTTATCATCATTTCGTGAATTACGGTTTGTTTAGTTGTGTATTGTTTGGAATTACGTCAAATTCATATTTTTTGGCGTGTGCCAGCAAAAGAAATATTAACCGATACATGCACACACCAAGGAATATGCATTTTATCATTGACATAATTTCAAACACAGTTTAGCGAACCGTAATTCACGGAACGGCGAAGTATAACCGTGTTCCATTTAATTTTACTTGAAAAATGTACTTTCCATACGCAGTGACATAACTACGCGTATCACCATTAAAAACAAATGCCATATGTGGAGTAAAATTACGTGATTTACGAAATTCAACGTCATATAAAATTAAAATGTAACGCAAAACTATGATATTTTTTATGCATTTTTTATGTCAGAGTGCGAAGACTAGGGGCGGATCCAGAAAAAAAAATCGGGAGTTCGAAATGAACATTGTGCAATACATAATACGTAAAAACCTCTTTTAATGAAAATCAGTATTGGTGGTCAAATTTGATTTTTAGTTTGAAACTAATACATCAAATTCAAACTAATTTAAAATTTCTCAACAGGTTGAAAATTTTCAGGACGGGTCCGGACCCCCGTGAGCTTTCCGCGGGATCCGCCACTGATGAAGACGGAAATTTACACGATTTTTTTCTATGCGTATCTTGGGTTAATAGATTCAAGTTGTTTGCCTTGCTATTGTTATATGTTACTGTTACCGCTTCGGGAAACAATATGATAGTCATTGCTTTTCCGTAAAGGTATTGTCACACTTCTCGATAGTCTAGTTACTTTTTTGGCGTTTTTGTGAGATCCAAGAAATTGTCAAAACATTTATTTGTTTTGTTCATAAAGTAATTTCTCGTAAATTTTTCTGTCAAATTTGTTTAAACGCAATAAATCCCTTACCTTTAGCATCATCCATTTCACTCTGTAGATATTGATCAGTCTTGTTACTTTAGATCAACAGGTCCTGAAGGGGGCCGTTGAAGACCGGCTTCACAGCTGTGCTACAGTATCACGATGACGACCTTCACCTCCGTGCCTAAAACAGCTGTATTTATGTAAACACAACCAGATGACTCTGGTATAAGCTTGCTCAAAGCGACTGCTGAAAAGAAAATTATATTTCTATTTTCATTATTCAGAGAATTAGAATTACATCGTTTGTGCAATATGAAACGAAATAGAGCGTATCATTGGATTTCGATTCACGAGTAATCGTCGACTATAAATCAACATTAGTTGTGATATTTCTGTAAATTACTCAATTCTCGGCCCTGCACGGGGAGGCGAAATTTATTTTGCATGAGGTATCCGTTTTCATTAGCACTTTATTAGAGTGACGATGGTTACTTTCCTGTTTCACTCTAGGAACGTTGGCAAAATGCAAACATATACTTCCTAGTAACATAGCTTTGATCACAGCTGATTGAATCAAGCATAAAAATGTTTACCACTCTCCGTGTATTTATCGATATTGAACAGTAACCTTGAACAGTGAAGTCTACTATATTAACTGAAAACGTAAAGTCTAATAATCACTTCGAAATATATTTCCTTCATTGAATTAACACTTCGGATGAAAAGAAAATTCCCAAAATATACTTATAAAGTAAAAAATACTTTCCTTCGTTCCTGCAGTGCTTCCCAGTGGGTCAGAAAGGGAGACAAGATTCTTCTCTCAAGCACAACCAATGCCACATCGCCCTACACACAGTGTAACAAATACGTACGATCGTCGCAATGACTAGCAGCTCACTGGCAAGTGGCAGCGAATGATCCACCGGCCAACCGAGCGACTGCCACAGTCATAACACAGCCGGAATGACGAGACGTCGCGACGCGTTTTGTGAGCTGTAATCGCTTCTCACGCTTCGCGACATTATGTTTGCGGTTTGGTTTCACAAATACTATCAAATGCGGTTTCGGCATGTTTTGAATTTGATTGTGTATTCACGCAAAAAAAAATGCCGGGTTGTGGTTCTCACGTGGTTTGTACAGTGTCGGCAAAGTCAATGTTAAGTTTAGCATTTTTTTACCATTCTTATACAGGGTGTTTGGTTCATGATTAAGAACTTTTTGAGGAGAAATAAGTAAAAAATAGTTCTAGACATATCAGCAAATCACAACCGTTGCAAAGTTATTGATCTTTTTCTGTGAATAACTTGTTTTTAAAAATAAATCTAACTCAAAAAATATACCTTGTATACCCGTTCTAAAAGCTTTTGTACTTAAAAGCTGAGAAAATTCCTACCAAACAAAGCTCTTCCATCGTTCAGTTGATGCAATTAAGCGGTGCCGAATGAGGTCATGTTTGGCATCCACAGATGTATGCAGAAACATCATCATAAATCGCAAGTTTATTGACAGAATACTAATTATTAACAAAAACAAAACTGTATATATTAAATTTGGACATGATACAACCGATCTTGGATGTCCCGGATTACGATTCTGGAAGATCTGGAACATCCGTATAACTGGTCATACATTTATGGATGCCAAACATGACCTCATTCGGAACTGATTACCACTGACCAACCAGGTCAAAAACGGTAATATTGACCAGAAACTGAAAATTTAAACTCTAACAAACAATTTAAGTACCAGCTCATGAGTCAAGATTCCCGTGTATATGGATGATGATGATATCGAGACACGATTTGTACCACACACTAAGTTGGAGTTTCTTAAATGAGTTATGTCGAAATATTGAGAATTATTTGAAGAAACTTTATCCCACGTAGTTCCAACAGATCATGTCGTGAGAATCTAGATTCCTGAATGTAGATGCAAATCAAACAACGCCGATCACAAACTCAGGTGGGATCGCTATGTGCCCTATCCGGATCGAGGTTAGGTATTAAGTCAGCATTCGTTTTTTTGAAGAATAATATTCACCGGGGGTGGGCGTAGCCTAGTTGGTAAATCAATTGCCTTGAACGCAGCGCACCTGGGTTCGAATCCCAACCCCGCACATAGGGTTAGAAATTTTTCATAAGAGATTTTTCTAACTCGAAGAGGCGAATGACCTTAAGGTTAAAACCTCTATAATCGAAATAATAAAAAAATAATATTCAACGGCAAAATTAGTGCAGGTGTGACTTTAGCCACAAACTTATTATGTCGACATACATCGAATAATACGAACCAACTCGAATGTCGCTAATGAGTGATTCTAAAATCAAATCAATTGTTATTTTATTCATGGTAGTTTTAAATACACAAATTCAATGAAGGATCATTGTAAATAGTTAAAATATCCAGTTACGTTCAAAGGGAGTTATATTCGCCAATCTGCTAATGCCACACCTTGCTGGCCGATGTTCTGAAACAGGCTTCTATATGTGCTGAAAAGTTAGGTTAATTATAGTTGCCATTAAAAGCTTCACGTAGTACCGAAAATACCGGTACCTATATTTATTCATTTCCGGTATTTCGGTACCAATAATAGGTTGGTATTCCCGGAATTTATCGGTACCACAACCCTAGGCATATGAATAGAACTACAATGAATATGGATTGCTGTTGAATCTTTATCTACAAAAGAACGAGCATCGACCTAGTAGCTTACTTACTGATTATACATGAACCTAGTTTCAAATGAAAATGTAACGCTCTCATCAGCCGCTATTGAATTTTAAGTTGATCCGACTTCCGGTTCCAGAGTTACGGGTGGAAAAGTGCGGCCACACAGTACACCCACATATAAACAAGTAAACCATAATGTCCAAATGATGTAATACTTATTAACCCTGTAGTGCCCAAATTTTTTTTGGCTTGAAAAAACTTTTGTAGGTGGGCTTCGTGATGAGAAAAACGAAAATAATGTTGATAATTCTTGTATGTAATGGATTTTTCATTAAAGCCCTAAAATAAGTAGGCCGCCTAGAGGCTGTGTTGGGCTCCTGGGCGAAAAAAAAACAAAATTGTTTTTTCTTCTGGTTACTTCAGCATAAGCGAATACAGATGGTTGCTTATATTTTGGACTCCATCAAAATGCTAAACTGTAAGGAGTGTTTCTCTAGTGCTTTGGTTGTTTAATTATTTATAGTAGGGAAGTCCAGGGTCCGCTGGCGATGTTTTATCCTTTTAATTTATGAAAATCGTGTAAAAGAGAATGTATTTCATCTCAGAATTTTCAATATGTGACGCGGAAATCTCGCAAACTTACGACTATATGCACAATGATGCCACCTGGTCACTTTTGATGATAAAGTATGGATCGCGTGAGATGTGTTTTCAATAAAACTGCAAATCAATCGATACTTGTTATTATTTTTCAGCCTAAGTTTTCCGCCATTTTAAATTCGGAGCACTCTTCGTATTCAAAAGCGAATTTTCGAAATTCTTCAGGAGAAATTAAATCAACAAAAAAAAACAATTTTGTTTGTGGTTACGTATATTACATATACGGCCACGGAAAGTTCTTTTCCTACGCTATCGAAAAATCTAGTCATTCTTGGAATAGCTTTATACTCACCCTAGATAACAAAAATGTTGAAATTTAAAAACTTCAACTAGGGTAATGAGCCTTTTTTCGCCCTAACCGTGTCAAGCCGTTGGTTAGAGCGGCGTCAGCCATCTTTGTTCAACACATTGGTTCAAATGGCAAGGCGATTTTTGTTATCATATTGGTTCATAAGAAGAAAGCAAAGATATTGGTGCCAATTCATACGAATTACATCAATTGAGCGACCCGAAATGAAAGTCGCAAGAACTAAACTCCCCTAAATATTATTAATATCCATATTTTAACAGCAGCATTCACCCAAAGTTTTTAAAACATTCTTCTTTTCATTTTATGGACTTGTTGATTTTTCTCGGTGAAAATGAACCGAGAAAAATCAACAAGTCCATGAAATAAATATGTTGCGGTGACCATAAAATCTTATATTCTTCTTTTCAGCTAGAATGGCACATACAATTTAATTAAATTAAATTTAAAATTTGTTTAATGAAGATTACCACTAAACACAAAATAGTTTTTTACACGTGTTCCTCGAATTTTCAACTTTGACCTTCAATTGCCTTTGACAGAAAGCTTACTTACCTTAACGTTCAGGTCAGAGCCTTGTTTTTTATTTCCATTATAGAGGTTTCAACCTTAAGGTCTCTTCGGGTTAGAAAAATCTCTTATGACAAATTTCTAACCCTAACTCGAAACCAGGTGCGCTGCGTACAAGGCAATCGATTTACCGACTACGCTACGCCCATCCCTAGAGCCTTGTTGTCTCTTCCTGTATGCAGAAGCCGTCTCCACTCCACTCGGTTCATTGCTGCTTGTCGTCAGCCTCGCAGTCTTCGAAGGGTTCGCAGGTCGTCCTCTATCTGTTCGATCCACCGTGCTACGAATATTCAAACAATGTGTGTATGAAAGGTGTGAGCGTTGGGAAGAAATGCTAGAGCGGATGACAACATACAATCATGTTTTAGTAGTAATATAGAGGAAAAGTTTAAGCAACGTGAGCGAGATGTTTCTGTTGAGGAACTAAAGAAACAGATTCAGAACCAGAAAACTACTAATCGGACGTTCCGGTGGATCCCCATTACAGTGGCCTCATTATGACAGTGTGCACAAAATTTAAGGGAAGTACAAAATCAATAACGTGGAATCGTTTGTTTAGGACAGTATTGTGAATGATACAGACTGTAATTATTAAATGTGAATGTAATTTAATGATGCATTCATTTCACATTCAATTCCAGATTCTGCGTTGTATCGTGAGGAATGGCTCAATGAAGATGAACCGAATTTGGAGCAATCAACAACTGGATCTTTGGAGGTCTCTGCAGGCCTATCTAGGGTGGCTTCAAAAAGTAAAGCTAACACACAGAGCGAAATAATAGAAGAATTCAAGAGAACAAACAAGCAAATAGACACTGACGAAAAATTAATTTTCCTTGAAGAGGAACGCAACAAGATCCCAAAAGAAATGAATACAAACTCAATGTCACTGTGCAATGCCCTTGTGGCATCTTTAACGAAATCACACGACATTCAACATTGATAAAAATTAACGACGCTGAATCCCTCTGGATAAAGACTCGACACGTGTATCGTTTGTTTACCATTTATCTGTCAGTGTCATTTCAATCGAGCACGAAACCTATCAATGACCCTCGTTCCGGATTTTTGAAGGGATAAAATCAAGCAATCTAGATACTCGCCCTTAACAGGAAATCGCTGCACAGTTTTCTCATTTGAACGGAAATAACTGCAAACTACCCTGAAACAGCTTAATATTTTCATTCAAGATTGTCAAAGAAGGTACTTTGTATTAAATTGATCACATTCCATCGAAATGTTCCGATACGAATTCCAATTTTGGACAGTAACTCCAGCAGCTGCGTTTAGTATATCATCCCAATCGTAATAGTACTTACCAAAATTTAGGTTATACATATAGCCCAGAAAAATCATCAAAAGAAGTTGCGTAAACTGAATGACGAGTTATCAAACGATTCAATGATGTGTAGGCCACCAAATCGACTGCTTTAAGACAGATATACATGCAATCAAACGGGTTTGAAAACTTTATTATTTTGTTTAAAAAAATCATTCACTTCTTTATGGTTCTTGTGTATTCCCGGGATCCCGGGAATGCCCGAAATTTTTTTATTTATTTCCCGAATCCCGGGAAGCTGACAACCGTCGGGAAATGGAAGCTTTAAACCCTCCGCACTTTTGATAGAACATAATTAAGGGGAGGAGTAAGTTTTTTGCGATTTTAAAACTAATGTCTCAGTTTGGAATAATCACAAATGCTGGTCAGTATCCCCTATTTCACCGCAAACGCTTGAAATTCGCCCATTTAGCGATGACACACTTAGCGTTTTTGCATATGTGCTGCCATCTACCCAGTCGGGCAAACAATTCCGTGCGCAGTGCCTGCTTTCGAATAAAAGAGATTATAGTAGTTATAATCTCTTTTTTTCAAATATATTTGTCTCACAATCGTTTCGCGCGCTAGGGTGATGAAAAAAAACTTGGATTACACGTCGATTTTGTCTGATTGTGAAGGGGGAATAGTTTTCCATTGCTGCACAGTATGCCGCGGAACTTGAACGATTCCGTTATCGAGTTTGTAAGCATTAGTGCGAAACCAGAGCAACTCGAATCCGAAAAGAAATCAACATAAGTAATACAGTGATCAGGTTTCGATAGACCCATGGTGAGTTTTGTTCTAAAGAAAGTTGGACGTATAAATTTTGTTTTAAAAATTTGAGTAGACTAGACCTAACATATAAATCATCATGATTGATAATAAAAATGTGGGCACATTTTCAAGGCTTTTAATCGTTTACCGAAAATGCTATATCTCAGTACCCAACATTTTTATAAAAATTTTCGTTAAAGTGTTAATTATGAACTATATATCCGGTAACCGCATAACAGTTCTATATACATATTGGGGGGGACAAAAAATAGAATCCAACTCCGAGCAACTTTTCAGGTACCATTTGGGTCATAGAACAATTGTGCAAATTCTTAGCTCGATTCCTGAAACTATACACACCAAAAAAATCTGAATTTTATCGTTGACGTAATTGCAAACATGACACAATTCAACAAACTGTAATTTACGAAATGACGGAACATTGCCGTGTTCCGTTTAATTTTACATGAAACGTATACTTTACATGCGCAATAACATAAAATTACACTTCCTACCATTCAGAACAAACGCTGTATGTGGAGTAAAATTACATGATTTACGAAATTAAACGTCATGTAAAATTAAAATCAAACGTAAAACTAAGTCATTTTTGATGCCCGTATATTGCAGGTACAGGGGACGTAAATTTACACTATTTTTTCTAGGTGTGTATTTTTGCGCCCACTGTTTAAAGTTTACATGGGATTTTGTATTAGAAAACTAACTTTCACAAAATAATTCCTCCGGAAGTCGCCCATTGCTTCCTAAAAATAAATTGTTATGTGGCTTTTATGGGAAATTTTACAAAGAAACGAAGTCTCGAAAACCATGAAACGATCTGATGCTTGAGAAAAAAGTTATTAAGCTGAAACCGATTGATGCTCTGACGATTGATAAAATATTCATTTTTTCTAGCTCCACAGCTGTTGGTTGTCCAATTATATGCAATTTTGTTTTGATCTTCTCTTAATGTGTTTAAATTATTTATCTATGCTGTTTGGCCACTTCGCAAGGGTTTTGGGGGATAAATTGAGGCTTCTTTTGTACATAATAAGAGAAAGTTAAAAATTTTGTATATAATTTGACCGAGTGAAATTTTCATCAATCTTCAGGGCATCAATCGGTTTTTGCTTAATAACTTGTTCCACAAGCATCAGATCGTTTCGTGGTCATCTAGACTTTGTTTCCTTGACAAATTTCCTATAAAAATCAGTCATCTATTTATTTTTAGGAGATAACGGGCGACTCTTGGAAGAATTATTTTGCAAAAGTAGATTTCCCCATACGAAATCCCATGTAAACTGTAAACCATGGGCGCAAAAATATAGTTTCACCGATCGAACTAAAAATTTGCAGAGTTGTTCTGGGAGCTAAATGGCACCCAAAAAGTTACTCGGAGCGAAATTTTATTTTTTCATATAACCATGTCCCACTCTAATTGCATATTCTGGGGTGGGCGTAGCGTAGTTGGTAAATCGATTGCCTTGTACGCAGTGCACTTGGGTTCGAGTCCCGACCCCACACACCAGTCCCATATGCATTCTGGATGAACGCTGCAGACAATATTTTTCTGTTATATTTGTATTGTGAATTTTTTCGACTTTCCTGATCAAATGCTCCTCAATGAAACTGATAGCGGCGGTAGTAGTGCAAAATAAAACAAATATCTTATGGGCGTATTTTCTCGAATGATGATTTTGCATATGGAACTGTTATGCGAGTACCGGCAGTATACTTCCAATACATATTTTAGGACTCCAAAAAAAGACATTTATTATTTTTGTGAGAATTTTCTTCAAAAAACGATTAAAATAATTACACTAGTTTACAGCATTTCTGAAGTAAATAAGCTAGTAGTCATTTTCAATGTAAAAACGTGTGCTGATTCCGAAAATGAGGTCCAAAAAATTTACAAAAAATTTAGCATTTTGCACAGTCATAAGCTACCGATGTGTGTATCAAGGTATTGTGGAGCGTGCAGTTTACAACGTATTTTGTTCATATACAATTCTGCACATGTAAATATTATTCGTATGCCGAATTTTTGATGACATTACTCCACTGAGCCTGAAATTATTGTTATCTGAAGTCTTTAATCATTTGGATAAACGAGTTCGAATATTACCCCACATAAAAATTCTTTCAAAATTCTTCCATTTACTTGTTTAACAGAATTCTGACAGAGAGTCCCTCACATATTATTAAACCAGCCCTAGAAAAAATTGGAATCGAGACGGTTCAATAAGTTGACCCAGAGAAACACAAAAATTGCCATTTTACAAAAAATTGAATAACTTTCGCAATTTTCATCGGATTTAAACTAACAAGTGCTTATTTTCATTGGTTATTAGCAGGCTTTAATTTCCCATAAAAATATAATTTTTAGGATTACTTTATCTTGCCAAAAATATTGATCACACACTAATTTTTCTTCGAAAAACGACGAAAAATTAAGAAAAAGTTCAATAGATTCGTAAATAACGTCAGAACCAGTAGTCGCTTTTAAATAAAATGTTCTAACGATCGAAAGTGCATTCAGTTACCTTTGATTCAACATAATAATATTTCATATCGATGCACTATAACCGAAGATTTTTGGATTTTACTGAACGTACTTTTAATTTTAATGGTAAAATTCATTTTTTCAGTTGAGTACCGTGACTTTTCGAGTATTGATTTTTTTTGGGACAATCTATTATGGATGGTGTGAAATGAGAGTCAAAAACTACCAAAACACCTAATAATTGATTCGCTGTGCTAAACATATATACAAAACTTCTCTGAAAATCTAAGTTTTTTCTGTGAATATTTGATGGTACATTTACAATCGTTTTATTTACGCCGTTTAGAAGTGAACACAAGTGTGGCTTAATTTTTTGATTTAGCGTCTAGATTATTATGCGCTAAATCTGTACCAGATACTGATGGGACGAAATCATAATGCATATTTCTCGACTTACTCTAATCAAGAATGCCTGGAAATGCGAAAACCCTAGAAGGCACTAAACAGATCGTTCTTTCCCCCAATACATAACGCTGTGCACTTCCATTTTTATAACCTCATTTCAAGACCACCACACAACAGTGTTTCCCAGTCATTCTTAGAAATAGTTCTCAACACCCGATAATGATTGCGAGAAAATTCCTCATGTTTCCTATAAACAGGAAACTCTTTCCTGCTTGAGTTAAAATCGCTGCAATCGTAGCAAAATAAATTAACACGCCATTTATGTCACGAAAATTATGTTTTAATTTCACTTTATCCTCGGCCTTATGCTATCGGACACCTTCCGGTCGGTTGTACCGTGAATGGGGATTTCAGTCAGCACGTAGAATAAAAATTTAAATGAAGTTTTGACGTTTGCATAAATTTGAAAATGCAAAATAAAAACCCTCGCGTGACTCTTTTCTTCAACCATAATGTGGTTATATCTGGGGTTGGCGTATTAACGTTAAATTAATTTGACAGCTGAAATGTGGTTGGAAATCGCAATGAAGCTTTTGTGTTGAAAGCGTGCTTCTGCGAATTACATGCAGACTTTTGACTTATTCAGTGGTCACTTCTGGTGATTTCACATAATTTAAAAGAGATTCTTTTCATAGTTCAACACAGGGAGAAACCCAAACGCTTATCAATTGAGCAAAGAAAATCTCCATAAAATTATTCGAATATACAGACAGTCAATGATTTTTAGCCACTCATCGAATGTTATTTTCAAGAACGCGCACGGTTGTTTGTCGTTTACAATGTACTAACGCTCCCGCCATACGTTTATTTCGTCCTTTAATTAATCCAAGTAATCTCGGTTTCCAATAGGAACCAACTTATTGTTCGTTGTGTCTCCGAAGAAAAGTTGATTGTCATTCACCCTGGGAACAAAGACAAACACAACAGCATTTATATAATTATCTACAAAATAGCGATCTCGTGAAATGGTTGCATTCGTAGCCGGCAGCAGTACTACCGAAGGCCATTTTCAGCAAGACATTCTTCCGCCAACCGAAAATTCCGGAATGCTAGGGTTCGTAAGCTTGCTTCTTCTCCATGCCAAAACAATGCTTAGTTTCGGGCTCAGAGTTTCTAATTTGCGGTAAGCACACGAGCAAACCGCCCGCAAAAGACATCGAGCGCATCAAATTTTCAACGATAAAGTAAACAATCCGAGAAGTGTGTGTTTATCATTGTTTCTGAAAGGAAACCGCATATCAGAACTTCCTTCGGCTTTCGGCGGGATTTATAAGGAAAACAATTCTCCTTTGGGCTGAAAGTAGAGATTTCAAATAACGAGCGAAGATTTGTGTCTTTGGCTTGTATTTGCTTTGGGCCTCGCAAGGATTGCGTCTTTCCTTTGGAGAGAAGCAGTTTAAATGTTTATTTATGTACTGGTTGAGAAATGGAAACCGATGGGACACTGGGGCAAGCCGTTCTTGGAATAGCACGCGATAACATGGTAGAGGAGTGATTTTGGCTCCTGTAGTTCTAAACTATTATTCAACCAGCAATATTACTGCCATGAATAGGATCCCGAATAGAAATGTACAGTAACAAAACCATGATTCTCACTGTGACAGTACAGTAATTTTACAATAATTTACAGTAAGTTTTAGTGTTATGCTACAATACAAAAACAATAAACTTTAACGTTTTTACAGTAAATTTCAATGTAAAATAGACTTTTACAGTGAAAAAGGGGGGTGGTTATGTATCTTAACATTAAAAAAATCAATTTTTCTCCATCCATTTTTTCTCAAAAACAGTAAAATTTAATGTGAATGCACTTTATCAGTTTTTTGCTGAACAGTGAAATTTATTGTTACATGAAATTTCATTGTAAATCTACTGTGAGAACTTGGCATCAAACAATGTTGAAACAGTAATAACTATAATATTTATTGTTTTATGATTGTTTGTAGAGTAAATGCTATTGTAAAATTCTATCCGGGATACTCTTTATATAGGGACTTTACATATTTTCAGGATCTTTACCGGATGAAAGATGTCGTATCGGCTATTAAGATTTCTGACAGCTCATTTACAACCACAGATGCAAACTCAAGTAAAAAAAACCTGTTTTAATCCACCTAATGGTGTAATTGTGCCTTTCTCATTTATCCAATAGCAAGTTATATTCAATATATTTGTGAAAATGTCTATTACATTCTTATTACACTTTGCACATATTTACAAGGGCACGAGTGCCACGAACCTGATGAGCAACATGTTGACGATGACGTCCTTGGAACAAAAAATATAATATTTAAGTGGATAAATCAGCATGAATTAAATGTTGTCTTCGTAAAACATATTTTGGAATGCAGCGGGAGGGGAAAGGGATTATACCTGTAAAAGAGGATGTGAGAGAGGCCTAGTTGGTGAAAATGGATTCAGTCATCACCGAATCCGATGTGACTTTATTTCTGGAATATGCCCGGTACCTTAGTTCGGTTTAAATTCCTATGTAACCGTAGTAACTTCGGAATCAAAAGTCAGATCTCAATGAAATTCGATAGCAGTCAATGGGTGTATTGTATTTATCGTTTGAAATCAAGTTTTTAGAAATCAGTTAAGAATTTGCTGAGAAATAGCTGTGATATTATCATACGAGCTTTGATAGCTATCTGAGAGTATCAAGAACCGTCATAGGTGGCCAATATTTTTTTTGTTTTGATTATAAAGGTTTTAACCTTAGGGCCATTCGCCTCTTTGTCGGGTTGGAGAAATCTTTTTAGAGAAAAATAATTTTTTTTTCAAGAATATGGTAAGCATGTTTGGTTATATTCAAGATGATGCTGTTCGAATAATACTTCTAACATTCATCATATTAATTCATCAAAAAATATTAGCTGACAATCAACTAACATATATATTTCGAAATCTGAACGGATCTGATTTTTTCAGATTTGGACCCCGGTCTTCGGTGCCGGTCTTCTGTAGTTCAGCATCAGACTGTTTTCCGTCGATCCGATAATCTACACACCAAACTATTAATCCTGGAGGTTTCCAGCGTCGACTCCATCAAGATTGAAAAGGCTCGATCGGACCAAAAAGATACCAATGCGATGGTCAAGAAATAATATCAAATAAAAATACTTGGATATCCAGGGACTGATGGTAGAAATCAAAATAATCGAACAACCGAAAAAAAACTTGACGGGAGGAAAAAATTCTTATCTTAGAGCTCCTTAATATGAAAAAATCCAAATTTTAATTTTATTTGAAATTTTGCGCTGTCTGACCCTATTAAGCGAAATTTATGCTAAATAATCGGAAAGGGTTATGAAGCTATATCTAGGGACTAAAGAAGAATATTTTAAGAGCCTCGGTTTGTTAAAAAGAAAGATTTTGTCAATATCTCCGTTTTAACATCCTAAAACTCACCAAAGGGCTGTTAAAAGCGGATCTTCACTGTATTAGAATTGTCTAAAGTTGATGCAAGTTATTATGAAAATTCTGCTAGTTAAAGGCTGATGAAGTACCATCTCTGATAGTCGACACAAAGCTAACAAGGCATCAATGCTTATTAATTTGCGCATAAGTAGTAGAAAGGCGTCTGGAGTACTAGAGCTCTAAATTTTCGTAACTTACCCTACCCAGTAATCTCTAGCCAATTCATAAATTACGTAACGCAAAAATTGCCCAAAATTGACTCGCCCCTCCCTCCATGTAACAAATTGTCACAAATTTCTTTATTCCCCCCTCTCCTGTTACGTAACAAATTCCTATAAAAATTTTTTTGCGCTTCGCGAGGCACTCAGATTTGTAGGTCTCGCCTTTTACTGTGCCCTTTGTCACGAAAGGCTCACTCCTCAGTCCGCAAGAGCAGATGGCCTGCCAAATGAGATATTTGGAGGCGAATTTCGACATTTTCTTCTGCTTAAATTTGTCGTCCACATAAAAATTGCTCTTGCCGGTGAAAAACTCCAACTCCGGAATTTGCTTAAAATCGGCTTTTATATACGTTTCGTCGTCCATCACACAGCAGCCATATTTTGTCAGCATCTTCTCGTAGAGCTTCCGTGCCCGAGTTTTAGTCGTCGATTGTTGCCGCTCATCGCGGTTTGGGAAGTTATGTACCTTGTATGTATGTAGTCCAGCCCTCTTCTTTGCATTCTGGACGTAGCTCTGCGACAAGCCGATTTTTTTAGCCAAATCACGGCTTGAGACGTTGGGATTTGCTTTAATCATCTGCTTCACCTTTTCCTCCGTCTTTTTGTTCTCCGGTTCCGGTTTTCTTCCAGCTCCTTTGCCGTGGTCCAACGTCAACCGCTCCTGGAACCGCTGCAACAATCTGGAGACGGTTGAATGATGAATGTTCAACATTTTTCCCAACTGTCGGTGCGACAGGTCAGGAAATTCCAGGTGTTTGGAAAGAATTTGTTCTCTCGACTCGCGTTGGTTCACCTCCATTTTCGTTGAATCGAAAAACACGACTTCGAGTTTGACAGCATGTAAACATCAATGAGAAAGTGTGCAAAATTTGGTTGATTTTTACCCAATGGTAAAAAAGTTATGCCCTGTTGAATGTGTCGCAATAATTTCGTGTTCGCCCTTTATCAAAGCCCCAATGATGTTGGCCTTAATACTAATCTAATTTCTAACAATCAAGTACACAAAAACAATAGTCATAGTTCAGAGTAAGAATAGTAAGAATATCGATAGATTCTCTCATCCAATATAAAATTTGTAGTAAAAAAAAGTTACAGTTCACTAAAGTACGGTGAAATCTAATCCGCAAGAACCGAATTGACGATAATGAAATCGGATAGTTTATTTATGTTCTCATTCGTATTCATTACCAACTATTGGCAAAACTTATATCATAAAATGTGTGACAAAATCAATTTATCACTGTAAGATGAATTGATCTGATCTTTTCGATATCAAATTTGAGCTGAGCGACTCCAAATTCACTTATAATATATGGCTATGGGACGAAATTCTCTAAAAATATAAATGGCGGATGAAGAGAATGTAGGTCAAAGGGGAGGGAGGGGGAGTCTATGTAGAAAGAGATGGTGTGAGGGGAAGTTGAGAGGGGGCAACACCCAACCGCATATTATACCCTCCATTTGAGATTTGGTTTATGAAAATCGGTTCAGTCATCATCGAGTAATCGATGTGACTAATTCTGGAATACGTCCAGAACCCGAAAATCCCGGAACTGTCGATGGTGGACATTATATTCAAAGAATCAGTGATATAGATTTGCAAATAGAAAATGATGTGATCTAGACTTGCAAATAGAAATGGATTTTTAGCCTTTGAAATATTACGATTGTACCGGTTTATATGGGAAATACCTATGTGGTCGCAATGAACAACCTGTAACTCCGGAACCAAATGCCAGATACGAAAGAAATTCAAAAACAGTACATGGGAGTACTGTATCTTTCATTTGAAACCAAGTTTATAAAAATCGGTCAAGAATTCTTTGAGAAAAAGGTATGAGATTAACTTACGAACTTGGAAAGTACCTGGTGGCATCAAGAACCGCCATAGGTGGCCAATGTGATCAAAGCTGCTTAGAATGATCATAAGTGATCTAGAACCTCAAATCCAAGTTATGTTGCACCCTTTTTAATATGTATTACACCATATGGTGTTACCATTTTATATGGGAATTTGCTGGGTGACCGCACTCTTCAACCCGTAACTCCGGAACCGGAAGTCCGATTGACAAAAAATTCAATGGCAGCTTATGGGAGCGTTATACCTTTCATTTGAAATCAAGTTTGAAAAGTGAGTGAGTTTTGAAAACACACACACATACACACACATGCAGACATTTGTCAATTTCGACGAACTGAGTCGAATGGTACATGAGACTCGGCCCTCCGGGCCTCGATTAAAAAGTCGATTTTCAGAGTGATTGCACATCCTTTCTTTATGAGAAAGGCAAAACGCGAAATTAATACAACTTCGACAATTATCCATGTTTTACATTTCTTATAAAAGAAATGTATAGAATTCGCTCAAACTTTCAAGATTTTTTCCGAGGCCCGGAGGGCCGAGTCTTATATACCAATCGACTCAGCTCGACGATTTGGGACAATGTCTGTGTGTGTGTGTGTCTGTGTGTGTGTGTATGTAACGGACAAATTCTCATTCGTGTTTCTCAGCAATGGCTGGACCGATCTTATTCAAACCAATTTTAAATGAAAGAACTAAAAAACAGTATGAACGCTTTTAATTTATTTTTGATTCTGATGTTTAGTTTCCAAGATATGAATGTTTGAATGCGTAAAAATGGCGTTTTTCGCAGTTTTTTTGAATTATCTGCCGAAATTGACAATATAGATTAACAATTTATATGTTTTTAGACAGCTTTAACGAATACCTTTCGAACAAGCTATAGAATGTTGAAATCGGACTATTATCAAAAGAGATATTTAACATTAAATGCGGACGAAAGATTTTTATCATTTCCCATTGCCAGAAATACGATCAAAGACATGTAATCTATTATTAACGCCAAAACGGCTTATTTTAGGTCAATAGTATCTTCGGAGAATTTAATGGAGGCATTATGCCCTTTCTTTTGGTATTGTGCTTTTGCTGATTAATCCCCCTATGAGTGAGATATTTTCACAAATTTTCTTGGAAGTGATTATATCGAAATGATGTCTTCAGCAAATTTGTAGCTCTTACTTTTGCGAATAACTTTACTAAAGACTTTAAATATCTATTTTGAATACTTTAAAAGTTATGGCTTTTTGTTTGTTGATTACTCTTTGTCGCCTATTTATTGTTCAATATAGTAATAATCCATTGAAATAAGCTAAACATTATTTCGATAAAACGAATTTTGTATTTCATTTCACCATCTACAACCGCTGGAAATAATCACCGAACACTTCCAAGTTGTCTGGAAGAAACTTGATAACTTATCAGTACAAAAATGTTCATTTGTGCGAACCTTCTGACTGCAATTTTTCTAACTTATAACCAAACATATCGGAAAATGAAAAGCGAAATAAATAACTTCAAGCAACGGCGTTGCCAAGAGAAGGTTTTGGGGTTTAACACCGTACAACACCCCCCCCCCCCCACCACACCCACAAAAAAATTGGATTGAAGTTGAAAATTTATTGATGCAGACCAATGTTGCAAATATTCTTCGCCGAACTAGTTCATTCGTTCATCATCGATGCGATATTCGTCGTGTCATTCACCCATGCCTCGAATAACGCTTCGCCGTTCGTCACACGGAAGCACAGAATCAGCGAAAATGAATAATACAAACAAACAAAAAATCCGAATCTGATGTCTGCCGTTCGCTGCTTGTTCGCATCGTTGTTTGTTGAATTTAGCCATTCATGCAATGTTCATCTTCACGCATCGTTCGGATCGGCACATGAATGGCTTAGGTGATAATCGCCACTAGCCATTCTTCGCTAAAGATTCTTCGTTCTTCATTCCTCCTGCATTGCGACCAAGAAAAACAAATTTCTTGTTCATTGATGGAAGCGTCAGAGCTTCATGACTGAAGTGGTGCAGAAATGCTTGCTATGTTCGGAATACGATGACTTTTGCTATAAACAACAATTAGTAGTACATAATGATTATTTGCTGATGTTTTTTATCAGATTTGAAACGGGAAGCTGCGCAAGCAAAGCAAAACAAATCAATTACATTTGGAAATCTGCGGATGTCTCGCGGGCGAAAACCGAATCAACACAATTATGAATCTACATAGTAGACTATTGGTACTTCAAATAACTTTTTTTCTAATGATGAAATCAACACTGGGTGATAGTTTCCTTGAATCTACATTTAATAATTTTCTTAGGACCATTTGGCACAAATAGCAACCGTAAGACGAAATACTCTTATATAATATAATTTTTATATCTATAGAAGTATAATCAAGCCACAAGTTTTTGACAAATCGATGCATTCCGATTTCAACCAAACTTAGCAAATATTAAACTGTTTGCCAAAACTGAACCGGTTAGTCTTATATCCTAGTATCAATTGAGCTTTCATCGTACTTTTATAGCCACTCATAACATTTGAATTGCACTTGTAGCGTGCTATAGAACTTCAGTTGTTGCTTGTAAACATAAAATCTTGTACCATGAAAGACTATTCTTTAGCTTAAATAGCAGCTAATATGGTTTTAAATTCAGCAAAATCTAGCATGTTTTCAATAAAGTTGTACAACAAAGCATTACAGAAAAAATGCTGAATATGTATATCTCACTTGACATGACATCAAGAAATAAAATTTGGATATATTCTATTAAGGGGCTACACCACTGTAGAGCACGCCAAACATGTCATGAAAATCGACACAAAATTAATTTAAAAAGCTAAACAATAAAAAAATCCTACGTACGTCGCTGGAGAAATCAATTTTGAATATACTGTGAAAATTTCCAAGCATTCAAAAATCATTTGTTCGAGTTACATTTGCGGCCGGCTCAAAAAAGTGGCTTCGAAAAAACCGCGGTTAAGGTTTTCAGTACACACGAGATATACATAAGAGGCATTGCGGTAGAATTGAAAATCTGAATATTTATGTATTGTTCTCGTCTTCCATGTTTTGGGATATGATTTTTAACATTCTAAAGCCATTTTTGACTAATAAATTGAAAATCGACTTTTTTTATTCTACAGTGCTGTAGCACTTTAAAACCGTTTTTAGATAAATTTAGTAATTATTATTTAACATAAATGTAATCTCTGGACATATTAAACATATTTTAGAGCGCATGAGATGTTTAAGGACACCAACCACTAAACTATTTTGTTTTTTCCCATAAATAATATACGACTTTTTTTTAAAAAAAATGGCCTGAAAATGCCAAAGCATTTTTTTTAAATGTTGCAATATTCATTCAAAATACTATATAAAAAGTGTTCATAATTTTTTCACGGAACAAACTAGAGTCTAGGGAATCAATATGTCAAGACATATCAATCCTCTAGGCCAGATTTTTAAAGGCAAAAGTTTTGTTCGAAAACTTCAACATTTCTTTTGTGGAGAAGCGCCTAAATAATATGAGAAATGGACGTTAAAAATATCAATATTTTCCAATATCGCTCAAGTGTTCTACAAGTCTTGACATACTATAAAGTTGAACGGAAATAAGCTTTGCTTGCCATAATCAGTGCTACTGGAATATTAAACAGAAATATTTTTAATGAAAAAGTGTTCATAACAGTTTCATAAATAAATTCAAAATGTCTAGCGTGAAAATGCGTTCCGCGAAATGCTTCTTTTTGAATCGACTAATTTTGACCAGAAATGTGTTGATTATCTTGAAGCTTGAGTTACTAAATTTGATCAAGTTGTTTATTTTAAGTGGGCGAATCTTAAATGTAAGATTGATTGGAACTTGGTACTTCTAGCATATTTCGAAAATGTACGTAAATTTAATTGCTCCGACGATAGAGTAGGGGAACATGGGGAGACTTGACTAAGTGTAAGATTCTAAATTTGGCTATAACGTATTCTATTTGGTTTTAATTTTTTTTTAAATATTTTTATGCTTGTTTCGATCCCTTAAGGTAATTATAAATATTTGAAATGAAAAATCCTTTCATCATAGAAAATATTCTGCTCGGGGCCGCCGTTTACTAATTACGTAAGGCTTTTTAGAACTATTCAACTTCCCACTCCCCCCAGAAAAGAGTTCGTATGATTTTGGTGAACTCCCTCTCCCCTTATTGAATTATTAAAAGAGAACTCCGGACAAAATTTAACTACACACCAAAAAATTATAAATTTTATCATTGACGTAATTGTAAACATGACACAATTTAACAAACCGTAATTCACGATATGACTAAACATTAAACATCACCGTGTTCCATATAATTTTACATGAAACATATTTTCCATGCGCAATGACATAAAATTACACTTACTGTCATTCAGAACAAACGCCATATGTGGAGTAAAATTACATGATTTACGAAATTCAATGTCTTGTAAAATTAAAATCAAACGTAAAACTAAGTCATTTTTGATGCTCGTATATGTCAGGATCAGGAGACGTAAATTTATACGATTTTTTCTAAGTGTGTGTATAATCATCTGCAGAAATTTCATTTGTATCCTAATCTCGCCCAGTAGAAATTTCAGAATAAATTTTGGGAGATATTTAGAAACTCCGATTTGTTCCACATAATTTGCTTCGCTACATTCCACTTCCTTTGAATCTATTTCTTTGTGATGTAGAACTCAAAAGAATTTATAACCTCTTCTGGTGTGAATTTGTTCGGAGTTTCAACTATAACGCTTATCGTACGCATAGTTCCGACATGGCTATCTTCGAATTTTTTTGAAGTAAAATACAGTTCACACTCTGGAACTATACGGCCAACAAGTTCTTTGACAATCACATGACAGAAAATTTTTCATATACCTTGCGGGTTTGAAGCGAAAGTTTGAAAAGAAAGATGTTGGCCTAACAACACGAAGGGTCTCAACACTTCTTAACTTGTAAAGCAGATTGTGCAGTGGCGTAGTAGCGGGGGGGGGTTTTGGGGACGAAACCCCCCCCCCCCCCCCGAAGTATTTTGGAGAAATTTGAAAAAATTGAACATGTTAAACAAAAATATGCTTAATATTTTAAATGAAATTCTCAAAGTTTCATTTGCAAAAGTTATCTTGTGAAAATATTTCCTTGTAGTGAAAATTGGCTGCAGACTCGACACCTACCTGTCGGCACGTTGTGGAGGCTAGCTCAACCGCCGAGGACTATAACGGGCAGATCGCGGCGAAGCGAGGAGCTAGGAGCTTAATGGTTCACGAAACGGATATCGGTACCGAGAGAAATTTCGCCACATTCTGTAGTCTTTGACTGACGGCGAACATGGACTGGAGAGTGTGAGAGAAGTATCCCCAGAGAGACCACCAGGCGATTCGCTACCGCATCGGCCAATGGAACCCTGCCGCAGCACAAAGAAGGACGGGCGGCAAGCTAAAATGGAAGACGAAAGCCTTTAACGAAAACCTCTTTGTTGAGTTACTTCGGCGAACAACGGAATCAAGTACGTTGATACGGCTGACGGCTAACAAGAAGGATTGTGACGGCTTGTGACGTTACAATGTCATGAGAACTAGGACCATGCAGTAGGCGGCGTGCAGCTTACTGGTTAAATGAGTAACTCAGTACGCTACACGCTGCTTGTCTTAGAGCCAGAAGGCGGGCTCAGAGCGCCAGATCGGAGAGTGAGAGAAGAACGCAAGCGACGTATCTAGAAGGTAGGGACTCTTTAAAACGGGAGATCAAGCTTAGCAAGCCAATTGCCATAAGTAGCTGTGCTGAGAAATAAACGCCAATCCCTGGGGGACGCGTGCTGATTCGTCATGACGAAGACGATGGTCCGTCGACACCAGCTGAAATATGCCCGGGTAAGCTAAAGATAATCGTTGAGGGTCTCTTCCCGAATCACGATTCAACTGCCTGGTCACCGACACCGAAGAAGGCAGAGGTAACACAGTCGAGTGGCAAGTGACTAACGACGAGCTCAAAGACGCGTAGATGTGACTAAAATCAAAGCAAACCCTCGGTCCGGATGGAATACCAACCGTGGCGCTGAAAGCTGCGATCCTGGCATATCCGAACATGTTCAGGATGCTGCCAAATACAAATATGTAATATGTAATAATAATAATAATAGTTTGTATTTGATGCTACTGCTGAAGTCTTTAGACGATGGTAATCCCCGAAATGAGGAAGGTGCAGAAACTGATGTTGCAGCCAAAGTCAGGGAAGTCACCAGGCCATCCAGCCTCGAATAGACCAATGCTGCAGCGTGACATAAAAGAATGAGCCAGATCATGAAGAGCTGCTTCCAGAGTAGAGCACTGATGTACCAGACGAACAAATGGGCAGAAGGCAATGCGAGTCGCAGCGGGCGTAACTCAGGGCTCCATTCTCTGTCCAACACTTAGGATGCACTGATAATATAAATTTGTGAATATAATGAATCATGCAATGCACGAATTCATTCGTCGTTTTCTGCAACGAAGTATTTTCGTGCATTGTAAATAGTAAGTTTCGTTCAATTCATGAACAAGAATGGCCGTATGGTGAACGAAAGCTTTCGTAAATTTTACACATTTAATGTACACTGCACGAATGTTATCGTTGATAACGACATTATTTTTCGTGGATGAAATGAAATGTTTTGTTTATTTTAATAAACGTTTGTGTATATTACGAACGATTTCTTTGGTCGCACGAAATCTTTTCGTTTATCTTAGAAAAGTTTTCGTATTTATTAGTCTCTTATTGTTTTCAGTCGATCTTTTCGGATCGATGTCTTTTTTATTTAAACAAATCGATGTGGCCAAATCGATTTTATTGCGATACGAAGAAATGGTTGATTGATGAACGAAAGTTTTCGTAAATTTTACTTATTCAGTTTACATTGCCCGAAAGTTATCGACATTATTTTTCGTGAAAGAAACGAAACGATCTTTTAGGATCGATGTTTGACAGCACGGACGCGACGGCTTAACTGATTCTGTACTGCTCCAGATTCTGAATCAACTGGAAGGTTCAGGAAATCTTCCTGCAACAGGCGGACACGGACACAACTACTAAATAGTCAGACAACAACAATTATCTGACGAATAGCAACAATGGCTCCATATTGCTCTTTTGGCATGGACGGTTTGACGAATGGTGCTCGTAAATATTATAAAGATATTCGTATATAACAGCGAACGACTCGTTTGCTGAATGAAGCTGTTTCGTAATAAGCTAACGAAAGTCATTTCGTGGTTTTCACGAAAAACTCGTAATAAAAAATAAGTGTTTCGATAGAACTACGAACGATTCATCATATGTACGAAAAATTCGTATATTTTATGAAAGTTGTTTGTACGAAATTAATTCCTAGCGATTTACGAATATATTCTATCAGTGTGGGGTCTTAACACTGCGGCTGCCCAGGAAAGTGAAAATCGTTGGTTTCGTGAACGATGTGTCACTAACGGTGAGACACTTGAAGAAATAGAGGTGTCGGTGACGGAGACAATAGATGCGATCGAGAGCTGGATGAATGGGTCAAGCTGCAAATAGCTCACTACAAGACGGATTTGTTGTTGCACAGCAACTGCAAAGCGGTTCAGCGGATACAGATCACCATCGAAGGGCTTGTGAATGCATCGAAGCGTGCACTGAAGCAATTGGGAGTGATATTCGACGACTCATTGAGCTTTAACAATCACGTTGATGCGAAATGTCGGGTCTTTATCGAGTGTCTCGTCATCGATACTGCGATATGGGGCTCCTGCTTGGGGTGCGGCGCTGAAAACCAAGTGAAACCGCGAAAAGCTGAACAGGACGCTTCGAATGCTGATCGTACGAGTTGCGATTACGTACCGGAGGCAGTATGCCTTGACGCCGAGATGATTCCCATCTGCATTACCCTGACGGAGGATATCAAGTGCTACAATCAATGAAACGTCAGAAACGTGAGGAAGATGATGAGAATCGATTCGATGATGACGCAGCAGTAGGAATGGGATAATACGGAGAAAGGAAAGTGGACCTACCGGCTCATCCAAACCTGTCGACGTGGGTCAATAGAAAGCACGGAGAGATGACCTTCCACCTGAAACAGCTCCTACCGAACCATGGCTGCTTAAGGAGTATCAGTGTGGGTACGTAACGTCAACACTGTGTCTGGAGCGTCTTTGAATGTCCGAGGTTTGAAGTGACGTGCAGGGAGCTACTTAAAACGGGAGGACCGGACATCAACCCGGATACTGTAGCCTACAGAATGACAAGCGACGTAGAGACGTGGAACGCAGTAAACAGAGATATGATGTAGATCAGTGATTCTCAACCTGGGGTCCGCGAAGTCTTGAAAATAACATATTCATAGCATATAAAATTGATGTTTATCTGGGGGGGTGCGAAGCAACCCAGTGTGATATCTAAGGGGTCCGTGGTACGAAAAAGGTTGAGAACCGTTGATGTAGATCATGACCGTCTTACAGCGGAATGGACATCGAACAACGGTTTTGGGAGAGCAATCACCGCCAGGGAACTCTCCGCAGGTATAAGCTAGATCCACCGTCGAGTACTAGTCGAATAGACTGCAACAGAGCAGCGAGTATGGGTCGTCGAAACGCCAGCGAACCGGACGTCACGCTCCATGATTCGCCAGACCGACCACGGCACCCCACCGGTTGTTCCGATAGAAAAATAGCGAAAACCAAAGAAGAATCGATATTGAGAAAACTTCTTTCGCCAGGGAACTCTCCGTTAGCGTAAGCTAGATTCACCGCTGGGGACTAGACTGAATAGGCAGCGACGAGACACCACTATTCGCGAGTCATCGGGGCACCAGTTCATCGGATACCCTGCTTCACCAGAATCGCCGAACTGACCTCGGCACCTAGCTGATTAGCTCGATCTCGGGAGAACTTCTCTCGCCGGGGAATTCTCTGTTGGAGTAGGTCAGGTTCATCGTCGGGGACTAGACCGAGTTGTTCGCGAACAAGTCGAGGACTGAATGGACCATCAAGGAAGTAGTGCTAAATGGCCCAAGAAGAGAACTAAATGGCTTAAAAAAGTTGCGGTGCTAAATGGCATCGGTTACGGAGTCAAAGGGCTCAAGAAGTTGTGGTACTGAAACCAAAGAAGAATCGGTATCGGGAGAACTTCTTTTGTCTGAGACCTATCCGTCAGCTTACAGTCAGATTCACCGCCGGGAACGAGACCGTGTAGACCGCGACGATACACCACCAGTCGCGCCGGGGCTCCAGCAAACCGGATGCCCTATTCTACCGGAATCGCCGAACTGACCGCAGCACCTGGCTGGTTGGCTCGAACTTCTCTCGCCGGGGAACTTTTCGTTGGAGTAGGCTAGATCTATCGTCGGAGACTAGACCGAGTAGTTCGCGAACCAGTCGGAAGCTCAACGAGGAAGTGGTACTGAATGGCACAAGGGAACTGAAGGGCTCAGTAAATTAGACTGTCTGAAGTTTGCCGCCCAGATTGTCCTCGTAGGGGAAGAGCATTTATTCTATACCAACAGCTAGCTTTCCTACCTTGACTACCCAAACCCGTTCCCTGAGTTGTTGGTTTTTGAACATGTTTTTCCTGCTCAGAATGTTTTTGAACATTTTTTCATATATATACAAAAAAAATTTCATATCCCCCCCCGAAAAATTTTCTTACTACGCCACTGAGATTGTGACTCCAGTTCCCGATCAGAACAATGTACCACCAAGAGTCAAGAAATTTCTGTAACTGCTACAAAACCATCGACAATTAAGCCGCCCCTTACGTTGGCAACAATAAATTCCATAACTAATTTAACAATCATATTCTGTCGCTGCAAAACACTTCAATTTGAGGTCTGCGTTTCCATGACCATGATGTACAGTATGTGCTCATTTTGTTTGATATATAAAATGTTCATGGCACAAATAAGAAATAGCTTCTTTTCTTATGAGAAGAATATTTTTCTTATCGATTTCATTTTTCATGCATGTTTTATGATATTACTTAAGAAAGGACAAACCTTCCCTCCCCCAGGTGAGAATTGGTAAGATATTTTGAAACACCCACTCCCCCCATATGTCCTTACGTAATTAGTGTATGACCCCTAATTAATAAATTTGCGTTAAATGATGTATTTTTTATCAAACTGTGGTACCTACTGTTAATGTTAACCACGTCACAAAAAATCTCACCTTAAACATCAATCTATCTTTATAGCACTAGTTAACAAAGTTAGCAGTCATGGTTGAATTCGTGAGATGTGCACATGCAATGTAATCATTATAGCTAATCCCTAGAAGGGAATGCATTAAAAAATCGAAATTCAACAATTTTATATTTTTTGTTGGCATCTAAGGATCTCGACAATATGGAGTAAAATAATTACAGCACGTTTTTTATGCCAAGTCTTTCCCGATGGGGGAACAAGAAGTAATATTTGTATTACACCCACAACACACTGTTCATTCTACAGCTAATTTATTTTTAAACAACCGTGCTGATTAAGCGATTTCGTCGTGATACTAGCAAAACATGCGCAATAGGTTAAATTATTGTGATATAACACCATGTGCAGATTGAAATCAAAACTTCATCCAAAAGAATTTTGTTTTGCTTATTCCGAGTTTTATTACCAAACATGGGTTCAATCTCCTTTGAATACTTGACACACAAGGCTTCTATTAAGATTGTATTATATTTAACAAATATTGCCTTGATTCGGCTGTTAATTTAACCCATAGTTTTGTACTGAAGAACCAGTAGCGCATTGGCTTGATCCGAACAGTACAACGCATCAGAATAAAAATATATTTCTTCGCGAGCCATCATTCTGCGAAGATAAAATTGAAGTCATCTTCGCCAATAGTTGTAAGCGATCATCGCTATGGTGAGGAATGCTTTGCTGATTCGTTTATTCGTCATTCACTTCATAGCTTCCTCGTGCAGTTCATTCGGTCGTTCGATGAGTAGCAAGGCAAGAACGTATGGATAAGGCATTCGGATAAACACGGATTGGCAGTCGGCTTCATTCGTGGATGAATATCAACAGCAAGTTGAATATAACAGCGAAGAACGATGTGGGACGAATGCAGGTGATTCATATTCACCGTGCTTCGTCGCGATGAAGATTCTGAAGCAACATTGTACGAGTCCATGAAGAATTTTTTCAATATTAATATTCAAAAATTTCACCAATTTTGTGAAAATCACTCCTACAGCATATTTTGTAGGATTTGTCATTTTTAGACTAGAGCCATTTAAAAAAATTGGTAAAAACAGTTTGACCCTTTTCAAATGACAGTCTAGATCATTTTTGGAAAAAACAAAGTATCCAGAGTGGCGTTTTGTGACAAAGTCTTCATTCTATACTATTCTATTCTAACCCTTACACAGCCAGTATTGAAAAGCATCCTGGAAAACACTGCAGTTAGTCTGTAGTGTTTTTCTTGTCAATATTAATATTTGAAGCATATTTTCATATGTCGCAAATATTAAAATGGCCAGGCCTACTTGTAGAGTTGGGTTTAAAGATGTTTCAAAATAGGCCGGCAACTAAACTATTCATTTAATGGATAATTTAATTAACGAATTGTTTTGAATCTTAAAGGAGGAAGAAACGAGGACAACCGTACCGACCGTTTCAGTTTAAAGGGAATATAATAAATCGTTGGGAGTGACTTGGCTAAGAAGATTAATGTCACTCCTTTGGTCCTTTGGGATGGGACAGAGGTATTTACACCTTGCCCTGGCTAATACGCCTAGGTTAAAGCGCCTTTACTCGCTCTCAAATTTACTATCCCGAGTCAGATAAGAATATTAACAATAACTACATAATTCCGAAGAATTTGGAAGTAAGTGCAGATATTATTATCTTTTCACTAGAGACAGGCGATCCACGTATCCTAATCCATGACACAATTCGTATAATGCCCTGATGCACCCTCCCTGCCCAAATATTGAAATAAATAAATATCATGGATTATAACGAATCTTAGGGATGTACTTTAGAGAGTAAAAAAAATGAAATACTTAGAAGGAATTTTTTTACATTTTAACGACATTCAACCAGCCAGAGACCAGGTAGGGAAAGTTATGAAAATTAGAGCCATAGCACTCAAGTGAGAGCAAGGATGCGAAGTAAACAGATCGGAAAACTAGAAGCGGCAGGGCCACTAGAACAGGCTCAATATCGTACGGGCTTAATTTTTGTCCCCTGCCAATGAGGGTCGAGCCTAGGCAGCACAACCACGAATCACCCGAGCTCACCAGCATGTGCCCCGGCAGAGACAGACGTGTCCATCTTTACCGTGACAACCGACATGGTAAAGATGGACACGTCCATCTCCACCAGGACACACGCCAGTGAACCCGGGTGATTCGCAGCTATGCCGCCCAATCCCGACCCTCATCATAAAAAAGGGAAAAAACTTAGAAGGAATAAAATCGCCTACCACTATGGAAAAAATGACATAACAATTTGTAGGTAGAAACAATATAATCAGAACGATCTCACCAGTAATTGCAGATAAATCACACTGCCTTGTGACCCTGTCGGCGTAGGTTGTGGATTGATGTTTCACTTCTGATGACGAGTCAGTCTTGCTGCTGGAACTTGCTGGTGTTAATCCACTAGCTGCGATGTATATTGCAGCCACAACTGGGGTCTTTCGGTGGCGTTAACAGCGTTGATTTTGACAACTAACTCCAAATATGGCCCAATATTGGTGAGTGTGGAGTGAAAACCCATATCCGGATGCTTCACTTGTTCTTTTGCTACCACTAAATATACTAAATATACTAATATACTAATATTGCTACCTACAGGCCATTTAAGGAGGAATTCAGAGTGTATATACCAGCTAACAGGGTTGAAGTCTGCGGGGTCGTTTACGATTCGAGTCTAAATAGCGAGGACCTACTGACACATGGGACTGGCTGTTTTAAAGACCCCATGCTTTAGTCAGTGAAGGTATTGTAGTGCAAACGTTTGCATTCAGCATCAGTCGCAGTTAACGGTAAGAGGCTGTTGGGCTATCTTATGACGAACGCCATTTTGGGGTAAACTGAGTTAGATATGCCACATCACTTCTCTAAAAAATCTCAAAGCGGCGTTTAAGAATTTTGACATTCTGCTTGGTAACTGAGATATAGCGAGAAGCGTGTTGAGAATTTTTTGTTCTTTTGCTTCAAATGACTGTGTCTGGGGATTGATTAAAGTTATCTTGATGTATAAGATGTTTAGCCTTTTTCATATAGAAAGATTATGCAATCGCTCTAAAAATCGTCTAGCTTATCTCGGCCCGGAGGGTCGAATGTCATATGCCATTCGACTCAGTTCGTCGAGATCGGAAAATGGCTGTGTGTGTGTGTTGGTGTGTGTGTGTATTGTGCCTATGTGGAAAAAAATGTCACCTCTGTTTCTCGGAGATGGCTGGACTGATTTGCACAAACTTAGTCTCAAATGAAAGGTACAACCTTCCCATCGGTTGTTATTGATTTTTTTGTGGATTGGACTTCTGGTTCCGGAATTACGGGTCGAAGAGTGCGACCACAAAGCAAATTCCCATATAAACTGAAATGAAAAATTCTCAAAGGGGGGAAAAAGGGAAAATTTCAAAATCGAATTTGTATTTTGGATGCCAAATGACTTTAAAATGCATGAAACGTTGAGATTTAATGTGATATCGAAAAAAAAATTGATGAGAGTTGACTTTTTTGACTTTGGCACATTTTTGCCTTTCTCATATAGAAAGAATATGCAATCGGTCTAAAAATCGTCAACCTAATCCCGGCCAAAAAGGGCCAAATTTTTTTTTTGGCTTGTATCGGCTTAGGTAGGAGTATGCAGTAAGGGGTTGCTACTTTAAAATTATAATTAGTTTAAATTTTTTAACGGATCTTCCTCGCCATTGGTTTCAAGTGATGTTTCAGTGTCGACACTGAACATAACCAGCTATGGAATCGTAGTTTTGACAAATGAGAAAGGCACAATTGCACCACTAACTGGATTAAAACAGGTTTTTATGTTTTAAAACTATCTGAAAAACACAATGGCATAATTATTTTCAAAACAAAAATACACGCATTGTGAGAAAAATGCAGTTTAAGTTTTAAACTGAAAATGTAACATATTTGTAACAACACTGTAACCAAAAATAACTATTTTTTCTAGATTCCCTGACTCATTTCCTTCAAAGTGCATCTCTTTTTATAGACCAAATAAAACCAAAGATATGAAGAAAAGTTGAAAATTGATGATTTTTTCCATAGAAAATTTTCCATGCACGATTATAACACGGCATACAAATTTTGTCTATGACATGCGTGAGTGCGGCTTTTGTTTACATTTATAGTAAAAACTCGCAGCATAGTCAACCGATATTTGAGAGATTAATACAGAATAGAGCATCAATTGTCTTCTTTAAATTGTTTATACCATTTATATGTTTCAAGATATTCAATCTCAACCTTTTAAAATCGTTCTTCTCGAAATGTGCTAGATAGCGTATGTGCGCCATCATCCCCCACTACATCTTATACTCGCTGGTAACCCAGGAGTGAATTTTGAGGACGTCTCAAGATCTATCGTCTACGATTTTAAAAACGCGGACTACGACAGCATCATTAGCACGCTGTTGGATATAAACTGCGACGAAAATCTTAACAATGACGACGCGAAAAAAGCAGCGATGAGGTTTCCTAATATTCTAAACTACCTAATCGACCGCCGTGTGCCAAAACGAACAATTAGTACCTATCCACTTCTTCCCTGGCAATCAACCGTCCTTAGATGATTAAAAAAGGCAAACGAAACATTTAAAAATCTCAAAACATAAGACACTTTTATTACGAAACCACTATTTTCAACTCAAACACGAATACAAACAGTAAAGCAGACGCACCTTTTAAGATACCAGCGAAACGTCGGGCGTCCACTGAAATCTAAGTCAAAGTCGTTCTGGAAGGATGTAAACGAGCAGCGAAAAGAATCCGGCTTACCATGTTGTATGTCATTTAATGGAGTTTTAGGCTCCAACAAATCCCAAGCTGAAAAAATCTAGCTTCCTGGGCCCAGATAGCGTTCCCCCGATTTTTATCAAAAAATGCATCAGCAGGCTTCTTGAACCACTTTAGCGAGTCTTCGTGCTATCACTCACTACTGGTAGAACGGAACAGAAGATCTACCGCGCAGCGTTTCCTCACGATAGTGCGAACGAAACACCTTTCTCGATGAAGGAGTACTCACTTGCTTTCTTGTCATGTAGCAATAAAGCTCCAGGGCCAGACAGAATCAAATTCAATATGTTCAAGAATCTACCAGACTCAGCCAAAAGACGCTTGTTGAACTTATTTAATGAGTTTCTTGAGGCTAACATTGTCCCACACGATTGGAGGCAAGTGGAGGTCAACGCCACCCAAAAAACAGCCTCCGACCACAATTCGTATTGACCGATCCTGTATCCGGAAGTTGTTCGAGAAAATGATCCTGTTTTTCTCAGGACTTTTATGATTAGGACATGATCAGTGTCATTTCGATCTCTTCGAGTAGGCGTTGGCTGAAATTCACGTATTTTTTGTGTTGCTGAAAATTGGGTCGTTTTCAATTTTCGTTTAATGTCAAAATGTAGCATTATAGTATTTTTAAATCCTTTATATACTGAATGAAATATAAAATGTGTGTATATACGTGTGCAATGGATATTCTAGCAGTCATAACTGTTGGCATCCCAAACTGTTCCAGAATCTTGCGGAATCGCAACTGCTTAGAATTTTTTTCCGCCTTGGCAAACAAAGATACGGCAATGGAAAACAGCCAGATTGAGCACGCCACGAACAGTCCAATGCAGTTACAGGCCGTCGTCCCACAGCAGCGGACTATACGGAAGAGGCGACCGGAGGGATGTCGGTGCTCAAACTATTATACAAGCTGCTGAGTATCCTAACACGCTGGTGAGATCCATCCAATTTATCTTTTTGAATATTTATATAATCAACTTTAAAACCATTTCTCCGAATATTCAATATTAAAATAATAAATATAATTCCTACTACTACGACTGACTACGAAGTGAATAACACATAACATTGCCGCATTCGAGACATTCTGACATACGGGATAACACGATTTCGATCGATTTTAATAAAACTCGTGTCAGACCCACAGTTCAGGAAGTGGAACAGTTAGTTAAGGTTAAAATTGAGCTTAATCTCGCAGAAGTTAGGTACATTCAGCTACACCGCGTAAAAACTGTGTTTTGATCACGCTTAGAAGCTTAGTACAGGTCGAATTTAATAGCACCAGATTCAAGATCCCCGTGCATATGAAAAACAACATGGTGGATGTGCGTATCCATGATTAGGCCCCGCGCACTAGGGATGATTACATCAAACTAATCATGTCACAATATGGAGAAGTACGAATGACACCAGGAGAAATAAGCAAACAACGCTAACTAATAAGTGACCTATAAGCAAACAACGCTAATCACATATCCCGGGCAGACCCCAACATGCCAATTTTGTAACCATACAGCCCACTACAGAAAAACATGCGCCGAAGTAACTAGTCAAAAGTCATCTACTACAGCCAACTGTAACAAGCAGCCATCGAAACCTCCAGATAAACCAAAAACAACGATCCAATTAACCAATAATGCAGGTACAACGAACACGACAACTGCTCCCAAACCAACAACTAGCATCGCCAATAAAGAAGCAAATACCGATGAAGACGGATTTACAACAGCGACCCGTAAGAACAAGAAACAAATAAGAACCTCTGATCGTGAGCAGCAAGAAAGCAGTACCGATGATGACATGGACGGGCACGATAACGCGAGTGAAGGCAGACTGAATGACCCCCAAGCGGCTTCACCGTCGAGGAAAAGGATCTCAACACGCAGCAGCGAACTGTGATAGTTTGATACAAAACTCGTGTGAAATATTTTTATAAAGATCATAAAGTGTTAAAATAACATTCTGACAAAAACGTCCCTATAGGTATTACAATTATAACAAATATAATCAATCTAAGAAGAGTATAGCTTAGTGTATTTCAAATATACACATATTGTGTTCAGTTGGTATATTTAATCTTAATTGGAGTTGCGTAAGAATTCTATTCCTAAAAACGACAAAATATAAACAATGAAATGAAATAAAACATGAAACATGAGGTGTCTAGCGCGGTTGGAGACATCAGTAGGAGGGTGGAGGTGTGTACCATTGTCCTGGGAAGGGCGCTTTTCGGCAGAATATGGATGTTGATGTTGATGTCTCTAAAAGCGTCGGACATTTTACGTATTATGTTTCATTTCAGAGCGCGAGTAAAGGTGCTATAACCTAGGCTCATTAGCCAATACAGGGCTTAATACCTCTGTCCCATCCCAAGAATTTAGGACCAAAGGAGTGACATTAATCCTCATAGCCAAGTCACTCCCAACGATCTATACAAGCCCCATCAAATTGAAACGGTCGGTACGGTTGTCCACGTTTCTTCCTTTTTCAAGGTTCAAAATGTTTCGTTAATCAAATTCTTCATTAAATGAATAATTTGATTGCCGCTTTAATGGTTGTGCATATGTACCACAAGCATTAATATTGACAAGAAAAATTGTAAGATAACGTCTGTAATTTTCCAGGATCCCTACATGTATTGGCAGTGTATGTGTAGACTAGACTAGACTAGACGACATGATCAGTATCATTTGAATTGAAAATTTCATAAAGTTGAGTTAACGCAAATTTCGGGTGAAGTATCAGTACTAGAATAGTAGCAAGACGCCTAATCATGAAAATAGGAGTTGAACCTATTTTCCGCATCGACAAATCGCCTGCCTGATCAAAAGATTTAAAGCAAATTTCGACATTCACTTTGGTCGGACATTCTTTGCAACAGCAAATTTGTATTTCACACTGATATATTCCTATCCATGGAGATAATCTTGACGTTGGTTTCTTCCTTCCCCAAGCCGGAACACGATTTGATTAGCAAATGCGTGTAAAGTTTCGTGAGACGGGTTGTTTAGATATTTTTCTACTCATTCCAATTTAGTCTTTTCTACACCTTATAATCGTCCCAAGCAACATATTTTGTAGTAAAATAATATTAACAACTAATCATGAAACCAAATCACATGTAATAATCTAGCCGAGGTGAACATGATCTCAACTGTTTCATCACCAAAAAAGCCCAAGGCGGAGTCTATTTGTAACTTGTCACGAAAACGTACGCTGTATTGAAAATCAATTTTGCCACCTAGTTTCAAATCGAGCTCAATTATGTTTGAAAAATTTTCGGCGTTGAAATAATGCGATGTGATTTTGACAAGATAATTTGAAATATTTGAAAGCAAATATTTTGCTATTCTATACTTAAATTTCACCGGCGCATCTAGATTTACTGTGAATTTTTCAATTTTACGTTCACATTTTCAATGCGCCCTCACATAAAATCAGGAATGGATGAAAATATAACAATAAGATATAGCGCTCCAGACAAATGACGCAGTTTTCGATTGCGCCTACCAATATGCAATTCGAATATAGTGCTAAAATTTATGAAAGCATCATGGCGGCCTTCTCGTTGTGGCTTATTCGTTGACAGAAGAAAGACAACGAATACAAATGCATCGATAACGTAGGGTGACCATATCAGGTGAGTAAAAAACCAGGACAGCCAAAAGGGAACCTTTCGTTTCCTCTCTCGAACGTGCATGGTGAAATATTCCCCGGGTTTTTGGCAATATTTTTCGTGGGATTTCAATGACCGAGCACTTCTTTACACACATGCGGTTCTTGCTAAACCACAAACAGCAAACGTTTCAAGCTATTGTTGGAGCAATTTGCAATCCCTCAATTGATCAACTTACGAGACCGAATATTTTGAGATCTTATACGAGGACTGGTGAGGAGTCCTCAGCGCTGAATACACATCGTTGATGAAAATCAGAAACATCAATGATCCCAAGTAGCTGCCCTCAGGCATTCCTGATGTCGAAGTAAATATAGAGTTCTGTAAATATTCAATGACAACCATTATCGACTTAAGCTGAGATGAAACTCTACCAGCTCTTTATTGTTTCATGAAGATCGATGTTATAATAAGAACATGTGTAGCACGAAAATACTTACCCATATCTAGAAATCAAAAAAATCCACAAATCTGATTCTACATACATTTTATTACTGTTTCTACCTTCCCCGTCTCACTTTCTCTTCCTTTTCTCCTTCCTGAACGCTACTTACTAGGCCCAATAAGCCATGTCTTCCTTACACTAGCTTACGTGCACTCGCACTAATTATGCCCTCGAGTTTTGCACTTTCCGCACACCCCGTCGGCTTTAGGGTAATGTGACTAGTTCCACGTGCTCCACATATTCTGGTCGAATCGCTTTGATCGGAAGGTATCGTCGTCAAAGGTATCGGAGTCAAAAGATTCATTCGGCGCGACAATCGGTTTTTTATTCGCGGGCGAAACCCTCACGGCACACTTTTTTCTTCCAGGTGGCGAACTTATAGCCGACCACTCGTGTCGATTCACTCCACTACGAATGAAATTTTCAATCTGAGCGGAAGGACGGTTGACAGCAGCTTTGCTTGCAGCAAATTTGTTGCTCGGCGCTGTGATCAAGCAAGTGTGTGACAAAACTTAATGAAGGGGGTGTTCGAATAGTGCGTTTAATAAATGCTAACGACAATTGAACTAAATTCGCGTACGAAAACACAATTCTAACGTAACACATGATTAGTTACCAATTAGAAACTAAACTAAAGAACTAAAATATGGTAGGGGAACATGGGGAGACTTGACCAAGCTCAAAATTCTATTTTTGGCTATGGTGTCTTCCATTCGATTCATAAAATTTTTTCAAAAATATTTTTATACTCGTTTCGATCCCTTAAGGTAATTCTAAAAGTTTAGAATGAAAAATCCTCTCCTTACAGAAAATATTACGCGATTAATAAATTTGCATTAAATGATGTAATATTTTATCAAACTTTGTATGGACATATCTACTCGACTACTGATTACTATTAATGTACTGATATACCATCTTAATCTTTGTGAAGCAGTGAAATGATTTTACATAAATTGGAATATTGGAATAGTTGTTACTAGAATTTGAATGACATTGAACGCAATATCTAATGTTGGGGAGACTTGACCAAGTTTTTATGGGGAGACTTGACCAAGTGGCAATTAGCTGAAGAAAGATACAAAATTCCTGATATTTATTATGCTTTGGTATCTACTGTTAATGTTAATCACGCCATAAAAAATCCCACCTCAAATATAGGTCTTTATATTTTAGTATTAGTAAACAAAGTTAGTAATAATAGGACTGATTTCGTGATGTGTGAACATGCAATGCAAGCAGTACAGTTAATCATTAAAAAGAAATGCATTAAAAAAATCGAAATTTATCAAATGCAATCCTTTTATATTTTTTACTGCTACCCAAAGATCTCGAAAATATGGAAAAAAATAATTACAGTATGTTTTATGTCATAATTTTTTGTTATGATTTTTCAAAATTCTCTTGGTCAAGTCTCCCCATGCCCGCAGTGGGGAGACTTGACCAAAAAAAACGATCTCAGAAAAACTTTTGTAACTTTTCAAAAATTAAATTAAAAATTCTGCAAAAAATCATGAAGACGCACAATAACTTTACACATAATATCTCAATGACTTTTGAGGGATTGAAGGCCTATTTAGAGATTTATGCAGTTTTAGCTGAAAACCTGGTCAAGTCTCCCCATGTTCCCCTACTTGCAACATTTAAATCTAAATCTCTTTGTCTATTTGTGATAACATCAATAACGTGAACATGGCGACATGCAAATAAAGAGAAACATAGCTGGTAGAATTATCGCAGAATTCTAACAGCGCTATTTTGAAAATATTGGCAGGTACGGAATCTTCACGGATATCTGCCGGCTGCAAAATTTTGAACCAATCGCACTACAGTTTATTCATATCTCTCGTTCCTATGAATGTCTAATAGTTTCTCTTCACAATATTCACGTAAAAAAGGTAGCGGAAATGAAAAATAACGAGGCACTATTGAAACATTAATTGGGAGATTCGAGGCTTTGTTTCTAGTTTTCTGCTTGAGAGTTAATTTACGTTGCAGTTATGGTAGTGGTGTGATTATGGAGCAAAACCAGGACAAATCAAGCGTTTTCCTCGACATCCCAGGACACCAGGACAGCAAGCTTAAAACCAGGATATGTCCTGGGAAACCAGGACGTATGGTCACCCTAGATAACGCCATCTCGCTGTTGCAAATTGGTTTTGTTAAAGTGTCGACAAGTATTTTCCAAGTTTGCAAGTATTATGTTCTTTATATGATACTAATTGCAAACAAACGCTGACAGCTGCTTTCCACTATAGTGTTGAGTTACATTCAACTAACAGTTATCAAACATAATAGGCTCCACCTACTAACTATCGCTTAGAGTCGGTGTTGTTAAAAGGAAAATAATTCTTTTAGTCAACAAAACTACTTTTTACGGTTCGATTAGCAGCAACAAACTTGTTTGTGGTCTATTAGCAACAATCCATGGTCTGAAAAAATGCTTTGATACTTTCCTACAACTGATATTCAACCAAATAGATTAAAAAATTTCTTTGACTTGTTACACATGTTGCTTGGGCGTGTAGTCTAGAATACGTTGCATTTTCAAGCACCCCTAAATACTTTGATCTCTTGAATATTCATTTTTGTAGCTAGAGAAAATCGTAACTTGTAAATTAATAATAATAAGCAAATTGAATTCGTCGACACACTATAGCTTTTCCTGGAACAGATAACATATTTTTAGGAGTTTTAATGTCCATTGTCTTAGTTTTGGAGAACTTTTCATAATTACATTCAGTTTCCAGTGACTATATCAAATCATCAGAATTAATACATTTATGCAATAATTTTTATGCCCCTCCCGAAACAAAATCCTGGCTACGGGCCTGACTACAAAGTGTGCATAGTTAATCAATTGTGTTGCACACTCGAGCAATCCCATAGCCCATCTAAATAACAAGTATTCAACATATTCAATGAGAAGTAGTAAGAACGAAGCTTGTAGTTCATCCCAAACTGCTACCCGATGAGATGATTTCTCGTTTATTAGACAGCATCAGGGGAGCTTTTCCTCCCAGCAATCTTGTACCATAAATTTTCCCAAGTGAGGAACAAAACAACCCAAAATTCTAGACTTTGATCTTTACGGAGAGAGTAAAATCTCCAAGCGCTATTGTAGTGAGTAGCCGATAGGCACATACCTACCAGTTTAAAATATTTAGTTAAACAATTGGGACAGTATTTTTGGAGTGATGAACAAAGCAAACATAAAATGGAGTGCTGCAATGGTCGGGGGGGGGGGTGGATACATACAACAACCCTGCAGTAGACAGCAACAAGGATAAAAGAAAAGCTACTCGAACGTGATCTTGGGCAGAGCATGTTGAATATGTTTCATGAATATGTTCACAGAAGAGGACGAAATCCAGAGGAAGGATTAGATTTCCATTTATCCTCCAGTTGCCGGAGAAAAGGATTCAACCTTCCAGTTATAAGTGTTTTCCTAATCCTGTTGCATCGTTCAGTGTATGTGCATGACACAAGCATGCAGATAGGGTTACTACTGGTTTGGAACGATAAATAAATAGCTGACGTTGCTCGACCTGGGAAATTTGCATTTTTTAATGAAGGATCGTGCGACTGAATTACAGGGTTAAGTTGAGGCTTGACTCTACTTCGAGAAAATGACTCTCTTTCCAACTAGCACAAGCTGGTTCGCAATCAGTTCATCTTGCTCGGGAGCGACTCATTAGGATAATAATACTGCGGAAGAGCAGAATCTTACTCAGTCCCGGGCCTTTGGATTCAAACTGGTGAAGTATCATGTTGAATCAAACACAATATGCGTAGCAGAATCCGGACTGCGACAAAGGAAGAGAAACAATGTGTGATATAGGTGATTCAGATTCAATGACAATATAATTAATCGGTGATACTATTTGTGAATATCTGGACAATGGATCACGACAGACAGAACTTTTAGACATTAAAAAAATCAGTGAAAGGTTTGTTTATAATAATCAACCTTATTCAGTAAAAGGTTCGTTATTATAATTTCAAATCATTTATCAAGTCATGTCGAAAAACTGAGTCATTAACTGATTTATAACAGCTCACTGCAATTGACATAATCAGACATCTACATAAAACCGTATGTTGAAAAAACACATTAGAACAAGGACGGGTAAGTGTTATGAAATTCCATGGAAAAACGCTTGCCATTCCATGTAGGCGTACGGCAAACATCCGTAGCTCGTTTCCAGCCTGGTCTAACCAAGCCGGTCATATATCGTTTCTCTCTGTTGGTCTTGGTGTTAATACCGTTCAAAGAGAAACTAAAAGGTTTTCATTTTCATCTGTACTATGTACATATATAGAAATAGGGTTAGGTTAATCGAAAGAAACTTCTCCTTCTAAGACATTGTCTAACGTTATTGAACGAAACTTACGCCCTGGACTCGACCGAATTGATTGCGGTGCGGTGATGTCAAATTTAATAATAGTTAGTAGCTAGTAAGTAATACGATACTTATCGTGTCATTGTACATAACACTTGTTCTTGTTGCCACACTGAAACATTAACAATAAATAATAAAGTTATATTATGTCTCCAAACGGCAACTTGTGTGTGTGGTAACTCCATACGATAACAGATAATAATTTCTCATCTACTTTCCATTCCGTACGCTAAAAAAAGCTTATAACCTTCCCAAGTTCCCGACACGTCACATATTCGTACACTTCATAAAAACCACATAGTGTAAACATTCCTCCACACCGCACTAATTGATGGAAAACATCACCACCTTTTCATCTAGCTGGGGGAAAATAGCACTGACATGTTTTTCAGCTTTTCACACTTTTCCTCCTGCCGGGTTTACTCTTTGCTACTTCGGGGAGCAATATTCCACTTGTATACCACTCAACCGCCGCCACTCACCGGAATATTAAACCGGCTTGGTCCTCCTCGAAAAAAAAGCGGCAGGAAAAAGTTTTAAATGTTTGAAACGGGATTTTCATCTGCTGCGGTTGTACGGGCAAACAGAGAGAGAGCGAGTGAGGAATCGAGAAAGCACAGAGCATGGGTTAATGCATTTTCCAGACATTGAGCAAGAAAGCAACTGTACACAAAGTACTCACGTCTATGGCCGTTATCCCTGCATGGTGGATAGATAGGTCACATACTCGCAAAGTTCGCCTTTGCGTCGTCCGGTGGTTTACAGTTTCGAGTGCCGCTGGCTGGAAATGCGTTCCGGCTGTTTCACCGTCAGATTTTGCAAATATTGTGCCAAAATATTTTCCAATTTTTTGTGTGTGGTAACTGTTTCCGCCGGCCGAGCCGCTAGCTGGCGGGATGCCGCACGTGCACTGGTTGTGAAACTTTTCGTCTGAAGCAGTACAGCTCCAATGGTTCCGAAAGAATTTGAGTTCACCGTTAAATGTCTTCGGTAGCATTGTATGCTAAAACAATCAGTTGACTGTATAACTAGATTTTGCGGAACGTCATGTGGACGTGCTCGTTTGACCTCTCGAGGCCTACAGTTTTGATTTATGAATATATAGTAAATAAGTTAATTAAATTGAAATCAATTCAGTCGTATATTTACTAAAATAGATCGATTCTCACAATCGATGAAACATTCATGCGGATTTCAATGATCTTCAAAATAGACGGTACTTTCGAGTCAATTGGTCAATTGGTCGATTTGGAATGTTACAAATGTTAATTAAAATAATATTTTTGTTTTTCAAATAAATTATTATAGTAACACACCGCGCTTGAACAACAAAATACCAATCACTTACTAGATTTACGAGGGTTGGATGACCGCTTAATGGAATCCTGGTTTACTTTCCGGGAAAAGGTGCAACGGAGGAAGAGTAGATACCATTTCGCCAGCTTACGTTCGCCCCATATTCCGCTCAAAGTTACCAAACTAAAAAGAATTTAAATTTTGCAGCTGCAATTAGCCAGCTACTTTAACGTTCACATAACTTATGGCCCCAAGTTGGTGCCAGCTATTGAAGCGATAAAGTTGAATCACCAAAAATACAGCTTTTTTAGTTGTTCAATATCATTATATTTCATTTGAGTGAGTAGATTTTTTATTGTGATCCAAAAAGAATCTTACTTGGAAATAATAGTTCGAAGTCACGAGTAGATGCACCACACCTAGCAGTGAGAGAATAGCTTTCTCATATAGACAACGTTCATATTATACTCATGGCATCATTATGTACCAAGAGTAACTTTAATTTTGAATCCAAAACTTCTAGTGAAAGTTTGACTTCTATTGCAAGATTTGTTTTATATTGGTTATGGCGGACAAATTATCAGTAGCAGTATTTATATTCGAAATATATACAACCAATATAAAAATAATTGTTTTACAAAAACACTAACCATCAGCTGCTATTCCTCCCACGCTTTCTTTCTCTCTCTCGTGTTCTCTTTCTCTCTCTCTCTCTCTTCGTAGTCATAGTACCTGTCACTGCTCATACCTACCTGTTTGCTTTTTTTATGTTGCGTCATAAGATGTGACATTAGGGTGTCCCAAAATGACATCATGTTAAAAAAGTCATTGGGCTCACTTCTTAAATGAAAGGTTAGGGTATTGGGACCACTTTCTTCTTCGGAGTGAGTTTGCTAAAACGCTTCCTACTGGTGGCGACTTTTGATTTTTTGAAAAATGGGCCGATTTTGGATAAAATTTCAAATTTATGCCTGTTGAAGTGGTCCTGAACTGTCTTTTTTTCAGCATTTTTTTATTTTTCTGGAGATCCAAACGGAGAAGTTTGGTTAGTTAGTTTGTACAAATTTGGAATTATAAGAGCGGCAGGGCCATTAGAACTTAGTAAAAAGTGAAATTTTTGGTGTTTTTCAGTATTTTTTCTTCAAAACTGGGTATCTACAAAATTTTAAAAGTACAGAAAACACTTTATATAGTTGTGCCAAATTCAGGGGCGTAATTTTGCTGAAGAAAGTGTATAGCTATGGCTAATGGGGTATGAGTTATTTAAGTTTTTGTTAGATAACCTTTGACATTTTTAGTAATTTATCAAACATAATGCTGTTCCAAAAAGTAAATCAGTTCAAATGTGCTTTGACCACACATTGCTTTTCGAACAATAGAAGGAAAATCATGAAAAATGACGTTTTCTGTACGTCTTTAGTATGTCAGGACGAGGTTTAATGAGCATCTGATGATTTTTTTTGTAACTTAAATTATAAAAATAATAACTTTGCTAATGACGCGAAGTCTCTAATTATTTTTTGAAGAGTTAATTCTCCATAATTACTTCTAGGAGGCATCTTCAACAAAACGATTGTGTCAGAAGATGCGCTGTATTCTGTTGTAAAACATTTTCGAGGATATTTGCCCCAAATTTGACTATTTCGGAATTATGTGACCTAAACAGTAAATATCAGTTTTTCAACACTCACCTCACTCTTCTGCATTTTTCTCCACTTCAAAGTTCCTAACATGAAAAAATGACTTTATATACAAAATGTAAGTACGTTAATCAATTCAGCTTTCAAATATACGCCATAACTTGCCATTAACTCGACATAGTTGTTTAATTTTAGTGATTTTCAAACCCGCTAGGTGGCTATTAGTATAGAAAACATTTTTTAAAAAAATCGTCAAATGCTCATAAAAACCGATTCTGATGTACTAGAGACAAGCGAAAAACGCCATTTTTCATCATTTTCCTTCTATTTTCCGAAAAGTAATATGGGGACTAAGTTCGCTTAAGTTGTTTTATTTTGTAGAACAGTGTTATTTTTTATGAATATCATAAAATGTCAAAAGGTTATTTAACAAAAACGTAAATAACTTATACCCTATTGGCCGTAGCTATACACTTTCTTCAGCAAAATTACGCCCCTGAATTCGGCTCAACTATATAAAGTATTTTCTGTACTTTTAAAATTTTGTAGATACCCAGTTTTGAAGAAAAAATACTGAAAAACACCAAAAATTTCACTTTTTACTAAGTTTTAATGGCCCTGCCGCTCTTATAATTCCAAATTTGTACAAACTAACTAACCAAACTTCTCCGTTTGGATCTCCAGAAAAATAAAAAATGCTGAAAAAATATCTAAGACAGTTCAGGACCACTTCAACAGGCATAAATTTGAAATTTTATCCAAAATCGGCCCATTTTTCAAAAAATCAAAAGTCGCCACCAGTAGGAAGCGTTTTAGCAAACTCACTCCGAAGAAGAAAGTGGTCCTAATACCCTAACCTTTCATTTAAGAAGTGAGCCCGTTGACTTTTTTAACATGATGTCATTTTGGGACACCCTAATGTGACATACTTTAATGTCCTATTTAAGGGGGAGGTTAATTTGGTAAAAAAGACAGTTTAAAAAATGGTTGTGGCTGTACAGAGTGTTGGTATATTCCTCAAATTCTCATATAATAATGCCACAGTTGAACAATATTTTTTTCAAAATTTCTGAAAATTGAACGAGTGACAAAGATTCCGCGGAGCCGCCTCGACGAAAACTTGTTTTGCGGTGTACATCATAACTCAAAATCTACTAGACCAGTCATTTTAAAATTTTGCACAGTTCTTCTCCCCAACATTCCTCAGGTAGTGACGGGTGCGTATTTTTTGAGTTTTGAATTTTTCGTGGCACATTGAACTTAAAAACCAGCAATCTTCATTGAAAAAAATTACATGACATGTTATTGTAAAAAAAAAATCAAAATAATTTTGTAAAATGATCCCGTACTTACCTGGACATTGATGTGAAGAACAATCGTGAAAAACTCCAGAACGATTGGTCCAGAAGATTTTGGGTTATGGTGTACACCGCAATTTTTCGAGATGCCTCCTGAAGGTTCACTGTCACTCACCCAATTTTCAAGATTTTGCAATGAAAATTTGGGAAAATTTTGTTCAAATGTTGCTTTATTGTATGGAAATGAACAGCACAGACTAACACTTTCTGTATCGTTAAAAACATTTTTTGTTAGCGATATTTTTTCACCAAAATAGCTTTACCCCCTCCCCTCTTTGTTTCATGTGCTTTTATGTAAATTAGAAAAGGCAAAATTAAGTTTTTGTCTTCAACTGTTCCCGTTCAAATAATAGATTTATTTTATTTATTTTATTTATTTTATTTATTTTATTTATTTTATTTATTTTATTTATTTTATTTATTTTATTTATTTTATTTATTTTATTTATTTTATTTATTTTATTTATTTTATTTATTTTATTTATTTTATTTATTTTATTTATTTTATTTATTTTGCCACGCTCTTTCACAACGGTCAATATACGACGTCATTTATGAACGGCCCCTTTGTGATATTTTTAGAGCAGACAATGCAATAAAAAATGAAATTGACAGGGTTTAAGTGCGTTTAAGCACCTTGTGTCAAATCCTTATGTTTCCTATACATACTAAGAATATCAAATCATATGATGTGATAGCCGGAAGATTAGAGATGCAAAACGCCCCCCCTCCCGTACCTTCCCTCCAATAATCCAAGAAAAATGGTGTATATCCCCAAAATCATGATTTATAGCAATAAAACTATTTTTCGGAATTTTCGACACAAAAAAAATTCTACGCGGTCATTTTTCAACTGATTTTAAAGTTTAAGCCCTTTTCACCGATGTGCTTTTATGTACTTTTGTCAAAAATACTGTGCGGTTTTGTCACAACAATATGCAAACAACCATAATTTCGCGAGGTTTAACAATTATGAAAAATGCTCAACATTCTTCTAAAGAAACGTCTTTATTTTAATGAAAAGTAACAGAGCATTTAATTCCGCATCCAACGACCTAATTGTACTTATATATTCATATCTTAAGCTATATGAGTAAAAATTTCTGAAGTGTCCCCTTATTTTTCACAAAGTAGTGAATTTTGAAAAATATGTTTTTATTTTATTGTTTAGGTACCCCTAAACATTTTCATGAAATATTTTGTCGTTATTCGAAATATTTATAATAGTTTTAGTTAATTGAAAATTTATACACCTTTTTAGTAAAATATTTTCTACATCCAAAGCTTAATTTCGAATTGCACCAAACTTCACTGGTGGTTTAACAAATGTTTAGTCTTGAAAATGTCGAAAAAAGGTTTAACAAATGTTAACTATTTCTACTATTTTTTAAACAATTTTTCAATAAAATGCAATTTTAAATGGTTTCTTCACGTAATATTTATTCCGTTCAAGTTGTAAAATGTTGCATATATTATCAGCTTTGAATTCCAAGAAAAAAAAATTTGAGCAAACATAAGGTTTTTAAAATATTTGATTTTTTGTGTTATACTACGTTCACACTACGAGGTAAAACGTGTTTTAACGCTGTCTTGATGACATTTTTCTTGTTGCTAATTATTATAACATGTTTTAACTCTGTAGTGTGAACATGGTATTACCCGGCATGCGAAAAACAACGCGCAAGCGAAACAGTCGCTGGTCGCCACGGCACGCTTAGGGTGAAGCCAGAGTGGGCGCGATGCGTAACGCGACGCGATGCGATGCGAACTGCGTGCGATTTCCAACACGACATGATAGCCAGAGTGAACGCGACTGGAAGCGATGGTCATATGCGTTATACGTAAACAAAAATTGCGTTGAAGTGTCGAACGGATTGCGAGCTAAAAAGTTTCTGTGAAAATGAGCTCAAACGAAAAATATTTCATGTCCGAATGCGTACGCGATTTCTTTTTCAGAAACCATAAAGATTTTGGAATTCATTCGATCAATAGGAAAAGAGAAGACGTATCTCACCCTGCACCAAGATTTGCTAAATTATTTAAAAAAATTTCGCAACTATACCCGTGTGAGCATCGAAACGTTTGATTACATTTTAAGCCATATTGAAGTTGTTCTCACTAAAGAGTGGACCAACGTTATTAAAACTCCCATAGAACCACGAGAGAAACTTATAGGGGAATTGTGGGAAAAACCGACACTGTGGGTAAAACCGACACCCCACAACATTTCCTAGAAATCAAATTTTTATACATTTCATAATGATACATTATTTAGAGCGTTTATTTAGAGCATTTGAAGAAAAATTGGATTTACGTTAGTACGCCGAATGTCATAAAAATAAACAAAACATACGACAGCAGCGTTCATACTCGTCTGGATGTTAAATTTCGTTGGTAGATTTTAAGGTTTTAACCGAACAAAAGCTTTTCAAATCACCACATTTTTCAGTACCTATTATTATCGGCCTGTCCTATGATCAATTAGGTGCATTGAAGACGAGTTTGAGAAATTCAATATTTTTAATAGCTTTTATAAAAAAATGTGCGCTGTTGAAGTAAAACCGACACCCTATGGTTAGGGTAAAACCGACACGCTGTTAAGATGGTTGTGTATACTTGCGATTCATTTCAAAATACTGGAGATCTTTGTGACACTTCAATTAGTCTATTAGAACACTATAGTATCAGCAGAAATACACAGAAATACTTTTATTGTGTTTATTTCTTGTAAGTCTCTTTAAAAATCAAAAATTGGAATTTTTACTTATCTGATTCTATCGAAGCTGTTGCTATTTCTGCAAAAAGCTCATCAAACCGAATTTCTAGTGTTCTCTTGGTTTGTCATAGATGAACTTTATCACAATGAGACAATGATCTTATGTATACCCCAATAGATCGTTGATGATCAGAGTCCGAAAAATCAAATCTGAAAAAGATAGTTTTACTAAGAAGTGTGTGTGTCACTTATAAAAGAATGAATACAATTAGCAGAACGTAGAACGCTTGCAAATCTTCTTTTACGAGATAAAATGACACTGGAGGTTGCAATGATGTGCGCAAGGATTATTTGGAAATACTTATCAATAAATAATCCTACAGCATAAAATACTCTTATTTATAGTACTACGCTTTCAAATTTTCTTCTCCTCACTACATGATGAAGCAATAAAAAGCACATATTTGCATCATACATACTCACACTTTATTATTCACGCATATATCTCGTTTTTAATAAAGATAAAGATTTCAATAAAGTGGAGAGAAAATAAATTAAAGGGGGTGTCGATCTTACCCCTATAGGGTGTCGGTTTTACCCGCAGTGCCTACAAAAAGTCACTTTGTTTTTCAAGTTTTACAACCAATAATTTTTAATGAAATTAATTTTTTGAAGCGCTGAAAAAATTAAGTCTTGTTAAGAATTTTCTGAAGAAGAATTCTGCATAAAAACTATAATTTTATTGGTTTTGTGGCAACTTAGAAAAATTGTTAAGCTTAAGGTGTCGGTTTTAACCATAATTCCCCTAATCACGCTAAGGTAATGCTAGACCTCTCCCTTCCCCGTCGTAGTATGTCTTCACGAATTGCAAAGCAATCACCCCTTAAAAAATAATGTTGAATTTGTAGAATACCACACATTAATTCTACAATCTCTACGATATATCGTGGCATATTAGCAAAATTTATAAGCTGTTTTTAGATTGAATTATTAAATAGTTTTATTTAAGAACCAATACAGTGCAATATTTCTAGGCTTCTGGCAATGGGTTTGTCGTTCAATGCACCATCCTACACGTTTCGTATTGGAAGATCTACGGTCGCTAAAATCATTAAGGAGATCTGTCTTGCATTATGGATAAAGCTTCAGCCAATTCATATGCCACAGCTAACCCAACATTTATTTACACAACGTGCGCAAGATTACTGGACTTTGTGGAGCTTCCCCCATTGTTGTGGCAGCATTGATGGAAAGCACATTCGAGTGAAATATCCGCCACACTCTAGGACAATGTTCTACAACTACAAAAAGTTTTTTTGGTAGTACTTGATTGAATCGGGACAACTAGGCATTCCATCAGAAAATAATCTCCCCGGAAACAAACATATCCATGATGAAGCTCACCCGTTGTTAAAACATGTTTTGCGACTATATGCTCAACGAGATATCACTATTTCAGAAGAATATTTTAATTCTAGTCTTTCAAGTGCAAGGAAATCGATCGAGTGTGCTGTCGGGGCAATAAATGCTAAATGGAGACTGTTATGGAAACCAATTGAAAGGAACGGCCTACGATACTACCAAAGCTTTCTGTATTTGTCACAATGTTATCATTGATAGGGAAGGATGTATAGATGCTATTATGAAGAGTGAAGATTTCTTATAAAACGTTCAAAAGCCCACACATAATCCTGTCTGTTGCAGCACAATTCGAAGCCAAAGCTTCTCTAGGGGATTTCTTTACATGGGGTAGCGGGCTATCAAAGAAAGTTTTATATCAAGCAGTTCTAGCTTCCTTTGCTCAAGCTCTAAAAGATATTCTGCTTGAGCGTTCTTTTCGTTATTCTTTTTATATCGTTTGGTGGGAAGCGAGACAGGAGCACTTGATGATCGCCCAATGAAGGTATCAGCTACCTCCATTGTTTCTAGTTGACTTGGTAGGATTTCAAAAAATCCTTCCAATGCCTTGACGTCCTCAAATACCTCGCTGTTGGAAAATTGAGGCTTGAGATTGCCAATTGCTTGCCTGGACTACATTTGTTGCCGTAAAAAGTAGACTTTTGAAATGCGGTCAGCTAGAGCAAACGCTTGGGTCACCAGCATCCTCGGATCTGAACACCGGCAGCTTGCATAGTTCGCGACCAAAAGTGTCACGCAACTTTTTATACCTATTCTTTGCAAAATCGTCTGAAATTTAAAAATATATAGAGTTTAGAGCAAGTATAACATTTGAGAAAATGTCGGTCACTCACAGTACCCATTAATAACAATTTAAAAATTGTCCATCGATTTTACTTACCATTAATCCAAAACATATTTCCAACATTGGTTCACAAGAATCCGGTGCCGTTAATGGCGGGGTTGTTGGTCCCACAGTGCACACCTTTGGAAGACAGCTCCAATGTGTGCTTCGACATCGACATAAACATCCTCTGCCACCAAAGTAAAATCAAATTTTGAATTTGTCAGCATCTTTTCGCGCGAAAAACCTGTGCACGTACTGGTTGGTCGCGCGTCGCGCAAAAAAACGCTTAGTGCATCGCATCGCGTCGCTTCCACTCTGGCATGTACTGTATTATTTTGCAGGAAACAAATGAACGGAGCTCGGTCGCGCGTCGTCGCGCGATCTGTCAAAAATCGCTTCGCATCGCGTCGCGTTGCGAATCGCGTTCACTCTGGCATCCCCCTTAGACCAGCATCGCATGAGCGAGTTGGTGGGAGTTCGCCACGACTCTGACTACATCAATTGCAAAGTAAGAGAATGAGTTTCGTTGCGATAGTCTTATCGATAATACTCAGTGTAACACATCCTGTGTCATCTGAAAATTTGCCATCTAATTTACCTTCATCAATTGTTATTGCATTTCCAGGACAAGTTTTTTTTTGCTGAGAAGCGTGAATTTCATAGTGCAAAATAGAGAATAATTTTTTTTGAAATAACTCTTCGTCCAATCAAACCATTGTAATTTTGTTATAATTGTACAAACAGCATAATGTATAATGTATAATCAGTACAAACTAGCTCTATTCGCGATAGTTTATTTATCGCTTCATTGAAGATCTGTTCTTGTTCACGTGGAGTAAAACCATTTCTTTCACATATGTATATATCAATTCGATTGCATATTTGCAATCCAAATTTTATTTATTTTAATTTGTGCGTATCAACGAAAAGATTTCCCCTCGCACATTGGTTATGTTTTTTTATTTTATGCAAAGAATTACAGCACTCTACCGGGTGACCTATCAACCACAGAACTACAGCTTATTTCAACACACGAAAACGATAAAATAATAAATAGTATGTATGTATCAAGTATAATCGCACCACCTGGTCTCCTAAAATGATTAATTGAGTCCGTCACATGCCATTTGTCAACCGAAGCTCATCATTGCCAACTTTTATAGGGGAAGATGGGGTAAAACGCACTCCGGGGCAAAATGCACCCCTTGTTTATATCGAAAACTGCTGAAAATTTCTAGATAAAGGCAACACCAGTCGGAAGTCCGTCATAGTTAACTTACACTGCCAAAGTTTGATAACCGTACATCCATAGCAACTCGAGAAATAAACAAAAAACAATAACGTGCTCTTCTCATGTAATTATTGTGGCTCGTGAAACAAGGATTTTCAGCTCTTATAAATGCTGATTTACTATTATATCAGCGCATTCCAGTTCTATTTGTACCGTTGCTCATTATTCTGTCACACTATATATGAAAAATCTACTAAATAGTTCACTTTTCGCTATTTTTATATCTCTACTCCACTGGGGGCAAAATGCCCTCTTCTTTGATTTTGCTGATTTTTTAAATGAAAACAGTAAAATCGTTCTGAAAACATGCTAATTGCATAACCTAAGGCTATTTAATGGCACACTTTTGTGAAATCCCGTCAGTAAACAAAACTACTTGCTTGTCCACCGAGCATTCTGCCCCGTTGTTGCGAGGCATCCTGCCCCGTTGTTGTAGTGCATTATGCCCCGTTGTAGTGGTGCATTTTGCCCCCGCACAGGTGCGTTTTGCCCCGCTTATTTTTGAAAAAATGATTTTCAATGATTTTGAAAAATTGAATATTTTTCATGTTTTTGAATACTTTGCAAAGCGTTATGATTGTGATTACAGAGCAAAATGTTGGCTAGACGATATTATTATTTGAATTCTCCCAATTAACGTTCTATAGCTGAGTTATGATCATATTTCCTTAGGGGGTGCGTTTTACCCCATCTTCCCCTACTCAGAAACAGAAACGCAAAAGAAGGGAAAATACTGAAATGACGGCGAGGCGGAGAATGCGCAAGATAATCTTGGCAGCGGATTAGTACTATTATTTTTTACGTTACACTGCACGGACGGGAAAGAGTTGCTGAACGAGTGATCGAATAACTTATGAAAAGGTCATAATAAAACAAAATAATTGTGTTGTTGAAACAAAATTTAAAATAGATCGAGCACTAATACATTACAGAAAATTGTCGTTAAGAGCATTTTGGTTTGAAATGCCGTCTAGAATCACATTCAAAAAGTAAATTCTATTTTTGACTAAAAATAGTCTGGAAAATAGTATGAATTGTAAAAATATGTCAAAAGTTGTTGTTAGGAAGACTTTTTTATTGCAAGTTTCTCCATGATCCAAATACACTGAAAAAGTTTCTTTTTCGTCATTAAAATGATAAAAATTAGATGTTGACTTTTTATGATGGGGAAACGCGAATAACTTTTAGAAAGGGCATAATTACACGAATTAATTGCTTTCGTTGGAGCAAAATTCCAAATATCTCGACAACTATCGCATTTTGGAAGATTTTTGTTAAATGTATTTCTATTTAAAATTATACATAGAATTATATTCTGCAATAAAGTTATAGTTATAGTTATAGTGTCAATAAGCATGACATTTAAAAACATGTATAAAGTTATCATAAGGCAAAGTTTCGTTCGAATCGGCCATGGTTATAATCTGCGGTCGGCTGGTTTCTCATGAAATCCATCTTTTTGCTTATATTTTAAAATTCCCGTCGTTTGGGTCATTCTCGCACGAAAAACTTTCGAATGGTATATGACACATGGCCGTCAGAGCCGGGATTAGGTTGATAGTTTTCAGAGTGATGGTATAACCTTTCTATATGAGAAAAGCAAAAACTTACTACTTCCCTTCCGGTAAAAATAGTAAACCAGGAATGATGAAGATTCGATCTATTTAAGGTTGTTTCGATACTATGCAATAACAGGAGCTGAACTTGCACTTTAACTGCAAAATCAAGCATGGCTGGTTTAGCTGATTGCTTTCAAGCAACCAACGTATATTGTTAGGTAGGATGAAGTCGAAGACCCTTAACCGCGACCACAACATTTTAGTCAAAATTGCAATATTATGAATGGAACAGCAATTCTCACGAGCGACCTAACCGGTGCTGCTGTGGATTTGGCGAACTCACTCTGGGATCAGGCCAGCAGTGGGTAAAATGTAGCATGAGGGTAAAATCATACGGAATTCAATAGTTCGTAGAATGAATATTCTAACTTGTGCAATATGTTTTATTGGAACATCCATTTTGATTCACTGGAATACGAGTTTTAACTACTTCTACAATTTTATTGGTCGTAAAAGACAACTGCAACGGGTAAATTTTTCATCAACGACACATTTTGAACATATCTCCTCCGCTCTGCATTGCCTGAACACAGGTCGATGCATATCCACTGGCATCTCAAGAATCAATTCCTAGCAATTATTGGTGGCGACGTTCGCTCCTGCTGTGAGAAACTGTTGTAAATACGGAACAATTCAATTAACATACTGCTGCTTGGTGGTTATCTCACGCCTCGCCAGGCTGTAGTTAACGAGCGCTTGTGTTATCGATTTTCCAACTTTACGCTAGTCTGGCCTTTGCTCTCCTCGGATGTTTCTATTGGCTCTAGAGTTGCTAGGTTGGCTTCAAGTTACCGGACATGTTAGGGCGGTGTTGATTCGAGTGTTCGTATCTATCCACACTTAACTGAGGACGGATAGAACATACACGAGTGGCAGACTGCATGAATCAATCCACCATTCAATCGGATTTATCTGAATGGAAGAAGGACCAGAATACGCGGGGAAGAACGTAGACGCAAGTACTTCTCAATCAGATCACGAACTTGTTTTGTAATGTGTGGTCTATCTAAGCCTTTATTGTTCCAGATACAAGTTTGAAGTTTTGCAGTTCAATTTAACGAAGCTAATGCCATTGAAAAACACAACAATGGGACACTAACAAAAAAGGACCGTTCTCACGATTTGCTCAAGTTTATCAGCACTTCACAAATAAACTCCTCTGAATTGAGAATTCCTTCGAGCACCAGTTGCAAACAGCTGCAGCTTGACTAAGTAGAAAGGTAAATTTGTGCTGACAGCATGTTTTTTCTGATTTAGCACTCTGTTCGTACCGGGCCAAGTGATACATTCTATTGCTCCGGCTTCAACTGAGCGAGCAAAGCAAATGGACAGTTTGAAGAGGCCAACGGAACAGGAAACCGAACAGAGACAGTAACACAGTTCTTCGCCACCCGTACACTTGTTGGAGAGGGGGGGGGGGGGGTTATTTACGACAATTTTCGGTCTGTTTTATGTTGCTCGCTCTTGCATCAACAAGGTGATGTTGGGTGTCACGAAGAGGTGACCGAGTACCGCTGGGTCAACTCGAATGCCGAACAGGGATTAGACGGGATAGGTTAGCCTCGGTAGGATAATTTCAGGACAGTTCTCTGCGGGAAGAGGGTCGTCTTTTCTGTTTGCCAGTGTTTTCGAAAAGACTGCTGGTTGTGTGTTCGTGAAAGCACGGTTCGGATGGTTTTTGGGTAAACCACAGAATAGAAGACTACAAGGGCGGCGGGTGGTTTCTGTTGAATCTGGAATTTATTCTAGCGTGAATGGGGTAGTTTCTCCTGATGGGAAGGACTGGCTTGTGTTAATGAGTGATTTGCGGTATCAACAGTGATGAATATTTAGATTTACTGTTATAGTAACAGCTAGTCATTTGATAAAGGAAATGTCAGACCTACCCTAGATAAACAGACAAAACACGCTTGCAATCAGTTTTGTGAAAATGGAAAACTGTCTTCCGACATCCGTTCTTTATCTTCCGTCTGGCGTTTTCCGTTTTCCACCTTACGTCATCTTCCTACTACATTTTTAATTTTCTTTTTCTAAAGGAAAAGAACACTTATGAATTCTTCAAGATTTGATTCGACTTATTAGCATCTTTTCCCATCGTATTGAAGAGCAAACCAAATAGCTGACAAAGGCAAGTTTAAAAATTGAACGCAATTTTACTACGTTGCAACTTCGCATCAATTTCTTTGGTAGGATAATTTTCCCTTCATTTCACCCAATTAAAGTTGAGTTTACCACTGCTACTTCGGCTGTCGGAAATTAGTTCCATTGAGTTCTTTTTTCCACTTCGTGAAAGTTTCCACAATGGCTGTGGCGGCCAAAAGTTGTGCATTTTCAATTTCAATTTTAATGATCCACCCGAAACGCCTAGTTGGAGGTTGTTTCGCGGAACTTTTGAGAAACTTTTGCGGTGTTGCTTTGTCTTAGTGGATACAATTGAGCGCCGGGGACAGATGGGGGGCGACGAAAATATCAAACATCTAACTTTGTGTGAGTAGACATGTTAGTATTAGTTGAAGGAATCATTGTCTGGTGAGAGTAAAGTTACTAGTAAACAAAAGACAACATTCTATCGCAAACAAACAAGAAGTAAGAATACAAAAGAGTATCTTTCATCGAGTGATAAATGGGACACACTCATCTAGATTTCTTCAAGAACCGCTTGTTATCGCCGGATCCTTGACCACAAATATTTCCGGTACGTGAACTGCATTCCGTTTGGATGAAGGTACTGCGAGTTTTTGTAGCCCCCGACAGTTTTACAGGATTTCATTGTGGCTTAGCAGACGAAAAAAGTTGAAATAGATTTGTCATTACGATTTTGAAATGATCTAGAGGAAAAACTGAAATTCATTAGTTTGTAGAACTCATGCGAAGTAGGCGCTCAACTAGAGGTAGGAGGGAGACAATTTCGAGTTTTACACGAATAATGCCTAGAATAAACTGAATAAATTATAGAACATCATTTGTAGCAAATCACCCAACATTTGCACAACCTGGCAGAGAAGAGGCGTTAGATGTAACTCTCTGCTTTGACTGTATCACACATGAGTTGGCAAACTTGTGGTTCTACTGTGTGATAATTCAATTTTGACTAAGTGGTAGAAAATATTGGATTTAATTGTGTGGACTTTGCTAGATTGTATTGATCGTATTGATGAAACGGTTGATGCGTGTAGATCCTTTTTGGATTTTCGGGGAATCGAAAATTGAATCACTTCCCACAACATCAGGTGTGAATACTGGTAGTTGCGAGAGACGTGCTCCTTCTAATACCTTAAAATAGGAAAAAAAATGTTCAAAATTAATGAAAAGAAGCACAACCGCAGAGGTGCTCTCTTCAACAATGCTTCGGCTGATTGTATAGAGTCTTCGAGTTTCAATATTTATCGAGTGCAAGCAAGGTTGAAGAAAGGTCACTTTTCGATTGTGCTGAAGGATGATCTGTTCAAAGATTTTCACATGTGTCTCCTTTCAATCCCTCCTAACTCATTCATCCCCAGTTTCAGTGAGTTTGGCTAGGTATGGTATTGTTTGGTTCTCTCAGGATAACGAATAAAGCTGTACCTGGCTGAAAAAGAAATTGGAGAAGATAAGAGAGAATGCAGACTTCCGTTTTACGAACCGTATAACCTTCACTAGAATAAGGTATTCTTTTGCATTCCGTGGAATCCCAAGGTATGTTTGAAGAGTACTGATGTTTTGATGACGCTAGAGCTCCAAAATCCTGGTTCGTGGGCAGTTTGATGGGAAGTTATGAGAATCAAGTCGCTTACAGAGAAAATACAGTAGATACAACGATCGTTCGCTGGAATTTCTAGCGAAAAAGGGTTATAAACTGAACTATGGCTTTCAAATGTCACGACGATAGTTTCTAAGCCTAAATCGGTTTAAGTCGAATTTGAATGACAATATTTCTTCGGAGTTGTTATCGTTCTATTATCTCAATATCCTCTCGGGGGTGTTGATATATCCGCTAATCGAGGTGTCTTTTATTTCCTGGGAAATGAAATATACTTCCGTATTGTCTATGTTCTCTGGGTCGTTATTTTCCTTATCCCTAAACTTACTACCTCACCAATCCTGCCCATCAGGAAAACGACAAAAAGACAAATCATGACAAGGCACAAATCTTTGATCAACATGGGGAACGTGCCATTTGAGCCAATCATTACTGGTTCCTGATTACTTTTAAAACTTTCAATGTGAGAATTCCTCCTCGCGAGGAATGGCTGTATGGAGCGACAAATTGATGACTTTGTAATATTTTACACTGACGGTTATTTGTTGGAGGGCCGAGCCGGTGCCGGAGTATATAATCGTGAAATGAGACTATACCAAACCCATTCGCTTGGTAGATACCGTAAACCGGGGTGACATTGATCACTTTTCGAAGTAATGATTACATAATTTTAGACGCAACACATTTTTTAAAGTTTAGTATTTTTAAATCATGTACTGATGTATGGAGAACAAGATTGGATGGTTTTACCTAAAATTGTCCGCTTACTGCTATTTTTTCAAAAATGATTTCAAGTTGAAGTCCGTTTTCGCATTCCGGGGTGACTTTGATAACCTGCATGTTCACCCACATTAAATTATTGATGTCAATGTTATTCATTCAAATGTTTGCTTAAACTAATTCTGGAAAGATACTCATTGTTAAATAGATGTTAATTGGTATTATACAAAGTATTTCAATGTACTGTAAAGTTCGAGTAACCAAAATTCGTATAATTAGTGTCCAACTAGAATAAAAGATTCTGAAAACGTTTAAAACCACTAAAATTATTTATTTCAGTGCTTTATCAATATACAAAAAGTTTCATCCATTTTAACACGTTGGAATATTGAACAATAAAAAAATGTTGCGAATTTTAGCTTAAAATAATTTGAAATAATTGCCGACTAGTTTCACAAAACTTGTATTTAAAATAAACAAACTCTTAAAACTAAATTTGGCACATCCCAAAGGAAAGGAAAAAAATCGCTTGTAATTTATTACTCTTGCACAAATCTGCGATTAATATAAAATAGACACTTTACGAAACTTCGTAAAAATAAGGTAAAGTCAAATTTCGGTTTTTTGTAGTTTTTGTGCCCAAAAACCGAACAATATACTCAAAAAGTATAACAAATCAGTATTTAATAAGTTTAGAATAAAAATTATTTCAAATTAAAATGATTCGGTAGACTATTCTGGTTTAATAAGAGATCTACGAAAAAAGTTTCGAGTGATCAAAGTCACCCCGATGATCAAAGTCACCCCGGTTTACGGTACTGTATTGTGTTCCCATTAGAAATCTTCGCGATTGTGTGTCGCGTACAATCGACACTTCAACAGGGAATTTGCGGTAAAAGAATTTATTTTTACACTGACAGTTAGGCATTCCCAAAAGCACTTAGTTCGGCAGATAGCATTTCGAATGTTATATATCTTTTATGAGTACCCGGTCATTCCCGTATTACTGGAAATGAATCGGCGGATGAATTGGATAGAGCGGGCACTGCGACTGATTTTGTTGGTCCAGAACTACTGTTGATAAGTTGAATAAAGCACAAGATTCGCTGTTGGGCTGCATCCGAACATGCCAACCATTGGCGTAGCTGGCAAACTTGCGTTCAAACAAAGACTTTTCTGTCGGACGTGAGGTTCGAAAATGTCAAGGAACTGGGCACTGACTAAACATTGCAAACACAATTTTCACGTAACTACTATTCTGCTCGTTGAGTATTATACGTGTGATCTTAGTGAATCCGATTACACGACTTCATATGATTTAATATGTAACTGCCCTGCACTAATACGATTGCGTATTCGGATTATTTGTTTCGTCATATATGGATGTACAGGGAGCTTTTACTCAAGGGTGTGCTATTGTTTCTAACCCAGTGTGGAAAGGGCTATAGTCTTTATCAGTAGGATTCATTATTCCTTCGGAAGTAAAAAAATTAGGTTGTTTACTGTTTCGTGTTGCGATTATATTGTGTTGTCATTTTCCAGTTCCCTTTCTTTTTGCTTTGCCTCCTTTTGCCTTTCCACCAGGAAAGTGATAAGATGACATGGCAAGGCACAAACCTCTGGACAACATGGGGAACGTGCCTTTCGAGCCAATATATTCTGATTCCTGAAAGAGTGTATGGTTAGACAAAAACGTGCCAATTTGCTACAGTCCAAGCCTTTGAAGATTTTTAAACCTAACTAAACAAAGCACAAATTGACATTTTCCGGTCTCGTCTCATTGAGTCGAATGGTATATGAAATTTGGCAGGGGTTGCCAATTTTGAAGCAGTGCGAAGGACATAAAGAATTCGTTTTTCAATCATTTTTCCTTTTGCTACTTCGTCTATATAATATTGTTAATAGCAAATCTCTTTCTGTCTACGTCTGCCAATCCATTGCCAGATAGGAGTTTTGTAGAAAATTTTTCTGGGAAAACGAACATGTATTTGCTGCAAATATCTCACTGGAGATACTAATTTGAAATAAATTACTTTTCCGAATTCAAATCTTTTTCAAACTTCAAATTCAAACTCAAGCTTCAGTGCACTTCACATGGAACTGCGGAAAAACCTTTAAAAAATCTTGGCGAATCATTTATTTCTCAAATACTCCCCGACCCAGACGACACATTGACAATCCGATTCTCTCAAGTAATTAAACAACTTTTGCGGACACATAACAGTTAAACGAATGAAAATTAAAAATTATTAAAGCAAACAATTGATAAACTGCCCATGTTCGCAAATCAGTCTCAAAAGATAAGAAATTCCATAGAAAACGGGATAAACATGCGATCATGGGCAGTAAAATGTTATCCAATTCATAAAATGAAGAGTACGATGAATACAAATCGAATTAATACAATAAAGAAATCAAATTTGTACTGTATTATTACAATAAATAATAAAGTTAATAAAATCGATAAAATAAATAGAATAAAAAATGAATAGAATGAATGAAATAAAAATATAGACGAAATCAAAAAATGATATAAAATAAGTAAAATAAATAAAATGAAATAAACCAAATAACTAAAATAAAAAATAAATAATAGGGGGAGCTGGGCAAGTTCGGACCTAGTAAGGGTATCTGAGCTATAGAACTAGATCGTGTCAACCGTTTCACAAAAAAATATTTTTTTTCTTGAAATCTTGATCAATCGCGTACATTTTTTTCTAAAGTGACTTTTCTTTCACCGTATTGTGTATTAGGGCATAGCAAAAAAAATTTTTTTTTTAATTCTCGAAGGCCCCCCCTCTCATATTGTGACAAATGTCAAAGTAAGCTCAGATGCCAAATTTCACATCATTTGGACAATTTTAGACCCCCGCCCACTTCGCTTGAAATTTTTTGAAATTGGTACTATGGGAAAATATGGAGGAAAAATACATTAAATGGAATAACTTTTGAAGTAGCAATCAATTTTGGAAGGAAATAATCTTAGTATTTGAATGGAGATATATTTGTTTCTAGAAAAATACGGGAAAGTGGGGTACTGGGTCATTTTGGCCCGAAAATCCCCTATTTTTAATGATTTTTCTGCTCCGTGATGCAAATCATACATATTTTGTAGTTTTTCTAATGTGAAAAAATCTCAGAAATCGAACGGAATCCTTTTGACCTTAGTCCGAATACGAGAAGTTGGGGTTAAATGGCCTTTTGTCATTCATATTAAACTTCATCATTTTCTCGTGAATATATCTCTATTATTCTTCACTCAATTTTCATAAACTATACCTTGTTGAACGTGGAAAATCCTTAGGATTATAACAAAAATAGATTCGTTACCGGTAAAATTCAGGAACATCAAATTATCTGACATATAGTGTCGATTTCACATTTTTATCATAAAATCGCACATATTAACTCCATTTAACAACAAAATTCTTATTTAATTTACTACTTTTAGTGTAAAATATGCTTAGGGATCACATGAGAAAAGTTTCATTCCTGGAAAACAGGGGAAGTTGAGGTATTAGGACAAATAATGAAAAAATGAGATTTGTAGAGTAAATATCAAAAAGTTTGATGTTTCTGAATTTTACCTTTAACGTTTTTATTTTTGTTCTATTCCTCAGAATTTTACACGTGCAATAAGTTACATTTTATGAAAATTGATTGAAGAATAATAGAGATATATGCATGAGAAAATGATAAAATTTAATATGACTGACAAAAAGCCCTATAACCCCAACTTCTCGTATTCGGACTAAGGTCAAAAGGGTTCCGTTCGATTTCTGAGATTTTGTCACATTAGAAAAACTACAAAATATGTATGATTTGCATCACGGAGCAGAAAAATCATTAAAAATAGGTGTTTTTTGGGCCAAAATGACCCAGTACCCCACTTTCCCGTATTTTTCTAGAAACAAATACATCTTTATTCAAATATTAAAATTATTTCCTTTCAAAAGAGGTATAAATTGTAATTTTCTGATTGCTACTTCAAAAGTTATAGCATTTAATGTATTTTTCCTCCATATTTTCCCATAGTACCAATTTCAAAAAATTTCAAGCGAAGTGGGCGGGGGTCTAAAATTGTCCAAATGATGTGAAATTTGGCATCTGAGCTTACTTTGACATTTGTCACAATATGAGAGGGGGGGTCTTTGAGAATTCAAAAAAAAATTTTTTTTGCAATGCCCTATTGTGTATAAACGGTCCTGCGTGAAAGTACATGAAGGGTCCGAATTACCCCAACCCAATTCGGACCACCCATTTTTTTTTATCGATTTTTTGCAATAGAAATGAATTCCTATTTTGGCCTAAGTAATTCCTATCATATTGGGTGTATTTCACAAAAGAGGGCGCTTTTGGTATTATATCGCCTCGTGCCAATTTTTATTCATCTTTATGTTTAAGTGTCTTCATCAGGCGTTAGATTTCAGTTGATGTCAGATCATGGAAAAGTGAATAATAAACATTTTTCGAGCGTTCGACATGTCGATGTACGTACCAAGTAAAGCGCATATGCGCGAAGTTTTGCTTTTCTGTTTTCAATTCGAGGAAAAGTGCTGCTGAAAGTCATCGATTATTATTGGAAGTTTATGGCGATGAAACCCAATCGAAAAAAAACATTCGAATATTGGTTTCGACGTTTCAAAAGTGTTGACTTTGGTACAAAAGACAAGGAGCGCACAGGACGTCCAGAAAAATTCGACGATGTCGTTTTGAAGAAACTGCTAGACGAAGACTCGTGTCGAACGCAAGAGGAATTAGCCGAATCGTTGGAAGTAACTCAGCAAGCTGTTTCGCGTCGCTTAAAGGCATTAGGAATGATCCAAAAAGTTGGACATTGGGTACCTTATGATTTAAAGCCAAGAGATGTTGATCGCCGTTTCCTAACTTGCGAATTACTGCTTCAACGACAAAAATGGAAAAGTTTTTTACATCGTATTGTAACTGGTGCGAAAAGTGGATTTATTTTGACAATCCGAAGCGCAGAAAATCATGCAACATCATTGCAGCCAATGCGAAATATTCACAGCGCCAAGATCATGCTGTGTATTTGGTGGGACCAGCTAGGAATTGAAGAACCGGATTCCGGAACATCCGGAACCGGTCGTAAATTGTCCACTTGTGGCCGGATGACATACAACGTGATCGCAATGTTCATAAATCATCAAACTGATGTAATTTGATGTGGCGCATTACAGGCATATTCACCAAAAATGATTGGTCCGAGGAACCGGATTCCGGAACATCCGGAACCGGTCGAAAAGTGCCCCCTTGTGGCCGGATGACAAACAACGTTAACGCAATGTTCATAGATCATAAAACTGATGTAATTTGATGTGGCGCATGACAGGCATATTCACCACAAAAGTTTGATCCGAAGAACTGGATTCCGGAACATCCGAAACCGGTCGAAAGGTGTCCCCTTTTGGCCAGATAACATACAACGTGATCGAAATGTTCATAAATCATCAAACTGATGTAATTTGATGTGCCGCATGACAGGCATATTTACCAAAAATGTTTGTTCCGAAGAACCGGATTCCTGAATATCCGGAAGCGGTCCTAAAATATCCCCGTATGTCTAGATGACCTAAAACAAGATTACATTGTTCATACATCATCACGGTGATATAATTTGATGTGCGGCATGACAGGTATGTTTTATTAATTTTTTCATAGATATGCTGTTTCCGGAAATCCGTTCCAGGAAATCTCTCGGAATCGGTTCTTGGATGTCCCGGATGCTTCCGAATGGGTTCAGCAATAGTCAATGAGCATGTAATTTGCATCGTTGTGTATTTTTCATGAAAATTTGTAATATTTGATATTCCTTTTGGTAAAGATATCGCATTTCGGATTTACTAGGTCCCCCGGAACCGGTTTCAGGATGCCCGGATGTGGCCATTACCATCCCAAAATGACTTCAAAGGGTTTGTATATAAGTTTTGATCATGTACGGGCTATAATAATACCAGACCTATAGCTAGACGTTGAAAAGTTACAGAAAATAGCTAAAATGACCCACGGACAGACCCCACGGAATTTGTGTATAAATCCGGAACCGGTTATTTGACCTGACAAGCATATACAGTCTAAGAAACTTGAATTTCCTATCGATTGCAAGTAGTTTGATTGAAATCCGTTGACAATTGTTAAAACTAGAGCGAATTGAGCACCTAAATTGATGAGTGAATAGTATCACGGGACGCAAAGGTTAAAAGACAAAGCGCGCGAGTAGTTAGTTAAATCACAATATTTACTAAGATATATCCTGATTCATTTCCCTACCTACTAACATCAATCCTCTTCTGTGGCACTAGTGGATGATGCAGAGAATTCCTCGGTCATAATAGTCATGAGTGTCAAACTAACATTCCTTCCCATCCTAAAATTGACCTGCATGAGCGTGGCCATCTGCGTTATTGATCATACCATAATCTTAGTCTCTTTAGGTTGCACGTTGAGTATGATGTACTACTCCCAAGTATCATACAATTGGTTCAATATGCAATTTCAACAAGCTTTGATCAACCACCGGAAACTCACGGGCGGTCAACTAGGCTAAGCTAGGCTAATAAAAAGTAAGAGCTCAGGTCAAGCTACCTAAAAACAGGTTATGAGCTATAACGTCGAAATGTGTCAACCGATTTGCGAAAACTTATGTTTTCCTGAAAGCTCGACTTACTGCGCACACTTTCCTCTCAAACGGTTTTCTGCGATCGCGCATTAGATCGTTTATATGCCAAAGGTTCGAATTGGGCCATCCCAAATTCTATTATTCACACGTCGATTAAACAAAAACAGTTGATAGTCTCGCCCAAAACAAGATATTAAATAAAAAATATTATCCGGCAGATCCAAAATCACGATAATGGGCCATGCATAAATATAGTATTTTGGAGGGGTAGAGGGTTACATCATATTTGTAACGAAGTGTGACGGGGGGAAGGTAATGTCAAAAGTCGTGCGACGTAGCATTAATTGCTTCTGACGGGCTTTAAAGCCCATTGATTAGAGAAAACAATTTAATGTTCCTCCATTCCTAAGAGAAATAGATTTAAATTCACACAAGTTAGTTTTCACACAGATTTTTATGTGGTAAGTTTTTTGATTCACGGACTTGCAAGATAGCAAAAAAACGAAGAAAATGTGTATGCGGATTGCTACATTGGTTAGCTAATCTTGCTAACTAGTAGACATAGTTTGGTAGCTCAATTAAATTTTCTCTTCGGATTCAACCAAACAAAATTTGATAATTTAGTTAAACGTATGCTTTTTAGAATCATTGGCAGCTGCAGGATTGTGAACTGAGAGAACTTCTCTTCGTGCTCCATGACATAAAATTCAAAACAAAACTATCAACACTATATTCGTCATGAAATGCTGTTATGATAAAAATGTTGATAAAATCCGTCAAGCATTTTGTAGGGACATGTATTCGAAAGAATTGTAAAACATATTTAATTTTTTTTTCTCATCCTCGGTGGCTTTTTCGGAGAGGGGAGGGGACACAGTGGTCGGAAACGCCATAAACGTGAACTTAATTCACTAGAGGCCAAATCATCGAATATATTCACAGATACGAGGTAGAAAGTTGGTGTCTTCGACAAAGTTGTAGAAATGCTCATAGTGAAGAATTTTGTTGAAGAATTTGGGCTTGTAGGACTAAAGGTTATTGATTTATAAGTCTATGGCAACCCCCGTAAATCTAGTTTTTTAATATAACTTTTTTCATTGTGACTTTTCGTGCAAACTATGTTCAAGACAAACTACATAATATTGTCGAAGATTGTATGTAAAAAATACTCATTCGTTTCAAAGTTATTGAAGATTTTTTTTCATTTTTTTACACCAACTTCAATATTACATATAAGAATGAAAGGTGCAAACCAAAATTGCACGAACAGGCACTTTTTTACTGTCTAAACTATGCACAGTAAAGGTTAGAAGGTTTGATGCGTGGCACTCTCGAATCCTATGAATAGGGTAAGCTTACTTTATCATGTTTTTTAACTCTTTCCGTACAAAAATTAGCAAAAAAAATTTTTCGATTTTTTCCGTAAAATTTAGTAATTAATGATATGATATCCTTTTGTAAGCATTAAATTCATTATGACATGTCTATTTGGGTATATATCAGTTTGAGATCTATTAATTTATTGATATTAAAAACTTCACATTTACACATTTATAAAATCTGAAATATTCAGGTATAAGTGAAAATAATACTTATAATTGAATATTAAACCAAGAATTTCAAAAATTGGGGCAAAAAAACTTAATTTTTTTTTGCTGATTTTGTATGGAAAAGATAAAAAACACGATAAAGTAAGCTTACTCTATTCATAGGGTTCTAGAGTGCCACGCATCAAATCTTTTTACCATTATTGTGCATTGTTTAGACAATGAAAAAAGTGCCTGTTCATGCATTTTGGTTTGCATCTTTCTTTCTTGTACGTAATTGAAGTTGGTATAAAAAATGTAAAAATCGATAACCTTTAGTCCTACAGGTTCTTCAACAAAATTCTTCACTATGAACATTTCTAAAACTTTGTCGAAGACACCAGCTTTCTACCTCGTCAGTATAAAAAGTTATTTTTCTTAGTTGGATCATAGTAAACCATGCCTAATTTCAATTGATAACCTTTAATGCACTTGATTTGATCAACTGTTGTTGCCAAAAAAATCTTGTTTTTCGACTTACAGATTTTTTTAAAAAATGCGCTCCGAAACGACATTCGCTCCTAGCGTATAATTTTTTCATAATATTACCATAGCTGAGAAACAGCTGGGGCTCCGAAATGGCCAGCGGTCCGAATTAGGCTATTTTCCCCTATAAATTAAACAAATTTAAAACATTAAATAAATAATATGGAAAAAATGAGCAAAATAAATAGAATTAGTAACATGTATAAAAAGATGTGAAAAATAAACGAAATAAAATGAATTCAATGATTAAAATACAAAAATAGGCGACATTGAAACAGTTGTAAAATGAATAGAATAAATTAATTTGCGTCGAATTAGTAATTTAGATGAAATGATAATAAATAAAATAAACCACTCAAATAGAATAGTCAGATTATTGAAATGAATAAAATGTAGGAGCGGGAAAAAATGAATAAAACGCTTGAAATAAAAACAGCACATAAAATAAGTCAAGCTATGCTATGCTATATAAAATGAAATTAAAGAAAATAATTAAATAAAGAAAGTGAGTAAAACGAATTGTACGAATTTGAGAAATATTTTTTTATATCTTGGTAAAATCCCAGTATATAAAGATTGGCTAATTAATATACTAATTTTTCCAGTGTTTTCAACTCTTACTTTTTGTTCTTATGTTCTTGACGGCGCTGTTTAAGATTATCTGGTGTTTCTATTTTATTAATGGATCTTAATTAGTTGTCAGGAAATTGGAACGTTCAATTTGTTTTGGAATTCAAAGATGTCTTTTTATTCACAGATTTCTCAAAAAAGAATTTTTCGCTGAATAAAATTTCCTGGTCCAGAATTTTTCCGCGTAATTTGAAATAGTAAACTGAGATGAAGTGACATACCCATTCAAGTCCTTTAAAAAGAGCGACAGAGAAAGAATGCTATTCGCGAATGAGTTAGGTGAATATTTGAAGTATTCATTTGCATTGAAGTAGATAGAAAAGAGTGACTTATCAATGGTTTTATAGCTGCAGTACAATACGCAAAAAATAGTATATCTAACGCAGCTATATGACAAATTTTAATGCTGTTTTTTTTTTTAAATTATAATGAATCAATTTTCGAAAGGCTAAGCAGTTTTAAATATAGGGAGTTTAATGCAGTTTTATAACGTACTAGCTAATACCCATCGCGCGTTGCTGTGACTTTTAATGAAATAGAGGAAAACACAGTTTGTTCCAAAGTGGCATCTGGCGGGTAGACAATCCCCAACCAATAGCACACAAACACGCTCCATAACAAATGCCAACTATGTTCAAATTTTTACGGCAATCGGCTAAGCCGTTTGGGAGTCGCCTATTACGCTATGCCCGTTCCTGAAAAATAATTTTAATTTATTCATTATTTAATTTCGGATACAGGAAAGCATTGCAATTGGCCTGTACGAGTTGTGGTCGGAGGCTGGTTTGTCTGGTTTTGAAATGGCGATGACCTTCACTTGCCTCCAATCATAAGAGACAATGTTACCCTCGAGGAACTTGATAAAAAAATTCAACAAGCGCCTTTTCGTAGGGTATGGCAGATTCTTTAGCAAATTAAAATTGATTCCGTCTGAACCCGGGGCATGGTAAGAGAGCGAGTGTTAACTCCTCCATCGACATTGGTGTTTCGTACGCGGTATCGTGAGAACATATTGCGCGGTGCGTTTTCTGTACCAACACAGAGTCCGGACAGATCATCTTGGCAGAAGCGATTATTCGGTGGTTTGAATATTTCACGTTCTCATTGGTGCTGTAACGGTTGCGCATACGTCGAGCCGTACCGCAAAAGGCGCTCATCGATGTTTCTCTCGTAAGCCCAACAACGAACTGGCGTCAGTAGCAACGCTTCTTGGTTTTCATCAAATTCTTCATTTGCATTTCTAATATCGCGTACTGTTGAGGTAGCGGGTAGTCGTCGTCCCGGAAGGTCTCATACGCGGCGGCCTTCTCGGCCATACACGGCTAAGCACTCTTTGTCCCACCATGGGTTGGGAGGATGCCCGCGAGAGTTTGTATCTGGTAAAGCCTTTAGTCTGAGCTTGTATCGGTATCGAGAATCAAGCTAGCCAAGAACCCTCGTCGAATATCGCGGACGCGTAGCACTTCGTTGTAACGACATTTAATTAGCAAGGGACTGGAAGGTGTGAAGTATATTTTTCAATATTAGAAGCCACAGTATTCTAGGGAGAGCAAGGAGTTGAAGGAAGAAAGTTTAGAAAAGCGTAGAATAGGGTCAAAGCGTGGCTTTTCAAAATGTCCCGTGAAACCAGTTATTCAGGAAGTGGAACAATTAGTAAAAGTACAGATGGAGTTCAATCTGGCATAAGTTAATACCCTTGAGCTGCATCATATTTCACATTAAGTGCTAATTATTAAGGATATTATAAAAGCGAAGTCATTCCTTTCGCGAACGATATGTAGCACACCGCTGATTGCGGCAACGTTAAAACCAGCATCCTCGTATATATTGACAATGACTCTATAGAAGTTCGCTTACATGACATATCCTAGCGAAACCCTGACATCCTGATTAAAAATACATGTCAAAATACGGAGAAGTGGATTCCGTCAAATGGTGTTCGTGTGGTGAGAAAGCGTCTGACAAAACCAATCACTTCATTTGTGACCATTATATACAGATCAACCGAAAATGGGACTTTTAATCTGGTCTCGTACCCAGTACAGATTTCTACGTGCCAATTCTGTAATGAAACCCTACACCACGGAAAACAATGCGCAGAAGCAGCTAAGGAAAGGCCACCTACTACGATCAAAAACAGCATGCAATCATCTTATGCTAAGCCACAAACGCCTGCAAATCCAATATCTTCGGATATGACAGGAACAAACATTTGCTCAGCAACAACTTTGCCCAATATCTCAAAGCCAACAACCAGTAAGAAGCGAACGCCGAAGAGGACAGATTCACAATAGTGATGAATAAGAATAAGAAAGAACTAGAACAATCGACCGTGAACGTCAAGAAACCAGTACCGACGGAAATGGAAGCGAACGATAACGTGGGAGAAGTCAGACTGATTGATCTACAGTGCAGTGCACCGAAGAACGCAGCTTCACCACCAAGAAAGAAGATCTCAACACGCTGCAGTAAACTGCATCAATAAGACCCAACGACGGTAGTGAAATGTAATTTTCTTTCCTTCATTTTTTTCACATTGTAAAAATAAAAGATCAACTACCGGCGAAAATCAACCGATAAGAGTCTGAGTTGACATATGTTCTCTTTCCGTCCGCTTCGACTGATACCGAATCCACACTTTTGCACTCCAGTATCTTCACTGGCTGGAGCATGGCGTCTTCAAAACAGCCAACCTCATGTATTAGCAGATCCGCACAATTCAAACTCAAATCGGCGACGACCCCATCACAATCAACCCAGTCAGCTGGTACATTTACTCTGTACTCCTTCGTAAAGGGCCCGCGAATTTTCGATATTTCTGTCATGGCCGAATACCGCTCCGTCAGAACTCGAGAAATCTTCAGTAAATTTAAACACTTGTCTTTGGCCCGGAAAAAGAACGCTGAATCTTTCGCTATTCGATAGCAGATCTTTTTACCTTTAATTTAAGACTTGTTTGAAAATAATCCACCGAGGGTCGAAGAACATTTTTATTTTTTCAATTGAATTTGGCGAACCATCGCCAAAAGAAGAAGGGTCCAAAATAATCAATCATGCCATATGTATTCGATAACATATAAAATGGTTTCAATTTGAGTATATATTCCTTGTTTTGACGTGAGTCTTTGTTTTTTTAACTTTTTCAGGGGTTTTTGGGAACGTGTCCACTGGAACACAGAAAGAGAAAGAATGACCGGAACGCACAGTGGTCTCAAAGAGCAAAAAAGGGTTATTTTAGGTTGCGTCAAAACGGTTGACTTTAGCATAATGGTATCTTCAAGAAAGTTTCTTGGAGTAGAACTCCCCTTCTTTCTGCCTTATCGCATTGATGATTGATCCTTCTAATATTGAGTTATGAATTTTTCTTGTCAATGATTCAGATAGACAAATACTTCTTTCAGCAAAGTTGTAGAGAAACTCGTTACAAACATTTTACTTGAAGACTTCAACTCTCTATCTTTTAAGTTTTTAGAGATATGGGGCATTATTGGTTAAAGGCCTTTTAAAAACAGTTTTTCCATATAAGTTTTCTTCTATATTTTTTCCAGTATATAAATGTTCTAGAACATTATTTGGCCTATTAAAATGTATTACTTTGCCGAGGAAACTTGCTATCGCTAGTATGTGTGGAGCTATTCACGTTTTTTGATTGAAAATAGCTCTTTTTCCAATGGCGATAACTTTAAAACGGGCAAAAACGGTAGAAACCACTTTATAAACAAATTAAAGTGCAAGAAAAGAACAACAAATGCTGGAAAAATCAGATCTCCCCAAGGCGACCCTCTATGGAAATACTAGAGCTGAAGTTTCTTCATTCTCACTGTTCCGGTCATTCTTTCTCTGTCTGTTTCCAGTGGACACGCTTCTGAAATTAAATTTAAGTGTTTTATTACAAGACTTATCATACATTTACATTAATAAATAAATCTAATCAATCGTGAATGTTATACTGGTTATAGCATCATTAAAGTTATCACTTCTTATTCGAAAAAGTTGTTGATTATGCACAATTCCATCAATATCTCAATAACTACCTTAGAATAAGATGGTAAATTCCATGGAAATGAAAATGGAAAAAATTTGTAAGATAGAGAGAAATCCTTTTTATTTGACACCCAAAATGCCTACACTGGTCAAGTTAAGGTTGAGATATTGATCAATAAAAAAAATGTGACAAAGTTTCATGGTTTACTAAAAATGCTATATCTCAGCCTCCCGACCGAATTTTCACAATATTTATTCACGAAAACTTTTGTAATGAATAGTATTTTCTAATGCATGCCTTTAATTGAATGAAAAACTATTGATTTGTGAGGATTTTCTTCATTATTGACTAAAAAATATTGTTTTCGCTTTGTTTAATCATTGATCGTTTGTTTTATCATTGATATAAGCACTTTTTGTGAAAAACTTTTAAATGGAATTTATTCTCCAAGGACCACAGAAAAATAAAAAAAATATTTAAAAAATAATCGGACTTCGAAAAAATTACGAAAACCGCTTATATACGACAATTTTACTCAAAAATGGCCATTTTTCATAAATCGCATTTGTGGAACCTCTAGATGATTTTTTTAGAAACTTGATTTGTTCTACAAAAGTGCTTAAAATATGCTTATCTTTCATTATAGGATTGAGCACCATGACTTTCCGCACATCGATTTTTTTTTGGGACAGCCTAATATATGTTTCATAAATCAAGATATTTAAATTTGAACTAAAAAAAAAAATTGTTCTGGATCCCTCGGTGGATTATTTCCGAATTAGTTTTAAATTAAAGGTAAAAGTTTCTTTCATCCAAACAGCTCACAAGATGATACATACTGCCACTGCTCCATTGGTTTTAAAACTGTTAACGTTAACGTTAAATTCTAAACCTCGGCGAGGCGGAGAAGGTTCAGGACAACTTTGAAAGTAGATTGGCTAGCTTTGCTTTACTTCGCTACACTGAACGGACTGAAAAACACGCCTACACGCTCTGAGACTCACTATGCGAATGGTAGCCGGCGCTATTATTGACATTTCATAGCATGGAAATCTCGAAACGTGCACACTGAGGATGGAAAACTACTTTCTGATTCCATCTGTTGATTCTTTGTGCAATTTTGCTTGTTTTGGTCAATCATGGCACAGCAACTACGAATTGTATGGTGATCATGCGCATGCTCATGCTCATCTCTTGTAGCAGTATGCGGATACATTGTTTCGTTTAGTGCTGTATTTAAAATCAGTAATGAGTATTGAACCACGTTCCTGATGTGATACAACTGGAAACAGTCATTTTCACACATATTCTCTTTTAATAAATATTCCCTTTCTTTAACAGAAGGCCGAATCTTACAACTCTTGAATTCAAAAACTGAAACAGATTGGTACAGAAGAGCAACTATAACAGGAAAAGATAACATTTTAAAATTTTCTTCCAATCGAAGAGTTGGTCTGTATAGCATCGCAGAGTTGTCCTGTCATGTACGTTCTTATGTTATCTTTTTAGAAGTTCACTACAGTTGGCTTCATTCAACAATCGGGTCGGGTTAAGCAAGGCAGCGCCAATCGCAGCAGTTTAGCAGTGTATTCTTTTTTGCCACCCGTGCAGAGAAGAATATTTTCACCAACACGACCGGTTGCGAACATGCTTATGGCTTAGACGCTAAGGGAAGGTACCAATGCAATGGTTGATCTCGCCGCTTGCTTTGCTTCTGAAGGGGGGAATTTTGATGGTTGGCTGAATTGGTTGCTGGTCCGAGCGTGCTGTTGGAATGCATCACCCAAACCTACACCAAAAAAAAAACACACACATTGGTTAGGTTGGCCTTCCTGCTTCGTGTTTCCCGGATGTGCCAGGTCGCATTTGTTCACCGAACCGGCGCGATGGAGGTTGTTGGTGTTGATCGTTGCGTGATTCGGCACTGCTTGGTGTGTCCTTTTTCTACGAGGTGGGAAGAATGTTTGCAGGCGCATTCTTCTATTAACAATTCTAGTCATGATGGGATGCGGGAAGGAACATTTACAGTTGCCAAAAAAAAAAAGTTGAGCCATCACGGATTGCATTTCAAGCGGATAAAAATTGTTGGCAGAGCGCAAAGAAGAAATGCACCGCGAAATTAGAAACATTTTGGTACTTTCCGCCTTTTGGGTACATTCTATGGTTATGGCATAAAAAAATGTTTTCTGAACTAGACAAAGTAGCTCAAACTTTTCTGTAGCTCATTTCTCAATTTTTATTACTGATTTCTCATTTTTTTTTGTTTCAATTATAGACCGTAGGGTCATGCTCTTCTTTTTTGGGTTTCAAAAGTTTGTAACCCTATGTGCGGGTTTGGGAATCGCACCCGGGTGAGCTGCGTACATGGTAACTCACTTACCTACTACGCTATGCTCTCTTTCGATTTTTTTCAGTTCTTATCTTTTATGTCTAATGCCTTAGATCTCATTTAAAAATTCTTATTTTCATTTTTCATTTCATATTTCCTATTACCTATTGCTCTTCACATATCTCATGTTTCAATTTTCGGTTAACTTTCTTCATTTCTCAGTTTTATTTTTTAATTTCTTATTACTCATTTCACTTAAATCTCTACAGGAAAAACCGGAGAATAATGGCTTTCCAACCAACCACGGGCACAGTATTTAAGCATTCATGAAAAATTTCACTTGGCTCACCTTAAAAAACGACCGATCTCAAGTGCTACCAATTCGACGATTTATCTTCCCCCAATGGTATAAAGCACGAATTGATTACCGCAATAAATACCATTGAACTAATTTTTGGCTTTCACTCTCCACGACCCTATAATAAGGACAGCCAATAACATCATAAAATGACCGGGAAAATGAAATTGCATTAATTAATATGCACTCTCAAAATTTTCCCGGTTTGGTGTTTTCCATCAATTGGATTATATCACGTCCATTAAAAGTTATAAATTATGCCTCGAAGCCACCGGCTTGCAGGTTTCGGCTCCTGCAGCGATAATTTATTTTAAATACGCAGCTTAACGCTCGCCATCGTACCACTTGCGGAAGCCAATTAGCTCAGCGTTGCCACATGAATGATGGGTAAAACTGAAATGTTGAAGTTGGCGGAACTGCAGCGTTCTACCCGGAAGTGAAAGTCGATTGAGCGATGTGTATATTTTTGAAACTGTGTATGGGAGAGGAGTTGTTTACTACAAAACAATTTTAGTGCGTAAGAATTGGTTTTTAAGATTCAGAGAAAAAGGAAATAAAAAGATTTTGAAAATATTTCTCATCCTGGGATCAGTTCTGGATATCTGTGTGGAAACCCCAGTTCAGGTTTATGTTTTGCAAAGATAAGCTCAGAAATATTCACTACAACGAAACAATGGCAATCTTGTGATCGTTTCGGATACAATATCTGTATGAAACATCATAGTTTGCAATGACAAAGCAGAAATGGTAACATTAAACGATTCTGCCATCCTAAGAAGAGTTTTGGACATCCTCGGGGAACCTTTGTAATGATCAAATACTAAACCATATGGGCGCTGTAAATATGACCATTTAATCGAACTTTATTGCTATTGGCCGTTTTGAATTGTGATCGGAGGTTGGTTTTCCTGGTTTTCGCATAGTGATGACCCTCAATTTTCTACAGTACTGTTACCCTCACGGAGTGTTTCGAATAAATTCAACAAGCGCCATTTAGTCAAAGTCAGGCAGGCGTCATTCCGTCTGACCCCCGGTCATTATTAATGTACGAGTAGAGAGCAAGTAAGTACTCCACCATCGAAAACCGTGATTTATTCGTGATATCGTGAAGCAGCGTGATGCTATAGGTTTTTTTGTGCCAGGTCGGTGCTGACATTCTCGACGAAATCGAATATCGTACGGTTAGAATATTCAACGCTTTTGATAGTAGTGTTTCAGTTGTCATTTGTCGGGTCGTGTCCAGGCCCGTAGCCAGGATTTTGTTTTGGGAGGGGCTAAAAATACAATATGTAATTTTGATAGTGCTTACGATTTGAGATGACCGAGCTCATAGTCTCAAGAAACCTAGTAATATTTGTAAATTTCTCTAAATGGAAACAATACCAGACCAAAACGAGGTGCAGGAGACAACAAACCGAATTGTCATCGCAAAAGTTCGTGTTCAGAAATACAGTTACAATTCGATTTACATCGTCATCGATGACAACATTTGCGTAAAAATTAACTTCAGTTTACTTCGTGAACAAGAATATCACAGCGGTTTCATATGAGTTAGGCATTTTAGACTATGTTCAAAAGAATAAAATTTCGAAATTTCCCAAAATAAATCTTATCTGGTAATTGAATTATAGGTTTGGTAAAACTGGCATTGAATTCTACTTGTCACAACTAATGCAGCAGAAATATTTGCATTCCCAATACGAGAATAATTCTTGCATTTTTTTGTAATCGGATCCGACCAAAAGAGATGACTGAATCACGTAGCTTACTTTAAGGGGAGGTTTCCATTCAACTGACCAAAAATTAAACAAAAATGTGTAATTTTTTTGAATTAATGAAAATACATAGAAGAAAACAGTTTTAAGATTCAAAAAGCTGATATGTTTTTGTCTTCATTTACAAACTTTTTCAAGACGAAAAAACAAAATGGCGCCCGTGGTAACGTTCTATCTAAGGCAAAGTGCGCGTGGAATTCCAAAACTGCGTACAGCCTGCTGCCTCAGGATCGATCTGAAACACAAAACTAATGATAAGGCTCTAACGTAAAATTAATTTATTAGAGTAACGGGTAAAAAACTTCAAATTTGACGAAATGGTGCGATCTCAAATTGATTTTTTAGCCCTTTTTCACTTTAAGGCTTTATGAAAAATGGTGAATACAGAGAATTTGTAGATTTTATAGGTATTTCCTCCAATGAAAAAGGTTTTCTTTCGAGAGATCAATAGATGATGTTTTTAAAAGTTTTGAAAAATCATGTTTTGAGATAAACGCGTTTAAAGTTTTGAGAACACTTTCTATGAATTATTCATGGTAGAATGTCAATATTACATAGAATTATGGGCGTTGGATATCGCTGATTACGAATCTGAAGTCTGTTTTTTTTTCTAATTCAAAATGGCTGATCCAATTTGACGGACCCCTACTAAAAATAAACGGTATTTCAACCAAAATTGAGAAAAAAGTTTTTGTGATTTATTAACAAGAATTTGAGTTAATATGCATCAAAATTTAAAAAAAATCAAGATTTCGATTCCAATATGGCCGATTAAAATGTTACTTTAAAAATTAAGACCAACATTTTTCGTATTTCACCCTTTACTGTGGTTGTTTTCAACTCACAATTAGTCTGCGATGCCTCTACAGATCAAGCCGTGAGATACATTCTCGAGACCTGTACATTTTGGGAACGTGCATAATGCCATGAAAAAGTTTCTACCAGAGGAGCGCGTCTCGAGCCGAGAGCGTCCCATGGCGACCAGGACACCGTTTCGAACAATGACCTGTAGAAACTTTTTTGATGCGCGAATTGAATAACTCGTTTAATACAATGTAGTAGTCACTTTACCTTTCAGAAAATGCAAAGAAAAAAATATTTTTTTTGAACATTTTGAATGAAAACCACCCCTTAAACATTTTGTCCTATACTACTATATACGTACTCAACTCTTACTAACACGAAAACACCATTGGCTCTCATGATTAGATTCGCAAACAGTTTTACTTTTATTAAATACTTGAATAAGTAATTACAGCAATCAATAACGAGATAAAGTTACTTTTAGAAATTCTGTATAATATCTACTGTATAATATCTACTTCTACAACATTTTCACGTTAAGGTGTTTCAACGAGTTCTTGAGTATCCACTAGACGAAAGTATATTACAAGTTATTTAGAATTAGTCGAAATTTTGTAAAAAAATTATTTTTATCAGAAAAGTTTGACTACGTGCCTGCGTGTCTCAAAGAGTGCGATCTTCGATGTTTTTTAGATAGTTCATCACCAAACCGGCGCCGACAACAGCATTTTGGCTTTCATCAAGTTACGATGGGGATCAAGGATTACTTTCGCCATACAATCTAACTGCAGTGATGTCGCGTGCGTAAGTGCGCGTAAAAAACGCGGAAAAACCGCATTAATTAAAAAATACCGCGCAATTTAAAAAACAAAATGAAAACATATCGTTTCAGGAAGAATAAAAAAGATAAGGTGTTCGGTTGGATCAGATACTTTATCAGGTTTAATGATACTTTACTGAAGTCGTCTAAGCATGAAAATGCTTTTGACCGTCTTTTTCGGATTTGGGATCATTGTGCGATGGTCATCTCATCTAAAATAGTTGTCGGAATAGCTTTTCGTGACTCGTGAGTGAAGTGATGTTGAGAATAGGGTCCAACTTATCATTGGAAATAAAGAAGAAACAAAATGAATCCAAAACCCGGATAACTATCTTTAAAATGATTTTTAATTTGTTTCTAAATGCTGTCGATAAAATATACTTAGTTTTGTAGTAAATAATTAGTCTAACTAATAAATACCGAATGCGCGGTTTAGAACATGATATTCGAAAAGTAGAGGTAATTTCCCATAGTATGTATAATATTTGAGCGTTCCGAACTGTTTCACCTAATTGTACAGAATACCTCAGTGCAAAAAGCATTTTTGATCAGACCACCTCAGACATCACAAAACTAAGGGGTCCTCTTATATAATTGCGCAAAAAGTTCCTAATGTTTCATATTTTTTTTGAAGATTTAAAATGACTTAAATATGTGCGCTATTCTGCAAAATGTTTATTAAGGTTTCATCTATAAAATTAAAATTTGTAAGGTGCCAAAAATGGCGTCCAAAATGACGACTCCAACAAAAGGTGTTTAGAAAACCGACCTCATCTGCAAGAACGACACAGGTCGCAATTCTGCAAGCATAAAACCAAAACGATATTCAATATCACTTCAACCTAAAAAAACACGAAAAAAGTCGTTATGGAAACAAAATGGCGGCCATTTGAAAATAAAGTATCGTTTTTTGGATGATTTTTCAACTTTGGTAACTCCAATATCTGGACTAGATATCGATCCATGGACCGGGGATCAGCGTCTTTACTTTCCTTCCGAAGGAAGACGTGACCATAGATTTTTTCGCCACAGAATAATCTCAACAACCTCAGCTGGGATTGAACTCAGACCCACTGGAATGATTGGCGGTCACGCTTACCTTTCAACCACCGGTGTCGTCACAAAACGCGAAGTTGATCGGTTGAATGGTTTTAAAACGAAATTTGAAAAATCTTGTTTCGAGAAAGCCGCTTTGGACGCCATTTTTTGACACCTTACATTCGAAAATTTTGATTTTATAGATGAAACCTTAATATACGTTTTGCATAATAGCGCACTTGTCTAAGCTATTTCACTTCTTAAAAAAATATCAAACATTAGGTACTTTTTGCACAATTATATAAGAGGACCCCCTTAAACGAAAAAGTTATAGCTTTAAGCAAGTTGGTTGAGCAATATTCTTGATAATCCTAACAATATGGGCATTTATGGAACGAACTTGACAAGTAGATGATGAAAATGGACAATTGGAACCTTTTTGAAATCCAACTTCCGGTTGAGCAATATTCTCGATAACCTGGCAACATGGGAATTTTCGGAACGGAGTTGAGGAGTACGATAAAAACCCGTCGGTATATTTCAGGCTGACAAAATGGGGGCACTGATAATATCGGGATACATTTTTTCTTTCTTTTTAACAAACCGAAACTGCTAAAATATTCTCTTTGTCTGGATGAATTGTACGGCTGTCTCAGTCAATAAAAAGCAAAACGAATGTTTTTTTACTGCCCTGTTTGTTTTTTTACTGGGAAGTATTCGTTTTGCTTTTTGTTGACTGAGACAGCCGTACAATTCATCCAGATAAAACCATCCCAGTTGTCACAAACATATTCTCTTTGGTCCGTAGACATAGTCTCATAACCCTATCTGTTTTATAATACAGTGAAGACCCAATTTTATCAGTCCCCGATTTTGTCAGCTTTTTGATCCGATTGATTAACATCATAGGAAATTCAGGCCCCCTTAAGGGAAATTTAAACTAAATAATCAGACAGAGTTATCAGAGTATATCTAGGGACTAAAGTAGAATATTACAAGTAGAGATGCGCGCAGATGCGCCGCCGCGCCGCTGATTGCAGGTACATTTTTACGGCGCACACCTCTAATTATAAGAGCTTCTGCTTATGAAATAGAAAGAAAAATATATGTCCCGATTTTATCAATGTTCACGTTTTATAAGTTTCAAATTCACAAAAGGTCTGATAAATATGGGTCTACACTGTATACATTTCACAAATCGTTTTTTTTTCTTTTTTTGCTTCCTTAAAATAAGAAAAATATGCTGAAGTAATTGTAAAGTATTGAGCGAATTCGGCTTGGTTCGTTTGCTAAACGCATAAATGGATCGGCCTTAACCCTTGTGAAGGCAAGCTAAAATCCTAACATTAAAGGGCAAGCCGGGCCTCTCAGGCCCGTCTAAATTCAAGCTCCTTTTTGCCGTTCTCATATAGAAAGGTTATGCAATCGGTCGAAATTTCGACTTTTTACCCGAGACCCGCAGGGCCAAATCTCTTATACCATTCGACTCAATTCGTCGAGATCGTAAAATGTCTGTATGTGTGTGTGTATGTATGTATGGATGGATGTATGTATGTAACAAACAATCTCACCTATTTTTCTCTGAGGTGGCTGGACCGATTTGTACAAATTTTGTCTCAAATGAAAGGTGCGCCTTCCCATCGGTCGCTATTGATTTTTTTTTATTGATCCGACTTTCGGTTCTGGAGTTACGTGTTGAAGAGTACAATCACACAGCAAATTTCCATAGAAACAGATACCACCATGATGTCCAAATGATGCAATATATATTAAAATATGTGCAACATTACTTGGCTTTGCAAGTCTAGATCATTAATGACCCACCGAAGGCTCTTCGACCACATTGGCCAGCTATGGCGGTTTTTGATTCCCCGGGGGAGCTTACCAAGTTCCTAAGATAATATCATACCAATTTCTCAGCGAATTCTTTACCGATTTTTACAAACTTGGTTTCAAATGAAAGGTACAGTGTTCTCATTGGCTGCTGTTGAATTTCTAATTGATCCGACTTCCGGTTCCGGAATTACAGGATGATGACTACGAACACGCAGCAAATCCCGATTTCAGCGTATAAGGCGATGGATGTAAAAAGGTCAATTTTTTTTCCAAAAGGTGAGTACTCGGAAGATCACGTCGACTGTCGATTGGTTCTGAGCTCCATTTCGTTTGAACACGACCAATAAATGTTTCTGGGTTGCTATTAATTTCTTCTGATGCATAACCGGAGTACATATTCATATTTTTCTACATCAGATTCATCGTCGGAAGCAATATCATTCACATCTTCTTCCTCGCTTTGCAAATCAGTTTCGGAATCGTCTGCTGTTGAATTTGCTTGAATTTCTTCCATTATTTCAGACGTTTGAAAACATGGGCATATCGTCTTATAGCCATTTCATTTTTTTGTTGATTTTAGATCCTACAATTTGAATAATTACGACAACTATAACACAAAGAATAGACAACAAAAATAGACAATAAAGACAGAGTTAAGTTATGTTGTATCCAAATAATTGTCAAGTAGACCACAGTGGGTGAAATAAATGTATTTACCCAAAAAAATATGACGCACGTCATTATCGTATGCTATTTTTACATTTCTTATAAAAGAAATGTATAGAATTCGCTCAAACTTTCAAGATTTTTTTCTTATAAGAAAAGGTAAAGATAAAAATAATTAAAACATGAAAAAAATTCCTGCTAATATGAAGATGAACTCATCAAAATGTTTTTTTTAGATAAATATTAATGTATAAAACCCGTGGTATTCCTAGTAAATATTGCATGCACACCGGGCCTGCCAGGCCCGGCTTGCCTTTTTGTGCATGTAAAAAATTGAAACATAGCTGCGCATCACTCCATAGATGAAAATTTCACAATTCTATATTTTTGTTATAGATTTCAAAGCTACTTATTAAAATTTCCATGCCCAAGCTTATACTGCATACACATTTTTTTGTAACTAAAAAATTGTAACGTGCCGGGCCTCTGAGACCCGGTTGCCTTTTTGAGGGTTAAGGAATAAATGGGGAAAATTTATGTTGGAACCATAACAATATAGCTATTTTTGGAACAGGCTTAACAAGGAAATGACGGAAATCGATGAGTGACGTCATTTTAAAGGCCAAGATCAGGTTGAGTGAAATTTTCTATAATAATGCCATCACTAATCACTATATCAATATCTACTCTATACTTTTCCAATTCCGAAAATATTCATACTGTTGAAGATATAGAGAAACCGGAAGTTGCCATCTTGGATTTCAATTTCCGTCATGCACTGCGTCACTTATGAGGGGAGGCAAAGAGCTTTAGACCGATCAGTCTGATCTCCTTCCTTCTCACATCAGTGGAACGTTTAATGGACCACTACATTCGGGATGTTAGCTTGGACGAGCACCAGCTGCATGCAATCCAACATGCATATCAGCGGGGGAAGTCTACTACCACCCTGTTGCACAATGTTGTCTTGTCTACAACATTGACAAAGCTTTTTCAAGTTTAGGAGTTTCTCGCAATATTGAAGATGCTTTCGACAACGTGTCTTTCGAATCCATTTTGGAAGTAGCACGAGGCCTAAATTTTCTACCTTCATATATCACGAACTGGATACACGCAATGCTTAGCAACCGACATCTGTGCTCATCGTTTAGACAAGTAGAGATAAGGATGTCCTCAAGGTGGTGTGCTGTCACCATTTCAATGGAACCTTGTCGCCAATGCACAGTGGTCGCAATAGTACCAAAACGTGCGTTTAATTAATTGTGCTCTAGGATTTGGTGTGTTAGGAATACTTTTTTGGAATGTAAGCCCCGTCTTTTGATGTATTCTGAATTGTGATTAATTCACCTAAAAGTGAAATAGAAAATTTATTTCTACTAACTTTCAAGTCAAAGTTGTAGAAAATTTTACTACGAGAAAACTTGCCAAACATGCAAACTCTCCAAAATGTAATGGTGTTGAGATAAAGCGCGTTGTTCGTGGAAGGCACCCAAAAAATCATTTTTTCATTATAACTTTTTTATGAGATTTCTTCAATTATTCAAATTTTCTAAAAAGTTGTTGGAAACGAGAAAGCACAGATATTTGTCGAACACGTCAACATTTTTTATTTGAAAACTTAAGAGTTATTGAATAAAGTAGTTTAAAAATAGCGCCATTTTGAACGTCAATTACCAGAAGATGTGGAAATATGTGGAAGACATTTCCATTCCAGGAGAAAGACAGTGAAAAGTACTACAAGAAAAAAAACTTAAAAAAAAAGAAAGAAAAAGTTACAACGGGCATCAACTAGCCTGTATGTATGAATCCATTTTTGAAGCAGCACGAGGTCATCGAGTACCTTCATATATCACGAACTGGATACACGCAATGCTTAGCAACCGACATCTGTGCTCATAGTTAAGACAAGTAGACAAGTACTTGATAAGGATGTCCTCAAGGTGGTGAGCTGTCACCACTTCTATGGAACCTTGTCGCCAATGGCTTGTTGAGGAAACTTAATGAGCTTGGGTTTCCGACTTATGGTTTCGCCGATGATTATCACATCACACATTTTTATACTTGTTTCGATCCCTTAAGGTAATTTAAAAAGTTTGGAATGAAAAACCCTTTCCTTACAGAAAATATTCCGCAATTAATAAACTTGCATTAAATGATGTAAACTTTTATCAAACTTTGTATGGACATATCTACTCGACTACTAATTACTATTCAAGTAAGTAGTCTTATTCCTTAAGAAGCAGTGAAATGATTTTACATAACTCGGAAAATTGGAATATTTGTTACTAAAATTGGCACGATATTGAACGCGATAGCTAATGTTGGTGAGACTTCACCAAGAGTTTATGGGGAGACTTGACCAAGTGGCAATAAGCTGAAGAAAGATACAAAACTCCTGATATTTATCATGCTTTGGTATCTACTGTTAATGTTAATCACGCCACAGAAAAATCTCACCTCAAACATCAGTCTATATATTTTAGTATTAGTCAACACAGTTAGCAATAATATGACTGATTTCTTGACGTGTGCAATGTAAGTAGTACAGTTAATCCTTAAACCCTTCTATATTTTTACTGCTATCTAAGGATCTCAAGAATATGAAAAAAAATTATAGTATGTTTTATGTAATTATTTTTTGTTATGATTTTTCAGAATTCTTTTGGTCAAGTCTCCCCAGGCCTTGGTCAAGTCTCCCCGAAGTGGGGAGACTTGACCAAAAAAAAAACGATCACAGAAAAACTTTCATAACTTTTGCTAAATTAAATTAAAAATTCAAAAATCATGAACACGCACAATAACTTTGCACATTATACCACAATGACTCTTGAGGGCTTTTCTAAAGATTTATGCAGGTTTAGCTGAAAACCTGGTCAAGTCTCCCCATGTTCCCCTATTGGCATACGGGTGCCATGTTTGGTGGCAGAAGGGAGAAGTCATGACAATCCAATCAAAGTTAAACCATCTTCAGAGGATGATATTGATGGTGATGACGGGTACGTTCCAGACAACTGACGGTAGAGGCACTCTTGAACATAAAACCGCTACAAGTATTTCTGAAATAAGAAGCAGTTTCTTGTGCGTACCGTCTGGAACAGTAACCCAGTAGATCGTGCAACTAGCCACACAAGACTGTGGCCCCAAATGATTACTAGGGATGAGTATACACTTGCTTCCATTGACCTTACACTCGCATGTAGTTTTCCTTTTAGAACTTTCAATGTGAGAATTCCTCTTCGCGAGGAATGGCTGTCTGGCTGGATGGAGCGACTATTTGAAGAATACGTGGCGTACAATTAGCACTTCAACAAGGAATTTGCGGTAAAAGAATCTATTTTTGCTCTGACAGCCAGGCTGTCCTGAAAGCGCTTAGTTCGGCAGATTTGAGATAGAAATTAGTAATCGCATGTCGAACTCAAATCGAAGAACTTAGCATTTCAAATGCTATCTACCTTCTATGGGTACCGGGTCATTCCGGTATTATTGGAAATGAATGGCCGGACGAATTGGCTAGAGCTAGCGCTGCGACTGACTTCGTTGGTCCAGAACCAGTTCTACCACTGGCGGTAAGATGGATAAACCATTGGCTTGCAAACTTGCGTCCAAACACTTTTCCCCCGGCTGTGAGTCCGAAAATGTCAAAGAATTTGTTGCATTTTTCCAGGCACAACTGCATAATTGTTTTCTTGTCAGGCCACTTACTGGGCATTGCAAACTTAATATGTGCTAATTGAGGCTACTATTCAGCACGCTGAGTATTATTCATGTGATCTTTGTGAATCCGATTACGGATCTTCATATCAATTGATATGCAACTGCTCTGTAGTAATGCAATTGCGTACCCGGATTTCTGGTTCTCCATACATAGATGAATCTATGTACAGAGAGCTGAAACTGAAGGATATGCCATTGTTCCTAACCCAGTGTGGTAAAGAGCTATAGTTTTAGCAGTATTTGAATGACTCTTCGGGGGTGTAGTCATTCTGTTATCTCAATATCTCCTCGAGGGTGTTGATGGATATATCACTGCTTAAATAAAAATTCTTAATCCTTCAGGGGGTCCGAAGTTTAATTCCTGCTATTGTTGCACCTGCAGATCGTTCAGCATATCTCCGGGGGTGCAGAATGCTCTTTTTTAATTGTTCTGTGTCGTTGTTTTCCTTACCCCTAACCTTACCACTTCCCCAATCCTTCCCATCAGGATGATGAAAAGACGATTCTTTGCAAGGCACATATCTCCGATCAACATGGGGAACGTGCCATTTGAGCCAGACGCAACTGATTCCTGACTGATAACAACAATATTTGTTCTTCGATCCAAATAATTTCATTTGGAAGGCCCCTCCATTGAATACGCCATTGTTGTACAATGTACATACATACACACAGACATTGTCCCAATTTGTCGAGCTGAGTTGATTAGTTATGATACTCGGCCCTCCTTTTCAAAGGTTGAGTGAATCCTAATCTTTTGTAAGAAATGTATAACGTGATTATTCTAGAATTCATGCCACTTTATTCACGAATTTGTGAAAAAAATATTCTGTGTACTTTCATACCAGCTTGAACCTTCGTTCGAACCGGTCACAAATCTTGATATCTCCTGGTTTACCTAGAGTTTTTCAACAGTAACAGTCTTTTTCAAGGCTACCTATATTTTCGCTCGATCAGTCTTTATCAAGACTACCTATATTTTTTCGACAATTAGTCTTTTTCAAGACTACCTACTTTTTCTACTCAATCAGTCTTTTTCAAGACTAAAATCTCCCAGAAAGGCCGTGTGCCAAAAATTAAAGCTAAACGGAAAAGGGTATCTTCTCCACCCGAAAATTCAATTGACTGCAGCAACTCATTCGATGTTTTATCCGAATGTGAAGCTGATGAAATTTCTAAATTTCCTTGCATTGCGCATAATGCCAATGAGAAGAAAACGCAATCGCCTCCACCTATAACAGTGATGATCTCCGACTTCAAAGCCTTTCGAACTGAGCTTTCGACGTTCCTTCCGGACGTAAAAGTCTCTTTTCAGATTGGCCGAAGAGGAGAATGTCGAGTTACAGCGGAGGAATTGATTGGCCACAAACGACTACTCCAGTATCTTACGGAGAAGTTATATAAATTTTATTCATATGATTTCAAGACAGATAGACCATTCAAGGCTGTGTTGAAAGGGCTACCACAAGGTCAAAGTTTGGATGAAATATCAAACGAATTGAAAAATTTACTTGGCTTTTCTCCTTCACAAGTTATTCTTATGAAGAGAAAGGCTACCGGCGATGACACGCCAGTACGCTCTGGAATTATCGAAGAGCTATATTTAATTCATTTTAACCGTAATGAGGTTAATAATTTGAAAGTATTCGATAAAGCACGTTTTATGTTCCACGTGCGAGTAAAGTGGGAACATTATAGACGACATGGGGGCAGAATTCAAAATGTATGATCTGTAGTGATAAATCGCACACGAAAGATACTCGTCCGGTGAAAAAAAACCAAAAAAAAAAATTCAAATGCGCTAATTGTAGCGAAAATCATAAATCGAATTTCTGGGGTTGTCCTGTTCGAGAAAAAATTATAAATTCTCGTTCTAGACAACAAAAACAACAAATAAAAACTGTACCTACTTCTTCAGGTACACTTCAAGAAAACACGCCCAAACGTGTTAATCCGATTCAAAATAGATTAACAACTTTGTTCTACCTCCGTCACACCATCCTACAATGGTGTGTCATCTTATGCTTCAGTGGCAGGTAGCAATGCCAAAATAACGGCTACAACTACCACGCCCTCAATCTCGTTTGCACCCAACGCTTCCTTTAGTCCAATGGATCTAGGTAGCGTAACGGAAGAAAAATTAAAATACCTGCAAGACTCTACGTTACCTATGATGATTGCTATGTTAAATTCTACCTCCATGTTTGAAGCTTTTCAAGCGGGTTGGGAATTTGCTAACAAAATTGTAATGAAATTAAAGTTTAGCAATGACTTTAAATAATCATTTAAATTTATTAAATTGGAATGCTCGTTCATTAAAAACGTGCGAAGACGAATTTTTCAACTTCTTGAGGATACATAATGTGTATATAGCCGCTGTGACCGAAACTTTTTTAAAAGAAAATATTAAATTGAAGAGTAACTCTAATTTTGTTATTCATCGATTTGATCGAATTGTTGGATTCGGCGGAGGAATCGCAATAGCGGTTAATCGCAGGATCAAACATTCCGTTACGCCGTCTCTTGACACCAAGGTGATCGAGAGTTTGGGTATCGATGTTGAAACTGATCTTGGTATCATTTTTATTGCTGCAGCCTATTTGCCTTTTCAGTGCACTGGCGAGCAAATTAATTTCATGAAAGGAGACTTACAAAAACTTACAAGAAATCGGTCGAAATTCTTCATAATCGGTGATTTTAACGCCAAACACCGAGCCTGGAATAATGCTCAAAGCAATTCCAACGGTAAACTACTTTTTAATGATTGCTCTGCTGGTTATTATTCAATTTTGTTCCCGAATGGTCCTACGTGCTATTTGTCTGTAAGGAATCCATCAACAATTGATTTGGTTTTGACAGATCAAAGTCACCTTTGCAGCGAATTGATTACGCATGCTGACTTTGATTCTGATCATCTTCCAGTAACTTTTTCACTTTCTCAAGAAGCTGTTTCCAATCCCATTAGCTCAGTGTTCAATTATCACAAAGCGAATTGGGAAAGGTGCAAAACTTATATTGAGAATAATTTTAATCATGACCTTGATTTACAAAATAAAGCTGACATTGATACGGCATTACAAAATTTAAGTATATCTATAGTTGATGCTAGAAATTTATCTGTACCAGCAACACAGAAAAAATTTAATACTCCTATTATTGACGACGATCTTCAACTTCTGATTCGCTTGAAGAATGTTCGAAGACGTCAATATCCACGTTCTCGTGATCCTGCTATGAAATGTATCTATCAGGATCTACAAAAAGAAATTAAGCATAGATTCACACTCTTAAGAAATGAAAATTTCGCGAAAGAGGTTGAACAAATCAAGCCAAATTCTAAACCTTTCTGGAAACTTTCTAAAGTTCTTAAGAAACCTCAGAAACCAATTCCAGCCTTGAAGGAAGGTGACCACATACTTCTTACAAACGAAGAAAAAGCTCAAAAACTTGCTCAGCAGTTTGAAAGCGTCCATAATTTTAATCTCAACGTTGTGAGTCCTATTGCAACCGAAGTCTTACAAAAATATGAAAACGTTTCAAATCAAGTATTGTCTCTAGATGATATTGTTGAAACAAACTATGATGAGATCAAATTCATCATGAAAAAGTTAAAAAATATGAAAGCTCCAGGTTATGATGGAATTTTCAACATCCTTCTTAAAAACCTTCCCGAAATCACCATGAGATACTTGGTCAAAATATTCAACAAATGTTTTGAATTAGCATACTTCCCTGAAAGATGGAAAAATGCCAAGATTATTCCTATTTTGAAGCCAGATAAAAACCCAGCAGAAGCATCTAGCTATCGACCAATTAGCTTACTCTCTTCTATTAGTAAATTATTTGAAAAAATCATCCTAACTAGAATGATGTCACATATCAATGAGAATTCTATTTTTCTTCCTGAGCAGTTTGGATTTCGTATTGGACATTCAACTACTCATCAACTTGTGAGAGTAACTAACATGATAAAGGCAAATATCTCAGAGGGTTATTCCACTGGAGTTGCTCTTCTAGACATCGAAAAAGCTTTCGATAGTGTTTGGCACAAAGGTTTAATTGCCAAAATGTGGGATTTCTATTTTCCAATTTACATAATAAAAATAATTAAAAATAATCTTACTAACCGTACCCTACAGGTTTCCTATCAGAATTGTAAATCTAATAAGCTAAGTTAAAGCAGGCGTCCCTCAAGGATCAAGCGTCGCACCAATACTATACAATATTTTTACCTCTAATCTTCCAAATCTACCTACAGGCTGTAAAAAGTCACTTTTCTGTGATGATACTAGCATCTCAGCCACTGGGAGGAGTCTTCGTATTATCTGTAGTCGACTGCAACGAAGCTTGAATATTTTCAATGATTACCTGAAAAAATGGAAAATTTCCACTAATGCGGCAAAATACAATTGATTTTGTTTCCGCATAAGCCAAGAGCTTCTTCTCTTAAACCAAATAATAACCATATTATTAAATTTAATGGTTTGAATTTAACGTGGACAGATCAAGTTAAATACTTGGGTTTGATTTACGATAAAAAACTCACTTTTAAGGATCACATTGAAGGAATCCAAACAAAATGCAACAAATATATAAAATGTTTATACCCTCTTATAAATAGGAATTCTAGGCTCTGCCCAAAGAACGAACTATTAATTTATAAACAAATATTTAGACCGGCGATGCTATATGCAGTTCCAATCTGGGCAAGGAAGAAAACGCTTCAAAGGATTCAGAATAAAATTCTGAAAATGGTTTAGCACAAATGAGTTGCTCAAACTCGCAAACATAGAAACATTAGAAATTATGACGAACAGTATTATAAGCAACTTCCGACAAAAATCGTTGCAATCTTCAATTGCAAAGATTAGCTCTCTTTATAGTTTATAAGTTAGTTTATAAGATTTGTTTAGTTCCTTATTCAGAAGACAAGTAGGTTTAAAACATCCTACTGAAAAAAAAATACTTAACTGCGAAAGCATATTATAACTTAATAATAATTAACTGAATCATGTAAACAATAGGGATGAAAAGTCACCACTTGTGGCTGAACACCCAATATACTAAATTAGAAATGTAATGCAAACAAAATAATATAATCAAATAGAAAATAATATAAAAAAATTAAAAAAAAAAGTGCTGTGTACTTTGAGCGATTCCTGCATCTTTCTTTTATGACAAGGGTAAAAATAAAATTATGTATTATCGTTTGCTAGATCATTCCGATTGAAGTTTCACGAGATATTCCGCCAATTCCATAATATTATAGAAATCATGTGACACAAATGATAATGTTTCGAGCACAGTTCATCGACAAACGATACGCCCCGCCACCGATGTTCCCTCGTTCGACCACACATGTAAAACGTGAAAGGATAAATTTAATACGCAAAACGTATTTCGCTACTACGCGCGAGTGCTCCTTCAGCATTGTGGGCATTGTGGCCATTGTGCCGCGTTGTTGCGAGTAAATGTTGTCGTATCCAATATTTATTTATATGTATAGCAATTGCACTTGCCTATATATGTTTCAATTTGGCACAATTTATTCGATGCTGTGTTTGACATTCTTTCATTGTTTGCCGGACGGCTGTGTTGCAATGTTGTTTTCCGCTTTTTCCCATGACAGTTAATTTTTCAGTGGGTGGTTACCAACCGTGGTAAAGGACATCAACCGATTATGGAATTTCGACAAAATTTTTTTGCTCTCGTACCAAAGCGTGGTGCGTTCCATTTGACACACTCGGATGGTGGATTTTGGTGGACCATTTTTTTGTTTGTTGTCTGATGTTTGTCCCAGCTTCAATTTTGTTGAAATGTTTATTATGATTGGTACAGACGCAGATTTGCGGCGGTCATTTGTGAGTGATTGTTGTATCAATTTTGATCGATTAGTTTAGTTGAGCTGAACTATGTTGTGTTCAGTTTTGTTTTGTATCATACGATATTCCCTTAATTCGCGGGAACTTACTTATGTACACGTATCTTTTCAAAGAAGCTATCAAACAGTCTCTGGCAGAAACTCATTCAATAAAGTTGAGATAGAACAAAAGTTGTCTCTAGCTCATGTTCATCCAAAGCCAAGCAAACAATATACGAAACTGAGCAGCTCGATGGATACGATATTACATTTCGGCATACAGTGTCAGAACAAATGATGTTTGCTGAACCAGCGAGGGATCCTGCTATTTGTTTTTGAATTAATGAAGAAGAATATATAATATTTGAATAAACTGTTTTCATTTTACAAATAATGCTGATTATCTCTCCGTGCATATGTCAAATATTACTCGTAAATAGACACACTAAAATCCTGATAAACGTGGAATATGTGTGAATGAACAATATGTGGTTTGTTCAGAACTACTCGTTTCGGTTTTCGACAATTGTTTACGCTAAACGAGCCGGTAGAAAAACTAGAGCAACCAGACACGACACCCCTTATTGAGCATCTCAAAATCGCAAGCAGCCGGATTCCCGAAACAGGCTGCGATTCGTCTTACGGAAAGCAATGACAAAAAAAACTTAGTGGAACAGGAAATTGATTTCGCTATCTGTATGATGTTTTCCTTTCCCGTTTATCTGTGCAGTGGGTATACCGGGATGCTCCAAGCTATAGTTCAAGACTTTCATCCTTGGTAAACTTTTTTGATGGGAAAATGAAAAGTTACGAACTCGAAATGGAATAATATTCTGTTTTGTTTTGCATCAACTACCAAGTTTTAAAACGAAGTTGTTTATGTGGTTGAAAGCGGTTGTTGTGATATTACGAAATCGTCAAAAATAAAATTTAGTTAATATTTCCAAATTTATTTTCTCACCACTCAGATCATACTTTTGAAGCATTAAACCACATTTTAATTTTAATTAGAGAACATTATGGCCAGTTCGGCGATGAAATGTGGTCCAACAATCGTGCATAATTAATACACACAAGTGTTCGACTAATTTTCGAAACGATTAGGGTGATATTTGCGGTACAACAGCTGTCAGGCAATGTAAAATGCTGTCCGTTTATTTTTTCTCCAAAATAAGTTTTTAGCAATGGATTCGAAATGGTTCGCAGGGATTTATTATTAGTTGAAAGTTGTTCTACTGATGAGGATGGAAATGGAATGTTCCCTGGAAAGCATTAGACTCGTTTAGTGTTTTTTTTGCTGATTTGATCAAAACTTTATAGAAATATTATACTTTCAATTTTGTTACGTCCATTGATAGACAACAGTCTCTTAGTAGACGAATGCATTGTGGTGTCAATTTAATATCAACGGCTCCCCTAGGAACCCCATAGTCATTACAATGTGAATATATCCCGCAATGCTCCACTCAACTAAGCACAGTCGATATATCTTTCCGGCTGGCGGGGAAAACTACTTGACCGTCTCATCAGCCCAGTTGGTAGTCTGCCAGATGGGAAAGTTTTTCTTTCAGCCTCGGCCTTTCCTGCTCTATGGGTTTGCATTGCAGCTAGTGATGAACAAATTGAGCTTTACTATGTTTACGAACTTTCTCTGGCTTCGGCAGCCACATTTTCCACTGGTTTGGATTCGAGCATGGTTCGAACGTATATCCTCTCATGTTCCAGAATTTATGAACATCAATATTTTGAAACTGATATTAACTTATAATTAGCTACAGCAACGAAACGAGCTTGTCTCTACCGTTATTCGAATAGTAACATATATTGGAAAAATCATTTTGCCTTTCCAATCATATCTGCCTCATCTTGCAAATCATCAAGTTGAGAATAATGCAATAGAAATTTTAAAAAATGTTCTTCTGTGGAAGAAAAACTATTAGTCTCCCGTTTGTTGTTGTCCCAGTGTCCGGAAGCGACTTACAGAAAAAGTTATTTCCCTGTGTACACATTCCTACAAACAACTTGATTCCCGGATTTAGGTAGGTGTTAGCTCAATTGATTTTCCGATTACCATTTTGTATACAGGGCAAATCATGTTTTGAGGTAATCATTTCATCAACTGGCACCGTTTAAATGTAATTCTTGTATCAAATGAATTTTGATAAAATGAAGTGGTATCTGGTTGCTCTAGTTTACCTACCGGCATTCGCAATCGTTTAGCGTAAACAATTTTCGAAAACCGAAACGAGTAGTTCTGAACAAAAACATATTGTTCTTTCACACATATTCCTAGTTTATCAGGATTTTAGTGTGTCTATTTACGAGTAATACTTAATATTTGAACGGAGAGATAATCAGCATTATTTGTAAAATGAAAACAGTTTATTCAAATATTATATATTCTCCTTCATTAATTCAAAAACAAATAGACAGCAGGAACCCTCGCCAGTTCAGCAAATATCATTTGTTCTGACACTGTATGCCGAAATGTAATATCGTATCCATCGAGCTGCTCAGTTTCGTACATTGTTTGCTTGGCTTTGGATGAACATGAGCTAGAGACAACTTTTGTTCTGTCTCAACTTTATTGAATGAGTTTCTGCCAGAGACTGTTTGATAACTTCTTAGAAAAGATACATGTAGGGGAACATGGGGAGACTTGACCAAGCGCAAAATTCTATTTTCGGCTATGGCGTCTTCTATTCGATTCTTAATTTTTTTTCAAAAATATTTTTATACTTGTTTCGATCCCTTAAGGTAATTTTTAAAGTTTGGAGTAAAAAATCCTTTCCTTGCAGAAAATATTACGTGATTAATAAATTTGCATTAAATGATGTAATTTTTTATCAAACTTTGTATGGACATATCTACTCGACTACTAATTACTATTAAATGACTAATATACCATCTTAATCCTTGTGAAGCAGTGAAATGATTTTACATAAACTGGAACATTGGAATAGTTATTACTATAATTCGCATGAAATTGAACGCAATAACTAATGTTGGGGAGACTTGACCAAGATTTTATGGGGAGACGACCAAGTGGCGATCAGCTGAAGAAAGATACAAAATTCCTGATATTTATTATGCTTTGGTATCTACTGTTAATGTTAATCACGCCATAAAAAATCCCACCTCAAACATAAGCCTTTATATTTTAAAATTTGTAAGCAAAATTAGCAATAGTAGGACTGATTTCGTGACGTGTGAACATGCAATGCAAGCAGTACAGTTAATCCTTAAAAAGAAATACATTTAAAAAAATCAAAATTTATCAAATGCAACCCTTTCATATTTTTTACTGCTACCTAAGGATCTCGACAATAGGGGAAAAAATAATTACAGTATGTTTTATGTCATTATTTTTTGTTATGATTTTTCAAAATTCTCTTGGTCAAGTCTCCCCACGCCTTGGTCAAGTCTCCCCGCAATGGGGAGACTTGACCAGAAAAAACGATCACAGAAAAACTTTTGTAGCTTTTCAAAAATTAAATTAAAAATTCTGCAAAAAATCATAAAGACGCGCAATAACTTTGTGCATTATATCTGAATGATTTTTGGGGGATTGAAGGCTTTTTTAGAGATTTATGCAGTTTTAGCTGAAAACCTGGTCAAGTCTCCCCATGTTCCCCTACATAAGTAAGTTCCCGCGAATTAAGGGAATATCGTATGATACAAAACAAAACTGAACACAACTTAGTTAGTTTTTTACACGAGTGAATGCTGCTTGCCCATCCATATTTCCAATTTAGCAAAGAAAAGCAAACTAGATCCTTCGATTCTTGGAGATGACACCATTCGGTGCGCCTAATGACAAAAACCTGCATTTTATCACCGATTGTGGCCAGCAGTCGTTTCGAGAGCGCCACTGGAGCACCGAAATAAAACAAAATCCTCTTCCGTCACTTCCCAAATTGTCGATCCTAACACCACCGTGGCGTTTCCACAGGAAGCTCGGAAGACGACGACCCCGAGCAGGAAATTATGAGCTATTCGAGCTGCTCCTTACAGACTCCGAGTCGCAGCAGATATTCGACCAAATCGCTACAGCATGATTTGATACAGGACAGCTTAACTTATGCTGTAGCTGAAGTCAACTGTAAATCACATCCCACATCATCTAACAGACCGTCTTGTGTAATAAGCATAAGAGATCATCCGTAGCATCTGACTTAACGTATCGCGTAATGCATATAAAAAGAGTATCGCAATTCACATAAATTCAAGTTCATGTAAGCATTTAAAATAAACGTTTTTTTTAACAATTATGCTGTTTATTCGTCCGAGTTTTACATTAAAATAAACACAATATTTAATTTTCCTCTTGAGAATGTGAAAAATACGTTGCGATGTTTGTTTACATTACAAAAATTAACCATTATTATTCTGCAGAACTCATGGCTACTTTGAATCCGACTTTATTGAGCGCGAGAAACATTTTCCACTACTCGCCTGTAGATGACGAACTGAGCACGATGTGTGAAAATTTAGTGGGGAATTGCGCATAAGTCAAAACCCAAAACGATGCTTTTCACTGCCGTGCAGCACGGCAGTATAAGGCTTTTTTGATTTTTGTCACCGCACGAGTGAAAGTCAACAAGCCACTAATGACTTGAGAGCCACTGTTAACCAAGACAACGGGATAAACTATATTATCCCTAGCAAATACTCATGGGTTCAAAAACCACATTCACAGCCATCAAGACACCATAAAATGGTCTCGATAACCCAAAAATACACCAACAACCCAGAACAGTTGAAAGGAGACCCTACCCCCGTTACCTCTTGCTCGTACGTGCCTGGCAAATGTCTTTCCAGTTTTCGAAGTTTTGCATCTTTGGAAAATTTATGCGTGACCGCACTCTTCAACCCGTAACTCCGGAACCGGAAGTCGGAATTAGATGAAATTCAATAGTAGCTTATGGGGACGGTGCACCTTTCATTTGAGACTAAGATTGATAAAATCGGTTCGGCTATCTCCGAGTAACCGATGTGCATTCTTTTAGGTCACATACATACATACTATGTATATATATATATATATATATATATATATATATATATATATATATATATATATATATATATATATATATATATATATATATATATATATATATATATATATATATATATATATATATATATATATATATATATATATATATATATATATATATATATATATATATATATATATATATATATATATATATATATATACATATATACATATATACATAGTATACATACATACACGCACATATACAAACAGTTATTTGTCGAGCTCGACGAACTGAGTCGAATGGTATAAGAAACTCAGCCCTCCGGGTCTCGGGTAAAAAGTCGATTTTCAGAGTGAGTGTATAGTCTTTCTCAATAGAAATGCTTTTCAATCCTATGAGATAGGCTAAACGTAAAAAGGTACTAAAAATATTGAAAAGGGTAAAAATTAAAAAAAAAGATAAAAAATGAAAAAAAGCAAATCTTGGAAAAAATGTAAAATACGTGAAAAAACTCATGAAAGATTAACCCTTAAATGCGCAATGTTGTTTTAAAACAACATCCTGAAAATCGTCTAAAAATTATTGTATTAACGTGATATAGCTGTTAGACGATTTTCACAAAATTCTAAAAAAAATTGATTTGCGCCTTTAAGGGTTAAAAAATGTAAAAAAGGTAAAATGTGTAAAAAAAGAAAAAAATGTATTTACATTTTTTTTCTTTTTTTAAACATTTTACCTTTTTTTACATATTTTTAACCTTTAAGATTTAAGATAAAGACGGTAAAAAAGGTGAAAAAACACACATACAGGGTCCGGACCCGTCAAAAATTTTCAAATCATTTCAAACAATTTTGTCACTGTTTTTTCAGACCCACTAGGAATGTTTAATCTGGAGGAAGTAGGAAATTTTATTCGGTTGGCTGGGGACTTGATGAGGGAAGGGGGTTTTGGAAAGGGCGGCGGTGGCGAGGGGGAGGGGGTAACCCCTCCCGCTTACTCCTAACTATGCTCCTGTTTAAATACAGAAAACCTATATTAGTATAAAAACCAACTTAATTCACCTAGCAGTTAGATGAGACATTTCTTACACATATCATTGTTGGATCATTTATTAGTTTGCAGCACTCATGCTGCGGAAAATTAGGCTATATTTAATAGTAATTTAAATAGTAATTTTATATTTTTAGAATAAATTATATTGACTCAAACTAACAAATTGAATAAAATAAATAAGTGGAATAACTGATCACGAAATGAATAAATTAAATAAAATGAATCAAATGAACTTCCATTTACTTCCACATCGTTCACAACAGAATTTTACGGCTACAGAGGAGTACTAGAAGTTAGCAACTTATTTTTTTTAAATTTTCACCATGAATTTAAAAAAAGCAAAAACATTTTTTAACTAAATTATACTGCCCATGATCGCATATCAGTCCCATAAAGATAGAAAATCCCATAGAAAACGGGACAACTATGCGATCATGGGTAGTATACTGCCATTCAGGAAATTGTTTTATTCTCAATTTCTTCAAATTTTTATCTTCCAACGTTGATTGTGTTCAACATAGTGATTTCAAAATGCAAACAATATATTAGTATGATTGATAGGAATGTTGTGAAGATGTTTTCATAGTGGTGGCAACATACATGAATATTCCATAGCGATTTTCCCGTAACTCGCCAAAAAGCGGCGTTGGGCACCAGAGGGTCAACAGTCATCCTTATTGCCTGCGAATTGCTTCGTTCGGAATTCTCGTTTCGGAGATATGGATAAATTAGTTTTATACAAAGCAATACTATGGAAAAGAAATGGTTAAAACTTTCAGGATAAGGATTCTTGGAAAAGCAAGTGGTCATTGAAAGTGCCAAGGTTATAAAAACTGCTTTTGATGGATGGACAATAGGGTGGGACAAAAATTACATTCCAGCTCCGAGCAACTTTTTAGGTACCATTTGAATCCTAGAACAACTGTGCAAATTCTTAGCTCGATCCCTGAAACTATATTTTTGCGCCGGCTGTTTAAAGTTTACATGGGATTTTGTATGGGAAAATGAACTTTCACAAAACAATTCCTCCATGAGTCGCCCATTGCTTCCTAAAAATAAACCGTTATGTGGCTTTTATAGGAAATTTAACAAAGAAACAAAATCTCGAAAACCACGAAACGATCTGACGCTTGCGAAAAAAATTATTAAGCTGAAACCGATTGATGCTCTGACTATTGATAAAATATTCATTTTTTCTAGCACCACTGCTGTTGGTTGTCCAATTATTTGAAATTTTGTTTTGATCTTCTCCAAATGTGTCTAAATCAATTATCTGTACTGTTTGGCCACTTCACAAGAGTTTTGAGGGATAAATTGAGGCTTCTTATGTACATAATTAGAGAAAGTTAAAATTTTTGAATATAATTTGATCGTCAGCAGCAGTGATGCTATGCAAAGTGAAATTTTCATCTATCTTCAGGGCATCAATCGGTTTTTCCTAAATAACTTTTTCCACAAGCATCAGATCGTTTCACAGTCTTCTATAATTTGTTTCCTTAACAAATTTCCTATTAGAACTAAACATCTATTTATTTTTAGGAGGTAACGGGCGACTCTTGGACGAATTAATTAGCAACGGACGATTTCCCCATACGAAATCCCATGTAAACTTTAAACAGCGGGCGCAAAAATATAGTTTCACCGATCGAGTTTAAAATTAGCAGAGTTGTTCTGGGAGCTAAATGGGACCCAAAAAGTTACTCGGAGCCAACTTTTATTTTTTTCATACAACCGTGTCCCACTCTAATGGACAAGCTTGAAACTACAAGTCTTATTTTTCTGCGGAAAAATATGTTTCTAGTCACATTGGTCATGCGTGTACTAAATTATCCAACGCCTCTCTACTAATTGTGACTGCCATTGAAACATCAATGGAATTGTACTCAGTATAGAGCCAAAATGGACAACGATAAGTTAGAAGAAACATTGTACTTGTATCCCCCATCGAAATCTTTGGGGTCTTAGGGAGACTTCTTTTCCCGTATCTAATTCGTGAATATTTTTGGGCTTCGATCCGTTATTATTCATAGTAGTTCATACTAATCAATGAATATGTATTTTCAATAAAATCATCACAAAAGAGAACATGACATATTTGTGCATGTTTTATTCAAAATTCAACAGAGATACTAAGAACGCACGTGAAATGTCTCTTCAAAATTTTCATTTTCAAGCATCCATATTACCTAGTTAAGTTAAATATTTTTCTGAGGTAGACATGAAATTCCTTACACGGCGTGTTTGGTAGAACAATTTTATTCGAAAAAAATCGGCATCGCTAAAACTTCAGCATGTGATAGAATAGGCTTTTCTCTTTCATTTGAAAGTAAAATTAAAATATTCTGTCGGGGGCTCCAGAACAACTTTTTGTTTTAGTTTTTTTGTTTGAAAACTTAGGTTTTTCAATGAAACAAATTCAGGTTTTTACCCGAGATAGTACTTTAGACATTCAAATATTACCAAAAGTGAGAATCTGAAGGACAATTTCATTGTGTACAACTTTGTAGAGAATTACATCGCGATCTAAAATCGGCAGAGAAGGCCAGTAAATTTTTATCAAAGTTTCTAGAGTCGCACGGGGCCTATTGGTTAAGAAGCTTTATTCCAAAAACATTTTCATTTGTAAAAAAAAATGGTTTGCCTTAATTTAACAGTGTGCTCAGAAGAACCTGGATGCTATTAAAGTCCCACCTTTAAGCGGAAAAAAATAATTCCAGATTCCACCGTTTTATGCGCACCAATGATATTTTAGGAGCAAGGAGATATAGAGAAAAGTAGATAATATTTGAACAAAATTAATCTTTTGAAAGATGCTGGGTAATACAGCAAATTGAAACATTTTTTTTCTGTCGCAGATATATTTGTTTCTTCTTTTTATTTCTTCATTCATTTTGGATTATGCTTGATGTAATCTTGAATCAACCTTTTTGCTCGTTGGCATCTTGTGGGATATATTTGGCTTAAATTTTAACATTATATTTGATCAAACTCGATTAGATATTCAGTCATTTTGTTTGATTTCGATTGAGAATCCTGATTGACAGCTTCATGAAGGATAGAAAAATAATTCGATTAGATTTATGTTCAAGTTTGTTAACTTTTGGGAATCGCTGTACATTGAACATAAATCGCAATAGTAAATGAGAAATAAAGGTTTTGTCCATTGTACGAAGATAGCGATCTCAATACAAAAGTAGATATAGAAAGTATCACCTTTACCCGAAAGACGTGTTGCTGTTAATGTCTCCAGATTCTGAACTGAACTGGCAACTCTGTCTTCGTGATATGTGGTCTTTGCTCTTATCCCATATTACGAGGGAAATATTAAATAAACAGACTTGTAATACTTTGAGAATTTTCTGAATGTATTGTCCAGCCTGATATTTTCTTGTTCGTTTTCTGTTGTGATCCGTGTTCAACGAGTAATGACTCTGGAATTTCTTCTTAAAAGAAAATTATGAAACTAACTCTACATCTATAAATTCTAATGAAATGAATCTACCCCAAAAGATAACAATCATGGATCCAAAACTCAAAGAACTTTTTTCTCTTTCAATCATCTAAAGCTTTGAATTTAAGCCAATTGTATTTTACCAGACAGGATAGGATCAGGAAGAAGGGTCATTGTAGTTTACATTAGCTATCTCCTAGAGCGAGAAAAGAAATGAAAAAGGCATAATAAAATCCGTTACTATATTAGTCAACATCTTGAAAAGGTGTAAGATTATCGAATAAATTTGGTCAACACCTCCTTGTTCATAAAGTGTCATTTTCGCCCAGGAACTGGAGGAATCTGAAAATATATTTTTTCTGCTGAGAATGGGACTGTGTAAACATTGAAATTTATCTGGATTTACTGTTCATTTAAAGCCAACATTTTCTTGTAAGTCCTTGTTAATCGACTTTATAATCCATAGGCCCTGCGCACACCTAAAATTTGATAGAATTTTAATAGCTTTCTCGGGTGATTTTACATCGATTTATAGCTTTCTACGAAGTTGTAAACAATAAGACTGTTCATCAGATTCTCACTTTCAGTATTTTTTGAATGTCTATAGTACCAATTAGTAGCGAAAATGCGAATTAATTTCATTAAAAAACTTAAGTTTTCAATCAAAAAACTTTAAAATCAAAAGTTGTTTTGGACCCTCCGATAGTATATTTTCATTTTACTTTTATATGTATTTCTTTCATATCCCGAAGTTTTACAGATGCCGAATTTTTTTTTAATAAAGTTGTTCGACAAAGACACCCGGCCTTAATTAAAGTGTATATAAAAGCTCTGAATAGAACTGAATTAAATTGGAGTTGATATAGTTTCCGATTTTTGATCACCTGTTAACCAATAGTGCAACGTTTCGGAGTGACATCTTGAAAGTGTTAACATTTGAAAATAGTTATAGTTTTCTCATAATACAAACATTTTGCAAATTTTCTCAGGACTACAAATATTTTATTTATCAAGTAGAATGTAATATTGAACTTGTTTTCACGAGTAGCTCTCTTCTACACTGAAATGCGAAAAAGTATGTACAGGGTAACGCCAGACAAAAAATAGCTCTTCTCAAACCTCCCCAATTACATCGCACAGATGATTGGGCATTTAGAAATATTTCAGATTAGCAGAAGATTTTGTCACGCAAATCGGTAATGGATAGCAAGAAAGATGTTAGTCGTGACAATCGAAGGAAGAACGAGAGAGAAAGAGAGAGTGTGAGAGTGAGAGGGAGTGGGAGTGAGAGGGGAGAAATTACGGTTAGTACCGTGACCATATATTTATGTGTATTATGCGATATATTTATTTATTTACATCTTTATTATAAATAACGCAATTAGTAATTTTTACGCCATGTACTGCATAACCTAAATTTTGCAAAAAAAGGTCAAATTTTCACTAGAATTTTGGGATTCAAAAGTACAGTTGCTCTCGGTGTTGCTACGAGTATAATTATATGAGAAATCGTTTATCTCACTACTAGGTGGATTACTTGATGATCTGTGAATTAGTATACCCTCCAACATCTACCTCACGGTTGAACGCAACGCCTAATCCAAGGGAACATGAACCCTTGGAAAAATTCACGGTCGGTTGTCACGGTAAAGATAGACACGTCTACCTTTATCAGGACGCAAGCTAGTGAACTCGGGTGATTCGTAGTTATGCTGCCTAAGCTAGACCCTCATTAGCAGAAGATGATACGATATTAAGCCTGTTCTAATGACCCTGCCACTTCTAGTTTTCCGATCTGTTTACTTCACATCCTTGCTCTCACTTGAGTACTATGGCTCTAATTTTCATAACTTTCCCTACCCAGTAATCTGTAGTTAATTGAATGTCGTTAAAATGTAAAAAAAATATAGTGTTAAATTGTAACGCTATGACTTTTCATTTTCAACTGATTTATTGTACACACACATACACATATACTTACATACATTGTCCCAATTTGTCGAGCTGAATCGATTGGTATATGAGACTCGGATCTGTGGGCTTCGGAAAAAGTTTTCAAAGTTTGAGCGAATCCTATACATTTCTTTTGTAAGAAATTCAAAAAATTGGCCCACACACACATATGCGCATGCACAGACATTTTCCGATCTCGACGAACTGAGTCGAATGGTATATGACACACGGTCCTCCGGGCCGGGATTAGGTTGACGATGTTCAGAGTGATTGCATAACTTTTATATATGAGAAAGGTAAAAATGTGAAGTTCTGATAACTTTGAAACGAAAAAAGTTTAGTAGTTTTAAAGCAAATTATACCCCCTAAAATAATCTTCAAGTTGTGCACAGGGTATTTTAGTAGAAAATAAAATCTACTGAAGTTATAGAAACAAAATCTGTTTTTAAGGAACACCCTAAAACTAACATTTGGATTTCTCGTGCAATGAAAAGTATAAAAGCTAGAGCTTGCATGTCTTCAGCAAATTTGTCTAAAATGTGTTGCTCTACAACTTTATCGAAGATAATCAAGCTTTATCTTGAACCGTTAAAAAGTTCAATCTTAAATGTTACTAAAATTAAAACCACCCTAGCTTCTGTTTGAACAAAAGGAAGGGTCTTGCCAAGTACAACAACTTTGCCAAACAAATTGTAAGGCTAAGTCATTTAATTTTAGCAAAAAATTGAAATTCCTGCTAAATTCACATTCTGGACCACTGCAATAGAGTAGACACGGTTATACAAAAAAAATTGCTCTGAGTATCTTTTTGTGTTGCATTGAGCTCCCAGAAGAACTCTGCGAATTTTAAAGTTTACATGGGATCTCGGATGGGGAAATCGTCTTTTGCAAAATAATTCTTCCAAGAGTCACCCGTTACATCCTAAAAATATACAGATGTTTGATTTTTATAGAAAATTTGTCAAAGAAACAAAGTCTAGAAGACCATTTAACAAAGTCTCAAAGACCAAAAAACGATTGATGCCCTGAAGATTGATGAAAATTTCGCATCACTGCTGTTGACGGTTGAATTATATATAAAATTTGCAACTTTCTCTTTTTATGCACAAAAGAAGCCTCAATTTATCCTTCAAAACTCTTGGGAAGTGGCCAAACAGTATAGATAATTGATTTAGACACATTAAGAGAAAATCAAAACAAAATTGCATGCAATTGGATAACGAACAGCAGTGGTGCTAGAAAAAATGAATATTTTATCAATGGTCAGAGCATTTATCGGTTTCTGCTTAATAACTTTTTTCTCAAGCGTCAGATCGTTTTGTGGTCTTTGAGACTTTGTTAAATTTCCCATAAAAACCAAAAACCGATTTATTTTTAGAAATCAATGGGAGACTCCTGGCAGAATTATTTTGTGAAAATTAATTTTCTCATACAAAATCCAATGTAAACTTTAAACAAAAATATAGTTTCACTGATCGAGCGAAGAATTTGCACAGTTATTCTGGGACCCAAATGGGACCTAAAAAGTTGCTCGGAACAGGAATTTTTGCCCCACCCTACTGTGCAATGGTGATAACTAACAATAACTTTTTTGAAGAATTTCGTAGATAACACGGGGAAATCGTACTAATTGAAACACGTATGCAAATACAAATCAAGAAACGCGAAAGCAACCCCCGACATATTATGAAGTACGAATAATTCAACCTGCCCAATTTCTCTATTTTTAATCTAGAATAAGGTATTGTTTCCTACTCTAACAGCGCTCTGTAGCAACGAAGATCAAATTGCCACGTGTTTATTCTGTCAGCATCATGCTAACTGCGGATTACATTCTGGGGATGAATTTAAGAACAATGTATGCAAATATATTTTGTTATATTCTTAATTGCTTATTTTAGAAATATTTGATTAAATCATGATATTTTGAAATTAATAATTTCTGTGAATTGACTTCATTATTTTCATCGAATGTAATTTTATATCTGTTTCAAACTTGCTCAATAATAGGAGCCGTTCAATAGTGCCCAGGGGTACCGAATAGTCTTATAAGACGGTTCAGTTTTTACTCCGTTCATTAGGTTTATGACATGGGACAACGTGTTTAGACACTTCAAAACCAGACTTTCAAGCAATCAAGCAATGTATTCGGGGCATTGGTTTATTGTTTATTTATTTCGTCAATCGATGTAGACTACAGATTTCCTTAATTACTAATGTGTATATTTCGTGAATTTAGTATAAATGAAGCAATTTCGGCTTTTACAGAATCATCCTCTTACGCGTTAGAATTTCTTTTGTGTATAAAATATTGTTTTAGTTTCAGTTTAGACATTGTAAAATCAATTGAGTCGCAATAGTGATTATAAATAGACATCATTCGATTTATGGGGCTATATTTTGCATAGTTTGTGCGAAAAGGAGTTATTGAAAATATACTTCGATTTCGTAGCTGTCGTGAAGGTGCATAAAAGTACAATTTGGATAAAATTTCAGCTGAATCGATACGATGCGAAACGATATTATTAATGAATGAGAGCATTGCAAATTCGCGACGCTCCTTTAATGTTTGAATATTGATAAGCAAGCAGCTTGCTTCAAAAGATGGCAGAGGGAATGCTGTCCATCCTAATTTACGAAGGGCACATAATAAAAATTGTTTTTGTACCGATTCTATTCGTTCTTCATGTCTGCTTGAAAAAGGGCACCAAATAATACTGCAATATTCCAATATCGACCTAACATATGCAATATATAATGTTTTTTATTGTAGAAGTATCTTCAAAATAATAGCTAAAGCGTTTTATAAAACTGAGCATGTTGTTAGCTTTGTGTATAATTGTGCTATAATGATCAATAAAATTTAACTTTGAATCTAATATAACACCTAAATCCCGAATTCTTTCACATTTTACTACAGTCTGATTTCCTTAGGTAATCTCAACATTCGGTGTTTGTCGTTTTCGACTAAAGGTTATTGAATTGCACTTTTTCACGTTCAGTTGTAAGAGGCTTTTTTGACACCACAGGTGGAAAATTTGTATTTCGTATTGAAATGTATTAATATCCTCGGCATTACTTATCTCGAAATAAAGTTTCATATCGTCCGCATAAGAATATGAAGAATGAAGGAGATATCGTTCACATATAAAATAAACAATAGAGGGCCTAAATGAGAGCTTTAAGGAACTCCTGAGGTGACTTTAATTGAATTAGATTGCTTTCCTTTAAATTTAATTATTTGCTGACGTTCGGAGAGATATGATTCTAACCATGTAAGTAGCCCAGGCTCATCTTTGTCAATTTATAAAGTAACATTGGGATGTCAATGCGATCAAATGCTTTACTAAAGTCTGTATAAAGAGCCTCCACGTAGTTTCCATTATCCATTGCAATCAGTGTATAATTAATAAATTCTAATAAGTTTGTTGAGGTCGAACGACCTTTGAAGAAGCCATGCTGGAGGTTGGAAATTCTGTTTTTTATTTGAAGAAATATTTTTTCGTTTATGATTGATTCGAAAAGTTTCGGAATACAGGAGATTATGGCTATCGCACGATAATTACGTACGTCAGATTTTTGCCAGATTTATATATAGGCACTAAAAAGAATTTTTCCACATTTTAGAGAACTGTCCAGATTGCAAAGATATAGTAAACAGCCAGAACAATGGGGCAGTTAACTCGGTTGCTAGGTTTTTCATAAATAATGGTGGGATTCCATCAGGGCCAGAACCTTTTGATACATCTAAATGTTTTGGAGAATTGAAAATGTATTCCACTATGGCATGATTGACACTAATATCCAAAAGAAAATCGGGAAGAAAAGCGAAGTAATCGCGATCACGGTCTTGTTCAGAAAAAGTCGTATATATTTCTTGGAAGAATGTTGCAAATAGGTTGCAGATTTCTTCCGAGCTATCACGTACGTTGTCATCCAAGTGCATTGTTGATGGGAAATTTTCTGATTTTAATTTAGTTCTGACGTAGTTGAAAAATTTTTTTGGGCAAGATTTGATCTGCTGTTCCGTTTTTGAGTTATAATCCGCAAGTGCAGAATCTATGGCCATATTTAGTTTATCGCAAATGTCGAAATATTTTTCCAAGTGCTCATTATTTTGGTTTTTCTTATATAGCTTATGGGCTCTTTGCTTCCTATTTTTCAAACTCTTAATTTGTCTATTATACCAAACGGGATGCTTCGAGTTGCCGTGTCGTCTTTTTTCTTAATAGGCACCTCTTCATGAATTATCTTGAAAATAATTTTGTAAAATACGTCCACAGCGGTTACAATATTTCCTTCATTTCTAAGGCTATTTTGCCAGTTGACACTACTTAGCTTCCGCCTGATATTGTCATAATTGGCTTTATGGTATTCAAAGACTTCCTCAAAGTCACAATCGCTGGGTTTTTGAATTTCATGGATGAATAAGGAAAATTCAATAGCAGTATGAAATGCTTCATTTTTCCACAAAGGAGATTCAGATACACAATACTGATTTAATTTTATGCAGATTTTGGCAGTGTGCATAGGGTTGCCACCCCTCCGGATTTGACCCGGAGACTCCGGTTTTCGGGAGCGATCTCCGGACCTCCGGGTTTTACATCAATTTCTCCGGGTTTGTTGGGAAGAAGCATAATTTCAATTTTTTTGAAGTTAATTGATTCTTTGGTTCAGATTTATTTTGCCTGACTAACCCTTCGTTTGCTGTCAACTGAAGACTTCAAAAAATATTGCTGATTTCGTTCGCAAAATAATGAAAATCAAAAACAAATCAAATATACTATAAATTCCAGAAAGCAATATTTCGATATATGCTACAATTAAAATTTTGCATCCCACTAAGTCGCTCAAAATTGTGTAAAAAGTTATTTTGTTGCAAGTTTACCAAATCACTTCACTGTTGGTGGTGCGTATCTGCAGCTGCCCTAAGGTATGGCAGATTTGTTCTAATTTCACTGGCTAGGTCAACATCAAACGAATTCTTCCGGTGTTGTTGCTACTCCTGCAGCGATCCTTAACTGTTGGCAAAGGAAGTGAGTTTCGCCCCTTTGTTGGGACCTCTGGTGATGAATAACCGACACCACATAGTGCTTCCCACGTGATGCCGCTGACCCGCCTCCTTTGCACTGCTGTTTTTGTTAGTTGTGGTGAAGAGCAATGCTCGTTCGACTTATCCTCCACAGCTAGAGTAGCTGGAGCTTTTGTATTCTTGGCACTTAGCTCCGAAAATGAGATACTACATCTAATTAAACCGACAAAACCGTTCTCAAACATGAAAAATTTATAGCTTTATTTTAACGCCATGGAAGAGTAGCGCGCACTAAGCTTGGTAAAAACTTTACGCTCAACGGTAATTGTGACACAATTTTGGTAATTTTTCAATCACCAAGTGCAAAAAGCCATGACGACTCTCAGAAAGAATGAAAGACTTTCACTCAATACGTGATAAAAAGCTATTGAAGTGCTTTTAAATGTCGAGTAATCGTGTTGATTCCAATTTCTGTGTAGGTCCGCTCAAAATCCGCCCCCCCGCCGCGGGTCAGTATAAATCTCCGGGTCAAAGCCTCTCGAGAGGTGGCAACCCTAAGTGTGCATAAAAACAGCTTCTTTCGAACGATCGCTATCCTTCCAGGTCTATCTCAGTTGAACTCGAATTAATTTTGAATGACTACATTTGTGGGATGGACAAAGCGTAATTGGTAAATTGATTACCTCATACGCAGCTCACCTGGGTTCGATTCCCAACCCCGCACATAGGGTATAGAGATTTTCCCAAAAGAGATTTCTCTAATCCGAAAAAATGGTAATGACCCTAAGGTTGAAACCTCTATAATAAAAATAAAAATATGACTACTTTTGTAACGTTTCCGCCTTAAGTGCACCATTTGATTAATTGCTAAATTTTAAGCATCTCAAAAATTCAAAACATTTAACTGTTTCTACGTCATGCAATGTCGACGAAATTCGTGTTGAACAAAGACTTTCTTTCTTTCTCTCTCTCTCTTGAACGAATTTTCTTAGTTTCGGACAACCGGAGATGTAATAATTAATTTAAAACTTCAACGCTCCTGTGAAGCTCGCCTATGAAATAAATGAGTTCAGCAAACATAAATTACCGTAATAAATCGTTTTGTTCGCACCTTCACCCCTCCGCACCTACCCCGGTTTGGTAACCAGCAGTGCTCAGAAGTCCCCCGCAAAGCTATGGGGTTTCCGGACAATGAGGGAAGTTGTCCGACCGGAAGAGTGCTCTGCTTAAAACTTTCCACGACTACTGACAAAAAAAAACAAGAATTCCAACCGGCCGTTGCAAGTGTAGTCAAATTAGCCGGGAAATAGTTTCGTTGGTGGTGGGCGGCAAAGTTTTATCGCCTCCCATAATTCCAGATACTAGGCTAGCCGCCCTAAAAGATGGGCACTGGCAGAATGAGAAATGCGCTCCCTCAGGGATGATCCATCCGTTGGTTTTGCTACAGTTGTTCTCATGATGCACCCGACAGAGTGGCAAATGTGAAAGTTTTTCAGTCGGTGGCTTTGTCGGACATTAGGGGCAAGCGATATTGCTAATCTGCAATAGTTTGCAGGAGAAATGCTCTGATAAATTAATGTGTTATTATTTCCGGCACATGTTTTCTATATGGTTCATATTGCTCTTAAAATAGCGATTGAAATTGCGCTTCGATGATCAAGTTTTATTCACCAATCTCATAGTTTATTGTGATGATAAGCACTGATGATCCAGTTCATAAACAAATTACTCGTACACTCTGAAACGATCGAAAATAAAGCAATGTCGAGAAAAAAAAGTTTCATGTAGCAATAACTAAATTGAACCGTTCAGCAAAAATGGGGTTGTATTAGCTAGGGTTACTGTACCCTTATTCAGCTTATCGAATCTATTTATCTCACTCATTAGTACACTTTTGTTAGAGCAGTTTTTGGTTATCACCGTTCAATGCTCCAATGGTAGCGAATATTAAAGAGGCAACGTTCCATTCGATTTTTCGTTTCGCTCAAACCTAACTAATTTGTATTTTTCACACTAGGTTCAAAATTGAACTATTTTAAAACTACGAACAAAGATATTGGTACCAATTTTGGGCAATTCATTCTTTTAAGAACGAAAATTGAACGACATAATAAGGCGCCCTAACTAAAGAAAGACGAATACGGGCTCGTCTACCCTACATCGTCTAGACTCGAGTGGTGGCTTAAAACTTTACCCGTTTTATGCTCAGGTTTTCACTTTTTTGGATGATAATTTTAAGCTTTTGCTACAGGTGCTACAGGGATTTCGGCTGAGATTGGGGCAGGATGAACTAAAACGCATCAGCCCAATCAGTATTTGCAAACATACCCGTATGATGTAGCATGCTTGATTTTTTTTATTTTATGTATTTCATACTTAGCATGTAATGAGTATTCAGACGCTTCATAATGTTATAATATTAGTGTTGTTTCGATGATGTTAGCCGATGTCAATACGCTTTACACTGTTATACCTCAACAGGTCAATATGTTTCTTATCATCGGCTAACTATGTACCAACCGTGGACTGGTCTAGGGGTTGTTAATACATTACGCCATAGATTCGAAGCATAACTAGTAGCACTTTCCAAGCAGGCGATTTCATGTGCATAAGCTACATTCTTTGTTAATTGATCGATATTGATCGATAGCATCGTCATCCTAAAACCAACAAAGCATATGAAGACTAGAAACTTGTATGTGTTGTGTTTCCTTAAACTGAGGGAATATAATTTATAATTTCTGCTCCTAAGCAACGAGGTTTGCGAGAAGCGTCAAGCAAGCTCATTTTTAGCTGATGAGAACTATTGAAATCGAAACATTTGGTTTGGTCTTCCGGTGCATCACGCTCGACGAGAGGGGTTTACTCAGAAGCATAAATTGCGTCTAATTTTTTTAGAGTTAGCGTCAATTCGGCGCCGAAGACAGTTCGGAAGAGTTTCCAATAGCAGCAGAAGTCATCGGTCGAGGCTTTTGCATGGACGATATGCTTATCGGGGTCGACAGCGTGGAAGAAGGTCAGCTTTGCAGGCAGTTGATTTATGTGACGAACTCTGCTGGATTTTAGCTCCGGAAATGGACTTCAAATGAGCCCAAAGTTCTTAAAAGAACGAACGGACGGCTTTTTGACCCACTTGGGTTAGTTGGGCAAATTGTCGTTTTAATAAGCCCTCCTCTGATTATCTTGAACAAGCATAAGTCTCCGATAATAAATCAAATTTGTATTCCGTATTCCTAGTTTTAAGATAGTTGTAATTTTACCTCTTTGTTAAAACTATTGTTAGGGTGGCTTGATTCTCGATACCGCGATTCAAGCTCAGACTAAACGCGTACCAGACGCGAATTCACGCGGGCGTCCTCCCAATCCATGGTGGGACAAAGAGTGCTCAGACGTGTACGCGGAGAAGGCCGCTGCGTATAAGACCTTCCGGGACGACGGGCTGCCAGCTAGCTACCGACAATACGCGATGGCGGAAACGCGCATGAAGAGTTTGATAAAAGCCAAAAAACGTAGCTACTGGCGCCGGTTCGTCGACGGACTAACGAGAGAAACATCGATGAGCACTCTTTGGAGTACGGCCCGGCGCTTACGAAACCGAAACAGTACCAATGAGAGCGTGGAATATTCAAACCGTTGGATATTCGATTTTGCCAAGAAGGTTTGTCCGGATTCCGCCCCGGCACAGAAGATCTACCGCGCCGCGTCCCCTCACAATAACGCGAACGAAACACCGTTTTCGATGGTGGAGTTCTCACTTGCTCTCTTATCATGTAACAATAAAGCCCCAGGGCCAGACAGAATCAAATTTAACTTGTTAAAGAATCTGCCAGACTCTGCCAAGAGACGCTTGTTGAATTTATTTAATAAGTTTCTTGAGGGTAATATTGTCCCTCATGACTGGAGGCAAGTGAAGGTCATCGCCATCCAAAAACCAGGAAAACCAGCCTCCGACCACAACTCGTATCGACCGATTGCAATGCTGTCCTGTATCCGAAAGTTGTTCGAGAAAATGATCTTGTTTCGCCTCGATAATTGGGTTGAAGCAAATGGCTTACTGTCAGATACACAATTTGGTTTCCGCAAAGGCAAAGGGACGAACGATTGTCTTGCGTTGCTCTCAACAGAAATTCAAATGGCTTATGCTAGCAAAGAGCAGATGGCATCAGTTTTCCTAGATATAAAGGGGGCTTTTGATTCAGTTTCTATCAAAATTCTTTCTGAGAAGCTGCACCAGCATGGTCTTTCACCGACTCTAAACAACTTTTTGCTAAACTTGCTGTCTGAAAAACATATGCATTTTTCGCATGGTGATTTATCGACATCACGAATTAGCTACATGGGTCTTCCCCAGGGCTCATGTCTAAGCCCCCTTCTCTATAACTTTTACGTGAATGACATTGACGAATGTCTTGTCAATTCCTGCACGCTAAGGCAGCTTGCAGATGACGGTGTGGTCTCTATTACAGGTCCCAAAGCCGTCGATCTGCAAGGACCATTGCAAGATACCTTGGACAATTTGTCTGCTTGGGCCCTCCAGCTAGGTATCGAGTTCTCCACGGAGAAAACTGAGCTAGTCGTATTTTCAAGGAAGCGTGAACCAGCGCAACTACAGCTTCAATTAATGGGTCAAACTATTGCTCAGGTTTCAACTTTCAAATATCTCGGGGTCTGGTTCGACTCTAAAGGAACCTGGGGATGTCACATTAGGTATCTGAAACAGAAGTGCCAGCAAAGGATCAACTTTCTCCGTACAATAACCGGAACATGGTGGGGTGCCCACCCAGGAGACCTGATCAGGCTGTACCAAACAACAATATTGTCGGTGATGGAGTACGGGAGTTTCTGTTTCCGCTCCGCTGCGAACATACATTTCATCAAACTAGAGCGAATCCAATATTGTTGTTTGCGTATTGCTTTGGGTTGTATGCACTCGACACATACGATGAGTTTAGAAGTGCTGGCGGGCGTCCTTCCGCTGAAAAATCGATTTTGGGAACTCTCCTATCGATTGCTCATCCGATGCGATATCTTGAACCCGTTAGTAATTGCAAATTTCGAAAGGCTTATCGAGCTCAATTCTCAAACCCGATTTATGTCCTTGTACTTCGATTACATGGCACAAAATATCAATCCTTCTTCATACTATCCCAACCGTGTCAATCTCTTTCATGCTTCTGATTCAACTGTTTTCTTTGACACATCCATGAAAGACGAGATTCGTGGAATCCCGGATCACATACGCCCGCAAGTGATCCCAAGCATCTTTCATAGTAAATTTCGAGAAGTCGACTGCAACAAGATGTTTTACACCGACGGGTCAAGCCTCGACGGCTCCACTGGCTTCGGTATATTCAATCAAAACCTCACCGCCTCATTCAAACTCAATGATCCTGCTTCAGTTTACGTCGCAGAACTTGCTGCTATTCAGTATACCCTTGGGATCATTGATACTTTGCCCACCGATCATTACTTTATTGTCTCGGATAGCCTCAGCTCAATCGAGGCTCTCCGTTCAATGAAACCGAGAAAGCACATTCCATATTTTCTGGGGAAAATCTGGGAGCGCCTGCGTGCTTTGTCTGCAAGATCGTACAAGATTACCTTAGTTTGGGTTCCCTCGCATTGCTCCATTCCAGGTAATGAAGAAGCGGACTCTTTAGCTAAGGCGGGCGCTTTGCAAGGTGACATATATGAAAGACCAATTAGCTTCAGCGAATTTTTCAGTATTACTCATCAGAGAACCCTCGAAAGTTGGCAAACATCATGGAGCAATGGTGAACTGGGAAGGTGGCTACATTCGATAATCCCTAAGGTATCGACGAAACCTTGGTTCAGAGGGATGGATGTGGGTCGGGATTTCATTCGCGTGATGTCTCGGCTCATGTCCAATCACTACACGCTGGACGCACATCTCCGGCGTATTGGGCTCGTGGATAGCGGTGTCTGCGCTTGTGGCAACGGTTATCACGAAATCGAACATGTTGTCTGGGCATGTGCCGAGTACTGTTCTGCCAGATCTCAACTATTCGATTCCCTTCGGGCCCGAGGAAGATCACCCAATGTCCCGGTTCGAGATGTACTAGCAAGCCGCGATATTCTCTACATGTCCCTTATATACACGTTCCTCAAAACCATCAATATCCAAATTTAAATGCCCCTATCTTTTCTCTTATCATTCCCAGAAGTGCCCTCTTCCGCCTACCGTACCCCAACGATGGTTTGATACGACTCCAAGACGAGACAAAACATCTGTCGAATGAACCAACAACACGAGATCTACAGTACAACATCACACGCGCAGCGCGGTGTGTTCCCGATCCGTATCTGAGCCGTACTACGAAATCGTCTGGAGGAACCCCTGCCGGCTCGAGGAAAACCGCCCGGCGTCCCAATACTTGATACATCCGTTCGAATCTGTAATCCTGGCCGTTGATTCCTGATGCCGGAAACTGAAGTTTATATCCCCCCCCCCGTTCAGTCTTGTCCACCCTCTCTCCCATGTCTCTGATACACAGATGTATGTCTTCACCCCCTTCTCCCCTTGAATATCTTCCCAAAACTTATGTGCCCCCCTATCTTCTAGTGTTAGTTGATCAATCCATTCGAATCTGTAATCCTGGCCGTTAATTCCTGATGCCGGAAACTGAAAGTTTATATATCACCCCCCCCCCCCCCCCTTCAGCCTTGTCCACCCACCCTCCCATGTCTCTGATACACAGATGTATGACTTCACCCCCTTCTCCCCTTGAATATCTTCCCAAAATTTATGTGCCCCCCTATCTTCTAGTTTTAGTTGAACAATATTTAATCTCGTTAAGAAATGCGCAACAGTACCACTACTTTAAAATAGCCCTAATTAATTCCCCTTAATCTTGAACCACTCTTTCTAGTTATCTCTAGTTAATAAGCTTGTAAAATGTTCCGCTTAGTTAATAATTATTTTTTCTACAATCTCCCTTCTAAAAATCATAAAGTGGATTACTATACAAAGAACACACAAATGACCCGTCCCCCAAATCTTTCGAATATTATATTATACCCTCTTTTATATGTATAAGTTAGCTGTAGTTTTTTTTTAGTTTTATTATATAAAACAAAATAATATTGAAATGTGTATCCCCCTAGTTTTAAGAAATTCAAAATGTAAAACAATGAAAAAATGGCACCTTTAAGCTAACGCATACGTGCCTTATCAAATAAACAAATTGAAAAAAAAAAAAAAACTATTGTTCCCCATCTTGTAAATAGAATTGTATCCCTAGTTTTAAAATACCGGTGAAATTTTTCATAAATATTTGTTCCCCCTTTTGTGTACCAAATTATATTGTTAGTTTTAAGATAACTGTAAATATTTCCTAAAAAAACTATTACTATTGAATTCCTTGTTTTAAAATCTTTCATAAAAAAAAATCTTTTGCCCCCTCTCTTGTATATAGAATCTCATTTCTAGTCTTAAGATAGTTGAACAATTTTTCTCTTTTATAAAAAAAAATTTCATCATTGCAACCTCCTAGTTTTAAAATATCCGAAATGTAAAAACAAAAGAATTTGGCACCGTTGGGAGTGGGAGTAGCGTATTGGTAAATGGATTGCCTTGTACGCAGCGCACCTGGGTTCGAGTCCCGACCCCGCACATAGGGTTAGAAATTTTTCCTAAGAGATTTTTCTAACCCGAAGAGGCGAATGACCTTAAGGTTAAAACCTCTATAATTGAAATAAAAAAAAAAAATGGCACCGCCAAGCTAACGCATTTGTGCCTATCAAATAAACGAAATGAATAAAAAAAATTGTCGTTTTATCAGGAATCAGAAGGGACTGGCTCAAATCGCACGTTCCTCATGTTGATCAGAGATTTGTGTCGTGCCATGATTTGTCTTTTCATCATTTCCCTGATGGGCAGGACTGGGGAAGTGGCAAGGTTAGGGATAAGGAAAATAACGACAGAGAGTACATAGACAATACGGAAGTATTCTTAACTCCAAAGGGAATAAAGACACGAAGAGCGGATATATTAACACCCCGAGAGAACATTGAGATAATAGAACGAACGAATTTAGCAAGAATGTTAACTTCTTGTTAGAATTAGATGACTTAGCCTTACAATATGTTCGCCAAAGTTGTTTTACTTTGCAAGGTCCTTCTTTATGTTTAAACAGATGCTAGGGTTGTTCTAATATTAGCAATGTTTAACTTTTTAACGGTTCGAGATAGACTTTTACTGTCTTCGATGAAGTTGTAGAGCAATACATTTTAGATAAATTTGCTGAAGACACGCAAACTCTAGCTTTCGTACTTTCCACTACACAATAAATCCAAATGTAAGCTTTAGGGTGTTCCTCAAAAAACGGTTTTATTTCTATAACTTTTGTAGTTTTTATTCAACCGTCATGCACCCTTTGGACAACTTGAAGATTGTTTTAGGGTGCTTAATTTGCTTTAAAACATCAAGTACTAAACTTTTTTTGCTTTTAACGTCATGAGAACTTTTATATTAGAAGTATAACTTTTTCAAATTGCTTTGTCTCCGATATACCGTCGTTGTCATATAAAATAGCATGCTTTGTAGTATAGATCACAAAACAAATGGCGAATGCGATATTTTTTACATATCTTGCAATATTTACTCAAAAATAGTTCATTTTTAGTTAAAGGATATCAAAGTTTGTAACGACAGAGGCTCGGTATTTTGAGACAAATTGTTCTTCTTTAAAATATCTGAAAAGGTTTCTAAAGCGATCTTAATGAAAAATCAAAACTGTAAACCATTTTTTAAGAAGCAGTCTAATTTTTTTTTGGTAAATTTTTTGTAAAATGAAAAGTGCACGACATAGAGTTCCAGTGTCTTCGACAAAGCTTTTTGAAATTTTATTGTCTTCAATTTTCTGTAAGACAGCGAAACTCTATCTCGAACCATTAAAAAATTCCTGATTTAAAAAAAAATAGAACCACCCTACCCACTATTTAAAATAATAGAAAAGTATTGTTAAGTGCAATATTTTATCATGAAAATGAAACTATTTTTTTATATTGTCCACTGTCAAAATAATTTAAACATATTACAAATGGTCAATCCATGCAAAACCAAATTTTTAATTTAACTTTTTCAGTTTTCATTTTTTTCAACCTTTCCTTCAGATGTTTTCCAGAGTTTTTGAAGGCGAACATTTTTTTCTTACACACCAAAATTATAGCTTCTATTATAATTTTTTTAAATCAATTTTATGAAATTTTAAAAAAATATCGCTTCGCTTTTTTTTGCTCATTATTTGCCTTTTTATGGTTGAAAAAGAATTATTTTTTGTTTGCCCCAATGATTGCTATACTAAAGAACCCCATTTTTGGCGAAAAAGTGCTCCTAGCTTTTCAACGAAAATAGTTAGATGTGTGGTGCAATGAAACAGATTATTCACGTTAAAACAATCTTCAAGTTGTCCGAAGACTGCCTCGGTTTTAAATCAGTACCGCAAAAGTTATTTGAAAGAAATAGCTTTTCTAAGAAACATTAAGAAATACCCTAACTTTTGATTTTAAATTTTCTGTAAAATAAAAAGTATGACAGATAGAGCTTACATGTCTTGAGAAAACTTTTTTCAAAATTTGTCGTTCTACAACTTCGCTGAAGGTCGCATGGCTCTAGCTAGAATGATTATAAAGTTAATTTTTTGGTCTTGGTAAAATTAGAACCACACTAACTGTTGTTTCAACAGAAAGAAGGGGCTCACAAACTACGAAAACTTCGCCAGAGACTTAATAAGGCTATATTCTTTAGTTTTAGTAAAATCTCAAAATTGCTGCTAAATTTTCATTCTGGACCACTGTGCGATCTATGTTTACACACTTTCGCCGTGATTTTTTGGAAGCATTGGTTCAGTTTATAATCCTTTTTCGCCAGGAATTCCAGAGAACGGTCGTCGATACTGCAAAAATACTGCTGTATTTTCTTTGTAATCGACTTGGTTCTTAGAACTTCCCAACAAACTGCCAACGAACCTGGACATATGGTTCCACAATAAAACGTAATTACCCTGCCAACCCGCTTATCTCCTCCAATTTCTGTTTCAGCCAGGTATAGCTTTGTTCGTTATCCGGAGAGAACCAAACAATGATATATCTTAAGCCAAATCCACTGAAACTGGGAATAAATGAGTTAGGAGGGATTGAAAAGAGACACGCGTAAAGATCTTTTAACAGATCATCCTTCAGCGTAATCGAAAAGTGACCTTTCTCCAACCTTGCTTGTACTCGATAAGTATTGAGACTCGAAGACAACGAGCCGAAACAGCACCTCTGTGATTGTGCTTCTTTTTTATATTGATCAAAATGTTTTCCCATTTTTAAGGAATTAGAAGAAGCACGCCTGCTGCAACTGCCAGTATTCACACCTGGTGTTGTGGGAAGCCGGGATGCGAACGGCACCGGTGAACTACATTTTTTCCGGTACATTTACATTTGCACAAGCCGTAAAGCCCGCTACAGCGACGCATCACTACTGCTCTTGGCAGAATGCTAGCCAAACCGAGTACATTTTCCGTACAGCAGTAAAATACACTTTTGTTTTGCTGCTATACTAGTAAAGTTTGTTCTCTCGCTTTGCACACTTTTCTCTGCATAGTCAAAGAGAGAGAGACCCGCACACGAAAGCGTTGATGCTGGTCGTGGCGTAAATAAACCGCATTCATTGTTGTCGTTTGTGATAAAAATATTAGGGGTAGATGGGGTATAACGCACCCTCTAAGAGAACATCAATTGGGAGAATTTAATTAATGATATCGTATAGCCAATATTTTCCTCTGTGATCACAATCATAACACTTTGCAAAATATTCAAAAGCATGGAAAATATTCAATTTTTCAAAATCATTAAAAATCACTATTTGAAAAATAAGCGGGGCAAAATACACCACAGCAACGGGGCATAAAGCACTACAACAACGGGGCAGAATGCTCGGCGAACAAGCAAGTAGTTTTGTTTTCTGACAAGATTTCACAAAAGTACGCCATTTACTAGTCTTAGTTTCTGCAATTAGTAGGTTTTCAGAACAATTTAGCTGTTTTCGATTATAAAATCAGCAAAATCAAAGAAGAGGATATTTTGCCCCCGATGATATAAATTTAGCAAAAAGTGAATTATTTAGCACATTTTTCATATGTAGTGCGACAAAATAATGAACAACGGTATAAATAGAACTGGAATGCTCTGATATAATAGTGAAATATTATTTATAAAAGCTGGAAATTCTTTTTTTTTTTTTTTTCATTTCGTTTATTTGATAGGCACAAATGCGTTAGCTTGGCGGTGCCGAATTCTTTTGTTTTTTCATTTTGAATATCTTAAAACTAGGAGGTTACAATATTGAAATATTTTTTTTTATAAAAGAGAAAAAATTTACAGCTATCTTAAGACTAGAAAAAAAATTCTATATATAAGAGAGGGGGCAAAAGATTTTTTTTATGAAAAATTTTAAAACAAGGAATTCAATAGTAATAGTTTTTTAGGAAATATTTACAGTTATCTTAAAACTAACAATATAGTTTGGTACACAAAAGGGGGAACAAATATTTATGAAAAATTTCACAGATGTTTTAAAACTAGGGATACAATTCTATTTACAAGATGGGGGACAATAGTTTTAACAAAGAGTAGAAATTACAACTATCTTAAAACTAGGAATACGGAATACAAATTTGATTTTTTATCGGATACTTATGCTTGGTCATTTCCAAAATCGGTGTAGAAGTAGTTGTATCAAGGACAGGGGAGAGAAGGCGTAGATGGTGACCGGTAGAGAAGAGCAAAACTTGCAACTTTCAGGCAAACGGGAGATCAGCGAAACAAATTTGCGCCTCAGTCTAGTAGGTCGGATTGGCGGATGGTATTCTTCGGACCCGCGGGGGATCCTTCAAAGGGAATCCTTCGGACCTCGAGTCGCTCTCGCTTCAGATTCCGTAGTGATAAGGGCGACGGCGGTTACATAGTGGCAGTCTGAAGCTTATCGGTTCCACACGGCAAGAGGAAACTTCTAAAAACGAGAAATAAAAAGAGAGGGGCTAAATTGGGATATTTATCGTTTTTATGAAAGTATAAATAAGGGACATATAGGGGAAATCACGATTTGCCAGCATATCTCGGACTGGGACATTGGGTGGTCTACCTCGGGCCCGAAGGGATTCCTTTAACTGAGACCTGGCGTCCAAACACCCGGCGCATACCCAGACAACGTGCTCGATGTCATGATAGCCCTCGTCACAAGCGCACAGACTACTCTCCGCAAGCCCAATACGCCGCAAATGTGCATCTAAGGTGTAGTGGTTGGACATAAGTCGGGACATTACACGAATAAAATCCCGACCCACATCCATCCCCCTGAACCAAGGTTTCGTTGATACCTTTGGGATAATCGAATGTAGCCATCGTCCAAGTTCACCATAGCTCCACGAGGTTTGCCAACTGTTGAGTGTCCTCTGACGACAAATACTAAAAAATTCGTTGAAGCAGATTGGTCTTTCGTATATGTCACCATTTAATGCGCCCACCTTTGCTAATGAGTCGGCCTTTTCATTGCCCGGGATAGAACAATGAGAGGGGACCCAAACAAAGGTAATCTGATAAGATTTTTCAGATAACGTACACAAGGACTCCCGTATCTTCCCCAGAAAATACGGGAATTGCTTTTTAGGCTTCACCGCACGAAGAGCCTCGATAGAGCTGAGGCTGTCCGAAATGATGAAGTAGTGATCTGTGGGCAGAGTGTCGATGATCCCAAGGGTGTACTGAATTGCAGCTAACTCTGCGACGTAAACTGAAGCAGGATCATTGAGCTTGAATGAAGCGGTGATAGTATTGTTGAAGATACCGAAGCCAGTGGACCCATCGAGATTTGATCCATCAGTGTAGAACATTTTGTCACAGTCGACTTCTCGGAATTTATTATAAAATATATTGGGGATCACTTGAGGGCGTATATGGTCCGGGATTCCACGAATCTCTTCCTTCATGGATGTGTCGAAGAATACAGTAGAATCAGAAGTATCTAGGAAACGAACACGGTTGGGAGTATACGTAGAAGGATTAATGCTCTGTGCCATGTAGTCGAAGTACAAGGACATAAAACGGGTTTGAGAATTAAGCTCGACGAGCCTCTCGAAATTTTGAATTACCAACGGGTTCAGAATGTCGCATCGGATGAGCAATCGATATGAGAGTTCCCAAAATCGATTTTTTAGCGGAAGAACGCCCGCCAGCACTTCGAGACTCATCGTATGGGTTGAATGCATGCAACCCAAGGCAATGCGCAAGCAACGATACTGGATTCTCTCCAGTTTGATGAAGTGTATGTTCGCAGCGGAGCGGAAACAGAAACACCCGTACTCCATCACCGACAATATCGTTGTTTTGTACAGCCTGATCAGGTCTCCTGGGTGAGCACCCCACCATGTTCCAGTTATTGTTCGGAGAAAATTGATCCTTTGTTGGCATTTCTGTTTCAGATACCTAATGTGACATCCCCAGGTACCTTTAGAGTCGAACCAGACCCCGAGATATTTAAATGTGAAAACCTGGTTGATCGTTGCACCCATTAATAGAAGCTGGAGTTGCGCCGGCTCACGCTTCCTAGAAAAAACAACCAACTCAGTTTTCTCCGTGGAGAACTCAATACCCAGCTGAAGAGCCCAAGCAGACAAATTGTCCAAGGTATTTTGTAATGGTCCTTGCAAGTCGGCAGCTTTGGGCCCTGTAACAGAGACCACCCCGTCGTCTGCAAGTTGCCTTAGCGTGCATGAATTGGCAAGACAATAGTCAATGTCATTCACGTAAAAATTGTAGAGCAGGGGACTTAGACATGAGCCCTGGGGAAGACCCATGTAGCTAAATCGCGATGTTGTTAAATCGCCATGCGAAAAGTGCATGTGCTTTTCAGACAACAGGTTTAGCAAAAAGTTATTTAAAATTGGTGAAAGACCATGCTGGTGCAGCTTCTCTGACAGAATGTTGATAGAAACTGAGTCAAAAGCCCCCTTAATATCCAAGAAGACTGATGCCATCTGCTCTTTGTTAGCATAGGCCATTTGGATTTCTGTAGAAAGCAACGCAAGGCAATCGTTCGTCCCTTTGCCTTTGCGGAAGCCAAATTGTGTATCTGACAGTAAGCCATTTGCTTCAACCCAATTGTCGAGGCGAAACAAGATCATTTTCTCGAACAACTTCCGAATACAGGACAGCATTGCAATCGGCCGATACGAGTTGTGGTCGGAGGCTGGTTTTCCTGGTTTTTGAATGGCGATGACCTTCACTTGCCTCCAGTCATGAGGGACAATGTTACCCTCAAGAAACTTGTTAAATAAGTTCAGCAAGCGCCTTTTTGCAGTGTCAGGCAGATTCTTCAGCAAGTTGAATTTGATTCTGTCTAACCCTGGGACGTTATTGTTGCATGATAAGAGAGTAAGTGAAAACTCCACCATCGAAAACGGTGTTTCGTTCGCGGTATCGGGAGGAGACGCGGCGCGGCACGTTTTCTGTACCGGGACAGAGTCCGGACAGATCTTCTTGGCGGAAGCGAATATCCAACGGTTTGAATATTCCACGTTCTCGTTGGTACTATTACGGTTACGCATACGTCGAGCCGTACCCCAAAGAGTGCTCATCGCTGTTTCTCTCGTTAACCCGTCGACGAACCGGCGCCAATAACTGCGTTTTTTGGCTTTTATTAAACTCTTCATTCGCCTTTCTAGCGACGCGTACTGTTGATAGCTAGCGGGTAACCCGTCTTCCCGGAAGGCCTTATATGCAGTGGACTTCTCCGCGTACAGCTCTGAGCACTCTTTATCCCACCACAGTGTGGGAGACCGTCCATGGGTATTCGCGCTGGGTATTGGTTTAGTCTGAGCTTGATTCGCACTGTCGAGAATCAAGCCAGCCAAAAACCTGTACTCTTCCTCCGGAGGAAGTTCTTGAGTGGATTCGATTTTAACGGATATTGCGGTCGCGTAACTCTTCCAATCAATGTTCCGTGTGAGGTCATACGAGGCATTGATTGCTTTCGATGGTCTTGAACCGTTAGCAATTGAAATCACGATAGGCAAATGATCGCTACCGTGGGGATCAGGGATCACCTTCCACATGCAATCTAACTGTAGCGATGTCGAGCAAAGCGATAAATCCAACGCGCTTGCGCGTTCTGGTGGTGTAGGAATCCGCGTCATTTCTCCCGTGTTTAAGATGGTCATGTTGAAATTGTCGCAAAGATCTTGGATTAATGTTGATCTATTATCATCATGAAGACAACCCCATACCGTACCGTGCGAGTTAAAGTCTCCCAGAACTAGTCGCGGTGCCGGTAAGGATTCCGTGATATTACAAAGCGTTCGGTGCCCTACCGAGGCTCTAGGAGGAATGTAGATGGAAGCAATGCAAAGGTCTTTACCTTTGATTAAAACTTGACAAGCGACAATTTCAATGCCTGGTGTCGAAGGGAGGTTAATTCGGTTGAAAGAATAGCACTTTTTGATCCCCAAAAGTACTCCTCCATAGGGGTTTTCTCGATCCAGACGGATTATATTAAAGTCGTGGAAGTTGAGATTTATATCAGAAGTTAACCAGGTTTCACATAATGCGAAAGCATCACATTTTAAACTGTTTAGTAAGAATTTGAAGGAATCGATTTTCGGGAGGATACTTCTGCAATTCCACTGTAGAACAGTGATCGAATCGGTGACCTCGTTCGATGACTTAGCCATCGAAGGATACGATCGCTGCAAGGAGGGGCCATTTAGTAGTCAACTGCTTCAAAAATGTTTGCACTATAGGGAGAAAACGTATCAGAAGGCTTTTAAGAGGATCAGTAACATTGAAAGCTGTGAAAATTAAGTCCACTATGTCAGAAAATTTCATTAGTCCGTTACTGGACTGAGTATCTGTTTGAAAAACGGGGACACTTGGGGTTTTTGGTGTCCCTGGAAGTGGTGGGTACTCCTTGTTAGAATTAATATTTCCAAGTCCTGGAGCAAATTGCTTCGGCTTTTGTGCATCACTTCCGTTGGATTTATTGGTTGTAGATGGCGCACTCTGAGTGGACGACACCTTGGCACCCTTACGAGGCAATGTAGGGGAGGCTAGATTTCTCCTCTTCCTGGATGGAGACAGATGGCGAAGCATTCTTTAGCATTTCTGCATAAGAGTGCCTCGAACGATCCTTAAGGGAGCGCTTAATTTTATCCCCGCGCTGCTTGTACACCGGGCATGACTTAAGAGCATGCGGAGGGCCCCCGCAGTAAATACACTTCTCAGTTTCTCCACCGCAAGCGTCATCCTCATGCTCTCCCTCGCATTTGCCGCACCGTTTTTTATTGCCACAATAAGTGGCTGTGTGGCCCAGTTGCTTGCAATTGCTGCAGTTCATTACCCGCGGTACAAACAGGCGAACGGGTAAGCGAACCCTATCCAGGAGGACATAGTTGGGAAGAGCAGACCCGGAGAAAGTCACCCGAATCGAGTCTGACGGAGAATAAGTTGTCTTATCATTTTCTGTTTTTGCGGAATACAATTGCTTGCATTCCAGAATCTTCACCTTTTGAAGTGAAGGGTCCTTAAAGCAGCCAACCCCGTACTTCAACAGGTCTTCGCACTTTAGACCCGGTTCGGCGACTATTCCATCGATCTCCACTGCCCTACAAGGCACATACACTCTGAATTGTTTCGTAAAACGCTCGCTGCGAGCAATCTGATTTGCCTGATCGAGGTCATTTACTATAACGCGTATCTTATTAGCTCGAACACGTGTTATCTGAGCTACGGCCGGGTAGTTAGCAGTCAGCTCCCGTGATATTTCTAGAATATTGGGCGATTTCGTGTTGGGCCGGAAATACACCACCCAGGGTCCATTTGAATTGGCTGGGTATGTTTTAATACGGGGAGGACTGGGGGAATCAGGGGAGGGAGTAATATCGGGTTTATCCGGTAAATCCATGGGAATATCATTCCCATCCAATGTTCCTTCGCCCTCGGCCATTTAGGCACGAGGATAGCACGTGGTGTAAACGAGAGATGAAACTTGTATTCAGGGGAAAGGGAAAAGTAGACCGATCGGGGAAAGGGAAACGAAAGAAAGAAAAATAATACTTAGCTTATATAGCGGCGTGTCCGGCAATTCTGGTATTCACTTCACCAGCCTGGGCACCGGCGAACAAAGACTACCTCAAACAATAGTTGACCTTCACTGTCAATATATATTCTTGTTCACTTTATGCACAGCACCAGAAAACGAACTGCTTCGATCGAGAGCTCGGAGAGTTATGAGCTGGAAATTCTTGTTGCACGAGTTGCAATGAGTTGAAATGAGAAGAGCACGTTATTGTTTTTTGTTTATTTCTCAAGCTGCTATTGATGAATGGTTATCAAACTTTGACAGTGTATGTTTACTATTGCGGACTTCCGACTGGTGTTACCCTTTTCTAGAAAATTTCAGCTGTTTTCCAAATAAGCAAGGGGCGCGTTTTGCGCCGGGGGTGCGCTTTACCCCACATTCCCCCTTAATAGATTAAAAATATTAAAAAGTGTAAAATAAGGAAAGAGAAGCTGTACCGCTCGCGTCTGGTGCCTGTACTGGGGGCAGTATTTTTTTGTCATGTTACTAGTTTGCTTACAGGCTGCCGTACAGCGCTGGGCGCCCTGCACTAGTGAACGACAGTAGCGTCGTATGAGAAACGAGAATGTAGGTAGAAAATTGTTGTCGTTAGTGGGATGTGACTCTATTTTCGATTCATTGAAAATTCAAAAAGGATCAATGGTTTAATCAAACAGTATAGGAATTTACAATCTAGCAAAATCTGCACAATTAAATCCAATATTTATTTAAAAATTGAATCAGTTGAACCGCAAGAGGTTGCTACATCTAGACGTATAAATAATCAAAGACGATGTACTTATGATCAGATAACGATGACTCGAGCTCGTTGGGTACGAGCCACTCTGCCAACTCATGCGTAATACCGTCAGAGCAGAGAGTTACATCTAACAACTTTTCTACTGGCATATTTTATTCATGCCAGTTATTCAGTCCTCGGCACGGAGAAACACTTTGACTCGAGGATTCCTGTTTTCAGTCGCCAGTCACGACATGGGATCTGGAAACCAATGGATCAAATCTTGGCTGAGATACTTCAAACCGCCAGATGCAACACGGCCTCTAGGCTGGTTTTGTCAGGAGAAAGATAATAGACCGTTATCAACCTCCTAGTGGAACACAGCCAGCGAGCCTCCTCCTGTAGCAATACATCATAGCATTCCGGCAATGACGCAGACTGCTTCCAACGATACGGTCCGGTAAGCGTTAGCCACCCTAATGCTCAACCACCGGATCGATTTATTTCTTCTTGTGTTTATTGCTGGAATCCAGGCCGGAGTACTGTACCAGAGAATCGTTGCGCTCGCCACAACCGTTCGAATGACATCGACTAAAGACCTGCCTTTACGGAAGCCGAAATGTATGTTGGACCGTTCTCGCTCTGCTTGTACTCGATAAGACTGTGCAGGATTACTCTCTCGAACAGTTTTCTGACCGAATCCAACAGACATATTAACCTATACGCTGGAGGATTTCCAGGAGGTCTTGCCACCTTCGGCAACAATACCAGCTTCCAGTTATCGGGCACGCTACTTTTATCGATTCTTCAACTTATGCCATGAACATATTCGGATTCTTATGAGTTGCTGTTTTCAGAACTAGCTTTGGGATATCGTCTGGTCTTGTCACATGATACGGTCTGGCCTTGTCACATGCATGACTTTCGCTATCTCGATCTTCGTTGGTTATTCGGGTTTCTTCTTTACAATCGTCTTCCTCACTGTAGAGAGGAAGCGGCGAAATCGTTGGTTCATGCGGCCAAAATGTTGCTCAGCTTGATTGTCCTTGTGACATCGATGCGGTAAGTGTTGATGGTATCTTGGTTCGCAAGATCTACTTTTAGCGTTGCTAGAGCCTTCTTGATCTTTGATGGACAATCAAAGGTGTTTCCTTCCTCCGCGAATAGCAAAACCCGTCCGACGAGCGTCATTCATCATATTCGTTTGATGTTAGACCGAATCGATGATTTTATTCGGATGTCGAATCCACTCGATACTCGTCTAAACAAAAAAACTGGAATGGCAAATTAAGAATTAAATGCTCTTACACATGTGGACAGACAAACAACTCGCTTTCAGCTACAATGGATTCAGGCAATTTGTAACATGTAGAGAAAACAGGGGCAGCCACAAAATATAACCTGAATAGTGGTTGCAGTGGCAAAATGTTCCCTGTAAAAAAGCAATATTATACTCTGCTTAATAATGAGTGAATAAAATTTCCGATACTACCATAATAGTGTTCAATGTCAAAAAGCAAAATTAAATGAAAGTTATTGATGTTGTATGATTCCTGACCGAATTTTTGACTTTGACTAGAAAAAAATTTAGGTCCCTTATTTGTTCTTCGATTTTGAAAGGGAATTTAAAAAAAAGGAAAGGAAGAATTTTTAAAAAATGCTAATAGCTTAAAAATAGTTTGTGTTCAATAAATTTGAACAATTATTGAATTCACTACGATATCTATTTTAAGATTAATCTGTTGAGCGCGCACGATTTTTTTCAAAAACCACTTTGATGTTCAAAAGGAAAGGTTCCGAATCTGTTTATCAGCTAGCACTGTTGAAAAATTAATGTTTTAGTTTTTAATTTTATTTTATCAGTATTGGGTTAATTTCTTCCATACTAAATTGTTTTATTTTGACTACTGTAATTTTTATCCTTGTTGAGAAATATAGAGTATTCCATCAGCAGGTTTCATTATTTCAACAAGCAATGGCGTAGCCAAAAATTTGGTTTGGGTGGGGAGTTGGTTTGATGAAAATCGTTGATTTTTCGAAAATGCTTAAATGTCGTGTAAGTATGATATATTATTGAAAGTTCAGAAACAAAATTAGTATAACAGATGACTTTTATAATTTCTTTTGGAATATGTCAATTAAGTCAAAGTATGAGAATACAAAGTGTACTTTTGAAGTGGAATAGTTGTTCGAAAATCTTTCTAATGGTCAAGTCAACTCGCGACAGAGTGGCGGCGAGTATGAGTACACAGACAACTGCCATTCCTTCCCCGCCACACATGGCATGTGGGAATCATGCCCGCGCGGGGAGGACCAGTGCAATCCTTGAAAACACTCAACCGGTAATCACATAATTTCGAAAGCATCAACTTTGGAGTTTTAACAACCTCGATGAAGCTTTTCAACAAAAATCGCATCTTTTGATGAAATAATTTTGGTGATTAAAAATTTTAGAAGTGATTAAGAGAATTAACTCTTCAAAAATAGTCAGAGACTTGGTGTCTTCAGCAAAGTTGTTGATAATGCCATTTTAAACAAGTTTGTTGAAAATATGAAGGCGACATATATGCAGTATCGCGATAGAAAACCATACTTAAGAATTTTTCTTAAAGCCAGTGCATTTCAATATTTTTTTTAATGTAAGCTTCAGAGACCACCTCGATTAGAATGTGAATTACATTGTTTATACACAGCAGATGAGATTTATGAATTACAGTAATATAGTGAAGACCGGATTTTATCTACCCCCGATTTTATCAGCTTTTTGACCCGATTTTATCAGCTCCATATGAAAATTGATAGTTGGTAGTTTGATGGGCTCTAGCAGACGAACCAAGTTGATTTCGAGTATATACTTTCTCGAGCATATTTTTCTCATTTTAGAGATACGAAATATCCACAAAAAAATTTCTTTTTGAATTATGCACTGTCAAACCCCCTTAAGGGAAGTTTAAGCTAAATAATCAGGAAGGGTTATGGGGCTATATAGGGACCAAAGAAGAATATTTTAAGAGATTCGGTTTCTAACAAAAAAATATATATGTCCCGATTTTATCAATGTCTCCGTTTTATCAGCCTAAAATTCACCGAGTGACTGATAAAAATTTCACTGTTTCAGAATAAATTGTTTTAAAGGTTTTCTTTCACATATAGTCTAATATATTTCGATATTCTAAACACACGGAGTATTTTTGTCTTCAACAAAATTAGTTATGTTACGGAATGACTTCAACAAAGTTTTGTTTTTCATTTTGATTGTACAAGTTTTAAGCTTAGGGTCTTTCGGTTCTTTTTTAAGGTTAGAAAAATGTTAAACCTGACGTACGGATGTTGGGAAATGAACCCAGGTGAGCTGGGTACAATGTAATCGGCTGACCAACTACACTATGCCCGCTTCTTTCAATAAAGTTGTTTGAAATAGCATTTTCGGAAACTTTGCTGAAGACATTAAATCTCGAATTAAATTTGTTTGAAGAGTATTTTTTAAATGATTACTTCTAGGAGGATTCATCACCAAAATTATTTGATAAGATGGGGTGCTGCTTTACGTTGTAATATTCTTCAAAGATACTCAACATCTAAAGTTGACAGTTTCGAAATAATGTGATCGTTACCATAAAAAAAATGTTTTCGAGCATTAATTTTACTTTTCTTCACTAGTAAAGCTCACAACTCCAGAACGAGTCCTCGTATACAAAAATTTATTACACAATTCAATTCAACACTAAAATAGGGGAACATGGGGAGACTTGACCAAGCGTAGAATTCTGTTATGGGCTATGACGCGTTCTATTAGGCTCTTAAAATTTTTCCAAAAATATTTTTATACTTGTTTCGATCCCTTAAGATACTTTTAAAAGTTTGGAATGAAAAATCCTTTTCTGTTAGAAAATATTCCGTAATTAATAAATTTGCATTAAAGGATGCATTTTTTATTAAACTTTGTATGCGAGTAATAATTACTTTAAAATGATCATATATCATCTTATTCCTTATGAAATAGTGAAATGATTTTACATAAATCGGAACATTGGAATAGTTTTTACTTGAATTTGCGCGCCATTGAAACAATAACTAATGTTGAGGAGACTTGACCAAAATATTATAGGGAGACTTTACCAAGTGGCAATAAGCTCAGGAAAGATACAAAATTTCTTATATTTACTACGCTGTGGTACCTACTGTTAATGTTAATCACGTCACAACAAAAAAATCCCACCTCAAATATCGGTCTATCTCTTTTAGTACGAGTTATGTTAGCAGTAATATGACTTATTTCGTGACGTGTGAACATGAAATGTAAGCAGTACAGTTAATCCTTAAAAAGAAATGCATTAATCCTTTTATATTTTTTACTGCTACCTAAAGATCTCGACAATGTGGAAAAAAAGAATTATAGTATATTTTATGTCTTTATTTTTTGTTCTGATTCTTCATTCCTTCATTCCCACTGCGGGGAGACTTGACCAAAATGTTCACAGAAAAACTTATAACTTTTGAAAAAGTAAATTAAAAATTCTGCAAAAAATCATGAGCACGCACAATAGCATTGCACATTATATCTCAATAAGTTTTGAAGGATTGAAATCTTTTTTAGAGATTTATGCAGGTTTATCTGAAAACCTGGTCAAGTCTCCCCATATTCCCCTATACACCATTAATAACCACTAGCTTGAAATATTTTGAAATTTTTATTATTTCCAATCCTGCTTATATAATTAATAACACAAAAAAATTCCCATAAACACCGATTCAGACCTGATAAAGACAAACAGAAAACGTCATTTTGCATCGTTTTCCTTCTACTTTCCAAAATATTATTGTCGTCATAAATCACACCGAGTTTTTGTCTCAACTCTATGTATTCTCAATAAAAAATGCATTTTTAACGAATATTGAATTGCATGCCATTTTTTATTGAGCAAGTTTAAGTTTATAAACATCAAACTGCACTTCCCATTCGAATCATTGTCCCTAATCCATATTTCGAAGTGTCTTTTCATAAAAGAGCTGATGATAATTTGACAACTATGCGAATTCGGCTATGAGATCGGTTACAAGATTCAATTCCAACAGTTTTCCAAAAGTGTCCGTTATGCTTAAAACAACAGAGTCTCAATGTAGTGATCAGACAATATAATTCCAAAATTATTATTGTGCTATTTTTAAATAAATTAGTTAGCATCAATTAATTTGTTTTTTTTTCCATCCAATTTTGATTGATGGTTTAACCCGCAGCCCCCTTTTGCTACGCCACTGTCTTCAATAAAAAAGAGTTCACATGGCAGAACGCAATTCTACGAATAAAGCGGGAAACGTGCGCATTATGAACTTGTAAAATTGTTGCTATGTTACAATAGCCGGCGTGGCGGTAAAACATGATGATGAGTTATGTTCTACCATAGACCATGCGGTAGAATTGGGTGCAACACCCAACTCCTACTATGCAGAAGGCAAATAATTCTTCACATTTCCTTTCGATCATGCCCATACGAGCCTGCCTAGTACTAGTTTTCCGTTCTAAGTTTATAACTGATTCGCTCTAGAATACCTATCCGTCTTTCAATTTCATTGCTTTCGTTTCTCTTAGTCTCAAATTTGCCGAAAATAGCCAACAAAATCGATACAACTTGTAAAATTACTACGCAGCGTGCGTGGTCCCCCTCGTGGGAATAAAGTTATTCCTTCGACTCGAATATAGGCATGGTACATAACGTATCCTATGAACGGCCCCCGACAAACACGTTTTGACCGAGCCCGACCGGGTAGATCGTTAGCTTCTGTTATTTTATCATTCTGGTGTGAGTATTTTGGCATATCTTTGGAGGAGGGGATTGCTCTATAATTGGAGTGTCGTGGAAGGTTGGACAATTTTAGTTTAATCCCGCTGCAAGTGGAGGGAAAAAGTTGTGCTGTAACTAAATTGGGTTAAATACTGCTTGTTAGGTTTACTGTTTCGGTGATGTGAGGTTTGTATGTCTTTAGTTTTCAGTAAATTTATTTCGATATACACTTTTATTAAAATGAGAACATTGCATATTTTTGACGTAAGTCATGACTTTTCCAGCGGAAAAATAGGCTAACAAAGAATGACATGAATATAGTTGTATCGTTGATTACAAAATTGCGGGAATTGGCGATAACGTTATCACAGTTCTTCGATGCTTAATTGGGTCACAACTCCAATTCGAGATTGGCAAAACGCAGGATGGATTCCTTCACGAGGAAATATCTTTTCTAAACGTATTTCATAAAAAAGCAAATTTTCACCGCATTCTTTTCCTTTTGCAACTTTTTCTCAGTCTAGTTTTCTGTTGGACGTTGTTCATAAAAAATTGAACCGTTATATAATTTATATAATATAATTATTCGTAAATATCGGAGATAAAACATTAGTATCATAAGCCAGTCGTCATTGCATATCCAAATCCCACCCAAGAAGCTATTTTGGTATCAGTAGGATCGCAACGCTACCCCTGTACGAGTCTGCTACCAATTCTGTTTATTTTACTATTTAGCTCTGAAACCTTTTCAAACTGTCGTTTGCACTAGTAAACCAAACGTTTGCTGCATTTTACTACGTACTATGCGTCTCCATCATCTATTCATCATATCATTCTATGTACAGTTAACATTCTGTACCTTCAAAGTCTATACAAGGCACGTTTAGAGATGAAAGTTTTTGTAACACTCCAAATTGCATAGAAACACACCATCTAGATAGGCGCCTGCAGCAGAGTGAGGTCTGCTGCTTGGCACCAAAATTAAATTACTCTCCAAAATATCACACAAACATTCATTTCCACATTTCAGCCGTAAACAAGGATGTTAGAATGGTTTTCCTGCATTTTATCCCCACATGGGTACGAACGGACGGACAGATAGACAGGCGGACATGTACTGCCATCGGCAAGCAAGGGATACCGAGGACGACCGAAAATAAGACTAAATTGAATGAGTATAAATTCATGCAGTTTATTTTACATAGTATCGCATATCACGTTTCGGGAGTGGCTCTAGTGTGGCAGCAGGCATGTTTTCTTTCTTTGTGGCGTGTATGGCCATAGGGAGGACCTCTGCGATGGTGAACCGCTGTCTTTCGAATTGGTACGGTTGGAACTTTTCACTTAGATGTAGCCGGAGCTAGTTACAAAACTTTCGAACTTGTTTGGGAGACTACATATATTGGGGTTCGTAGCGATGTGGATATGGGTTATTATCATCATTGTGGCAAACAATTCGACTGCTTCGAATCATGACTGAATGCATTTTAGATTACTTGGTTACTCGACCTTGGATCGCAATTATTCAATATTTTTGAACGCCTGTCGCTCGTACATTTTTCTCGATTGCACCCAGTCAGCAAGTGCGAAGTTAGCGCCAAAATCTTCCACGTTCCTTGCTCAGCATAAGTTTAGCTGGTCACTCTTTCGTAATTAGCGCTACATGTTCAGCCCACTATAGTCTTTCGTATTTTATTAGCTTACCGAGCGAGTATTGAAAGCAGAAATCTTCTCTCAAACACAACAAGCACTTGATAATCTGATTCCTTCAACGGCCATACCTCATGGCCAAACAGAGCAACAGAAAGTTTTTTTTTTTTTCAATTTGTTTATTTGATAAGGCACGTATGCGTTAGCTTAAAGGTGCCATTTTTTCATTGTTTTACATTTTGAATTTCTTAAAACTAGGGGGTTACACATTTCAATATTATTTTGTTTTATATAATGAAACTAAAAAAAACTTTACCGCTAACTTATACATATAAAAGAGTGTATAATATAATATTCGTAAGATTTGGGGGACGGGTCATTTGTGTGTTCTTTGTATAGTAATTCACTTTATGATTTTTAGAAGGGAGATTGTAGAAAAAATAATTATTAACTAAGCGGAACATTTTACAAGCTTATTAACTAGAGATAACTAGAAAGAGTGGTTCAAGATTAAGGGGAATTAATTAGGGCTATTTTAAAGTAGTGGTACTGTTGCGCATTTTTTAAACGAGATTAAATATTGTTCAACTAAAACTAGAAGATAGGGGGGCACATAAATTTTGGGAAGATATTCAAGGGGAGAAGGGGGTGAAGTCATACATCTGTGTATCAGAGACATGGGAGGGTGGGTGGACAAGGCTGAAGGGGGGGAGGGGGGGTGAGATATAAACTTTCAGTTTCCGGCATCAGGAATTAACGGCCAGGATTACAGATTCGAATGAATTGATCAACTAACACTAGAAGATAGGGGGCACATAAGTTTTGGGAAGATATTCAAGGGGAGAAGGGGGTGAAGACATACATCTGTGTATCAGAGACATGGGAGAGAGGGTGGACAAGACTGAACGGGGGGGGGGGGGGGGGGGATATAAACTTCAGTTTCCGGCATCAGGAATCAACGGCCAGGATTACAGATTCGAACGGATGTATCAAGTATTGGGACGCCGGGCGGTTTTCCTCGAGCCGGCAGGGGTTCCTCCAGACGATTTCGTAGTACGGCTCAGATACGGATCGGGAACACACCGCGCTGCGCGTGTGATGTTGTACTGTAGATCTCGTGTTGTTGGTTCATTCGACAGATGTTTTGTCTCGTCTTGGAGTCGTATCAAACCATCGTTGGGGTACGGTAGGCGGAAGAGGGCACTTCTGGGAATGATAAGAGAAAAGATAGGGGCATTTAAATTTGGATATTGATGGTTTTGAGGAACGTGTATATAAGGGACATGTAGAGAATATCGCGGCTTGCTAGTACATCTCGAACCGGGACATTGGGTGATCTTCCTCGGGCCCGAAGGGAATCGAATAGTTGAGACCTGGCAGAACAGTACTCGGCACATGCCCAGACAACATGTTCGATTTCGTGATAACCGTTGCCACAAGCGCAGACACCGCTATCCACGAGCCCAATACGCCGGAGATGTGCGTCCAGCGTGTAGTGATTGGACATGAGCCGAGACATCACGCGAATGAAATCCCGACCCACATCCATCCCTCTGAACCAAGGTTTCGTCGATACCTTAGGGATTATCGAATGTAGCCACCTTCCCAGTTCACCATTGCTCCATGATGTTTGCCAACTTTCGAGGGTTCTCTGATGAGTAATACTGAAAAATTCGCTGAAGCTAATTGGTCTTTCATATATGTCACCTTGCAAAGCGCCCGCCTTAGCTAAAGAGTCCGCTTCTTCATTACCTGGAATGGAGCAATGCGAGGGAACCCAAACTAAGGTAATCTTGTACGATCTTGCAGACAAAGCACGCAGGCGCTCCCAGATTTTCCCCAGAAAATATGGAATGTGCTTTCTCGGTTTCATTGAACGGAGAGCCTCGATTGAGCTGAGGCTATCCGAGACAATAAAGTAATGATCGGTGGGCAAAGTATCAATGATCCCAAGGGTATACTGAATAGCAGCAAGTTCTGCGACGTAAACTGAAGCAGGATCATTGAGTTTGAATGAGGCGGTGAGGTTTTGATTGAATATACCGAAGCCAGTGGAGCCGTCGAGGCTTGACCCGTCGGTGTAAAACATCTTGTTGCAGTCGACTTCTCGAAATTTACTATGAAAGATGCTTGGGATCACTTGCGGGCGTATGTGATCCGGGATTCCACGAATCTCGTCTTTCATGGATGTGTCAAAGAAAACAGTTGAATCAGAAGCATGAAAGAGATTGACACGGTTGGGATAGTATGAAGAAGGATTGATATTTTGTGCCATGTAATCGAAGTACAAGGACATAAATCGGGTTTGAGAATTGAGCTCGATAAGCCTTTCGAAATTTGCAATTACTAACGGGTTCAAGATATCGCATCGGATGAGCAATCGATAGGAGAGTTCCCAAAATCGATTTTTCAGCGGAAGGACGCCCGCCAGCACTTCTAAACTCATCGTATGTGTCGAGTGCATACAACCCAAAGCAATACGCAAACAACAATATTGGATTCGCTCTAGTTTGATGAAATGTATGTTCGCAGCGGAGCGGAAACAGAAACTCCCGTACTCCATCACCGACAATATTGTTGTTTGGTACAGCCTGATCAGGTCTCCTGGGTGGGCACCCCACCATGTTCCGGTTATTGTACGGAGAAAGTTGATCCTTTGCTGGCACTTCTGTTTCAGATACCTAATGTGACATCCCCAGGTTCCTTTAGAGTCGAACCAGACCCCGAGATATTTGAAAGTTGAAACCTGAGCAATAGTTTGACCCATTAATTGAAGCTGTAGTTGCGCTGGTTCACGCTTCCTTGAAAATACGACTAGCTCAGTTTTCTCCGTGGAGAACTCGATACCTAGCTGGAGGGCCCAAGCAGACAAATTGTCCAAGGTATCTTGCAATGGTCCTTGCAGATCGACGGCTTTGGGACCTGTAATAGAGACCACACCGTCATCTGCAAGCTGCCTTAGCGTGCAGGAATTGACAAGACATTCGTCAATGTCATTCACGTAAAAGTTATAGAGAAGGGGGCTTAGACATGAGCCCTGGGGAAGACCCATGTAGCTAATTCGTGATGTCGATAAATCACCATGCGAAAAATGCATATGTTTTTCAGACAGCAAGTTTAGCAAAAAGTTGTTTAGAGTCGGTGAAAGACCATGCTGGTGCAGCTTCTCAGAAAGAATTTTGATAGAAACTGAATCAAAAGCCCCCTTTATATCTAGGAAAACTGATGCCATCTGCTCTTTGCTAGCATAAGCCATTTGAATTTCTGTTGAGAGCAACGCAAGACAATCGTTCGTCCCTTTGCCTTTGCGGAAACCAAATTGTGTATCTGACAGTAAGCCATTTGCTTCAACCCAATTATCGAGGCGAAACAAGATCATTTTCTCGAACAACTTTCGGATACAGGACAGCATTGCAATCGGTCGATACGAGTTGTGGTCGGAGGCTGGTTTTCCTGGTTTTTGAATGGCGATGACCTTCACTTGCCTCCAGGCATGAGGGACAATATTACCCTCAAGAAACTTATTAAATAAATTCAACAAGCGTCTCTTGGCAGAGTCTGGCAGATTCTTTAACAAGTTAAATTTGATTCTGTCTGGCCCTGGGGCTTTATTGTTACATGATAAGAGAGCAAGTGAGAACTCCACCATCGAAAACGGTGTTTCGTTCGCGTTATTGTGAGGGGACGCGGCGCGGTAGATCTTCTGTGCCGGGGCGGAATCCGGACAAACCTTCTTGGCAAAATCGAATATCCAACGGTTTGAATATTCCACACTCTCATTGGTACTGTTTCGGTTTCGTAAGCGCCGGGCCGTACTCCAAAGAGTGCTCATCGCTGTTTCTCTCGTTAGTCCGTCGACGAACCGGCGCCAGTAGCTACGTTTTTTGGCTTTTATCAAACTCTTCATGCGCGTTTCCGCCATCGCGTATTGTCGGTAGCTAGCTGGCAGCCCGTCGTCCCGGAAGGTCTTATACGCAGCGGCCTTCTCCGCGTACACGTCTGAGCACTCTTTGTCCCACCATGGATTGGGAGGACGCCCGCGTGAATTCGCGTCTGGTACGCGTTTAGTCTGAGCTTGAATCGCGGTATCGAGAATCAAGCCAGCCAGGAACCCGTACTCTTCCTCCGGAGGAAGCTCTTGTGTCGATTCTACTTTTTCGGATATCGCGGACGCGTAGCTCTTCCAATCAATATTTCGTGTGAGGTCATACGAAACATTGATTGTATTCGGTGGCCCTGAACCGTTAGCAATATTAATTACGATTGGCAGATGGTCGCTGCCGTGGGGATCAGAGACTACCTTCCACATGCAATCTAACCGCAGCGATGTCGAGCAGAGGGACAGATCTAAGGCGCTCGGTCGCGCTGGAGGGACAGGAATCCGTGTCATTTCACCCGTATTCAAAATAGTCATATTGAAGTTGTCGCAAAGCTCATGAAGTAGGGTAGATCGATTATCGTCATGAAGGCAACCCCATGCCGTGCCGTGGGAGTTAAAGTCACCTAAAACTAGCCTCGGTGCGGGGAGGAGTTCCGCAATATCGCAAAGCCGTCGGTGGCTAACTGAGGCTCTAGGGGGGATGTAGGTGGAAGCAATGCAAAGTTCTTTGCCTTTAATTCTGGTTTGGCAAGCGACAACTTCAATGCCTGGTGTCGAGGGGAGGTCGATCCGATTGAAAGAATAGCACTTTTTGATCCCCAAAAGTACTCCTCCGTAAGAGTCTTCTCGATCCAAGCGAATAATATTAAAATCGTGGAAGTGTAGGGTTATTTCTGAAGTGAGCCATGTCTCGCATAGGGCAAATGCATCGCATTTCAAATTATTTAGTAAGATTTTAAACGAATCGATTTTCGGGATAATGCTTCTGCAATTCCACTGTAGAACAGTGATTAAATCCTTGACCTCGTTCGATGAATTAGCCATCGAAGGATACAATCGCTGAAAGGAGGGGCCATTTCGCAGTGAACTGCATCAAGAATGTTTTTACTGCGGGGAGAAAGCTTATCAAGATACTTTTAAGGGGGTCAGAAATGTTTAACGCTATAAGAATACGGTCCACAATGTCAGAGAAATTTATTAAGCCAGCACTGTTTTCTTTCTCTGGCTGAGATATGGGAACACTTGGGGTTTTTGATGTTCCTGGAAGTGCTGGGAACTCCTTTTCTGAGCTCAGGTTTCTGAGACCGGGAGCGACTTGCTTCGGTTTTGCACCAGTACTTCCTTGAGTAGTTATTTTAGGGGGACCATGAAGAGACACCTTCTGGCCTTTACGACGAAGCTTGGAAGAGGAAATGTTCTTCCTTTTTCTACTACTTCTAGGCACAGCAGAAGATGTTCCCTCCTGGGGTTCATCACAGTCGCCTTCGTCAGTAGACAGGTTGGTAAAGATGTTCGTAGAGACAGGTGGCGTAGCTATCTTAAGCATTTCTGCAAAAGATCGCTTAGAGCGTCCCTGAAGGGAACGCTTAAGATTTTCCTCGCGCTGTTTGTACGCGGGACATGAAGGGAGATCATGTGGGTTTCCCCCACAGTAGAGGCACTTTTCGACATCTCTACCACAGGAATCATCCGCATGATTCCCACCGCATTTCCCACAGCGGGCTTTATTGCTACAATGGGAGGCTGTGTGTCCCAATTGTTTGCAATTAGTACAGTTCATGACCCGCGGCACAAAGAGGCGAACAGGTAGACGAACCTTGTCAAAAAGGAGGTAATTAGGCAGGGCAGAGCCGGCGAAGGTCACCCGATAAGAGTCTGAGTTGACGTATGTTTTCTTCCCGTCAGCTGCGACTGATGCTGAATGCAAACGTTTGCATTCCAGTATCTTCACTGGCTTAAGCATGGGGTCTTTGAAACAGCCAGTCCCATATTTTAGCAGGTCCTCGCAATTCAGACTCGAATCGGAAACGACCCCACTGACTTCAACCCTGCTAGCTGGAATATACACCCTGTACTCCCTCGTAAAGGGCTCGTATCCAGCAATATCGTTTGCCTGAGTTGAACTGTTAACCACCACCCGAAGCTTATCAGGCCGAATTTTCGATATTTCTGTCACGGCCGAATACCGATCCGTCAGAACTCGAGAAATCTGCAACAGATTCAAACACTTTTTTTCTTTGGTCCGAAAGAAGATCACAAATGGCCCGGTGGCCGAGCTCGGATATACCTTGAGCCGGGGAGCCGATTTTATTTCGACGTCCATCTCACCTTGAGATGAACCGCCGTCAGGGGAAGTCATTTTTGCACGGGCCTATTGCCCAGTGCACGTTATTAAGACAACCAAGAAGGGGAAACGAAAACTAATACTTAGCTTGTGTATGTAACGGTATCCAGACGGCTTACTAGAAGAACACTGTTTCACTTCACTGACCGGCTAACGGTACTCAGAAACAGAAACACAAAAGAAGGGAAAAAATACTGAAACCTCAGCTAGGCGCAGAGTGTGTAAATAACCTTGAACGCGGATTAACACTATTTGTCGCTGTAGAGTGTACGGACCGATGACAAAAGACTTCTATCTCGACTGAGTGCTCGATAACGAATGAGCAACAGAAAGTTACAGCGATTTGTATAGAGCAAGTTTTGTGTTTGTTTGTAGGTTAAAGGCCTTTAACTGGCTACGCAAACCATATAAAGTCGTATCCGCAGCCGCAACATTCCTTTTCACCTCGCGGTTAACATCGTTATCACTTGTCATTATTATTTCAAGATATACGAATTCGTCGACAAACTCGTACTATACCATTCCACCACGGAACCAACACGGTTCCGATTTCGTAACACTTTGCTGGCTACTATATACTTTATCTTAAATTAGTTATGGAATTTACGTTTCTACTTCGTCTCATCAGAATCCGACACTAACTTAGTGACAGAACCAAGCTACCGCCGGATTGACGCTAGCTCCATAAAACGAACACTATTTGTATTTCTGAGCAAGCTGGTACTAGGTTGGTAACATCTATGTTCATTAAGCATCTATGTTCATAGGCCTCGAGTACGCTACTTCCACTTGGGTTGTTGAAGCGGCTTCCCTATTTTACTACCCAAGCGATGAAATCGCCGGCTACGGCGACTGATCCTTGATCGGTGAGTTCTTCTGTCAGCTTATCGAGCTTTTCAATGAACCGATCGATTGTCCAGCGCCGAGGTACGTAGCAGCCACAGGAGATGAGATCGTTATTCTGCATCGCGTGTGATGATGCAGAGGAGACGTCTAAGTACGTGGTCTTCGAATGCCCGCGATTCGAGCACAAGCGAAACGAAATGAGAACCATTGTCGATGAGGGCGTTGACATAAACAATGTTCTTCAAAGAATGTGCGCGGTCGAACAAAAAAGGGACGCTGCGAACAAAAGAGGCGTTCAAATTATGAAAGTCTGGCGAAGATGGTGAGAGGAGCAACGACTAGCAAAGTAGCAGTACATGGCTTTGGGTAGTCGATGCAACAATTAACTGGAAGTTACACTTCAACCGGAATCGTCGTCCCAACCTTGGCACTCGACAAGTCAGTCTACTGAAGAGAGATGAAGAAACTATACTGAGCGTCACATATCATTTGCAATAGATCGTCGGGGCACCTGAGAACCGGAAGCTATCCTCCACCTGGCATCGCAGGACTAACCTCGGCACCTGACCGACCAGCATCGAGGTAATTTTTGGCATCGGGAAATTTCTCCGTCGCAGTAGGCCGGGGACTAGTTCGAGTAGATCGCGAAGTAGCACCGGTAAATGATCGTCAGGGCGCCTATGAACTAGAAGTCATCCTCCACTCAGAATCGGAGGACCAACCTCGGCATCTACCCGGGTAGCACCGATTTCGGAAGATCTTCCACCGCCACTCTTCTTCGGAGTAGGAAAGATCCACCGTCGGGGACTATTGCGAGTAGTCCATAACGGATCCCAGGCTTGCATCGTTGGGGTACCAGTGAACAGTAAGCAATCCTCCATCCGAAATCGCTGGACAGACTTCAGCACTGTGCATCGCAACAAGAAAAAACGCGTCCGTCAGCGGTTCCGTAAAAGTAAGTAAAAAGAAAATTAATGGGTATCAGTCAGATCTCGCTACTAGTTATTGTACGTGGAGATATATTTTTTGTTGTAGCGGGAAATAATTGTTTCCATGTTGTTCTCGGTAATGTTGTCATAGGAGTCACGATCTGAAGTTTATCGCTATTCCTACACTTACAAGTGGCAAGTATAAACTCATTGTCTTACGCGATCGCTTCCCTGCTGGTAGTGGAGGCTGTTGATTTGGAGGTGCTGAACGTAGCTTTTGCAGTAATTTTGCAAAATACTCCTCAATTTTGTTAATAAGATACTCTCCCGTATTTTGTACAGCAGATTGCGCCCATTGAATGAATCGAATCGGTGAATACTAAAGCGGGTTTGCGGGATCAGATGTTTAACGCGACAAATTCTGGATATACAATTGTCGGAATACAATTTGCGGACTGATCGTCTGTTTGTGGATTTCAAGACGGCTTATGATTCAGTGAGACGTAGCCAACTCTAGTGGGTCTTGGATGAACATGGCTCTCTACAAAACTGATTAAGTTAATGACGCTGGATGGGTCAAAATCAAGCATAAAAGAAACTGTAGAGAAATCTGAATTGTTTAAAGCAGGGTTTAACCCAGCGCTAAATTTATCCCCAGGGGTGAAGGGGAACTCTCCACCGTAGTAGGGTAGCTCCACCGTCGGGGACTACGACGAATAACATTAAACGCGACAAAACTCCATAAGCCACACTACAACCGGAATCTCTGGATCGACCACGGCATCCAACTGGTCACGGGCGACATCGACATCACTAGCACTGATCGCAGAGTGGTGGAAGAAGCAGTCATTGCTTTTTTGTGGGAGTTCGAACTCTGGTGAGCGGTTTACAGTGTAATGGACTTACCAGCCGCGCTACTCCCCCCATATTATATAATCTGGCCTTCATAGTTGTAAGACGTTGTTTGAGGCTGAAGAGTGCCTCCGTCAATAATGAGGTATGATGGAGTAAGGCGGGTTAAGTGTCAACACTATAAGTAATTGTCCTTACACAATGACAATCTAGGAAAATCAATATGTCAATAAAATTAAGCTTGTTAATAGATGACGACTACGTGGTTTACAAAAGTTTCATTGATTCGTTCAATGTTGTTCTCAATTTCTTACTGTTTCTGATATGATGTAGCTGGAAAAAGCCAGTTGCCAGCTTAAAAAGCCACATTTTCTTCAATCATAGTACAACTGCATTTACAGATGACAATATTGAATGTTGCAGCCATTGAAATCAATTGATTGTATGTTGAATCTAATTGGCCGATTCTAGGTTCATTCATTTTAGATTGTATTCTTAGTTCGTATTTTTGCTGCAGGAATAGAACGATTCTTTGAAATAGTGCCTCTTCACGAACAGAATTGTTGGTGAGGTAGATTTTTGTTTTGTATTATGACAGAAGTGATGAGCTCTCTTTTATAGTGTACGGTTCGGAGAGGCGAAGATAGCAAACAAGTACACTGTAAGTTATTTTAAAAAAAAATTATCTACGAATTAGTATCTCAAAGACGCCGCCGGTAGTTAAGTGGCAAGTCTAGAGTTTTGATGGTAGAGTCGCCTCTCTGGTGTCGGTGATAGGCCGAAGGAAAAAAAATAATAACAATAATTAACCTTTACGCCTTTCGAAAGTATAAATGTTCCATACCTTCATTGTTACGTAGACGATTAAACATAGCTAAACATTGAAATTACTCGAACCTATTAATATGAGCAACACAATTCATTTCAATAATTCACTACCACAACTATTAACAGATCAATGACTGAGCCACAAACTGATCTAGCAACGAAGCAGAAATGAGATAAAAAGCAAATGCTATACCACTTAGACTGCAATATTATACAAAATATCTAGTCTAGTCTAGTCTAGTCTAGTCTACACATACACAGCCAATACATGTAGGGAAATTGTAGACGTTCGCCTACAATTTTTCTTGTCAATATTAATGCGTGTGGCACATGATATATGACACAATCTTTGAAGCGGCCAGGCCATCTGTGCAGCGTACAGTGTAGAAGATGATTCAAAATTATAAGGCAATTAAATTATTCATTTGAAGAATTTAATCAACGAACCATTTTGAACCTTGAATTAGAAATAAACGTGGACAACCGTACCGACCGTTTCAGTTCAAAGGGGTTTTGATAAATCGTTGGGAGTGATTTAGCTATATATGTTAATGTCACTTCTTTGGTCCTGGGATGGGATAGATGTATTTCGACCTGTCCTGGCTAATAAGCCTAGGTTATAGTGCCTTTACTTGCTCTCTGAAATAAAGAAAAAGATCGGAACGAGCTCACTAATAAATGCAGGCTCCAATATAATCTATCTTGAATATAGCTTCCATGGTGTGTGGCAGCCACTCTTTACATCATCGGTTCTGGTAGCTGCCCACTGGTACTGTGATAAGATACTTCGTCCGGGGAAACTTTAGAAAAAGAGCCACCGGTGCTGACAGATTTGCTGGATCCGACTGGGGCTTATGTAGTTTGACTTCGTTTGTTAATGGTTGATGATATAGCAGGTAGGACGTTTTCGAAATGCTGCTATAGCTGCTATGAGCGAGGTTTCGTGCGGAATGTTACCCGCAGCGCTTGGTTTACGGGTAGTTTAGTTTGTCTTGAAAAATCTTGGAGGAGCGGTTGAAAAAATGCCAAGTTGAAAAAACATGTTCAAGGCACAAATCCCCGACTACATACGGGGAACGTGCCATTTAAGCCATTATTTTCTGATTCCTGATTCCTAGACTGCAATATTTTACAAAACGTAAACTCAAAAATAAGTGAATGAAAATTCAAGTATAAAAAATCCTTTCAAAACCAATCATTTGAAACAGTCGAAATAGGAAACACGTCGAATGCATTGATGCACAAATCTTCGACTACCTACGAGATACGTTCCATTTAAGCCATTATATTCTGATTCCTGATTCTGACGGCCTAATATATTTTTGATAAGGCGGAGTGACGTACAAAAATAGCATAATTGGTTCTGTAACAGACTACGACGGCATAGTGAGATCTCAAGAAGTCCAGGAGTCATTTTTAAAGGTTTTCATGTAGATTTGTCCATTCACAATCCCTGATGGGATGCAGAAATGAAAATTTGTCACATGCTCAGATTGCTTGCCAAACAAGAATTGTGTATCGAATTTTGAAATCCTCTTCTTCCACTTTATGTACGGCTTCCGTGTGCAAATTTTGCCACCTCGCCTCCCTGCTTGGTGCTTTTCGAACTTTCTATATGTGTTGCACAAAACATCTCATTGTTTTCGCTCAAAATGAATTGAAACTAGACTCGAAATGGCTATATACAATCGAAGAAAATGCGCGTGCATCGGGCTTCAACAAGATTGGGAATGGCGGCCCATGATCGTAAACCTGGAAATTTAAAATACATTTGGCCATGATTCGGAGCACCTGAATTTTTCACAGTGATGATGATGATGTAGTTCAGAAAACATATTTACAGCACTTCAGTCAGAGCCGTAGTGTGGTCTTATGGCGTCCTTGGCGGAGTGTCAGTTTTGCGCCCCTTTGGTGTTTACTTTGGCTTTCTTTTTCAATTCGACCATCAGAAAATAATTTGTGTACATGGAAATAGCACACCTACTCCCTAATACCAGTAGTTCAGCATATCGTCTCAATCGTAATCGTGATTACCAGAATTTAGATTATTCAAGGTTTGTTTGATGACAGATACACATGCAATCAATCAGAATTACTTTTAATGTTGAAACTGGCCGCCCCGGCATTACGGTTATATATTCCATATTCCAGACTGCACCCACCAATCTTTTTTCATAAGCATGTGAATCAAAGATGCTTTTATTCTCAATTGCTGATTTAGTTTTTCACATACTATTCGTTCCAGTTTCTAATAAAATAGGTTGCAGCCAGTCCTATATCGTGTGAAGATAGATGACCACATTATTCCTTTACTATAAGATTCTAATTACATCCCCCATGATTTCTCTCTCTCTTTCTTCATATTATTTAGTTTTCACTTTGCTTCTGACTCTAGGCCCGTGCATAAATAAACTCTGCTGAAATGACTCAAATGATCCTAAAATGGATGTCGAACAAAATTTGTCATCAACGACTCCGAGTTTGCATGTAAAATCAAACACATTGAACTGGGTTCTCCCATATCCTATCTTCTTTCGGATATTACGCAATACGCGGAAATATTCAGCTGTGTCAGATATCTCGAAAGTCCACCTAGATAAGCTCAGAATTGTGATATTTTGTCTAAAGCAAACAAATGACGTTACTGGCGACAAGACTTTCAAGAAGAACTAACGCGTTTGCATGCCCGCTCATAGAGTTGAGATTGATGGTGTAGTTATCGATTCGAACTTGGCATGTGTGAATCTAGTGAAGGACGGGATTGGCTGTTTCAAGGACCCCTTGCTCTAATAAGCGAAAATTTTGAATAACAATCGCACCGGACGGGACAAAATGGTGTGTCCCTTCAAACTAGTGTCGGCTTTAACGAGACTGCTTTGCATCTTCTACGACAAGAATCGTCGACATGATCTGTTGTTTGTGCCGCACGTCATGCACTCAGTATTGAATTAATTACAAGCAAATGGGTCTTTGCTACACTATTTTTTCTCTCTTGAGAGGTCGCCAAATATATCAGCAAGAGGGAGCTCTGCCAGAAACATTTGAGAAGAACTAAAGCGTTTCCAACGCTTCCAGAAACACCAAAAATCTCATGTGACATTCCAACCAGAGATTCAACTTAGTGCAGGATTGGTTGGACTTAGGCTAGGAACCGGAAATTTTGTTATATTGCGGAACTCCTCCCGGCATGGAGGAGACTTCAATTTTTATGGCACGGTATGGGGTTATCTTCTCGATGATAATTGATCTTGCTTCCTCTATGATCTTTGCTACAGTTTTGAAAAGGTGGCCTGCTTTACTGCCCATGACCACATTTCCGTTCCCCTTGTTTCTATGAAACTGAGAAAACGGGAGGAAAAAGTTTGCAATAATTTTCAGTATTTCTGTTGAAATTTGATCGTCGATTATTCTGGAGTAACAGACCGTAGCTTAGTTTTCTGGCACCTTTGATAGAGGCTCAGTTATGCGCCTCTTGGCTGTTCACTTTGACTTTCTTTTTTAGTTCGACTTTCAAACAGTAAGTTTGTGTGTACCTGGGAATGAAATATCCCCAGTTAATCGTTACATACATATTTATTTGCAATTTATTTATATTGCTCATCGCAAATGTGTGCAAATTAACGGTAGCGCTATGTTTTCAAAAGACGGATAGACCTTAAGAAATGCTGATATCTCTAAATTTGTCGAAGATATCATCTAAATGTATTTGCCGGCAAAATATTAAGAAACAGTTTATTTAGTCAGAGAAATCATATGCTATTCAAGAGCTAATGACCCATCGAGGTTAAAGCACAGGCTAACAGACACTATGAATGAATTACCTTAAAAATATCGTTCCGGCAATTTTCCCAGAACACTAGCTCCACCTTTTATTAGCGGTACCAAACACTCATTTGCTGATGGGTTACCCCTCAGACTTGGAAACAATTTTTCACTAGTGGTCTATCCCCCATATGCTTGTTCATATGTCAGTGGCGCCATAATTTCAAAAGCGGCCACATTCCCAACTACGAATATATTTAAAATGGCCGTTAAAGTGGGCGAAGCATTATTTTAGAGTGTTATGTCTGTTAGTCTGTGGTTAAAGCCCCAATAAACAATACAATACAACACAGTATACATGGTATGAAATAACTGCACCGCCAAGGTAGGACATTTTAAAAGAATTGCTTGAAACTTGACACCACAACCATTTCAAATAATCTAACAATTTCACAAAAACGTTTCGATCCACCCCACTGCGCTGTGGTAAAATTGCGGGGCCAAACTCCGATGCCAAAGTGATGCACGGAATTGGGTGTCCTGGACCATTTGAAACCAAATACGTATCGAAAATTGCCCGTTGAACTATATGTAAGCTAACAGCACAGAAATTGCATCGGGTGTTAGCGTTCCAGTGCCAGCTGTGACCGTCAGCTGCCTGTGCCTGTGTGGGTGTGTGCGTGTTTGGCTTATTGAGTGCAAGTATCCGCCACCGCCGGTTCAAAGGATCAACGTTTGTCCTGCTGGAAACTTATTTCCTGTTGACCAGGGCCCCACCTCTATCTAGTTGCGTTGGGAATTAATTGCATCAATTTTGGTGTGCGACTGGAATTTTAAACGAACATAAATATAAGCGCGGCTCGGTTGGATACTTCCTGTTTGCCAGGGCTTTCGTACTTTCTATGACTAGCGCTCGGAGGCACTTGTTTGAAAGTCAAACAAGTGCCAAAACCTTTGTAAATGCTGGCAATGTAGCCTAGTATGTCATAGGGAAGATATATAGCTGCTCCTGTTTAATGTTTAATTGCTACACAACTCTCTCTCTCTCTCTCTCTCTCTCTCTCTCTCTCACTGTGCGAGAGTGGCACTTAAGCTGCTGAAATAACAAACACAAATATTTCCAGCTAACTAGTTATAGCATTGTAGAACAAACTTTGGTAAGAAATTTGTTTTGTAGGGCCTGTTTTTGAACACTATTGAGGACCGAAGGAAATGCACAATTTCAAGCCAATAATCCAATTATGCTGATTGCCATCATCAGCAACAAATTGAAGCTCAATCAATGGATTGAGAATCTGTTTCCGGAGTAAGAAAAAATACTGATGCTTTCAGAGTGTATCGTTCGCAGTGATGTTTCAGTTTATAGATGATTTCCCATTCCGAGTAACACATCACACAGCCTGTCTTCTCTGCGGTTTCGGCAGACAGGATGACAAATCCATTCCCAGCAGAATGATAAACGATAGCCTCTGCTGGCATGTGATGCGGTGCATTTCGCTTGTACACTCAGGACTCACATGACGGGATTTCAATGTGGCCGGTTGAAAATTTTTCATTTCGGTATTTACTGCTCAAAGTAAAGGTTTACTTTCAAGTGAATGAGTGCCGGGCTAATTTAGACATCTAATTTTTGATTAATCTGAAATCAGTGCTCTTTCCTCGCACTGCACTAATCTCGACCGTACTTCTCTCTGTAGCTACAGCAATTTTCTCGATGAACTTTTCGCTGATTTCACTCAAAAATGTTGCACGAAATGATGGAAGTGCATAGCTGTAGATTGATGGTGGGGTTGGAAGCCGGGACCACTTAAATCGTTTGCTTTGCTAGCCAATGCACGTTATAGATTGATATATGATGCCGTAGCACATCATCCACCGTTGAATACGAATCGACAAAATTGGGTTATTGCTGTGTGTTTTGCCTTCAGTATCAGCGCATACAAGCGGTTGCAAGGAAGGAAACATTATTTGCAACCTGGTCGTACTTTGAGCAAAATTCCCATCATTCCCACTATCATCGTCAGGATGGAAGCGACGAGCATATTTCTTGTTCGATATCTGGAAGGTAGTGTCTTCTTGTGAGATGCATGTTTGCGTAATCAAAACAAATTTTTGGACTATTTCGGTACGCTTGTTAAAGATGTTTTATCTCTAATAGATGCTATTTGATCGTGTTAGGATCGGAAGATGTATCAATCTGTTTCGCAACAAGATCCCCGTGCAGGTCGAAGACGAGGCAATAGCAATGCATATCTGGATAAGAGTCATGTAATAATTATTATTTGGTAATCCTCAGAAACCCAATTGATTAGAAATTCAAGTTCATTGAATTTCCTTAAGGGGTTGCAGAACTCTAGAGCACGAAGTTATGTTGAATATACTGTGAAAATTTCATAACAATCTAAAATCATTTGTTCGAGTCATTTTCGGTCAGCTCCAAGAGGTGCGTTTGAGAAAAAACGCGGTAAAAGTTTTCAGTAAACTCAAAGTATATAGAAGACGTGCTAAGGTCTTCCATATTTAGGCATTTTACAAATTAAACCAATAAAAAATGCGATTTTTATTTAAATTCTACAGTGGTGTTACTCCTTAACAAGTCGTCGGCAACAAGGTTAGATAAAATCATCACATTGAGAACAACCGCAAATACTAAACTGCCTTATTTCTGCCAGCTTCTGTGACTAGCAAATAATGCAGTTGCTAAGCATTGCGTTTATCCAATCTAAAATACATTAAGACACTTCATGAGCGCGTGTTGCTTCAATAGTAGACTGAATGAACAATTTGTCAAAAGCAACCGCCAGAGCTATCCAAATGTGACTAATTGAGCTTCAGGAATCAGTAGCACCTGGCTTAAATGGCACGTTTCCCACGTTGATCGGAAATTTTTACCTTGCTACGATTTGTCTTTTCATCATTTACCTGATGGGAAGGTTTAGGGAGGTGGTAAGGTTAGGGATAAGGAAAATAACGACACAGAGAACATAGACTGTACGGAAGTGCTCTTCACTCCCAAGATAGTAAAGACACTTATCGATGAGCAGATTTATCAACACCGCTTTGGCGATATTGAAATAACAGAAGAACAACACCTCCTAGGCTAGATTTTTATAATCCTTGTTCGCGGGCAGTTTGCGGGAAGTTCTGAGAATCACGACGATTACAGAGAAAATACAGCAGTATGTTTACAGTATCGATGACCGTTCTGTAGAATTTCTAGCGAAAAAGTGTTATAAACTGAGCAATGGCTTCCAAAAAGTCACGGCGAAAGTTTATAAACTTATATCGATTTAAGCCGAATTTGAATGCCAGTATCGCATCCTAAATATCTCATCCAATTTTCTGTTTCAGCCAGGTATAGCTTTGTTCGTTATCCGGATAGATACCCTACCTTAAGCCAAAAAGTGATTGAAAAGAGACACCCGTGCAGATTTTTTAACAAAGCATCCTTCAGTGCAATCGAATAGTGACTTTTAACCAACTTTACTTGCACTCGATACGTATTGAGACTCGAAGACTCTATGCAATGAGCCGAAGTATTGTTGAAAAGAGCACCTCTGCGATTGTGCTTCTCTTCTTTGATTTTGATCAATTTCATCCCATGTTTAAATGCTCACAGACGATGTACTTATGATTAAATAACGACAGTTCGAGCTCGCTGGGTACGAGCTAGTTTGCCAACTCATGCGTAATATAGTCAGAGCAGAGAGTTACATCTAACACCTCTTTTTTGACAGACCGTGCAAATATTAGCTGATTTCCTACATTAAGTATATGCTTATTTGTGCTGCTTAACTAGTTCATCAATTCGGTGTCTCTCAAATTAATGTCTAAGCTGCCCCAAATTATGTGGTGGTTATTTGCATCACTGTCGTTTTTGTGGAAACCCATTTTTGCTACAGTGTGATACAAGCCTATTTAAATCATCAGGAGGTATTGATTCATAATGCGGCAAATATGCCGAATAGTAGACGTAGTTCGTGTTTGTGTTATCAACAGTCGTATTGACTGTGACAGCACAAATATCACGAGTTGTGAGGTCGGATAGAAGATATGCGTCAATAGCACATTACATGCACGAGACATTTCACGAGATATTTTTGTCTTGCCATTTTGGTGTAAGTTACGAAAACATGGTTAATACAGCAAGAATAATACCCATGATACTCCGTGTGCGACTGGCATATTACGATTATGTCAGCCATTGAGCTTTCGGCACGGAGAAACACTTCGACTCGAGGATTCCTGTTTTCAATCACTTCTTACGACATGGGATCCGGAACCCAGTGGATCAACTCTTGGATTATATATTTCAACCCGCCGGATGCCACACGGGCTCTAGGCTGGTTTTGCCAGGTCTTATCACCTTCCTTGTGGATCACAGCCATACAACAAAAATCGATAGCGTAGGTGACAAATCCTCACATTGAGAACAATCGCAAATGCTTAACTTCCGTATATTTCTGCCGGTCTCAGTGACGAGCAAAAAATGCGATTGCTAAGCATTGCGTTTACTCAATCCAAAATACATTAAGGTACTCCATAACCGCCTGCTGCTTCCACAGTAGACTGAAAGGACACGTTGTCAAAATCAACCGCAAAAGCTATCCAAATATGATTATTTGTGTTTATTTGAAGTTGTAAGAAACTTTTTTATTTTTTATTTCTCGCAAATTGTGTTTTTTTTATTTCGTGTAAGCAGATAGCGCTTTTTGAGGTGAAGTTTTGAGCAAAATTAAAAAATGGGCCTTTTTGAAACATTATCTTAAATTTGGGCAAACGAAATAATTTTTTTCTTCTTTAATTTCAAAAAGAATATTTTTAGGTGTGTTCAGAAAAAAATTGCGGAGGCGGAATTCCTAAAAATTTTTTAATTGTTTTCGAAATTTATAATTTTGCTACTGAAAAATGAACCCAACGTTATTAAGTGCACTCATCAGCAAAAAAACCCAACTGGAGTATGCAGTGACTGCATATCGTTTTAGTGGAAGTAAAATGAAGAAAAATGGCGTTTTCTATTTGACTCTAGTATGTCAAGATCGGTTTTTATGAGCTTTCAAAAAAAATTGTTTCATCAATTATATAAGTAGAGGTTTTCTTTACTCATAAAATGGCGAAATTTTTCGTGAAAAATAGCAATTTCGCACCAAATGAATAAAAAACCTCTTAATTGAAAAATTATCTCAAAAACTCAGCGTAGGGCTTTGGTAATTTTTACATAGAGTGTGTATGTTGAGTTTGAAATAAATCGGCTAAATAGTTTTTGAATGGCTGTTAACACCGCAAATCGTTTTTTTTGTCCAGAGATGTTCCACAAAAAGCTCCGTCGCCGAGTCGCTTGTTGATAATTTTGCATATAAAAATTACAGAATGTCATTGAAATGATACATTATAATGTACAAAAATTTTGATCAGTTCGCTTTACTCAAATTTCCAAAAAACCTGTATCAATCCACCTAGTGGTGCAATTGTGCCTTTTTTATTTCTCTAAACACGAACTTGATGAGCTAAGTGTCGACGGTGAAACACTTGAAAAAAAAATATACTTAATTAACCTAATCAGTATTAGTTCAATGTAGTCTTCATGTTGACTAATTTTGTCATGCGGGAGTGGGTGTGTGAGGAGGGTGAAAAACCCACAAACGAACCACTTCCCAGCTTGATTTGGTATGCCTGGTGATATAGTAGTGCTATAAACATGATGGTGTTGAGAGGAGAGGAGGGGGTATGAGGGATATATGGGGCGGTGGTTTGAGGGAGGGGGGGGGGGGTGAGTGGGTGTAGTGAGGGATGATCTAAGGAAGGTTCGTACACCCCTAGCTACGCCCTGTCAAAATACAAATACCTTATGTTAATTGAAAAAAAAAATTACCACCAGTTTATATGGGAAATTTCTGTGCTGTCGCTCTCTTAAACCCGTAACTCCGGAACCGAAATTCAGATCGACACAAAATTCATTAGAAACCTTTCACTTGAGTCTAAGTTTAAGCAAATCGGTCCAGCCATCTCTGAGAAAAATGAGTGTCATTTTCTGTTTGAGACATACACATACGCACACACACATACACATGCATACAGGCTCGACAAAAGTTGACGATTGGAAAAATTGGGCCAAAACTCAAAAAAGTCAATTTTCGTCAATTTTGTTTTCGAGATTGCATCAAATTTCCACGTTTCATACATTTTAACCCTTTGCGACACGATTTTTTCATTGTTAATACTGTTATTTTTAGCTTTATATAGGTTTTCCGGGTCGCTGATTCTGATTCTGATGTGGAGAACGTAAAGTTGAAAATGGCGGATCCATTGCTTGGCTAAATTTCATTTTTTATATTGGCCTTAAGCGTCTTACAAGGGGGTTTTCGGGGTCGCTGATTCTGATTCTGACGTCAAAAATGAAATATTCAAAATGGCAGATCCAGTATGCCGACAGCGCGACCCAAAAAAATCCCGAGAATTGAGTTTTATACTGACTGTAACAAAATTTGCCAATTTCGGAAAAATTGGTTTTTAGGCACCATTTTGATTTTTTTGGAATTCTGATATCAGAATCGTAATCAGCTACCCCAAAAACTCTCGTAAATCGAGTTTAATACTCATTGTACCAAAATTCGCAAAAAATGGCTGCCATTGTGTAGCAGCCATCTTGAATTTTCAATTATGTTATTAGAATCGTAATCAGCGATCTCAAAAACCACATAATCTATTTTATGCTGGTTGAGAAGTTATCCCTGTCTCTCAGAATCTTTCATAATAAACTCCAGGGGGTGGGCGTAGCGTAGTTGGTAAATCAATGGCCTTGTACGCAGCGCACCTGGGTTCGAGTCCTGACCCCGCACATAGGGTTAGAAATTTTTCATGAGAGATTTTTCTAACCCGAAGAGGCGAATGCCCTTAAGGTTAAAACCTCTATAATCGAAATAAAAAAGAAAAAATAAACTCCATATTTGAATATTTTGATAAATTTTTTTCGAAAAAACTGACCCACGAAAAATTCTGAAAAAATGTTTGAGATACTTGAAACAAACATTTTTAAATTTCTAGGGCTTTTAGTTCAGACACAGCCGAATTTATTGTAATAAAGCGAGATTTTCGAGTTTTAATTGTTTATAACTAATAAGTAATTAACAATTTCACATAATTTTTTGTGCTACGAATATTATATTATCCCCTCTTGTATATGTATAAGTTAGCTGTAAAATTCCTCTAGTTTCATTATATAAAAACAAAATTATATTAAATGTGTAACCTCCTAGTTTTGAGCAATTCAAAATGTAAAGCAAAGAAAAAATGGCACCTTAAAGCTAACGCAAACGTGCCTTATCAAATAAACGAATTGAATAATAAAAATAATTTTTTTGTGCTAGTTGTACTCTTTACATCCCTATGAGTAGATTAATAGAAATTCGTATTTAGATGTCAACGCTAACTAGAAATCCAACAAAAACTTAGTAGAAGTAGGTGGGACGCATACGTCCCCCACTGTGTCGCAAAGGATTAAACCCGATCAGAAGAGCATAACAAAACAATAATACTATTATAATTATGGTTGATATTTATAACAACTGGAGTTATATTCGGATAACGGAATGCAAAATGGATTGCGGACAGTTTTCTATACTATCAATATTATAACATAATCTATTATGAAACGATTAATTTAAGAATTTATCGTTTGTTACTAGGTCGCTGTCATTAGACGGTTATATCTAGTACAGTTCTTTTACAGAGGACGTTTCTACTTTTGGAAAAAAATTATATTTCATTTAGTTTTAACTTTGAAAAAATCATATCAAATTTTGTTACAATTTTGTTATCATTAGCCAGTTTTTTGTTTTATTTTTTGTTATTTTAACAACTAACCAGCCGGATTTATATCAGGTTCTGTTTCAAAATATTTTTGAAATAAATAACTTCAGGTGATATAAATCAGTTATGCCCTTCTGATCGGGAAGGCATCAAAAGTATAAATTCGATTTTCAAATTTTCTTTGAACATTATTCAGCTCCTTCTTCTATGATCTCAGGAACCGTCGAAGGTGGCCAATGTCAAAGCGACTTTGGGGTGTCAGTGATCTAGACTGGTAAATCCAAATAAGTTTGCACTCATTTTAAAAAAGTTTGCATCATTTTGATATCATAGGGGAACCAGTTTAGATGGGAAATTTCGGTGTTGTCGCTCTCTTAAACCCGTAACTCCGGAACCGGAATTCAGATCGACACAAAATTCAACAGCAGGCGATGGGAAGGTTGAACCCTTCATTTCAGACTAAGTTTGGGCAAATCGGTCCAGGTATCTCTTAGAAAAATGAGTGATATTTTCGACACATACTCGCTTACATGCGCGCACACACATACACCCACATACAGAATTTTTCCGATCTCGATGAACGGAGTCGAATGGGACCTAGCTTGAGGATTTTCAGAGTGATTGCATAGCTTTTTTATAAAAGAAGGCAAAAAATCGCTATAGTGTGAATTTTCTCACTCTGAAACCCTTACCCCTCCCTTATGTAATTATTTATGTTGAGTAGTTTGGTGTTGAGTTGAATGGCGTAATTAGATTTTGCATACACGGTCCCAGTCTCAAGTTATATACTTTTTAAATCAAGAATACTAAAATAAGTTTTTTCTGCGGTCAAGATGACATAATTCCAAAACTGTCAACTTTGGAAGTTCTTCTAAGAATTTTTACAACATAATACTGCAAATCTGTTGAAAAAATAATTTAGATGATAAGTCCCCTTGAAAGTAATAATGGAGAATCAACACTACAAAAGCTGTTATTTAGAGACTTTATGTCAGATGTTTTCCGTTTAAGTCCACTATAACTTATAATGGAATCAAACGGGAAACATCTGTCATAAGAGGATTAATTGTAACATTCTACTAAGTCGCTCAAAAAAAATTTAGGTTTTGCAAAAATTGTAGACTTTATGTCTTCAGTTGTTGACAATGATTTTAGAAACAACTTTATTGAAGACATGACTGCTCTAATCCACAAAATTTTATTAAATTCAATTTTCTTCAGTAATATTTTTGTTATATCAAATGTTAGTGACTCATTCCTTGGATGAAAATGTATATTTAGAGGATCTAAACAACTTTGCCGAAGGCCAAACAAATGTAAGACTTATCGTGAATATTTTTTTATATTTCGTTTATTTCGGCTCAAGGCTAAACTGAGTCGTGATTTTTTATATTTACAATGAGCAAACAAAAATAAATACATCGAATTTAAATATATGTTTATCGGATTTTGTTTACGTGTTTTATTACATCGCGTAAAGAACTTCTTTCTTATTGGAGATCCATCGGCTGCATCACTTGCTGTTGCTCGACGGTCGCTGTGTCCGCTTTCTCGTTTTCATCCATGCTGTCTACGCTGTAGATGTTGTATAGGTTTTCACGATTAACCAGTTTGGACTGTTTATTGGGCCTCTGAGTCAGGCACGTAGCCAGAGGGGGGGCTAGGGGGCTAAAGCCCCCCCCGAAAATTTTCAAAAATAAATTTAAGAAACAACATGTTTTTCGGTGACTCTTAAAAAAATTGTATATTGTTTGGTTTCAACAAATTAATGCGAGAATTGTGAGGAAGATTGCTATTTCGAATCACCGAAGACAGCGGTCAGGATGTCTACTCAGTATGCTGAGTGTGATAAAACAGTTCCCTTCATATTGTGTGACTCGTCGGAAGAACAAACGAAACTGTTACTTTAATTCTTGCTGTGGGTATCTGTCGAATGATTGAGTCGCAGAAGCAAGAAGTAGTGCTCCAGCCAAATACGGAGGCTATTGACTTCAGGTCTTTTCGCATAAGATCGATCTTATGCGAAAAGACCTGAAGTCAATAGCCTCCGTATTTGGCTGGAGCAACATTAATGATGTGAAATATTTGCTGAAGGTGATTATGGAGGTTATGCTTATGAACATCGCCTTAAACGAGTTTAACCATGTCAGGCGTTCAGTGCTGATGCCATTTAACAAATTAGCCCAGGCGAAACCAGTCATTTTGCATAACAACTTGTAACATGTGGTTGATCCTCATAGATATGGACGATGAGAAAATCAATGCTCGGCTACAAGATCTGATACCACTTACTTGCACCGTGGCTATTAAAAGATTCCTGTCACATTTGGAAAAAAAAATGGTATTCATTATAAAGGACACATCTAGGAAGTATATTAAATGGTGTTTCTGTGGTGAACATCTAGGTGAACAGACATATTTCCTCCAACCTGACCCTGCACGTAAAAACTGAATGCGATAGTATTATTTTACACATTATATCTTTGCATATACATAGTCTCCAAAACCATTTCCTGAAAAACAAACATTTGCCAAATTTTGGCTGCTGTTCGGATAATATTGACGGCAAAAACTGCGTCTAGTATCTCAAAATCAACGGTCGGCACCATCATTGAGGAAGTCGACACTCGTGACCCGCCAGAAATTCGCGAACATGGACATGGCAGTAACCACTATGATGATAAGGAAGTGTACGAGATAGAAATGAACACCACCGCGACACTGTTGGTTAGGAAAAATATTTCTCAGCCTAGTAAATAGTTCTCCACATGCAATCGCTAGTTGTTCGCACGAGATCTGTAGGACAACCATTTACGTTTAATCACTTTCATTGTTCACATCATGGAAATATATTGAAGACACAAGGTTTCATTTAGCTAATGCATTGAACCGAATAAAATAAACGAAATATATAATAAAAATGCAGAAGTTTTATAGAAAAGTGAGCCCAAAAACTGTCCCAAAATGAGAACTTTATCGCTAGTGGTTGTGTCTAACAAAACTCAGATATTATGTTATATATTAGCCAGAATAAAGTTAGTTAAAGCATAAGCAGATTGAATTTCTGTAATAGGTTAGTGCACTGTACGCTTAGTAGAAACATCAGGCATCTCACTCAAGCGTGCTAGACAAAAACATTTCCGTTAGTTGATGACAATATAGTCGAGAAGACAGTTTTTGTTTTCGCGTCATTTTAATGCAATAGTATTTCTGTTGACACTCAATTTCATTTTATGCGGAGAATGCGGTCCGTATTTAAACATTATTAGTCCGCAAAGTAGTGATATTTTAAACAATCGAACAATAAGCAAGAAAAATGCCAAAAAATAAACAAGCCAAAAAGTGGTAAAACAGCGGTTTTTCTGAGGTGTTCATCAACTCACGAATTGTATACCGTCGTATATTACTAATGTTGCTCACATACAGAAACGTACATAGTAGCGGTAGGACTATCTGTTGTGATTTTATCCTTACTTTTCAACGGATGTCAATAGATGCTAAACCACATATTAGTCAATCAATCATAATAAACTTAATGTTGTAAGCAGCAGCATTTCTGTCTCTTTCGATGGTTTCCAATTAATGTCCATGTAAGTCTAAAAACGACGTGACGATACAGTGAACAAACATCAGTAGCCTATCACGGAGAGCGACTAAAATGTTGTAACTAGTTGAGTCTACAGTCAATAAGTTGGGATTAATGTTTCGATTTCATGTTTTCGTTTTATTTGTGTTCGTTATGGAATAAAATGAGAGAGATGAGCAGAGATCACGAAGAAAAAGAGAGAAAAAATAATAAATAAATTGAAATCGACCCAAGAGCAGCTGTTCTATATTTTCTGGGCACTCAACTACAGAACAACAGAAATCATCAAAGAAAGTTGGCCTTACACCTACATTACTCTTCGCCAGAGGTGAAGTAAGTGCGATGTATACCCGTCCATGTGTCGGAATAAAGAGATGCTGAAATTATTGAGCTTGTTCATATTTATATTTCTTTTTTTTTCAATCTAAAGTTTTATTTGAAACGACTCAATGCGTTAGCACAACTGATCCGTGGGTCTTTTAATTTTTTTTACAATAAGTAAAAATAAAAAAATTCTAAGAATGTCGGTCTGCCAGATCTAGTTGACGCAGTTTGCTGCTGCGTGTTGAGATCTTTTTCCTTGGTGGTGAGGCCGCTTGGTGGTCATTCAGTCTGCCTTCTCTCGCGTTATCGTTCCCGTCCATGCCGTCGTCGGTACTGCTTTCTTCCTGTTCACGATCAGAGGTTCTTATTTGTTTCTTGTTCTTATGGGTCGCTGTTGTATATCCGTCTTCATCGGTATTTGCTTCTTTATTGGCGATGCTAGTTGTTGGTTTGGGAGCGGTTGTCGTGGTCGTTGTACCTGCATTATTGGGTAATTGGATCGTTGTTTTAGGTTTATATGAAGGTATCGGTGCCTGCTTGTTAGAGTTGGCTGTAGTAGATGAGTTTTGACTAGTTGCTTCGGCGCATGTTTTTCCGTAGTAGGCTGTATAGTTACAGAATTGGCATGTTGGGGTCTGCCCGGGATATGTAATTAGCGTTGTTTGCTTATAGGTCACGCCATCCTTCGGTGATTTGCATTCGATAGTCATGTAAGAAGGTATTGGTTTAGTCACTCGCATTCTCACAATACGAACGCCGTTGGGAATGCCGGCGAAAAAAATTCTCCAGGTGTCATTCGTAATAGATTCTACTTCTCCATATTGCGACATGATTTGTTTGATGAAATCCTCCTTCGTGCGCGGGGCCAAATCATGGATACGCACGTCCACCATGTCGTTTTCCATATGCACGGGGATCTTGATTCTGGTGTTATTAAATTCGACCTCGTGTTGCATGTTGTTCTTTGCAATAAAGTTTTCATCCTGTGCTAAGCTTCTAAACGTGATCAAAACACAGTTTTTATGTGATGTAGCTGAATGTAGGTAACTTCAGCGAGAGTAAGCTCCATTTTCACTTTAACTAATTGTTCCACTTCCTTAACTGTTCGTGTTATCCCGTAGCACAGGCACTTTTGCTTCATTTGGCAAACTCATTTTACTCCGCAGCCGGGGGCAACGATACAATTTGTATGTGCACTGATATAGAACAATAGCTAGCTTGATTCACTGGTGCCTGTAGCCTGCTATAGCGTAGCAATTTATTTTGCTTCTGCTTTTTGCGACATCAGAAGGTAGACCTTCTAGTTCTTTTGGTAATACATTTAACAAATTTCACGTACCGTCAAGTCACCAGTTACCGTGCGTTTAGGTGGATTTGACGTGACTTCAAATCCTGTTTTTTTTATCAAAATGAAAACCGCCCTTATAGTCACCTTAAAAATACCTATCTAAATACGTCACAATTTAGAAATAATATATAACTATTACCAACAAAACGAGAATAAGTAGTTGAGGACATTTGTTTGGCACCAGTGCACGTTATATGATCAACTTACCGTGTATTTAAAATTTTGATTCAACTTTAGTTGGAATGTTTCAATAAAACGATGAAACGAAAGGATTTGGGATCTGGATCTCTCCGATGGATTTAGGGAGCTAGTTCTTTAAATTTCGTGATTTTGAAACTGCACGGTGAACGAAACATGCACGGCGACTGGCGACTTGAAGGAAAATTAGAAGATATTAGTAATCAGTGTTTTCATTCGATTTGTAGACAATTTTCTTTAATCAATTAAATTGTGGGCAGTTTCCTTCAGTTGATTTAATCATTTAAATTTATATTTTGATCCTATTGATTACCAAAAATCCTTCCTAACTGGGGTTCTAATCTACCAGACCAAGGCTTGTCTTGAAAATAGTTTCATTTAAATAGAATATATCAAAAAATTGTGTTAGCATGATGCCTTGGAACTGGTAATACTCGCAGAACACAAGACAAAGAAAATAGAAGTTGAACCGTCTCTGCGCATCTACAAATCGCTTGCTAAATCAGAAGATTTTGTACGAATTTCGACATTCTCTTCGTTCGAACATTTTATGGATATTTTTCTACTCATTTCGGTTTAGCATCTTCTACGCCTTTTAAAGGTGTAGCTTGGAACACCTAGTGTTTTCCAGCATCGTCAAGCATTGTCATATTCGGTTAGCGCATAAATACTGTGAACTCTAGAATATACTTTGTTGTAACGAGAGTAAGTACTATAACCTTTCTTGTGACAATGAACATATTTTTAGGATTGTCTTTGATTTGGAATTGATTTCATTATGAACTTTTCAAAATTTAATTTAGTTTCTAGTGACTATATCAAATTGTCAGAATTAAAAGCTTTATGCAAATTTTTTTAAGCCCCTCCCGAAACAAAATCCTGGCTACGGGCCTGCTCTGAGTCTCGATCGTATGACCGTGTTTTACTTTATCGCTGGTGGAGACAGTAGGCGCATCACAAAGGTCGGAAACGCCATGCGTAGGTTTTGTTATTCCGGCAGTCGTTGGTTTCTGAGCAGCGATTATAATTTCGTTGGATTAAGCTGATGTTGAAGTTGATGTTGTTTAAGGTTTTTGTGCATGGTTTTCCGAAGTGTGTCCTCTTGTTACCGAACTGACACGTAGGAGTCTGTGCTTCATATGTGTACAGCCTACTGTGAGATTTGGTTATGTCTTCTATTTCGCATAGAAAGTTTAGATAAGAAGGAATACACTTCATCTCTCGCAATTTCACGATACGGAATTTTTTGGAATTTTTCCTGGCTTCAAACTTAACGGATTCGACCGCTACGTATTCCGACTTCATGGTTGTATTGAAATGGTTTCTAATACGCGGAGATAAATCGTAAAGACGCACATTAATCTTAGCATCATCCATATAAACGGGTATTTTGATCTTATGATTGCCATGCTCAACAACGTGTTGCATGTTGCTTTCCATATAAGATCTTCCAGCCATTGCCAGAGTTTTGAACGTTATCAGTACTGTATTACGCGTGTGGTGAAATTGAATGACGACAACTTCGTAAATCTAAGTTGCATTGCACTTTTTTGTAAATATTCCACTTCGCGCACACTTGGATGGATTAGGAAATATTTAAACAGACGCATAAGACGCTATTGAATTTTTAGCTGATCGGAATTCCGGTTCCGGAGTTACGGGTTGAAGAGTGCGGTCACACAGCAATCTACCTATCTATCTATATCTATATCTATATCTATATCTATATCTATATCTATATCTATATCTATATCTATATCTATATCTATATCTATATCTATATCTATATCTATATCTATATCTATATCTATATCTATATCTATATCTATATCTATATCTATATCTATATCTATATCTATATCTATATCTATATCTATATCTATATCTATATCTATATCTATATCTATATCTATATCTATATCTATATCTATATCTATATCTATATCTATATCTATATCTATATCTATATCTATATCTATATCTATATCTATATCTATATCTATATCTATATCTATATCTATATCTATATCTATATCTATATCTATATCTATATCTATATCTATATCTATATCTATATCTATATCTATATCTATATCTATATCTATATCTATATCTATATCTATATCTATATCTATATCTATATCTATATCTATATCTATATCTATATCTATATCTATATCTATATCTATATCTATATCTATATCTATCTATCTATCTATCTATCTATCTATCTATCTATCTATATATATATAAAAGTCAAAGTTTGTATATATATATATATGATTTATAGACTCCCAAACGGCTTAACCGATTTCCGTAAAAAATTGCACACAGTAGGTATTTGTTATGGGGCGTGTTTGTGTGCTATTAGTTGGAGATTATCTGCCCGCCAGAAGGCGCTTTGGAACAAATTGTGGTTTCCTCCTATTTCGTTGAAAATCGCAGCAACGCGCGATGGGTATTAGCTAGTTTCCTATATAAACTGGTAACCCTATGATGTCCGAATGATGTAATACATATTCAAATGGGTTCAACATTACTTGGATTTGTGGGTTTAGATCGCTAATAACTGATCAAAGTAGCTTTGACCACCTTTGGGAACCTATGACAGCTTTTGATGCCCCCGGGGAACTCGCCAAATTCCTAAGCAAATGTCACACATATTTCCCAGAAAACTCTTGACCGATTTTTACAAAACTTAACTTCAAATGAAAGTTATGATACTCTCATTGACTGCTATTGAATTTAATTCAGTTCTGATTTTTGGTTTTGGAGTTACAGGTTGGTTAGTACGGTCACATAGGAATTTCTCATATAAACCGGTACATTCATACTGCCCCATAGGGTTAAAATCTATTTAAATGAACATTAAATTACCTCGATTCGCAGGCCTAGATCACTGATAGAGAATCAAAAATTCTTGGAATATATCACACCTTCCCCCGTCCTCCACCACCCTGCTTTTCAAAATATGTTAATATAAACGCTCAACTCACGCTGTTTAAGCCAATTAAATATTATAGTTTTGTTTGTTTCAAGTGTGCCAACGTCGACATATTATTCATTCGTAGCAGTCGTGCACTTACCTACAAAGTGTAACAAGTGTACAAAATTGACATTTCCACCAAGTTTTATTGAACGGAGCCAGCTATTAAATCATAGTTTAGATCAATGAGAAAGGCACAATTGCACCACTAGTTGGTTTAAAACAGGCTTTTCTATCTACAGAAGAAATTAATCTAAGTGAGTGCCAATCGAAGTCATTCAGGTACAATTTTGTTCCACAGTTTCCATGTTTGCGGTGTAAAAAATTACTTTGCTATTTTTCAATAAATTTCCGACACTATCTCGATTCAGTAAGGTATAACAGACACTTTGTATTGTTTCTGAATTATTACATTTTAGACGCATCACCACCCATCGGTCCACCGAGTAGATGTGCCCCGAGAGCCATTTTACATGCAAGTTTTATTAGAAGGAATGGAGCAAACAACATGCAGCTTAAAACGTTTTAAATTCAATTTGCTCTAATGTAAGTTTGGCTAACAGTCGGTCCGTGTGGTTTTCAGCATATCTGAGGGCAATCACGTCTTCACTTTTGGATGGACCGAGTAGAAGGGGAGAATCTTCTTCGAAGCAAGCTCTAGAAAAGTTTGTGTTTATCTAACTTTGAAACAAAAGTTTTGCATCCTTGAAATATCTGGATCGCTTTAATTCGATTGTGGATTTCAAATAATTGGGTTGTAACTCGTGTACTTTATGTCGAACAAACAAGCTATGAGAGACTAAATACTGTCATCTCAAAGATTTGACCTAATCAATATTTTAAATGTTATAAGAAAGACCTTGCAATCACGATTTATTCTAGAATCAATCGATTGCGGGAATAGTTAAATTTCTCATTCAAACGTAAAACAGTTACCGTTCAGAACCAAGAAATAACGAATAAAAGTCAAGTTAATTTTTATTCTGTTCGAGTTGGTTTCAGAACCCCATTGGCATCGTATCAGTAAAAAGTTGAATTGGAAGTAAATCCACCTATTGCAATTCCCTTTCCGAGCAGCGCATAAACATATAGTTCCACATTTTACTGACCCATTTAGTGGTTAGTCTTCGCACCTTTTGAAAGCAATAACGATTCCCGAGACAAGTCAGATATCAAATTGAAAACTTAACTTGGTGTTTTCGACATTTCTCTCGTTTTAAAAGGTAAATTTTTACAAATTCTAGAGCATAAAATGGCCGTATGACATAAAATAGTAAACTATTTCTGCTATCAGTAAGATCCAAGCAAGAACTTAAATAGAAGTCGAAAGTATTCAAATATGTTGTAATAATAGCAAAATTATTGAAAAAAATTATATCATGTTGGACAAACATGATTGGAATTAAAATTAAGATTTCAATTTGATGCTGGCATCCAAATATGATTTAAATATGTTTTGATTTTAATATTTCACTTTACTCGGTTTACTTGTAACCCGATCGGGTGTCCCGTTGGAAGGCATTTTTTGCTCCAACAGAACAGCGATATCAAAACGCAGTATGTTCGACACTCGGAAATCGCTTGATCGTACCGTTTCGGGAAAATGGTTCCTATCAACGGCCAAGCTGCGATAGTTAGCTAAAGAATATTTTATTCATGAACAATTCTCACTTGAATATGAATATTCAATTTTCGGTCGTATCGGTTCTCAGCGCACATAGCGTCCCCAACTGGACAGCAGGGAACTAACGCTCATCTACATACGTAACTACCAGGTGCGCTTATCTGAAAACGACCAGAACGTGCCAAAAAGTGTGAATGTTCCTGATTCTAATGCCATTTCGAAACAATATTGATAGCATGCGCTTGTGGGAAACTGTTCGATTTGTGTCGGCGGAGTAGTTTGATTTTTGTCATTCGCATACTAAGAATAGATATCAAGTTCACATACAAATGTGGGAACAACCGATTCCTCCCGAAAAATAGTATAGTAGGACCTTTCTAACATATTTAAATAAACTAATAGTGTAGAAGTTATTTTTGAGTTGAAAACATTTTGTCTAACTGTATACAGTACCGTAATACGTGAATACAGAATGGGTAATATGCTGTTACATTTCTCTCTAAAGAGAAAATTTTAAGTGAAAATCTATTTTATGCATAATGGATTGGCTTGCTAAGTAGAAGTGATTTTACTAGTTATCATTAGCTTGAACCGAACATCTTTTCTGATGGGACTTCACGTTTGACTAGCTCTGTTATTGGATCTAGCATTAATCCGGCGCCATCTTCTTCCTAACACTAATTTAATGTCGGATACTGATGAGACAAAGTTGAAACGCATATTCCATAACCAACAGCTGCACGAAAAGTTGCCACATGATGTACTGCAAGCTGGCACAACTCCGGAACCAGAGCTCCGATCTAATTGAAATTCAATGGCAGCCCATCGCCATGTTGCATCTTTCATTTGAGCCAAATATTGTTTAAATCGACCCAGCCATCCCTAAGAAAATTGGGTCAGTTTAGTTGACACATACATACATACACACTAGACCTCTCCACATTTTGAAAAAGTTTTGAAATATATACGGGTCAGCTCAAATTTTTGTTCCAGGTGTGAATTTAAGAACTTTCGCCAAAAATGGCTTAATTTGGACATGATTTAGAGGTGTCTCCAATCAAAAATCGTGTTTTCGCTATGTTTCCATAGGAAGATCACTTACACTCTGATTTAATAGGTCCTACATGCCCACATATCATCAAAGGTTGTTCCTTAGACATATCTTAACATGTTTTAACAGATGAACATGGCTCTAATCGTAATAGAAAATTTGTTAACTGGATTTTTATATAGAAAAGAATACCAAAACCAAGAAAAAATACTGCAAATTTTCCTTAGTTTTGATATACTCCTGTATTTCAAAATCCCGTTAACAAATTTTCTGTTGCGATTAGAGACATGTTCACCTGTTAAAACATGTTGAGATATGTCTAAGGAACGACCTTTGATGATATGTGCGCATGTAGGTCCTATTAAATCAGAGTGTAAGTGATCTTCCTATGGAAACATAGCGAAAACACGATTTTTGATTGGAGACACCTCTAAATCATGTCCAAATTAAGCCATTTTTGGCGAAAGTTCTTAAATTCACACCTGGAACAAAAATTTGAGCTGACCCGTGTATATTTCAAAACTTTTTCAAAATGTGGAGAGGTCTAATACACACAGATCCACTCGGACACACGCTGACATTTGCTGGACTCGAGAAGGTGAGTTCAATGGTATATATGTGACTCGGCCTTCCGGGTTTCGGTTAGGGAATCGGTTTTCAGAGCGATTGCATAACCTTTCTATTCGAGAAGATTTGCAAATTTTATGTGTAATCGCATGCTTTATTTTACAACTTTGGAACTAGAGCTCCGAACCAAATGAAATTAGATTGCTGCGAATTAGGATACTATACTTTACATTTTAAACTAAGTTTGTGAAAATCGAGGGGTAGGGGGGGTTTATTTGGACGTCAGTAAGCCAGAATCACAAATCCCAGCAATTTTGAAAATATTTTTTTTATTATTGCGTCATTTAGATGACGAGATGATACCAATTTATATGAAAATTTGATGAGCGACCGCACTCTTCAACCCGTAACTCCAGAACCGTAGCTTTGATCCAAATAAATTTCAATAGGAGCCTACGGCGATGTTACACCTTTCATTAGAATGTAATGTTAATGATATCGGCCCAGCCATCTCAGAAGAATGGGTCAGATTATTTGGTACTTACACATACACACATACGGACATTTTCCGATCTCGGCCCTCTAGGTCTTGGTTGAAAAGTATTGCACAGCTTTTCTATATGAGAAAGGCAAAAGGATGCAGAAAAAAATATCATTTGTAACCTTACTATTTAAATTTTAATAGCTATTTAACCCTCCGGCACTCGCGCCAAATTTTGTAACACAAGCACTCGCGCGTTGTACTTTGTACAACACAGATGGTCTTTAGAATACTTCGTGATCCGTATCATTTGGAGTACTACTTTTTTCTGCAAACTTGGGCAGTAGATAATGGCCTTTCGGATGGGCGAATTAACATGATGGAATTTTACCGCCAGGCGGCGCTAGTGACCATTATTTTTTTTCGATCTACTGTATCTAAAGTGTCTGATTTTTCAGCAGATATGTGTCTTCGGCAATGTTGTTCTGGTGATCAAAGCCTACGCGGTGGTATGCGAAATAGTTTGATATTCTGCTACTACGTGGCGCTAGTGGTCATAACCTTTTTGGCCTACTGTATCGCGAATTCCTGATTTGTTAGCAGGACGGTATCTTCGATATAGTTGCACAAGAGATAAATACTTACGAAGCGAAACACTAAATAGTTTGGGATTCTGCCACTAGGTAGCACTAGTGAACATCTCAAGATTGCGACTATTCAGAAGTATGATAGTATAATTCATGTCATTAGTGAGCCATACTATTTTCGAATCAAATCAGTACGTTGAAGAAATTGAAGAACAATTGTGCTTGTTTAGCATTTTTCTGTACTAGGGGTGTCATTATTTCTGTGCATGTTATAAGCAGTTTTACAGATTACCATCGTGAGTGGTTGATTGGTGTTACAGAAATGGTACAGTTTTATGACTTCAAAATCTTAATTTCTTTGCGTACATATTCCAAAATTATAAATTAATAAATTAGTTTAGTTGAATTAGAGGAACGTCATCTGAAAATTTATGGAATATATTTTCGGAATATCATCGATTTATTCTTTCCCTTGGTGATATTCACCATTTTTGGTTTTTGTTCGAAGAAAAAATAGAACAATGACCTTCCAAAGAGACAGGAAACTGAGATACAGTGGGTCGAAAAAATTACAGGCTCAAGTTCACTAGCGCCTCCTAGTGGAAGAGTCCCATATTATTCGATGTACCACCTCGAAGGTTTTAATCTCGTGAGCAATTTTGCCGAATGCACGTACTCGCTAAAAATCAGGAAATTGAAATACATTAGGTGGAACAACTGACAAGCTCACTAGCGCCGCCTAACGGTAGTTTTCTGAAGCAGCCGTTATACCACCTTAAAGGTTTTGATCTGCTTAGCAACTTAGTCGAAGATACTGACTTTCTAAAAAATCTAGATCGTGAGATATAGCAAGCTGAAAAAATATCATGCTCACTGGCGTCACCTAGCGGCAGATTTTTATATCAAACTATTTTATCTTCCACTGACTAGCTCTGGATCTTTTGAACAAGTTTGCCGAAGGAAATAACCCTCCACATGATCGAGATCACGAGATATGTTGAACAGGATATTGTTTGGTCTAACTTCCCAAATCGCGCGTTCTATTGGTCTGATTTCATCAAACAATTTCAGATTGTATTATTACACTTGAGGTATGTCAGTGTACAAAAATGAGTGTATCTTGTCTAAAACATGATATCTGAGGAATATATAGTGGTTTGGCATTGATAAATGTCTTTGCAACTAAATGATAACGAAAAATCCCAAAAAGTTGCACAAAATACAACAGCGCGAGTGCTCGAGGGTTCATAACTCTGGGATCCGAACCTCGATTCAAGTAAAATTTGTCAGCAGCTAATAGGATACTTTACCGTTCAGTTCTAGTTAGCCATTCCGGAGAAAGAGGTGTATTTTAAATCAGTGATTTTGTCACTTCCTCGAAGCTTCCGGTTCCATCAGAGGTAGCCAAAGTGGCCAATGAGGATTTAATTAGGCGCCAGTGAAGCAGAATCACAAGTGTCAGCAATTAAGAAAATATTAAAAAATGCGCCATATAGGTTGCAAGGTAATTCAGGTTAATCTGGGAATTTGATGTAACTCCGGAAACAGAGCTCCAATCCAAATAAAATTCATTAGTGACCTATGGCGATGCTGCACCTTTCATTAGAATACAATATTGTTGAGTGAAATTATTTGACACATACATACGAAGACACACATACGATGCAACGCCCAACTGCATATTGTACCTTCCATTTGAGCTGACTTAGCTTGAGAAAATCGGTTCAGTCATCACCGAAGAATCGATGTGACTTTTATTGTAGAATATGCCCGGAGACTGAGACTTCCAGAATTGTCGATAGTGGACAATATATTCAAAGAATTCTGATAGGCAATCCGTGATCTAGACATGCGAATAGTTGTAACTTTGTGACCATTCCAAAAGATTTTTAGCCTCTGAGGTAATACGTTTGTAACGGTTTGTAAGAAAAATTCCAGTGTGACCTTACTAACCAACCTGTAACTTTGGAACCAAAAGTCTGAATCGAATGAAATTCGGTTACTATATAATTCATGTGAAATCAAGTTTAAAAAAATCGATCAAGATTTTGCTGAGAAATACGTGTGATATTAGTTTGGGAAGTTGGCGAGTTCCTCGGCGCACCAAGAACCGTCATAGTTATCCAATGTGGTCAAAGCTACTTTGATTGGTCATAAGTGCAAATTCAAGTAATGTTTTGTATTGTATTATATCATTCGGACATCATGGTGTTACCAGTTTATATGGGAATTTGCTATGTGACAACACCCTTAAACTCGTAACTCTAGAACCGGAGGGTGGATCAACTAAAAACCTGTTTAATCCATGGCAAAACCTGTTTTAATCCACCTAGAGGTGCTATTGGGCCTTTCTCATTTACCCAAACTATGATTTAATAGCTGGTTACGTTCAATGTAACATTGTGGAATCACATTCTTATTACACATGGTAAGTATATATAAGTGCACGACTGCCACGAACTTCATGAGCAACATGTCGACGCTGGCACACTTGAAACAAGCAGAAATGCAATATGTGTTTGCCCTGATTAACGTAAGGTCAATGTTGTCTTCGTGTTGACATATTTTGTGGAGGGGATAATTAGTGGGAGGGGGAGGATGAGTTTGGAGCCAGAGCATGCGGGTGCGAGGCTGGTCTGAGAGACACCTCTGACAGATTGGGTGGTGGGGCGGTGTGAGAAGAAGGAGGGTTCAGTTGTCGATAGTGGACAATAACTTCAAAGGATCTTTAATTGTCCATCAGTGATGTGAATTTGCGAAGCGAAGTAATTTGATGTCCATCTGTACATTTTTAACGTATTGAACGATTGTTATGGTTTATATGAGAAATTCCTAAGTGACCGTACTAATCAATCTATAACTCCGGAAAAGTCAGAACGGAATAAAATTCCATAGTAGTTAATGGGAGCTTCATGTCTTTTTTTTATAAAAACGGTCAAGAATTTTAGCACAATTTGGTAAGCTCTCCGGGGCGTCAAGAACCGTCATAGGTGGCCGAACTCTTCAACCTGTGATGCCGGAACCAGAAATCCAAATGAAATTCAACAGTTACCTGTGGCGATGCTAACCCTTCCATTTGAATATTATATTGTGGAGTGAGTTTATTTAACACATACAGGGTAAAGTGGCTATTTTCACCATACTAAGAAGGGTACCTCACTAATTCACCGAGATAGTAACACAAATACGCTGAAAACGGTGAAATTCTCGTGCTTGAGCGCAACGAAAACTCAAATCTAGTGCCCCTATTGTTGCGACTAAATGCGTTGAACAAAGATGGCAGACGCAGCTCTAACCAACGGCTTCAAATAGCTAGGGTGACAGTAGAAACATGGCGAAAATGGGCTCATCACCCCATATAGCCATCTGCCGATAGTAGCAGAATGAGAGGGTGTGAACGGATCTAGACGTGAAAAAAATGGCATCGGGCCATTAGGCCGAATGCTGCAAGGATGAATGCCATTAGGCCGAACGGGTCATAAAGCCGAATGTCATTTGGGTTATTTGGTCGAACGCCATTCGGCCGAATAGGCCATTAAACCGAATGAGTCATTAAGCCGAATAGATCATTAGGTCGAACAGGTCATTAGGACGAACGGGTCATTCGGCAGAATGGGTCATTAGACCGTGGGCTGAGTTTCGTTAGACTAAAAGCATCGTTACCCGATCAAATGAAAAGCCCACAATGCCCATGATCATGGTCCAAATTCACCCCCTCTGCATGGTACTTTGATAGTATTCGGAATGGGTTCAATCCATGAAAACACCATCACCATGGTCCGGAAGATCCCATTTAAAAACCATATTCTGGTGTACCATTTCATGGTATTTTGGGAGCTATAAAATTTTGCATCGACCATGTTCATGGTATTTCTATGGGGTTGTATGGTGTTGGAACCCATGAGAATTTGCTCGGGTAGCTAGATAGTCTCCGCAGCACTGTCTTCCTATGTACCCAGAGCCGTAACTTGGGCTTCTGGCGCCCAAACACCAAAGGGGCGCAAAATGAAAACTCTTGGCCGAGTTTGAATTTTGCGCCCCTTTGGTGTTTACTTTGAAATTCTTTTTCAATTCGACCTTCAAAAAATAGTTTGTGTGCATGGAAATGGCACACCTACTCCTTACTCAATTCATGTTTGACTGTCGTTAATTTCACTTAAATTCCAGCCCCAAATTTTTTACTGTATATTTATGAAATCAGTCGACGCTAGGTGTTTGAAGGCGATTATTCAGAAGACTGGATATTAGGGTGTCATTGGCATGCATGGGAAACAGGTGACCATCGAATTTAATAACTGGTCACACCTCAACAGCATTTGCAGTCTCTTTGCAAAATTTTAGCTCAATCGGACACGATTGAAGGGTTGCGCAAAACGGCCAAAGTCCAAAATATGAAAAAAAAAAAAAAAAACGCGAACGTACCCTTAGAATATTCAGAAATTGAATTCAAATTTTGGATGCTAAATGACTTAGGATATAATGTAACGTCGAGATCTACTGCCACCATGATTTTTTTAAGATAGCATTTATGGAACTTGAAAAATTCTGGATTTAAAGGGTAAGGTGGGGCAAATCCGACCGTTGGGTAAACCCGACTTCCCTTTGTTATCGAAAATCGGAAGCAATACGCGAACTAATATCAATGTTGTCGTGTAGAGCATCGAAAATAATCATAATGGTGGTATGACAGCATTTTATTAGTTTACATTAAGATGCTCAAACGACAGTAAGTGTGTTTTTGCAACTTTTGATTTGATTTTTGTGCATCATTGTCTACTAACTAGATTTTAATTCTTTGATTGTAGTCCTACAAAGCGCACAGATGAATTTAGTCCAACTTTTTTCAAATTTTTTAAATTGAAAAATGATGCAGTGGGGTAAATCCGACCGCTTTTTTGCTAAGAAAATGTTTATTTATCAAATTGAAATATATTTTTATTGCTATTATTTATTGTTTTTTTGCACAATGGTTGCACAATGGCACAATTACAAACGAAAGACACAAAAACGCGATGAATATAGTATTCGTCAAGCAATTGCTCCGATACAAATGGGAATATCTTTTCGTGCTACTGTTCGTGATTCTGACATTATAAGATTGACATTGAATTCCATTTTCTTCGTGTTACAATTCAGTGACATAATATTCATTGATTTATCATTGGAAAATCATCAAATTTGGGTAATATCCTGTAACCCGTCATGGTAACAATTTAGCACTGGGTGAAAATACACCCTTTCGTGCGTACTCTATCCGTAGAGTGTATTGTTTACGAAAATTTATGCTCACCGCCGTTCACTTTTTATTGTAAATTTTTCATATAGTTTCGCATTTGTGAACGGTTTTGTGCGTACAGATAGGTGTAGTAATTTTTGTTTGACAATTGTGAATTAATAACATAGGGTTTAGTTAGGTAACCGCTCTCCTCTCGCTGCAAAAGTGGTCTGACTATGCTGTGCCATAGCGATGACAGCTATGCGGTGGTGCGTTTTTTTGTGTTTGTTTTGTGATAGTCGAGTGTGGAAGGCGGTCATCGAGTTTTGGCTAGAAAGTGACGGACCACGATCTAGAACAGACGACCAGAATATTCATTTTGTTTTCGGGACAATTTCCCGCCACGTTTAACCGGGAGGTGAAGTGCGCGCGTGCGACAGATGAAAATCCCTGCCGAAAAGTGCCGGCTTGTGGTTCGGGCACAGTGCATAGTGTGGTGTCGGTTCGCCAAAAGGGGTTAGCTAATTGCAAAGGAGTTCTTTCGCTACCCCGGCAAATTAACAAGGAACCGAACATCGATCGTTCTCGCTATAGAGGATAAGTCGAACGAGCCTAGCTCTCCTCTATAGCTAATAGCCAAGGAGAACGAAGCAGGGCGGACAAAGGTCCCCCCTGGGAAGTTTACTGCGGTAACTTCCGGGATCGTTTACGGCGAGTAGACGATCCGGCGAGTCGTCGCCAACGTCGCTAGGGAGGTTCCAACAAAGGAGCCAAGCTCACCTCCCTAGCTAAACGCCAAGGACCGCTGCCGGAGCAGCCAACGGAACCCAGACGAGTGCGCGGCCGTTGTTGTCCCGCGGCCTGCCGGAAGGAAACCGCCCGCCTTCCCTTCACCAGCAGCATTGGGATCCCGCATCAGCAGTAGTGGAGAGTAGGAGAGAAATAAACAAGGTAAATTTAATTCATTTGTTTACTTTTTTGTTGTTCCGAAAATCCGAAATTCTGTAGAGGCACCTAGGCCGCCCTGAAAAGAAGAGTACGCCGGGCAAACAAGAACCCGAGTAGTGGAAAACCCCTACTTACAATCTGTACTAAATCAACCAAAAACATAGGCGGTCGGGTTTATCCCACCATATTTGAAAACAGTAAAAATGAATCTTTTTCGTAAAACGCATGTATCTCAAAATTTTCCCAAGATATGAATGAGATCATATAAATAAAAAAAAGTTGCCCAGAAGTCTATCCTTTAATTTGGTATATAAAACGTCTTGATCCGATGTAAAATGAGCTTTTCACAACCAAAACCATTTATTAGGTCGGATTTGCCCCACTTTACCCTATTATTTTCTATGCCAAATGTCTTAGAAATGCACGAAACAACGGATCTTGTATCTTCTCACAGAAAATTGTTTGACAAGGTACTTTTAATGTATAAACTGAGATTTTCAAATGAAAATTTAAAAAAAAAATGTTTTTATTCGAATTGACACTAGATGTCGACATTTCATGGATTTCCAAAATATCTCGACGTGTCATGACATTGTTTTTGATTGCGTGTGTCCGGTTTGAAAATTCAGGAAGACCATGAATATTGGCACTCTATCGTATATCAAGTATACTGAGGAGACAATTTGGAAAACTTTGTACTGATTGATGGATTATTGATTACGGTGTATATCATTAGATTTGAATTCACGACATTCCGGTTATATTCCAGACTGCACCCACCAGTCTTTTCACATAAGAATGTGAAACAAAGATACTTTTATTATAAATTGCTGATTTAGTTTTTCACAGTTCCAGTTTCTAATAAAAAAGGTTACATGAAGCCCTATATCGTGTGAAGATAGATGACCACACTATTCCTTTACTATCAGATTCAGACTTATCTTTCAAATTATATATCCCATGATTTCTGTCTCTTCCTTCATATTCTTCAGTTTTCATTTTGCGTCTGGCTCTAGGCCTGTGAATAAATAAACTCTCGAAATGGCCCAAATGATCCTACAATGGATGTCGGTTTTTTGAGCCGCGCGCTTGCATGCAGTATTGCACTAATAACAAGCAAATGGGTCTTTGTAACAATAATCGAGGAGAGTTCAATTTTCATGGTATAGCATGGGGTTAACTTCTCGGTGTTAATTTATCTAGCTTACTCTACGATCTTCGTTACAGCTTTGCTGGCCTAGTTTACTGCCCTTGACCACATTTCCGTTCTTTTTGTTCCTATGAAGCTGAGAAAACTATCGGAAAAAGTTGGCCAAAATTTTCGCAATTTTTGATGAAATTTGAAGTCTTTGTCTTGATTGTTGTTTATTCTGGACTAACAGAACCGTAGCGTAGTCTTCTGGTGAATTTGGTAAAATCTCAGTTATGCGCCTTTTTGCTGTCTTCTTCGGCTTTCTTTTTCAGTTCGACTTTCAAACAATAATTTTGGGTCAGGTAGGAATGATACTCCTATCCTATTACTATGAATCGTTTTCTTCGTGGATTTTCATGTTCTTTCTCGATTTGTGGAATTATTCAGAATTTGTTTTTCAAATTCTATTTGACCAATTGAGCACTCTAAGAGAAGGTTACTGAGTTTTCTTCTCTTTCTAATAGATACTTCAGTGATTCATTTAGCGGTTCAACGGATTAAAATAAGTAGAAATAGAAATCACATATTGTCCTGAAAAGATAAGAAATCGCAATTGACCAAATGGTTTTATTTTACCCGTAGAGCTTAAGCGGAAACGTAAACCACTGTTTTTTACACCCATCCACAGATTGCAAAGTCTCGAAATGTGCAAATTCTATAATATAGTTTACGATTAACTTTATGATAGAAATTGCACCATATTTGGTGATTTCTGTTTTTTCCAGGAAGAACTTATTATGAAATCAAAAAATCTCGCGTCATTTCACCAACATCAAACATTTCATGGTATAAACAATACCATGAAATGTTTGATCTTCTAATTGAGAAAATTATATATTTCTTTTCCAACATGCTGCAATTCAGAATGTGGACAACCTATCCTAATTAAATCATAACGATATTGAAACTCGAATTGCATTTTCAAATAAATTGTAATTGTAATACTATTTGTCAGAATCATTCGTTCTGTTCAAAGCCCGGGCACTTTTATCAACTCCGGGCCCGGAGGGATACACTCCGTCTCCCTACCCCTCTTTTCGGCCCTGTCAATACTGAAGATTCGCTGCGCCTGTATTGTAATTCCATGCACCGTCATTGCTAACAAACCACTGTATTAGGTTATTGAAAGCTTGTATTTTCCTTCGATGGTCGTTTTAATCGCTCGTATTCGCGTATTCTACAGTCCTATATGAAACATAATAAGTGCTTTCCTTGATCTACAATACTTGGCACTATCACGATTCTTATCAAATATACGCATTCATAAATCAATAAAATTTAAATTTACACTCTCTATGTCCGGCAGTGGCGGATCCAGGGGGAGGGTCCTGGGGGTCCGGACCCCCTCCGAAATTTTGTTACCAGTTGAGAATTTGAAATTAGTTTAAATTTTATATTAGTTTCAAACTAAATTTTATATTAGTTTCAAATCATTCCAAACCAAATTTGACCAACAAACCTGATATTCATTAAATGAGCTTATTACGTATTACGAAGTGTACAATGTTCATTTTAAAATCGAAATTTTGGATCCCTCCCGAAATTTTTTTTGGATCCGCCCCTGATGTCCGGCTGTCAAGAGCTTAAGTTGATACTTAAGGAATTCACTCTCGATGATCGGTTTTCCAGAGTCTGAAAATATTACATAGACTTGTATATATTTATTCTAATAAATCAGTAAACTGTTCAGACATAAATAAATGCGAAACTTTCACAACACAAAATTATATCATCAGTCGTGAAGTAAATACTTACCCACTACCCAAACCCGTGTACCTCTGGGCAGGGATGCTAAAGGTACTGGTAAACTACATTTTTTTCGGCATATTTACATTTGCACAAGCCGTACAGACCGCTACAGCGACGCATTGCTACAGCTCTTGCCAGAACGGTAGCCCAACCGAGTACATTTTCCCATACAGCAGTAGAATACATTTTTGTTTTGCTGCTGTACTCCGACTGATCGGTGAGAGTGTGGCGTAGTAAAGTTTGTTCTCTCGCTTTGTACACTTTTCTCTGCGTAGTCAGAGGGAGAGGCCCGCACACGAAAGCGATGATATTGAATAGATTAAAAATATTAAAAAGTGTAGGGAAAGATAAGCTGTACCGCTCGCGTCTGGTGGCTGTACCCGATCAGAACGACATAACAGAAAGCTATCAAATTTATATCTCATGTTGATATTTATTACTCACTGTGTTATCTTTGTGATATCCCAATCAGCAAGGCAAGCAAACTTATATCAAGATTATATCTTCTGGTGATATCATTGAACTGCTAATATGATTTTAATGTACGCATATAACGATGATGTTATAATATATTACATATTCTTTCAAAATTATCTTTGAACGCAAACTGTAAACTGTAAAGTGGATAGATACATAGATGATCGTCTATTTGCTAATACGCTGAAGCCTCTTTTTATGCGTAGTTATTCAACTTTTTAAAGCAAATTTTCGAAGTTTTAATTGTTTTACTAATATTTGCGAATTTGAATTTCCTCATGGATATTCAAAGTTCCACGAGTCTGAGAATAAATAAGTTTTAGATGCAATTGGTCGGAAAATTCGAAAGTAAGTTAAACAAACTTACTTGTTTGCGTTTTGATTAAGAGATTACCTATTTACTGAGACACTCGTCTGATACGCAATTTCGAATATGGGGCTTATGATTTCAATGTTGAAACCTTTATACAAAAAGTTTTGGAATCGTAAAGTTATCAACAAGCTATTCTAAAGGTAAGAATTTTCATATAAAACTTATTTTAAAGAAGATGGAGGAAGTATCAAGCACTCCAAATGAAATAAAGAAACGCGGATTCAAATAGAAAAGCATTTTTAAACCATTTATTATGGTTTAGTCAAATAATTATATAATTAATTTTCTTTTAATTAATTGTGCATATTGCGAAAACGAATTTTCAGAACTCAAAAAACTGTTTGATATATACTGATTTCCACAATACCGTTATGAATTTTGAGGATTTTCGAGGATCTTCAGTCCGATTTCTCCAATTTATGTGGGATTTTGATAAACAACCGAAACTTGTCCACTTTGTGGATATCTGATTTTGTGCGTTCTCCGAATTACCAAAGTATTGCAATTTAAACCCCCGCATAAAAATGTTTGAGGCAGAGATTGTATCTTTTCATTCCACCTAAGATAAGTTTGACATTTTACGGTTGAACTGACAATTGCTTTGAATGCGCATATGTACTAATGTTTCCGCTGATCGAATACTTCTTGCTTCGTTCGTCTTAAAAATCATCGAACTAACAAATTTTCGAAATATTCAAGATACTTGATTCATTTTGTTCAAATTGTTGAAAGATTAATATTTGTGAGCATGCTGCATAGAGCTATCAATATTTCAAAATGGCCTAGAAATCTCTGAATATATACATATCCCAGTTGGTATTATTGTTTGCTGTTAAAATTTAAATATGTGTTTTGGATAATGCTTGAAATAGCTGCAGGCTTGAATGTAAAAATATTGAATAATTTCCTCCTTAACATTAAATAAAATTTAGAAAAGAAAATGTATTTTAGAAAACATGAAATATTCTAAAATTCGTCACACAGAAGAATCCTCAACAATTCCTCGAATTTTCAGATTATCTGTTATAATACTCGCAGATGATAGATTGAACTATTGTAAAAAAACGTATTTCTGGGAATTTATTAGGTGTGAGATAATTGTACTAGTTTGCTTAATCTTCCCCATATTAAAAACGCCAATATCAAAACCCCGAAAGCGACATTAAATGAAATCTCAAAATGCAAGCCTCAAAAGTTTGGTATTTATCAATTTGAATCTATTCGGAATCACAAAAAACATTTGTAGTATTCTTCGTAAAATAATGTAGGTAAATTATCCGCTCAATGTTACCATATGGCATCGACATTATTTCTAAAAATCGTGTAAAACATATAAACGTACAAGAGAAGCACCGAGTCGCACTATTCAGAATCTAAAAATAGCGCCACTTTCCTAATCTGAAAGGATATTATAAAGTTATTTAGTCTATCGTAATATAGGCAGCTGTAGTAGTGAGCAAAACTGTATGAAAACAAAGCGTACGATACAAAGAAAACAAACAGTCCTTAGGCTTTGGCAAAGTTCAATGTGTGCGTTCATCTGCAACATCTGCATCTATAATCGTTTTGCCCTTGACGGATGCGTGGAATATTATGCTAACATTAAACAACGTCGTTGGTTCATCCAGGAAACATCTCCATAAAACTCAGAATACCCAGGTTCAAATCGCTATATCCACAAATAACAATCAGCGTGTCATATATTCATAATAACAATCAGCCAACATGTATGCAATCATTTGACAAAACTATAAAAGGCTTTTGCTACATGAAGCTTTTTGCTTCCAAACGAAAAGCGCCTTAATGTATGCTATATTTTTCTATTCTATTCTATTTTTAGACATGCACGCTAAATTGGTCGTGGGGGAACCTAACAAAATTTGTTATAATTCTGATAGAAGCCTATCACAGGTTGTCATATTTTTGATATATAGTAGAAGAATTATTTCTGTTGTTTTCTGTTATTTTACCAACTAACGAGACCAAAGTTATAACACAACTTGTTATCATAACAAAGTAACTCAGTCTGTAATAATTTTATTATTTCTTTCTGATCGGGTACTGGGGGCAGTATTTCTTTGTCATGTTACTGCTTTGCTTACAGACTGCCGTCCAGCGCTGGGCGTCCTGCAATAGCGAACGACAGCAGCGTCAAAAAAGAAATGAGAATGTATGCAGAAAAGTTACAGCCGCAGAAAAGGTAGGCATTTTGCATCCTTGCCTCTGGGAGTGTTACTGAGTCGGAGCCTTCCGGTAAGTAAGTATCACATCAACACTTTCTTTCAAATATCCCAAGTTATGGTAAATATGGTCGTGATTAGAAATAAGGTGCGAAATCAGGTAACAATGGGCTCTATTGCTATTAGAGTAACAATGCCCTACGATATTCAAGCGCAAGATGAATTCAAGCGTTTCTTACGTACTCCATGCTAATCTTGATAATTGAATCTTAGACAATTACCAAAAAATCAACCTAGAATATGATAAACACATTTTTCCGTACTCAAATTTCATCACGCGGGACGGCAACCTCCTTCTCCCGCCCGCAGTGCGGTCACTGATGCACCGCACTAGACTGGCGTGTTTCGAATATCCAGATTTTAATGACTGTATGTCAAAAAGGCATATTCCGTTACTGACCGCAATCATATCAGACATTTTCAAATCAATCCACATGCAAACCAAATTACCACAAAATCTAATTTCTGAATAAACCATTAAAACTTTGTGATCAAAGATTCGGAATTGAAGCTTACAAATTCGTAAGCCACTGCCACTCAATCGACAGTTTTCCAGTTTCATGCAATGCAACTGTTTCGACTGAAAAGTTTTTGCTTGATTTCCGCGAAATTCGGAATGAATTCCTAAACCGCACCAATCTCTTTGCTAGGTGGATTTTGAAAGGGGATTTGTCCCGTACAAAGAATCAATATGTATGACAGCATGATTTGATGCAGTTTAGAATTTTTAAATTGCGACGCGTGCGTTCTGCTGGCGACGGTTTCCCATTTCATCATGTTGTGGGGGTTTCTTTTTGCTAGCCACAGAACTTCGGTGAATTGCTGCGTAGAAAGTAGAAAGTCCGCATTTTGATTCCCCACTGATTGAAATGAAATTTCGTTCGATCCGTCATATTTCGTATTGATTTACGTTTCCTAGTGTATACGTGAAAGTTTGGCTACATAGTGAACGAATCTAAGCTCCAGAACTCTCATATAAGCGAATTCACATTTGACATAGCAATCAGTACAGTGCCATAAGTTTTCGTACCAAAACGTAGGTGCCTAATTACATTTACCAAACCTAACAAACAGTCTACCCACTACAATGTTATTCTGATTGTGGGATGTGTACCCACATCCAACTCACATACCTACTAGTACATTTCGGCTGGTTGACTCCATCTGACAGTGGTGCTCAGATTTCGTCGCCAGATTGTGGTTTGCCTGATGGTGTTGTTATCAACGTGCTGCAGAACGTTGTCAACGCGCCGTTGGCCATATTTGTTGTGTGGTGGTCTGGTATACTGCAGAAACATTATCTTGCGTCGCCGTACGGAGTGTCATCAACGAGTTCCACGATTGGTTGTTCTTGGCGGCGGTGACAGCCCTAGGCGCCAAATATGTGTGTAACATTTCACCCGCACTCTCGCTCGTTCTTTTTTTTCAGATTGTGTGGTTCCGGTTGTCGAGAGGTGGTGGTGGTTAGTTGCATTCTTTTGGCGAGATTTATTTTGCAAGATTACGCCCGATTCAGGCGAATTCGGTACAGTGTGGAGTCATTTCTTTTGATGATGGCGTGGTCCAACTAGGAGCTGGGCTGAATGCTGTGGAAATTGCTAATGGCGGTTGGCTGTGGCTGTGTCATTAGGATTTATACATTTCTCCCAGAAGGAAGCAAAGCCATAAAGCTTAATAGGGTCATTATCGTCTACATCGTCTGTTGCTGTTTATTATAGTTTTATAATATACTGTAGCGAACCCTTGTGTGTTAATTGGATGCAAAATTTGTAAAGTTTTAATTGAGAAGCTTAGGGCTTTCGTAGTAGAAGATGGGTAATTGACCATGTTGGATAACAACTGCAGAATGTCAACTTCTATTTAGGTAGGGAAAATTTGTTTCTGCTGAAACTTTGTCGTCAAAACATCATATCTGATGCGTGTCAATTCAACGGTAAACTTTTCCGTTCCTTGATAAGAGCGCTTTTAAAGTGAATCGATAATTCTCAACCTCTGGCTATCTAGAAAAGATCGTCGTTTAGAAAAGAAATCAACGAAAAGATCTTAAAGTATAATTAGTACGCATCGTTTAATGTTCTCTTTATTAGGATGTTACATTGTTCAGAGTTGATTGTTCAATAAGATTATAGCATTTTAAGTTTTTAAACTCATGTAGTGTACGCAAAGGGACTGGTTACACACAACCTTGAATGATTATAGCATCGACTTCGCCGTTGAAGTGCTATGTGAAAATGCCACTATATTAATGTAGATTAAAAAGGTTCAATGGGGACTATCGAAAAACTTTACCGTGAAGAAATAATGAGAACGATGATACCCGAGGGCAGTTTAATTTTTTATAAATTGTTTGTCGGAAAGTTTGTTTCTGGGTGCTGATAAGCAGGTATTCGGTGATTTTATCTTTTTGCGATTCTTTAAAAATATTCCCTCTTTAGTTTACGAACTAATGCCAAACTGTAAAATGGAATTATTCCCATAATTGTTACCGGCTGTTCATAATTGTAAGTATAAAAAATAATTAAAATCGTGAATTATTAATGCTAAAATGAAGAGTTCGATTACTTTCCATCAATACAGTTTATTACTAGCTCAGTTCAAAAAAAAAATTAAAGTGTATCGCAAAATAGCGATTTATTCTGTTTGGCTAAACACCGACCACGTGATAAACAAGTAAATATTTATGGGCCACACAGCCACATATTGTGGAAATAAGAAACGATGCGGCAAATGCGAAGGAGAGCATGAGGATGACTCTTGCGACAAAGAAACTGAAAAGTGTATTTGCTGCGGGGGCCCTTCACATGCTCTTAAATCATGCCCTGCGTACAAGCAGCGCGGGGATAAAATTAAGCGCTCCCTTAAGGAACGCTCAAGGCGTTCTTATGCAGAAATGCTAAAGAATGCTTCGCCATCTGTCCTGTCCGAAAATCCCTATGCTGGTTTGGCTAACGTTGAGCAAGAATCTGACGACCCACGAGAGGGAACATCTTTGGTTAACCCAGGGGAATCCAGGAAGAGGAGAAATCCAGCCTCCCCTACATTGCCTCGTAAGGGTGCCAAGGTGTCGTCCACTCAGAGTGCGCCATCTACAACCAATAAATCCAACGGAAGTGATGCACAAAAGCCGAAGCAATTAGCTCCAGGACTTGGAAATATTAATTCTAACAAGGAGTACCCACCACTTCCAGGGACATCCAAAACCCCAAGTGTCCCCTTTTTTCAAACAGATACTCAGTCCAGTAGCGGACTAATGAAATTTTCTGACATAGTGGACTTAATTTTCACAGCTTTCAATGTTACTGATCCTCTTAAAAGCCTTCTGATACGTTTTCTCCCTATAGTGCAAACATTTTTGAAGCAGTTGACTACTAAATGGCCCCTCCTTGCAGCGATCGTATCCTTCGATGGCTAAGTCATCGAACGAGGTCACCGATTCGATCACTGTTCTACAGTGGAACAGCAGAAGTATCCTCCCGAAAATCGATTCCTTTAAATTTTTACTAAATAGTTTAAAATGTGATGCTTTCGCATTATGTGAAACTTGGTTAACTTCCGATATAAATCTCAACTTCCACGACTTTAATATAATTCGTCTGGATCGAGAAAACCCCTATGGAGGAGTACTTTTGGGGATCAAAAAGTGCTATTCTTTCAACCGAATTAACCTCCCTTCGACACCAGGCATTGAAATTGTCGCTTGTCAAGTTTTAATCAAAGGTAAAGACCTTTGCATTGCTTCCATCTACATTCCTCCTAGAGCCTCGGTAGGGCACCGAACGCTTTGTAATATCACGGAATCCTTACCGGCACCGCGGCTAGTTCTGGGAGACTTTAACTCGCACGGTACGGTATGGGGCTGTCTTCATGATGATAATAGATCAACATTAATCCAAGATCTTTGCGATAATTTCAACATGACCATCTTAAACACGGGAGAAATGACGCGGATTCCTACACCACCAGCACGCGCAAGCGCGTTGGATTTGTCGCTTTGCTCGACATCGCTACAGTTAGATTGCATGTGGAAGGTGATCCCTGATCCCCACGGTAGCGATCATTTGCCTATCGTGATTTCAATTGCTAACGGTTCAAGACCATCGGAAACAATCAATGTCTCATATGACCTCACACGGAACATTGATTGGAAGAGTTACGCGACCGCGATATCCGTTAAAATCGAATCCACTCAAGAACTTCCTCCGGAGGAAGAGTACAGGTTTTTGGCTGGCTTGATTCTCGACAGTGCGAATCAAGCTCAGACTAAACCAGTACCCAGCGCGAATACCCATAGACGGTCTCCCACCCTGTGGTGGGATAAAGAGTGCTCAGAGCTGTACGCGGAAAAGTCCACTGCATATAAGGCCTTCCGGGAAGACGGGTTACCCGCTAGCTATCAACAGTACGCGTCGTTAGAAAGGCGAATGAAGAGTCTAATGAAAGCCAAAAAACGCAGTTATTGGCGCCGGTTCGTCGACGGGTTAACGAGAGAAACAGCGATGAGCACTCTTTGGGGTACGGCTCGACGTATGCGTAATCATAATAGTACCAACGAGAACGTGGAATATTCAAACCGTTGGATATTCGCTTTCGCCAAGAAGATCTGTCCGGACTCTGTCCCGGTACAGAAAACGTACCGCGCCGCGTCTTCTCACGATACCGCGAACGAAACACCGTTTTCGATGGTGGAGTTCTCACTTGCTCTCTTATCGTGCAACAATAACGCCCCAGGGTTAGACAGAATCAAATTCAACTTGCTGAAGAATCTGCCTGACACTGCAAAAAGGCGCCTGTTGAATTTATTTAACAAGTTTCTTGAGGGTAACATTGTCCCTTATGAATGGAGGCAAGTGAAGGTCATCGCCATCCAAAAACCAGGAAAACCAGCCTCCGACCACAACTCGTATCGGCCGATTGCAATGCTGTCCTGTATTCGGAAGTTGTTCGAGAAAATGATCTTGTTTCGCCTCGACAATTGGGTTGAAGCAAATGGCTTACTGTCAGATACACAATTTGGCTTCCGCAAAGGCAAAGGGACGAACGATTGCCTTGCGTTGCTTTCTACAGAAATCCAAATGGCCTATGCTAACAAAGAGCAGATGGCATCAGTCTTCTTGGATATTAAGGGGGCTTTTGACTCAGTTTCTATCAACACTCTGTCAGAGAAGCTGCACCAGCATGGTCTTTCGCCAATTTTAAATAACTTTTTGCTAAACCTGTTGTCTGAAAAGCACATGCACTTTTCGCATGGCGATTTAACAACATCGCGATTTAGCTACATGAGTCTTCCCCAGGGCTCATGTCTAAGTCCCCTGCTCTACAATTTTTACGTGAATGACATTGACGATTGTCTAGCCAATTCATGCACGCTAAGGCAACTTGCAGACGACGGGGTGGTCTCTGTTACAGGGCCCAAAGCTGCCGACTTGCAAGGACCATTACAAAATACCTTGGACAATTTGTCTGCTTGGGCTCTTCAGCTGGGTATTGAGTTCTCCACGGAGAAAACTGAGTTGGTTGTTTTTTCTAGGAAACGTGAGCCGGCGCAACTCCAGCTTTTAATAATGGGTGCAACGATCAACCAGGTTTTCACATTTAAATATCTCGGGGTCTGGTTCGACTCTAAAGGTACCTGGGGATGTCACATTAGGTATCTGAAACAGAAATGCCAACAAAGGATCAATTTTCTCCGAACAATAACTGGAACATGGTGGGGTGCTCACCCAGGAGACCTGATCAGGTTGTACCAAACAACGATATTGTCGGTGATGGAGTACGGGTGTTTCTGTTTCCGCTCCGCTGCGAACATACACTTCATCAAACTAGAGAGAATCCAGTATCGTTGCTTGCGCATTGCCTTGGGTTGCATGCACTCGACCCATACGATGAGTCTCGAAGTGCTGGCGGGCGTTCTTCCGCTAAAAAATCGATTTTGGGAACTCTCATATCGATTGCTCATCCGATGCGACATTCTGAACCCGTTGGTAATTGAAAACTTCGAGAGGCTCGTCGAGCTTAATTCTCAAACCCGATTTATGGCCTTGTACTTCGACTACATGGCACAGAGCATTAATCCTTCTGCATATACTCCCAACCGTGTTCGTTTGCTAGATACTTCTGATTCTACTGTATTCTTCGACACATCCATGAAGGAAGAGATTCGTGGAATCCCGGACCATATACGCCCGCAGGTGATCCCCAATATATTTTATAATAAATTCCGAGAAGTCGACTGCGACAAAATGTTTTACACTGACGGATCAAATCTCGATGGGTCCACTGGCTTCGGTATCTTCAACAATACTATCACCGCTTCATTCAAGCTCAATGATCCCGCTTCAGTTTACGTCGCAGAGTTAGCTGCAATTCAGTACACCCTTGGGATCATCGACACTCTGCCCACAGATCACTACTTCATCGTTTCGGACAGCCTCAGCTCTATCGAGGCTCTTCGTGCGGTGAAGCCTAAAAAGCAATTACCGTATTTTCTGGGGAAGATACAGGAGTCCTTGTGTACGTTATCTGAAAAATCTTATAAGATTACCTTTGTTTGGGTCCCCTCTCATTGTTCTATCCCGGGCAATGAAAAGGCCGACTCATTAGCAAAGGTGGGCGCATTAAATGGTGACATATACGAAAGACCAATCTGCTTCAATGAATTTTTTAGTATTTGTCGTCAGAGGACGCTCAACAGTTGGCAAACCTCGTGGAGCAATGGGGAACTTGGACGATGGCTACATTCGATTATCCCAAAGGTATCAACGAAGCCTTGGTTCGGGGGGATGGATGTGGGTCGGGATTTTATTCGTGTAATGTCCCGACTTATGTCCAATCACTACACCATGGATGCGCATTTGCGGCGTATTGGGCTTGCGGAGAGTAGTCTGTGCGCTTGTGACGAGGGCTATCACGACATCGAACACGTTGTCTGGGTGTGCGCCGGGTATTGTGACGCCAGGTCTCAGTTAAAGGAATCCCTTCGGGCCCGAGGTAGACCACCCAATGTACCAGTCCGAGATATGCTGGCAACTCGTGATTTCCCCTATATGTCCCTTATTTATACCTTCATAAAAACGATAAATATCCCAATTTAGCCCCTCTCTTTTATTTCTCGTTTTTAGAGTTTCCTCCTGCCTTGTGGAACCGATCAGCTCCAGAGTGCCACTATGTAACCGCCGTCGCCCTTACCACTACGCCTGCATAGAAGGAAACTGAAGCGAGAGCGACTCGAGGTCCGATGACTTTTGAAGGATTCCCCGCGGGTCCGAAGAATACCATCCGCCAATCCGGTACTCGACGACTTACTAGACTGAGGCGCAAATTTGATACGCTGATCTCCCCCCCCCCCCCCCGCCGTTCGAGCGAAAGTTGCAAGTTTTGCTCTTCTTTCCCTGTCTCTCCCCTGTCTTTGATACAACTGCTGCTACACTGATGCGGAAATAAGCCACCCTTTGAATATCTTGACCAAGCATAAGTTTTAGTTAAAAAATTCAAATTAGTATTCTGTATTCCTAGTTTTAAGATAGCTATAATTTTTACTCTTTATTGAAACTCTTGTCCTCCATCTTGTAAATAGAATTGAATCCCTAGTTTTAAGATTTCTGTGAAATTTCTCATAAATATTTGTTCCCCCTTTTGTGTACTAAACTATATTGTTAGTTTTAAGATAACCGTAAAATATTTCGTAAAATACTATTACTCCCCCTCTTGTATATCAAAGTGAATCCCTTGTTTTAAATTTTTTTCATAAAAAAATCTTTTGGCCCTCTTTTGTATATTGAATCTTATTTCTAGTCTTAAGATAGCTGTAAACTTTCTTTTCCTTTGTAAAAAAAAATATTTCAACATTGTAACCTCCTAGTTTTAAGATATCCAAAATGTAAAAACAAAAGCATTTGGCACCGCCAAGCTAACGCATTTGTGCCTATCAAATAAACGAAATGAATAAAAAAAAAAAAAGTAAATATTTACACCAATTTCGAACCGAAATTATCAGTTCTATATAAATTTACGGCGATTGAAAAACAGGAAAACTATAAACGATAAACAGAGCATGTTTTCTGTGTCCTATGGGAATGTAAGCCGAAAGCAAAATTCCCACAGAATTCCACACCAAAGCGCGACAAGGTGGTGATAGAATTTTTCCGAACCAATCATCATTTCCCGACGCAGACAGGAAAGTTCGTCGAGTCACGTTCTTTTTCGCTGGTGGGTGGCGAACTATTTACGCTTCCGGATTTTTTTGCCTGATTTCGTTCGTGGCTGCTGAAGAATTAATCAACGCACTTTTGTTTCCTTTTTTGCCGCTTCGGTGAAGCTTTCTGGCTAGGGTGTGGAACCGGATGCAAGCTGGATATTGCCAGTGTGTTTGAGGCTAAGATTCGTAAAAGTAAAAGCGATTTTGCAGGGGTTTTTTTTTGTGTAGCGAAAATGTCGATTCAAGTTCGAGATGGTCGCGAGACGAAAGAATAATATTGTAACTTAATCTCGGAGAAATTAATGTACTAACCGTTTGAAACTGTACGAAGCAGTATGTAGAACGAAAGTGAAGATAAAAATCAGTTTTCGTATTTTATGGGTTATTTAGGACAACTACAAATATTTTCAATTTAAAAATTTGTTGCTTTTGACCCTATTGCCTCACATATAATGAAAATTTTTATTTTGGTTTCTGGTTTGCCTTTCTCATATAAAGAAAAGCTGTGTAATCATTATGAATAGCGACTTCTTAACCGAGGCCCGCAGGGCCGAGTGTCATACACTATTCCATTTAGGATTTTTTAACCGGCGTGAATCTACTTGTTGGTGTTTTCAACTTAATGCTGCACTGCGCTGGAGCTCCGACAGGATAAGTGTTACTGTCCTTAGCTCCCAGGTGTCCTTGAACCCGTTGACCTCTCTGCACACGTGGATCCCATTGGCTCGTCTTCTTTTCTTTTTTTTACAATGGAGAAGACCTTTACGTCCTAGCCCAGTACACGTGCTATTGGTAGGTGTCCAAGCTACCGCACGGGGTGTACTGGGGGCGTGTCGGGCTCGAATGGTGACGCTGCCATTAATACCGACTAAACTCCATTGGGCTCCGCCATCGTCCCCCCCAGGAACTACCTCTCAGTATTACTTCTGGGGGGATGGCTGTACTTAATGTACTCATTCACTCTCACTCACGCGTTCATACGTCCTGCGCCTTAAAATAAAATTAGGAATGGATGAAAATATAACAATAAGATATAGCGCTCCAGGCAAATGACGCAGTTTGCGATTGCGCCTAATAATATGCAATTCGAATATGGTGCAAAAATTTATAAAAGCATCATGGCCGGCTTCTCGTTGTGGCTGATTCGTTGACAGAAGAAAATCAACGGATTCAGATGCATCGATGACGCCCTCTCTTTGTTGCAAATTTGTTTTGTTAAAGTACCGGCAAGTATTTCACAAGTTTGCAAGTATTGTGTTCTTTATATGATACTAGTTGCAAACAAACACTGACAGCTGCTATCCACTATAGCATTCAGTTATTTTAACTAACAGTTATCAAACATTATAGGCTCCACCTACTGAATATCGTTTAGAATCAGGGCGGTAGAATGGAAAATAATTCTTTTAGTCAACAAATCCACTTTTTACGGTTTGATCAGTAGCAACAAACTTGTTTGTGGTCTATTAGCAACAAACCACTATCTGAAAAAATACTTTTATACTTTTTTACAACTGATATTCAACCAAATAGGCTTAATTTTTTTGTAGACTTGTTACATATGTTGCTTGGGTCTCGTATAGCAGTACGCGGTTCTGGAAGTAACTTTCCAGGATCCGGTACAGACCCACCGGTAGGCTAAGCCGGTGTAACGAGAGCGTGATGGCATCCCAGCTTGCACTGTTGAATGCGTTCTTCACGTCAAGTCCATTGGCTCGTCTGCGTACATTGAATCAGCACGCTATCAAATCCTCGCTGCGCAACCGGACAACCCCCGGACTGTCGCTAACGCCGGAACCAGTCCAGATGTGAACCGATTCGTGCATTCCAAAACTTGACTCGCATCCTTTCACAGCCACCCTCGCAGGGTTTTAATCGATGTGAAACTACTTGTTGGCGTTGCTAAGTTAGTGCTCGTTTCTCGTTGCGTAACCAATCCACGTACGAACGTCGCACAGTGGTCCCCCCATAGGCCAATAATACAAAAAAAATATTTCGACAAAAGCGTATTTTTGTCTCTCATATATGGATGTATGTTTTATTGTTTCAAACTTGATTTTGCAAATAATGAACTGATTTTTTTAGTATATAGATGTATGCATAGGGTGGTTCGTTATTTACCGATAAGTTAAATAATATTGATAATTCTGACGAGCAATCAGAATTTTTTTGTCGAGCTCTAGTTATCAATATTAGTATTTTTTTTATCGGACAACGTAACTGTTAGCTGTGTATCGAACGGTAATTATCGGGTTTTGGTGAATATGAAGTGTAGAAAGATGAGTATGTTTGTATATGTATTCGATGAATTTAGCTACAAATATTGAACTTGGCTTTAACTAACTTTTTCCCTCGATATCCCTCGCGAATTTTTCTTCAAAATGGCCTTCAGATTATTCGGTTCCACTTAAACTAGGTTTCAGCTGAGCAAGTCTGCGCCAAGAATACCTAGAGAGTCTAAGATGTTGTATATGTTTGAAGAGATAATACAAGACGAAAAACAATATTTCACATTTTAAAATTATATTATTTTATTATTACCTCAGATCTTGAACATTTTTAGTTTAATTATTATTTTAGCAAAAAAAATACGATCAGTTCATTACAACTTAATTTATATTAATTTGTTGGACGCTAATTTTCGAAATACATGTCGGTACGGAATATTCGATGTACGAGGCAAACGATTTACTCCACTTCGTACCACAACGATGTTCTCGAATAGGGATTTTTTTTAGAAAGGCCGTTGCGATTCATACGATGTCCGTAGTTCCAATTTACAAATAAATTTGAAGTCATGAACTGTTGCTTCTTTTTAAAATTATTGGTACCATAATGAGGGTTTTTTTAATTTATGAGAAAAGCTTTATTTTTACAGTAGCTGAAACTCTTTGAATTCATAAAAATTCACAATTAATCAGAAATTTTGTCGTGAACTTGCTATTATAATCACGAACAAGATCCAAAATTTGAAAATTTGTCTGTGATTTGGTTCACGAGATATCAGAATCACTGAAAACGATATCAAAATATTGGCGTTCTAGCAGAAAAGCTGCAGTTTCGAGAATTTTCAATGAAAAATCATGATTCTTTTTTTACAAGCACATCAAAACATGCACCATTTGATGCTCGAATAATGTTAGAGCGAAAAATAATGATAATTAAATATGAATGATTAGTGTTATATGAAAGGTCATATCACACTGTTGGGTGGATACAATCAATTTTTTAATGTGAGATTCGGACTCAGCGACCCAAAATTTAATAAAAGAAATATGGTTTTGTATCGATGTTTGCATTGCATATATTTATGACCGCCTCTCTTAAGGAATGGATCCACTGTGCGTCGCCGCGATGGAACCCGTCGGGACGTGAACCGATCTGGAGGAGCCAAAAGACCTGGCTCGCGTCCCTCGCAGGGTTTATAACCGACTTGAACCACTAGCCTAAATCGCCACCATCTTGCTATTTGATGTTGGCAGCATGCTATTCTATTCACCACTTTCTCTAAAGTTCCGACAGTACTAATATCACTACTCTGCTGACGGCATTCCATCCCAAGTAACAATTGTAGTTATAGCACGCTACTAGTGCAATCTAAGTTTTATGAGTGGCTTTAAAACCGCCATAAAACCTTAATTGTTACTAGGGGTGTACCCTCGTCTCAACACACTGGTGTTTCCTCGACGTTTATGTACTCCGGAGAAAGAGGGTGACACAGCGTGTCCGAACCGATGTCGTCGCTGTTGTGCTATCTTATGACAAGCGCCATTCAGCACATTTCGAGAAAAACGATTTTTAAAGTATGAGATTGAATATCTTGAAACTTTCCATCGCATCTAATTGATAGAGTGTTAAACTGTTTGAGGGAGGACAGGGCGAGAGTGCGATGGCAAAACCAGTTGTCGGAGGAAGTGTGCAGGGGCAAAGGCATAAAGCAAGGATGTCCCCTATCACCGTTCTTGTTTAATTTGATAATGCAGAGCGTCCTCCGGAAAGTTGCAGAAGGCGTTCCAGAGTTGCATATGATAAGAGAAGGTTCCCTCAAAATACCTTGCATATTGGCATTTGCGGATGACTTATTAATACTTGTGGAAAAACAAGACGATTTGGAGAAAATTATCCAAGCGGTTGAAGATTGCTTAGCACAAGTAGGGCTGGAGATTAATAATAATAAAAGTCAAATTCTCATAAGAGTGCCAAACCCAGCTGGAGATCCACCGACAACAATGATACTGAATGGTAAACCATACGAGGTGTGTGACGCAATCAAGTACTTGGGGATCAATCTAACGAGAACACTGAATCGACCGGCAACTGTAAGACAAAGGTGCGTCAACGCAGTCAAGGCAGTAAAAGTGATCGTTGAGTTCTGTAAAAAATTCAAACCTTCGTGGGAAATAGGACGCCTTATATATAACACTGTAATATCACCAGCCATGCTATACGGTACAAAAGTGTCAACCCTAACAAAAAAGAACAGACAGCAATTAGCAAAATATGAAAAATTGATCATAAAAGACATATGGATAAATTGTAGGAAAAAAGGCAACGCTTTAACGTAAGAAAAGAACTCAATGGCAAAACAATTAATCGGAGAGTCAGAGTAGGAAGGCTACAATACTATGGCCATATAATAAGAAGAAAAGGAAAACACCCTCTGAAATTAGCGTACAAAATGGAGTTCAGGAAAAAGAAAGAAGGCCGACCCAGCTATACATGGAAAGATTCTCTAAACCAGGACGCCAGAAGGTTTAACGAGATGGATTGGGAACAATGGGAGACTCTTGCAAAGGACAAGGCTAAACTCAAGCAAAAAGTAGAAGAAATCTACAAAAGAGAGGACAGCGAAATCTCTGATGGAGAAGAGGATGATAGTTGAAACAGAGCTGATAAAAAGGATACGAAGAGGAGAGAAACAGAAGTGTTGATAGGAAGAACGAGTAAAATAGTAGCAAATGAGAAGAATACAAAGGATATTATAGATTTTAAATATTCTAGTGTCAGGACATTCGAATGATGTGTGGGAGCGAGGGAGAGGGAGCGTTGCGGAATGGGCGAGAATGTATATCTGCGAATAGAGAAGAGACTTAATTAAGATTCCTACATATATGAAGAGAGAATGAAATAGCGAATGATGATGCATGAGAACTGGTTTTTACTGTGTGGAGTTGTACAAAGCATAGAACAAAAGGTAAGTCTTAGAAGAATTGTAGAGTAATATCAGCAAAAAATCTAAATGGTCAGGAATAAAAAAGGAGCATATAGAGAAGTTAGATATGATAGATACAAAAGGAAGCAATCACAATGCCATAATGCCACAAAACAAAACAAAAAAAAACAAATTCCATAAATAAGTACCTAAAGTATCTTGAAGCTGGCCCTACTTGAACCTTTAAGAATACATAATAAACTTTACATTCCCAGCATTATATACACTACATTACTCCTCATTGACGATTCAACGGTAAAAATGTACGCATATATTTCCACAGACACAGATTTCGCTGATCAGTTCTCAAACGTGCACCGATTTGGCTGTCTATCGATTGATAGACCGACATTTGACAAACACAATTTCAGGCTGAGCATGGGCGCATCGACAGGGCAGACGTAGATCGGCAATAGTCATAATTGGCTGGCATTTAGAATATTTTTTGTAGCCAACAGATGTCGGACTTCATTGATATACAGTAGTCAAACTATTATTGTAATAAAATAGACCATCACAGGCCTCATGAATAAGTTATTTTAAGTTCGCATTATAAGGGAAAGTTATTTCAATGATATTCTAATCACATTATATGAACTATGGTTAAAACGTGTTTTAATTTAGTCATGTGTGCATGCGAATTTTTATTTTTGCAGCTACTTCTATTACTGCTGTTTGACTCTAGCATGGCAGAAAAAGGAACACGCATCGAACTCAATAGGCAGAGTAGTTGGTATAATTATTCCGTTCATTTTTGTCAAATGCTACCATAACATAAAATATTTACTATATTGATTACTAAACTATGGCTATGACATATTGATAATTGTGTTTAAACTCAAGAGTTTGTAGTATTAAGTTATAAGCGCCGAACTCGGACCACATTTGCGACGGAGGATGGATTATAGGGCCAGGATTACCAGTACGAAGACGGCAATCAATCTGGTTTAGTATAGATTACGTGCAAAGAGAATGAACGGCTTTTCCAATAACCCTATGAATAAACACATTATCATTATTTCCAGCGCACTCTATTTTAGACCACTAACCCATTTCAAATTAACTGCGCTCTCAGTATCCATTATATATTAGAGGAGTTGTAACACATATTTTTAATATATATTTTCATTCTATTAGTTACATTATGCCAATTACTAGATTAATTATGTTCACTTTTGTACAACATGCATATATGTTTAATGATGCTTACTCAATATTAGGCATATATCGTCGAGCTGCAGAATACTATACTTGCTGATGGCAACCGTCTTCGCAAGGTATTGGATTGGGAAAAAGTAGCAATGATGCATTCAAATCGTAGCTGCAGTAAGTTGTATACGCAGATAAGGAGAGAAATATGAGACAGGAAAGTCTCTGCCAGTATCTAGTCCGATTGTAGATAGTATAGTATAAACTTGTTAAATGAATCAAACTTTTATTAATCTGATATCTTATGTTCTAAGTAATTTTGATAAAAAAATTAAAAAATTGAGAAGGTTTTATGCCTACGGGAGAAGAGGCTTAAAAGGAGCAGCACTCCCGCGGGCTTTTCCCTTACTCCATAAATACAACAGAATTACTAAAATCAGATTTTTATTACTGTGCTTCATATCATTCCATAATAACTCATATATTAATTCAAATTACATTATATTACAAATGATATCTGGGAAGGGGCTGGGGCATCAGGGTATCATACGAATTGAAGACTGGACGAGGGAACGTGGGTAGCCAGCCTGAGTCACTTGAAGGAAACTTCAGAAGGTCCGATAGGAGTTTGACGCGCCCTTCTCCAAACAAACCATCAGGTGGGTTCAAGCACGTATAGCGAATTTTTTTACCCTTTGGCTGGATGTTATTGTTGGAAGAGGATCTTTTGTCCCGCGGTATGCGCGTAAGTGTCTCTGCTTACGGGGCCGCCCAATCCCCGTTTGTTCCCTCTTCAGTAACAATAGTAATGTGAAGGTTAAATGATAATCAATTTCGGAGCTACGATAAGTCTACCCGCATACACTGGAAAAACCTTGAGCTGATGGTGGCTTCAAAACACATCACATGAGATTGAATATCTTGAAACTTATAAATGGTATAAACAATCCAAAGAAGACAATTGATGCTTCTATCTGTTCTGCATTAATCTCTCAAATATTACGAAGATCGGTTGACGATGTTGCGAGTTATTACTATGAATGTAAACAAAAGTCGCACTCACACGTGTCATAGGCGTGTATTGATGACAAAATTTGTATGACATGGAAAATTTTCCATAGAAAAAAATCATCACTTTTTAACTTTTATTCATATCTTTGGGTTCATACGGTCTATAAACATTCGGTGAAATGCATTTTAAAGGAAATGAGTCAGGGAATCTAGAAAAAATGGTTATTCTTGATTACAGTGCTGCCAAATATATTTTATTTCCAGTTCAAAACTAAAACTGTGTTTTTCTCACAACTCGTATAATTTTCTTTCGAAAATGTTTATGCAATTGTGTTCCTCAGACATTTTCATACATAAAACCGTCTAAAACTTCAATATAACTTGAGCCAATCCCTAGATATAGTGATTTGAAGCAAAAAACTTACAATTTCTTATCATGTTTCTAGCTATATCTAAGTAACCAAGTAGAATTTCAAAATTCTGAAAACGCCACTTTGTAGAGATTTTTCAAACAAGTAATGTGGCATATCTAACTCAGTTTACCCCAAAATGGCGTTTGTCATAAGATAGCACAACAGCGACGATGTAGGTACTGTTTAAAACTACCATGACCAGACAGGAACTGCGTCAGATAGAAGGTAACTTCACCATGCCTCCTATTTACCCAGGTCGAGAGAACCGGTACGAGTCCGTGAGTCCACCTTCCTTTTTACGACGAGTCCCAATCATGCTGCAATTTGGCCATCGAGTCAGTCTCATTGATTTCCGTGGGACCAGGGATCCTTCCGCTTGTAGCATTCGTTATCGTTCACTAGGATGATGCCGATAGTGATCATTCCAGTGATAACGCAGACTGCCTCTGATGAGATAGTCCTGTACGCTCTCACGACCCGCATGGCCATGAGCTTGAACGTACTACTCAGCTTTACTCGATTCTGCTGTGTCGCCAGCGCCGCAATCCAGACAGGGCCTCTATGCCTCAGTATCGACGTTGATGCGCTACTTGGCTCGGCATGATTCTGGCTAAAGTCGCCTTCTCGCAGGCATAGACGACATGGGTGTTAAAGTTCCGTCTGTCATCGATGATTACGTCCAGTTGTTTGAGCGCCCGCTTCGAGGCAATGACATGCTCCCCGGCATTGATTTTTGCTCACTGCAGCACTTTGAAGTTGCTAACCAATAGCACCTCCGTTCTGTGGTGGGTTATACGTTCCGGTGTCTCTTCGAGTACCGTTATTACGATGTCGTCCGCGAACCCGACGATCTCTACGCTCGTAGCTAGCTTAAGCGTCAACACGCCGTTATACATCCCGCTTCAAAGCGTTGGACCCAGGATAAAGCCTTTCGGGACTCCTGTCGTAATTCGATTTTATCCCCTGTTTGTCTCATTGATCAGGACCTGGTTCAGGAAATAACTCCTTAGAATTTTATACAGGTAGCTAGGGATCCTTATTTTGTGCAGTGATTTCGTAATGGCTTCCCAGCTTGCGCTATTGAACACGTTTTTGACGTCTATCGTTATCAAGGCACAGTATCGATTTCCTCTTCTATTCTGTTCGCGCGCCATATCGGCTCTTTCGATTACGGTCCGAATGGCGTCCACCGCAGACTTGCCCTGCTCTAATCCGAACTGGTTTTTCAACAAGCCGTTATCGCTTTCTGTAAATATTGTTAGCCTGTTAAGGACAATCCTTTCCAAGAGTCTCCCGAGCGTATCCAGTAGGCATATGGGTCTATATGACGATTGATGGATTCTCGGAGGGCTTACCTGGTTTAGGCAGTAGTACTAACTTGAGTATCTTCCATTTGTCAGGGAAATGACCCTCGTCTAGAAGAATTCGACACACATTTCTGAAAATATCAGGGAGTGTCTGGATTGTCGCTTTCAATGCGATGTTGGGGATTCCACTTTTAACACTAAGCCAATGCGATAAGTTCCTCGTTGGAGACTTGTATCATTTCGGCATTGTCCCGCTCTACCTCGCCATGCGGTATACTTAGCCATATCACTGGATCGAGCTCCGGAAAGAACCCTTCTACGATAACCCTTGGGGCACACTATCAGAGGCGTCATGGGCCCTCTGATCTTCGCCATCGTCACACGGTATGGTCGCCCCAGGGGTTGACATTAGTACCTTGGTACAACTCTTTAAAGAAAATTGATTTTCTTCGCTTTGTCGCACGTTTCAATGCGGCCCTTGCGGAGCGGAACACTATATTACGCTCCTCTCTGTTCGCTTCGCTGCTAGCTCTCCGGGCGTATCTTCTGGCTCTAAGGCAGTTTGCACGCAGGGCTCCGAACTCCACGATCCACCAGTACGCTGGGCGCTTTCTGTTTCTTGGCTCTAGTTTTCTTGGCATTGTGATATTGCACGCTATTGCTAGCGTTTCTGTTAACTCTTCCGCGATCATGTCAGAGGAGTCGCTCGTTGCCTGATGTGCTTCCACAAAGCGATCGTTGTCTAAAGACTTCCCCTTCCACTTCCGTTCGTGAGCTCTCGCTCTCTATATTGACGCTTGGTATCGTTGACCAAAACTGTACCGTGTTACCAGGTGAGCAGGATCACTATGCGTGTAGTCTTCGCAAACTCTCCAGTTCATGTTTGACACTAATGACGGACTACAAAAGGTAACGTCGATGATGGATTTCCATCCATTTCTGTGGAAAGTTGTGCTGGTGCCCTCATTACATAGCATAACATCCAGTTTGGTTAGAGCTTCCAAGATGCTATACCCTTTTGTGTTGGTATGTCTGCTTCCTCACTCCACTGCCCATGCATTGGAATCTCCTCCGATGACTACCGGTCTTTGTCCAGCCAGGTCAACAGTAAGCTCACCTAGCATACGACGGCACTGCTCTACCGTCCATCTACGGGGTGTGTAGCGGCTTCATATGACGTGCTCCCCGACAGTGATCCCATCAATGTTGAAAATCACGTAGCCTTCGTATGAGTATTCACTCTCTGTATGTCTGTCTTTCCTGTTCTATCCGTCGCCCAGTTACCGTTGTCGATAGGGATTCGATACGGCTACGCAATAATTGCAATATCGCATTTCCTTTCTGTTGTAGATTGCCACAATGTTACTGTGCAGTGTTGCAATGATTGAGGTTTAATTGGGCCACCTCCATCGTCTTTATAGCATATTAAGCCTTCCGTCATGTTGTCTTTTCCACTCTACTTTATGCAGAGCATGCACATCGGTTGCTTCGTGCAGTCTCTTGCAAAGTGTTCCTTATCCCATTATTTTCCGCACATATCAGATCAATTTCTCGCCTGGTTACCAAAGCCCATGCATTTGAAGCATCTCTCCATTTGTTTGGAAACTCTAGGGACATCCTTCAATGAACACACTGACCACCAAACCTAGATTCGGCCTTTTTCCAACCGTAGCCAATAGGTCGTGGAAAGCCGTATCGACGGTGTCTGCTTACCGCCGTACGCCTTCCTCATCCGGATTACCATTGGTGTCATATTGTTCCTTCAGCGCACTGTTCAGTTCATCTCCTTTTGTTATTTCGTCCAGGTTTCTGCACTGTCTCGTGGGATAGGGCCCTTACGGTTGCCTACTCGCCTAGCAACTTTTCAATCAGTGTCTTGAAGGCTACGCTCATGACCAGAGGGTCTTTCTTCAGTTCGAAGAGCATCCTACCTTTCTGATCACGACGGGTTTTCACCACATTCTCCCCCAACTGCTTCAACTCCGGATCTTCTCTCAATTTCCGAAGGAGCTTAGCGTATATCCTTTCTTTCTTAGGCATTTCGGCGTGCTCAGCACACGTCCTCAGCGCGATCTACTCTCGTTCGACGACATTCATGGCTAACTTAATACTCGTCACTAGATGCTTAATCTTAGTGTGGAGCTCCTTTATTTACTTCTTGAGCTCCGACGTGCTGGTCATCCAAAGCTGCAGTCCTATTTAGGCGTGTGCTATTGCCAGTTTTGGGTGGAAACGTCTAGCTCGGCACGTCTAGTTCCTGCTGAATTTTATGAAGCTTGTCAGTAGTCGAACTCGAGGTAGCCGCCTGGTTTGATACTGGCGATCTCGCAAATTTTCCAATTCCTACGAACACGATCGCCTCTCCGCCTGCTGCAGTTGTCGTCGTCGTTATTTTTTGTATCTATTTCTATTATTTCTGTGTAACATCGCCATAGTTATTGAGTTTTTTTTTGGATCGCAGTTCTGGTTCAGGAGTTAAGGATTGAAGAGTGCGGTCACATATCAAATTCCCATGCAAACCGGTAATACCTTGACATAGTCTATGACTAAACATCTATTTCTCCGGAATGGCTGACTCGATTTTCACAAAATTACACTCAAAACAGCATGCTCACATTTTCTGTTTTTGCGCTCACCTCATAATCTCATGCCCAAAAACAATCCTTTTTGAACATGGAGCTCTTCGCGCATAGTTTGAGGTGAGCGCGACGCTCTAGAGAAAAACGATTCGATCGAACACACTCATACAAAGGGACTTTATTAGTATTGAGTTACGTATCAATTTGCTGCTTACCATTTCTGCCATTTCTTCTACACTTTTCATTTCGCGCATCTTTCACAAATTCATCATTGCTGCGCTGTGTTTTGTTTGTTTCTCCGTTGCTATAAATAACTAATGGCCTATAACTTCTAGAAAAAAAAATCGGCCATCAGATTCCTAGATTAGAGCCGACAAACATCTATTTGCTGAAATCACCTCTTTACTACCCATGCTATGATAATAAACACTCGTTGAGTCGTAAAATGGTGTATATAAGCTTCACACTCATCATGAGTGTGATTATTTCGCTTGCTTCTCCCCGCCGGTCTTTCAGCATCCGTTACTGACACATTTTGCTTTGTACCATTTTCCCGCTGTTATTAATATTCCGTTTGTATGTATGTGTTGGGAACTAAGCTTCACATGATTTCCAGCTGATCATTGCAGCAGCGATCATAAGTCGGACAGCACAGAGACGTTGGTATGTGTTAGTCAAGTTATCTCTGCATTAAAGGGCGAACACGAAATTATTGCAACACATTCAACAGGGCATAACTTTTTTACCATTGGGTAAAAATCAACCAAATTTTGCACACTTTCTCATTGATGTGTATTGTTTACATGCTGTCAAACTCGAAGTCGTGTTTTTCGATTCAACGAAAATGGAGGTTGTGGAAACCCGATTAGGCTACCGAAGAATCACCCAACACGGAGCTGGCTTTAGACCACTTACCTCGTTGGCGATCTCTGTATGAATGGACGAGCTCTTTGCACTGTGGTCGTAGCCTACTTGTCTGTTCTCCCTAATACGCTCGTGACGCAAGGTAAATATATGCATTCACCTCGGACCCGCGTTGACAGTCGGTCGAGGGGTTTCATGGAGGTTACCTTTTGCAGGGCCGTATCCCACATCTCACTTCTTCTTTAAAAATAACATGTTCGGAGATTTACAAAGCGACAGTCATTTTGTTTGGTTATATTTCGGTGACTATATAATAGTGATTTTAAGCGGTCCAGCCTGGTTGAAATACATTCCCGTCTTCGATATGAAGATTGACTAGCTCCATTCCGGATATGAGTTGTCGTTAAGATCAACTACCGATTCGCAATTCCTAAGGTATATATGACCTGGTTTCATAAACACGGCGCTGCCTTTCTGCTTCCGATTTCTGTTAGGAAGTCTACAGAATTTTCGATTCTTTTGCGACTTTCCATGATTCATGAACCTAACCTATTCATGGGATGAATCGTCTACCCAGTTTCATAGTCGTTAAAAATCTTAAATTTTCATTCGACGTACTCTGCTGCGTAAATGCTTTGAACGAAACTTATTCTATTCCAATCCGTTCGTACAAAACTTATTATTCCTATCCGTTTGTCCAAAGTTGTCATTTTTTGCGTTGGTGTGAACAGTGAAATTTCAAGTATGTAATAAGAGAAATACAACTGCGATAGGGACTTCAAGTAGTTTAGTAACTTCAGACACTATTGCCTGCTACGCTTGTTAACTTCATTTCTTGGTGTTTATAACTTTTTAAAGTATGCTGTCCAAGTATGCGTATGAGTATAAGTATGAGCAATGAACGATATTTCGGACCCAATCAAATCCAAATAGATGTCAAAGAGGTAGCAGAAAATTTTTGACTTGTGATTCGTAGGGTAGAAACCACATTTACCTTATTCATGCACTAGATAAGTTTGATACCTCTAATCCATATTGAAGTTACCATCAATGTGATCCTTCTTTCTTTTTGTTTAGTGATTAATCCTGACCCATCTGAAAACGGTAAACATTTTGGGAAAGCTCCGAATTTGTCCATCTAGTAGATGTAAAGCAACGATAGCAGGCTACCACCATCAAAACTCAGATGAAACCACAAAGATGCTCGTGTCGATTACCGAAACGTCCGTTAAGAAAATACGTTTGACCTCTATGGATTGCTCTGAAACGTAGAGCTTTCGGACCTTAAACTTTGATTATCAGTTCATTTATCATATTTTCGGTAGTTCCGACCGGCCGGGCATTGTACTCTATGACGGGCTTGGCGATCACATCGTGAACACCCGTTCCTTTCTCCCAGACTGCGCGTTGCAATGCCAGACACTTCCTTGGTGGTCTCTTATCAATTCTACTATTGCGTTTTAATTCAGTGATGCTATAGAAATCATGTTCAATTGGGTCTCAAGGGCATTGTTTTTTTTATCGCTGACGACACGCCATGGATTCGTTGTATTACCTGTCTTGCTTTATGGTCTACACTCCGAAATTAGTTTTTCATATTCAATGCCAATTTATTGAGATTAATCGGAGTTAAGTTGTGTGAAATATGATCTACAAATATAGTTTTTAATTGATTACAGGTTCCTCACCTGCGTTCGACAGCATTTTTAGGCCCTTGCTCAAATAATTCATGACTTGGGTAAGCATTCATGATGGTTAGATTAAGATGACTCATTCAGCGACCGGTTTATCGTGCCTTACGTGGTCAGATTTCTTTTGCATGTTTTCCTCAATTACTGAAAATAATTGTACCTCAAAGATCACATCTCAACCAAGAACTATTGATTTTTTTTCGTGTCTCTCTTAATAATACACGTAGGTAAATCGTCATCCAACACTTTTATTCAATTTGCTCAAAATGTTGATGTGTATGAAAAGTAGCCAGAATAGTTTCAGCAGTACTGTTTGTCATCCCGTTTGTAAATATCATGAGCGCGCTTGACTGGCGAAACGACCAATCAGAAGCTGGTTCAATATTGTGGTTAGGACTGGATCAAATTAGCTAGGCGATTGTTCTATCTTCTCTTAATGGAAGATGAAAAAAAAAGAAATATGTAATTCTATTTCTCGCCTTTTGCACTGCTATTTAAACGGTTGTCAAAATCAATTTGAAGTGAGAATTTTATAGTCCGATGTTTTTTCCATGGATCACTGTCCAACTAGCGAACACCCCAAATGACTAACTTATTCTGTATTTCAGACTTTTTTTATCATATCGATCCAAACGTCGGCAGCATCATTTGTCAGTGTTTCAAGCAGCCCCCTGTTAGGCAGCCATTTTGTCCTAGCCAACATCTGCATTTGTTAAAATCAAAACAACCCAATGCTATTGCACAGGCGACATGGGCCCAGAAGCGGCTGTTGACTACTGTAAAAGTCTGTATATCTCAATAGCGGATGACAGGAGTGACACCCCCCTGGTTTCAAGGTTATACTACGCATCTCTTGACAGTGTGTCGATGCTGTTTTGATCCGGTTTGATATTGATTCCGTAAACTTTATCTCATATTCTTGTTCTTCTACACTATTGGTGTACGACATCCGCATTTTACATCTGAAATCATATCAAGTTTTTTCCCCACAGTGGGTGTCCCACACCACCGTGTAAAGTATGTACTATTTTGCCATACTTTTATTCTTCTCATAGCGGACGTCCCACTCCGCGGAAAGGAAATGTTTCTTTTTTTGCTCATAGCGGGTGTCCCACATCGCTGTGAAAAGCGCATCCTGATCTGCATATATTTAGCGTGCGTCCCAACCACGAATGCATTGTCTTTTCTTCTAACAGCGGGCGTCCCACACCGCTCTGCATATATTTAGCGGGTGTCCCAACCGCGAAAGCATTACCTGTTATTCTAAAAGCGGGCGTCCAACACCGCCCTGTAAAACGCTTAGTTTTATTCCCATACTTTTTACCAGACGTCCCATGCCGTTAAAAAGTATATCCTGATTTGCATCACTCAACTTTCTTCTACTGGGTGTCCCACACAGCAAGAAAGCTCTTTTTAATTTTTTCATGAAACAAACCTATCGTTTCATCGTAGCGGGAGTCCCAAGCCGCTTTGTAAACCACATGCGTTATTTTGTAGCTTTCTAGCGGGCGTCCCAAACCGCGAGGAGAAATATTTTTGCCCTTTTCGGGAGCCCACACTGCAGTGGAGAGCATATTCTCTTTTGCGGTGATGTACTTATTTTTAGCGGGTGTCCCACACCGCGAGAGAGAGAAGACATTTCATTTTTTTGCCTAGCGAGCGTCCCACATCGCTGCCTATGCACTTCGCGTCAAATTTTGAACTGCGTGTGTCCCACCACGCAACTTTTTTTTAACAGTACAATAACTTACTGTTCCGTTTCTTTCAATATTGCTTTTTTTCTGGCTCTTCTGTAACGCTTTACCGTAAAGTAAAATGGACGACCTGCAATCTTTTCACGGACTCATTTTACTTCTTTCCGGGATTTTTTTCTATAAACGATCACTTTTCTTACAAACGTGTTGAGTGATTCTTTTTGCCTTAATTCTGTTCGCAATAGTATTGTTGCTTAAAACTATTTACAACAATGCTGGCAGGATTCGCCATTGTGGAAACCCGATTAGGCTACCGAAGAATCACCCAACACGGAGCTGGCTTTAGACCACTTACCTCGTTGGCGATCTCTGTATGAATGGACGAGCTCTTTGCACTGTGGTCGTAGCCTACTTGTCTGTTCTCCCTAATACGCTCGTGACGCAAGGTAAATATATGCATTCACCTCGGACCCGCGTTGACAGTCGGTCGAGGGGTTTCATGGAGGTTACCTTTTGCAGGGCCGTATCCCACAGAGGTGAACCAACGCGAGTCGAGAGAACAAATTCTTTCCAAACACCTGGAATTTCCTGACCTGTCGCACCGGCAGTTGGGAGAAAAGTTGAACATTCACCATTCAACCGTCTCCAGAGTGTTGAAGCGGTTCCAGGAGCGGTTGACGTTAGACCACGGCAAAGAAGCTGGAAGAAAACCGGGACCGGAGAACAAAAAGACGGAGGGAAAGGTGAAGCGGATGATTAAAGCAAATCCCATCGTCTCAAGCCGTGATTTGGCTAAACAGATCGGCATGTCGCAGAGCTACGTCCAGAATGCAAAGAAGAGAGCTGGACTACATACATACAAGGTACAGAACTTCCCAAACCGCGATGAGCGGCAACAATCGACGGCTAAAACTCGGGCACGGAAGCTCTACAAGAAGATGCTGACAAAATATGGCTGCTGTGTGATGGACGACGAAACGTATATAAAAGCCGATTTTAAGCAAATTCCTGTTCTTGCGGACTGAGAAGTGAGCCTTTCGTCACAAAGGGCACAGTAAATGGCGAGATCTACAAATCTGAGTGCCTCGAGAAGCGCCTTTTGCCGTTCTTGCAGCAGCACGACGAAGCTCCGCTATTGTGGCCATATTTGGCATCATGCCACTATTCTAAAAGTATTCTGGAGTGGTATGAGGCCAATTCTGTCCATTTTGTTCCAAAGGCCACGAATCCGCCAAACTGTCCAGAGCTGCGCCCGGTGGGGCAGTACTGGGCAATGATGAAGCGGGAACTTCGGAAGAGCAAGAAGACAGTCAAAGACGAGAAGGGCATGTTAAGAAAATGGAAAAAAAACTTAGAAACTGGTACCGGATGACACTGTAAAGACTTTGATGGAGGGCATCAAGCGAAAATGCGTTCAATTTTACACTCAAGGCTCCATCGATTAACTTTTCTTTTGATTTTTGAAGTAAATATATGTACAAAACTACCCTAAAATTTTGGTTTGATTTTAAACATTATAAGAAAATTGGCATGACATTTTCGGTGTCGCAATAATTTCGTGTTCGCCCTTTATGTAGCTAACAACGTATAGTTTTGGGGCTCGAGCTTGAGCTTGTGCGACGACCCCTGGGGCTGCTAAACCGTAATCGATCTGGACTAGCTGAAGTTGCACATGGAATCAGTAGATAATTATGCTTGGGAGTAGCGAAACATCTTTCAATTCTGGTAATCCTAAAGTGTTTACTGACCAATACCGGCGCCGGCCATGCCCGAACGTAGATCGCGGATAGAAAGGGAAGAAATGCTGAGTCCGATACTTGCTTTTGCTAGAGGCCGTATATAATACTGCACACTCCACAAGTATCAACGGGAGGAGGATATTTGTTAGTAAGTATAGAAGTTGGATTCTACTTCTTGTTTACCGACTCCAGTGAGGTGACTCCACTATCTGGACTAGATATCGATCCATCAACTCATGGACGGGAACCAACTGCTTCACTTACCTTCCGAAGGAAGACGTGAACACAGATGTTTTCACCTCAGAAAAACCTCAACGACCTCGACTGGAATTGAACCAGGCCGACTGGAATGAGTGGCGGTCACGCTTACCACTCAACCACCGGCGCCGTCATAACGTGTAGTTGTGGGATACGGTATTAAATTGGATAAGTATGCAGTTGATTGAACACTAACGAAACATTTGGGAGCCTGTCGATCACAATTCAAAAGCGAAAAAACAGATGCATTTACGCTCTCGACGCTTCGTTTTGGGTGTACACAGTAAATAAAGAGTGAAAAGCAAAACAGCTGACATCTCTTTATTGCCCCGAAAAAAATTCGAAATAGGATAATTTTTCAACGTCTTCAGTGATGTGACCGTTAAGCACAACATGTCCAATTTGCATTTTTTGTAGCAAACATTTCCGCTAGTCCCAAAATATTGCCAAAAATAAAACACGCTTTTTTGTTCTAGTCACCAACATTTTTTTTTTTTGCGAGTCATAAAAAGTGACTGTCGCAATTGCTATTTCGCGTGACAATTCGTCGCTGTTGTGCTATCTTATGATAAGCGCCATTTTGCACATTTCGAGAAAAACGATTTTTAAAGTTTGAGATTGAATATCTTGAAACTAATGATTGGTATAAACAATCCAAAGAAGACAATTGATGCTTCTATCTATTCTCTATTAACCTCTCAAATATTACGAAGATCGGTTGACTATGTTGCGAGTTTTTACTATGAATGTAAACAAAAGTCGCACTCACACGTGTCATAGACGTGTATTGATGACAAAATTTGTATGACGTGTTTCTCGCTATATCTACGTAACCATGTAGAATCTCAAAATTTTGAAAACGCCACTTTGTAGAGATTTTGCAAACAAGTAATGTCGCATATTCAACTCAGTTTACCCCAAAACGGCGTTTGTCATAAGATAGCACAACAGCGACGAATTGTCACTTAGAATGACTTCGGTCACTTAAGTGATTGTGAAAATAGCTTTTTTCGCTGTCGTGTCGCGTCACTAGGTGACGTGACTGTGGACTCTACCCTGAGCTAGTTAGTAGTTAATAAGTTAGAAAATTATAATACGTAACAACGTAAGATATAGTTTTGAAATGATTTTTTTACGAGCTTCTGCTGAGGGTGGTTAAGTGGCTGCTTCTTACCTCAGTGCTGCTGGGTTCAATCGCAGCCAAGGTCGTTGGAATTGGTCAGATAGCGAACTCATTTCTATGGCGTCGGTGATAAATAACTAAGGGGCCATGCATAAATGACGTAGCATTTTGGGGGGTAGGGAGGGTATACTAAATTTGTGACGAAGTGTGACGAGGGGGAGGGTAGGGTCAAAAGTTGCGCGACGTAGCATTAAATTTAAAACCCATTGTTTAGAGAAAATAATTTATTGATTCTCCATTCCCAAGAGAAATGAATTTAAATTCAAATAAGTTACTTTTGATGCGGTTTTTCATGAGGTAAATTTTACGATTCGTGGAATTACAAGTTCACAAAAATACGAAAAGATTTTGTATGCGGATTTAACTTGCTACATTAGTTAGTTAATGTTGCTAACTAGTAGACTTAGTTTGGAAGCTGAATTAAATTTTCACTTCGGATTCAGCCAAACAAAATTTAGTAATTTAGAACGTATGCTTCTTAGAATCATTGGCAGCTGCAGGATTGTGAACTGAGAGAACTTCTTTTTATGCTCCCCTTGACAAATAAAATTCAAAACAAAGCTATCAACACAATATTTGTGATGAAATGGGCTTATTTTGCACGCAATTTGCTGTTATAATGAAAATGTTGATAAAAGTCGTCAAACATTTTGAAAGGACATGTATTTAAAATAATTGAAAAACATGTAATTTTTTTTCATCACCCGGGTGCTTTGCATGGGACGAGGGGGAGGGGGTACGTAATTGCTACGTTATTTACGAGGGGGAGGTTAGAATTTTGTGACCAAATGCTACGAGGGGGGAGGGAGGGGTCAAAAATCTCCGAAAAAAAGCTACGTCATTTGTGTACGGCCCCTAAAGTGCAAAAAGATACCGACAGAAAATAAATGAGGAATTAATGAGTCAAAATATCAAATTAAAAGTTCAAGGTGGTTAAATGGACTATTGCTTCAAATACGCTTACAGTCACGGTACTAGAGACTGAGAATAGAATGTCGGTGTTCGACACCTAATCGATCAATAATTCGATACAGCGTTTTTCGATTAAATTTTATTTGCCAACACCTACAATAAGCTTACTCTAGCTGAATGCGACCGTAGCCAATTATTTTGTCAAGATTGTTCAGAATGCAACCGTGCCTACAGTCTGTGATGGATAAATTAATTTTACATAAGCTTGCATTCTCCGTACCTCCTTCTACTACCGTATGTTTCCCAGGATTCTGCCGCACGTGGTTCATTTTGTCGGGGCAGTGTTTAAAATGTGTTCAGCTACATAAATCAGACCCGGAATGATTAATTATGTGTGTTTGTAGTAGACTGTGTTTTGTCGGGAGCGCAATGAAAACATCCTGTACTAGCATACTATTTACATACAGGTTCGCGGGAATGTTTGCTAGTGTGCTCTGGTACATTTACTTAATAAATTACGTCGAAAGGGTTGCACTCATATCGGGAAAAAAATATGATTAGTTTTCCGGTTGTAGATATGCTGGAATAAACTGTACTATCAGAAACTGTGGTTAGCTTTGCACAGTGCATGTCTTTTCCGAGTGCATTTATTAGCGCTCTTGAGAAAGATTTCTGTAATGCTACTTGTTTCGAATACATTCAATATGTTAAAACTCAATAAAACTGCTCGAATTTGATCACACAAAACAATACTCTCGCATGAAAACACTAAAAGACGTGTCGTTCCTTGCGCGACAATACTCGCCGTTGTCAACAACCGAAGTCGGAAAAACACCAAACTACATCCGTTGCTAGCTCAGTAACAGCCTCCGCAGCAGTTTTTACACCACTTTGCAGCAAGCCAGCGGAGCGACCGGAATGAGAACGCTAATTTTCTCATTTTGGGTGGAAAATTGCAATTTCACGTGTTGGACTTCACCCGTTCCAGCTAGGCTGCGCAGCATCGTGTCCGGGCATCCCGTCAGCTTACTGCCCTCGGTAAAGCGCCACCAACTCTCGTAAGCCGTCACTAATTTGGATTTATTCACGGATTTGCAGCACTGGAGGACAAGGAAGGACTGAAAAGCACTGTAGCAGTAGTGGTCGGTGCTAGTGCTCGAAAGGGTTACTGGGGTTGAGGCAAGCGGAAGCAGCAAAGCACCCCCAGACGATGAAGAAATTTTCCAATGTATTCATTTTTCGTATGCATCCACAGCAACTCACTGTACTTCCCGCTCGAGCTGCCGTGTCCCGCGTGGGAAATATTTTAATTAGAGAAACAATGGAGCAAAGTTCGTTTAATTTTTCCCTTAGGAAATCGTTTTTTCTTCTTCGAAGATAAATGAAACTTTTGATTTGTGGCCACATTTCGAAACCGGGGGTTAAGCGGAAAAACATTGGAATTGATTCGACTTTTTTTCTCACTGTTTAAGCTGTTCTAGTTCCTATGGCGTAGACGAGATCGATAATCAATGCGAATGTGCTTTCATGAGACCTTAGGCTTGCATTTATTGCCTGTCTCTTTATCCCTAGAGAGTAATGCTCTAAATTATTCCATCACCAGTTTTAATGTTGACAAGTTGAATATGTTGAATAGGTTGTCCAACTGTAGAAAAGCATGAAAAAAATCTTCCAATCCTGAAATATACAATAGTAAAATCTTTTCACTATTTCGTAGACTTCAGGAGAGATTATCTTGAATCATGTTAACAAATTATATTTCAAACAACAAGGATCGATCTCTAGTGAAGTTCTAATTAATTGAGTTTTTTCCTTTCTCAATTAAAAGAAAAGAATCACTCTGAAAGTCGGTTTTTAACCGAGGCCCGGAGGGGCGAGTCTCGTATATCATTCGACTCAGTTCGTCGAGATCAGAGAATGTCTGTATTTGTGTAGCAAGGTTTAACAAGCTTCAAAGGCCTCGCTTGTAGTGTGGAACCCACGACTCACGTTCGCATCTAACCACTAAAAACGCTCCTTACTCTTTACACCCTTCTTCCACACGGAACTACGTCAAGGTATTACTTCGTGGGGGATTGAGTTTTGATGTAACTCTCGACTCTTCTCTTGCTGTTACGATGCCGTTTAGCTTTAGCTTCCCGGGAGCCGTTTAGATGCTGATTCTTTGAGCAATTAGCTCCTGTTTCCGTGAGTTATTGAATTTCCGGCTTTATCACAATCTACTTGGATAGTCCCCGACGGTGAACGGAGGAATTTCTACCGACACCGATAGCCGCTTCCTTGAGCCATTTAGCTCCCAGCTTTATCGAGATCAACTCGAAAATTAACCTACTCCGACTGGGAGTTCCCCGGCAACGAAATTTCTCGAATTGCATCCCCGGCGGTCGATTGCTCACGATACCGATGTGAGCCATTCAGCTCCCCGCCTCGTCAACTCGGTCTAGTCCCCGGCGGTACACCTAGCCTACTCAACACGCCAGCCAGTAGGTGCTGAGGTCCATCCGGCGATTCCAGGTGGAGCGTAGCTTCCGGTTCACTGGCGCCCTAACGGCCCACTGATAACTAATCGACACGGTCTACTCGGTCTTTCCCTAGCCTATTTCACGAGCTACCCGGTAGGGTATCGAGGTCAGTCCAGCGATTCTGGTGAAACCTGACGTTCGATTCACTGGCGCCCCAACGAACCGAACCCGGTGCTATGTCACGTACTATTGAACTGATCCCCAGTCTACGCCATCGGAGAGTTCCCCGGTGGCGGAATTTCTCCCGAAATCCGATTTGTGGTTTCACGTCGACAATGGAGATACTTTGTTGCTCCCTTTGCCACTTTCTCTGCAGCTCGGAGAGTATACTCGTAACCACTCTGTTGACAGCGTCTCAGGTATGCTCCACGTGGCATATCTCTTCGATGATATTGTCTACTGTCACACCAGGCATATTCCTACGAACTTCTTCGAGCCTTTCAAAGACCACGTGTCCCGGTGTCTCTTACACGTTCACACACTCCAGGCAAATGGGTGACGAAGCATGTCCACACCGATGCAAGTACTTCAGAAAGTATCCATGCCCGGACAAAACCTGCGTCAAATGGAAGTTCACCTCTCCATGTTTCCTATGCATCCAAGCCGACACATTTGGGATGAGTCGGTGGGTCCATCTTCCTTTCTCCGCGTTGTTCCACTTCTGCTGCCACTTAGCCAACGAGTTCGCTTGGACCAGTCTCATTGCATTACGTGCATTCCTCCGCTGGTAGCATTCCACGTCCTCAGCCGGGAGTGATGCAGATTCCGGCGATAACGCATACTGACGCATGCTAACTTTTATGCTTATCGGTCCAGTTTGATCCTGTACCGACTTATCAGTTCCAAAAAACCTGAATATTTACATTGCAAACTAAGGCCCTTACTTAACCCACGTACACTTAATTATCAGTTACCTCAGCACACTACTGCTTATTACAACCAATCCATGTTCGTTAGGGGTATCTCTGTTTATAACAATTTGCCATACTTTTTAAAATCCATTACCTCATTGAGAAACTTTAAGCGAGAGCTGCTTTGTTATTTCAACGGCATGAATTAGAATGCGATATTAGAGAACAATTAGAATTAGATTAATTTAGAATTAGATTTAGTACCTTTTCATATTATTTTCAAATTAAAGCACAGAATTCCACCAAGATGTAACATTTGAAAAGACTTTAGTCTTACGTTACATAATGTCAGTGAAATAAATAAATAAATAAATACTGCCTTCGACGATATTGTTCTGTAAGCACTCGAGACTCGTACGACCATCAGCTTGAATGTCCTGTTCAGCTTTTCGCGGTTCCATTTGGTTTCAGCGAAGGAGTATCGATGACGAAACAGTTGATAGCGGACGTATCGTGCTGTTTCTCGGACCGCCGACGTTTGGCATGATTCTCGCAATTGCTTTCGTTGTCTTCCTGTCAACCTGTCGTCGATTATCACTCCCAATTGCTTCAGTAAACGCTTCGATGCAATCCCTCCGACGTCGACCTGCATCCGCTGCATCGCTTTGCAGTTGCTGATCAATAACACTTCCGACCAATAACAGCTTGACACCATTCATCTAGCTCTGGATCGCGTCTATTGTCTCCGTCACCGACACCTCCACTTCTTCAAGTGTTTCACCCATCACCGTTAGTGACACGTTATCCGCGAATCCAACGTTTTTTTCACTTTCGTGGGAGCCGCAAACGCAAGATCCCATCGTACATCACGTTCCAAAGAGTTGGACCGAGAATGGAGCCCTGGAGAACGCCCGCTGTGATCCGCATTAACTTCGGTCCTTCGCTCGTCTCGTACAGCAGCATTCCGCTCTGCAAGTAGCTTCTTAGGATCTGGCTTAGATAGTCGGGAACCCTCATTCTACGCAGTTTCGCAGCGATAGCTTCCCAGCTGGCACTGTTAAATGCATTCTTTACATCTATCGTGACCACAGCGCAGTATCGATCTGCTCTTCGCTTCTGTTTAGATGCCTTCTCAGCGCTCTCAAGCTCCTTTTCGGAATCCGAACTGCATCTTGGACAATCCGCACTGACCTTCCGTGAATTTCGTCAACCTATTATGGATGATTCTTTCCAGAAATTTCCCGAGTGTAACCAGCAGACATATTGGCTTGTACGAGGCTTACGGCAAGGTGATGGTCTATCGTGTCTGCTATTCAACCTTGCGTTAAAAGGTGTAGTAAGGAGAGTGGGGATACACACGAGTGGCACAGCTTCTTGGCTTCGCCGACGACATTGACATAATGGCACGGAACTTTGTGGCGATGTCGGAAACGTACATCAGACTGAAGGCTGAAGCCAGCAGGATTGGACTTGCCATCAACGTTTCGAAGACAAAATACTTGAGATGAAGAGGTTCTAGAGACGGCAATGGGAACCTTCCATCTCGAGTTCGGATTGACGGTGACGAAATCGAGATGGTCGACGAATTCGTGTATTTGGGCGCACCGGTAACCGCCGACAATAATATCAGCATAGAAATGCAGTGACGGATCTTGGCGGGAAATTGTGCCTACTTTGGACTCCGGAGGACGCTCCGGTCAGACAAAATTCGCCGCCGCACGAAGTTGATTATCTACAAGACGTTGATTAGACCGGTGGTTCTCTAGGGCCACGAGACTTGGACTATACTTTGCGATGGACTGGACGTGTCTTAAGAATGTCGGACGACGCGAAGATGGTTCTTGAGGGCGACCCTACAGGAACAAGAAGACGGAACGCACAGCAAGCACGGTGGATCGACCAGATAGACGACGACTTGCTGACCCTTCGAAGACTGCGAGGATGGAGACAAGCAGCAATGGACCCAGTGGAGTGGAGACAGCTTCTGCATACAGCAAGAGACAACAAGGCTCTAGCCTGAACGGTAAGGTAAGTATGGACTTGTACGAGGCCGGATCGCCCGGTGGCTTCGCTGGCTTTGGCAGCAATACCAGCTTCTGGATCTCCCACATTTCGAGGAAGATACCCTTATTTAGGCATATTTGCTGCACCATCCTGAACATGTCCGGATATGCAAGGATCGCAGCTTTCAGCACCCCTTTTGGTATTCCATCCGGACCGGCAGATTTCTTTGATTTCAGGCGCTTCGATGTTTCTGCGAGCTCGTCGTTAGTCACTTATCGATCATCCATGTTAGTTCCTTCTTCTTCGATGTACGGTGTCGGTGGCCATATAGTTGGATCGTGATTCGGGAAAAGACCCTCGACGATTATCTTCAGCTTGCTCGGGCACATTTCGGCAGGCGTCGTCGGGCCCTTCATTTTCGCCATCACGACTCGGTATGCATCGCCCCATGAATTGGCGTCTACTTCTCGGCACAGCTCCTTGTGGCACTTTGATTTGCTAAGTGTGACCTCCCGTTTCAAAGCGGCTCTAGCTTTCCGAAACGATTCCTTGCGGTTTTCTTTATATTGCTCTTTGAGCCTGCCTTCTGTCTTAGGACAAGCAGCGCATAGCGTACTAAGCGTATCGTTCCATTAGTAAGCTGAACGCCGTTTCTTGCGTGGTTACGCTTTTCGCGGCATTGTCGCGCCACAATCCTTATTAGGTGAGCCGCATCCACGTTCCGCCGTTCGGTCGAAGTGCCTTTGAAGGTTCTTTGTTGAAGGTTCTCGTCTTCCACTTTCGCATCCTTCTCTGTACTGCAGCAGGGTTCCGTTGACCGATACCTGGTGGTCACTATGCGTATATGTATCGCATACTCTCCAATCCATGTCCACCATCGATGAAAGACTACAGAATGTCACATCGATGATAGACCCCCTCTCGACTCTTCGAAATGTGCTAACAGAACCATCATTACACGATCGTACGTCTAATTTCGCTAGAGTTTCCTGCAGGATACACCCTCTTGTATTGGTTACTCTACTGCCCCATTCCACAGACCAGACGTTGAGTACCGGCCTCCGTCCGATCAACTGTTCGGTTAACTACTCCAGCATTAGCCTGACCTGCTCTACTGTCCACTTTGGAAGAGCGTAACAACTACACACGAAGACGCCGTTGATTTTGGCGATCACGAAGCCCTCATGTGAGCGTTCTACCACTTCTTGAATGGGGTATCTACCCATAACCGTTTCTGATCTATCCACCTTCCAGTTTCCGCTATCGATACCGGTCTACGATTAAAGCAATATCGCACATAATTTCTTTCGTAGACTTCCAGTTTCCAGATGCTGTGCGGTGCAACAGTTTCTGTCCGCTGAGGTGCAAAGCAAGCTTTTCGGCCTTTGCGTGCAGTCTCTCGCAAGATAGCCCGTCTCCTTGCATTTCCAAAACATCTCGATTCTATCCGGGCCTTTGCAAGCCCCTACGAAATGTACAAAGCCCAAACACGTGAAGCATTTCTCCTCTTGTTTATTTAATCGTGAAGCGGCTCTCAATGGGCATCTCGACCATCCGACCGTTACTTTTGCCTACCTCCAGTGCCTTATCGGCAGCGACTACCGGTTAACGAATCATCGCTGTCTGAGTTCCTCCGTATCCCTTCTTTAGCCGGATCGTCATGTACACCTTGCCCAGGTTACACTGTTGCTTCAGTGCACCTCTCAGCTCGTCGTCCGTCGTGATTTCTTCAAGGTCCTTCCACACAATCTCCATCTCCGGGTTTAATGCTTTAACTTCTGCCTTTTCACCTATTGATTTTATAATAATCTCCTGCTAGGTCGTGCTGCTTGTCGTGGGTTCCTTCTTCATTTCGTAGAGCATCTCGCCGTTTTGGATACGCCTGATTCTTACCACGTTTTCCCCCAAATCCCTCACCTCCGGGTCCTCACTGACGTTCTTGAGCAGCGCTGCATACGTCGTCGAGTAACTGGCTTTGAAAAGCACGACTTCTTCCTTTGGCGCCTTCTGACGAGCCGAGGATTTTCCTTTCCTCTTCTGACCCACTTTTCGCTCTTTCCTCTGTTTCTGCTGTTTCCCGTGTTTCTCAATCCGATGTACAATGGTGCTCCAGCTTTTTCCCTGTTGAGTGACGTCCTTTCTTACGGCAACAACAGCGTCCTCGAGCGTCTATTTCTTGGGCCCCCATACCTTCCATCTCTTAGCGAGGTTCTTGTCCTCTTTGGAGTCATGGAAACTGGCCGCCCGTGCCGAGTTTTATGTTTGGATGAAAAAAAAATCTCTGCAATCAACAATCAGTTGAATAACTTGTAATGATTGATAAATAAATATGTGCATGACAAATACTGCATATAATTTGAAATTATTTTTGCACACCTGGTTCAGCCAAATAGATATTGTCATCATCCCATGTACTTGGTTCGAAGCCAATAGGTGCGAAATAGGGTCAAAATAGGCTCTGCTGCCATAATAGGTGCATTACCCTATTGTGGTTACCATCAGCTGGACAAGGTTTTTTTCTGAGCTCGTCAATCACACTGACTTTTCATGCATCTTAAGGAGTCGAGTGATTGCACAGCATTTCATGATTTGAAAAAGGTAAAATAGGTAACTCCGATTAGCAGCATATAGCTTCGACTGGTTTTAAAGTTCATTGTTCAAGGAACCAAAAAAACCTTTGGCTGCATATTTTTTTCAATTATGTGTCTCTGGCTTCTTAAATTTAAATAACGAATTTTCAACCTTCTGTAAACATTCAGGTTTTCCAGCTGGTGGTTCAAAAAACATGTTTCAAATAAAAATGCATAAACTATTCGGGGGATATTTTCGAATGCAATAATAGAATTCCTTGCAAGGAGCACTCATCCGTCGTCGGAATAACCCTTGTAGTACCTACATTGTTGTATCTAGGCGACTGTTGTTCGCCCGTTCGTTACGCTCGGCTTGGCGCAGTTAGGAAAAACTCGGGAATGATTCCGTAAACCCGCACCGGTTTTGAGTTGCTTTGCTCTTTCGATGTTTAAAAGAGATCGTAGCCTGTCGCCACAGGATGCTGGCAGGTGGGATTTTCGGGAAGCATCCAGCGGTGAAAAACTTTTTTTTTCCTTCCTTGACCCTGGTGCAAATGTTCCTCCGGGTCGCGTGACGGCCTCCGCACTGTATGTGCATCCCGGTGCAGTCGCTCGAGCGCGATGTAAATAACCCATGCCGGAGAACTGCACCGTCTTGTTGTATGATATGGGATAAGAGCTCCTCCGGGAGCCTTCGTAGTGCCTGCTGCACTGTTGCCATATAGATAAATAAGTACTTTGGCGGGAGGAAACTTTGCATACCATCATGTAAACTAAATGCCATAATAGTACCGAGACTGTTGGCTCCGGGAAATGCTGGAAGGGCCCGGAACTCAACGGCTGGATGATTTACGAGATCGGGGTGATAAAAGTAGTGGGATGCAAGAATACAAAGTTAGGTGTGTGTGTGTGCTTGTGTGAGTTAGTGGACGGGGTAAATAATGTATGCAACGATAGGGGAATCCAAATAATAATAGAAATTATATGCATGCTGGAGGCAAAGTTTGAGAATCCGTGGAAGCTCTGCACTGAAATTAATACAGTTTGTGCAAGGAAGAGAAATTTCGCTGGGTTATGTTTTCAGAAGACCAATAGTGGTTAAAGATGATGGTAGATAAACTGTATTATAGAAATGATTAGTACTTTAGAGTTTTATTCACTTATTCTGGGATGAATAATAGAGAAACACTTCTGTAGTTAGCGTTTCAGTCTACTGAACTTGAGTCAACCTCAAAAAATTCAGCCAGATAACCTCACGCTCGTGCTGATACAGTAGAACTTTTTTTATCGAGAAGATCGGAATTAAATTTCTGAGTTGAAGAATTGACAGCCAGAAATAGTTTTAAACTTTGAGTCAGAACAAGAGCAAAAGAAAGATCAAGATCCAATGTCTGAATCAGAGCTAGTAATGTCAATAGTTTTTGCCTTTCTCCTATAGAAAGGCTATACAATCACTCTGAAAGCCGTCTTTTTAATCGAGGCCCGGTGGTCTGAGTCTCTTTTACCATTCGTGTCAGTTCGGAAAATGTCTATGTGTGTGTGTGCGTGTGTATGTATGTATGTGACCAAAAAATGTACATGGCTGAACCGATTTTCTCAAACTTAATTGCAAATGAAAGGTACAACGTTCGCATAGGCTGCTATTGAATTCCATTTAATTCCGAATTCCGGTTCCAAAGCTACGGATTATAGAGTGTTGCCACGTATGAAATTCCCATATAAATCGGAATTAACATGTTATCTAAAAGATCCAAAACTTCATAAAAGGATCTCTATATTGTTTGAATTTATTGTTTCAATTCACTGATGCTCAATCAAACCCACATTGACCACTTTGGATACCTTCGGCGGAACCGGAAGCTTCGGGAAAGTGGCGAAGTCCCGTAATCGAATTCACATCTGCTTCTCAGAAATGTCTGACTCGATTTTATCAAATTTGGTCTCAAAATGAAAGCTACAGCATCCCTATTGAGTGCTATAAAGTTATTAATCATTATATCTAAATGATGCAAAACTAATTGAAATGAGTTATAAATTGATTAGAATTGTTGATCCAGATTACTCTGCGACTACATTGATAATCGTTAAGGATTCTGGAAGATCCGAGGATATGGCCAAGGTCCGAAATTAGATTCACTCCCGTGTCTCATATATTGCTGACTCGATTCTCACAATCTTAGTCTTAAAATCTGAATTGTACAGTATTCACATTGATTGCCACTGAATTTCATTTGAACGAAATATTGGTTCCACAGTTGAGTAATTCGATCTCACGTGAATAACCCATATACCTTTCTCCTGTAGAAAGTTTATGCAATTACTCTGAAAATCGAAATTTTAGTAGAGGCCCGGAGGGCCTTAGTCGTCGTTTGATAGATGCTTAATTTAGCGAACCACTCGGGAAGTTTGCGAAAAAAAAATTAATTCATTTAGCGGTGCGTTTGAAAATTGGAAAAAAGTTTTTAACTCTGGAGGTTGCGTAAATGGCTAACTGAACTAGCAGCCACTAATGCTTAAAGACCATGTCGCTGGATTTTAAGAGCGACATGTACTTAGTGTACTAGTGCGATTGCCGAAAGGTTAGTGGAATATTTATGAGTTTTTTATTCATTTCGTTTATTTGATAGGCACAAATGCGTTAGCTTGGCGGTGCCGAATTCTTTTGTTTTTACATTTTGGATATTTTAAAACTAGGAGGTTACAATGTTGAAATATTTTTTTTAAAAGAGAAAAATTTTACAGCTATCTTAAGACTAGAAATAAGATTCTATATACAAGAGAGGGGGCAAAAGATTTTATTTTATGAGAAATTTTAAAACAAGGAATTCAATAGTAATAGTTTTTTAGGAAATATTTACAGTTATCTTAAAACTAACAATATAGTTTGGTACACAAAAGGGGGAACAAATATTTATGAAAAATTTCACAGGTGTTTTAAAACTAGGGATACAATTCTATTTACAAGATGGGGGACAAAAATTTTAACAAAGAGGTAAAATTACAACTATCTTAAAACTAGGAATACGGAATACAAATTTAAACTTTTTTACAGGAGACTTATGCTTGGTCAAGATATTCAGAGGGGGGCTTATTTCCAAAATCGGTGTAGAAGCAGTTGTATCAAGGACAGGGGAGAGAAGGCGTAGATGGTCCCCGGGAGAGAAGAGCAAAACTTGCACTGAAAGTTGCATACGGGAGATCAGCGAAACAAATTAGCGCCTCAGTCTAGTAGGTCGGATTGGCGAATATTTATGAGTTGAAACAAGAGTGCTTGACGGCGCTGGTGGTTGAATGGTAGGCAAAATCGCTTCTCATCCTACTGGATCAATACCAGGCGAGGTCGTTGAAATTTTCTGAGGTCCAGATTTCTGTTTTAATGGGTCGATATCTAGGGTCCAGACGGTCGAGTCACCCGTCTGGCGTCTGTAATAGGTACTCAATGCGGACAAACCTAACCGGAAAATAAACATGAATAAAAAGTAAGAGCAAGAGCAACTAAAGTCAGAGTCTGCAGAAAATCAAGTGCTAAATAAAGATTTAGAACAACGGCCAGAGCCAGCGCCAGAGCCAGAGCCAAAGCCAGAGCCAAAGTCAGAGCCAGAGCCAAAGTCAGAGCCAGAGCTAGACCTAGACCCAGAGCCGGAGCGAGAGCCAGAACCAGAACCAGAGCCAGAGCCAGAGCGAGAGCCAGAGCGAGAGCCAGAGCCAGAGCTAGAGCCAGAGCCAGAACCAGAACCAGAGCCAGAGCCAGAGCCAGAGCCAGAGCCCGAGCCAGAGCCAGATCCAGAGCCAGAGCCAGAGCCAGAGCCAGAGCCAGAGCCAGAGCCAGAGCCAGAGCCAGAGCCAGAGCCAGAGCCAGAGCCAGAGCCAGAGCCAGAGCCAGAACCAGAGCCAGAGCCAGAGCCAGAGCCAGAGCCAGAGCCAGAGCCAGAGCCAGAGCCAGAGCCAGAGCCAGAGCCAGAGCCAAAGCCAGAGCCAGAGCCAGAGCCAGAGCCAGAGCCAGAGCCAGAGCCAGAGCCAGAGCCATAGCCAAAGCCAGAGCCAGAGCCAGACCAGAGCCAGCACCAGAGCCAGAGCCAGAGCCACAGCCACAGCCAGAGCCAGGGCCGGAGCCAGAGCCAAAACCAGAACCAGAGCCAGAGCCAGACCCAAAGCCAGAGCCAGAATCAGAGCCACAGCCAGAACCAGACCCAGAGCTAGAGCCAGAAACAGATCAAGAGCCAGATCCAGAGCCAGAGCCAGAACCAGAGCCAGAGCCAGAGCCAGAGCCAAAGCCAGAGCCAAAGCCAGAGCCAGAGCCATAGCCAGAGCCATAGCCAGAGCCATAGCCAAAGCCAGAGCCAGAGCCAGACCAGAGCCAGCACCAGAGCCAGAGCCAGAGCCACAGCTACAGCCAGAGCCAGAGACGGAGCCAGAGCCAAAACCAGAACCAGAGCCAGAGCCAGAGCCAGACCCAAAGCCAGAGCCAGAATCAGAGCCACAGCCAGAACCAGTCCCAGAGCTAGAGCCAGAAACATATCAAGAGCCAGAACCAGAGCCAGAGCCAGACCCAAAGCCAGAGCCAGACCCAAAGCCAGAGCCAGACCCAAAGCCAGAGCCAGAGCCAGAGCCAGAGCCAGAGCCAGAGCCAGAGCCAGAGCCAGAGCCAGAGCCAGAGCCAGAGCCAGAGCCAGAGCCAGAGCCAGAGCCAGAGCCAGAGCCAGAGCCAGAGCCAGAGCCAGAGCCAGAGTCAGAGCCAGAGCCAGAGCCAGAGCCAGAGCCAGAGCCAGAGCCAGAGCCAGAGCCAGAGCCAGAGCCAGAGCCAGAGCCAGAGCCAGAGCCAGAGCCATAGCCATAGCCATAGCCATAGCCATAGCCATAGCCATAGCCATAGCCAGAGCCAGAGCCAGAGCCAGAGCCAGAGTCAGAGCCATAGCCAGAGCCAGAGCGAGAGCCAGACCCAAAGCCAGAGCCAGACCCAGAGCCAGAGCCAGAGCCAGAGCCAAAATCAGAGCCAGAACCAGAGCCAGAACCAGAGCCAGAGACAAAGCCAGAGCCAGAATCAGAGCCAGAACCAGAACCAGACCCAGAGCCAGAGTCAGAGTTAGAGTCAGGGTCAATCTGCTTGCTCATCTCGTACTGATCTGATGACACAAAGCGCATTGCTTGCGAACAGAATACAAAAAAAATACAACTCGCACCGTTCAACTCTAGCGTGTGCGTGGAATTTATAGACACAGCAAAGTCCCGCTGTCCCCAACTGCGAGTGAACCGTGTGAATCACAAAATAAGCTTCGCCCAGTACGGGAGAAAACAATTACTACGCAGAACCATAGTAGACCTACAGTGCGTGAGGTGGAACAGATGATCAAGGTGAAAATGGAGCTTGTGCTCACAGAAGTGTCACGCATGCAGCTACATAATACGAGACAAGCAGCACTGATAACATGCAACTCCTTAGCTTCGCAACGAAGAATAATGTCTAATACCAAAACTTCAAAACCAAGATCCCCGTGCATATGTACAATGATCTTACGGAAATTCGCTTTCATGAATTGGCACCGCGAACTAGTATGAATTATATTAAAATATTCATGTAGATGGAGTATGGAGAAGTCGAATCCGTCACAAATGACACCTGGAGAAACTGTTTTCCAAGTAATCTTACCGGTGTTCGGGTGCTAAGAATACGGCCGAACCAACATACATTCTCACTTGACTTTCGAGGGCAGATCATCCCAAGGTGTTAATTTATTCCAAAGAATTTTATGTGTCTCCCTTGGGCAGACGGCCAAGTTCCAATTCTGTAACCAGACGTCACACTAGGGTACACCATGCGCCGAAACAACTACAGAATATTCATCTATAATATCCAACACTATCAAACAACTTTTGACATTTCCTGATACATGACATGCAGCCAGTCAAAACAGAAAGGCCGGACAAACAATATTTCATGGTATGCCCAAACTAATAGCCCACATAACAAAGGACTAGTTGGCGGTTGGGGTAACAAAGCCATGGGTGCGTTTCGACTTCGTCTCATTAGAAACCGACACTAACTGATTGTCAGAATAGAATAGCGCCGGCTTGACGCTAAATCCCAATAATGGAAACACACTTTGGGCCTTATTCTCACAGTCACGTCATCTAGTGACTAGAAGAAAATTTCCTTCTAGTCACCAAGTAACGTGACTGTGAGAATAGGGCCCTTTGTGTTTCAATCGAACGACTGGTCAAACGTGATATCCCGCCCGGACAGAACTTCTGTCGATGAGACACAGTGAAGCCGAAACTTGTCTTGGCTTGGCTCTTTATTTCCCCCGAAGGAGAAAAAATTGGGTAAACACCAAAACTACTTGATATCCGCTTTGATGTTGGTATCATCATCAATGACGCATGCGTGTTTTGGCAACACTTTGCTGGTATTCGTCCGGATTTGGGAAGTTCTGTATTTTTTTTTCAATTGGGATGTTTTCTTGGCCCACTAAACGAGACTTTGCGAAACATCTAGTTTTCTGGTCAAGCCCGTGTCGAAAGGTTCGGATTCCGCTTGAAATGAGTAACCAATGCTCTGTTGGTTTTTACGCGTTGTTCGTGGTTTTTAGTCCAGATCCTGACTTTTGGTCTACTGTCGTCCATTCCAGCAACCTTAAGAGGACCTTTTAGATGGTTGAATGATTTATATTTATCAGTTTTCGTAAGACGCGATGAGGTTTGCTGATTTTCTTCCATCTCGACTGGCATGTCACTGACAACTGCTAAACTTAGCGGATGTAAACAATACACTCTAAAGCGAAACTAGGTAAATTTTGGTTATCTTTGGTCAAGTATGAGATAAGTTATGCAAGTTTCGCGCCAGCGCAATAATTATATACACACCCGTTGCTCGTTTATTACTTTTAATTTTTTCCATCTCTTAAATTTATAAAATACCTAAGGCCGTTAAGCTATTGAGCCGTATCAAATAAACAATTTGCATAAAAATGGTTTGATTTGAATGGTTGAACCCGTACAATTGCCCTGATCGATATTTAAATAAGAGGTTATCTATAGTAGGGCCCGTCAGTATTTTAAGTCCCAGGGCTTGGCGCGGCTCTCGGCGGCCCTGACTCAAAGAGCACCAAACATTCAACAGCGAAAATCAGAGCAGCTCTTGTGATGATGATAAGGACGCAAACACGAGCGAGGAAGGCCGGAACGATCAGCAAGTAGCAGAGGGTAAAGCAATTGTCAGGGCTCACGACCGAGAAAGAAAATTAACAGAAGTAGCGGAAAGCAGTGTGCCCAGGATTGATGACAGAAAAATATTCGCTTGTTTTTTCATCGTCGGAATTGTAAATTAAACTGTTTCTTTAATAACAATAACAATTGAATGAGAAATGGTATTAAAATTAGACTTAGTATAAGAAATTTAACTGGATTTTTTGCATCTTAACGAGAATTAAAACTATAATAAGACCAGGAAACAAACCTAGAAATTCATTGAGAATTAGAAGAAACGAGGATTGTAAAAGGAATTGTAACAAAAATGCAAACCAGAATGATAACTAGGAATAGGCAAAGGCAAAGGCAAAGGTAAAGGCAAAGGCAAAGGCAAAGGCAAAGGCAAAGGCAAAGGCAAAGGCAAAGGCAAAGGCAAAGGCAAAGGCAAAGGCAAAGGCAAAGGCAAAGGCAAAGGCAAAGGCAAAGGCAAAGGCAAAGGCAAAGGCAAAGGCAAAGGCAAAGGCAAAGGCAAAGGCAAAGGCAAAGGCAAAGGCAAAGGCAAAGGCAAAGGCAAAGGCAAAGGCAAAGGCAAAGGCAAAGGCAAAGGCAAAGGCAAAGGCAAAGGCAAAGGCAAAGGCAAAGGCAAAGGCAAAGGCAAAGGCAAAGGCAAAGGCAAAGGCAAAGGCAAAGGCAAAGGCAAAGGCAAAGGCAAAGGCAAAGGCAAAGGCAAAGGCAAAGGCAAAGGCAAAGGCAAAGGCAAAGGCAAAGGCAAAGGCAAAGGCAAAGGCAAAGGCAAAGGCAAAGGCAAAGGCAAAGGCAAAGGCAAAGGCAAAGGCAAAGGCAAAGGCAAAGGCAAAGGCAAAGGCAAAGGCAAAGGCAAAGGCAAAGGCAAAGGCAAAGGCAAAGGCAAAGGCAAAGGCAAAGGCAAAGGCAAAGGCAAAGGCAAAGGCAAAGGCAAAGGCAAAGGCAAAGGCAAAGGCAAAGGCAAAGGCAAAGGCAAAGGCAAAGGCAAAGGCAAAGGCAAAGGCAAAGGCAAAGGCTTAAAGTGTTTCATTTGATTATCACAGTGATTCCACACTAAAACTCAGTCCGTGTGAATATAAAATCCAATTCAATTGTCCTTTAAGTATTTTCCAGGCGTCTGCTGTATTTGACCATAAAAAAAATCAAAAGTAAACCGGTCGCTCAATGTAAAATCATTCAAATCCACACAATGGAGAACAAATGAATATCAAATAAGCTGTTCATAGCCACAGTAGCTCAGGACTCCATCATTCCCCCCTTATTCTGGACTGTGCAAACATTTTAAGCTCAATCCGGCGTCCAACGTCTTGCCATTTCACATTATCGCCACCCTTCGAGAAAAAAAAATCCTTACTCCTCCGGTCCTAGAGAAGGAATTCCATCCGGAGACCGGGCCGAATAAATGTTCAACACTAATCATTCTACCATAAATTTAAATATTTACTCTTCTCTCTCTCTTCCTTTAGAACTCCGCTGCTGAACGAGTGCCACTCGAATGCAGAATCCATTTCTTCCTGGTACGAAGACCCGTCGGAAATTTTTCCGCCCTTGCCACTTTGCATACCGCCCGGCACCCGTTGAACCAGAGCGACGACGCCGTCATCGTTAGGAAAACTGTGGGAAAAAGTAGAGACCAAACAAACCGTCCCATAAATATTCCTTTCAGGCAAACAATCGAGAAGGACACCGAAAGATGGAGAAAAATGAGAGGAAACTGTTTTTCATCTCCAAGTGGAAGTAGTTCCCGCTTTCGCACAGCTTCGGTCCGAGGAGGATGCTTGATGTTTCGATTGTTGTTTGGCGATGAAGCACTTGTTTACCCTTTGGTTCGGGACTTGACCGAGCGCATGTCTTGATGTTGACCGGCGGTTCTCGAAGGGTGTCAAGCCGCAAAAAAACCACTTGTGTAACGATCTACTAAATGTCATTTTACGTGCCTTTTTGTGTCAGATGGGACAGTATATAAGCATGCAGCAAAGTCGTTGTTGCATATTATTTCGTTAGTTCCGCACGGATTGTAATTATGCATTGCATAATACTTTTTATTGTACGAATAATTCACACAATTTCAATTTCTGTTTTATCAGTTCCTCACTGCTGTGTTCCGGTCCTAGCCGAATGCTGAGTTTTTGATTTGTTTGCACTGAAGTGACACTTCAATCCGACCAGCCCGGATTCTCCTCGTTTAAAATAATTCCCACGCTCTGCTGAAAGTGAAGGCCATTGCAGTAGCTCAGTTGAACGATTGCTTTAGGTCAGAATTGCTTCGATTCGACCTGATTCGGGGAGAAGGTCGGTGTATAGCAATGGATTTGTGGTGTCTGATTCCTGACCTCACTGACGGAAAATGAACACGAACGAGCACAGACAAATGGAGCAAGTGATTCAATTATCGGTCCGGAATCAGTTCCGTTTTCGCTGGACACGGGAGTCGAATTTGAAAACTTTTGATTGGTATGTCCTTCCGAATCTTGCTTTGTTAGCTTTTGATTGACATTTAATTCGAGAGGTCGGCTAACCAAAACATGATTTTTTTCCAATGCTTGAGGTCAGTTCCCATCCAGTGTCGCTGATATGTCCAATCTGTTCCGCCTTTCCGTTTGTACTGCAGGCATCTCTGGCATTGGTCCCAGTTGTTTGGCAAACATGTGTGTGTACTGAAGGGCCTTTATTTGTCGATTTATTACTCTGGGCGATGCGCTTGTTGGGACATGAAGGTGGAACATCATCGAATTCAGGCGTCCATTGCCATCTCTCTAGTTCGCAGGGTTGTGTATCGCGGTCGATCAGCAATCCCACTGGGTTTGATAAAATTGATATAGATGGTAAAAATCGATACACTAACGCGTTTTGGCAGGTTTTCAAATGGTGAGGTATCGATCATTAAGTTGTAAGGGCACCATGGATACGGTCACAAACTGGCAGCTACAATTGACGCTGTCGTTTTTGCTTTTTAATATCGTTGTCGTTGAAATCAAAACATTCCACTATCGCGCCAGAAAAAAATACTTCTAACTTTAAGGGGGGGCGTAAGGGTTTCAGCATGAAAAAAACACCTTTTTGTGATGTTTTTTTAGAACTTTGCGTGAAGCGAATTGATCAAAACTTTTGTACATTATAGTATATCATTTCAATAACATAACACTATAATGTACAAAAGTTTTGATAAATTTGCTTCACGTATAGTTCCAAAAAAATCGCAAAAAAAAGTGTCTTTTTCTTTCACGCTGAAACCCTTACCTCCCCCCTTAATATTGTATCACTATACGCAGGCTCGTCGAGGGCCTCGCCGGCTTAAATTTATGAAGGACTTACTATAGATGACTTTTTATTCTAATATCGATTTATTTGACGTACAGTTTACCTAATCGATATTTATTTGGCACGACTCAATGCTTCCGCTTAACGGAGCCGTAGGTCTTTTATATATTTACAAGATGAAAGAATATAACTGACAGTTTTTTGCTCAAGAAAAATCCCATAAATTACAGTTAAATTATACGGATAGTCCGAGAAAAAAAATCTGTGCGATCAATCCATCTAAAAGATATATGCTACTTTTCATATTCCTGGCAAGATAGATTAGCTTCTACAAAAAGAGCAAGGCCTGTGATTAAGTAAGTTTTCCATCTGAAATATGTTCTTGCGTTAATTGACATAATTTCTTTGCGAATGTTTGGTGTTTCAAATGGACTTTTTGTTTCTTCCATGATCAAACACGAGGCAGTAGCATTTCCAGAAGCCCATCAATGGCGTTAACTGATTTGAGTAGCAAAAGTTAGTTTTGCAACGCTTACTACATTCGCTCAATATTTTATACAACACATTTTCTCATAACAACAACAACAACAACACAAAATCAGGGCCGGCGGACCGCACCTATAGTATGGGTAGCACTAACAATATATATTAATTTAATATTTACTAATGAGCATACATTTTGAAACATCTACATTAGATTACCCAGAAAAATAATGAAGTTTTTAAAACTCAATCGGCCCACCCCTGATTCGATTCCCAGTCCCACCAGGAGTTCGTGCACCAAATTTGAAGCAAATCGGACAAGTCTAGCTACCGGACCAACGTGCCTGAAGTTTGAATGAGATTTTTCGTCAATTTACATGGAGAAAACCCACTAACTCGCATTTTTGCCGCTAGGTGATACTGTATGCATCGTATTATCACTGTAAATGAAAATTAGAAAGATAATTTAGTTGTCTACAACTTTGTCGAAGACTGCTAGTCAATCCGGCTTTGTTAAAAGAAGTTATTAAAATTTTAACGATGTGATGTCTGAGTCAGTTTTCCATGGGGCCTAGCAGTGCATAGTTGTGTATCAGTACCCGATTCACACGAACTAAACATTTTTGTGAAAAAACCGTTAAATTTAGCTCAATAGTATGTTCAGGAGAATTATACCACATAATACGAGTTATGTTTTGGTCTGAAAATTTTAGTTTCAACTGTGACCACATAGAGGGCACTAACACTAATTTTTCATAGAAAAGGGATAGAATATCGAGATGTTCGGAAGAATTATTGCAAAATGCCTGTTCTATAACTTTGTGGAAGACACCTAATTTCTATCTCTCTCCGTTGAAAAGTTAGTGTTGGCGCCCTCTATGTGGTACAACGTGGAACTATAAATTTTTAACCGAAATATGACCACTATTATTTACTACAATTCTTTTGAACATACTATTGAGCTAAATTTAACGGTTTTTTCACAAAAATGTTTAGTTCGTGCGAATCGGTTACTGATACACAACCATGCACTGCTAGGCCCCATGGAAAACTGACTCACACATCACTTCGCTAAAAGTTTAATAACTTCTTTCAACATAGCCGGATTGACTAACAGTCTTCGACAAAGTTGTAGAAAATTAAATTATCTTTCTTATTTTCACTTACTGTGATAATAAGATGCTAACAGTGCGACATCTAGCGGCAAAAATGCGAGTTAGTGGGTTTTCTCCAAGTAAATTGACGAAAAGTCTCATACAAACTTCAGGCACGTTGGTCCGGTAGCTAGACTTGTCCGATTTGCCTCAAATTTGGAGCAAGTACTCCTGGTGGGACTAGAAATCGACTCAGGGGTGGGCCGATAGGGGTCATTTTTTTCCTGTCACTCTAATCTACATCCTAAAACAAAGATTTCAGGATCGATATTCAAACAAATATTTATGCAATTTTGTGAACATGAGCATGATGCCCGTACTATTCATAGTTGCTTCTCCGTGATTGACCAGGACAAGCAAAATTACAATTAATGGAGCCTGGGAGTAGTCATCGGGGAAGGAAAGGAATATTTGTGTGACTAACGTCGGTATGGAGACCATGCACACCTCGTTTGTTTCAGGAAGGAGTATTTGTTAGTAGGACGGGCTATACATTAGTACACATTGTTGCGTTGCAACGGAAAATGCATGAAATGATTGGCAATATCGTAAGGAGTTTATAGTTACTTATAATAAAATGCTGGGGTACGTTCGAATTGAGAGCAATTGGTGTACGGAATGACTTGCTATGCGTCACATACTGAATCGAGCTTAAAAGTGCAATAAAATATCCGTTTTTCTAGCCGCTTCGCGCGGTTTTTATGAGGAAGCCGTGTGGTGTTCGACGGGCTAAATTTTTTTTGCACTATTTCAGCCATGAATAGAACCACTGGGAACTTGCTCCCATGTCGTAAGAGGCGACTTACAACATGCTAGGAGTTCTTAGGTCAAGGTATCGATTCGTACCGAAGACTTAACCTGGACGGACCTTAAGTTTTTGCATCATAGGCTTTATCCATTCTATATTGAGTGAATCACTGACATATAGTCTCCTTTTCCGATTCGCTATTCCCGATGGTGCACCAACGTTTTAGGTTTCTTCTGGCGGTTGTACAATAGCCGTAAAGGATGAAGTCTAATTCTACACTAAGTAACAGCATGTATTAATATACCGGCTCTTCCACGTCAAGGTATAACTTCCAAAGCTTTGGTTTAAAACCCGTATTTAAAAAAGCAAAATTTCAAGTAGGAATTACACAAAAACTTTTTTGTGTGGCAAGCGATCTGTAGATGTGTCAAAATAAGCCAGTTTCTTTTATTAAATCTGGAACCGTCTACCGACAAATCTGCATTGTCGAATACCTCCAAAAGACTTCTTGAGGTCTCATGCAGGTCTGACACTAGCTTTGTACTACTTTTGCTTTCCTATAGAGTGGTAAACATTTAAACACTCCAGAACTTCACTCTGTCAGAAAATGTAGGGCCATCGGAAGCTAAAACTTCGTCAAATCGCACGCCTGGTCCTTTCTTCAAAATCATCCAGTGCAGTACGCACGGTCACTCTTTCGAGTTTAAACCGCTCATATGGTATTCGCTCTTTGCCAGTATTGCTCTTCTCCTCCATCCATTCTTCTACTGGACCACTGATGGATCAAAAGCCCTTGTCGTTGTGTTTATTATGTATATTACGCATGTCGTTTGCAATTTGGCATTTAACCCAATTATGGTAACGTGTCTGATAGCGAGAGTGGAGATGCCAACTTGTCATTAACATTTCGCAGTGAATTTTCATATTCATTTGGGGTCATCTTTTATACTTTTTGTACACTGGCTTTGTACTGCAAAGTTTGGAAATTATCATTGAAGTGCTATTAAGAAGCAATACCCCCAATGCACAGTGTTTCCAAATAGGCAAAAACATGATCGAAATTGTTTTGAAGCCGAAAAAACGATTTTCGTGCTATAATGTCTTCAGCAAAGTTTGTCTATAAAATATTCCCCATCTTATTGAAATATTAGTTTGGTGATTAATACCTCTAAATCTGAGAAGCAAATTTTTGTTTGGGCATCCAAACTCAAAGATTTTAGAATTGAAAACATAGCATTTTTAAAACTTTCTATAACTCCACAAATATACTAGATAGAAACAAAATTGTATGACAAAAATTGAATATTTTCTTATGTCGAACAAAATCTTAGAACAATTTGAAATTCTAAAAACCTGTTTTAATCCACCTAGCGGTGCAATTGTGCCTTTCTCAATCATGACTCACGAGAATGTGTGCATTGTTTATATTCATTAAAAGCATTTAAATACATATATTACATTTTATTAATATACATCACATGACAAATATATACAGGAAAATAAATCATTATTCGAGTTCTAAAATTTTGAAAAAGAAAAAACAGCCACGGTAATATTGAACTGAAAAAAGGTGTGAAATCGGCAGTCCCAAAAAGTCGATATTCATAAAAAAAAATTTTCGAGATAACATAAAATCCCGACGTTTCATGCATTTTAAAGATGTTTGGCATCAAAAATACGAATTCGATTTCTGAAATTTCATGGGGTCCCCCCCCCCTTTGAAAAAAAAAAATTTGAGTTCCGGCTTATATGGGAATTTCATATGTGACCGGACGATTTAGTCTATATTTCCGGACCCATAGAAGCGATTCGTACGAAATTTTATAGACATCTATGGGGATATTATAGCTATCATTTGTGAAAATCGGCTCAACCATTTCCATTTCCGAAACTGATGTTAGTTCGTCAATTTTGAAAGATGGCTGCTTTTCCCGGGCACTTCCGGAACCGTCTATGGTGGTCAATGTAGTCAACGAAAGTTTGGTTGGCCGTCGGTGACCTAGAACAGCAAATTTAAGTTGTTTGAGAGACATTTTAGCGAAATTTTTACCTTTTTTGCATTCATCGGAGTATCGGTTTGAATCACAATTTGCTATGTGATCGCACGCCACAACCTATAACTCCGGAACCGGAAGTCGGATCGGGATGAAATTAAATAGCCAGTCGTTAGTCGAATCGGTCTAGCCATCTTCGAGAAACCGATGTGACTGTTATTCTGAATTTGGATACTTCCGCCGGGGCTTCCGGAGCCGATGATGGTGGCCAATGTGGCCAAATAGACTTTGACTGGATGTTAGTGACCTAATACTGCAAATCGAAGCAGTTGTGGTCATATTTTGGAAAAAATTTCATTCATTGCAGAATTTATTAAAATCGACATTTTCTGCGTGTTCGTACTCATCACCCTGTAATTCCGGAACCGGAAGTCGGATCCATTAGAAATTCAATAGCAGCCTATGGGAACGTTGCACCTTTCATTTGAGACTAAGTTTGTCAAAATCGGTTTAGCCATCTCTGAGAAAAATGAGTGACATTTTTGGTCACATACACGCACACATACGCACATACACACACATACACACGCACAGACATTTGCCGAACTCGACGAACTGAATGGAATGGTATATGTCACTCGGCCCTCCGGGCCTCCGTTAAAAGGTCGGTTTTCAGAGCAATTGCAATACCTTTCTATTGTGAAAGGCAAAAATCATCCCGAAAATTTATTTTGAAAAAGTGATTTTCAGAGGTGTATCATAGAAAACTCCTTAAATATTTATTAAAATCAATAGATACATAGTCTCTTCTGCAAAGTTGTTTCTTATTATATTTCTTACAACTTTGCTGAATACAGTTTTTTTTTATTATTTTCATAAATGGCCAAACAAAAATTTGCTTCTCAATTTTAGGGGGATTGTTCACCAAAATAATACTTTAATAAGATGGGGAATAGTTTATAGACGAACTTTGCTGAAGACACTATAGCTCGAAAATAGATTTTTCGTGGTCAAAACAATTTCGATCACTTTTTTGCCTATTTGGAAACACTGTGCAATGAGCGGCGCTCGGAGTTTAAATTGCTCGTTTCGAATTATCGGAAATTCAGTATTAATTCTTTAAAAGGGCTAAAGAGATGTTTGTAAACAAACTTGTTTCGCTCATTACTTCGCTGACGTGTGAAATTCCATGGAAAATACACATTAACCCACATCTGTACCCTTCGTAGAAACAATTTCAGAAGTTTTCTGCGTTGAAATTATAGCTATTTAAGAGAAACAAAAGTTTGTTTATAAATCTTATTAGCCCTATTCAAAAGTTAATATGAAATTGATTGCAAACAAAATTTCGCGTGTATTGCTAAAATCATATTGTACATAGATGAATAGACACCTCTATTTCCACGCGGCTTTACCCTGTTATGTAACGCCCCGTGGAAAAATAATTCTTAAAATACCTTATCGCCATTCATATTTCTACTGGAGACCGCACTCATGAAATTTAGATCTAAAATGAAAAGATAGAGCGTGTGAGTACTTAGCTAAATCACAATATCTACCAAGATAATTCATTTCAATACCTACTAACACCAATCCTAGCCTGCGACACTTGTGAATGATGTAGAGGATTCCTCGGTCATAATAGTCACAAGTGTTGAACTAACATTCCTTCCCGTCCCAAAATTGACCTGCACGGGCATCTACGTTATTGATCATATTATAATCTTAGTCTCTTTAGGTTGCACGTTGAGTATGATGTACTACTCCCAAGTATCATACAATTGGTTCAATATGTAATTTCAACAGGCTTTGATCAATCACGGGAAACTCGCGGCGGTTAACTAAGCTAAGCTAAGCTAAGCGCTTTGCGCGGTTTTTATAAGGTTACAATTACTACACCGAGCAAAATTTGCATTAAATTTCCCTAAAAATGTCCTATGACTTTCAGACATAAGGATTTTAAATGGATTTTATAAGTCTGTCTTATGATGTGGAGGGGAAATTTTCCAAATCCATCTCTTATGAAATTTATGAAAATGTCCGAATGAACACCATAGGTGCCCGTTTATTGATTTTGTTTATTAGTCGGACTTCCGGTTCCGGAGTTACGGATTGAAGAGTGCGATCATATAGCAAATTCCCACCTAAGCTGGTACCAACATGATTTGAAAATGATGCAAAATTTATTAAAATGGGTGCAAAATTACTTGGGTTTACCAGTCTAGATCAATAATGACTAACCAAAGTCGCTTTGACCACATTGGTCACCTGCGATGGTTTTTGATTCCATATAAGCAGGAACTGAAAAATGCTCAAAGGAAGGTAAAATTTCAAAACTGAATTTGTGTTTTTGATGCCAAATGTCTTGAAAATGCATGAAACGTCGAGATTTGATGAAATCTCGAAAAACATTATTGACTTAAATGGACTTTTTTGGATTTTCGGCACATTTGTGCTTTCTCTAGTAGTAAAGTTATGCAATCACTCAACATCGCTAAACTAATTTTTTTTACTGAGATAGGTTTGCTATATTTTAACTGGGGCTTAGCTAGGGGATTGACTCCCACTCCTCACATTACACATCACGCCACCCACTCATGGTCATAACAACAACTAATACGGATATGTCCCTGACATTATCTACTGCTAGTTTCTATTCTCCTAACTAACTTTGCCTCTCCAAAGATTATCTTTAAATGTGGATTTTCAACGCTATGTGTTCTTTTAGATTTCCAAACTTACGCGTTTTTATGCGGATTTGTTATGGGGATTTTTTTTTATAGATTTTCAAACTTATGTGTTTTTATGCGGATTTTTCAAGTTATGCGATTTTTTATGCGGATTTTCAAAGTTATGCGATTTTTTATGCGGTCGTATCCCTCGCATAAAAAACTTCAGTGTAATTGATACGATCTACTCAACTTACAGTAGTGTTATCATGAGTTTATTTCACTGGGCAGCTGGCTGACCAGAATTTTTGACAGATTTATCATTTGTTGAGTTATTCCCGAAATTCTTAGCTTGCACAAATCTCAACTTTTTTTCTTTTTTCTTTCGACATCCAATTAGCTAGACATTACTGGATGGGGAAAGTTATGAAAATTTAGAGCCATAGTACTCAAGTGAGAGCAAGGATGGGAAGTATACAGATCGGAAAACTAGAAGTGGCAGGGTGATTAGAACAGGCTTAATTCCTTACGGGCTTGGCTTTTGTCTTCTGCTGATGGGGGTCGAGCTTAGGCAGCATAACTTCGAATCACGCAGCATACCCTTTTTACCGTGAGATCCGACAAAACAAAAGCCACGCAAGATACCCTTCCCGGGTGGGTTTTGAATTGCTTTTTAAAATTTATTAGCTTCCTGTTCAGGAAAAAAATATACTGCAAACCGTTTTGACACATAAAATGTCATTGAGTTGAGTTATTCTAGAAACAAGTCGATGAAGAAAACAAGGAAGAATCCTTGTGAGAGTGGCTGGAAATGGATGTATGTCAAGTTAGTCGGTTTCTCTGATGGATCGGTTCACGTTTCAAGAAGTTTCGATGTTAGCAGCAGTTGTGAATGATCCAATTCCACATCAGATGTCGGTCAGCGGGCTACAACGGGAGCTAAGGAAGAAAAACACGAGGTTAGAGAAAATCGTGATATCGTTGTCTGGAGAAATTCCACCGCACTTGATCATTCTGCCGGAGTAACTGACAGCTAAATGGATCGCTCAAATGGGCATCGGTATCGGGTGAAATACCGCCGCCGAGGAACTCTCAGTACCAGCTAGTAGATGCATAGGAGCAAGTAGCATCAAGAACGATAAGAAACCCAGCGAATGTGCTTGTGAAGAGATGTAAAACATTATGTTCAACATCTCCGGATCGGTTTGTGATTCGCCAGGCTGCAGCAGACCAGAGTAGGGCAAATAAACCGCGAAGGTTGGACAATAAGCAAAGAAAAGCAGTAATGGATAAAAACATGAACGATTAACACAAAACAAAAAGAGTAAGAACACAGTCCCTACTGAAGTAGTACCTAACGGTTTCCCCAGATGGATGAGGATTGCGAGGTACAAGAGGTTTAGGTGTAGTCGGTAGTTTTAACAACTACTACGAACCAATCCGAATCTTCGATCCAGCAGGCAGTGTTGATGCTTCCATCTCGATAACAAACATTAGTATACAAGACTCGGCCCTTCAGGCCTAGGAAAAAATCTCCAATGTTTGAAGGTTTCTATACCTTTTAAAAGAAACGTAAAAAAAATCAAAACCCTGCTTGAGAATTTTCTGCGTATCTTGAGAATTTTCTGCGTATCTGAATATTCATTTTATACTCGTGGTATCTACGAGAGCAACTGTATTTTTAATCTCAAACTTCTAATGAAAATTTGACTTCTTTCGCAAGATCTAGATTATACTGGTCATGGCGCAAAATTAATCAGTTGCAATATTTATAATAGGAATGTAAGGAGCTTGAGCTTGAGCTTGAGTTTGTGCGACCACCCCTGGCTGCTACTCCGTTATTGATCGGGACTAGCTGAAGTTGCACAGGGAATCAGTAGATAATTATGCTTGGGTTTAGCGAAACATCTTTCAATGTGCAACTCCTGGTAATCCTAAACTGTTTCTGATTAATACCGACGCCGGCCAGGCCCGAACGTAGATCGCGGAAGGAAAGGGAAGGAATTGTTAGTTCGATACTTGCTTTTGCTAGAGGCCGTATATACTACTGCGCACTCCACAAGTATCACGGGAGGAGGATATTTTTGTTAGTAGAGTATAAGAAGTTGGATATACTTCTTCTTTACCGACGCCAGAGAGGTGATTCCACTACCTGGACTAGATATCGATCCACCAATTTCATGGACCGGGGACCAACGGCTTTACTTCCCTTCCGAAGAAAGACGTGACCACAGATTTTTTACCTCAGAAAAATCTCAACGACCTCGGCTGGAATTGAACCCAGGCCAACTGGAATGAGTGGCGGTCACGCTTACCACTCAACCACCGGCGCCGTCCTATTTATAATAGGAATGTAAGGAATCGAAATATCGATTAATAATTATTTCTCTTTGTCTAAGTTGCGTCATAGGATCTTCCACTAATCTGAATTATTTTTTAATACCCGAGGTTTTGGAAGACACAACTATTTTATGTCAGCTATTTCCCTTTAAATAGGTTTTGTATTTTAGTGTGGAGCAGAGCCAATCGCGGAAACAACTTTAATATTCCATCCTACTTGACAAAGAAAATATTTGTAGTCGTCAGAAAATTTGTAAAATGTTTGCATTATGAGAAAACTGTATCTAGGCTGTGTTCAAACTCTACTTTCCCCTGAAGATGAAGGGATATGCCTTCGAAACGTTGTACTATGGGGAGGCATGTAACCGAAAATCGAAAACTACATCAACTCCAATTCAATTCAATTCTATTCTATTCTGAGCGTTTATATGCATTATGATTAAGAAAATTCTTGGGTATCTCAGAAAAATATTTGACTTAACTTGGCAATATAATCTCTCTTCCAAAGAAGTCCAGGCTGGTTATAATCACCAGACAGTAGATGTGTCGTATTGAGTTCATTGGAAGTTGCGATGTCAAATGCGGAGTCTATGTTTTTGAATAATTTCTGCATCACTTGCGAAATCGGGGAGTAGAATATATACTACACCCACACAGATATTAGTATCGGGACCACGAATATTTACCCAGAGTTGTTCGAGATTGTGAGCATCATGTTTATGTTTGGATGAGAGTCGGCTAGAGACTGCAATAAGCACACCACTACCACATTTTTTCCTTGCGCTGTTAGGATCATTACGGTATACCGAGTACCTTGAGCCAAATAATTAGAGTGAGTTGATTTGATCATTTAGCCACGTTTCGGTTAGGACAATAACATCGTGATCGACATCTGAAGTAGCGACGAACAACTGATCAATCTTTATGCGTGGTCCTCTCACATTCTGATAGTAGATTTTAAGATGCTCTGCAAGTAGCCTCCTGACGGTTGAACGCTGTAAATCGAGTGGTGGTTTTCAACAAGGCTAGTATCTGTACGTCCTACTTCATTGCATTTACCTGAGCAAACGGATACAGGAGTTCCATTTTCTTCGAATTGGTCTGACTTGTTAAGGGCATTGTTTTCTGACCATAAAAGGTCGCTGTCGTGTCCCTCAATTTCCGTGGTAGTCAAATGGTTGTTGGTGACGGAGTCAAGCTGATTACGTTCGTTGGTAAGCAGCAATTGTAGACTACATTCAAGGTGCGCAGTATCTCGGAATAGCTTCGGAAGGACATATACTCTTCTTAGCTTTACCTGACCGGAAACTGTTACCGCCATAACGCCCAAGCTCCGTGGCAAACAGATGGGTGTCGGTGGCAAAATCGGGTTCATTACGTCCATTGGAAAACTGCACGACTACGCCGTGTTGCGATAGTTGCCATGTATTGTAGTCGATGATTAGGCGTGACTGCCTAAGTCGAATTTGATACAGGGGGCACTCAGAACTGCAGGAGGCATGACCAGTTTGCGTTTGATTTTCAGAACTTCTCATCGGATTCGCATTGTAACAATTAATGCATTTTCGAATGTTTGAAGCACACTCTTTATGCTCGTGCCCTTCGGCGCAGATCTGACATGGATGGGACTTCTTGCTTGTTTCAGCTTTATGGCCGTAATCCGAGCACCGGTAGCAGTGGAGTACGCTTACACTTTCATGATTCAACAGTCATCATTCCACTCAGACAAGACCATGCGTATTTCCCATGCACATTTAATGTCCAGTGGAATAGTTCCTTATTTGGTTAAATAAACACTAAACACACAAAGATACTATATGTGCTCCCTTACAATGTCATCAAATCAACAAATATTTAAAATAATATACGACAATGTATGTAGAATTTTGAAAAAAAATCTATCGAAAAAGTTCGGAAAAAATTAGTTACATAACCAAGGTGGCTAATTTTCAAAGATAGCACTTTTAAAAATAAATAATAAGGGACGCGGATTGATCACCACCCTTAAATTAAGATCGTATTTTATATACTTGAGTTTGAGCTTGTGCGACCACTCCTAGCTGCTACTCCGTTATCGATCTGGACTAGTTGAAGTTGCACAGGGAATCAGTAGATAATTATGCTTGAAAGTAGCGAAACGTCTTTCAAAGGGAATGAATGTTAGCCCGATACTTGCTTTTGCTAGAGGCCGCATATACTAAAGGGCGAACACGAAATTATTGCGACACCGAAAATGTCATGCCAATTTTCTTATAATGTTTAAAATCAAACCAAAATTTTAGGGTAGTTTTATACATATATTTACTTCAAAAATTAAAAGAAAAGTTAATCGATGGAGCCTTGGTGTAAAATTGAACTCATTTTCACTTGATACCCTCCATCAAAGTCTTTACAGTGTCATCCGGTACCAGTTTCTCAGTTTTTTTTCCATTTTCTTAACATGTCCTTCTCGTCTTTGACTGTCTTCTTGTTCTTGTGAAGTTCCCGCTTCATCATTGCCCAGTACTGCTTCATGTCCTTTGGAACAAAATGGACAGAATTGGCCTCATACCACTCCAGGACACTTTTAGAATAGTGGCATGATGCCTAATCTGGCCAAAATAGCGGAGCTTCGTCGTGCTGCTGCAAGAACGGCAAAAGGCGCTTCTCGAGGCACTCAGATTTGTAGATCTCGCCATTTACTGTGCCCTTTGTCACGAAAAGCTCACTCCTCAGTCCGCAAGAGCAGATGGCCTGCCAAATGAGATATTTGGAAGCGAACTTCGACATTTTTTTCTTCTTAAATTTGTCGTCCACACAGAACTTGCTCTTGCCGGTGAAAAACTCCAACCCTGGAATTTGCTTAAAATCGGCTTTTATATACGTTTCGTCGTCCATCACACAGCAGCCATATTTTGTCAGCATCTTCTCGTAGAGCTTCCGTGCCCGAGTGTTAGCCATCGATTGTTGCCGCTCATCGCGGTTTGGGAAGTTCTGTACCTTGTATGTATGTAGTCCAGCTCTCTTCTTTGCATTCTAGACGTAGCTCTGCGACATGCCGATCTTTTTAGCCAAATCACGGCTTGAGACGTTGGGATTTGCTTTAATCATCCGCTTTCACCTTTCCCTCCGTCTTTTTGTTCTCCGGTCCCAGTTTTCTTCCAGCTCCTTTGCCGTGGTCCAACGTCAACCGCTCCTGGAACCGCTTCACCACTCTGGAGACGGTTGAATGGTGAATGTTCAACATTTTTCCCAACTACCGGTGCGACAGGTCAGGAAATTCTAGGTGTTTGGAAAGAATTTGTTTTCTCGACTTACGTTGGTTCACCTCCATTTTCGTTGAATCGAAAAACACGACTTCGAGTTTGACAGCATGTAAACAATTCACATCAATGAGAAAGTGTGCAAAATTTGGTTGATTTTTACCCATTAGTAAAAAAGTTATGCACTGTTGAATGTGTTGCAATAATTTCGTGTTCGCCCTTTACTGCGCACTCCATAAGTATCACGGGAGGAGAATAGTTGTTAGTAAGTATAGAAGTTGGATTCTACTTCTTCATTACCGACGCCAGAGAGGTGACTCTATTATCTGGACTAGAATATCGATCCATAAAACTCCTGGACCGGGAACCAACGGCTTCACTTCCCTTCCGATGGATGACATGACCAGAGATTTTGACATTGAAAATGTCTTACTGCACTATCTGGGGCAGGGTGTCATTCTAAAATCTAAAATCAAACGATGTCACGTTTTTGCGTCACTATTTTGAACGCTAATAACTTTCTTATTTATGAACGGATTTCCGTCTGGTTATCACTAAACAATTCGGAATTAACTGAAATTATGTTTTATTGCTATAGTGTTTTTGTATTTCAATAGTACACTATTGAAAAACAAGCAAAAATGAACAGATCTCGAAAACGTGAAAACTCCCATACATCATTCAATCTATCCCCGGCAGCGCCGTCGAAAGGGATCAGCTTAGTGGTTCAAACGAACACGAAAAGTTATAAATAAATGTGCCGTGTGCCTGTTTGAATCAGTTGTTCCTCTTTTGCCAGCCAAATAACGTCGTATCTATAGCGTCTCGTACGGCAGATTTGAGCACCCAGCACACTACGCTTCTATGAATGACGTTATCCTCGACTATTTAAAGAATATCATTTTTCGAGCGACTTCATTCTCCCGTCGATCGTCGGGCCGTAAAGAACAGCAGTAGCTATCATGCATGTTGACTAATTGTTCCATTCTGCTTGTTATTGTTAAATTAAAAGCCCTTTTAAGGGCTATAACAAGCAATGAAGAACAAATTTGAATATTTCCAATCATTGACAGCGATAATCCAATTGCGCAGTTTATATTCGTTATTTGTTGCTTGCACACGCGCAAGCAATCTGAAATTTGCAACAATCTGTTATTTGTTTAAATTTATCCTTCCGAAACAATACAAAAATGGGCAGCTACTTAAAGTACATTTCGAGGCTGAAATTGGTGAAAACCTGTGATTTATTAAAAATAATCTTTCGGAAACATAATCCAAAATTCTGCAATGTTTCAGAAAATTGGAGAATGTAGCAACACTGCCAACTAGCGAAAGCCGTACCAAAAAGAATCCGCAAAATTTTGTTCGTTTTTCTGCATGAAGGCAGTCCTTCCATCAACAATGCGAAAGTGATAAAAGCCGATGTCACGTTTCAAACTATTATTTCAAATTATCGGTTGAAGGGGAAGGTTGTTTGTTTCTTTCCAATTTTAATTATTTATCCGATGTAAGTAGCGCGTGGCTGGAAGAGACAGCAAACCGTTATTGCGGCTGACTGATGGATCCATTTCGCATGTTATTTTTGTAAATCAAAAGCCCTTTTCAGGGCTATAACCAACAATGAAGAACAAGTTTGAAAAATTCTTGACGATGACAACGATAACCTAATTCCGCCGTTTATATTCGTTACTTGTTGCTTGCGCGTACATTGACAATCTGAAATTTACAACAATCTGTGATTTGTTTAAAATTATCCTTCCGAAACAATACAAAAATCAGGGCAGGAAAAGTTCGAAAAATGAATTGATTGCTGTTCGAAGCTTCACGAAGCACCTTCTCAAGCATACCACATGCAATCGATGAGTTTGACACAATCGCTGCGAACATTTAGGGGTAAAACTTATCTCTGCTCGGACGAAGCGAGCTTCGCATTTAGTTCGCTTTTTACAATGTTCGAAAAAGTTCACATTAACCTTAGAAGCACACATCGTCGAACACGAGGTAAGCTCTTGGCTCGTGGTTTTTGCGTTTTTGGAACATTTCCACAGAGTTTCGAAGCGATATTCGGTGAACCCATATAAAGCGAATACCTCGTTTATTTGAGAATCGCGAACATCGAAGTTTTATATCGCTTCAAGCATCAGCATCATGAGGCCACCGCGAACATGTTCGCTACGTGGCTGTCTGTCTTAAAATCATAAACTGTAAATCTTATTTTGAGTATAAATAAAATGGATCATTTTAAGATTATAATTTAGGATTTAGGGATAAGGTGCGTCGCATACCTTACCAATTTATGAGCCACGAGTTTGAATGAGCGTAGTGGTAGTGAAATTCAAATTCTTTTTTTCGGAATACAATTATGTTTACTAGCTACTTTGATTGCAAACTCGTCTTTTCTTCTTCAATCGGAGTATATTTTCCCTGCCAAGGAGTTTAGGTGAAGATGTATAAAGTATGTTTAAGGGGGTAAGGGTTTCAGCGCGAATTTTTTTTTTGGTGAATGGCTCTTTTGGATGAAATGATACATTATAATGTACAAAAGTTTTGATCAATTCTCTTCGCCCAAATTTCTAAAAAAATCGCAAATAGTGTTTTTTAACGCTAAAACTATTACCTCTCTCTTAATAATCTACCTATCTAAAACAAATTCTTCCTAAAAAGAACAATTTCCGGATGGAATCTCACAGCTGACGTCTGAGTTCAGTTAGACGGCGAACTTCAGTTATTTGCATCCACTGAGGGGTAGTTAGGCGTAGTCCATTGGCCTTTGTTTTCAACTTGTTGCGGTTTCTAACGTTCTTGCGCAACATTCGTAAATCGGCTAGTCATATTCACTCAATAATGTGCGATGATTTGTGTGTTAAATGTTATTTTTAATTTTACCAAATGAATTATTAACCTAGTACCTACATACTTGAATCCATTATTATTGTCATTAGTTGAATTATAATGTTGCATTCCAGGCACCTGTACCAAACCAAGAGGAAAGCTTCCAAATGATTTTTATAATATTGTTTTATAAGTTTATTGGTTGATTACCTAATCACAAGAGACAAAATATTTATTTTCAAACATTTTCGACAGAATCTGTTGACTTAATAAATGAAGTGTCAAACTTATTACATGTTCCACTTTTATGAAATTTATTTCCTGACTCCTGTACATGTGTTTTGTTATAAATAATGAAAAGGATATTCCAACTTGTTTGTATTGTATTTGTTAACTAATTACTGATGGAGAAACGCAAAGAACTTACAAACAATGTTCTAGTGATTTTTTTTGTTGGAAATCCAAAAACAATTCTGAAAAGGACAAAATTTGGTTTATCTTCTCCATAATGTAATCGTTCCTTATTTGACTTTTACTAATAAAAAATAAAAGTAAGAAATATTTAGGGCCCCCTGTATTTTTTTGAATCAGTTATAGCCGAAATGCTTTATATAAGGGAAATCTCGGAAAATGAGAAGCGAAATAAATAACTCCAAGTAGAATGAAAGTCGTTCTAAACTAGAACTTTTTCGAATACTGTCTTTCCATTATTATTCGCTTTTTGTCGCATTCGATATTTTGATCTATTATTTTGAAGACCCATATTTTAGTTCAATACAATAGTAATTCTTCAAAAGGGCTAATGAGACTTTTGTAAACAAACTTATTTCGCTCATTTTTCCGCTACAGAGTTGAATTTTATGAAAAATACACATGAATCGACATCTTTGCCCTTGGTAGAATCGATTTCAAATGTTTTCTGTGTTGAAATGATAACAAATTAATGGCGATTTCGCTTGAACCTGAAACTGAGTCAGGTTCTAACCCCAACCGCTGTCAGTTCATACATTTTGACAGCAGTTGGGGTTAGGAACTGACTCAGTTTCGCCCAAACAAAAACCACATAAGAGAAATCAGCAAAACAAAAGTTTGTTCACAAATCTTATTAGCCCTATTCAAATGTTGATATGGAATAATAAAATCAATCAAGATCAATTTCGATTTTTTTTTAATTTTACGGTGGTGTAATCCCTTAAGTGGTTGATTTAACGGCTTCTTTCAAAATTTATTGAACCTACTCCCATTCGTTCATTCGTTAGAGTAGTTTATGTTAAAGAGAGTGTACTAAATTAATAGGAACACTTAAATTTAGGAAGTTATGACCCTCGCTCCACAATGCAGTTTGCGACAGAATTGCTCAACTGAAAATTTTTAAATGAAATGAATGAAAACAAACATTAGACTATAGCATTTTGTACGCATGCACTTCAGAGGTCCAAGAGTTGTTCTAGTTCTCGGATCGCCAACACATTTTTTTCGATTTTTTGGCCCAGTTCTCAAGGGAAATCCAGTTTTTAACTTTTTGCATACATATTGCATTGAATGAAGAACTTAGATTATGTATTCATAAAGTATTAGTAATAATTCAATTCATTTTAAAAGGCTATTTTCTATAACTTTACAACTGATTGAATTTCACTTTCAAAATTTCTCGAAATATCATGTTCTAAAAGTTCTCAACTGATATAATATTCGAAAACAGTTATAAAAAATGTCTCATCACACTGGTAGATGGATTCAAAGCGTTTTTTTTAAATAAGTGCACGAAAAAACATGCGCCCTTCTAAAACATACTTCTGAATCAAAATGGTTTTACTGTTAGTCGAAAACAAGATTTACAAAACGACCAGAACTGCCAAATATGAATCGGGAATGGTCGAGTTTATTGACATTCCCTATTTATTTCTAGGATTCATCATACACATCATGACGTTATTTATTTAACTGATAATCGATTTTTTTCCTTTGAATGAAAATCGATATCTTTATCCTCAAGAAACCGACATAACTGGTAGGTGACTATAGGAACATGACTAAGATAAGCGAGCCACTCAATACGTTGTGTACATTGTGTTTAACTTCATTTTCTAGCCCTAATTTATTTCATTTGAAAATTTATCCGCGCCCTGTCACGAAATCTTGATTTTATCCCTACTGGTAATATATCAGTAGGGTATCTTAAATAAACTTGTTACGTCACTTTTTAGTTAACCCCAGCATCCATAAGCTACACATTGTCACAATTATTTTTCACCTATTCCATTCTTAATACAAGGCCTCTGTCTAGAATATACTTTTTTGCATAACTAGTAGGTAGGTATTTGAATTAGAAAAACTAATATCGTCCGGCGAACATGTTAACGATGGCCCTCGCGATGCTAAATTGATATAATCTTTCGATGTTCGTGATTCTGAAATACTTCGAGGTAATCTTATTTTCTGTGTTCGCGAACATCGTTTCGAAGCTCCATGTAAATGTTTCAAAAATATCGATCACACGAACCAAGAGCTTAGCTCGTGTTCGTCGAAAACTACGCAAAAGCTTTTACATATCTTTCCGAACATCAATGAAATGAACAAGAAGCTTCATTTGTCCTTGCCGAAGAGCATGCAAAAGTATCGCCCAAATGTCCGCAATTACGATGGTAAGCGATTGTGATGCGAAGCTTGTGTATACGAACCAGTTACGCAAAGCTTCGCGCTTTGAAAGTATTCGAACATAGGTTCGGTTCGAATATTTCCTGCCCTGACAAAAATGTACAGTTATTTAAAAGTATATTGTCATGCTGAAATTGGCGAAAATCAAGCCAAATCCAAAAGTCTACAATATTATAGAAATCGGAGGTTGTGAAAAATCTGCAAATATTTTTTCGTTATTCTCGTGAAGGTAGTCCTTCCATCATCAGTGCGAAAGAGATAAAAGCCGATGTCACGTTCCAAGCTATCAGTAGGTTTGTTCCAGTACCAGGAGAAACTGGAAGTACTCCGGAGCAAACTGGAAGAAAACTGTTCCTGTACTCACTTCTTGGCGCCATATTGGATTTTTTTTTCGGAGCAAATGGGAGAAAACAGGAGTAAGATTTTTTTGCTTCCCTTTGCTTCTTACGCACACAAACAAAACGAAACGTCAAATCAATCAGCTAACTGTATCGTGTTGTTTATAGTTGATCGCGTGGTGATTTAACAAAATTAAGATCAAATTCAACAAAATTCTCGTTTCGTTTTTTATATATTTATATATTCAAATATGGAGAATATGCAGATAGAAGTTTCTCCGCGAACTGTTCTACGGATTCAGCGTGGTAAGTTTGTGATTATTGTTTTTTTATGGTGTTGGATGTAGAAATTCTAGTCCGGATCAGGCGATGAAGGTTTGTTTACTTCTAGGGCGATTTTGACACCAAAGTCTTTTCCTGTCTTTTTTATTGGACTTTGCCAAACAACAACTGGCTAACACCGTGAAAACAACGGCTTTTTGCTTGATGTGTACCGAGGTAGTGCCGTGGTTTTGCATATTAGAGCAGAAGTGCAGAAAACGAAATGTTCCATTGACACTTCTGCTCGAAAGTGTAAAACCACCCAGTTCATCCCATTCCGGAACAGGTTCGGAAATCTGAATGCAGTCAGTATGGATTCTAACTCAAATGCAGCAACCGATTCCGACTCAATCGGTTTCGGAATCAGTTGCATTTGAGCTGGAATCAATACTGACTCCATTCAGGATTCTGAATCTGAAGGCAGTACACACCACTACTTCGGTACACTGCCATCGGAAGCGAAAAATGGTCGTTATATTAATTTGCTTTTGTCTGTCATTGTTTTAGATCCTTCCGTGCTCCAACATTTATTGGAACAATCTAATTTGATGTGTGTCAATCAAGATCCGTCGGAAATAACTACGCAGGAAACAGAGGTAGCTTCGCCGATTATTTTCCAGGAAACAATTGCTAACGTAGGCGGATCATCAGATTCGTTGATCGAATACGATGCATACGAAGGAACGTCCCAAAGGAACGGTAAGTAATTTTACCATTATTTAAATTGACCCTACTTGCGCTGGTGACATCAGCGGAAAAAAGACTCACTTTTAATTTTTTTTATTCGACCAAAATATAAACTTCGCTTGCGTACTCAAAATCGTTTATCTTGATCTAGTGGCAGAAAAAGCAACATGGGATGAAGCTGCTGTGAAGCTTCTAATCTCCTCGGTCGAAGAAATTCGCCCGTCGGTCGGTAAAGCAAATAAATATAAGACTAAGCAAAAGATGTGGCAGGAAATACAAGAGAGGCTGCAAAGTTACGGCTACGGTTTCACCACTAAACAAATTTCCAATAAATTTTTAAAGCTGGAGCAATCATATAAGCAAACAAAAGACCATAACTCAAAAACTGGACGAGATCGTCGGTCCTGTCCTTATGAGAAGTATACAAACAGTTTATTATTATATATATATATATATATATATATATATATATATATATATATATATATATATATATATATATATATATATATATATATATATATATATATATATATATATATATATATATATATATATATATATATATATATATATATATATATATATATATATATATATATATATATATATATATATATATATATATATATATATATATATATATATATGTGTGTGTGTGTGTGTGTGTGATTTTAATTATTGTTTTCGTTGCAGGGAGCTAGATGGTATGCTAAAAAATAGAGCTGCTGTTAACGCCTTTCACACAGTTGACGCCTCTGGTACAATAAACATGGAGAATTTGGATCCCGAATGCAGCAATGACAAGCCAGGTATAATTTTTATTTATGTCGAAATGAAAAAGTTTATATTACGAAATGATACTGCGTCTTAATGGCTGTGGCTAAATGATGCACTCCTAATTCCGGATACTATGGCACATAGAAACTGCATACATAACGTCTGGATCCGTCATCAGTTAGGCACAAGTGATGCGTCATAAGATCCGAATGCGAATATGTATTATAAGGCTTAGGGCGCTAAGATTTATTGTGCGTCATAATTGTCGTGTGTTCAGCTGGAAATAGCGACCGATTCCGCTGACTGAGCAAATCGATTAATACTGAATATTGTGGGACCGGAATCATCAAATTTATCACTAAAATAAGATTAAACTGTTTTGTTCTATATATCCCAACGCTGTTGGAATATCTAGAACAAAAGCCATAGTGAATATTCATGGCGTGTGTCCTGTCGCCTCGTGTGCAAGCTATCTTAGCTATCTACATAATAAATTTTATTCAATTCTAGGTACATCAAGAAACACAAACGAAGATCTCGACACTCAAAAGGAAAGGTCTAGACGGAATCGTAAAGACGATATAGTGAATGAGTTGCGCCATATCAGAGAATCCAACGAAGCATTCCAAGATAAAGTTCTGGAAATTATTGAAAATGCAGAACAACAGAAAATTAATGCAATGGAGGCACGGAATGCGCTCTTTGAAAAATTTATTAATAAGCTGTAATTAGATGTAACAAAAACATGTGTTCTACTACAGTGTTTTCGCGGGTTGGTCACTTTTTAACTGAACCGCTTTTTAGTTGAGCCTCCGCTAGTAAAAGCATATGAATGTAAAATTTCGTATCAAATTCAATTTGACAAGCTGACACTAGTTAGAGATGTTAACGAATCGAATTCGTTAGTTGGACAGAGGCTGTGGCCCAACCAGCAAATCACGACTGTATTACTTAAGTGTCTTGACTAAATTCTTATCTTTATCGAAATAAATAAATAAGCTTTAATTAACTTATGACAGAAATATTGTACTTCAAAAAGAATATACAACGTAACAGCTCGGCGAGGAAGAAAAAAACTGCCCTACAACTTGGTATTACTGCGGAAGGGATTGCACCCTTGCACTTTTCTTTCGTAATAATCGTAGGTGTATCTATCCATAGCTGTTTAGTTTCTTGTGCCTATCCTACTTTCGTGGTACAACTCATCTGCACAAGTAAGTTGCGAATATAGATTGGGAGACACACAGCCACTCTCACAGAGTTTCTCCTTCGACTTAGATCTCGCTTTTAGGCTGCTTGGCCGTCCATGAAAGCTACCTTCAATGTCAGCTTCTTCTTTCAAGCAGCTAAGATAAGCTGTGTAGTATTGATAGCGATTATTTCAACCGACCATGACCATGTTCCAGTAGTAAAATCCCACCAAACAGGTAACCCGAATTCAAGTATCATTGTAAGTATCGTACAATGGTTAAATTAATGAGGGTTTTTTTTAAATATTTTCAACAGCAAACAAAAAACGATATATCTCGAGTACTTTTTCAAATGGACGTAAGTAACATTGAGAGCCTCTCTTTGTTTACTTTCTCTTTCGTTTATTACGACGTCATTACAACGCTTTGTACTAATTTTCCAGTACATATCGAAAGCCGACGGTTTTTACTACAATATTATGCAAAGAGTAGAGTAGTAAATGTTGAAATGGCCGAGTAATGAACAGAAGAGAAAGACCTCAAAGAGAATCTCTCATTGTTACTTACGTCCATTTGAAAAAGTACTCGAGATATCATACTTAATTAGTTTAATAGCATTAGTTCAATGAGTCTTTTTGCTCCCTTATTTTGGTACGCGGGGGTAGGTGTGTGAGGGGAATGAAAACCCCACAACTCAGAGGCACCACCCCCGGCTTATTTTAGTATGCCTGGTGGGTGAAGGCGATGGGAATGAGAGAGTTATGGGTCTGTAAGAGGTGGTATGGGGTTGCAGCCTGACGGGGGGTGGGGGTTGTAAGGTGATGCAAAGGGATCTGAGGGGATTTGATAGCGGGCGAGGAGCGCTATTTATGTTGTGCGATATGTGGGGGAGTAACCTCCCGCCAACCCTGTTGAAATCCAGAATATTTAAGTTTGTTTTGGATTAGGTTGACGATTTTCAGAGTAGTGGCAAAACCTATCTATATGAGAGGCAAAAAGTAAGTATTATGATGGTACAAGGAGGCATGCACAAGAACACAAGGTGCTGCACCGTATCCTAATCCTGTGCACTGACTCATAATGTGCCAGAGGTAAATTCATTGAACTAGTGCTTGTGCTGGGTTCCGATGAGATAGCGTTAGCAAGTAGCACGAGCACCGATGAGCGAGAGCTCTCGCTAGCACGGTGATAGCTAGCACACTGCATGGAGCTATAGCTCAGCTCATAGCAAAGTAGAAAAAAATACAATACATTTTTTTCAGCAACCTGTCGCACATTACCAACGCATATTTCTGGCATTGTTCTATTCTTTCGTTCCATAGCTTACACTACTGCACCGTTCTAGCTCATCGGACAAGCTCACCGTGCTAGTTCATTGAGCTAACACGTGATAGCTCACTGAGCTAGCTCGTGCCAGCTTGCCGAGCTAGCTCATGGTGCTAGCTCATCGTGCTAACTCGCTCGGTACAATTTCGAATGCCGATGAGATGTCGGAAGCATTAACGAAGGCGTGTGACGTGTCAATGCCGAGAAAAATGGAGACGAGGAACTGCCGATGTATTGGTGGAACGAAAGGCTCAGCATCCTCTGTGCTGACTGCCTAAAGGTTAGAAGACGCGTGCAGATTGCAAGATCTGAGACAGTCAGCGAAGAGTGGAAAGTAACACTTCGGGCGACTAGGGACGATTTTAAACGCGAGATAGTGCTTAGTAACTCAACTTGCTACGAGGAGCTGTGCAAAGAAATAAACGCTAACCCCGCTTACTGTTTCGGGTGAATGATCATTTATTTAAAGCCCCCAATAAACAAATTACAATTACAATGCTTATCGTGTCGTGATGGCTAAGATCACGGGCCCAACGACGCAAGCTGAAAATGCACTGACAAATTGAAAGTCATCGTCGAGGGTCTTTTCCCGAAGCACGCCCCAACCTCATGGCCGCCTACACTGTACGTTGAAGCAAACGGTGGAAATGCTGGTGACAATCGAGTCTCCAACGACGAGCTCCTTAGAGTGGCAAACGGACTGAAAGCGAAGAAAGTTCCCGGTCCAGACGGTATTTCCAACGTGGCACTGAAGACCGCGATCCTGGCGTTCCCGGACATGTTCAGGCTAGTCCTACAGAAATACTTGGGCGAAGGCTACTTCGCGGACAGATGAAAGATTCAGAAGCTGGTGTTGCTGCCAAAACCAGGGAAGCCATCAGGAGATCCAGCATAGTATTGGCCTATATTCCTGCTGGATACTCTTGGTAAACTTCTGGAAAGGGTCATCCTCAATAGGCTGACGAACTCCGCTGAAAGTAAGAACGGACTATCGCAAAGGCAGTTCGGATTCCGGTAAGGAATATCGACGATGGACGCGATCCGCACAGTCACCGCGAGCGCGGAGAAATCGTTAAGGAAAAGAGAAGTGGTAATCGCTACTGCACCGTTATAACGAACGACGTGAAGAACCAGTTCAACAGCGCCAGTTGGAGGCGATCACCGATCCGGACTATCTGTGCAAGGTTCTGAAAAGTTACTTTCAGAACCGAGTACTGGTTTTCGAAACGAACATGGGATAGAGTTCGATTATGGTCACGGCAGGAGTACCTCAGGGCTCCATGCTCGGTCCAATGCTCTGGAATATAATGTACAGCGGAATGTTAACACTGGATTTGCCCAGAGAAGTTGATATGGTCGGCTTTGCAGATGACGTTGTCCTGACGATAACCGGTGAGACCCTTGAGGAGGTGGAGATGTTGACGACAGAGACAATAGGCAGCGTGGAAACCTGGATGGTTGACGTCAAGTTGCAACTGGCTCACCATAAGACGGAGGTAGGGCTGGTCAGTAACCGTAAAAAAATCCAGCATGTCGTGATTAGCGTCGGGGGACAATCTATCCCATCAATGCGTTCGTTTAAGCACCTGATTGTGACGGTCGACGCTCGGTTAAATTACAACAGCCATGTCGACTATGTATGTGAGAAGGCTGAGAGGACAACTAACGCATTGGTAAGGATCATGCCGAATCACGGAGGAGCACGATGCAGCACGAGACGTCTTGTGGTGGGAGTCTCATCCTCAATACTGATGAATGGTGCACCGGTCTGTTCTGCTGCGCTGGATTCAAAGCGGAACCGGACGAAGTTGGCAAGCACGTTTCGCCTAATGGCAGTTCGTGTCGCGAGTGCGTACAGAACGATATTGTCGGAGGCGGTGTGCGTAATTTCTGGGATGATTCCCATATGCATCACTCTGACTGAGGGCGTGGAATGCTACCAGCGGAGAAATGACGAAAGCACAGCGAGCCCCCCAAAAAGTAGTTACATACACCAATGCTTTACGAAGATTTTTAAACCGTACTATTAAAAAAACTTAAATTCTCGCTTCATCGCAGCAAATAACATATCTTGCTATTTTTGATAAGTATTTCGAAGACACTATTGATCGAAGCTGAGCCGTTCCAACGTAAACAACCAATTACTATTTGAATCACTATATTTTTTTTCTGAAATTGGCGAAATACTTCGAAATCACACGAGGTAAGCTAATGTTGTAATATAGAATGTTGTTAATTTTTTTTCGAGAGTTGTCCTACTGGAGCTGTAGAGCTAGGTTCTCGGAAGGGCTCCCCGTCAGAATCACATACTACAATTTGCAGGCGAGACAGGCAATGTCGCCCACTAAAACACTGCATTAGGCCAATTGTAGCGGGCCGCGATTCTGAATGTGATATTCATTGTACGGTTCACGTATGTGCGGGCGTAGGGACTCGCGATCGCGTGTATCGTCGCGAAAAGCTCGAGCATTTGTACGTTAACGTGTTCAATCGCGTGTGCGATTGTATGTCGCGTGTGCTAACGTGTATGTAACTTCGCGTGTATGAATTCCATTCTATAACCGTGTGCCTTTCGCATATTCGCGTGTGTTCTTGGATAATCGCGCGCGGACCGTGAATCTAATACTTTATTTGTTGGTGTACTGCTAAGATGCTAAAAGAGTGTGAGATCCTCCATATCACTAAAGTGCCCGGTGACGTCGCCATGGAACGCGTTGTCTAGTGGATATTGGCTTTTTTTTTGATTGGTCCCACTGAATGTATGGACCTAAGTTTTTAGGACAGAGAGTAATGGTTTCAGGACGTGACAGATTCATGAGCGCGCGAAAACGGACGTTTGTAGGTTCGTGTTTGAGACAGCGTTTGAAACTTCGTGAGTGCTAAAACGTTCTCTTTATTACCGGGATGTTCCTAAGTTTGCGCGATCGCGAACGTAGGTGTGCGTTGTTAATCGCGAAGGGCTTAAGCGTTCGTATGCTAACGTGTTTGTCACGTGTGCTCGCGTTCATGTGACTTCGCGTGTACAAGATTGGATTTTGTAACCGTGTGGCATTTCCTATATACGCGTGCGTTCTTGGATGGTCACGCGGACCTTCATTCTGATAATTGGTTTTTGGTGTACAATTCACATTCTGACAGGCAGTAAATTACCCCATATCACTAGAGTCCTCGGTCATGTCACCATGTAACGTGGTGTCCAGTGGATATAAGAGCTTTCTTTTTTTAATTGATCCAATTGAAGGCATGCACCTGGTCTGCTGATATCAAGGATAGAAACATCCGGAAGTGACCAAATCATGATCGTGCGAGTGTGGGAGTTTTTACGTACACGCTTGAGACCGCGTTTGAACATTTATAGGAGCTGAGACATTCACTTTATCACCAAGATGTCATCATGTTTACGAGATCGCGGGTGTAGGTGCCGGGGATGGTCGCGAAGGGCTCAAGCATTTGTATATTAACATGATTGTCACGTGTGTGTGACCTCGCGTGTATAATTTTGATTTTATAATGATGTAGTGTGTACTCTTGTTTGATCGCGCGCGGACCGTGAATCTGATGCTTAATTTTTAGTGTATGGTACAGATGCTAGTCCGTTTCCCTATGGGGAAACTTGAGTTTCAGGTCATGTCACCATGGAACGTGTTGTTTAGTGAATATGAGCGTCACTTTTTTGATTGGTTCAACTGTAGGCATTAGTCCAGACAGATAAAACTTTCGGACGTGACCGTTTCATTATCGCGCGAGGTGTGGGTTAATGTTTGAGACCGCGTCTGTAAGTTTAAAGATGCCACGTTTACTTAACTACCGGGGTGTTTTCATGTAGGCGAAATCGCGAGCGCAAGTATATGTGGATTACTGCAACTGCATGGTCGCGCCCGTGGCCAGGCCTGTGTTATCACGAAGGCCACGAGCGTTTATACCTATATGAGTATAGATAGCGTATAGTAGAGATATACTAATAAAAGGAATCATAACATGCTGAATAAAGAAAAAAAGATGCAAAGAGCTTGACTAGAAGTGTATAAATTGAACAATACTATTTTGGAAAAGCACAAAAGAAACAGACCAATGAAGTAGAATAGAAAAACACATGTAACATGCAATCAAACTCGTCTAAATGCAGCAAATGTTGTATATTTATCATTACCGACAATTGCATGCTGTTAGACTTTCATCATGCTATGCTGGCCGGGAATGGATGACCCACGTGCGTCGGTAAATTTTCTTTACCCTAATTTATCCAGCCCGACTTTCGCCAATGAAAAGAACCAAATGCTCAGATTGATCACCAGAAGTATTAGCCACTATTCTATCATATACGTCAATTCTGCATCCATTCCCTGACCCAACTATCACAAATACTCAGACAAATACATACATAGATACACATACGACTAGCACATAACAGTTGTACACTAGTACGAAAAACTACGATTATCACAAAGCTACAACTAATAGGTTTCTACTTATTCTACTTCATTGAATTAATTTAATTATTAAATTAATTTAATTAGTATATGCACGATGACGAAGTCGACCGATAAATGGACACACAGTGACTCCCTCCGTGAGCCCCGTCCACGAATACCACCAATAGAACAATATTTGCAAACATGGCACACAGCAAAAGTCAATCTACGTCGATCCGCCAGTCGGCCACGCCACCGTCCATAGGCCAGTGGTTTAGCGTTGGTCTGCGCTGGTGCGGAGTATGAAAAAACATATAACATAAAAAAGGCGCATAAGCCCTGTCGGTCTCCTCGATGCACCACTATCGAGGCGTAATGCAATACCCATCTTAAAGCAATTGATGCTTGATGATGTTTGCAATACCGTCAAACCCCTAAACCTTGGGGAGGGAATATAGAATGTTGTTAATTTTGATAATATAACCTTTTTACGGAACATATAAAACTTGTCAGGATGATGTATATGTACAAAGTTCTATCGAAGAATAGGGTTTGAAGAGGTAATCCATTAACAACAAGCAAAAATGGAACTATTCGAGTCAGTTTTGGATATCACATGCATTTGGAGCAACATCATATGTTGCTTCAAGATGTTCTCACCCCCTATTCGGCAGTTTTCACGCCGACACCCGCGTTACGGCTTGGTAAGGCCAAACTGGTCAATTAAGGTTGCCTGACGTATTCTTGGTGATCACATCATTAGCGTTTCTGCGCTAGAATCGACAGACAGCCTTAGTTGATTACAGTATTCGGGAATATTTATAAAATTATATACGTCTTTTTCTCTTCAGATAATTGATATTCGAGCTTGTAGAACCCTTTGAGCGTCTCATGATAAGCAGCCCTTTCGGGTCGGTATGGTCTGTTCGAGTCGAACCAGGCACACATTCGGTTCGAGCAAACTTTTTGGGGAATAGTGGATAAATATTTCTTATGTCCTTTATGGGCAGAGATTCTCTTTGTAAAACCCTAAAATACCTTCACTCGCCTAGCTACTCAGCATAATGATAATAGAAAAATTGAGAATTTGTCTGGTCCATAATGTAATGAACACGTATATTGACTAGAACAGGGATAAACGAATTCTGTTATAAGACAGAGATGAAACAGCACAGTTGTTCTTCCACTGTAGTAAAAAAAACATAGCTGTGTCACAACATGGTAATTCAATCTGATGTAACAACCATTTATTCAATAAAACTGGTAAGAATAACTGGTAGAATAGCTGGAGTGAATTTTGTATTCGTGGACATTACGTTGACAGCGCTCTCTGATTTACTTAATAATCGATTGACCCGCTTCAGACCTAGGGGACCCAAAAGGAGATCAGGAAAAAGACAGAAGCGGAATCAATGCGAAGTAACATCACTGACGACTTAGCATGCGTTGTTAGAAACAGGGTGCCTTGGACTTGACAAAGTAGAGGACTTGACGTTACACACTCTACAAACAGGCGCAAAATTTAGTCCTCCTCCCGAGGACCGGTGTTTACTTGGCAGAGAGTTCTACTTCGTCCGATTATGCAAATTTTGCATCGTGGGACGGACCGACATCCCTGAAGCTATAATCTGCAGTGCTATCAACCCGCTAAAAAATACTTGCAAGAAAGTTGGTAAATATATTTCTTTTAGGGAGATTCATCATTAAAATCACAACACCATATGAAAGAGCTTATGTGTCCACAAGTTCCTCTAAAGACGTAATTGGCCCCAATTTAACGATTTAGGTGTAATTAATAGATCGCAGGATTATGACAAAAATACTGTGCAGTGGAGTATAATGAAGGACGGATACTGGAAGCGATCCCAATTAAAGATATTCAGTATAGAACCAGCCGTAGATGCCGTCTACCCCTGTGCTGACACCGCACTCGCTGGGCTCCTGCGATCAAGGAAGATGCGTGTGGAGCAGATGTGCAAGCTGGATGACTTGTCACGATAAAGGACTCTGGGATGAAATAACAATTATATCCATAAATTAAATATTATTTTTGCAGCGATTGCAAATTTATTAAAATCAATTGAGTAAAGGGCTCATAAAGAAGTTGAGCTAAAAAATGAATTTTATTTAGAAAATAAGTCCATGCAAATCTGATCTCTTCTTGCTTTACCCTCAGACGTATCTTGAGTTTCATCAAAACTTCAAATGTCCCTATCTACAGTTTCATTCTGTGGTTGAAAATCAAAATTAAAATCTTCTTCACCGCTTAGATTATGCAGTACGCAGCAAGCTCTGATGAAATGATTCAATTTCAAAATTCCGCGTAATTTGCAATAATATAACTGACGAAATCTCTGTTTAAGTATCCCGAATGCATGCTCAATGGCGATTCGCATACTACTCAGTTGCCTATTGAAATTCCTTTGTGCTGGAGATAAATGTCCATTGTCCTTAAACGGTGTAAGTAAATGATTACTTAGTGGGTATGCCGAATCGCCTAGAATGCAATAATCTGTAAAAATTGGTCAATGGAAAGTGAATTTGAAAGCTTTGGAATGAAAAATTATTACTTCCGCATGCGGACAGTCTATCGTATACTGAGGAGTTTCTGAAAACTCGACTGTCATGAACGGATCCAGGAAATCCAATAAAAACGTCAATAAACTTTCTATCGTTATTGCAAATTCCTTGTAGTATCAGGCTTACATTTCCTTTGCGATCAATATAGTCATCTTTGTCCTTTTCTGGAGGATCTATAACGATGTGTGTTCCGTCGATAAATCCTGAAAGAAAATTTGTTGTTATAGCCGTGTAAACCATGAAATTTTATACGCCTACCAAAAACATTTGGAATTCCAGATTTATAGGAAGCAGTTTTAGCCATTTCGATTTTGGTGGGCCATTTGATTACGAGGGGTGCTTGGTTTGATAGAAAGCATATCACACGCATTATTATTCGGTTCACACTTGAAATCGAAACATTGAAACGGTCTGACAAATCCCGAAAACTACATGCTTCATGTCCAGCAAACCACAAGAAAATTAGCATATGTTTAGCTGCTGGTAATCTTTTGTCCTCCCTAAGTGAATCGTACACACTGCTTTTCTCGAACTGAACTACTAAATTATCGAATAAATTCCGCGTTATTCTAAAGTGCTCCTTGAATTCGCTTGATATGTAAATCGGAACAACCTTCTCAACGTAATTTTCTATTCTGTTCCTCTTGCGCGGAGATTGTTTTACAGTTTGTGCATTTACGCAAAGTTCCAAAACTTCTTTATTTTTGTTTGCATGCAGAATTAATGGCAATACCCAAGATGTTTCGTCTTCCGTCGGGCACATGTCTTCAAAGACAGCAATGGCAAATTTAATTTGGCTATTGCGGTTCATTTCAATCAAAAACTAACAAATAAAACGAAATAATCTTAAACATAAATAAATTGTTCTGAAATCGTCGACTTTTGACAGTTCGAATAAAACTCGGTTTACATATGTGTATGTAAGCCGGGAAGTGAAAAACGTCAAATTCCGTTCCAATACTTTCTCTTTTTTATCCCCACTCTTTGGGAGCAAACAGGAGCAAAGAGAATGTACTGGAACAAACCTAGTATTTCATATTAGATTCTGAAGGGAAAGGTTGTTTCTTTTTATTTCGAAATATTTAGCTGATGTAAGTAGCGTGAGAAGGCAGACCTTGTTTTGCAGCTGACTAATTGTTCCATTCTGCATGTGATTTTTGTTAAACCAAAAGCCCTTAGTTAGTTTAGTACTTTTCATTCCATAGCACGCGTGTTTGTGGATTCTACAAATAGTCTTTTCAGGATTCCACCAATGGACTCCAAATATAGAACATTTCAGAGTTAATGTTAATTATACCACCGAATATATAAAGATACATATGTTAAACTTTCTTTGTTTACGAATAGTTTGAGTTATGACCAGTTAATTTTCTATCATGCTTGCAAACATTTAAGTTGATAGCAGGTATTTAAAGATAGATGTAAGGTTTTGTTTGTGAGCATCATTAATTGATGTTCCCATTTCATGGATTTGAAAAAAACTTTTTTAAAACTTGTATTTATCACACTATAGGTTATCGATTTTAATTTAAAAATTCAACAATTATCTCTAGTGAAGAATAGCATGCCTGTATGTAGTTCTGAAACAGTCTATGGCATTAAGGGGTTTTAATTTGGCCACGGATAATATTGATTGCTTATAAAACTGGCTGCATTTTTAATGTCATCGTGGTCGTGTCTTGTACACAACCCTTAATTTTTTTCACCTCAGAAAAATCTCAACGACCTCGCCTGGGATTGATTACCCAGATCAACTGGAATGAGTGGCGATCACGCTTTCCACTCAAACACCGGCGCCGTCTCCTATAATACGATCCTGATATACAAGAGACACACAGAAAACGTCATTTCTCCTCATTTCCGTTCTACTTTTCGAAATCACCTTTCATTCACAATGCAGAAATGACACTACTAGATATGTTTAGAAAATAATTAAGAAAAATACCAAAACATTGTTGTCCCTCCCATAAGGTTCAATTGAAATGTAAATCTTGAACAGAGTATTTCTCGGTTTGTTGTTTTTCATTGTAGGACTCTTATGCTTTTATGGGCAGTACATCATATAAAAAGATCTTGGAACCTCCAAAATATTTTTATATGATTTCGCGTGAATAATTTATCGCGCGATAAACCCACTCGTTGTGAACTGGTAAGTACTTGAAACCGACTACTATATAATCCAACTATGTTGTGGTTTGCGACCCCTGTTGGATTGAAAACACTTTGCTCCGCCACGTCTACAGGAGTTTCATAATGATTCAAACTCTACCGACTTCTAATTCCCGCTAGCAACCACAACATAACAACACTTCGCCGCACAGTTGTCGACCTGTTTACTCGGAAAGTGTCAGTCACCCACCACAGTCGGGAGAGGTCGCATTCACCTCCAATATAAACAACAATTACGTGCAGCAAGAATCCGCTGGGAAATCACTTACCCGCCAGGCCACTAACAAACAGTCGGCCGGTAATTGCTCTCCAAAGCAGATCATTACTCTGACCGTAAACTGTAAGAGAAAAAAAATGAACATTTTCTACCACTCGCTCGAAAGGGTTCAGCTACGGATACCGCGCTCCCATCACAACCCTCTATCGGTGAAGTGCACTGCGTACAACGAAAGCGGCGTTCCCATAAATCAAACGTCAAGTGCAAGCAAGCTGGTAAGTATTCGACCTACTGGCCCACATCCCTGTACCACGGCCACTAGTACACCGGTTGTGGGGTGGATCGAACTTTGCCCCAGCCTGTATCAAGTTCACTCCGAAGAATATCATCGCATCCTCGACGACGAAGCGCATGTCCTTGGGAGTTCACTCGTGTTTCGACATCCCCAGTCACAGTTCGGTTCATTCCGGGTCAGTTCATCGTGACACTAACCAGAGAACCGTGTCAACAAACCATTCCTTACCCTATCCCCCTTTATTGAACAGGCAGGATAGAACATCGCATCACAGTTCCATGGAGAGGCTGGCACTCCATTCAAACCGCCATTTATTCAACATTCAGGAATTTAAATCTGATAAAACTATTGCGGCGGTTTCCGAGTACAGACGGGCCTCTAGCGACACACCCACAGCAGCAGGGAATACTCTGTTGGCGTGCTTCCCTACGAGCTGGAGCGCTTGGCATCGACGGAGTTACGAAATAAATTGCTTATAAAACAAAGACCGAGGCTTATAGCAGGACACTGGAAAAGTGGGCAGGATGCACCGCACTAGTATCATGGATGATACTAGTGTCTAGTTTTGTATGGTTGCTTAGCGACCCTTTGGATTGGTGGGATTGTATGCATTTTAGTGTCCTTAAGTGGTTGTTGGATCGGATAAAACTTGTAATCCGAACATGGCTCATTAATTCGAACTATATATTGTTAATCATAATACTAGATAGCTACAATGTGTAACCACACTTAACATTCATTTAATCGTCTTTTCGTCTTAGGAGAAAATCGGTCTTAATCTCATTTTGTTACCTAAGATGGAAATAGAAATCTGCGTACCTTCCTCTTCTCTCGATAAAGGGTGCGCTTTGAACGGTACACCAACGCTGCAGCACCAAGTGGAAAATTTAATTAAAATACAGGAATCATACCTGATGGCAACCCGCCAAGCAACCGTTACGTTCTGTTTTCTCGACAAGGCGCTTCATACGACACGGCGGCACGCTTTTACAGTGAGCCCATCAAGTACCGCATCGTAAAATACTTTTGAGATTTTGTTCTAATATATTGGATTATTTTTTCATGCGGTGTTTGGTCGGAGATCCTGCTGGGGCGTTGTGTGAGCTGATGGTTCGGAGTAGACATTTCCCGGGTGGTGGCGGGTTCGAATTTCACACGATTCAAGATATTTTTATGTTAAAATCCCTCAACTCATAATTATGACGTCTAAAAAAAAATAAAAAATAGGTTAAGTTTCTGGTTAGGAAAATGCCCCTCCGGGGTTCATCGGGTTAAAGTAGGCGTTGCGGGTACTTTTATTACTACACTCCGGAACGTAAAAGATAGCGTTGTTTAGCGAGTAAAATGGCTGATTAACACGCGAGATACAGAAAAGCCCCCAAGTCGGGATCGGGTGCCTCAGGTGGATTGTGCTGTATCGTGTGGGCCGAAAGCGGGATCAATGTTTTTGTTGTTATTTGTGTTCTTTTTTCTGAGCTTTCATCGGGTGTTTTCGTAGGATCGCGATTAAGTCCATTGCACAAGAGGGGTGTTAGTTTCAAGAAAGAATGTTTTACTCATTGAATAGTTTCATTCGACTTTGTTATTCCACTTTGTACCTTAACACGTAAAGGAATTCTTTACAACTAGGGTTGGTCGTCAGTTCGGTTCCGTGTCATACTTGAATGGGAGGTTTAGTTGCAATACTCATGTCAGTTAGAAAGCGTGCATGCCAATGTAATGGTCTCACGAAAAGGCAACAGCTCGTTACCTGCTTATTTTAATAAATACGGTTAAAGTTCGACACGTGAGATTGTTGCGCAAATTTTTAATGGTAGTATTTATGTCACGTTTTGGAATTTGTAGCGCATATAGACTAGAGCACTCTAGTTAGAGTGTGGCCAAGAGGCCATGACGTATCCAAACGAACATTTCTATTGTGTATACATCAAATTCCATGTTCGTTTGGATACGTCTTGGCCTCTTGGCCACACTCTAATTAGAGTGCTCTAATATAGACTGCTCGTTCTAATTCCTATGTTAGTCAATCACTGTAATTAGAGGCGTACATTTTTGTGAAGAAACAAGGCATAAGAAAATACCAAGTTTCGCATGAGTACTTACATAATCAGTATGAGTTTGAACTCGAGCTTGTGACCACCTCTCGATGCTCCTCCGTCATTGATCGGGACTAGATAAAATTGCACAGAGAATCAATAGCTAATAATGCCTTACTCCCAAGCATGATTAGCTATTGATCCATCATCCTACAATGTTGAACTCCTGGTGATTCAATATCGGAGCCGTCGCATAGTGGGACCAATCCAAAAAAGGTGGGACAAAACCTATTTGAGGCCTTAGATGTCATTTTAGAGCCAGAATTTCTTCGTAGGATATGTTCACAATATTATTTTGGAATTTTTTAAATAGAATATTTTTTGGTTGGACTAAAGTAGAGTAATCGAGCAAAAAAAATTTTTTTTTGTAGAATATTATTCTTTGAATAACTTCTTCTAAGATACCACAGACATCAGACCTCATTTTTGAGGCAAAATTGTTGTTTTTTTTTGTGAATTTGACCTAAAAATCAGTTTTTTTACTTTTCCGTGCTAAAAACCTTAATTGATTAATTTAATATGTTCTACCAACTTGCAGGTATCACTAAAATACAACTTTTTATTGGAGGAACTAATAACGTAAAATCAATATTTTGGCTTCTAAAACTATTTTTCATATAAATTTGCTCTATTTTCATCAAGGATTTTTGTTTTTTGTGCAGCCAAACTTTGGCTATTTCGATACTCTATTTACAATAAATTTATTATTACATATAAACAGAATATAATTGGACGCATTGTTTGGGTAACCATTCATGTACGACGGTTTATAACATAAACTGTATTTATATTATTTTTAATTTATATACATTATTACAGCTATTGCAAAAAAACCCTTCCCAAGGTTGAGGGGTTTGACAGTATTGCAAACATCATCAGGCATATTGCGTGCATCAGCGCTAAGGAACAACTGCTTTAAGATGGTTATTGCATTACGCCTCGATAGTGGTGCATCGAGGAGACCGAGAAGGCTTATGCGCCTTTTTATGTTCTATGTTTCTTCATACTCTGTACCTTGCGCATACAAACGCTCAACCACTGGTCTGTGCGCGGTGATGTTGCCGACTGGTGGGTCGTCGTGCTTTGACTTTTGCTGTGTGCCGTGTTTGCAAATATTGTTCCAAAATTTGAGGGCGGTATTCGTCGACGGGGCTCACGGTGGGAGTCATTGTGTGTCCATTTATCGGTCGAATTCGTCATTGTGAATAAAAATAAATTAATTTAATAAATACATAAATAGAAACCTATTAGTTGTCACTTTGTAATAATCGTAGTTTTTTGTACTAGTGTACAATTGTTATGTGCTAGTCGTATGTCTATCTATGTATGTGTTCGTCTGAGTATTTGTGGCAGTTGGGTCAGGGAATGGATGCAGAACTGGCGTATATGATAGAATAGTGGCTAATACTTCTGGTGATCAATTTGTGCATTTGGTTCTATTCATTCGGGAAAGTTGGATTGGATAAATTAGGGTACAATGAATTTACCGACGCACGTGAGTCATCCATTCCCGGCCAGCATAGCATGATGAAAGTCTAACAGCATGTAATTGTCGTTAATGGTGAATATACAACATTTGCTGCATTTAGACGAGTTTGATTGCATGTTACATGTGTTTTTCTATTCTACTTCATTAGTCTGTACTTTTGCAAATCTATTAGTTTACTTTTCTATTACTGATGTATACCAATATAGTATCGGTCAATTTAACTCTTTTGCATCTTTTTTTCTTTATTCGGCATGTTATGATTTCTTTTATTGGTATATCTCTACTACACGCTATCTATACTCATATAGGTACAAACGCTCGTGGCCTTCGCGATAATACAAACATGGTCAAAGACGCGACAATGCAATTGCAATAATCCACACATAATTACGCCCGCGATTTCGCCTACATGAAAAAAACCCCGGTAGTTAAGTAAACGTAGCATCTTTAAACTTCCAAACGCGGTCTCAAACATTATCCCACAACGCGCACGATCATGAAACGGTCACGTCCGGAAGTCTTACCTTGGTCCTAGCTGTCTGGACTAATGTCTTCAGTTGAACCAATCAAAAACGTGACGCTCATATTCACTAAACAAACGTTCCATGCTAACATGTCCTGGAACTCTAGTGATATGGGGAAACGGACTCTCTTCTACCATCTGTACCACACACTAGAAATTAAGCATCAGATTCACGGTTCGCGCGTGATCAAACAAGAATACATGCTACATCTTTATAAAATCGAAATTATACACGCGAAGTCACATACAAGTGACAAACACGTTAATATGCAAATGCTTGAGCCCTTCGCGACTATCTACGACACCTACACCCGCGAGCTCGTAAACATGATAACATCCCGGTGATAAAGTGAATGTCTCAGCTCCTATAAATTTTCAAACGCGATCTCAAGCGTGAATCTAAAAACTGCCGCGGTCGTACGATCATGAATCGATCATTTCTGGATGTTTCTATCCTTGATATCAGCAGACTAGGTCCTTGTCTTCAATTGGACCAATTAAAAAAAGAAAGCTCTCATATCCACTGGACACCACGTTACATGGCGACATGGCCGAGGACTCTAGTGGTATGGGGTAACTTACTCCCTGTCAGAACGTGAATTGTACACCGAAAACTAACTATCAGAATGGTGGTCCGCGTGACCATCCAAGAACGCACGCGTATATAGGAACGGCCACACAGTTACAAAATCCACTTTTGTATACGCGAAGTCACATGAACGCGAGCACACGTGACAAACGCGTTAACATACGAACGCTCAAGCCCTTCGCGATTAACAACGCACACCTACGTTCGAGATCGCGCAAACTATCACCCCGGTAATAAGGAGAACGTTTGAAGTAGCAATAAGAAAAGTTCAATTTATACCTTTTTTACGGAAATAACCTTAGTATTTGAATGGATATTTCTTTGTGTCTAGAAAAATACGGGAAATATGGGTACTGGGTCATTTTGGCCCAAAATCCCCTATTTTTAATATTTTTTCTGCTCCGTGATGCAAATCATACATATTTTACTGTTTTTCTTATGTGAAAAAATCTCAGAAATCGAACGGAACCTTTTTGACCTTTGTTCGAATACGAATGCGAGTTGGGCTTAAAAGGCCTTTTGTCATTCATATTAAATTTTATTATTTTCTCGTGCATATATATCTATTATTCTTGAATTAATATTCATTAAAAATAAGTGTTGAAGATGGGAAAATCTAAGGAATACAACAAAAATAGATTCGTTAGCGGTAAAATTCAGAAACATTTTTTATATTAACACTACAAATCACATTTTTACATTTCTTATAAAAGAAATGTATAGAATTCGCTCAAACTTACAAGATTTTTCCGAGGCCCGGAGGGCCGAGTCTTATATACCAATCGACTCAGCTCGACGATTTGGGACAATGTGTGTGTGTGTGTGTGTGTCTGTGTGTGTGTGTATGTAACGGACAAATTCTCATTCGTGTTTCTCAGCAATGGCTGAACCGATCTTATCCAAACCAATTTTAAATGAAAGAACTAAAAAAACAGTATGAACGCTATTAATTTGTTTTTAATTCTGATGTTTAGTTTCCAAGATATGAATGTTTGAATGTGCAAAAATGGCGTTTTTTGCAGTTTTTTTAAATTATCTGCCGAAATTGACAATGTAGATTAACAATTTATATGTTTTTAGACAGCTTCAACGAATACCTTTCGAACAAGCTACAGATTGTTAAAATCGGACTATTATCAAAAGAGATATTTAACATTAAATGCGGACGAAAGATTTTTATCATTTCCCATAGCCAGAAATATGACCAAAAACATGTAATCTATTATTAACGCCAAAACGGCTTATTTTAGGTCAATAGTATCTGCGGAGAATTTAATGGAGGCAATATGCCCTTTCTTTTGGTATTGTGCTTTTGCTGATTAATCCCCCTATGAGTGAGATATTTTCACAAATTTTTTTGGAAGTGATTATATCGAAATGATGCCTTCAGCAAATTTGTAGCTCTTACTTTTGCGAATAACGTTACTGAAGACTTCAAATATCTATTTTGAATACTTTAAAAGTTATGGCTTGTTGTTTGTTGATTACTCTTTGTCGCCTATTTATTGTTCAATATAGTAATAATCCATTGAAATAAGCCAAACATTATTTCGATAAAACGAATTTTGTATTTCATTTTACTATCTACAACCGCTAGAAATAATCACCGAACACTTCCAAGTTGTCTGGAAGGAACTTGATACCTTATCAGTACAAAAATGTTCATTTGTGCGAACCTTCTCACTGCAATTTTTCTAACTTATAACCATCGGATCGATCTGAAACATATCGGAAAATGAAAAGCGAAATAAATAACTCCAAGCAACGGCGTAGCCAAGAGAAGGTTTTGGGGTTTAACACCATACACCCCCCCCCACAACACCCAAAAAAAAATTGGATTGAAGTTGAAAATTTATTGATGCAGACTGATTTAATTCAATATTACAATAACAATTATCTGATCCGTAGATTGATAACCTGTTGTTGTAAACATCATGAGGACTTTTGATAAATTGTCGGAATGGGGTCCTGATATGGAACTGATCTCTTGGTCTTGATTTCACAGTTGTCTAATAGCATCAATATCAAATTCCTGTCTGAAAACATTCCAATAGAAAATTCCAGAGTTCTGTAATCAATCGTAATCCTCAGATTTATTTTCAAATTAATCTCGTTTTTGTAGAGATGTACTGTAATAAGGGTCTTTATTTAATAGGAAGCGAAGTTAAAATTGATTTAATTCTATGAAACATAGAACTGCTCAACGAAAAATGCATAAATTTCAACAATTGCTTAAAATGTTTTTGCCTTTCTCATTCACTCTAAAATTCGTCGATCTAATCCCGACCGGGAGGACCGAGTGTCATATGCTAATCGACTCAGTTCGTCGAGATCGGAAAATGTCTGTGTGTGTATGTATGTCTGTATGTATGTGTGTGTATGTGTGTGTATGTGTGTATGTGGAAAAAATGTGACCTCTGTTAATCAGAGATGGCTGGATCGATTTGCACAAAGTTAGTCTCAAATGAAAGGTACAATCTTCCCATCGGCTGCTATTGAATTTTTTATTGATTGGACTTCCGGTTCCGGAGTTACGAGTTGAAGAGTGCAATCACACAACAAATTCCCATATAAACTGAAATGAAAAATTTTCAAAATCAAATTTGTATTTTTGATGCCAAATGACATTATAATGCATGAAATATTGAGATTTGATGTAAACTCGAAAAAATAACGTTTGACAAAAATTGATTTTTTTGGACTTGGGTACTTATTTGCTCTGTTACTATTTTCTGAAAAATTAATTCTGCATAATTTTAAAACTTCAAAAATTACGGTTTCGGAATTATGCCGTTTAGACATTAAGATCGATTTTCACCAAACCCCCACTAATTGTAAAATTGGTATTGTAAAAAAACGTAAGGGCGATACTTCGATGCTGATAGGTGGGACCGAAAAAGTAAACAATCGCCAAAGGGACTATATACTATATATACAATCATTTTGTCAATTTCAATAGCAAACACAAATTTTAATTTAATAATTTCAAATACTTCATGAAGTTTTGGGTTTCGATCACTGAATCATGCAATCTAGGATGTAAAAAACACAACAGTTCTAAATTGGAAATAAAACCTAGTCTGGAAATATGCACTGTTGATTTTCTTTGAATGCACTATGAGTCACAAGGGCGATTTTTCGGTACAAAAATCAATAACTCCCAAACCGTTCATTTTAGAGAAATTATGTCTGAGAGAATATTTTTGGGGATTAAATTCGCTTTCTTTTAAAGTAAAATGTAGCTAGGGTGGTCCTCTCAAACATTCTTTTCGAAAAATTATTTTTCGAACAAAATGGTATAGCAAGGTACTTACTTCAGCAAAGTTGTAGAAAAATGTTTTTCAGTTAACATTTTCAAATGAATTAAAGTTATAGCACTATCGGTTTTTATGTTATAATTATTTTTATTCTTTAACTTAGGGTGTTTCTGAAAAAGTCAGTTTTTTAACTATAACTTTTTAAATAGTTAGTCTATCTTCATACTCTCTATGAAGCAATTTTAGTACTTTTCATTGCGCATATTTCTGCTGAAGAATGTGAATCGATATCATTTTTCGTTACCGAGTTACGATCATTTTTTAAATAAAAATGATAGTTTTCAATGTCCTCTAACTCAGAAGGTTGCAAAAACTAGCAGCTAAATTTGTACTCTTTTGAAAGTGCATCAAAAATACTATAAAATATTTCAAAATCAAAGTCAGCATTTTTGCCCTTCGATGTCAAATATAAACAACAACACCACGAGTCGTGACAGTTTAATTGGTATCAATCTCATTCATGAATCGAATCGCAGTAGCCGACAACTGCTTTGATCAACGTGTGTAGTGCTTTGTATTATTAGTGCTGTTAAAATGCATAAAATAAAGTTGTTCGATCTCTGGAAAGTGGCCAAAGGTGAAAATAAAAATAAAATAAAAGTTGTGTTTAAGGAAATAATGAGATAATTTGATGTGGGACAAAATGAAAAAAATAAGTTCACTCAGAATGCAAAAGCTGTAACAATTAAAACATGTAAAAGGTTTGATCAATTTTGGAAAGACAGTAATCGAATTGAGACGAAAGTGCTCGATAAAAATTCGAAATATTTTGAGAAGCCGTTAACAGTTCCTACAAAAGATTCAAACTGCACTTCCTCCCAAACAAGCATTCACAGAAATTCGTCACTTACTTAGAACACAATGAAGGGTAATCCTTAATTCATTTGCTTTTTAAGGCAAAATGCGCTACATTTTATATTATGTCAACACTTCCATTACCAACAAGTTTCATGAGCGAACAAGGAGCTGAGGCTCGGAACGATCGACTGAGTCACGGTAGAAATTGTTCAAGAGTCGCGAACATGGAAGATGTTTTCTTTAGAGCAATGGACTCGTCTAATCCGGTTCTTGTAGTTAGAAGATCCCGATACAGTAAACGCACTGAAATAAGTTCAATATTAAATGAGTTAGCACTTTGAGAAAAGAGACACGATTCAGATAACTATAACGACGACGATGCTGATGATGTTGATGATTGTGATTATAATAATTATGAGGATGACGATGATAATAAAGTAGTTACGTAGAATAGTAAAATAAATATCTGTCTGAGCCTAACGTTTTCAATATTTGTGTACATATATTTGACAAGCTCAAAAAATCATTTAATAACTCGACTTTTTGATCTAGTAAAGCAGGTTCTAAATGGCAATGACAAGACCCTTAAAAACAGTCGTATGCTGATGTCATTTAATCATAATGTTGATGTCAACATTTTTCGCTGAATGACAAAAAAGCAAAAGTTGATTTTGAGATATTTTACAGTATTTTTGATGCACTTTCGAAAGAGTACAAATTTAGCTGCTAGTTTTTGCAACCTTCTGAGTTAGAGGTCATTGAAAACTATCATTTTTATTTACAAAAATGATCGTAATTCGATAACGAAAAATGATATCGATTCACATTCTTCAGCAGAAATATGCGCGATGAAAAGTACTAAAATTGCTTCATAGAGAGTATGAAGATAGACTAACTATTTAAAAAGTTATAGTTAAAAAACTGACTTTTTCAGAAACACTAAAATGACACCCTAAGATAAAGAAGAAAAATAATTATAACATGAAAACCGATAATGCTATAATGCTATAACTTTGATGCATTTGAAAATGTTACTTGAAAAACATTTTTCTACAACTTTGCTGAAGTAAGTACCTTGCTACACCATTTAGTTCTAAACATAATTTTTCGAAAATAATGTTTGAGAGGACCACCCTAGCTATATTTTGCTAAAATTTAATTTCCAAAAATATTCTCTCAGACATAATTTCTCTAAAATGAACGGTTTGGAAGTTATTGATTTTTGTACCGAAAAACCGCCCTTGTGACCCATAGTGGAATGGTGGGTTTTTTCAAGAAAAAGCGTTGATTTCTTAATTCTCAGTCGCGTTGGAAATTTGAGTAAAGTATAAACTTCAAATCGATTAAAAAAAAATCGATTTTTTTTGGCTCAGTACAATATACATAACCCCTTTAGAAAAATCAGTTTTCCCACCACAATGCATTGATTGAGGAATTTAGATATTTTATTAACAGAGCATTAGCAATAATTCGTTTGTATGTCTATTTTATGGGCCATTTTTTCGCCTCCCCATTGATTTGGTTTGAGATTTCTAGCACTGATGTTGTCCTATGCTGATTTGAGTGATTCTCTGAGTCCTGCCACTATCCCATGTAGTATGTGTTATCAAAAACATCGCGAAGCATCAAGTTCTAAATGTTCTCAAACGATATAATATCCGAAGAGAGTGATAAGAGTTATAAGAAATGTCTCATCACACTGTTAGGTGGATTAAAAGCGTTTTTTCATTAAACTTCCCCTATTTTTCCAGGAAAGAAACTTTTCTCATGTGATCCCTAAGCGTATTTTACACTAAAAGTAGTAATTTAGAAAAGAATTTTGTTGTTAAGTGGACACAGAAAAAAATATTTTGTAATTATAAATTTATTTTCATGCACATATTTGGAGCATGAATTTAAATGTAAAATTAAGTTCCACCACAAATACACACGACTTGTCGTGCTTTCTTCAACGAATTTTATTATATTTTTACAAGTGGATTGAAAATTACAGTTTCTTTAAACGGAAAACCAATGCACTTTATGTATTTTTACTCGAATACTGCTGTAAAATTACATTCGTATTGATTTACATGTCGTTTAAATTTCATTATTTTTCGGTGTGGAGTTAATATGTGCGATTTTATGATAAAAATGTGAAATCGAGATTATATGTCAGATAATTTGATGTTTTTGAATTTTACCGCTAACGAATCTGTTTTTATTTTCTTCCGAAGGATTTGCCACATTTCACAAGACACAATTTATAAAAATTGAATGAAGAATAATAGAATGATAAAATTTAATATAAATGGTAAAACGTCCTATAACTCCAAGCTTCTCGTATTCGGACCAAGATCATAAAGGTTCCGTTCGATTTCTTAGATTTTTTCACATTTGAAAAACTGCAAAATATGTATGATTTGCATCATAAAGCAAAAAAATTATTAAAAAGAATCTGACCAGGGTAGATGCACAGCGTTATATGCCAATCGCATTTTAGCAACACGAACACCGTTGAGAATGCCACTGACCATGTTTTCTCAAGTGTCGTTTGTAACGGATGCCACTTCCCTATATTTTGACATATATCGTTTAATGTGTTCTGGTCTAATGCGTGGTGCTAGGTCGTGTAGGCGCACTTAAATTTTATCGTCATCCATATATTGGTGTGAAGGTTGGACTGAGAAAGGTTGGAAAAGCGGTCATCTTGGAATGCGAATAAAGCAGTTTTTTCTCACACTGTTGGAAAAATCTTCATGAGAATCGGTGTGAGAAAAAACTACTTTTTTTCGTTTTCCAAAATGGCCGCTTTTCCAAGTTTCCACAGTTGAACCTTAAAGTTGTAATATTCGACGCCGTGTTGCATGTTGTTCTTCACAATTGAGTTTTCTACCCGGGGTTAATCTGTTAAACGTTATCTATATACAGTTTCTCACGTGCTGTAACTGTATGTACGTCACTTCCTTGAGATTCAGTTCCGTTTTCACTTTTAGCAATAGTTCAACAGTACATGAATGTAGGTATTTGTTAACCCTAGAACGTGGCACTGGGGTACAAATGTACCCCATGCCATCTTTGGAGCTGTGTGAAGACGAGAATTTGGTATTTACCAACCTGGGACCCTAGCCATAATTCAATTTAGAGTTCAAAGTAAGAGTAGGAAAAGGTGGTAAAGCCACTTCGCTTTTGGTCTTCGTGGAAGCAGGAGTCAAAGATGGCTAAGGTGCATTTGTACCCCAGTGTACAAATGTTAGTGTTTCGTTCTGTCAGTGAAAATGTGACTCGTGACAATACCAGTTTAAATGTTGGTTGTTTTTCTATATAAGTAACAATTAGCGTTATATAATCGTTTTTAATATTTTATTCAATGAATTTAATTCAATTTTGAAGTAGCAAAACAATTAGTTCTCATTTACGCTGATCTGTATTTTTTTTACTTTTTATTGTTTTTCAATAATGGCTTAGTACGTTGCGTGTTACCAATGTATTACTGGTTAGAAATATTTTTTCATTTCAATTTCCACCACATTTCGTGGTATTTTACAAAACCTGATTTTTCATCTTTCACACTTCCAAATAATTGCATTTTTTTTTTTAAATCTCGAAATTTTATTTAATGCAGTTTCTAGACCATTCCTTCAACTTTTAGAATAATTTGATTTTTTCCAAAACAACGGTTTTTTCATATTTCTTTTGTTCCATTTTATGTATCCATGATTCAATAAATTCCGTACTTCCACTTACACAGCTGTATTCGCAATTAGAAAACGAAGAAAATGATACATTATACATTTCTTTTGTTCGCATTTTTACCTGCAAAAATAGCGATCACGCGCGTGTGGTACGTTTGTACCCTAGTGCAACGTTCTAAGGTGGAAAAAGTAAGTGTAACGTTCTAGAGTTAAAAGTCAATCGAAATAATATTTTCCCGCTCCTCGATTCGGATTGCCATCAATATATTATTTACTGTTTGTTGCGAAAAAGATTTAAATTTTAATATCTAACCGGAAAAATATCAATCTTTGCGGACCCCACAAACCTTTCCACGGACCTCTACAATACAATGAGAAAAATTACTGTAGTGAACATCATTCAACATGCCGGAAATGGGTCACTGGTTTTCGATTCTTCTCACGAATTGTTAACTCTCAACCTTTATGCATGATTCTAAAGTCATCATTCCGCTCAGGCAAGACCATGCGTATTCACTACACACATGTAATGACCAGTGGATCAGTTCTCTACTAAATTCGACTTGGTATTTAACGCCAGCAGCATCGGAAAAGACAAAATCAGTATATGGCTTCACCCTCAAAAAGGCAAAATGTCCCATAAGGCCCGGCGGGTTACAGTTATCTTGTTTTAATGAACTTGTAATTAAAAATAAGAATTATCGAGAATACATTGTTAGAAGCTGACCGCTTAAATTTCTTGATATACAATGGAGCAGATAGCATATGAAAATGCTAAGTAAACAGGACCACGCATAAATAACTTCTTTTATTATTGTGTGTATAATCATAGAACAGTGAAAGAGGCATTTTTGTCTTTTAAAAGTGAGGTTGAACGAATCGATTTGATTACAATCAAATCGATTCGTTTAACTGACCTTTTAAAATGCAAAAATGCCTCTTACACTGTTCTATGATCAACGCCAATGATGACGATGTCGTTTGCGAAGCCAAGAAACATGTGAGATCTCGGGATAATGGGTCTGTTCCTTTGTACATCAGACCTTCGCATCGCACCATCGAGCGCTATGTTGAACAATAAATAGATTAGATAGCGCATCGCCCTACTTCAATTCATCTAACGTCACAAGCGTGTCGGATTATTTCCCGGCTATTTTGACACTTGATATTAACCAAGCTAGGGTCATACGAATCAGTTTAGTCGGAAAATCAACCCGGGTTTTATCCAGAATTCTGAGATGTTCTTTTTTCAAAAAAATCTTGTACCCGGTTGTGAGCCGACGAGTAAATGATCCCACCGAAAATACTAAGGTATAAAGTAAAACCATTGCATATTCGAAAGCTTAAAATCATTATTATTTTTGAGCCAACACCAAACTGAAGCTAGCATCTCAAAAAGCGCTAGATTACGAGTGGTGCTCGGAGCTAAATTGCCGGGAGTTGTTGCTTCAGAAGTGATTTTTCAAGGTAGCTCCCAATTCTATTCCCAAAATTAAAGGTATCCGAATAGATCATTACTAATTTGTGAATTTCTTTAGCGATTAATATTATTGCTTTTAAAAGTTTTATTGAATACGAATGATTATAAGTAATATTTTGGAATTGAATTTCGTAATTCAATTGTACGTACTATAGTATCGAGGTATAGCTGTAGTTGGTATAAATATTTCTAAAATTTAGTTTCTCCTGTACGGCACAAACATACGCAATTCAAGAAATGTTTGAAGACTTTTAGTAAGAAAACGTTTTATAAAAACTTTTTAGTTTTAGGCGTATTAGTGAATTTCAATTTGATTTAGATATATAATTATCAGAACTTTAGTCGCATTCTAGCAAAAATCAATATTCTTTTAAACAAGCCCGAGGTAAAAAGGCAGTCCGAAATGGTTGAACAAATTACTGCTGCCGTTCATCATCAACTTCAATCAATAATTGGTTGGTGTATTCTCATATGACACAGTTTTAGTGAAACCAACCCACTGCACTGTACACTGACAATAGCTTTTCCGAACCGGCGAAAGTCAACAGCCACGACGCTAACCAGCTGAGGAAACGCGTTCTAATGTGCCTTGAGAGTTATATTAAGTAGAAGAGACCGGGGCTAGTTAGTGATGCTCTTATTTTTCTATGTGTATTATACATTGTCTTCATTGTAGTGACTAGTGATATCACAAAATACCTGCTGAAATTTGTTTATATCACAATTCATTTCGTTTTGAAGAAGATGTGGACAATATTGTTTTTTCGAGTGCAATAAGGAAATTTTCCTTATTTCACTCAGCGTTAGCGTACATAGATAGTCATCCATCATTGTTAATTTTGCCAAAGCAAGTATACCCTTTATTTGTAAATTTTGTAAAGAAAGAAAAACATTTATTTCAAGTTTTTGTCTAAAGAAACATGATTTTTGATGTGGAGTATGCGGCGCATACAAAATACCAGGTTCTTGTATAGAAAAATAATGGCTTGGCTTGGCTCGTTTGGACAATCAAGACTCCTAAAAAATTTCGAGCCAATTTTCAATATGATCAAAAAAACTTTTTTTTATTTCGATTATAGAGGTTTTAATCTTAAGGTCATTCGCCTCTTCGGGTTAGAAAAATCTCTTATGAAAAATTTCTAACCCTATGTGCGGGATCTGGACTCGAACCCAGGTGCGCTGCGTACAAGGCAATCGATTTACCAACTACGCTACGCCCACCTCATATAATGATCAAAATATGATAAGAGCCTTTCCTCGTTTATCTTCACTTCTGTTCTGTTGTCTTTCGATTTGTATTGGAAAATTAATGTGAAGATTTCGTCGTAATCGAAAGGAGAAGTAAAGAAGAGTGGCTTTTATATACAGCCTATAGAAAATTGCACCGATATTTATTTGTTTTTTTTTATAGACTCACCACCAATTAATCTCAATTTTAAACAATGTAGTTGATTTGGCACGATTTATCTTAAAACATTTAATAAATTAAATTCAAATCACGGTATCGATTCTGTTGGCTATTTTCGGCAAATTTAAGACTAAGAGAAACGAAAGCAATGAAAGTGAAAGATGATATGTATTCTAGAGCGAATCAGTTATTAACTAAGAACGGAAAACTAGATGAGAAACCAAATGAGCCTGCCTAGTTCTAGTTTTCCGGCCCGGACTCCCCTATAACTGAGTGCACTCTCTCTCATCAGCAGGTAAGTCATTAATGAAAATGCGAGCTGCGTTCGTCAAACACGACCTACTGTGCTACTAATGGTCCACCGGGAAATGCTTGTTGTGTCTATCGTTTGACAGCCGTTCAATCATCATTACTCACTCACTGTATGGGTGCTTTGATGTGTGACGAATCCCGCCCATCGCGGTGTGGCATGGATACCTTGGTGCCACGCCAAAACGCCCAAATGTGCTCTCATATACAGAAAATATTTCAGTGGCATTTCTCGAAAGAAGGCCATTTGTATTTTTTTTACGACAATTACGCTTCTCAGCTGTTCTAAGCGGGTTAGCAAATTAAAGCCAAAATTTGTATGGCGACGACAAGTTTTTCCCCGTCACCGAAGTTTTATGTCAAGAAGGAAGAATCAAAACTAACTTAGTCAGGCTGTGTAGTGCACCACAAACGGCAACGTGGGGGTTCTTCCTAACCGTGATTCATGGACTCCTCCTAACCTACATACTACAGCATTATAAATGGCCGCGTTGAGTTTATAGCCGAAAGCTTTCTTTGCTTCTGAGAAGCGCATCACAAGAGCAGAACGTCAACAACAAAACAATGTACCCTGCAAACGAGCAGCTGGTATGGAATCAAAACTTTAAAGAGTGGGTTAGACAGCATATGCTGATTGTATCGCGACTATTTTGAACAAAACAATAAGGACAACTTTACCAAGTCTCTGTTTGTGTTGTTTGAAAAGAAAAAAATGTATTAGGATTTGAATAGAGGAATGTTTTCAAATTTACCAATAAAGTTGCGGAAACTTATTCCCGCATTGCTATTGAGTTGGTGTTGTGCATTATTCCATTCAATTGACTCAGAATCAAATATATTTACACCGCAGATGATCAGACTTTTTTGTACGTGGTACAATGGCAAATTTTCAATATTTCTGACATTATGGAGCTCAAATTCAAATCCTGAATTAATGTTTTTCAAAGCAGTATTGTTATAGTCATTCAATCACTAATTGCAAGCCAGAGGATTCGGCATACTAAAACATTTGTCTTAAAAACCTGATAAATCTGCTGAAAAAAACGTTCATTTCATAGATCCTTCTATGATGATTTATAGTTTAGAAATGAATTTCCAGTCCAAAACATTTCACACTTCAAAACAGAAGTAGATTTTGTAGTATCATCAAACATTATCCAGTGTTCGTCAGATCTCATACACGCAACATACTCTAACCGAGGGATTGCCCTTCCTATGATGATTCACAGGGATAGACCGTTCCAACATCTTCTTCTTCTTCTTCGCTTCTGTTTGGCTTGTTTGTGAAACAAAGCCCAAAATGGCACAGCATATAAAGCTATATTGCCAGTTAATTTTCGTTTATAGTCCGATGGACTTTACTTTTTGTGACTAACCGACGATAAACTCGCAGCGCCACAAAATTGGTCCACCACAGCACGAGTAATTCGCCCAATCGAGGTGAAAAAGCAAATTATCTAGCACTCGGTGAAAACCAACATGTCGACACGTTGAAATTTTCACCGGAAGTGGTTCCAACATCAAATTATGGTCTTGTCAAATTTTGGTCTTGTCAAACTGCAAATGACGTGAAAACCCAAGATTATACCAGATAAGGTATAGGCATACGTAAAGCGAGAGTTTTGGTTTTACAATTGGCAACATCTATATTGCGTAAATAATGCTTTACTTCCAGAAAATAGAAATTGCTAAAATCGAAGTTAATTAAAACAATGTTTTGAATATAGAAACTAGTGCTTTCAGCCTTTTTGAGGTACTCAAGGCGTTTGCCACCAATAATATTATTGTACACACATGCATGCACCTTATGCAGATTATCTTGAATCTGTTTTGCGCTTGTCAAATCTGCCACTCTTCTTATTCTTATCTGGACACGCTCGTCTTCCCTTTGGGGCAGACCCTCGACTCTAACGGGTGAAGAGTTCTTTCGCAACTGGGAACCATTTTTTGCTACATGCAACTGGCGTCCCTAGCTCTACATACAGAGTTTGACAATAGGCAACATCGTTTTTCCACCGATCAATGAGGGTCAGTTTGACAACGTTCGCTCGAAATGTCATCAACAAACAGCAGTAGCAGTAAACAATAGAAAACAATGCACACTTTCTCTAATTTGATCGAAACTAAAGTGCTCCTCGTTTGTATGCAGACAAATTTCATTAATTTTGTTACAAAGTTTTTTATGTTGACTACGCCAATATGACGTCATGTCACTCTCTTGGTTTGCTAGTGTACTGTACAGACACATACACAGACTAGCAAAGTGTCAAAAAGTGCAGCCAAACGAGTATGATGGTTTTGAGAGGGGAAGTACAAGAGGAAGTCCATGCAAAGCTGCTACTCATTCGGGGAGCCATTCGCGCGAGTGCCGGAGGGGTAATGATATCGGTACTGAATGGCGTAAGTGATGAAATTGGATAAAGACGACTTCCGGAAGCCTAAACTCAAATAATATTACACTTCACGAAGACAATGCAAAGACAGTCTTGGTTTTCGATTTCGATTTTAATATTATTTTGAAAAGAAAAATCCGCTGGCAATATAATTTCAAGCAAATTTCGATGATAGTGCTGGACAGAAGGAGTACAAATCTTTCCGATCACTCTAACTCGTCGCTGTTGTGCTATCTTATGACAAACGCCATTTTGTGGTAAACTGAGTTAGATATACCACATCGCTTATCTAAAAAATCTGTACAAAGTGGCGTTTTCAGAATTTCGACATTCTGCTTGGATTTTTTCTGCTGAAATTTTTAATTTTTTGCTTCAAATGACTGTGTCCTGGGATTGGCTCAAGTAATCTTGATGCATAGGATGTTTTTTATGTGTAAAACGATCTGAGAAACACAATGTCATAATCATTTTCAAAACAAAGTTACACGAATTGCGAGAAAAATGCAGTTTAAGTTATAAACTGGAAATATAGCAAATTTGGCAACACTGTAGCCAAAAATAACTATTTTTCGTAGATTCCCTGACTCATTTTCTTGAAAATGCATCTCACCGATTGTTTATAGAAGCGATAGATATGAATAAAAGTTAATAATTGATGATTTTTCTAAACGGCTTGCTGTGGCGGATCCAGGGGGAGGGTCGCGGAAGTCCGAAACTCCTCCAAAATTTTTTAACTTGTTGAGAAATTTTGAAGTAGTTTCAATTTTATATTAGCTTCAAACTTAAAATTTTTTCATGCCAAATTTGACCACCAAAACTGATTTTAATTAAATGAGGTTTTTACGCTTAATGTATTGTACAATGTTCATTCCAATATCAAAATTTCGGACGCCTCCCGATTTTTTTTTCCTGATCCGCTCCTGATGGTTTGGCTCGTTTAGACAATCAAGACTCCTAAAAAAATTCGAGAAAATTTTCATTATGATCAAAATATGATAAGATCGGTCGATTGTCAATAATTCAACTGATATTTGTACACTACACCTTAATACATCCACCAGCTAAACCAATTTAAAATAATCTTAATCGTGTTTAAGATATGGAAAATTGCGTGGAATCGGCATTTTTCGTTTTGGTAGGAGTTGTGAACCATCGTTAAAAATTGTAAATATTCATCTAAATTTGGGAAATGTCCAACGAATGCTTTACACTGATTTACTTTGAAATCGGCTGCAAAACGGGACGCTGCATAGCACAAATACATATGAGTAAAAAACAATTTTTATGTGGTATTTTAGTCGCTAATTACATAAGCATGAAGAACATTAGTTGATGCAACATTTGCCAATAGAAAAAGCGTTGGCATAGCAATAGAAACATTTGACAGTAGTTATTAAATTTTTATCAGGTAAAGCAAACGGGTATGGACGGTGTTTCACAATTCTCCATGGTTCACAATTTCCTACCGTCCCCTACAGTTTGCACTAGAATCAATCAACGAGATGATTTTTGAAGGATTTGTTCAAGGATTCTAGAAAAATACTAGTTTTTATTTAAACTAAAAGTAGAGTAGAATGGGGTCAAACAGGTATAGGGGAACAAAGGTATAGGACATTATCTTTGCTATGTTATTGCAGAGGTCGTTCATCTTGTGTGAATTAGATACACGATAGAGAACTTCGTCGACGACTGTCATTTCGACTGTTGCCGTGGATGAGCTGTATTAGTTACGATGTCGTTTATTTATTTTTTTATATTTCTCGTGTTGTTTCGCGAAAACGCATTGTCTCTCGTCCTCAGTACAGTGAATTTTATCAAAGTAAAGAAATGTCAAGTGGGTTTTTTTTCTTACGTAAAAATAATGCTGTACACGAGTTTTGTGTTGGTTTTTCGATATTTTTCTTTTTGAAAAAATACGAACATCAACATGAAACATACGGTTGTGGGGTACGATAGGTCAGCCGTTTGGGGACACTATAGGTCACTACTGATCGTCTCACAGCAAAGTAACCACATGAGCTGGAACGAACAACTTCAATTATACACTCTGGCGACGACGAGGACACCGAAGAAGTCTTTCGCAAGTAGGGGAACTGTGGGTAAAATTAACAGACAAATATTTCACCGTAATAAGAAAGGATTAGGCCAAAATGGTTCAATTGGAATGACTGTTTGGAAATAAAATGTTTTAGGCGGTAAAATGAATAGGTTGTAGTGGGGGCAATATGAACCATCTTACCACTCCATGCCTGCAAAACGCAAAATATGTCAACATTTAACCTAAACTGGACTCTATAGAGCAGATGACACCTTTGCTTGTTGAATGAAAAGGCATCAATTTGAAATGAAGACGTACGGTTTGGTTATGAAAATCCCGCCAACTTGAAAGTGAATGATTAAGGGAGGCTTTGAATTTGAATCATGGTTGGATTTGATTGAGCCGAAAGTTGGCATTTGAAAATAAAAATTTGCATCACTGATTGTAGTACTCAATCACTTATTAGTTAGAAAATAATCACTTTGCTTAACGTGTTCAGTTCATTTTACCACCAGTTCCCCTACAAAGCTAGACGCAGCTGCCGAAACAACATATTTTTTCAACAGTTTCTTTCGCGGTTTCATGATTTTACACATCATTTGCCACTTCTCATTTTCTTACCTGAATGACGCCTCTTCGGGTTAGAAAAATCTCTTAAGGAAAATCTTCAATCCTATGTGCGGGGTTGCGATTCGAACCCTGGTGCGCTGCGTACAAGGCAATAGATTTACCAATTACGCTATGCCCGCCGGCTGACGTCGTTTTAATGTTTAAATAATCTGCAGTATTAATACTCTTCAAATAAAAGTTGAAGCGGTGATTTTCTAAGCGTGTGCATTGTTTAATTTAACCTCGAATAACTTATCGTAACCCCTGCTTTTAAAAACATCGAAAAAAGGTACCTTCGCCTTATTGAAAAAATATTTAGCCAGGTATAAAATTATTATTGCTAAAACGTTCCTAGACGTTCTTCCTGTTATCCTTTCTAACGAGTGCTTGTTTGTCAAAATCGGTACAAAAATGACATAGCCCGAGCTCGTCAAAGAAAACTGACCTACTTGACCCCACACTACTCTACGTTTTTCTCGTAATTCACATATTGGTTACTGTAGGCCTTTTTGACACATAAAAAATTCATTTTGCTCGGCCGGGTTCTGGCACTCTCTTGGGATAATGATGACATGCTTTCAGGATTCTGTTTGGATAAAAGAGATTATAACTACTAGAGGGAGCAAAGCGCTACTGTCTCCATGTATTCACGGACTGAAACATGGGGTCCTGCTCTAGCATATTGTATCCCATTACTTTGACATGTGTGTACCTGGGGCAATCTATGTCAGACTAATGGCTTTGGAATATGTAGGAGCGAGATAATAAACCATCCGTGTTAACAGTGGAATGCGACCTCTAGTAGTTATAATCTCTTTTGTTTGGATACTTTCCAGGACTCTGATCGAAGTCTTCTTAGCATTCCAATGGAATCTATTTCAGAATTTCGATTGAATCCTTATCCGTATTTCTACGGTTTTTTCTCTGAATTTTGATGCAGAATTCTAGAGAAAAGCATCTCAGAGGTCTGGTGGAAGTTTGTTCAAGATAGAATTCTACTGAAGATTATGATTTATTCAAGATGCTGAATCATGTTCCTATTTTCAATGAAATCCGGCGTAAAATTCTGATGAATACCCTGCTCTGAATTCCAGTGGACTTTGACACAATAATAGCGAGCTAATCTTTTGTTCATGTTCTGGTAACTAGCCCCCTGGTTTGCAGGACTGGATTGGTTATACAGAGCAATACGTACATGCAGTGTACGGTGTAGAGAAAATCGATGACGGGATAAAGCTGTCATATAAAAACAGATAGAAGGTGAAGAAAGCCTGATAATTGGAATACGAACTAGTGCTAATTAAATCTACAGTTTGTTAAATCTATTACCAACTATCTCTTAATGCTAAATTTAACGCTAATTCAGCATCACAGGATCGTTTAAAACTATCCTACGAATTGAATATCAGGAACACCTCCACGTGGTGTAGACCGTTATATTAAAGATAGTTGAAAATAAGGTTAGTATATACGAATTTCGCGCTAAATCGTATTCAGAGTTGGCAGCACCCTCTCAGATTTTAATGAAACTTTCTGTTCATGAAGATACAAAACGCCACTCTGGATATTTTGTTTTTCCAAAAATGATCTAGACTGTCTTTTGAAAACGGTCAAACTTTTTTACCAATTTTTTTTCAAATGGCTCTAGTCTAAAAATGACAAATCCTACAAAATATGCTGTAGGAGTGATTTTCACAAAATTAGTCAAATTTTTGAAGAATAACGTTGAATAAATTCTACATCGACTCGCACACTAAAAAAAACGATTTTATGAATTTAAAGTCGATTTACAATTAAACCCATCTTTGATTTGGATGAAATTTTGTTCCAAGATAAGTAATTATGTTCCTTACCTACCGTCAAAAATTCAAGTTGGGAACTTTCAAGGAAAAAAAAGTTATTTGAAAAAAACTTTTCCTTGTCCAATCTGAATTTTTTTTCGGTGTATTTTTATTCAAGGTCATGGCCCAGAGACCAGAATCCAGAATCCCGAGGAGAGAACCCAGACTCCATATTTCATAGCCCAGAGTCCAGAGTCCCGAGGGGAGAGACCAGAATACAGAGTCGCGAGTCCTTAACCCAAAATACTGAACCGAGTCTAGAGTTCAGAATGCAGAGTTCAGTGTCGAGAATGTAAAGTCCATAGCGCAGTGATCAAAAACCAGAGTTCCGAAGACAGAGCTCAGCGTCCAGAATCCAGAGTTCCGAGTACAGAGTTCAGAGTCCAGAGTGCAGAGTTTCGAGCCCAGAGTTCAGAGTCCAGAGCGCAGAGTTCAGAGCACTGAGTTCAGAGTTCAGATGCCAGAGCCCAGAGTCCAAAACCTTAAGTCCAGAACCCAGACACCTGAAACCAGAGTTTAGAGTTCTTATCCTAAAATACTGAGCCCAGAGTCCTCAGAACATAATCCAGAGCCCAAAGCCCAAAGTCCCTAACTCAAAATAGTGAGACCTGAGTCCAAAATACAGAGTTCAGATTCGATAATCCATAGTTTAGATCAGAGATGTAATGCACCTCAGAGCAAATAAAGAGAAGAATCAAAAATGCTCTTTGCACTTTTCATGCGAACCACCGGTCTTCTCTTGCACAATAATTCTCTTCACTCCGATGTGTGTTGCTCCCATACGTGTATTCTACTCCTTGGCTGCACCCCTCAAAGAGTAGAAATAAAGAGGCTCTTTAGTGTGAATCTTGGTCCCACGCGCACGGAAACAGAGAAGGCAACCAAAAAACATTTTAAAAACTAGAACGGGCAGCCCTATGGGGTTGCACGAACTGTAGACGTAGGACTATACTACTTAATGTAAAATATTTATTTTCTTAGTACTTAGTGTGTGGGAAGAACACCCGGACCGGTGAAGAAAAATAAAATTTTAGACAATATAATCACATCTCATGTATAGAACAAGCTTTCTAGTTGCTCTCAAACAGATCCTAAAAGTTCAAACACCCATGGATAACCCCAAATTTGTAGATGTGTTTCGATGCCCCAGGATTGTAAAATGGTTAATATTACGTCATGAAAATTCAATTCTTCCGTGACAATTTTTTTTTGCCTGCAAAATGCCCTGTGTGTATGCAAAGCTCATGATTTGTTGGGATATTAGCATTAGAGATGGGCGATCCGTTCTCGAACGGTTTAAAAGAACTGTTTCTTCTAAAAGAACGAATGAACGAGAGTTCTTTTTTAAAGAACGGTAGTTCTCATTTCTCTTCGAAACTGATGAACTGAATTGAACGTTGCCTATAACCGTTTGCCAATTCCACCAGAACGAAGAACGAGTAGAGCGGAGAACGAACTATTTAGCAGGCTTTTAGAACTGTTCCCGATGCTCTTTCAGTATAGTATAGAACCATACCAAACAATGTATTGCTTCTCTGAAAACTTTCATTGAGAATAGACTTTTCTACGGCTTTTGTACGTACACGGTACATAGCACAGACACTGTATCAAAACAAGATTGAAAACGATAAACAAGAACGTCAAAATCAAATGGGATTGTTGTCAACCAAGACTGCATTAGTGTTCGTGAGATCAGTCGACAAAAGCTCAGTGCTCGCTCATAACAGAAATTGTACTCTCTGTGTACCTCCTCTCGCAGATTCTGTTTTGACAACCGTTCGCTGTGTAACGATGAAAAGTTCTACGCAGTTTGTAGTGAAAAGTTTTGCAATTATATTTAATTCGTGGAATAGTTTTACTTAATCTAATTGCAGGTTTCGCACAATTCGTGGAAGTTGCCACTTTGACAAGTAAGTGATATAAATCGAATGATTTTCACATTTTAAATTTCTATAGTGTTGATGTTTTTTTTTTCTTTATACTCAGGGATGGCAGGCCACGGAAGAGTTACCAGTGATATCTGGTATCATTTTACAAAGCTTGATAATGGCAAAGGAAAATGTCGCTACTGTCATTTTTCAATAGCAATGGCTTCTGGTTCCAGCGCAAATTTGAAACGGCACTTGAGACTGAAGCACCCGATGGTTCCTATAGAAAAAGCCGACAAGGACGACGATTCCAACACTAAATCCGAACCTGTTTCTTCGTCGTTGATAAAGTCGAATGCGAGTGCCAGTCTGCCAAAATCTACAACGAACGTAGTCGATTGTACGAAATCGGATTCAAAACCATCTCAAAATTTGCTTACCAACTACGTGGACGTCGTCAAACCTCTCCCGATACAAAAGCAACGTTCGATCGATCTGCAAGTGCTAAAGATGATTTGTAAGGAATATCATCCGTTATCTCTTGTTGAGGACGCGGAATTCAGAAAGCTTGTTAAGATGCTTTGTCCGCCATACACCCTCCCGAGTAGAAAAACGTTGACGTACAGCCTAATGCCAACTGTGTATGAAAATCTACATGCAACAGTTAAATCTAATTTGCAGGATGCACCAGCAGTTAGTCTCACATGTGATGGATGGACCAGCATCAATAACCAAGGTTTCTATGCCATTACAGCACACTTTTTCGACAAGAGCAATCAATTAATGTCGCATTTGCTCGAGTGTTCTGAATTTAACGAAAGACACACGGGTGAGAACATTGCTTCTTGGATCATGCGAGTTTTGAAACTGTTTTGCATTGATTCAAAAGTAGCAGCAATTGTTACAGATAACGCGGCAAACATGAAATCTGCTGCATCGATTTTGAAAATGAATCATTTGCCGTGTTTTGCGCACACACTCAATTTGCTAGTTCAGAACGCGATTGCTAGCTCTATTCAGGGCACGGTTGATAAAGTTAAGCACATTGTTCAGTATTTTAAGAAAAGTTCATTTGCTCTGGAAAAGCTACACGATATGCAAGGAAAATTGAATGAAAATTTGTTGAAATTAAAACAGGATGTTCCCACTCGTTGGAACTCCACATATGATATGCTTGATCGTGTTTTGAGAAATAAAAATTCAGTTGTTTCTACTCTTGCGCTACTGAATATCAAGTTGGCATTGAATGTTGATGACTGGAAGATTATCGAGGGATCGGTTGAGGTGCTGAAAGTTTTTTATGAGGTCACCGTAGAAATATCTGCTGAATTGAATGTATCCTTCTCAAAAAGTGTTGTACTAACACAAATAATGGAGCAACGTGTACAAAAATTTGTCTCAGCTGAAAACCTTCCACCAGAAGTGACGATGCTTTCAAATAATCTGAAAGATGGCCTAAATAAACGCTTCGAGTCAAGATGTAAGAATGAACTGCTTTCCCAAGCAGTAATTCTGGATCCTCGTTTCAAGAAACAAGGATTTTGCAATGAAAACCAGTACAAGTCAGCACATCAATCGCTATTAAACCAGATAAACGTCCAGCAATGTGATGTACAGCGTGTTGAGGATTGTTCTGAGGAGATATGTATTAAGGAACCCGCGCAGAGCTCGTCTCTTTGGGAAGAATTTGACGAATCCGTGAGTAAGATACTATCTAAAGAAAGTCCTGGTACTACTTTTAGTATCGAGTTGGATAAATACATGGCAGAGCCTATCTTGCCAAGGTGTAACGATCCGCTGATCTGGTGGGGAGAACGTAAATGTATCTACCCAAACTTATACACTATTATGCAGAAAAGGCTTTGTATTCCAGGGACCTCCGTTCCATGCGAGCGTATTTTTTCTAAGACCGGTCAGATTTGTAGCGAGAGAAGAAGTAGATTGACAGCTAAGAATATATCTAAAATTGTTTTCATCAATCATAATCTTTGAATTGAACAAACTCCTAATATACAGTGAAATGAAAAACACAAATAGATAACAATAGTTGGAGAGAAAAACGTTTTTTTTATTGAAAACTGTATTCCTTTCATACCATATCAATCTGTTTGAACTTTCTGAATTTTTGAAATTGAACGTTGAAATTCAACTGAACGGATGAACGGTTCAGGTGAACTAGTTCTTTTCACAGAATTATTTAACGAGAACGGTTCTTCAAAGTGAACTGTCTTGCCCATCTCTAATTAGCATTGATCGGAAAATGCTTTCCAACGCTGCGCATTGCATACATACAGGACATTTTGCAGGTCACCAGAAGCTATTCATTTTACCACCGCCACATGTTCATTTTACCGACTCGCTATAAACATGTCTCATTTTTGGACATGTTTAGAAATCAAGAATCATGTTTGAAAAAATGTGTTTATGACGAAGTATTTTTACCAGATATGTACAAAACATGTCTAACAAGAAACATAAGGTGATTGTAATATCTCATTCACTTATTAGTTAGAAAATAATGACTTTGCTTAACGTGTTCATTTTACCGCCAGTTCCCCTACCTACCAACACATTCGCCCAAAACATTGAACCCAAGCGTACAATGCAAAATGAGTCAACGCTGATGATGATGGGTAGAGCGAAAGAGACAACTAGTACCACCACGACACTATTAGCGCGTTTCACCAAAATTCCACGCGGCCTTTCCCGATTGAAAGGAACGGCCGCGCTTAGCCCATCTGTCATAATATCGTGATTTTGCATAGCGAAGGGCTGAATGATTTTGTTCCAAAAAACAGCCCTGCGTTATGCAACACTTTGTGCAGGTTGATTATACGGTATAATAATTTATACCAGTTGCAAGTGGGGCAAAATTCACCAAGTTCCGTAAAATTCCTTTTAAATTACAGAATTGAATTGCTTAGATGAGCTAAACTAATTAATCAAATCCTGTTTTAAAAACTGTCCTTGCGTTTAAACCAAAATGGGAAGCTTATTACTACCACTACATTACTTAATTTCAAGCGCAAATAGCAAATACATGTGCTAGTTAAACCAAAAATTTACTGGCAACATTACAGCAGCATTTAGGAAGCAGTTGAAGCGGTCGCCTGTTGGACGACACAGGGTAGCGTCCCTCCACAGCCAGTGTAACGGATAGCTCAGCTACACTGGCTGTAAAAAACACAGCGCAGTGATCTGCTTCGCCAGCCGTTCAACAGGGAACTGAGCGTGTCTGGCCAAGTCCGTTCTTTAAATAGTCGATGATGACGTCATTCATAGAAGCGTTGCGCGCTAGGTACACCAATCCATCGTACAGGGCTTGGGAAACGCTATATTCTGTGTGTTAATGCGCGATATTTTGACAAGGTTGTATATTATTTAATTTTTTAATGCTATGATATCAAAAATCTTTGGGTTTATCTATTGGAATCTATTCTTAGAAGTATTTCGGGGCGATTTGTGCAAAAAATTTGAAAATTTATCGTGAGATGGCTGAATTATATGCGTTTAAAATTGGACAACTTTTCGTTACATACCATTTTTCTAGAATTTGCAGAGTGCACCCCCATATCGAAAACAAAGACATAGTCCTACGTCAAAACGTTCTTTCGATCAAACTTTATCTGAATTGTAGTTTGATTCGCCTTCCTACCTGCTTGCCAGGGAGGGGAGGCACAAAAAAGTGGCTCTTCAAGGCGACTCTTTGCGCGAAACTGTGCAGCTCTTGGTGCACAGATCTTTCTCTCTTTCATTTTCAAGTTTCTCTTTGTGCGGTCGTTCTGCACATCGCAGTGTTTTTGTGCTGCTCTATTTTTCATCGATGTATTTCGCTCTTTGTGGCACATTGTGTGAGCAAATAACAAGCCTGGTTTAGATTCCATTGCCCAGCGACCAGAACACAGAGTCCCGAGGAGAGAGCCTAGATTCCGGAGCCCAGAATCCAGAGTCACGAATCCAGAGTGCATAGTCCACAGTTCAGAGTCCAAAGTTCAGAATCAAGACCCAGAGACCAAAGTCTACAGTCCAGAGTCCATAGCACAGAATCTCGAGGCGAGAGCTCAGAATCCAGAGTTAAGAATATAGCGTCCAGAGTTCAGAGCGCAGAGAACAGAGTCAAGAATCCTGGATCCAGAGTCCAGAGCTCTGAGACCAGAATCTAGAGCCCAAAGTATTTAGGGACCATCCATAAATGATTTTTGAGTAATTTTTAACACCCCCCTCCCCCATCGTAGCATTTCGTCACAAACCTCTAAATACCCCCTGGTAATTACGTAGCTTGACGGTAACTCTCCCCCCCCCCCCCCTGTCACCGTAAATTTTTTTTAAAGGATTAAAAACGGTGTTAGTTATTCCCCTTTAAAAAGCTACGTAGTCTTACATAACCCCTAACCCCCCCCCCCCCACCCGGTCGACACACATCATCACAAAATGCAAAACTCCCCCTCCCCCGTATAATGCTACGTCATTTATGGATGATCCCATAACCCAAAATTCCTGAGGCTAGAACTCAGATTCCAGAGCACGGAGCCATAAAACAGAATCGCGAGTCCAGAGCTCAAAACCCAGCGTGAAGAATGCTGCATCCAGAGTTCACAGCCCAGAATCCAGAGGCGAGAATCCTGAGGCTAGAGTTCAGAGTCCAGAGACCAGAGTCCTCAACCCAAAATATTGAGCTCAGTATCCCAAGTTCAGAGACCAGAACCAGAGTCCAGAGTTCGAGGAGAGAGCTCACAGTCCAGAATCCAGACACCCGAGTGCAGAGCCAAAAGTCCAGAATCTACAGTTTAGATTCCAGGGTGAAGGATCAAGGCCCCAAATACCAGAGTCCATGGTACAGAGTCCAGAGTGCATAGTATAGAAAATCGAGGCCAGCGCCAAGAGTCCATCATCCAGTGATGAGAGTGAAAAGTCTAGTATCTAAAGTTCAGTGTCAATAGCCCACCGACTAGAACCCAGAATCCATAGTTCCGAGGGGCGAGCCAAGTCCTTAATCCAGAGTCTCAAGTGCAGATTCCAGAGTTCAGAGTCCAGGCTTCAGAGTCTAGAGTTCGGATTCCAGAGGTCAGAATCAAGACCCCAGAGACCATAGTTCAGAGTCCATAGTACAGCATATCGAGGCCAGAACCCGGTGTCCAGAATCAAGCGTGAAGAGTGCAGAGTCCAGAGTTCACAGTCTAGAATCTAGACTGACTGGGTCTTTTCGGAATTGTCTTGACGAGTATGTACCAGAAATTTTTGTCTGACGCCATGTTGAAATCCAAGAAGGCGACTTCCAGACTCAAATTATTACGATTACACTCCAGATTGTTTATCTTTGCACAGCACTTGACACTGTTTAACTTTGATTTATATAATTGATCCATAATGATAATTTTACTAGAACTGCTCTTCAAAACTGTTGTTACTAGACTGTTTTAAGGCCTTAATTTTATAGTACTGGTATTTGGTAAAATGAGTATTGATGCAGGTAAGGAAGTTTTATGAGAATCTCGGTAAATATTCTTGGGAATCTTTTCAAGTATAGGCCTCTTTGGGTTGAGGGGTTTAACAGTTTCGTAGAATAAATGGTCTTAAATTCAGGTAGGGGAACTGGGGGTAAGACGGACATGTTAAGATTATACTCAAATAAAACAGTAAAAGCATGTTTTTGTCAACATGAAATACTCTATGTTGTAGCTCCATATGTTGGCTTTCGAGTGCCCAGAGGGATTATGTTACAAAAATCAACAAGTATCTTTTTTGAAAGAAATAGAAATCAAAGAAATATCTGAACTTTTTCCAGACGGCGGGTGAAACGGACATATGGTGGGGGAAAGACGGACATCCCAAGTAACCAATAAGCATTATAACGTAGCCTAATATCTGCTTATTATCCACATATAAAGCTGTTCTAAAAAGCCGTGAAGCCCTAAATACTTATATAATGCTGGTATTATGCCAGAAAAGGCGAAATATAGTGCTGTTACTGTGCAGAGATTGACAGCTCGTTTCTGCAGTACTAATGCTATTATATAGCACCTAAGGACAAATGTCAAATTTGAAAGCCTTATATTGGCACTACTAATGCTATTAAAAAGCTTCAGTTGGTTGTTATTGTCCGCCATGGTTTTAAAACCATTTCTTATGTTTCCTTTCGGTATGATGAGCAAAAAGGAAAAATTTTAAAATAAAATGTTCTGCTTAAAACCGTAATTGACTGTGTTCTAATGCATTGTAATGAATATCCTTAATGGGTTTTGGTTCTCACTTGATATGAATGTTTACTAAAATTACCTTTAGTAAGTCTCGAACTGAGGTACCTTCATTCGTTTTCGAGCTCTCCATCGAGACAGAGGTTGTTTTTTTCTAGTCCGTAGTGCTGTGTGAGGCGATAAAGAATAGTTTTAATCCGCATTCAAGGTTATTTTGCCAGTTCGGTTCGGTCCTCAGTCTTTTGTTCGCGTGTGAGGATTAAACAATAGCCAGCTGTATAAGCTGGATCGGTTCGTCGTTGGACACCAGTTTAAAGCTAAGTGGTTTTTGTCTTTTGTAACACATTTATTGCTTTCTTCCGTCTGCGCGGGCGCTGACCCCGTGCGTTGACGTTTTCTATGGTTCCCTCTCCGGATGGTCAAATGGAAGTTGAATCGGGTTCAACTTCCAAGGCTCCCCCCCGGCCCAAATGCTATCCAGAACTCTCAACTGGTCCATTTGTGGTCTTCTTTCGGCCCAAGACTAAATCACTGAATCTTCTTCAGATTTCTAGAGACCTGACGGAACGGTTCTCGGCTGTGACCGAAATTTCAAAGGTCCGCTCGGACAAGATAAGGGTGTTGCTAGCCAACTCAAAGCAGGCAAACGATATTGCTTGCTGTGAGCACTTTACGCGGGATTATAACGTGTATATTCCGGCTGTAAGAGTACAATCCGAAGGCGTCGTAACCGATGAGAGTTTGACGTGCGAGGATCTGCTGAAGTACGGGGTTGGCCGATTCAGAGACCGCTTACTTCAGCCAGTTAAAATACTTGAGTGCAAACGTTTGCACTCAGTAGTAGTTGCGGGGGATGGTTCAAAAACGTACCCCCAATCAAACTCTTATCGGGTGACCTTCGCTGGTACCGCTTTGCCAAATTTCGTCCTCTTGCACAAGGTTCGTCTGCCTGTGCGTCTGTTTGTGCCGCGGGTCATGAATTGCACAAAGTGTAAACAACTGGGTCACACAGCCACCCATTGTAGCAACAAGGCCCGCTGTGGAAAATGCGGGGAGAATCATCTAGATGATTCGTGCAGTAGGCAAGCCGAAAAGTGTCCTTACTGTGCGGAGAGTCTGCATGATATCTCGGCATGTCCCGCGTACAAACTACGCGGGGATAAACTGAAACGTTCCCTTGCGGGACGATCCAAACATTCTTTCGCAGAAATGTTAAAGAATGCTACGCCACCATCCTCAGCAAACATCTATACTCACTTGCCTCCTGACGAGGGCGAGGCTGATAACCCACAAGAGGGAACATCTACTAGGGTGCCTAGAATTTATAGGAAGAGGAGGAACATTTCCTCTCGTAAAGTTCCTTGTAAAGGCCAGACGGGGCTCCGAAAGTGACATCTATTGGAAGTGTTGCAACCAAACCGAAGCAATTAGCTCCTGGTCTCGGAGGATTAAGCTCAGAGAAGGAGTTCCCAGCACTTCCAGGAACATCAAAAATCCCAAGTGTTCCTTTGTTTCAGTTCGAGAGTAATCACAGCACTGGAATTATAAAACTCTCGGACATAGTGGACTGGATAATAAAAACTTTCAATATTACTGATCCTATTAAAAGTCTTATGTTAGCTTTTCTCCCTACAGTGAGAACATTTTTGAAGCAGTTGACTGCTAAATGGCCCCTCCTCTCAGCGATTGTATCCTTCGATGGCTAACTCATCGAACGAGGTCACGGATTTGATCACTGTTCTACAGTGGAATTGCAGAAGTATCATCCCGAAAATCGATTCCTTCAAAATTTTAATAAATAATTTGAGTTGCGATGCATTTGCATTATGTGAAACTTGGTTAACTTCCGACATAGAACTCAACTTCCACGACTTTAATATTATTCGCCTGGATCGAGACACCCCCTATGGAGGAGTGCTTTTGGGGATCAAAAAGTGCTATTCCTTCTACAGAATTAACCTTCCCTCGATAACAGGTATTGAAGTTGTCGCTTGTCAAGTAACAACCAAAGGCAAAAGCCTTTGCATAGCTTCCATATATATTCCCCCCAACACCGCGGTTGGGCACCGACGGCTACAAGACATCTTAGAATCCCTGCCAGCACCGCGACTAGTTTTAGGAGACTTTAACTCTCACGGTACAGCATGGGGTTGCCTCTATGATGATAACCGGTCTTCCTTAATTCAGGATCTTTGCGATAACTTCAATTTGACAATTTTAAACACGGGTGAAATGACACGGATTCCTGCTCCTCCAGCGCGCCCGAGCGCCTTAGACTTGTCCCTTTGCTCAACATCGCTGCGGTTAAATTGCACGTGGAAGGTAATTCCTGATCCCCACGGCAGCGACCATCTGCCGATTGTAGTCTCAATCAATAACGGTTCAAGGCCATTGAAATCAATCAATATTTCGTATGACCTCACACGAAATATCGATTGGAAGAGCTATGCTGCCGCGATATCCGACAACATCGAATCTACCCAAGAACTTCCTCCGGAGGAAGAGTACAGCTTTTTGGCTGGCTTGATTCTCGACAGCGCGAATCAAGCTCAGACTAGGCCAGTACCCGGCGCGAACATACAAAAACGTTCTCCCAATCCCTGGTGGGATAAAGAGTGCTCAGACGTGTACGCAGAGAAGGCCGCCGCGTTTAAGACCTTCCGGAACGACGGGTTACCCGCCAGTTTTCGACAGTACGCGACGTTAGACAAGCGAATGAAGAGTTTGATGAAAGCCAAAAAACGCGATTATTGGCGCCGGTTCGTCGACGGATTAACGAGAGAAACATCGATGAGCACTCTTTGGGGAACAGCCCGACGTATGCGAAATCGAAACAGTACTAATGAGAGCGTGGAATATTCAAACCGTTGGATATTCGATTTCGCCAAGAAGGTTTGTCCGGATTCCGCCCCGGCACAGAAGATTTACCGCGCCGCGTCTCCTCACGATAGCGCGAACGAAACACCTTTTTCGATGGTGGAGTTCTCACTTGCTCTCTTGTCGTGTAACAATAAAGCTCCGGGGCCAGACAGAATCAAATTCAACTTGTTGAAGAATCTGCCTGACTCTGCCAAGATACGCTTGTTGAACTTATTTAATAAGTTTCTCGAGGCTAACATTGTCCCACTCGATTGGAGACAAGTGAAGGTCATCGCCATCCAAAAACCAGGAAAACCAGCCTCCGACCACAATTCGTACCGTCCGATCGCAATGCTATCCTGTATCCGGAAGTTGTTCGAGAAAATGATCCTATCCCGCCTCGACAATTGGGTCGAAGCAAATGGCTTACTGTCAGATACACAATTTGGCTTTCGCAAAGGCAAAGGGACGAACGATTGTCTTGCGTTGCTCTCAACTGAAATTCAAATGGCCTATGCTAGCAAAGAGCAGATGGCATCAGTGTTCCTAGATATTAAGGGGGCTTTTGATTCAGTTTCGATCAACATTCTTTCAGAGAAGCTGTACCAGCATGGTCTTTCAGCGACTTTAAACAACTTTTTACTAAACTTGTTGTCGGAAAAGCACATGCATTTTTCGCATGGTGACTTATCGACATCACGATTTAGCTACATGGGCCTTCCCCAGGGCTCATGTCTAAGCCCCCTTTTATACAATTTTTATGTCAACGACATTGATGAATGCCTTGACAATTCCTGCACGTTAAGGCAACTTGCAGACGATGGCGTGGTGTCTGTTACGGGACCCAAAGCTGTCGATCTACAAGGACCATTACAGAATACCCTGGACAATTTGTCTGCTTGGGCTATTAAGCTGGGTATCGAATTCTCCACGGAGAAAACTGAGCTAGTTGTATTTTCAAGGAAGCGTGAACCAGCACAACTACAGCTTCTATTAATGGGTCAAACTATCGCTCAGGTCTTCACAGTAAAATATCTAGGGGTCTGGTTCGACTCGAAAGGTACTTGGGGATGCCATATTCGGTATCTGAAACAGAAATGCCAACAAAGGATCAACTTTCTTCGTACAATAACCGGAACATGGTGGGGTGCCCACCCAGGAGACCTAATTAGGTTGTATCAAACAACGATACTGTCGGTAATGGAATACGGATGCTTCTGCTTTCGCTCCGCCGCTCATTCGATGCGATATCTTGAACCCGGTCGTGATTGAAAATTTCGAAAGGCTTGTTGAGCTCAATTCTCAGACCCGTTTCATGTCCCTGTACTTTGACTACATGGCGCAGAATATTAAACCTTCTTCTTACAATCCCAACCGTGTGCATTTCATAAATACTTCTGAATCTACTGTTTTCTTCGACACATCCATGAAAGACGAGATTAGTGGAATTCCGGACCACATACGCCCACAAGTGGTTCCAAACATTTTTTATAATAAATTCCGAGAAGTCGACTGTTCTAAGATGTTTTATACTGACGGATCAAACCTCGAAGGATCCACTGGCTTCGGTATTTTCAATCAAAAGTTCACCGCCTCCTACAAACTCAGTGACCCTGCTTCAGTTTACGCCGCAGAACTAGCTGCCATTCAGTATACCCTTGGAGTCATTGAAACATTACCCGCAGACCATTACTTCATCGTTTCGGATAGCCTCAGTTCCATTGACGCTATTCGCTCGATGAAACAAGGCAAGCACTCCTCGTATTTTTTGGGGAAAATACGGGAGCTACTGAGTGCTTTATCTGACAACTCTTTCCAGATTACCTTGGTATGGGTCCCTTCTCATTGCTCCATTCCGGGCAATGAGAAGGCAGACTCCTTAGCTAAGGTGGGTGCCTTAGAAGGAGACGTTTACGAAAGACCAATTTGCTTCAGCGAATTTTTCAGTATTACTCATCAGAGAACCCTCGAAAGTTGGCAAACTTCGTGGAGCAGTGGAGAGCTGGGAAGGTGGCTACATTCGATAATCCCTAAGGTATCGACGAAACCTTGGTTCAAGGGGATGGATGTGGGTCGTGACTTCATTCGTGTGATGTCCCGACTCATGGCAAACCATTACACGCTGGATGCACATCTCCGGCGTATTGGGCTCGTGGATAGTGGTATCTGCGCTTGTGGCGACGGCTATCACGACATCGAGCACATTGTCTGGGCGTGCACCGAGTACAGTTTCGCCAGGTCTCGGCTAATGGATACCCTGCGGGCCCGAGGAAGACCAACCAACGTCCCGGTTCGAGATGTGCTGGCAAGCCGCGATGTTCTCTATATGTCCCTTATATACACCTTTGTGAAAACCATCAATATACAAGTCTAACTGCCCCTTGTTATCTCCTTATCATTCTCAGAACGCTCTTCCACCTGTATCAAACCATCTGTATCGAATGAGCCAACAAACACGGGACCTACGGCACGAACATAACACGCTTAACTCGAAATGTAGCCGATCCACATCTGAGCCGTACTACGAAATCGTCTGGAAAAACCCCTGCCATCTTGAGGAGGACCACCCGGCGTCCCAGTACATGATTCCCCTGATGAAGGCCACCCGAGTTTGTAATCCATCCGTTGATCTCACGATGCCTGAAACTGAAATAATTTTCTCTCCCTGCCATCTTTGTCTACCCTCCCTCCCCTGACTCGTATACCCAGAAGTAACACCCCTACCCCCCCCCCCCCCAATATCATCACGAAGCATTTAGCTCTTCTTGTCTCTTCTAGTTTTAACTATTATATCATATAATCTCGTTGAAATTGCCCAACTCTACTACCCACAAAAATAACTATAATTACGAATCTTTACAAAATTCAATCATGCCCTCTAGTTATGCCTAGTTTTAAGTTAGTCGTAAAAAATTGTCCCCCTTAATTAAACATTATTTGCTCCAATAATCTCACTGATAAAAATGTCAAACCATGTTGCCACAAAAACTAAATGACCCCCCTAATCTTACGAAAACAATATTATCCCCTTGTGTAGATATATAAGATAGCTATAAAATCGCATTAGTTTCATTTTAAAAAAATCAATATGTAATCCCCTAGTTTTAAGCAATTTAAAATGTAAAACAAAACAAAATTGGCACCTTTAAGCTAACGCAACGTGCCTTATCAAATAAACGATTTGAATAAAAAAAAAACTGAGGTACCTTGCCTCGTCCTTCACGGTAAGAGCGCTGCGTTTGCTTCCTGGACTATATTGCATATGTTCGATTGAAATGAAATTTGCCGAATATAATCTTCAAGAAGAGTTGCATAACAAATAAACCCACAGCATTACAAAAGCATTATATCAGCTTTTTATTTGCTTTATAATAGCATTAAATACACTTGCAAAGCTTACATGCTTTAAAGAACCTTGAAGCATGTACGCGTTATATCAGCTTTATAGAGCAAGCGATAATGCTATATGTCGGCTGTGCAGTTATGCATTATTGATGCTAATATAGAACTTTATTGCGTTGTTAATGCTGTAATGGAGTTTCAATGCAATATTAGTGCAAATGTATAGCCAAAATAGTGCAATGGCTTAATGCTTGTGGTTACTTGGGATGTCGCCGAAAGGATGATCACAGTACAAAATATTAAAATTTACTGTTTCTAACGGATGTTTTGGATAGTTTGTGGTTCTTCTTAATATATATGTTCAATTCGAGGTGAAAAATAACGTTTTGGGGTTCAATTTAAAGTTGATGCAAATGATGTATTTTCTAATATCGTTTTTCCGTTGTCATAAAGAGAGCTATACAATCACTTCCAATGATCAGACAAATCATTTATACAAAACTGAAAAGTTACATATTAAATACGCAATTGGTAACATCAGTTCCTCGATTACACATAGCCAGAATATGGGACCTGCACAAAATCTTCTACCTTTTCCAGGTCATAGGAATTCAGTATTTAGTCTCGGTCACATTAACGTACATCTTGCGGTCTACTACATGTGAGAATTCAGCTAACTGGATGGTTCTCCACGTTTGACTGCTAGAATTTCGTTTCTACACGCGAGACATTCATATAAGGATGAATCAATAGAATTAATCAAAACTGGCCGTTTTGCCCCACCAGTACACATATTTTTTAAACGCTTGCACTTATTTACTCGTATAAGAACTTACCCGTTATTTTCCACGAAGATGTCATTTAAGAGTTACATTATCGAAATAAAAGAAAAAATCCGCTAAAAAATTGATTTTTTCCTCGATAAACCTTAAAATTAAAGACGTAAAAATTACATCCGCACGAAGATGCACTACTGATTATCAATGTTTACTTACATTTTTCGCTTTTAACAATATTCAAGGCCTACTGAGTGCTTCATAATTCAAGGATATCCATGAAGAGAGAGAGAGAGAGAGTACTCATATAATTCAATTTAACTTTATATGTTATATGCCTAAAATAACCATGTGTCCGTCTTACCCAACCTGTCCGTCTTACCCACAGTTCCCCTATAAGAAACGAGTGTTGAGGACTTCTCTAATTTTATTTTAAAATTAATTATTTTCTTGGAATACTGGATTATGATCGACGGAATAGCTTAATGCACGTGAAATGGTCCAAAGTTCAAGCTGTTGCAAATTGTTGCAAACATTAACTCGGAATCCAGGAATAACGTTTGATAAAACTAAAATGGTTCCTAAACATCGTATAGCTTTTAAACTTTAAAGATCTTGGATGCGACTTTTCGCCATACATAACTTATTATAGCGCTAAGACTACGACCTGCTATCTGAATTTGTTCGTACCTCCTTTGGCAGCTACAGGACACAAGACAAAAACAAAAGAGTACGACTACAAAGCTGAATACCACAATGCCAGCATCCCCGCGGCAACAACCGCGCTTTGGTGTGGGCTAGGCGGCTACCAACAACGCGGGTCGGTGTTAATAAATTTGCTGTGACGAAATCGGAGACGCGTCCATGCGTCCTGACGTGATAGCAACCGGCTTCCGGCAAAGGTGAATCTCGTCTCTCGGAACCACTCGACGACGCTACATTATGTTCGGTTGGAAGGACAGTATTTCTGGCTCGCACTCGGGTGTGTGGGAAGTCGCATCTAAAGGCAAACTACCGGTCGGTACTGGTGATACCAGTACCAAGCTGGTCTGGAATTTAATTATGTTGGATTTATGGTGGTGGTTCTGGTGAGCTGAATCTGTGTGATGGACTCACGGAAGCTGTTTCGAGAATTCATTTGAGGAGATATCATGCGTTATTAGACGACGCATTCACTTAGAAATTACAAACAGCGCAGTGAGGGGGTTGAAAGTTAAAAGCCGGAATAGTTGGGATATTTTAAATTTACAAAATGAATAAGGGCATCGTCAACCTTGAGCTGAATGTAACTTGTTAAGAACAGGTCAATTTATGCGTACCTTTAGTATATTTTCTGCATAGATACCTATAAATCACCGCAAAGAATATTTTAATTAAAATCTTTTGTAACGAGAACCACTCGGCGAGCAAAACTCTTGATCTAGTACTGAAGTCAGGGCTTATACTGGACGGTTCGACACTGTAATTAACTTTGCACTCCAAGTCAGATAATTTCAAACTCGCAATCAAATGCGTATGTGTAATAAAATTATTAAATACTACATTATATGAGACGTCATTACAATGCCAAACGAATAGAGCGATTCAATCCACCTTGCATAAAAAGTATGTACTACCACAGGGAACACTGTATGCAGAGCAATTTCGTATATCATAATACCCCATAAAATATAAGTTTAACGATAGACTCTGCTAATGAAGTTTTCATTCTATCGCTAGCTTCATTCTATATTCTAGGGTATTTCATGCAAAAGGCTCGGATCGAAAACCTCTTAATTTGGTTTTTTCGATGATATAAGGGTGTTGGTGATTGTATGCTGTAACAGAGTGGAATAGTTCGATTCATATGGGCGGAAATAGTTTAGGACGGACAACTTACAATCTATTAAGTTTGAGTGTGTGTGGCACAACATGCTGTTAGTGAGTGATCCTACTAGCGTGGTTTGATGGTTTTTTAAGATATGGGCAGAACTGCAAAAAAAAAAAAAAAACAAATCGGTATGAAGTTTGCGTAAACAGTGGTTACGTGGTAAATTATAGGTAATTATTTTTTTAATATGTAAAAGAAATTTATTAGTTTCGAAACTTTTTGTTACATTTAAGCAATGTATGCCAAATTCTTCAAAATTCACTCTTCAATGCCAAATCCTGACTACGGGTCTGATGATAGCCCTCGCTTTGTGTTATTAGTAAGCATACCCTTAACCCTATTTCCTAATCACGTACCCAAAGACTCCTTCCGTTGCATTTAAAGCTTAAAATGCCACAATTGCAAAATTGCAATTACAGCTGCTGGATGTTAAAACGGTGCTTAAGCATCCTCCTGACAACCATTCCGCTGTTCATTTGCGATCTACAAAAGGTCCCATTACATAGTGCCATTTAAAGTGTAATGACCAAACGACACGGTAATTTCCTTCTCCACCTACTAAAGCAGATTAATGAATTAAGAAAATGGCATAACAGTATTATCCTTTTGTCGGCCATTGCCGCGTTCCCGACTGGTAGTTGGTTGGTTGACACAACTCGAAGTCACGTTTGTTAGGTTCGGAAAAGTGCAGCATTTAAACTTAATGGGTGGATGGAGAGAGTTCCAGTGGATTCAAATTTCCAACGGATGATTGAAGTATCGTTTATTTGCACTGACTATGATTGAGTGCATAATAATGAGTAAAAAATTAATCTCCTTTTATATTTATAATCCATTTAATTCTAAATTCAACTGTGTTATGAATTATTTACATTTTTCGGGATTCCTTATATAATTTGTTTATTTAACAAGGCATAGCGTTGCGATAGCTTTTTGGATAACAATTTGGTTTTTTTAAAGTTATTTAAAGCCATGGTTGTATAATTTTCATTCGCCTGAATGCGAATTGAACTCATCTGCCGAATGACTTTCGGTGCTTGATTTATCGGAAGGCAATACTTGAAAGAACCAACGCACAGATTGAAAACGAGAGCCGAAATCAAGCTCGAGAGAGTGAGAGCGTCGAGAGAGAATAAACTAACTCACAGCACATCACAGGTTCATTCATATGCCATTTTTCTCAGAACATTTTCGTGTAGGCTGTGAGTCCACACTCGCAGGAATTTTCGGAGTCTAGAATCATGAGAATGAAATTCGCAATAATTGAATGAATCGCATTCGCGTGAATGCCATTCGTGAACGCCATTTCGATGCCGGTGCTGTTGCTGTTCCTGTGCGCGTTGGTTATAAGTATCTACCTAATTGATTCTCTTGTGGGATTTTCGATTGATTGACACCGGTGTAGTGGAGTGCACTGGAACTGCACCATTATTGCACTTTCTAGCAGAAGTGCAGAAAGCTGGGTTTGCTCCATTGACACTTCTGCTAGAAAGCTCAAACCAGTGCACTCCACTACACCTAGGGTTCGTCGCGGTTGCGGTAATTACCGCAACCGCGCGGTATTTACCGCACCCGCACCGCAAAATCTGCGGTGCGGTGAGACACTTTTTCCCGCAGATGCGGTGCGGGAAAGCGCTTTTACCGCGCGGTTTGAGCGCAACCGCACCGCAAAAAAATGATAAAGTGATAATTTTGATTTTGATATTCTAATTGATAATTAAAGAAAATCTAGCTGTGTACGAAATATTTTGACGCTATTATTTTTACGACATATTTTGGACTTTTATTTTATACTTCTAAGTATAACTTCACAAACTAACCATTTCAAATACATAAAATGCAAGATCCAAATTGAGACAAAATTATTAGATCATTTAAAAACAATACATGTTTACTCTTAAATCCAATTTAAATGTGAATCACTTCTCTCGATTTCTGTTGGAAATCGTGGAATTATGAATCGTTTTCGATATCAATTTGGTAAACACGTGATCAAACGTGATCACCCTAGTGAGAAATGTTGGTGTTTACCAAATTTTCCTCCTTAGGGTGAAATATAGCATAGTGCTTTCGCATAGGCCTGCTAAGCCAAGACAAGTCTCGGCTTCACTGTGTCTCATCGGCATAAACAGAACTTCTGCTCGGACGGGACATCACGTTTGATCAGTCGTTCGATTGAAACAAAAAGTGTGTTTTAGTTTTAATGGATTTGCTAATCTATTCCGACAAAAAGTTAGTGTCGGTTTCTGATGAGGCGAAACCAAAACGCAACTGTGTAAGAAATAAGGATTTGTGCCATCAAGTGCAAAGACTGGTTTTACCAACAAATTTTCACCCTAGTGAGAAATTTTGGTGTTTACCAAATTTTCCTCCTTAGGGTGAAATATAGCATAATGCTACATAACTTTTTTTCGCGTACTTCCATTCAAATTTACTATAATTTTCTACCAAATTAGGTCCTAATATTTTTCAGTCAAGACTATTTTGTAGCTTTTTTGAAGCTTTTGTTGCCAAATACCACATAGTTTGACTTCCGTTCACTTCAATTGAAGTTTTTGCCATTGGCTCTTTGGCAAAATATTAGAGGAAAATATATTAAATGCTAGAACTTTCGAACTAGCATTTAGAAAATTACACTTCATTCATTTTTAAAGGGAGCAATCTTAGTTTTTAAATGATAATACACCTGTTTCTTGAAGAATGCGGAAGTTAGAGTTTTGGGATATTTTGTCCGTAAAACCCCCTATTTTTAAAAAATCATTTCTGCTGTATGCTACAAACCATACATTTTTTGCAGTTTTTCTAATGTTCAATAATTCTGTGCCGGTTGAGACCGGACTCCTGATTAGATGTAATGTATAGGCAATTTTTTTCATCAAATATGGCGTCGTTCTTATTAATGAAATACAATATGTTTTTATTTCACTGTATTAGAATATATGCGCTACTATATAGAAGTACTTGTATTTCGACTTCAAATTTTTTCTGGTGAAATTCCGTTAAGAATGACAGGTGGTTTACTACGTAAATGCGAAAATCATCCTTCATTTCTTATTACATTTTTATTCCACATTTTTCAATTAACTGAAGGGTTGCTAAAATAAAAGTTTTCCTATTACTGCAGTAGAACGTTTTTGAATGTATAATGTTTGCCTTAAAATGTATGGAATTTTATTAATAGAAAATGCAAAAGTTGATTTTTTCATAAACATTACATTCTGAGGAGTCTCTTAAAGTTAAATTTCGTGTGAATAAGAATAACACTTTATTATATATGGTTACACAAATGTACAATTTTTCAACACCATTTTTAAAATATAAAAATTTTACCACATTTACCGCATTACCGCGCGGTGCGGTGCGGTAAATAAAGTGCGGTTGCGGTAAGCGGTGCGGTTTTATTATTTTTTTACGGTTGCGGTGCGGACAATCCATTTACCGCCCACATCCGCACCGCGACGAACCCTAACTACACCGGTGCACATCAATCGGAAATCCCATTGGAAAACGAACATCGGAATACTGCTAGTGACTGGTGGCTATAAAGTGTTCTGCCTCGCTGAGTAGGAAGGAACTGATTTTAATGGGCTGCTGCCGTCTTCGGGAATCAAAATAATGCGTGAAAAATTACCCGATATACTAAATGAAAGCGCGCACGTCTGTCGAGAAATGGAGAGCAGTGTTCAAGGTATTCCAATAACATAAATCATAAATTAATTTGGCGGAAAAAAACATCGCATGTGAATCAATGGCTTGTAAATTAAGGGGTTGTTCCACTGTAGCGAGCGAAAAAAGAGGTATATTTCGGGAATTTTTCTTGGTGCAATAAATAGATGAATTGAGATCTTGTTAAATGGGATTTATAACATAACAAATTTAATCGAGTAAATTTGGAGAAATCAACAGTATGATTCCATTTGTTTTTGGCATGCTCCCTTTTTGGCACACTCTAACATTCTTGTTGTACTTAATAAGTCTTTTAAAAATTTACAATAGATATTTTTTGTATCAATTGATATCACATTAGACTTTATTTCCAAACTTTGGAGTCATATTAACTCTTAACTCTCTTTTTCAAATTTTGTGAAAATTGTCTCATAGCTTCAATACATTACTGTGATAACTTTGAGATGGTTTTCGCAATGTTGTTTTAAAACAGCGTTATGCATTTAAGGGTCAACTAAATGTTACACTATACGTGTTGTGTTTAACGATTACAATAAATATGTAAATGTAATATTTATGTACAATATAACTGGTAGCAGTGTAACTAGTGTCCATATAATAGGATCCAGAGTCTGCAATTTAAGAGTCAAGTACAGAGGAATGCGCATGCATGCTTAATAAAACTAGTTCTGGAGAAAATTTTCAATAGTACCTTAGTAACATTGTGAGCCTCTTTCGATTATTACGACTTCACTACAAAACTTGGCACTAAATTTTCAGTACATATCAGTACAGGTGAGCTGCGCACAAGGCAATTGATTTACTGATTGCGATATGCTCGTTATCTCGAGAATTCTACTGGGTGACGACTGAATTTGATAAAAACATGAAAAAAATTGAATTTGCTTATTTTTTCTTTCATCTCATTCCATTTTACATAATATTAAACATCCTTGAAACATTTTAGAAGTCGTAAATTGAAAATCAAAACATTAAAAATAAGGTTCCATTTTTAGCACTGTTTCGGTTTTGGTAACTGAAAAAAAAATAAAATTGTTGCCAAAAGCGGAATCCTACTGTACTGTGAAAATTTGAAAACGATAAAAAAAATCATTTGCTCTAGTTACATTTCGAACAGCTCAAAAAGTAGTTTCAAGAAAAATGCGGTTTAAGTTTTCAGTACACTCGAAGTGTACATAAGAGACGTTACGGCGGAATTGTATATTTGAACATTTATATATTGCATTCGTCTTCTATTTATTGGGATATCATTAGATACAAAACATGCAAAAGCACATTTTAGGCAATTATTTTTTTAATCTACAGTGGTGTAATAAATAACAAAGAAAAGATTGGATCCATATTGAGTTTAGTATACAGTATACAAAGTATATATACTTTCCATCAACAATGTATATCTATGAAAAGCGTCTCGTATGGAGCATAAAGTAGCCAAAGCGACAACAATTGAGTAATCTGAATTTTGCTTCTCGCAAAAAACTTGATTTGTCGAAGTCGATCAGTAAAAATAAAAAAAATTTATATATGGTTTTATGGAAAATAAACTTCTTAAGGGGAGGTTATTTTTTCTTTTGGACGTAAATTAGGTAAAGTTTGAAATTGTTTGTGGAATAATTAAAAGACGTAAGAACTTTCGGCGATTTTCGTCTGCGAATCCGCGTGAAGCATGGTCCGAAAACGACGAGCCTGAAGTAAACTGAAAACAAAGATCATTACAATTTACTTAAAATCCATAATTTCTTAGAGGTAATGAAATTCTGTATTATTTATACCTAAAACTAGTATTAGTAATTATTTATTTATAATTTTTCAACGCGCTTCAAATGAAAAAAAAAAAACTATTTTATAATTGAAATGTTTATTATGCAATCAATTCATCCTCAAAATTCATTCCAATTAGGTATAAGTCGTACAAAATTTCATTAACTTTAAGAAATTACAATTATTTTAGAATGAATTTTTGGACCATGTTCCGCGCGTAGTGGCAGACGGAATTCGCCATATTGTAGCCGCCAATTAAAATTTCACCCAGATACTGATTTTTACGAAGTCTTGAATAATGAACGTATTTAATCATCAAAACCAAAAGTTCTTAAGATTTTTCAACTACAGTAAAGACCTGTTTTTATCAACCCTTTGGTTTTAGGCTGATAAAACGGGGACATTGACAAAATCGGAACATATATTTTTCTTTCTTTGTAACACATCGAAGCTTTTAAAATATTTTTCTTTAGTCCCTAAATAAAGCCTCATAACCTTTAAATTTCCTCTATTGTGGTCTGACAGAATAAAATTTAAATAAAAAATCGGATCCCTAAGATTGGTTCGTCTGATAGAGCCCATCAAACTACCAACTATCAATCGGGTCTTCCCTGTATTCCACAAAGAAACAATCTTTTTAATTTTTGATTATGCCTTAGGGTCATTTGCCTCTTTTCGCCTTTTTTCTTAGAGAAATCTCTTTTGGAAAAATTTCTAACCCTATGTGCGGGGTTGGGAATCGAACCCAGGTGAGCCGCGTACAAGGTAATCGATTAACCAGCTACGCTATGCCCGTCCTCACAAAAAAGAAAAAAAAACAAACTTTTTTATTTTCTTCCAAAAAATAAAAAAACATCCTATTCAGTCTGCAAATTATTACAGACAAAATCTTTTACGCGTAAAGCCATAAAATAAATATTATAAAATTAATTCCTCATTAAAATTCAGAAAATGTCTGTGGTTACTCGTATATGTACATTACTTAACATACATCGTTCTCGCAGACAGCTAAATCGATTATTACAATCTTCCCCTCGTTTAAAGACTAATCAGTTATAATGCATGTTTACCATATCGATAAGAAAGAAAACTTCTTGTGGTCAGAAACAATCTGATAAAAAGTCTGATGATCTGATACATTTTGCATAAGCGGTCCAGGATTGGGGTAATTCTGCTGTGTGGACAGTTCTAAGCTAGGTTGTGCCAGCCTTTTTCAACAACGCCACTTATCAGGCATTGTATTCATCGCATGAACAGAAGGCTGGGGATGAACTATTATAAGATTCGACGCGTGCACCATCACAGCACAAAGCGAAACGGGGAAAAAATCGACGTTCGCTCAGCAATCAACAAGCTTGTTTGAAGCTAGAGGATTTACAGGGTGAGGAAAAATCTAAACAAATAATTCATTGGTGAGTTAAGCGAAAACAAGTGAAAAAGATCCCCCAGATGTAGGATTTGAACCTGCAACCCTCGGGAATTCGGCCCAATGCATATGCTATCCCTGGGATATGATGACGTCCCAGAAATAACACACGATTATAGCATTGGCGACAGTATTGTACACTACCTCTAAAGCGAGATCACACACAACCGCAGCTGCCACCCAAAACATTTGATCTATTTAATTTCCCCACTAAATACCAATGCCCGGTTTTTTATTACACGAGTTTACAAAATAAAAATAAAAATCTGAACTTCAATACGTGACCTCCATTTTCGATGTAAAATGTAAAAATGATGTAAAATTAGAGTAAAAACCTATTTTAATCCACCTAGCGGTGCAATTGTGCCTTTCTCAATCATGAACACGAGAATTTTTGCGTTGTTTATATTCATTATAAGCTTCCAAATGTATATATTACATTTTTATTATAGAATATGGGAATATTATATGGGAATTTCATATGTGACCGGACGATTTAGTCTATATTTCCGGACCCATATAAGCGATCCGTACGAAATTTTATAGACATCTGTGGGGATATTATAGCTATCATTTGGGACCAAGTTTGTGAAAATCGGCCCAACCATTTCCGGAAAACTGATGTGAGTTCATAAATTTTGAAAGATGGCCGCTTTTCCTGGGCACTTCCGGAACCGTCTATGGTGGTCAATGTAGTCTACGAAAGTTTGGTTGGCCGTCGGTGACCTAGAACAGCAAATTTAAGTTGTTTGAGAGACATTTTAGCGAAATTTTTACCTTTTTTGCTTTCATCGGAGTATCGGTTTGAATCACAATTTGCTATGTGATCGTACGCCACAGCCTGTAACTCCGGAACCAGAAGTCGGATCGGGATGAAATTAAAAAGCCATTTACGGGGACGCAATACCTTTCATTTGAGGCCAAGTTTAGTCTAATCGGTCTAGCCATCTCCGAGAAACCGATATGACTGTTATTCTCAATTTAGATACTTCCGCCGGGGCTTCCGGAACCGATGATGGTAGCCAATGTGGCCAAATAGACTTTGAATGGATGTTAGTGACCTAATACTACAGATCGAAGCAGTTGTGGTCATATTTTGGAAAAATTTTCACCTTTATACGTTCATTGCAGAATTTATTAAAATCGACATTTTCTGCGTGTTCGTACTCATCACCCTGTAATTCCGGAACCGGAAATCGGATCCATTAGAAATTCAATAGCGGCCTATGGGAACGTTGCACCTTTCATTTGAGACTAAGTTTGTCAAAATCGGTTCAGCCATCTCTGAGAAAAATGAGAGACATTTTTGGTCACATACACACACAGACGCACATACATACATACACACATACATACACACAGACATTTGCCGAACTCGACGAACTGAATCGAATGGTATATGTCACTGGGCCCTCCGGGCCTCCGACTTTTTAGGTTTTCAGAGCAATTTCAATACCTTTCTATTGAGAAAGGCAAAAAGTGAATTTCACCTTAAAAGAAAAAAAAGTACGTTCAGTATAATCCATATATTTTCGTTTATTGTGTATCAACATGAAATATAATTAAAGGTAAATGTATGTACATTCGGTCTTCCGAACATTTTCTTTTATGCGACTAATGAGTCCTAACAGAGAATCTTTCATATATTATGAAACAAAACCTAGACAAATTAGGATCGAGACGGTTTAATAAGTTTACCCCGAGAAGCACAAAAATTGCCATTCCACAAAAAAACTAATAACTTTCACAATTTGCATCCGATTTAAACTGATAAGGATTTATTTTCATTGGTATACGCGCTATAACCTAAAATTATTTGCCAGGGCAAACTGTAAAGAGGTCCTATCCCAAAAGACAAAAGGAGTGACATTAACTTTCTTAGCAAAGTCACTCCCAACGATTTATTATATCCCCTCCAAACTGAAACGGTCGGTACGGTTGTCCTCGTTTCTTCCTCCTTTAAGATTTAAAACAATCGGCTCTGAGCTGCGTGCGGATAGCATAGTACAGCTATTGGCATGCAGCTCAGAGCCGACACACGTATCGGTTCTACGAAGCACACGGTACACAAAAAAGCTGGAACACGAACAGGTAGGGTGACGATCCCATTTTCGCCATGTTTCTATTATCACGCTACTCATTTGAAGCCGTTGGTTAGAGCAGAATCTGTCATCTTTGTTCAACGCATCGAATCAAATGGTAGGGGCACTCGATTTGAGTTTGCATTGCGCTCAAACACGAGTATTTCATTGTTTTCAGCGCATTTGTGTAATTATCTTGGTTCTTAACAACGAAGCAAAGCTGTTGATGTCTATTTTTACGCATTCTATTGATTGTAAGCTAAGAAATTAATGAATTAGTCAGACACCCTGCTTAGTATGGTGAAAATAGGCACTTTACCCTACGTGTTCGTCTAACTTCGTGCTCGTGTTCTCGGCGAGTACCCGTTCTTCTAACATTAACGAGAACGCGTTCGTCGAGCACGCGGCACACTAGTCTTGGAAGAACAGGCACACTTGTGTGCTTGTACAAAGAACTTACTATAGGAACTTACAGAAAGTACGGTGCGGCTCGCGTGGTTTTCTTGGACATCACTGGCCAAATAAGTCAATCATGTTGAAATTACAAAAAAATATGTGGGAATCGACATATATGGGGAAACACACGATTTCAGTCTTTCATCCAGTGCAATGGACTTACGCTTTCCGGACTGCGTAATCTTACCTTCATAGTTGTAAGACGTTGTTTGAGGAGTAGGGTGGTTTACACATCTATTATTTGAACATTATCTAGACTACTTCTTCGTACATACTCCATAATTATGTGTAACCTAAAATAAAGTGCATTGCTCTATGCTTATTTCTAGAATACTTCTTGTAGTTTTCACATGGTATATCTGAATTTCTTAACAGAGGGGATGTTCGTTGTCAGCTGCTATAATATTGCTATTTTAGAAGACCATCATTACAATGTATTAATATGTATTGTTCTTTGATTGGGGGATAATAGTAGTAAAATGTTTCTCTTTTAGTTTTTGTACATGGTATTTAAATTTAAGTGATATAGTTTGCACTTTTCAGCTTTGTTACAATATGTTCTAAATACTATTTTTTGAGTTCAATTTGTCATTGGTGTTTGTATTGATTGCCGATTGTACGGAATTATGTTTGAAATGGGGTAAACACTACTGTTAATTTATATCCAGAAACATACAAATATTCATAATTTAATCGTTACATTTCGTTGATTTATAAATTTTGAACAAACTTTCAATTTAGCATTAAGATCGTCTACTTGGAGTAACTATTGATAAGCGCTGGTTCATTAGCTTAACACATCAGTAGACCAAATGGTTGAAATACATCGAACATAACATGTCTAGTCTTAGTCCGTCAGGATGGTTATTAGTTGGAAAATTACACCTCCACAAAAGCATCAAAGGTCGTATTTAAAACAAACAGACCGAAAAGCAATAAACCTTTTGTGTGTGCTTATTTTACTACATTCCGGCTGATGTCGTTGGCATGAACGTTCCACGCCAATTTATTAGCTTATTCGATTCGGCTTTCTCGCCATTCCGTTCAGAAGACTGACGACCGAAGGCGTGTCGCCGCTGTCTGGGTGAAAATCACTCTCTCCACCCGCCTCCACATACCTTGTCGCCCTAATCAACATCTAGAAGAAAATAGGATAATCATAAAGCATCCTAATTGCTTTCTGTTCTTAAAGCCCCCTCGCAGTACCCGTTTCTTCCTCAGACCAAACGTATAACTATAAGACCTCGATTAAAGGTGTCATAAAGCAGTTCAGTTTGCTTGATCCCGGTGGATTGCGCTGTCTTTCTCTTTCGCGCCAAAAGACTAAGGATCATGGATGTCGGTTGGGCTATTAGTGCTTGTTGGTTGCTAGCCTTCTTGTAAGCGGCCATCTACCCGGAATAACGAGCGACGGTGGGTGGAAATTCATTCTCCACATACATTTATATAAGCGACACATTCGGTCTGTCGAACAGCAGCGACTGGCTTAGAAAAGCTACCTGTAAATGATGCCGCTGTCTGCCTATCTATATTTAGTTGAAAGGCCGAGTGCTGGTCTACGGGAAATTACCAGGTGTATACCGGGAAAGGGCGAATAACGCAAAATGAGTCAACTATCTTGAGTTTCTTGGAAAACGAGTAGTTTCTTCATTCTCAGTAAAACCAATTGAAATTTATATTGCAATTCTGGTTGGTTTTCGCCAGAATCCTGGTTTAAATGTCATAACTGATTTCGATTCGGAATCGGTTGTTTCCGGAATTTCGGAAGAAACCAACCACAACTATGCAAAAATATTTCCAAATGGAAAAAAAATTGGATTGAACCAAATGTTTTTGTGTACAGGTGCACAATACCATACATATAGTTGGAATGGCATCACTCGGAACTAGCCAGTTGTTTGGATCTTGCATGACGAATGACTTTTTTGGATTAAGTGTCTAACTAGTGCCAGCTTTGGTACTAGTTTAGATTGATTGTCTAACTTTGGGCTAGTCTGGTGCTGGTTACTGACGAGGAGAATACGAAACGCAAAACATTCCAACTATACAAACAGAATTGCAGTCAGGCCCGTAGCCAGGATTTTGTTTCGGGAGGGGTTTAAAACTTGTTCTGGTGACTTGAGATAGTCACTTCAAACTGACTGTAATTTTGAAATTTTTTTTAGTGAAAACAGTTCCAAAACTAAGGCAATAGACAATATGTTGTCTGATACAAGAAATGGAATAGTACATCGACGAATTCTTGCTTTTGAATTTGGTTTTTATTATTAATTTATAAGCTACCATTTTCACCGTTGGAATTTGCAAACGTGGTCTGGTGGCTGCCCCCATCATACAACTTGAAGCCAACGAAGTGAAGCTGTGTAGCGCAGATTCATACGATATGCGTTACATCAATTGCCTTGGAACGATCCGCTGAACCTGAACCATACGAAGATCGTTGTCGATTATTAGGACTACACACCTTAGAAGATCGTAGACCCGCGTCGTAAACTACCTTCGTGTCTAAGCTTCTTATGGCTGAATATGATGTTCCCGATCTTCTATCACACCAACCCGTGTCCTTTGTTCTCGAACACTGCTGCACTCTGAAATGCACAACACTAACTACGCTGCCAACAACCGATATTAGAAATGAGCCGTCGCTTCAACGATTATAACGACATCTTCGACTTCGTCATTAGTTTCGCGCATGCCACTTTAGGTCATTTCTTTTTAGTATAGTTCATTAAGACTCAATTATTTAAATACAAATACAAATGCAAGAGAATGTCAAAACTCGCTCCAAATCTTCTGATTAGGCAGGCGATTTGTAGTTGCGCAGAAACGGTTCAACTTCTATTCAACTCAAATTTATAATAATTTTCAATTTAAATGATTATACATTAAAGACTATTTTCAGACAAGTGAGAACAACTAATTATTTATCTATTTAAGTAATCAGATTTTTCACAGATCCTATTCTTTTATGACATTGATACTTTTTACATCATTAGACAGGCCTATTTTTCTAGGCAATTCTTCTATTAGATCCTTGAAACTATGGCAAAAGACAGATCAGTAATTTTGTTTGTTGACATTTAGAGGGTGTACAAAAAATACTACTGATTTCTCTACAAAGCATAAATAAGAACTATAGCTGTATTTACCTAGGTTAACCAAATATTATATTTGAGCACACGAAGCTTACAGGTTTTATTTCGAAATTCATGAATTTTTGGACAATACAAAAGAGATGTTTCAATGTATTAATTTACTAAACTAGCCGGAATTTTATCTACTATAGGACTGTTCACTAATCGAAAGGATATCCTCTGATTACTGTTATCTTGCAATTTACGTAAATTTTGTTAAATGAAACCAGAGCTTAAAAAATTTACATCCCTGCGTGAACTTGAAAGAGAACCGAAATTCAATTTCTGCCCGCCGCGATGAATGAAATGTTTGGTTCGTTTCCCTCATCATTCATTCTCCCGACATAGCGAATTCGGGTTCGCATATGTTCGGTTTCAGAAGCAAACTGAATTTTGTTTCTATGCTAGCTTATTGACTAGACATAGATTACGCAGGTCACTAATGCTCGAACTGTCCACATAATTACAAATGAATGCTTTGGTTGGTGAAGGAATTTATATTTCCTCTGCACTCAAACATTCGATTCTGCATGAATTTTCAGTCATTTGGAAAATTAATTGAATCTGAATATCAGTTTCGATAAGCAGAAATAGTTAACTGATTTTGAAATTTCTGAAGCATTGAAATTTTTGAAACATTGATGACACCACTAGAATTACTCGAAACTATAAATATGGGTGAGCTAAATAATTTCAGCATCACACTTGCTTCCGACAAATCAAAGAAAACACATCGCACTTTCTTCTCCTGTGCCGAAGAGACTTTCTTTCACATTTCTATGTTTTTAAATTATTGTAATTTATCTGATTTCTGTGAATCTTTTGCAAAATTTTTTGTCAGAGGCAGTTTTTGTGATTCGAAGGTGCTTGCAGTTACACTTTCTAAGTCAATTCAAACAATCATCTCAGTAATTGGTTCGTTTTTAATTAGCTCAAGTTTTTTTTACAATCATCATCAAGATTAGAAGAGATGCATGACTTTTTGAAGAAAGCTATAATGCTTTTAGATTACAGGTTTGTTTTACCAAAATTTAGGAAACAATTTCAATCAACCTTGTTCCACCTAATGTTGAATGTTGTGCGGATAACGAAGACGTAATGTGTTTTCGAAAATGCGGTTTTATTCAAATCGAATTGAGAGGATCAGAACGAAATTCAGAAACCACTCGTTCTGAATGCATAGAAAAGATAGAAGAGGTGCTCTTGAGGCTTCTTAGGTTAGCTGATTCTTTTTTCCTCCTGATTCCATGATTTCTGATCATCTCTCATTTTAGTCCAAAACGAACAAAAACATCGTGAGACTGCTATATACTGAAGACATAGAATTGAAATTATTGGACTAATAGATTCAACCAGTCACAAAATTTTAGTCGCAACAGTGTTGGGAACTCGCATGAACGGAACGAATTCCTCGCATAAATTAAGTGCCAATGAAAATGATTAGTCCGAGGAACTGCTTTTAAATGCTATTTTTAACCATTCTGGTTGTAGCAAACCATTCTTCTAAAAACAAGTACACAGCGATTCAACAGTTTATCACTAATATGGGGATTAATTTAGTGATAAATCTTATTTTTGTAAGTTTTCGTGCAATATTAAACATAAAAAGTAATATTTTGAAATTTATTTTTGTGATTCGATAGTACGTACGTTTCGATAGTACACTATTAAACACTTCCATGATCGTGGTTGCTGCCTTTAAGTTCGCAAACATGTTTGCTTGTTGCCTTTATGATTGTGAATTTCCTCAATGATTGTGCTGGTTGTAGATTTTGAGATATTGGCGCAGCTTTTGCCGTTGTCAATATTTCTTGAACATGTGCCACATATTTGGTAATTGTTTGTGTTCAGCGGTAAATAAATCGTAATGTGACGTTTTTTCACAGAACTGGAACGTACTAGTTGGCCTTTGATATGTGCAAAGAATACTATGTGTAATTATACTGTAATTATACTATTTTGTACTGCATTTCTCCCATATGTGATATGTATCTGCAAGTAAGCGGTATCCGATCTTGTAACCGAACATTGATACTCTCACCGTCCATTTATATGAAGATCTTAATTACAGCATTGTCACACACAACCATTAAAATTTAATGGCTTTAAATCATTCGAAATCAATGATTGCGCCTGATCCAATTTGTTGAACGCTATGAGCGCAGAATACCTGAGGTGGTAGAACTCAATGAAGGTGGCTATTGTAAGTATAGCATCCATTTTCACATCACAAATACTCGGTCTCATGCGAATCACCACTAATCACAGTATTTGGCCGGTGCACCACTTCTTGCTTCTGCGACTCACTCATCTCGACAGATTGCTATGGCATAGTATAGTAGAAGTTTCCTTTGTTCTTCAGACAAAGAACACAATATAAAAGTAACTTTATTTGTCGTTCGCTTCACACCGGCTGGGACAGAAGCATAAACCACACTGAATTTCGTGACCATTGATTTTGGTTGTTGGAAACAGCAATCTACTAACTTTATCTCAAACCAAACGAGCTACAAGCTAAAGTCGCCGATAATAATATTTTTGGAATTTTCTTAAAAAACATTTCGGGGGGGGAGGGGGGGCTTTAGCCCCCTAGCCTCCCTCTCGCCACGTGCCTGTTTGCAGTTCAAATGATGTATGGTTAACTGGATTACAGCAGATATAGACCCTGTTGAAAGTGTTTCGTCAATATTGGATGGACATGCAGACACATTCTTCGAGTAGCAGAATATATTTTTATTTTCATACAGCTATTTTTTACTCTGTTTCGAACTATACTATACTATACTATACTATACTATACTATACTATACTATACTATACTATACTATACTATACTATACTATACTATACTATACTATACTATACTATACTATACTATACTATACTATACTATACTATACTATTCTAGAGCAGTAGGAATGCACCAATCATTGCCATCAAGACCTCTGATGGTTGGATAGTCATGACTTCTCCCTTATGCCGCCAAACAAGTCACCCGTAAGCCAGTGTTGGTCTAACAATTGTTGTGTAGATCCACTGAAACAGGGTTGTTAATCGATAATTCATCGTCATCGTCGATAACGTTAACCACCCGTCGACGTCATCAGAAACTCCGTTAACGAACGTTAACGATGTATCGTCGAATTCATCTTCATCGTCGATAATTCATCGGCGGTTATCGCGATACATTTTACGTTACTTTACCGTTTAGTGGAATTGAAGTTGAAGTGGTTAACATTCAATTGTTTAGAAATAACTACCTATTGAAGGACATGGGATTTGGCAGTTGAAAATCAATAATTTTGGACATTTTCAATGCACAGTAAATTTCTTTTCTAGCATATTTTTCTTATAAATATGCAAAAAATAAATAAATCATTTTTTTTTTAAATTTTGCACTGTAAGAGCTCCTTAAGGGAAATTTTTACTAAATGATCAGAAAGGGTTGTGAGACTATGCCAAGGGACTAGAGAAGAATATTTTAACCGCTGCAGTTTTTTTAAAAAGCAATATGTCTCGATTTTGTCAATGTCCCCGTTTAATCAGCTTAAAATTCACCAAGGGACTGATCAAAATGGATCTTCATTGTATTCAAAAATCGACTAAAACTCTATTATGAGGCCGTTCATAAATTACACTACATATTTAAGGGTAAAAGAAGAAAGTTTGAAGCATTTTGTCACATAGTGACTAGAGGAAGATGGGGGGGGGGCTGATACATAGCATACGAAACAAAAACTTGCTTCTTAGCTTTAGGGAGATTAATTACCAAACTAATATTTTCTCTAAAGTGGTAAACATTTTGTAAATAAACTTGACTGAAGACGCTACAGCTCAAAATTCGTTTTTTCATAGTCAAAACAATTTTGTTAATTTTTTTTTGTAACTTTGGAAACGCCGTGCACCTGCTGACTCCTCTCACAGGGTGGCCAACCCTACGGATTTTCCCGTAGATCTACGGATTTGTGTCCTTTCTAGGGATCTACGGATTAACGTGAGGAATCTACGGAATTTTCATAACTTCTTCAGAAGTCTACGGAAGTTTAGTAGAAATAATACGCATTCGATTTTTTAATTCGAACTCGTTTAATAATTGTTGCACTTGCTTCAATCAAAGCGCAATCATTGGATGTATTTCAGCTGGAATACGCCAAAGTTCTGAATAATATTCGACTGGATTTTTTACTTCAAATTTAAATTGAACAGTTCGAAGATACTTGTTAATTTGGAGTACAAATCAACGCTAATCCCTAGAATATACGATGTTCAGTTTCACGAAGCAGAAGGGGGAATGCCGTTGCGACCTGTTTTGTGCCAATATTATCCAATATTATTACAAATGTGGATATTTTCAAAAACATTCACCAAATATTATCGAATCCTAAAACTTAACTTTATTGAATTTCTGAGCAACATATTACCTATTATCGATGGACTCAATAGATTATGCTAATCGGATAAGTCCAAAATATTGTTGACAAAGAATGTGAAACAAATTTTGGGATATTTCCAAAAAACAGTGTTGGATTTTCAATAAAGCACTTTTTACAAGGATACGAACCAATACGATGACGTAACCCAAGTAATAATTGATGTTTTATAGCACGCTACAAGTGCAATCTAAGTTTTATGGGTGGCTTTAAAACTACCTTAAAACCTCAATTGTTACTAGGGAATGGCTTTCGATTTCATAAATTGCTTCTTAGAACACAACCCCGGATTTCTGGATCAATTTTAGTCTTTTCAAGAAAGGTATATCGTTACTCCGTTGATATGCAGGGTATTACGCGCAACGTGTCGCCGGAAAGCTACCTAAAGTAAACTTCATTGAATTTTTTAGCAACATATTACCTAATTGACTTGCATTTATAGAAGAATTCCCAGGTGCGCTTCTTGCAAAATAATGTTCTTATCCATAACCCGGGTTAATCAGCTTTCGACCACAATTCGTATGGGACGATTGAAATGCTATTCTATTACGCCTAGACAATTTGGATAAGGCAGACGGCTTGTTATTGTACTTTCAGTTTACATTTTGCCATGGCAAAGGGACGAACGATTGTCTTGCCATGTTTTGAACAAAAATTCAACTGACATACGCTCTAAGAGCAAATGGCTAATTTATTATTAACAAACATGTAGCAAGTATTGTTTTCTCGGAACATCTTCATTGTTATGGACTTATACCAATTCTAAGCAACTATTCGTAGGATAGTAGCGTGGCGATACGGCGACTTCTCAGATCATCTACATGGGTTTTCTCTCAGACTCTTGTTTAAACCCCCTCCCTTTACCATTCCTTCGTGTAAAGCATTGAGTAATACCTTGCCAGCTCATTCACGCCATAATAAATTGCGGATGATGGTGTGGATGCTGTCACAGAACTACAGATTTGCAAAAATCGTTGCATCTAGAAAAATCTTTACAATTGAGTTCGGTATTCCACCAATGTGTTCCTTTAGAAGCACGCATAACTCGAAGCGAACAAGCGTGTTGGTATGCCGCTACTATGAGTGAGCTTGTTTTATCTACGACCGCCTCGAAGTCACTTGGAGATTCAATCGTCGGAAGATACCCATGAAACCTAGTAGTCAAGCCCTTATAGTGGAGGTCCCAGTTCGTAGATTTGGGATTTATGATCAGATAACAACGGATCGAGCTAGTTCGGTACGAGCCAGTTTACCAACTCATGCATAATATCGTCAGAGCAGAGAGTTACATCTAACACCTCTTCTTTGCCAGCTCGTATAAAAGTTGAGCGATTTCCTACATTAAGTATGTGCAGATTTGTACTGCTTAAGTATTCCATCAATTCGGTGCCTCTCAAATTGATATCTGAGGTCATTTGTATCACTGCCGATTATGAGAGAAAACTCATGTTTTGGCTTAGCAGGCCAATGCGAAAGCACTAGTAGTATTGCGGAGCAATTTTTAGCTTTTGCTTTGTAATGTAATATTAGAAGCGGGTTTGAACAATGTAAGTTGATTGTTTGTACAAAATAAGTATATTTTGATGTTTTAAGTGCTTTAATCATTCATTTTTTTCCATAAAAGTGCAAATAAAAAGAATAATAACAGAATCATCTACCCTACGTATACGCTGAATTTCAATGCAAGTTAAACCCTAGTCCCTGAGAGGGGTCCTGTGAGCTTTATACGCTATACATTCCATGACATTATGACAAAATTAAACCCGGCTTGCAATTCTAATTTCTACGAGAGCAAGCAGCAGTACCGTTCGCGATGGTTGCTGGCTGCTTGGTGGGATCTGGCGGCTGCTCCGAACAGATGAGTCGTTCTCTGCCGAGGTTAGGTAATTGCCCTTTCAACGTGCCTTCAACCCGCACCCGCATGCCTCCTTTTAATTAATGTTGATATAGTCATGTAAAATATTCAGGGATTATGGAATTGGAATATTAAATGTAAATAATGCTTTCAGTAAAAGCGAATAACGGCTGAAATCCAGTCAGTGCTGGAGCGACTCCATCTGGGGAAACAGGACTGTGACTGTAGAGGTGCATAATGTATTTCGGAGTGTGGTTGAAAGGATGATGGATAGATTATTATTTGATTTTCCAGTTTTTCTTTTCTGTATAAGACAGAATAGATCTATAATTTCAGGGGATAAATTTGTTCTATTCTAACCACTGTCGATTAGAGCTTTCACTGTAATTAGAGCAATTAGAGCTACCAAACGCGTTGGACTATAGCAAACGCTGAAAGTTTGATTATGGCCTGAATCTTCGTTTCAATACCACAAATTTTCAAGCAAGCTAACATTCACTGATTTGAAAACCCATACTTTTTACAAGAATCCCCGACTCGACCGTCGAAAAATGATTTACACACTTGGGAGATTTTCATTAATTGTAAGAACTAATCAGTGCGATCAAGGGATACAGTACAGTTTATCTAAATTAGACAGAATATACTAAACAAACACTAAAGCAATTAAAATTTTATATATTCTTCAAGATGAACTTTACGTAAAATTTGAAAAAGGATAAGGCACTTGAAACAAGTTAAAGCCAAATTCAATGTAACTCTGAAACACCACGTTTACACAATTAATAAATATATCTCCAGACTAGTTAATGTACAAGACAACATAGCTAGTTATTGCTAAATCATTATAGCAAACTAAATCCGAAAAATTACTTCTAAAATGATAATAAATGCTCACAATCCTCACAATTGTCCAAATAAATTCTGCGAAATTCTATCTATACAAAACACTTTAACACTTGCAATAGGACACAAATGGTTCCGAACATATATCAGATTTCAAATGATTTCTACGATGAAATTATAATCGGAACAACTATCTCTGTCAGCTTGCTAGTACGACGATTTATAATGGGTTCATTTTTCCATTACAACAACTCTAACGTACTGAATACATGACTTTTCTTAATTCGTATGAAAAAGTATCTCTCTACGGTTCTTCAAACTTTTATTTGTGTCCATTATTGATCGGAACTCCTAAGCATGCCGAAGTTTACTACCCTTAATACATTCTCAAATCTATATGCCAATTCTTCATTTACAATTTGTTTACCCAAAATTAAACGGGTTTTGCTTCTTTGTAAATAAAAGACACTTTAGTCACTTCTCAGTAATTAAAACTACTTTTGTTCTATTCAAAAATGTCCGTTAGTTTTCTAAATGAAGTATCACCACGCCTCTCTTTAAACTGTGAATAGACACTTTAATTAAATTGCCCGTTAAACTTGTGTTTCTATAATGACAGAAGGCACGCGTGGAATATCCCTTTCGTTCGTAATTGAGCCGACGCGCCCGCTAACGTTTTCCAACAAATAATGTCCAGGTATAACATACTTACAAAACCCGATTAAAAATATCTGCTTGAAATAAATCGTTTCGAGCACTGTACTGCAACTTTATCGACCAAAATATCCTTCAGAAGGGTCAACTAAATTTTACGATTCAAAAATAGCACACATACCATACTTTACATAGCCCACCAGGGCAATTTGTTACCTGCCCGATTGTATACCTTCCGTGCGTACGGATACATTTCGTTCGGGTTAACCAGAAAATTTGAGTACCTGAAAACTGTACTGCATTCGCACTCCCACCACCACCACCACCACCATCTACACCAGCAGACAATTGCCGGGGCAGGTAAAAATTCTGCAAGTGGTATTTAAAATGCCTCCGGCCAGGGTCAATCGTATTCAGTATCGTATTAGATCATGTTCAGTGTCAGTGTCAGTCAGCGGCTGCCAAGTTCAGGAATCGTAATTTGGGGCGATTGTCGGACTAGTCGCTTCTCGAAGTGTAAGCCTAAGTGACTAGACCGAACACTCGCGTCCTAAAACTCGATCAGTTCAACGGTGGATTTGAGTTAGGTGGAATTTGTGCGACCGATCGGAACGCTTCTGCTCTAGCTACTTTGGTGTTCTACCTTATGATTATAGGAGTAAAAAATCATAAAGCTAGACCATCACTGCAGATAGTGTTGGATTAGGCAGCGCGACGCGGTCTAGTGATAAGAGTGCAATGAGCCCTCTCCCCCGTCTAGGAGTACTTTCGAAGGTGGCGAAAGTAGAAGGAACTCCCGGTGTGATATATGATTCGAATATATCACAGCAGTAGTTACCTGATATTTTTACACCGACTGCATCGATTGGGGACGGCGAGTGATTCAGTGCAGTGAAGAAAATGGCGGAAATTTGCTGCCTACGTTGAAGGAACTTCTGCTGTGATCTGAGTTGTAGTCATATCACAGTAGTTGTACTTTAACGTCGGCATGCAGCAAGCGACGAACCCGAAAGAGAGAGAGAGAGAGAGAGAGAGAGAATAAAATATGCTAGAACAGTTGGTGAAGGAGAAGTTAAATGTGCGAAAATTGGTGCGGTTTATGCGTCAAACTCTGTCCAGTTGGTGGCATTTACAGTATTCATCACTGGGCATAGTTTGTCGCATAATGTTAGGGTAAACTACAAGTAAACAGTTTTTATGTTGAAATTTCAAACAACTGCAACACCCGAAATATAGTAGGTACAACCAAAATAATGAATTTATGTGTAAAATGGTCAATTTAAAAAGAGTAATGCATCATTTTAGTTAAAATAAAGACAACTTAAAATAAACAGAAACCGTTTTGTACCTAAAAGCTTATTTTGATAATATAAACTAACTTGAACGAAACACAATCTTTCTTTCTTAATGTACTCAGTGCATTACGCGATTTCCGGAAAGCTATCAAATACCCTGTTAATTTGTAATCGGAGCGCTTTCAATTGGGAATATAAAATATGCTATTTGAAGAAAATGACGTCAGATATCGTCAGCACATTGGATGCTTAGTTCGGACCTTAATGTTGTCGCCAAAAAGCAGCTCAGAACTCCGCCGCTGCACAATGGGAAAAAACGAAGAAAAAAATACATTTAAATCAGTAACTTTGAAACACCTCATCGGAACATCATCACTTGTACCATTTTAGGACGAATTTTTAATAAAAAAAAAACCTTATATCTCTGATCCACGCTGCAAATCGTACATTAATTGTACTGATTGTTACGTAAAAAAACCTCAGGAAGCTAATGAAAGTTTTTCCATCCTGGGCAGAATACGGGAAGTTTGGGATTTGGGACCTTTTGATTCAGAAATATTATTGTATTAATAAATACCTGAATCGCTATTATTTACTAACGAAGTCGTATGTAAAATATCACCTTATTTAAAAAAAATCTCAAAAATTAACTGAGGTGGTTTGAGTTTAAATATAAAACAGGAAATTAGGGTTTTGTGACACTTGAACTCCAAAATCACCTATTTTTTATAATACAAATGTTGAAATACTGTAATACGAACGACAAAATGTCCCAAAACCCCAACTTCCCGTATTCTGCCCAAGATGAAAATACTTTTATATCCTTTCTGAGGTTTGTTTACGTAATAATCGGTACAATTCATGTATGATTTCCAGCGTGAATCAGAGATGTAAACTGTTTTATAAAAATATAGGTGATTTTGGAGTTCAAGTGTCACAAAACCCTTATTTCCTGTTTTATATTTAAACTCAAACAACCTCAGTTAATTTCTTAGATTTTTTTTCAATTAAGGTGATATTTTACATACAATTTCGTTAGTAAATAATATCGATTTAGGTGTTTATTATTACAATAAAATTTCTGAATCGAAATGTCCCAAATCCCAAACTTCCTGTATTTTACCAATAATGAAAAAACTTCTGAATCAATTACTGAGTGTTTCAATATTAAAAATATTGCATTGCATGTACAATTATTGTAGAATAGTCGAGATAATACCAAGAATAGTTGAAATACTGTAATACGAACGACAAAATGTCCCAAAACCCCGATTTCCCGTATTCTGGCCAAGATGAAAATACTTTTATTAGCTTTCTGAGGTTTGTTCACGTAATAATCGGTACAATTCATGTATGATTTCCAGCGTGAAACAGAGATGTAAACTGTTTTATAAAAAATAGGTGAATTTGGGGTTCAAGTGTCACAAACCCTAATTTCCTATTTTATATTTAAATTCAAACTACCTCAGTTAATTTCTGAGATTTTTTTTTTCAATTAAGGTGATATTTTACATACGACTTCGTTAGTAAAAAATAGCGATTCAGGAATTGATTAATACAATAATATTTCTGTTTTAAAAGATCCCAAATCTCCAACTTCCCGTATTCTGCCCGAGATAGAAATACTTTCATTAGCTTCCTGAGGTTTTTTTTACGTAACAATCAGTACAATTCATGTACGATTTCCCGCGTGGATCAGAGATATAAGGTTTTTTTTATAAAAAATTAGGTGATTTTGGGTTTTAAATACCCCAAAACCCAAACTTCACTTATTTTGCCCAATGTAGGAATAAAGTCATTTGAATTCTCAGATTTTGTTCTTCCTAAAATGGTACAAGTGATGATGTTCCGATGAGGTGTTTCAAAGTTACTGATTTAAATGTATTTTTTTCTTCGTTTTTTCCCATTGTGCGCTGGTGCGGTGTTTCGCCGACTCGACAAAGTTTTAGAGTTATTCTGAGCATCTCTGAAGTTAGCAACTTTGTTAGTCCTCTTTTAGTTTGGGTTTCGACTTCGTCTCATCAGAATTCGACACTAACTTAATGGCAGGGCTAAGCGCCGGATTGACAATACCCTAAGAAAACAAAGACACTATTTGTGATTATGGGCAAACCCCTAATCCTGAATAATGTCCCTCAAGAAAAGAAGTGATGATTAAGCTGATGAAAATTATTGAAATCGAAATTTGCTCAGGTTTAGTAAACCACTTCCTATCTCTCTCCTTAGTGAAGAAAAATTTAGGTAGAAACTATTTTTTGCAATGCGGTGCGTTACGTTGTAATAATGATTTTGGCGGATTACACACTGACTACATCATGTTTGGTTGCTGATTTTCTAATAAGAGTTGCATAGGAAATGGTAAGTAGGAATTCATACCAATCCGTCCCATACTTAAACCTCATGATAGCCATCATTGTCGGCCGCCCCCTTCCCCATCGTTCACGGGGAAGGATAAAGGATAAGGTAGATGGGAAGTGTTGATGCTTCACCTACTACTTACCTACGGAAGGTAGACGACTCATCAGACTCTTCCATAGGTGTCGCGGAGTTGGTGGTTTGGAAGGGTATATGGTCTAGGATTCGCTCCAAGCAAGCGATGCGACCTGTACAGCACAGGTTTATTAGGTAGTAGTTTAGTTGGTTTTCGAGTACACGATCACTCGAAAAAGAAAATATATTCTTTAGTTTTTGGTTCTTTTATTCTGGGTAGCCGGCTACCGAGAGTATCCTATTTTTTCTAAACTAAAAAGATGGTATAAACAATTTTCAGCTTAATGGAGAAAAAAAAGTTTTTGCTTACATTTTTCTCCACCAAGGAGAAATATGCTCAGAAAAAAGATGGGTAGGTAATGTCAGAAACATAACCGAAGTGAAGTAGAATATACATAGGCTCTTAATTCGAATGCTGCAATTTTTGCTACCTTCTGCATTAAAATCAGCTATTTCGATATTTGTTATGATGTATTGTTCCCCGTTGTTGTGGTGCATTTTACCTCTGCACAGGTGTGTTTTGGCCTGCCCATTTTTCAAAGAGCAATTTATAATGATTTTGAAAAATTGAATATTTTTCATGTTCCTGAATATTTTGCAAAGCGATTGTGATTTCAGAGTAACATGTGGGCTAAATGATATCATTTATTAAATTCTCCCAATTGATGGTCTTTAGCTAAGTTATGATTATATTTTCTTAGGGGTGTATTTTATCCCATCTACCTCTACATACGCTTGCATTACATTTACATAAATCACTTGCGACGCGTTTGTGCAAATGGAATCTTGATCATACCTTGAAAATTTCAAACGTGCACCCGAGACACATACGTTGCAAAATTTAAATGTTAGGTTTGTTCCAAAGTTGCGAGTGGGTAATTACCAACTCGATTATTTTCAAGTGGATACTGGATAGTACCAAGAAGCTTTTATTCTCAGGTGATACGATCCTCGAAATCGTCGTTCAGCCATGTTGGTTCTAGAAACGACAACTAACAACATTGTTTACTACATCCCCATGCATGTTTGCTAGGATTTCAGTATGTAAACAAAATTGTTCGCCGTCGCTTTCTACTCCGCAGCTTTCTGCACGCTTACCTCACTCCTCACCTAGTTACTGCCAAAGACGAATCACCTTACAACTCTGAGCACCTTGGGTAGTACTACCTTTACTACTCATATTACCCACCGGCCCTGATTATTGAATATTTCATTACACATATGTATAGTGGGATCAAAATGCATTCACTTGCTGAATATTTTTAGAAATAGGCCACTTTAAAGTATGGCATGTACAAATCAAGTGAATTAAGGCCCAAATCGGATAACAAATAGTTTTTGGACTTACTGTAAATTGTACTTACTTTACAGTTAAGAGCCAGCAGAAGCGCATTTCCGCGTGGAATGTCAGCATTAGAGAGTTAAGACGAATACCATATACATAATATGTTTCTTAGCGTGGAGTTTTCGCAATAACCCTGCAATTGCCACGCATGATAATAACCCACAACGAATGTAGTGCCAGGCAGCGATGTCACATGTTTTTTTTTATGAAATGTCTGCAGAAGAATAATTAAAATGTCTGTAAATGTCTCTAGATGGTTGTGTAAATCATAGTTACACTAGAATATTAATTTAAAAATAGATTGAAGTTAGAATACTATTAATGAAGGAATCGCTCGTAGTCGAATACAGTTATTCTAGTAAAATTTTGTTAAATACTATTACTCTTTTAAAAGTCTGTAGATTTCTTGCCACGTCCGTAGGAGGCTATCAAAAGTCTGTAGAATTCCGACATGTCTGTAAATCCCGTCATACATGCAGCAGTTATATTGTTTATTATCCAATAAGCCAACATCATCTCCTTCACACAACACAACAACCAATGCTATTAAAATCGTCATCGTCTATCATACTACCGCTTGCCAAAAGAAAATTAACCAAATGATGAATTTATCTAAGCCAGCCACGCATAATTTAAAGAACAAGAGAGCGGGGTCTTTCGCACTCAACCACCCCTTCGCACGCGCGCACTTGCAATCCGCATATTGAACTCCGAAAAAAAAGCGTTCTGCTTTTTCTGTGATGTGCGCTGATCATTGTATGCACGCCACGCCTGTGCATCATTGGGTGGAATGATTCCTGGCGGCAGTCATTGAAAAGTTTGAGCTGACACAAAACGTAGCAGCTACTACGAGGTCAGAAAGCAAACTGACGAATTTTCTCTTATGTGCCGTTTTTATACCTGGCGAAGTTCATTTGATGAAAAAGAGGCAGTCCTAACAACGCTCGCTGCTTGGTTGAATTGTACGGACCAATCAGCGCAGATAATTACCACCTTTACAAATTACATTATTTTCGTTATCTATAATAGACGTACATTTTACGGGAACAAATACAATATACGTGCACACATTTCCGATCAGATAGTGCAAAAATATAGCGATTTCGATCAGTACAACGGAAGTTAATCGCATTTTAAGACTGGGAAAAAATCCCAGCAGAAATTTTTGAAAAGGGATCCCCATATTGAAACGTTAGAAGTATTCTACTTCAAAATTTGTCGGTATGGAACGATGTCAACGAATAACACAGATTTCTGGGAGATCGTACAACTTTTTTTCATGGAATTGCTTTACAGGCCATATTCGATTAGCCGTAGTCTCGAGTACCCTCGTATTTTGATTATCCGGAATTATTATTATTACGGAATTACGGAAAATTACAGAAATTTCACTTAGTTAGCCAAAAACTTTGTGCTCTTTGCGATTACCTATATATTTTAATACAAAAATCGATTGCAATTGATATCGGCTACAATTTATGGTAGTACAAAATTTTAGATAATCTGAACAAATGTCAATAATTCGAAGAAATACAGAAATTTAATTTATCCGACAAATTCAATTCGGTGACCTACAGAATTACTTACACCAATCAATTGCAATTTATACCAGATCTGATGAGCAATGGATGCCAGCTGCAAATATTTGAAGATGAACATTTTGTATTTTGTTTACGAAATGTTTACTGAAGTGAGAAAAAGTAGAAAGCAGCGAGCCGGGTTTCCATTCGAGACATACCATAAACAATAGAAGATTGTCAATATTTGAACTGATGTTTTTAGAAGTCCTTTTAATTCAACAGCTAGTAAAAGCAGTTTGACTTGGAAAGTAAAATCTTGCCAATCCTCTAAAATGTGCAAAGTAGACGTTTTAATGGTAGTATTAAACTAGGGCAAAATCGGTAGAATATTTTAAGACGGAGCTCCGAAATATCTGATTTGATAGGTCATATGTACTTGTGGCAGACATAGTGAACCATTTCGTGATTAAAGGACCTACGAACGGTGAGATTTACAGAACTGATTTTAACAGTAGAGCGATGTAATAAAAAACTTACAGAATGCTTAGAACAGATTTTAAAAGTTTGGCTAGAGATTGTTTCCAATTTTGGCTTCTATTACTGAGAGAACAGGATTTGAAAACGCCATCCGCAAACGCACTGTTTTCATTCTTACAACAACGAAATGAAAGATTGTAGAGGTTTTAACCTTAAGGTCATTCGCCGGTTGGGTTAGAAAAATATCTTATGAATAATTTCTAACCCTATGTGCGGGGTCGGGACTCGAGCTCAGGTGCGCTGCTTACAAGGCAATAGATTTACCAACTACGCTGCGCCCACCCCATTTCTTACAACTTGTCTGAAGATAAATACAGGTTATAATCTCCCCCTTCCATCAACGGAAGAGAAAATCGAAATCCCGGAATCAATTCTGTCGATCTACAAATGATTTAAAATCCACGCTCGCTTCACTTTCCAAGTACAACAAAACATTGAAAACTTGTTGTCTTGTCCAGCATTATTTTCAAGGATGCGCAAGCCAGAAAACTCTTCCCCTTTTGGCTGCTCTTTTCGCCATAATCGATTTGGATCTTCAAGTCACGTACGTTGTTCTAATTTCTACATCTCGCTGCGTCGCCGACCACATGGGACAGCTGGGAATCGCTTAGCGGATCCGAAAAGGGGGGAGTTCGAAAGTTTTAACGCAGCAGAGCCAACAACTAATGCGGTTAAAACTTTCAGCCCACCACACTTTATTATCGTTTCGTCTTTCGCTCGAGGAAAACTTTTCCCGACACAAACCAGCGGGTCAACAGCGGACGGAAAATATACCGCTCTCCGCCAGTGCATAAATATGTACAAAGCAAAGGGAGACCGAGTCCGGTTTTCGGGTGCGCCACCCAAGAGCCAACGACGAACACACTGATGCGAGTGGAAATTTATTCCGACCGGTCCAGAACACAATTTACACTAACTTTTTTTTTCTGGAGCAGACCCAGCAATAACATATAAGAAGAAAAGTTGTATCTTGCCGCAAAATGATACGGGTACTCAGATAATCTAATAACACAATTTGGGTCAGCTGCTCGGTTTCCGGTTAAAGGACCCAAAAATCCTCTGCGCGCCATCGACTATAATGGGTCTCCATTATTAGAAGAACTTCCAGAAGGGTACAACAAACAACGTTCCTAGACTAGCGGTACCCAACTGCGGCGAAGTTGCTATCAATAATCTCAATTAAAAAAAAAGCTTCGGGCGTCGTAGCTGGTTTTGTTCCCGCCAAACAAAAGCACTTCCGAATCAAAGCTGTGCTCGAGTGCATTGTGTCTATACGTGGTGCTGCGGGAGCGAGCCGGATTCCGTACTATACTGTCCCTGGGAGGTTGCAACGACCCAGATGCAACGACGGAATGGACCTGTATGGATTTGGTATGAGAAATCGCTAAAACGTGTTAATTACTTCAAAGAGCATTCGCTTCATGCTTTAGCTTCGTTCACATAGCGTCGTCGCGTCGAGATACCAAATTGTTTTCCCAAGTCGTGTTTTTGCTCCTCTTCTTCCTAACTTGCTCGGCAATGAAAAATGCATTCAAGGTGGCAGGGAAGAGATGTGTTTTCCTAGCAGGGTGGATTCACTGTGTCTTGGTGATTGTCGGGGAGAGACGAAAATGCGAAAACAATTGACCAATCAGGGATAAATATTACTAGACGTAGTGTTATGTGTATAACTAACGGTTTAAATTAAAACAAAGAATGAGCACATTAGAGAGCATGATGATTCCGATCGTTTTTATAAACTAAACACAACCTTTTGGGAAGTGCCTAGAAGAATATAACAATGAAAAAATTACACAATATACAGCATTAAATAAGGATGAAAATAAAGCAAAATTATGAATTGTTAAGTAGAAAGAATAAGTGTTTTGTAGCGTTACGGTGAAACAAGTCGCTGCAAATCTTCCTGCGAATGATAACTTGGGCAAATTCCAAACGTGCGTCTCCCATATACATTGTAATTCTTTCCGACTGTGGATAGCTAGGGATAGACGGTGTAAAACAGATCCTGGGGTACCCACCTACTTTTCGCAGAAATTATTTAAATTTTCAAAAAAAATATGCCAGCGAAAAGTATTTCGTAGTAAACTTGCCCTGTAAAAGTTTGAAAACCGCACCTAGCAGACAGCCAGAAGATTTAATTAAAAATCAACAAAAACATTCGATTGAGGGAGTTTTTGTGTCATTTTGTCAGTGCAATTAAGTGCTCACCAAACCATTGTTCTAGTTAATTCCCATGTTACTTAACAGGTTTTTGATTAACCTTTATGCTCTACTGGCGTCAAAGTGAACTCCATTTTGATCAGCACAGCCTTGGTTCGTAAACAAGACTATAAATCTGAAAAACGATTCATTCACACCTTTGTGAATTCCTGAAAGAAATTGTTGTTTGCGGTGCACTCGGATCAGTTCATGAGTTGCATCCTAAACACAGACTTGAATTTCTGCATGCCACTCGGAAAGCTGGCTATGAGTCGAGACTTGGTGCTCCTTCCCTACGAAGATAATCTGGGCGGCAAACTTCAGTTTGCCTAATTCACCGAGCCCTTTGGCTCCCTTGTGCCAATTAGCATCGCAACTCCCTTCTCGCACCATTCAGCGCCATTTACTCGTTGAGCTCCCGGTTTGTTCGCGAACTACTCGTTATAGTCCCCGACGATGGACCTAGTCTACTCCGACGGAAAATTGCCCGGCGAGAGAAGTAATCCCGAAACCGAGCCAACCAACCAGGTATCGAGGTCCGTTCGGCGATTCCGGTGGAGCAGGGCATCAGGTTCGCTGGTGCCCCGACGACCCGCGACTAGTGGTGTCTCGTCGCGTTCTACTCAGCCCCGGCGATGAATCTAGCTTACGCCGACGGAGAGTTCCCCGGCGAAGAAAGTTCTCCCGATACCGGTTCTTCTTTGGTTCTAGCACTACAACTTCTTGAGCCCATTGGCTCCCTGTCCGGTGCCATTTAGCACTGCAACTCTTTGAGCCCTTTGGTTCCCTTCTCATTCCATTTCGCACCCGCCTTTACTTGTCCGCGAACTACTCGGTCTAGTCCCCTACAAGAGATCTAGCCTACTCCGATGGAGAATTCCACGGCAAGAGAGGTTCTCCCGAAACCGATGTTCGTTTCAAATTTAGCTCTCCGGTTCGTCTCGATTTACTTGATCTATCCCCTGCAGTGGATCAACGGGCCAGCCAGTAGGTGCTGAGGTCCATCCAACGATTCCGGGTTGAGCGTAGCTTCTGGTTAATTGGCGCTCCAACAACCCGGACGCGATCTATTCGGTCTAATCCCCGGCGGTGGATCTAGCCTACCCACGAGCTGGCCAGTAGGGTGTCGAGGTTGATCCGGTGAAGCCTGACGTCTTTTTCACTGGCGCCCCGACGACCCAAACCTAGCGCAACGTCGCATACATACTCAACTAGTCACCAGCGTTGGACCCAGTCTACACCGGTGGCGGTACCGGGTCAGTTCTCTGGTGGCGGAATTTCTCTCTAGTCCCGATTTGTGGCTTCACTGCGACTTTCTAGTCAATGGCGCTGCTTTGTTTGATCCCTTCGCCACCTCATCTGCAGCTCGGAGAGCATACTCGTAACCACTCTGTTGACAGCGTCCCAGATATGCTCGTCTTGGCACATCTCTTCAACGATATTTGCCAAAATCGCACCAGGAATACCTCTACGAACATTTTCGAACGTAGGGCAGTTAAAGACCACGTGTTCTGGTGTCTCTTGCACGTTCGCACACTCCGAGCAAAGGGGGTGGGGGCGAAGCATGTCCAAGCCGATCCAAGTACTTCCAGAAGCATTCAGGCCCGGACAAAAACTGCGTCAAATGGAAGCTCCATGCTTCCCATGCACCCAAGCAGACACATTTGGGATGAGTCAGTGGGTCCATCTTCCTTTCACCGCGTTGTCCCACTTCTACTGCCGCTTAGCCAACGCTCGAACTAGTCTTCTTGCATTATGTGCATTTCTCTGCTGGTAGCATTCCACGTCCTCAGCCAGAGTGATGCAGATGGGGATCATCCCGGTGATAACGCATACTGCCTCCGACGATATTGTTCTGTATGCACTCGCGACTCGTACGGTCATCAGCCGGAATATCCTGTTCAGCTTTTCACGCATCCGCGTGATTTTCAGCGCAGAACTGCAGGCAGAAACCCCATATCGGAGTATCGATGACGAATCAGTAGATAGCGGACGTCTAGTGCTGCTTCTCGGGTCGCCTCGGACGTTTGGCATGATTCTAGCTATTGCATTTGTTGCCTTCGCCGACTTTTTGCAAGCGTAGTCAACGCGGTTGTTGAAGCTCAACCGGTCGTCGATGATCACTCCCAATTGCTTCAGTGCACACTTCGATGCAATCCCTTGCCCTCCAACGTCGATCTGCATCCGCTGAACCGCTTTGCAGTTGCTGATCAACAACACTTTCGTTTTGTGGTGAGCTATTTGCAGCTTGACCCCGTTCATCCAGCACCCGATCGCGTCTATTGCTTTTGTCACCGACATCTTCACTTCTTAAAGTGCCTCATCCAGTGCCGTTAGTGACACGTCGTCCGCGAAACCCGCGATTTTCACTTTACTGGGTAGCCGCAGACGTAAAACCCCATCGTACATCCCGTTCCAAAGAGTTGGATCGAGAATGGAGCCCTGAGGAACGCCTGCTGTGACTCGCATTGACTTCTGCCCTTCGTTTGTCTCGTACAGCAGCCCTCTGCTCTGGAAGTAGCTCTTCAGGATCTGGCATAGATAGTTGGGAACCCTCATTATGTACAGCACTGCAGCGATGGCTTCCCAACTGGCACTGTTGAATGCGTTCTTCACATCTATCGTGACAACAGCGCAATATCGATCTCCTCTTTGCTTCTGTTTAGATCCCTTCTCAGCGCTCTCAAGCACTGTCCGAATTACATCCACTGTCGATGCTCCTTTGCGGAATCCGAACTGCATCTTGGACAGTCCGCGCTCACCTTCCATGAAATTCGTCAAACTGTTAAGGATGATCCTTACCAGGAGTTTTCCGAGTGTATCCATCAGAAACGAAGCCGGACACCAGCTTCCGTATCTCCCACATTTCGCGAACGCTGCCTTCATCTAGACACTTCTGCAGTACCATTCTGAACATGTCCGGATATACCAGAATCGCAGCTTTCAGTGCCACGTTCAATATTCCATCCGGACCGGGGGCTTTCTTTGATTTCAGGCGCTTCGATGCTTCTGCGAGCTCGTCGTTAGTCACTTGCCGATAGTCCGTATTTTCTCCTTTTTCGCTGTACGGTGTTGGTGGCCAGATAGTTGGATCGTGCGTCGGGAAAGACCCTAGACGATTATCTTCAGTTTAGTCGGGCACATTTCTGCAGGCGTCGCCGAGCCCTTCATTTTCGCCATCACTGCTCGGTACGCGTCGCCCCAGGGATTTGCGTGTACTTCTCGGCACAGCTTCTTGTGGAAATCTGACTTGCTAAATCTGTTCTCCCATTTTAAAGCGAACTTAGCTTGCCGAAACGCTGCCTTTTGCTCTTCTCTATCTGGCTCCGATATTGCTCTCTGAACCCGACTTTTAGTTCTGAGACAAGCAGCGGATAGCATACTAAGCGTCTCGTTCCACCAGTAAGCTGGACGCCGTTTGTTTTGTGGTACCATTTTTGGGGGCGTCACTAGCCGCAACAATCTTGTTAGGTCAGCAGCATCCACGTTCTCGGTTCCGCCGTTTGGCCGAAGTGCCTCAACGAAGAGGTCTTTGTTGAAGGCTTTCGTTTTCCACTTTCGCTAGCAGATCATCCTTCTCCTTACTGCAGCAAGGTTCCGTTGACCGATACGGTAGCGAATTACCTGGTGGTCACTATACGCATACGTTCCGCATATTCTCCAATCCATGTTCGCCGTCAATGAAGGACTACAGAATGTGACGTCGATGATAGACTTCCTCCCGTCTCTCCGAAATGTGCTAACAGAACCTTCATTGAACAATCGTACGTCTAACTTCGTTAGAGCTTCTGCAGGATACAGCCTCTTGTGTTGGTTACTCTGCTGCCCCACTCCACAGCCCAGGCGTTGAAGTCACCACAAATGACTACTGGCTTCCAATTGATCTACTGCTCAGTTAACTGCTCTAGCATTAGGCTGAATTGCGCTACTATCCACCTTGGAGGAGTGTAACAGTTGCACACGAAGACTCCGTTGATTTTGGCTATCAAGAAGCCCTCTTATGAGCGATCTATCGCTTCTTGAATGGGAAATCTGCCCATAGCTTGTATCGCAGCTGTTCCCAATCTATCCGCCATCCAGTTACCGTTATCAGGGGGAGCAAGGTACGGCTCGGCAATCAAAGCGACAGCGCACATACTTTCGGTCGTCGACTGCCACAACAGTTGCTGTGCGGTATCACAGTGATTCAAGTTTATCTGGGTCATCTCCATCACCGTTGGCCTACAATCGCCTTCTTGTAGGCTGGGAATTTAAAGCCACCCGTCTGATGGTCGTTTCCGTTGGAGTACAAAGCAACCACTCCGGCCTTTGCGTGCAGTCTCTCGCAAGATGTCCCGTCTCCCTGCATTTCCAGTACATCCGAGCCTTTGCAATCCCCTGCCAAATATCCAAAACCCAAACACTTGAAGCATTTTCCAGCTCGTTTCTTAACTTGTGGGGCGGCTCTCAATGGGAATCTCGACCATTCAACCGAAAATTTGCCTACCTCCAGTGCCTTATCGGCAGCGGTTACCGGTAATCGAATCATCGTTACCTGAGTTTCTCCGTATCTCTTCTTCAACCGGATCGTCATGTGCACCTCGCTCAAGTTACACTGCTACTTCAGTGCACCTCTCAGTTCGTCGTACGTCGTGCTTTCATAAAGGTCCTTGTTCACACTCACCATCTCCAGGTTTAAGGCTGTAACTTCTGCCTTTTCATCCCTTGATTTGGTAATAGTCTCCTGCAGGTCAGGCCGTGGGATCCTTATTCAAACGAGGATCATCTCGCTTTTTTGGGTATGCTTGATTTTTACCACGTTTCCCCCAAATCCTCCAGCTCCGAGTCCTCTCTGACCTTCTTGAGCAGCGCTGCATACGTCGTCGCGTCATTGGCTTTGACGAGCACGGTCTCTCCCTTTGACGCCTTCTGACGAGCCGAGAGTTTTTCTTTCCTCCTCTGCTCCCCTTTTCACTCCTCCTTGTTTTTTTCTGTTTCCCGTGTTTCTCCTTCCGACATATAACGGTACTCCAGCTTTTTTCCTGTTGGGTAACGTCCTTTCTTACGACAATAACAGCGTCCTCAAGTGTCTGCTTCTTAGGCCCGCCTGGTCTTTCGTCTCTTGGTGAGGATCTTGTCCTCTTTGGAATCACGGAAACTGACGTACACTCCGCTGCCATCTGCTTCTTCTTCCCCTGCTTCGGGGGAATGAATGTTTGTGGAAAAAAAATGTAACCTCTGTTTCTTGGAGATGGATGAACCGATTTGTATAAACTTAGCCTCAAATGAAAGGCCCAACCTTCCCATCGGCTGCTATTGATTTTTTTTTATTGATTAGACTTCCGGTTCCGGAATTACGGTTTGAAGAGTGCGGCCACAAAGCAAATTCCCATATAAACTGGGACTACCATGATATCAAAATGATGCAAAATAACTTGGATTTCACAATCTAGATAAATGACTAACCAAAGTCGCTTTGGCCACATTGGCCACCTACGGCAATTCTTGATTCCATATAACTAGGACCTGAAAAATGCTCAAATGGGGGAATAAAGCCCATGCATTTCCAGTAATATCGGAATAACCGAGTACCCCCTGTCCAATTAAGTTTTGAGTCAAGAATTACCCCAACGTACTTAACTTGATCTGCGTCATTAATTTCATAGTCAAAGAACTGCAATGAACGAGTTCCGGTTTTAATCCTTCATTGCGTGAAAAGCACGATGTTTTATCTGGATGAATAGTCTAACATGAAGATACCATTGCTCAACAACACATAAGGCTTGTGGCATCAAACCAAAAAGTGTTGTGATGCAAATATCGGTGATCGTTACATGACAATCATCGGCAAAACCATATGTCGGAAACCCAAGCTCATTAAGTTTCCTCAGCTAGCCATCGGAGATAGTTTCCATAGAAGTGGTGACAGCACACCACGTGGAGGACATCCTCAGACACTCAGTTTTCTTATCTCTACTTGCCTTAACGATGAGTACAGATGTCGGTTGCTAAGCATTGCGTGTATCCAGGTAGTGACCTCGTGCTGATTGCGTTTGTGAAAAAACAGCATTGTGTAACAGGGTGGTAGTAGACTTCCTCCGCCGATATGCATGTTGCATTCTAGTATAATCGCTTAATGTTTTCTGATCCGTTTTTGAGTTACGATTATGGGATGAAGTCCTCCCGGGGAGTAAGTCTCCTCAGTCTGTCCTACTATAATTAAGAATTCCTAGGGTATCTCAAACTGGGTAGTGTGGATGTTTGAAGATGAAAATTTTGTATAGAGACATTACACGAGTGTTTTTAAACTTCGTATTGAAAATTAAGAATACCAGCTTTGGAATGATATTATTGGAAAAGAATATTTATTGTATTGGAATCAACTTTTATAAAAGACAACGGATCAAATCCAAAAATTTACATAAATTAGATACGGGAAAAAGTCATCCAAAGACTCCCCGAACTCTCGATGAGAGATGCACAAATGATAATTCTTCTAAGTTATAGCGACGGTTTCAGTTGCTCATATTTGCCTTATGCTGAGAAGTATCAACGCCAAAATTAGTACAGAGGCGTTGGTTAATTCAGTAGGGGAGACCGGGGCTAGTTGGCGGTGTTTTCAGTTTTCAATTTTTACTGCTTTGATGTAGGTAGATCTTGCAAAATAACATACGCGGCATGAAAGAACAGACTGTTGGCAACATCTCTGATTTTTTTAAAGTGTTTGATGTATTTTCTCCATTTTTAGAGACAGAAATATGTGAAGCGGAAAACCCGCCAGCTTACCCCGTCCCCGGGGTAAGCTGGTGGTATGTGATGATACGCCAATAACTAAGTAATCAAATGGAGATTCAATTACTTCAAGGATCCTTTTGGAACGTGCTGAATGTCTTTTCGAAAAAAACTGTATATTAACCGACATTTGCTATTATATTTCAGTAGCAACACCCCGGCATTTTGACTTTGACGCGTATTCCATATTCAAAAGCAAATTTTCGAAATTCTTCATGCAATTGGCCGGAATAAATGTCTTCTACATTGGCGAAATACACAAGAAAAAGATTTCTTTTGGCGAAATACACAAGAAAAAGATGTTTATTTAAAATTTAGAAAATTTACTTGGTATGCTCGAAAACACAATATCACCAACAACTTCCACCAAACAAATCGTTTTGCAACATAAACACATTGGATAACGGGTGTCGCATAACTTGAGGTACACAAGAAGAGGCAGTGCTATATGTCTAATAGAAACAGAGAAAAAGAGATTCCGCCAACTTACCCCAACCGCCAACTAGCCCCGGGCTCCCCTACACTTTGAGTACACGCTAATTTGCGAGGACTATAATCAGAGTTTATGCATTGGACAGATAGTTGATTTGACAACATTTTTGCCATACAACATTATTGTGTAACAACCAACGACATGGGTTTCATGGGACTAACCATTTATTTGCAAAAATTTTAGACTTCTAATTTCAAGAATGTATATGTTTCGAAAGCGGTTTATATGACAATGGCCACTCCATGAATTTAAATACTTGATCTAAACCTTTTCCTTTTCATGCTACTGGTTTATGTAGGACTCATTAATTCATATCTCCGGAACGAGAGTTCCGAATGAAACTATTCGCAAGCTATAAGAATGACTGGAAAGAGGCTGTCTTGTAATTAGCCAATGCATAGCTTTTATCGACAATAATATAATCGCCAATATAATAACGCTCTTTTCTGGTTACTTCAATGCAAATGAATACTATTTACAGTTATACGTGAATCGTGTTTTCTTGTAACGCACTTCGTTCAAGGGACTTGAAAGCACATATGATCTCATCTTACGTTACTATTTTCAATCAAGTGTTAAAATACTGGACCTGAAAATTTTATTCTTTATCAAAATCGTTTTTTCAGAAATCTGTAACCAAAAAGACATATTAAAATTCCAAAACAAACTTTACATTTTAGTTTCCTGACTCCGTCAAGAAAAGAAAAACGGAAACGAAAAGGTGGAAACAAAAAAGAATGGAAATACTGGAAAGTGAATAGGGATCTTTAGGGGTGTGCGGGTTAAGGCATATTCTGATGCAGATTACTACCGTGAGTTAATATCCTAGTCTTTTTTCAATTTTTGGGTCCGAAACTATTGAAAAAACATTTTTTAGTTTGGTTGCTTTTAGGAAAATAATACATCCAAACCCATGCGACTTGCACGACTCTATAGGTTGCCTTATCAGATCTACCATAGTTTGCAGCTGAAACTTGGGATTGCAGCCCGATCAGAACGACATAACAGAAAACTATCAAATTTATATCTCCTGTTGATATTTATTACTCACTGTGTTATTTTTGTGATATCCCAATCAGCAAGGCAAGCAAACTTATATCAAGATTATATCTTCTGGTAATATCATTGAACTGCTAATATGATTTTAATGTACGCATATAACGATGGTGTTATAATATATTACATATTCTTTCACAATTATCATTGATTGCTAACTGTAAACTGTAAAGCGGGCAAATGACTGTTTGGTTAAAGCCCCAAATAAACAAATCAATCAATCAACTGTGAATGACGTTATATTACACAAATGATCGTCTATTTGCTAATACGCTGAAGCCTCTTTTTATGCGTATTTATTCAACTTTTTAAAGCAAATTTTCGAAGTTTTTATTGATTTCCTTATATTTACGGATATATGGACATTCAAAGTTCCACGATTTTAAGAATAGGTAAGTTTTAGATGCAAGTGGTCGGAAAATTTGAAAATAAGTACAAGCATAAGCATAAGCATAAGTATAAGCATAAGCATAAGCATAAGCATAAGCATAAGCATAAGCATAAGCATAAGCATAAGCATAAGCATAAGCATAAGCATAAGCATAAGCATAAGCATAAGCATAAGCATAAGCATAAGCATAAGCATAAGCATAAGCATAAGCATAAGCATAAGCATAAGCATAAGCATAAGCATAAGCATAAGCATAAGCATAAGCATAAGCATAAGCATAAGCATAAGCATAAGCATAAGCATAAGCATAAGCATAAGCATAAGCATAAGCATAAGCATAAGCATAAGCATAAGCATAAGCATAAGCATAAGCATAAGCATAAGCATAAGCATAAGCATAAGCATAAGCATAAGCATAAGCATAAGCATAAGCATAAGCATAAGCATAAGCATAAGCATAAGCATAAGCATAAGCATAAGCATAAGCATAAGCATAAGCATAAGCATAAGCATAAGCATAAGCATAAGCATAAGCATAAGCATAAGCATAAGCATAAGCATAAGCATAAGCATAAGCATAAGCATAAGCATAAGCATAAGCATAAGCATAAGCATAAGCATAAGCATAAGCATAAGCATAAGCATAAGCATAAGCATAAGCATAAGCATAAGCATAAGCATAAGCATAAGCATAAGCATAAGCATAAGCATAAGCATAAGCATAAGCATAAGCATAAGCATAAGCATAAGCATAAGCATAAGCATAAGCATAAGCATAAGCATAAGCATAAGCATAAGCATAAGCATAAGCATAAGCATAAGCATAAGCATAAGCATAAGCATAAGCATAAGCATAAGCATAAGCATAAGCATAAGCATAAGCATAAGCATAAGCATAAGCATAAGCATAAGCATAAGCATAAGCATAAGCATAAGAGATCGCCCGTAGTTGCTACTCCGTTATTGACCAGAACCAAATTAGGTTGCAAAATGTTGATTGGAACAACATGCTTGGGAATAACATGATGAGCCACATTGTACAATCTATTCTGATCCCTGCATGCTGATCAATACCGACGCCGGTCACGTCCGAATGCAGATCTTCTGGGAAAGGAAGGAATGTTAGTCCGATACATGTTGCTACTAGAGACCGAGGAATCCTCTGCATCTCCACATGTATCACGGGAAGGGGAGAGTTGTTAGTAAGTGTGCCAATAGCGTTATCATGTAATAATTGCTCTGGGCAGGCGGCTGCCGAGAATTTAGGAAATTTATCATTTGTTGTATTAATACGATTAGCAAAATAAGCAACTTGAACTCCGGATGCTTATATTTTTTAATAATATTCAATCACGCGACGAATTTTTCGTGGTTTCTATCGTGTCAGTGCTGATTTTACCCGGCGATCGTTTGAATAAAATGAGGAATCTTATACAGAATGTTCATCAGACTCTTCCATAGGTATCGCGGAGTTGGTGGTTTGGAAGGGAATAGGGTCTAGGATTCGCTCCAAGCAAGCGACGCGACCTGTAAAGCATAGTTTATTAGTCTGTAGTTCAGTTAGTTTTCGAGAACACGATCGCTCGAAAAATAAGATCTTGTTTAGTTTTTTATTCTTTTAAAATCTGGGTAGCCGGCTACCGAGAGTATCCTATGTTTTCTAAACAAAAGCAATTTCAACTCCACACAGTCGATCGTGGGAGTATTGCCCAGAAAAATCAATCTTATCTGCTTAATGGACCGGATCACTATTTATTGCGACATTATTTAGACTAACTTCGCTATTCCTTCTCTACGATATATTTTTTGGGTTACAAACTACCGAGTGATGACACGTTATACAGACAAAGAGTTATGGTAGCTCTAGATGTTATAAATCAACGAAAGTGTTTCCCATTTCCAATATCGGATGGTTTGTGAAATACACGTATACGAATATTTCTATATACGAATGATTATATCGAATATTGAAGGGAAATACAGAGGATCGTTAACCTGATGAACGGGCCCGCTACCAATAACGGAACTTGAAATTAGATTCATTAAAACAGACGAGGCGAATTTTCAGTACGTATTGATCCGCGATCATCGATACTAGTCAAATTAAAGTCTTATTGAAGCTGATATCCGAACAACTTTTACGGCATTGCTTTCTCGGCTAGATCTGTTCGCACACTCTCATTCTGCTACTATCGACAGAAGGCTGATAGCTCCCAGTCGTCGCCGGTTTAAGGGCCAAATGTCATCAATAGACTTAGACTCGCGTGGAGGCATGAGATAGAATTGAAAGCTAACCAATGAAAATGACAGCAAAACACTTATTCTTCGTGCTAACATAACTGAAGGTAATTACTAACCGGTCCCCGATCCCTCTCGCCAATTGTCAATTCTCAAACCCTATACATGATTGAAGTCATCATTCCCTTCAAATAAGGTCATGTGTTTTCCCTAAGCACATTGAATGCTCTGTGGATCAGTTCCTCCGTTGGTAAAACAAACCCTAAGCAAACATAGAAATTAGTTTGCCAACCGGCAGATACGTGTTCCCTTTCAGCGCCATCACATCAACGGACACCCAAAATTTACATGCGACAAAATATCTGCAATCCCGAATATAAAAGATTCAAAACCTCTACTGATTTGCAATGAGAAGAAGTAAAGTAGTAGAAAGTAAAAAAACAGTTGAATATCCAAGGCGGCTCATTTTCAAAGATAGCACCGCCAATGAATCACTAGATAAAAATAGGTGACAAGGGACGCGGACGAAATTTAGCTGAGCTGGTTTGCCACCTATTTTTCGGGCGAAGAATTTTAGGGCGACACCTGGTAGTCGCTAGACACTGGTGAAACGCCAACTATTTGAATATGTTTGCCATATTTTTTCACTTTTCGGATCGAATTTTTTTCTCTGAAAAACCATTTTTCACTATTTTTACAATTTACACTGTGTTTCTAGACATTTTCTGTGCACTTTTATTGTCCTTGCATTGGGAATTGACGGTCCGTAATGCGAGGAAAAGATATTTTTTCATTTGCCGGAATTCGATTTTCACAAACTGTCACCACTCGCGTCTGTCGAAAATATGCCGAAAAATGCTTTTATAAGCCACTTTGCTTTGTATAGTCGTTAAATTGCACCGTTATTCACACTTTTGATAACCGGGAGGCAGTGAACTGTGCCGAAAATGATGAAAATTAACCGACTCGAAGAGAGCTCTACGAGAGTCAACCGCTCGCGACGAAGATACACACACTCCTCGTCGGAAAATTTGAAAATAAGGTGTTTAACTTACTTGGTTGCATTTTGATTAAGAGATTACCTATTTTATGAGACACTTGTCTGACACGCAATTTCGAATAGGTGGCTTATGACTTCAATGTTGAAGCCTTTATTCCTTTGTCGTATTCTTCGTAAAATAATGTAGGTAAATTATCTGCTAAATGTTACCATATCGCATCGACATTATTTCTAAAAATCGTGTAAAACATGTTAACGCACAAGAGAAGCACCGAAGCGCACTATTCAGAATCTAAAAATAGCCCCACTTTCCTAATCTGAAAAGATATTATAAAGCTATTCAGTTTATCGTAATAAAGGCAGCTGTAGTAGTGAACAAAACTGTATGAAAACAAAGCGTATTATACAAGGAAAACAAACAGTCCTTTGGCTTTGGCAAAGTTCAATGTGTGCGTTCTGGAAACAGCTTCTGCATCTATAATCGTTTTGCCCTTGACGAATGCGTAGAATATTATGCTAAAATTAAACATCGGTCGAAAGCAACGTCGTTGGTTCATGCAGTAAACATCCCCATAAAACTCAGAATACCCAGGTTCAAATCGCTAATCCACAAATAACAATTAGCGTGTCATATATTCATAATAATAATCAGCCAAGCATGTATGCAACCATTTGACAAAACTATAGAAAGCTTTTGCTACCTGAAGTTTTTTGCTTCCAAACGAAAAGCGCCTTAATGTATGCTATATTCTTCTATTTTATTCTATTTTTAGACCTACACGCTAAATTCGTTGATACTATACAACAGGTAATAAAAGCTATATTGGCTGTGGAAGAACCTAAGAAATTTTGTTATAATTCTGATAGAAGCCTATCATAGGTTGTCATATTTTTGATATGTACTAGAAGAATTTATGTTATGTTTTCTGTTATTTTACCAACTAACGAGACCAAAGTTATAACACAACTTGGTATTATGGTAAACAAAGTAACTCCGTCTGTAATAATTTTGTTATTTTTTTCTGATCGGGAGGCTGCTCGCGGATTGCAAAAGTACCAGATCATGCTGTGTGGGGTGCTGTCCCGGTTAACAATGAGGCGAACGAAATAGTTGCAGATACGTTATTTAGTAGGATAACTGTCAGTTTGTTGGTTGAATTTAATTTGTTTTTTTTTTTAATTTAAAAATCAGAAAAGAATAATTAAGGTTTAAGAATAATATGAGTGTACTTGTAAGGACACCCGCCATCAATACATATGAAAAACTGGCACATTTTTTTTCAAATTAAAAATCCCTATTGTATATTAATTATCCATTTCCAAATATTATAATTTTTTCAAACATTTCAGAACTTTCTGAAACATTGGTTCTCAAATTCGTATTATTGTTTTGATATATCCAAATTATTTTTTATTCAAAATTTGCTTATTTTATCCATTTTAGATAGTTGATTAATTTTTAATATATGATCATTTCATTTTAATCGTTTTTATATTCAGCCTTCTTTTTTCATTTTGTTCATTTGAGCTCATTTTGTCTATTTTATACGTTTCATTCGTTGGATTCATTCTTATCAGGTTATTCATTTCGTGAATTTGATTCGTATCAATCATTAAACTGATTTTATTCACTTTTTTCATGTTACGCATATTTTTCATTTTTCCACTTTCTTCACTTTAATAATCTGACTAAATTTTTTGGCCATTCATTTTATTCATGCCGTTCAGAATAGTTATTACTTTTCTAATAGACACAATTTTATTTATTATATTTTATAACTCTTTTAATTTTGTCTAATTTTTCATATTAGTAGCTTTATTCTATTTTGTTTTAAACTTTTTATTCTTTTGATCTGTGTAGAAGCTTATATGCGCTAGAGAAAAATTGGGCATGGAAGTGTTAATTTCATCTGTATTATTCATTTTGTTTGTTTTATTAATTTTATTATTTTTATACACCTTAATATTTTCTTTTTTCCAGTTTATATATTTCATTCAGTTTATTCATTTTATTATTATTTCCAAATTCTCTTCAGTCATTTTTTGATTCATTTCATCCAATTTCATTTAATTTTCTAACTGTTTTTAAATGTTATCTAATTTTCATTTGAGCGGAAATTTGATTTATTTCTTTTATTATTTTGATGAATTTGATAATCTTTTTTTTATTTTTTGCTCCACTATTTTTTAATTTTGTGTTTTTTATTTTATGCAATGTATTCAGTTTATTTGATGTTCTATTCGTGCATGATTCAAACATCTCACTTCTAATTGTCTAACTGTTATTTAGATTAAATCGTTTGTTTTTATACTTTTGATCACATTGCAAAGCTTAATGAATTTCTGTTATAGAGAACAATTATTGCGATTAACTTTCTAAAGCTAAGATATGATATTTTTGTTTAACATTTTACCCCATCTTCCCCAAGACGACTAACTGCATCCCGATTGCGTGACTTGCTTTCTACCTTTGAAGTATTTACGGTGGGTGGTGCAGAAAAAAAATGATCCAACCCAGTTCCACAGCACAGTAGAAAACGTTTACAAAAGCCTTTCTTCACATAACTACCAACTGACATATGATGACTGAAGGTACGCGCCTTTGATGCTTTTCTGTCCGGGACAATCGCATCACGATGTGAGCGCAGAGCTGGAATCATCAACTGGCGCAAACAGGACGGCACGGCATACCTTACATGCAGACAAGACAAGTTGTTCTCCTTTTGTGCCGCTGCCATCATCGGTAAGTACCACTTCGACACTGACAGAGTGGTGCCCGTATCCCGCCGGGCAGACGGCTACACTTTTTACGGGGTATGGCAATTTTGCACAATTTGACGGCTGGGATGTTTTAATTAAGGAAGACACCACTCCGTCGGCATCGGCTTCTCCTATGTCAATAAATTGCCCCATTATCGGGCGCAGACCACACGTGCGGAAGTGCTAGTTAAAGCAGGAGTGTTTAACATGATAATTTAATTCCATTATCGTAGAGTGCTCTTGCGGATAACGGGGGTACGAAGTTTTCTCTTAGCGGAGTAAAATGGTCCATTTAACTTTCAAAGTATCTCCTCTGAGCTCGAATCCAATGTCTGATTTGCCCACGGGGGAATATTTTACTCCACAATGCTACTAACCTAACTTCCATTCTCACTTTTCAACACCATCCCCCAGTCTATCGTTCTCTCTCATATTGACATGGTGCGTACATGATTCGCAGATAGTGTGGGGCTCATAGAATTTGCTATGGAAAAACCCCAAACCCAGCCACCCCACAGGTTTCCCACCCGATGTCGTCCTTAGAAACGATGTCATGGTACGCGAGGAGCTTGCATTGTAAACACCGCTAATGAGATCAAATAGTATAGTGTTAATAGTTTTGGAGACAATTTACATTGGGCGAATCATTGGCTGCTGAAGGTGACTGTAATTGAAGGGTTCAAATAGTTAGAGGTTAATTATTTGTACGTCGGCCTTGGGCCAGGGGAAAAATAGTACCTTCTAAGGACATTATCAATTGAAGCAGCGGAAAATGTGTGAGTTGGTAAATTCAAACTTTTGGCAGGTTCGTCGTCTCAATGAATTATGTCTCTTCTGAAACAGAGAACATGCATTTCTAGTCATGTGTGTGTTATTTTTATTACAAAAAAAAAAAAATAGAGAAAATAGATTTTCTACTGCATTGGTTTACATTATGACTGGAACTGTTCAAAATACCATGAATTTGCAGTATTACCTTTTCCGTGCGAACGCATGGTGATTTGTGTTTGTTAAAATAGGAGTATATATTCACATGCAAAGGCATATGTGGAAAGCGTTCAATTTCGATAAATAATTCTGCTCTAATCAATAGTGTTTAAAATATTTTGGTTCAGTGTATTCCTACCGATTAGTTGTTTACATAAATCGCTCCAACTATTTTTACTTTTTGACGAGATTTGTGAAGTTTTTATCGTTGTTTATCGTGTTAATCGACTCAGTATTTTGTTTTTAACATTGTTATTGTGCAGTGTGAAAGTGTCTCCTGTTTGCTTTTGTGTTGCGAAAAAATCAGCGAAGAACGTAACTGAGTGAACTTCTGTGACTTAACCACCAAAACTTTCCACTGAACGCAGCGCCATCTATATTTCATTGTTTGCATTCTCAGATCGGCACGCATTATGGCAAGTGCATGCGATCACTGCGCCAAAACCCTCAAATCGGATGACGACTTTATTGAATGTATGGGTTTTTGTGAAAATGTGGTGCATATGCAATGTGGGAAAAAACTTAACAAGCCGTTTTTGAAAAAAAAACTTGCGGAAAACCCAAACTTATTTTGGATGTGCAATGAATGTGTCAAGCTGATGAAGTTTGCTCGCTTTCGCGACACCGTTTCTTTTCTAGGATGTGTTATCGCTGCTATCGCTGGGAAAACGGATGACGTCTGTGCTGAACTAAAGGCCGAGTTATCCAAAAATAACCAGCAAATTTCGCGCCTGGCTAGAAAGGTTTCAACAGCTACTCCAGTCCGGCCAAACTCCGGTACCTCTCGACCACCTCAGAAACGTCGTCGCGAGGATGGCCCTGATCCGAGCAATATTCTTGTTGGTGGTCGAAAGCTAGTCGATAATAGCAACATTGTTGCGGTTCCACCTCCCGCGCCGTTGCTCTGGATGTATCTTTCCCGCTTTCATCCTAGCGTTAGCAAAGAGACTGTCGAAAAAAGGTCAAAAGAAGGACTAAATTGTAACGAGGATATAAAGGTTATTCCGCTTGTTAAAAAAGGCATAGACGTCAGTACTTTGAACTTCAAATCCTTCAAAGTTGGAGTTCACCCAAAGTACCGCGATGCAGCTCTTAATCCTGACACATGGCCGCAAGGCATACTGTTCAGGGAATTCGAAGACAGCCGTACCCAGAACATTTGGAGCCCGCCGACTGATTTTCCACCGCCTCCAGAAGAAGCATGTACCTCTCTAATGCAACCCGGCCCATCAATGGTCCTGCAGAGGACTCACTCCGCAACGATTGGCCATGCCACTATACCAAGCCACACCGCCCTTGTGAAGGAGTATCGATGCCGATCGCATACTGGGATGCAACGCAGTTGGTACTATGGAAGCCCTCGATCCCCCCGCTACAGTCGAGCCCTTGCCGCCAGCGTTCATCAGTCGTCCCGGTCCTGTATGTGTGGGTGGGGAAAGGGTCTCCCAAGCCGCCTTTCTCGGCAAGTATTATAAAAATTGTAACGATACAACGGTTGAACCGATTCACGCTTCTAGCTCATCGTACGACTCTCGCCGCAAGCTGCTACCACCCCGTTCCTGCTCTCCGCATTCCGCCATCGGGTTCCAACGCATACTGGGACGCACCGCAGTTGGCACTATGGAAGCCCTCGATCCCCCCGCCACAGTCGAGCACTTGCAGCCAGCGATCATCAGTCATCCCGGTCCTGTGTGTGGGATGGGTGAAAGGGTCTTCCAACCTGCCGCAAATGGCAAGTATACATCTGTTCCGAACACTTCAAGCGCTGATGTATTCTTCGCTTCCAGTTTTTTGCCTTTTGCTCCGACATCTTGTTATCAGATGCCAACCATTTCTCTCGACGACGACGATAGTCGTATTTTGGGGCGCGACGCAGTTGATTCGGGATGCCTCGAATCCCTCACCACAGTCGACCAGGCGACCGTGAACCGTGTCGATAATGCTGCCATTCTTGCAGCAAATGCCAAACTGAAGGCATCTTGTTCCCCGGGTCCAGATGGTGTTCCCTCGATTTTTGTCAAAAAGTGCATCAGCGGGCTTCTTGAACCACTTCGGCGAGTCTTCGAGCTATCACTCACTACTGGTACATTCCCTTCCTGCTGGAAAGCAGCGCACATGTTTCCAGATCATAAAAAAGGAAACAAATCGAACATTGACAATTATCGGGGAATCTCGTGCTTAAGTGCTGTATCAAAACTGTTCGAGCTGGTTGTGTTAGATCCTATTTTCTTTCACTGCAAACACTACATTGCAGATGACCAACATGGTTTCATGCCTAAACGATCGACAACGACAAACCTGCTCTCGTTTACAACATATGTAAGGGACCATTCATAAATTACGTAACGCTTTTAGGGGGGGGAGGGGGTACAACAAGTTGTGACATGTTGTGACATAGGGGGGAGGGGGAGTTGGCTAGATCGTTACGTAACATGCTTTCACCGAAGAAAAAAATTTTTTTCTAGGAATTTGTTACGTAACAGGGGAGGGGGGGATGAAGAAATTTGTGACAATTTGTTACATGGGGGGAGGGGGGAGTCAATTTTGGGCAATTTTTGCGTTACGTAATTTATGAATGGTCCCTAATGGATGGATTCGCTGACGGATTGCAAACCGATGCTATTTATATGGATCTATCTGCGGCCTTCGACAAAATCAACCATGATATCGCAATAGCGAAGTTGGACAAACTCGGCATTCATGGACAACTTCTGCGCTGGTTTCGTTCCTACCTCGATGGAAGGCAACTCCAAATCAGCATTAAGGACTGTCTATCTGCACCATTCTTCGCTACATCCGGCATACCACAAGGAAGCCATCTCGGTCCAGTAATATTCCTCCTCTACTTTAATGACGTCAATTTCACATTACAAGGACCCCGCCTTTCTTTCGCCGACGACATGAAAATTTTTCAACAAATATGGGATAAAACCGATGCCGAGCTTCTTCAGAGGGATCTGGACAGCTTTAGCACGTGGTGTGATCTAAACAGAATGGTTTTAAACCCGAGCAAATGCTCAATCGTTACGTTCACGCGGAAACGCCAACCGACTCAGTTTAACTACCATTTCTTCGGCTCGAGCATTCCAAGACACTCTCACATCAAAGATCTCGGAGTCATCATGGATTCGGCATTAACATTCAAACCACATACGTCATACATCGTGGATAAGGCATCACGACAGCTTGGGTTCATCTTCCGAATAGCGTAAAACTTCAGGGACGTATATTGTCTTAAATCGATTTACTGCGCGTTGGTCCGCTCAACGTTAGAATATTGTTCAGCTGTTTGGAATCCGTACTACCAGAACGGGATTGACAGAATCGAGGCTGTCCAACGCAGGTTCATACGCTTCGCCCTTCGTCATCTCCCATGGCGAAACAGATTTCAGCTGCCGAGCTATGAAAACCGTTGCCAGCTAATACACCTCGATAAACTCAGCATTCGGAGGGACTGCTCTCGAGCCCTGTTCGTCTCGGACTTACTTTCTGCCAGAGTGGATTGCCCTACAATCCTCGGACGTCTGGATCTTCAAGCCCGCGTTAGAGCTCTACGCAATAACTCCCTTCTGCGAGTTCCGTTCAGGAGAACCAACTATGGTTGCCAGAGCGCTGTTACCGGACTCCAACGAATTTTTAACAGTGTGGCGACGGCCTTTGACTTCAACAGGACGCGGAATGCGATAAAAGCTAAAATGTTGTCAATACTAAAATGTAATTAGTTTAAGCAACCACCATTGGGGCCAAGGGGCCTGTTGGTGAAGGTAATAAACAACATATAACAATATCCTCACTAGGGGTTCTTCTGAGATTATCAAATTCTCGTCGGATATTTGTTTTTATATTCGAGGAATTCCACGAAGATCCGTCCGAAAATAACTAAAATCCTGACCGACCAGCTTAGATTCCTATGAAACTTTACACATTTCATTGGCATGGAAGACTAAACATTTTCCACAACCAGTAAGATTATTTTGATTCGTTTATAGGTGGTGCAGTGCTCGATGTAATGCAGTTGGAGTACAACTGTCAAACACGTATAGCAAACAGTTGCGTAGATGGCAATAGTGAAACGTTGATTTCCAACGTTCATCAATTTGAAAGTCTACACAGATTTTTAAAGAAATTTTGTTCTAGCCCAAATATCTGTTATCTGTGCTATAACTTAATTAGTTATCGATTTCGCGTTTCGACTTTGTCTCATCTGAATCTGACACCAATTTAGTGACGGGACTAAGCTAGCGCCGGATTGACGCTAGCTCCAATAAACGAAAACACTATTTGTGTTTCTGAGCAATTATTCTCATCAGTTTAATCAGAACTCCTTTTCTAGCGGAACATCACGCATGACTAAGCTGACCAACTGTGGGCTAGGAAAAATCCGTACACATTTCATCTCAAAATTTAAAGCGCAAAAATTAATTTCTTAAACTGTTTAGTATTTCTCTTGTTTACTATATTTTACTACAGGCAATGGGAATTTTAACAGTGATTTTTGGGGGTTGGAATAGCCTAGTTGGTGAATTGATTGATTCGATTCCCAACCCCCAGATGGTTAGTCTTTTCCAAAGTGAGTTTTTTTACCCCGAAAACAGAAGCAAATGACCCTAATATTAAATCCTTTATTATATTTTATGGATTCAATGTGAGTGATGGAGCACAGAAACTATGTCAGAGTTCCTGTGTTAGTGTTCTGATCGGTTTCCTCCAATTAAATTTGTTATTTAATTAGTAGTGCGTATTTATGGAACTAAACTATATTTAGTTTACCATCAAAGTCTAGTTCGACCATTCCGAGACATCGTTTCGTTTTTCGCATTATGCTTTTAAAAAATCTAGGAAAATTGTCTTCTATTTAACATTTTTCATGTCAAGTTCATAACGAACTGAAATTTTTTGCCATGCAGGAAGGTTCTTAGAAATTATATGGTTTTCTGTAGAAAATCCGGTCAAAAATAAACTTACGAAACTATAACAGACTGTTACGTTGCTTAGAACAATGGATTCAAAATGATTTAAATATCCACGACTATCCAAACTCGGAAGCATTCTATACTTCTTTTTTATTTCGACTAATATGTAGTCACATTTTCTTTTTTTTTTTTTTACATTTTAACGACAATCTAGAGAATACTGGGTAGGGAAGGTTATGAAATTTTGCAGCCATGTTACTCAAGTGAGAGCAAGGATGTTAAGTATACAGATCGGAAAACTAGAAGTGGCAGGGTCATTAGAAGCAGGGTTATTATCCTACAGGCTTATCTTTTGCCCTCTGTTGGTGGGGGTCGAGCTTGGGCAGCATAACTACGAATCACTGAACTTGAGTGATTCGTAGTTATGCTGCCTAAGCTTGACTCCCACCAACAGAAGACAAAAGATAAGCCTGTAGAATATATAGTCTGTTTCTGTTTGAATGTCGTTAAAATGTATTCTATAATTCAAATGCACAAAAACAGCTGTACGTATTAATAGAGTTCCAAACAAATCGACGGATTGAAAGTAAAATGCAAATGCGTTTCCAATTCATCTCATCAGTAAATGCCACCGTAGTAGCACCACTTAGACCCCAAGACCGAAAAATCATAAGTGAGGCAGGAGAAGCAAGTACAGAATCTCTGGTTTGCTGGTAAAAAAGTGCACAAAACCTGCTATGTTGCATGGAAATTCTTTTTCGTAGCGGGACTGCATCTTGGGGGCATTGATTTCTCTCAGGTTGTCCTGAGAGATCGCGGTTGGGTCTTCTGCCTTTCTTCTGGCCATTACAAATCACATATGTGGATTCGTCCTATTTGCCATTTTCGTTCTATTTGAAAACTGGCTTTTGATTTGCATTTATTGCACACAGTTTTTGCGGTTTTGTATTTTCCGTTATTGCCTGAACAACTGTCACGAAGTTGGCAATATTTGGGTATAAGGCGGTATTGAAGACTGTGCAATGGTATTGATTATCGAAGATGAGTTGTTCTTAACGACTGCTGCCTACGGTTTATGATAGTGAGCCGTTTCATCATAGAATGGGGAGGTAGGAATCTGTCATTGATAACTGCAAAGCGTTGTTTGTAAAATGGTACTGTTTTGTGTTTTGTATTGTCGGATCAGGTAGAAAGGACGCAATCTTACCACGTAATTGTCTAGCGCAATCTATCGAAAATTATCATTATGGAATGCCTGATATGATGGCATTGGATAGAGTTGACTTTCGCAAGCCTAAGCTATGAAACCTATATGTAAATATTTCGAAAACTCGGGGTAATGCGAAAAGACCCGAAGTCATGTTCTTTGACCAGAGTTTCACTTGTGCTTTTCATATTCACACATCTCGAAACTAAACGATTACTTCGGCAATAATTGAAGTTTCCTTTGTTCTTCAGACAATACAAGCCGGATATAAAATAACTTATTTCATTCGTTTCGTTGACTCGAACTGAACAGGGACTGTTGTTCAAATTCGGGATGTGCCGATTCTATAATATAGTTTTTCCTCCAAGTTTCACGCAAAAATCTTTAAAATCGCGAGCGAACATCTTCGATACAGATGAAACATTAGACGTTTTAGCAGCTTGGGTTCTGAGCATTTTGCACGACAAAGCAAAGCATTTTGATTGAGGGGACCTAAGAGTTTTTGCAGGCATCATTTTCAAAAAAAGTTGCTTGAGATCAGTATTTTGCACAGCAAAACACTCCGAGAAAAAGTTGCAGGGAATAATCTCTTCTTCGCAAAAAAGCAAACGCTGAATAAAAAGTTGTTCATTATTAAAAAAAATCGAAATTTGTATTAAAAACTAAACCTACAAAAAACTAACTCATTTTTTTAAACTTATTTTTTGGCAACGAAAATCTTAAGAGAATGGAAACATTTAATGTGGTTGCATCGCGGAGAAGCAATTGATAAAAATGTTTTTCTTGCAACAGCTTTAAACATGTTTCGAAATTTCTAAATTTCATACTAGGTTCACGGAAGGGCTCCCTATCAGAATCACTCATTGCAATTGCAGACGAGATGGGAAATGTCACTCACTAAAACACTGCTAACGTCCAATTGCAGCGGACCATGATGCTGATTGTAATATCGAGTGTATGGTTCAGTTGTGCGAGCGTATAGACTTTACCATCCCGTGGGAATGTGCGTGTATTTGTGTAAGATTGGGACCTCGTTAATCGGATTGGAAGTGCAGTGGGGTTCACTAAATTTCTGGGGTGTTTTTATGTTAGCAAAATCTTGGACGTAGTTGTGTGTGTATGATCACGATTGTATTGTCTTTGTGTACCATCGCGAAAGGCTCGGACGTTTGTATGTTATCGTGTTCGATCGCGTGGGCGTTTGTTTGCCGCGTAGACGTTTGTATGTCGCGTGTGCTGGCGTGTCACTTCGCATTTATAAATTCGATTTTAAAACCGGGTGTCCATTCGCATATTTGCCTGTGTCTTTGGATGATCGCGCGGACCGTGAATCTAATACTTAATTTTCAGTGTATGTTTCAGATGCTAGAAGAGAGTTAGTTCTCTATCACTAGAGTTCTCGGTCATATCACCATGTGCTGTCTAGTGGATATGAGCGTCATTTTTTCTGATTGGTCCAACTGAAGGCATGGACCTAGGTGGAAAGGGCCGAGAGGAAGAACTTCCGGACGTAACCAATTCATGATCGCGCGAACACGGGCGTTTGTAGAGTCATTCTTGAGACCGCGTTTGTAGATTTATAAGAATCGTTAGCGTAGATATGCGTGGATGGACGCGATGGGCTCTAGCGTTTGTATGTTAACGTGTTTGTCGCGTGTGCTAGCGTGTATGTAACGTCCCGTGTAAAAGTTCGACTTTTATAACTGTCAGGCTATTCGCATATTTGCATGTATTCAGATCCTAGAATAGAATGAGTTTTCCCATATCACTAGAGTTCCCGGTTATGTCACCATGGAACCTGTTGTCTATTGATTTCTAGAAGCCATGGCCAAAGAGGCATCCAGGTAAAATAAAATCACATAGAAGTACAAAATCACATGACAACAACTTACAGCAGTAAATATGCACGGTTTCTTGATCATAAGATTGTCAAACCTGTGTCTCCGGTTGATACAAACGAGCCTGATATATAACACAATTTCTATTATGCCATAAGTTTAAAAACGTTACTGAACACGCGGAGTGCACTGAGTGCACAACTTTATAATGAAAAAAAAAACACTTCTTTGCACAAAAAGAATATGAAAATACGTGTCCACGCATTTTGCAATTATGCTTGTCATGTTCCTTGCTGTCCGATCTGGCTGAAAATCTAAAGTAAAATTAAATACTGTATTGTACTTAACAGCATCCTTTCTGTAATGTTCTTCGAGAACGTTGAAATTTTCGGTTTGACCTTTCAAATAAAATGAAAGGAAAAACCTTTTAATCAATGTAAATTGAATATTTGAAAAAGTTCCAGAATCCACTGCAGATTTTAATTGTATTATGTCTCAGAAATATCGAATATAGACGAACTGCAGCGGTAATAATTTGGTCCCGAAAAAGATTAACCCATTATTGCCCAACCTATTATATATAGTAGGTGCTAAGAATAACTCCTATTACTCAAGCAATAACGCAGGACAGGCATTATCAATGAGTTAATATTGTTCATATACTCTTGCAGATAGGGTTGCCACCCTATCTGCAAGAGTATATCCGGTTTTCGGGAGCAATTTCCGGGCTTCCGGGTTTTACATCAATTTCTCCGGGTTTGGTAAGAAGAAGCATAATTTTAATTTTTTTTTTGGAATTAACTGATTATTTACAAAATATTTAAAAAGTTCAAGTTAACTATTAGTCTGTTTCAGATTTATTTTGCCCGACTAACCCTTTCAAGGTGGCGAAGATGGGTTAACCAAATATTGCTGATTTCTTTCACAAAGCAGTGAAAATAAAAAACACAGCAAATTTACTACAAATTTTAGAAAAGTAATATTTTGCTATATGTTACAATTGAAATGTTGAATCCCATCAAGTCGCTCAAAATTGTGTAAAAAAGTTATTTTGCTGAAATTTTATTAAATTACTTCACTGTTTATCGCCAGCTGCAGCAAGGTATGGCAGATTTGTTCTAATCCATCTGACTAGGTCAACATCAAACGAATTCTTCCGGTGTTGTTGCTACTCCTGCAGTGACCCTTAACTGTTGGCTAGGGAGGTAATTTTTGCCCCTTTGTTGCGACCTCTGGTGACTAATGTGCTTCCTATGTGATGCCGAATCCTTGCCTCCTTTGCTCTCCTTTTCCTGCACACTCAATTCGTCTCGTTGATTTTCCGACAGCTGTGTAGTCAGCAAATTTAGAAACTGATATCTCAGTAAAGTGTGCTAATTTTCGGTGAAATATTTTCCGAGTTTCAGCACTCAAACGTCGCTTTTACTGAGACTCAGAAAAAAAATGTTTGCTGAATCTCAGCTGTTAAGATTTCGGCAAAAGATGCAAAAAAAGCTGAGATTCGGCAGAAAAAATTAAGTGTGTGTTAGTTGTGGAGGAGAGCAATGCTCGTTCGACTTATCCTCCACAGCGAGAGTAGATGGTGCTTTTGAATTCTTGGCACTTAGTCAGGGAAGTGAAATACCACACCAGATTAAACCGTTCTCCATTCTCAAACGTGAAAAATTTACAGCTTTACTTTAACGTAGTAATAAAAAGCGATTAAAGTGCTCTAAAATGCAATCGCTTTGATTCTAATTTCTGTCTACGCACAATCCACCCCCCCCCCCCCCCCCCCAGGTCAGTAGAAATCTCCGGGTCAAAGCCTCTCCAGAGGTGGCAACCCTACTTGCAGGATACGGTTAGAGAAGTTAGAGTGGTTAAACCGGTGTTTATGTTTTGTTTTATTGAATTTTCCCTTAAGGGAATTTTCCCCCCACATTTTTGTCAGGATGAAAAAAATCAAATTTTTGTAAACTAGATATTCTGAAACTATATATGCTGAAGAAAATTTTCTCAAAATTTCATTATGATCGGAATGCTATAACTTGAGTTACAGCTATTCATAGACCTCTACCCATTGACCACTCGTAGGCGATGCGTAGTGTTTGATACGCTATGGAATGTGTAGACCGTTGACTCGCTGCACCGACAGTAAAACTCGATTATCTCGGAGTATTATGTTTGTATTTTGTTGAAAAATTCATTCGCGGTGATCACGATGTCTCAGGAACCAATTATTCGATCAATCTAAAATTTTCACTGGTTGTTTCTTATTATATCAGCTACTTTGCGCACAAAAATAATTTTACTGCATTTTTTCCGATCGGAAAATTCAATTTGTGAGGCACGTGAAAAATAAGTTGGGCAATAATAGGCTAAAAATAGAAAATATATAATCCGGATCATTTCGAGATACCTTCATAGGAGGCAAATTTAGTTTAACAAAATGTGTACATCGAGCACTACATTTTCCATAACAGAAAGTTATCGGGTAAATTGCGTTTCGACTTAGATAGAACGACTTGGTAGCTGCTAGACACTGAATTTAAAAATGCCACCCAACTTGTGAGAACGGTTTAAACATCTAGTCGAAACGGATAGCGAGACAAAAAAAAAGTTAAATTTTTTTCATTTATATTAGAAAACAGTCAAAGTCGTTAGTTCCAAAGCTCATAAGAAAATGTACAAAAATCGATTTTCAGTACTCTCGCTCACTGGTTTTCTTTTGCTAAAAAAATTGCATTTTTGGAACCTGGGAAATTAGTTTGCAACGTTATGTAGTCTATTCTTACCTGTGGACGATTTTTTGTTGTCCCGTGAGTACTTTCACTTCCACTGAGGATGAAAATTCCGTACAAATTCCGGACAAATCCGTACAAGTATTTTTCCGGACACATAACCAAAAATCCATATTGTCCTCCCAAATTCCGTACGGTTGGTCAGCTTACGCATGACTAAGTGTCTGCTCAGAAACACGAACAGTGTTTTCGTTTTTTTGGAGCTAGCGTCAATCTGGTGCTAACCTAGTCCTGTCACTAAGTTATTGTCGGATTCAGATGAGACGAAGCCGAATCGCACAATCCATAACTAATTTAACGTGACATCGTTTGATTTTAGATTTTAAAATTACATTCAGCCCCAAATAGTGTAGTAAGACATTTCTAATGTCAAAAACAAAATTATTTTTCTAAACTACCGAGCAAAGGAGAGAATTTCTAGGCCAATAGATAAACTCCGCCCATAGCTAAAAAGTACTGGTTTGAAAGTCAGTTCCAGAAGTGGAAATAATCACAATAAAGTTTTATTTGAAACTAAAGCAGAGGTTGAAATATTTAAGTTTTCTCAAATTGTTGACTAAATCTTCAAAATATTCAATTATTCTGAGCCTCTAAAGCGCATTCTCTCAGCGTTCGTCCCAATGGTTGGAGCTATTATAAGCAATCGACTACTCAGGTGCTCCATTGCCATATCCGTTCTACAGCGAAATATTAGAAGTATCATCCCAAAAACTGATTTCTTCAAATGTTTACAACATATTAGCAAGGGGCTGAAAGATATGAATCGCGGGATAGGGTTACATGAGAAAGCTTCACTCATTGATACTCAGCATATAAACTAACTTCTCGCTGGTTCCCACATGTTGTACACAACATTTCTCTGGTTTTTGTTGGTACTCCCTGTTGGTCTGTTGCTGTGACCTTATGCGTGTATTGTCTAGGCTCATGAAATGAAGGAAATGTTCTGTGGTTCATTAGCTTTGTTACCCTATGTATATGTTATTATAATTTTCAGTTGTTAAATCATATTTGATAGAATCAACACATCAAATAGTGTGTCCTTGCGTAACTAATGAAAAAGAATTCTTGGTACCTCTGGCTCTGTGGAATGTTGGTTGACATCAAATAGGTGAATTGTCACATCGCTCAGTTCTAGCGAACTCATCCAATTCCCGTTGGCTCGAAAAACCACAATTGTGAAGCCTGAAAGGTATGTTTCCATGAAGCGATAAAACGCACATCATCATTTCTCGCCTACTTTTTGAAATGGACATATGTGCAAAAGAGAGCCTCTCTTTGTTTACTTTCTCTTTCGATTATCACGGCTTTACCGTTAATCTTTCCAATAATGTTCCAGTACATATTGGAAGAGCATCATTTCGACTAGCATATTATCCAAAGAGTTAAGCAGCAAACGCAGGTGCGACCGTGTTATTAGCGGAAGAGAAAGTAAACAAAGAGAGGCTCTCATTTGCACATAGGACCTTTTCAATAAGTTTTCTTGATTTCTGAACTCTGCGGTGCCCGGGTAAAAGCCGAACTGGTATAAGAATTAATCACCCACTCACACACATGCACACAGTTGACCGGATTGCACACCGTCGTCGCCCGTTGCAACCGATGACGACGCAGGCTGACAGTGATGACTGCAATAAATATTTGTCAATCAATTTCATCTGTCACCTGGTTGTAGCGAATGTCAGCTGAAATTGCCATTCGCGGATTGTTTGATTGAAAATTTCCCCCCGAATCTATCAGAGTGATTTAAACGCGCAATGCCACGTGTGGGTGGGCTAGTGCGGGCGGAGATTTATCAGTGAATTGGTGCCTGTCGGTCAGCAGCGAGTACGCTAGTTTAATTTTACTTTTTTATGCTCTTTAAATTAAATGAGTTCTGGCCTATATGAATGTGAAACGGTTTGTTGAAATATTCTAACTGTTCCGAAACTTTCCAAATTTACTAACAGCGTTGGAATACCTACAACAATACTGCAAGCAATATTGGTTTAGACAGGCATTTCTATGGTGTTTGATTTTGTCAGGAACATAGATTAGCAATTTTGTTGTATCCAGCGAAACATCAAATTGTTGCTGAATTGTTTTAAATGTCTTATAGAGCTGGTTTTTCAACGTTATAAAACAAACATGACTAGTTACTATCTAGAAAAATATATTTATACATCTTACCATTTTTCAAACCAAATCCAATTATTTCCTTGTGTGTTTTAACTATCATTTATTTTAGAAATTTAACATTGAAACGTAAAAATTTAACAAACAAAAACAAAGGTGAATCAGTGCGACGAATCTGCCCGCCATTACCAAAGACAATATTTTAAATATAAAGACACGCGGAGAGAAAACCAGTGAATTTGGCTGCACAGTTCACAAAGTTATTTTTCTGCTTGTTTTGGCAACCAGAAGTTTTGTGTAAACAGCGAGTGACTTGTTGTTTTAATGACGGCTTGGCGAATTTCTTTTGAGAAATATTTCGCAGAATACTCAATCATGCAACTCGAAAACGCATTAATCCATGTAACTGAGCTTGTGTACATGTTTTTCGTTTCACTAGAGAGGATATATCGAAAATGCAGTTGATGAGTAATAGCAATATTATCGCACCGTTGGCTCTTTGTTGATGCCATTCAAAATTATTTTTTATGACGAATGTCACGATATTAGGAGAAAACTAGTCGATAAGTTTATACCGTTCAGACTTTGCGTCTACCAGTTATATAAGATGAGGGACTAGACAATCGATTAATGGCTTTGTAATGTTTATTGTGTTCAAATTTACTCATATTTTATTTGTATCATAAAAGATATGTATTATGTATGTTTATATAGTTTTCACTTTTGGTATGTAATCATAATTATAAGATTTTTTTATTTTATTTCAATCTCAATACTCCCCACGAGTTATTTCCTAAATCCGCCATATTTGTTCACATTGCTCGTTTGGAACCGTTATTTCTGTTCAATCACAACTGTTGTTAAAACTTTTTATATTAATTTTTGTGTTCTAAATCGTTTTTGATATTAACACTTGTTAAAAAAACCTTCATTACATATTAAGGAAGCTCAAAAATAATCATTTTGTTTTGCAGTATCATAATTTTTTAAAGAAATTTTTGTACGCTGAATTTTTTTGTTGGTTATAAAATATATTGGGAAATAATTGTACTGCTTATCAATGAGACTCAAAAGTAAGCATCTTCACGAGTTAAATATTTTTTTTAATAGTAATTGTAGTAAGCTGAATTCATGCTCAATGTTGAAAAGAATTGATTTACATCTCATTATGGTGTTTTAGAAATGATCATTTAGTTTTTTTTCGGATCAAATAAGATGCGTTGGAATAATTTTGGAACGTTAAATTCATTATTCGGTTACTTGATATAAAAACTACATTATCTTTAATTTTCAAAACAAAACTTTTGAACGTCTCAGCGGAATGTTTTATTACATTTACTAATCAACAAGATGATTAATGAAACTTTTTACGCAGGTGTGGTTTTAAGTAGCTTACATAAAAAAAATTAAAAATTCGTGTCTTTGGTGCATTTGGTCAAAATGGTTTTATTTTATTTGGTTAATATCGCTTACCCTTAAGATAAATCAGTACTATACAAATTCTGATAAAAATAGTTTAACCAAATGATTAGAACTCAACTGAGTGCGCTCAATTTGACAGTTTTTTCATAAGTTATCAACAAACAGTTCCTGAAACATTTAATGATATTTCAAAAAATGAAAATATGTACTGAATTTTAAACATGCGGAATACTTTCACCATTTAACAAACCGCTCTTTCCATTCGGCTCCTTTCTCTGGATCACTAATAAAACCCTCGGAGACCACGCACTCAATATTATTTGAAAGTTGTGCATATATTTGTATCATTATTCTAGCTATAAAGTGATTATTTAAATTTAATATCACTAATAACCATGCGCCTTCATTCACAGTTTTTTTTTAATTTTGACTGCTTCTCGCAAGTTTTCGCTAAACTAGCATATACTTATTTTAAAGAGAAAATTAGAAAATTGTTTCTCTTTTTTGTTGCGATTATACTGCCACTATACGCACAATTGTCTTATGTTCTACGGGATTTCCTATACACATGGGACAATCATGGGATTTTAACCATGGGGTCATCGTCGCTTTTTCAAGTTGGAAAAAATTACAGCTCTATATACGGAAGTTGGGGATCGAACACCGATGAACAGCGTACAAGGAAATCGACTTACCAACTGCTCTATGCCCGCCTTCTATTTCTCTTTTCAATTTTCATGTAAGAAATAATGAAGTACTATCGAGAGATTAAAAACAAACCTAAGAAAATTGAGAGATTCGAGGCTTTATTTCTCGCACTCTTCTTGAGAGTGAGTTTACGGTGCAGTTATGGGTACGTTTAGTAGTAACTGTGTCCTGAACCAGAGTGATTGTAGCAAAGACTTGCCGAAAAAACTATTTTATGCTTAGTGGTGAAAAACCAAGACAAATCAAGCGTTTTCCTCGCAATTCCAGGACACCAGGGCAGTCAGATGACAACCAAAAAATGTGCAAGACGTATGGTCACTCTAGAATTGCAGGTTCCCGACTAGCTCGAGCTAACCGAAAATTACACAAATTGGTCCCACGCGCACGGATGCAGAGAAGGCAACCACAAAACATATTAAAAACGTTCTTCCGATCAATCTTTATCTGAATTGTAGTTTGATTCGCCTTCCTACCTGATTGCCAGTGAGGGGAGGCACAAACAGTGGCTCTTTAAGGTGACTCTTTGTGCGAAATTGTGCAGCTCTTGATTCTCAGATCTTTCTCTTTTTCGTTTTCAAGTTTCTCTTTGTGCGGTCGTTCTGCACATCGCAGTGTTTTTGTGCAGCTTTATTTTGTTCATCGGTGTATTTTGCTCTTTGTGCATATTGTGTGAGCAAATAACAAGCCTTCTGTGACACCTCTCGGGTCAGTTCATACCATCATTTCAACCGATAAGACCAGTTCAGCGCCCCAAATTTTTTTCAAAGAGTTATTGAACTGCCGACGTTTGGCTGACAACAAGTTGTGGTAAATGATATCCACCACGCAACGCACACAAACAACCGATATAATGCCTGCGCAGCCCGACCATGCACCCCGCGGACATTGAAAGGGCAGTACGCTACTTCACTCGTCAACAACTACAACAACAATCACTCTTCAGCACAAACAAAGCATTCAACTCGGCGAAGTGCTGCCTTCGAGGTAACGAAATCCTCAGAGTCATCGAGGAAATCGACGCCGTGATTCTCAACAACGGCAGCACCACATTCATTCGTGGTAACGCCTCCTCTGCTCTCGACGTTACATTCCTCTCCAGTTGCATCACAGGGATATGTGGCTGGTCCACGATCAACTAACCGGTGGAAGTGACCACCTCCCAATCGTGCTACGCATAAACCACCTTCCACTAAAAAACCACCCAACACAGACGCTGGCTACACGAGTACGCCGACTGGGAGGTCTACAATGCCGCCATATAATCCAACCTTTATAGAGACCGTACGTACTCGTCGGTCCGTCTCGGAAATGATTGTCAACGCAGCGAAAGAAACCATCTCCTGAATCAGCGGGGTACCACCACATCATGCCGTACACTGCATCTGGAAGTTGTCGTTGCCACCAAAGCTCGCCGGAAAGAGCTCCATACCCTACAAAACACACCTATCAGGACTAAAGAGCGGATAACTTCAGAACGACCAAATGGCTACTCGCGGACATGATACGCTGCCATTTCGAATCTTTCGTTCGTTCAGCAAAAAAGCGGATTCGAAGCCTTCCCTACTACCTTCACGCCCAACTCTACAGCCGCCTATAACAGAACAATTACTGAAGCTGAATTAACCGCCGCTCTCAGTACAGCACGAGTAGAGTTGAACGGCCCCGACAGAGCAGGCTAACCGACGTTGAAGCATTTTCTTCCCAGAGGAAAAAGAGCTCTTGTAGACCCTTTCAACACGTGCCGGGAATACGGGTGCCCGAGCGACTTCAGCCCAATCAGCCTATTGCCATGCCCCACCAAGACGCCGAAGAGGATGGTGATCTTGCGGCTGAAAGACGAGAAACTACATGAGCCACGAAAAATCCGTTTCCGGAAGGGATTCGGTACCGGAACCAATGTGGGCTTCCTCGCAGAAGTACTAGACAGAGCAAGGTCCGAAGGCTTCCACACTGATTTTGCTATACTTGATGTGACAAAAGCGTACAACACAAACACAATCTGGTGCGAAGGCTTCCTTCAACAAATCCAACGATGGGACATACAGGGAAACTTAGACGTCTTCATCCAAAGCTTCCTAGCCAACCATCGCTTCCAGGTCTACATAGGCGGAATTCGGCGAGACCAGCGGAAAGCCACAAGGATTGATACTGGCCGTGACCCTCTTCTTAGTAAGGATGAATGCGTTCTTCGCTGCGCTGCCCGGGGGTGTCCACGTCTTCGTGTACGCGGCTGTTCTAGGGAGGACGATCTCGCTTTAAAAAAATTATCTTTCCAGGCCGCCGTCAATGCAGTCGGCCGATGGGGTTTCCCATCGTATTTTACAACGCCGCCGCCAAGTGCGCCATTACATAGCGCTGAACGCCGAACGATCCCTTATCCACAGAAGAATCTTCTACGGACTAGACCGACTCTCAATTGTTCCTACCTGTACCACGAGTTCACCTGCAACGACCTTCCACACATCGCTCGTCTACACCGGGTAAGACGGCGGGCTTGGTATGACTCCGGATCCAATACCGAGGACAGCCTTGCTCGCAAGATAAAAGTCGGCGATAACCCCTGCGCAAACTGGCTAAGTACAGACAGCTAGTTCACCGAAGATACTTATATCGTACTCAAATCTTCACCGACGGCTCCAAAGCGGATGACGGTGTAGGAGCGGGGATCAGCGACTTGGGAAGTAAGATCTCCTTCCGCCAACCTCTCTCCTCCTCAGTTTTCTCGGCGGAAGACTCACCGACACACTGAAGATCATATTTGCGGACTCGCTCTCGGTCCTGAGGGACGTCGCAAGTGGGACCTTTCAACATCCCTTCGTTCAGGTCATCGAGGTCACACTTCGTAACCTACTGGCCACCATCTGCTGGATTTCGTGCTAAAGTGGCATCATGGGTAATGTAGACTCCAACCGCCGTTCAGCACTCGACGGTAGATGGGCCCGCACTCAGCTTCCACATGAGACAACTATTGATATCATAATTTCCTTGATGGTGAAAAAAAGTTTTTTTTTCAAAATTTTAAACTGTAATTTATCTTTATTTCATTGTCGAATGAACACTAGGTAAAAGCCCTAATAAACAATAGTAATAATAAAATAATATCCTTCAACCTTAATCGATTAGTAGATACGCGGAGACGGTATATATCTTCCATGAACATCAGCCGCTTGGTGAGTTGTCCGTTTCGGATTTCCTATGTCGGAAACATTGAAATCATTCATGGTTGGCTGAATCGCGGAAGCTCACCCGGAACTTAATTAACACTGATTGCTAAGATAATTTACTTTTGTCTATTTTTAATGTTTCCCCGTTTCCGGTGGATTGAGAAAACAATTTTCGAAAATGAATTTAGATTTTTTTCGCTTTTCCCTGAAAAATAGCTGTTTAAACCTTATCTATCCGAAAGTGAAATTGAGGGGGCTTCTTTCAGTTAATTACAGTACAATTAAATGGTTCCTACCGAAAATGAACAAAACCTATTGCGACACGAACGACCTTCTAGCTTCGGGGAAGGAAGGAAAGGGCTGACAAAAAACAAAGTTGATTGTCCCTTATCTCTCTCTCCGTACTCAGGTGAGTCGGGTCGATCCAATTTTTATCTTGATATACTTGAACTCGAGCGTAAAAGTGTGACGATTTCCCACTTGGCCGAATGAAAGACGATCCTATCCCCCCATGCATCAGGTTACTGGAGCTGTCAGGGAAGTCAGAATCTATAAATATCTTCATTGCACTCAATACCAATCGTATCCTACAGGTATTTGATGTAGTCACAAGTCGAGTGGATTACATAGCTTAGTACAGAAGCACACAAAATGCCAGTACCGGGACGGGTGTCCTGGCGTCGCACTATGTCGTTGAGTTGGACATAACCTGGAAAAAATAATTTTAGATTCCCATAATTTTGCAGTTTTTGGTGCTTATATAATTGGTTGAATAGAGTATTGATTGCGGAGGAAGATAAATCGATTTATGTGAACAGTTAACGATTTTTGAAAACTGTATAAAAACCATTGTTATTTTTAACCATTTTCATTTTTTATTAACGACTTTCAAAAAGGTAGAGATTAATAAGTAGGGGAAGTTCTGTTTCACCATGATAGTACTCAAGTGAGAGCAAGGATGTGAAACATATTCATCGGAAAACTAGAAGTGACAGGGTCGCTTAAAATCTTATGGACTAATCTTTTGTCTTCTGCTAGCAGGAGGCTTAGGCAGAGTTACTACGAATCGTTCAAGTCTACCAACATGTCTTACGGTAAAGACTGACTTGTCCCTCTTTACCATGAGAACCGACAATTTGAGCTGTACTCTAGATAAGGGTTCAACAGGTTTTTATCATTAAGTTTATACTAGCTATTCGATTTATTTAATAGAAGCATTTTCACTCTCTCTAATATGTACGATAAATGGTAACTCGTGTATAGTATGACAATCAAAGCAGATATGCATTTTTTAAAAACATCATATTCATGAATACTGAATCCCATGCAATTGTATTGTACACTGAAAATCGCCTGCAAAGTCTGTCGCTCCATATGATAAAGTTTCGTCACGGCATGTGTAATGAAAAGGAACTGGTTTGTTTTTCCTTTGAATATTGCATTTTTGAAGCTGCCTCCCAAAAAAATTTAAAAAAAACATAAAATAATTCAGCATCCACTAAGATCGAGTTTTCATTAAAGTTAGGAAAACTTGCCCGACTTTTCTATGCAGGATGCACACAGTGCGTCGGCAGCGAAGTAGACTGAATATGCGTCAGCTCGATAAAACTCAATATATTCACCCGAGTGGTGCTAAAATATGTTGAATGGAATAGCGTTTCGGAAAGAATCGGTACCGAGTTGAGTTGAATGAATGAGGGATGACTCTTGGCTCTGATATATTCAGGATTGCAATTTATTGTATTTCACTTGATGACTGTTAGCAGATCTACTTCTAACTTTTGATATTAGCATCGATGATATTTGGTTAAACTTCTTTGTGACGACGAATGTTTCGAATTAGATGAAATTTCGATCATGAATCGACCAAAGGGCCGAAGTCACAATGATATCGAATCGAGAAAAATAGCTTTGAATATTCGGTTCAGAAAATTAAATCGTATTTTAACAGTGTTTGCATACTGCGCTTTCAAATGTATTGAAACACTTTGAAACAATACTAGTTTTCGGAAGCATAACTAAAATGTTTTATATAATAACGTTTTCGTTGATAAAATTGAAAACAGATTATTTCGCCGAGTGTTGTTATGAAATGTTGATTAGGCCATTTTCGAGTCGCCCTCTTGTTTTGACGACTCTCAATTTCGCCCTGCAGTGTCGCCAAAAAACAAAAATCAAATGTGGCTTTCGCCGTGCTCGCTGGAGGGGAAAATTTGTTATTCCCCCTGGGCGTAACAAGCACTTGGTTTTTGTTTAGGGCGATTCTGTTTACGGACCTTGTAAACAATGATTCTGTCAATTTCGCCTGTATACACTACCTTAGAAATGCAGAGGCGTAACCCGCCTGGCATTTTGTTTACAGTTGAAAGTCGAATGCGCCGTTTTGTTTTTTATTGATTTTCATGTAGTGTGGAATATTTATAAATGAGTTTTTATATTTTTTATAAAGTATTTTTACTCCTCTTTCAGATATTAATCAAATCTCTGTTTGTGTACATTTGTTAGTTTCGCCCATTTGTCGGTTCACGATCGATTTCAACAATTGCATTCAAGAAGCGTGTGATACATTAAGGACTTAGACCTCGGAGACCCTTTTTGACGTATTTTTTAAATATAATAAAGTATTGTAAAAAAAAATTAAGAGATATGCTGGAAAATTTTGTGTTCTTTTGTTCTTTTCTTGATTTTAACAATGCAATGGCGATAATTCATTGGTGCTGGTCTCGCTTGTCTAGTCTAGATACAGGATTATCGGCAGGATTAAAATTCATATCAACCAGCTCCTGCATTATGTTTTGTACGTGGCGGGTCAGGTGGGAAGAAAACGGTCGGTCCGCCTATATTCTTCCTACAATTAACAGAAATACCTTAATAACAAAAACCACCAGAGGAGAATCAACCTAATTAAAGTACTGGATAAGAGACTATTCCACACAGAATATATTTGAAAAAGTAATTCAAAAGACTACCCGTATATAGAAATAAATCCTCTTTTTGAATCTTTTGAACTATTTCCAAACTATTCATATAATGCTCACCATATTGGGAAAGCTTTTGATATAGGGTGATGAGCCTATTTTGGCACCATTAGGGAGAGGGTCGCACTATTTTTTGAACAACTTTAAAAGAAGCCATAATATCTATAACCTTTCTCAGAATAAAGTATCAGCAACGACACGACCTGAAACTTGATGAAACAAACTGACGAAAAAGTGCGCCAGTTATTTACCGCCAGTTACCTCTACATTGAGTCACCCCTCGATAAAGATGAAAACAAAGTTCTCGGGCAACACTGATGGAAATCAACAAACAAGTTGTCATGCAAATTACCTGGTAACGGCAACGGACGAAAAATTATTTGTCCCCAAAACAAACGTAAGTTTACGAACATTTTTAAAAACGGCTGTTCCACTCTTATATTATTAATTTCAGTTTCTGCATCTACCTCAGGGTATAATAAGCACTGAGTAAATTTATCTTGGGGTGCAGTTCGTTGTGACCTGTACCAGTTTTTGCAAAAATGGAACAACTACTCTCCAATCGAGCATCATGTTCTGCGGGGAAAAAATCTCGCTTGTGAAGGAAATTACGAATCTTAGACTCCGTATGGTCAAAAATCTCACCTGGTCACACGCAAACGCTAATGCCTCAAATGCTTATCGACCGCTTCATAGGTTTTCTGCTGTTCTGACGGTCTAAACACTCAAAAAGCTTGTGCAAGCAATAGTAGTGCACTTCTCTATATAATGCGATGTGATTTATTACCCAGGATTAAACTCATTTCTAAAAGAGCTTAGTAATACGCGAAAGAACTTGCTGATATATAATGCATCACTGTGAAATGCCTTCCCGCTCTCGACTAAGACGAAACCACCCGTTTCCCTTTTAAAAGCTGCCTTAGCAGACTTTATTAAACATAACAGTGTTGTGTGGTTTTGAGATTTTCATCTCATTATTAAGGGCCGATTTCTTCATCCTCACTTAACTTTTAAACCAGGTTAAACGCACCAGTAAACCAGGTTTCAAAATTGAGAGAAGGTGAAGAAATTGGGCCTAAAACATGTATCTTCCTTGCCCTAAATTAAACACATGTAATCAGTTTGTCGCCAAGCGTAGTATTGAATGGTCTCAGACACGCCAAATAATACCAAGTTCGGGACAAGATGTTCTACTACCTGATTATAGTCACGGTTATTTAATCGGTATTCTGCTAAACAGTTTACATCCGGTGATCATTACGGCTTCAGCTGTTCTGTTCCATGAAAGGTTGTAAGATAGCGTAAGACTTTTAAGGAGACAAGTATTAAGCGATTGAATATAGTGGATAATAATTACGTTTATTTTGTCTTGTTAATTCATGAACTCATCAGAAATATTCCTAAGGCCTAGCGTGTACTAGCTGTTACTCTCTAAATTCATCGGTAAAAATAAAACCAAAAATCTATTTCGTCCTTAAGGCTAGTTTACAGTTCGGAAAACATGTCACTGGATTTGGGTCCCTGTGTATTTTAAATGGAGTTCGGGATTTCAAATCCCGTGGCGGAAAATGAGTCTACACAAACATCACGGGATTTTAAAACTTTCCACACAAAAATCCGTCCGGGAACAATTCAACATAAAATATTTCCGACGGAGAAAATAGTATTTTTATAAGGTTTGCAATTCGTTGCAAGTTTGATACTGTTTGTATTTTTAAGAAGCAGAAGAGTTTTTTATTTGACAGTTGGAAAGATCTTGGCGGGAAATTTTCCCTGATCAAATCCCGACACAAATCCCGTGACCCATTTCCCGAACTGTAAACTAGTCTTTACGACGTTTCTATTCCTTTTATTTATCTCCATATTCTTGTCCGCCAATTTATCAGCATAATGTTCTCCTGCTCGGTTTAGCCAGTAGGATACTGGACAGTTATCGGGGTTCGCTTCCGACGATACGACTGGCAGAATTATTTAACCGAACAGTTTTGGTTGCTTTTTAAGGAGTGTGGTTTTTGTGTGACAGAAACTTGAGTCAGTTTTAAAACTACAATTTGGAAATGATTCAATTTCAGTCAGTTTGTGGTTTCAGTCTCAATCAAAACTGGCATCACTCCGTAACGGGATGGTTGCTTGCACTATTGAATGAACAAATATTGCACAACAGCAATACAGTGCCTTCGAGTAAATAAAATTTCATTTAGGAGTTTTCTCGACTAATGTTGTTATTGATTGATAGATGTGTTGGAGTTGATATTGGGATGGCGCTATCTGGACCGTTGTTATCGTCATTTCTTGTGTATATGGACTTGTTTTTGAAAATTTCTTAAAATTGTTTTAGGAGTCCACGTTTGTTGTTTGAAGTTGGGGAGGAGGTCAAGAGCGGGAATAAAATTGTTTTATCATCGTTCCAGAACCTTGACGCTAGACTATTTTGATCTATGTTGGCAACTGAACAAGATTTTGATAATCCAGAGCGTTTTGTTGATTCAAATGGAAACCAGAGGCGAACATTTTCTTGCACATTTTGCAGCAACATTCAGACGACGTGGCCCTTATCGCTGTGGAAGTTGGCGTCACATGTTATGTATTTCCCTTACACTGCTCAGTGCTCATAGTGAAGTTGAAACTGTTTTGAACTCGCAGGGCATGCACATGATTGGCTTCCTCCGGATTTCCGAGCCGGGCAGTTGCTGCACCATATTACTGATTATGTTCGCCCCGTTGCTTAGTCGTTACGGTTTTTCCCAACTAATTCGCCATATATATTTTCAAAGACTTATTTCAGTGTTAAGCGAATCCGGCAGTAGGCATGGGCAGCACAGTCATTTGATTGAAGGAATTTCACGCATGTTTTGCTCAACGAAGTCCGGTCGATAATGCAACAAAACATCGGTTCTTCTTGGATATAATCATTGCTCTGCCTACCAAAAAATCATATCCTTGGTTTCCCCGATGTGTTTAATTCATTTAGCTGGCGAGGGAAGATATTTTGAGTTCAGGAAGCGATTTGTCTGTCAAAACAAGTATCGATCATTCAAGGGTGCTGAAAGCAAGATGAGTCTGAGTAAATAGCTAGCTCTAGATAAAAAAATCACTTACCTCTAGAAAGCAGCGCTAATTTTGCAGTTTATTACAGAATATTCTTTTCATCTTTGTAGCCAACGTTTATTTTGTTTCTTTGTTTTTGTATGCGTAACCAGGGGCTGCAACGGTAGCTACATATGAGCATAATCGTTGTTAGGAAAAAATAACAGCTTCATTAGTGCTGCTAGTTTTATATATTTTCCAACCACATATCAAATTTGACATTACCAGTTACCTGAGTCACTGAGGGGTAGTCAGATTTGAGATACAGTTTTGGGAAGCAAGTGTCTAGTCGTGTCGTTGGTATCAGTGTACTGTTTCTTAAACATCTATATAATGCTTATTTAGCAGAATTGCCTCAATTTTCAGCGTAAATAAAAATAAATGTTCCATTCTGTGCATCTATTCCCACCTCAACGATCCAAATATCGCCTCATGGGTGTGCCAATTTCCACCTCATCGAAAAACAATCTAGTTGAAACGCAATGCCTCATATTCCATTTGCGTCGATTCTAACTAGGTATCCAGATCATGGACGCCATCGTGTGATTTGTAAAACGAATCATTCTGCTATTTTCAGCCGATCAAAACAAACGTAAACCTGACACACATCAATGAAACTCATCAGCTGTTAGTAGAAGAGCGCCCAGAATTGCGCACGCAGAAAAAAACCATTCGAAGGTTAGCAACTGGAATGACAAGTTTCACATCACACATTGCTTTCTCCCGTTCCGAATTGTATGTGCAGATGAAAATAAAATATCTGCAATCAACAATTAGTTGAATAACTTGAAATAATTGATTACTTATACCTGAATTTGCATTACATTATATCTACAAGTTCATGTTTTGGTTTGGCCGCACTGGTGATTCTTTTCTGTATGATGGATGCAAAAAGTTGGTTTTGATTGTGGTAGTGTATCAGCAAAACATGCCGATAATAGGAACCCCCGTATTTGGTTTTATCCTATTATAACACTAGGCCTATTCTAGTGTTTGACGAGTGATTTTAAAGTGAAATTATCGTAAAAAGGTTCTCCAGCTAAAATAAAGGTATGTATCAGTGCAATGTTTAGTATATTTGTGCCGGAATAACGAGATATGAGGCGGTAAATGCTGGCTCGTAAGTGTTTATTTTGCTAAGCGCCGTTGCATCCAGTTTCGGTTCACTACGTGAGTGAGGCGGATTAGTAGGGTGATGAGCCTGTTTGCGCCATGTTTCTATTATCACCCTACCCATTTGAAGCCGTTGGTTAGAGCAGTGTCTGCCATCTTTGTTCAACGCATTGAGTCAAGTGGTAGCGCAACAATAGGGGCACTCGATTCGAGTTTTCATTGTGCTCAAACACGAGAATTTTACTGTTTTCAACGCATTTGTGTTATTATATTGGTTCTTAACAACGAAGCAAAGCGGTTGATGTAAATTTTTACGCATTCTATTGATTGTAAGGCAAGAAATTATCGAATTAGTGAGGCACCTTGCTTAGTATGGTGAAAATAGGCTCATCACCCTAGATATTTCAATAAGGTGATTTTGTTTTAATTAAAAGTTGTATTTAGAGGATAGTTCTAAATACATATGAGCACAACAAATAAAGAATATAACTTGAGCTTATTTTTTCTCACCTGTTTTAGCCAAATCGATAGCGTCATTATCTCATATGCTTGGTTCGAAACCAAGGGGTACGAAATAGGGTCACAATAGGGTCTACTGTCATAATATGCACATCACCCTATTGCATTCATTTTAACTCAACTATTAAACAGTTTATGCACTAGCTGATGGGAGAGTGATCACAGCAACCTGAACCTTAACCGCTCGCAATTCTATCGTTTATTCCTTCTTTCATTATTGGCCGTCAATCGTGTAGCTTTTTGTAGCTTCTGTGGGAATTTTCCGAAGAACGTCCAGTTGGTGATCAGTTCGCCCAATAATGTGATCAGTGAAAAACAAGCTCAATCTTACCTCGAAAACATCTCAAATACACCTTGCAATGGCAACGGAAACACGGCAAGAAAAACGGATATTTTTATTTCATCTGTGTCGGACTTACTGATTGAACAATAAAGAATTAATATTTATTTTCGTTCATTTTCCAGAGCATTTTGATGGTTCACGGCACCATCTCCCGGGTTCAGCGGATACACAATCAACCAACCATCCAATTGTTAGCTCAGCGCTCGTTCGGTCAGGCTCAGATGGTGGGATGCTATTACTGAGCATTCTGTCAATATATGGTTTAAACGGTTGCAGCTGTTTGCGCTCTTCTTGGGCCATAGGGTAAGCACTCCCGTGCCATTATTTGAACAGTAAAATTTTATTTTATTTTGTTCCATTTTATATTTTCTGCGTATTCGCTCAACACGATTATCGGTTAATCTTTGCTATCGCGGATGATTTTTATCGTTATTGGTCTTACTGCATTGTTTGCTTTACTTATAGGAAGGGTGCAGGATGGTTGAAATATCCAGGTTTAATTATTTCGTCAAGGTGCTGTGTTTTATATTGCAATAACTAAAAGGCTGTGGGAGAAGGGACAAAAAGCGCAATAAAGGCAAAACAAAGTAGGAAGTGAATGCTGTATGCCATTTTTATTGAAAAGGAGGCTACGAATCAATAAAGCTTTCCAGCACTGATTGAACGGTGACAGCTCTCTTACCCAAATTAATTTTACTCCAAAGTTACGTGGCTATCGATAATACGCGACGTTAGAAACGCGAATGAAGAGTTTGATGAAAGGCAAGAAGCCTAGTTACTGGCGCTGGTTCGTTGAGGGACTAGCGAGAGAAACATCGATGAGCAGTCTTTGGGGCACGACCCGATGTTTGCGAAACCGAAACAGTACACGAAAGCGTGGAATAATCAAACCGTTGGATATTTGATTTCGCCAAGAAGTTTGTCTGGATTCCGCCCCGGCACAGAAGATCTACCGCGCCGCGTCCCCTCACGATAACGCGAACGAAACACATTTTTCGATGGGGGAGCTCTCACTCTTTTTCTTGTCGTGAACCAATAAAACTCCAGAGCCAGACAGAGTCCAATTCAACTTGTTGAAGAATCTGCCGGACTCGGCTAAGAGTCGCTTGTTGAACTTATTTAATAAGTTTCTTGAGGCTAGCATCGCCCCACATGATTGGAGACAAGTGAAGGTCATCGCCATCCAAAAACCAGGAAATCCAGCCTCCGACCACAATTAGTATCGACCGATAGCAATGCTGTCCTGTATCCGGAAGTTGTTCGAAAAAATGGTCTTGTTTCGCCTGGACAATTGGATCGAAGCAAATGGCTTACTGTCAGATGCACAATTCGGCTTTCGCAAAGGCAAAGGGACGAACGATTCTCTTGCGTTGTTCTCAACCGAAATTCAAATGGCCTATACTACTATCAACATTCTTTCAGAGAAGCTACACCAGCATGGTCTCTCAGCGACTTTAAAAAACTTTTTTTTTCACGATTTAGTTACATGGGCCTTCACCAGGGCCCATGTCTAAGCCCCCCGTTATACAATTTTTAAGTCAAAGACATTGATGAATGTCTTGACAATTCCTGCACGTTAAGGCAATTTGCAGACGATGGCGTGGTTTCTGTAATGGGACTCAAAGCTGTCGATCTACAAGAACCATAACAGAATACCTTGGACAAATCGTCTGCTTATGCTATTAAGCTAGATATCGAATTCTCCACGGAGAAAAGTGAGCTAGTTGTATTTTCTAGGAAGCGTGAACCAGCACAACTACAGCTTCTATTAATGGGACAAACTATCGCTCAGGTCTTCACAGTAAAACATCTAGGGGTCTGGTTCGACTCGAAAGGTACTTGGGGAAGTCACATTAGGTATCTGAAACAGAAGTGCCTACAAAGGATCACTTTCTCCGTACAATAACCGGACCGTGGTGTGGTGCTCACCCAGAAGACCTAGTTAGGTTGTATCAAACAACGATACTGTTGGTAACGGAATACGGATGCTTCTGCTTTCGCTCCGCTGCGAACATACATTTCATCAAACTCGAAAGAATTCAGTATCGTGCAATCGACCCATACGGTGAGTCTCGAAATCCTGTCGGGTGTTCTCCCGCTGACAAATCGATTATGGGAACTCTCATACATATTGCTCATTCGATGCGATATCTTGAACCCGGTGGTGATTGAAAATTTCGAAAGGCTTGTTGAGCTCAATTCTCAGACCCGTTTCATGTCCTTCTTCTTGCAATCCCAACCGAGTGTATTTCATAAACACTTCCGATCTACTGTTTCCTACGACACATCCATGAAAGCCGAGATTTGTGGAATTCCAGATCATATACGTCCGCAAGTGGTTCCAAACATTTTATATAAAAAAATCCGAGAAGTCGACTGTTCTAAGATGTTTTATACTGACGGATCCAATCTAGAAGCAGGGGCGGCGAAACTCTTTACGCCCGAGTGGGTAGAAAGCATATGGTGAGGGTTCCATTACTAAGGATTGTTTCCCTTTTCGCAATGCACACGCTTACATTACATTCACATTAAATCACGTTTGTTTATGCAAATGATATTGTGGTACATCGATGTTTTCAAATGTGTGTAGTGCGATATACATGCGTTGTGCATCTAAATTTTTTGAAATGGTTCAAAATTTCGAGTGGGTAATTACCCACTCGGTTATTTTCGAGTGGGTAGTACTACCCATACTACCCACGCTTTCCGCCGGCCCTGTCTCGAAGGATCCACTTTTCGATCGAAAGTTCACCACCTCATACAAACTCACCCTACTTCAGTTTACGTCGCAGAAAAAGCTGCTATTCAGTATACTCTTGGTGTCATTGACACATTATCCGCAGACCATTACTTCATCGTCTCGGATAGTCTGAGTTCTATTGACGCTATTCGCTCGATAAAACATGGAAAGCACTCCTCGTATTTTTTAGGGAAAATATGGGAGCCACTAAGTGCTTTATCTGACAAACCTTTCCCGATTACCTTGGTGTGGGTCCCTTCTCATTGCTCCATTCCGGGCAATGAGAAGGCGGACTTAGCTAAGCTGGGTACCCTAGAAGGTGACGTTTAGGAAAAATCAATTTGCTTCAGCGAATTCTTCGGTATTACTCATTAGAGAATCCTCGAAAGTTGGAAAACTTTGTGCAGCAGTGGGAAGCTAGGAAGGTGGCTACATTCGATAGTCCCTAAAGTATCGACGAAACCTTGGTTCAAGGGGATGGATGTGGGCCGTGACTTCATTCGTGTGATGTCCCGACTCATGGCAAACCATTACACGCTGGATGCGCATCTCCGGCGTATTGGGCTCGTGATTAATGGTATCTGCGCTTGTGGAGACGGCTATCACGACATCGAACACATTGTCTGGGCGTGCACCGAGTACAGTTCCGCCGGGTCTCGGCTAAAGGATACCCTGCGGTCTCGAGGAAGACCAACCAACGTCCCGGTTCGAGTTATACTGGCAAGCCGCGATCTCCTCTATATGTCTCTCGTATACACCTTCCTAAAAACCATCAATATACAAATTAACTGTCCCTTTCATTTTTCTTATCTTTCTCAGAAGTGCCCTCTTCCGCCTGTACTATACATCCACGATGGTTTTATGCAACTCAAAGGGGACACAAAACGTCTCTGCGAATGAGCCAACAGACCTACAGCACGAACATCACACGTGCAACTCGAAGTGTTGCCGATCTACATCTGTGCCGTACTACGAAATCGTCTGAAGAAACCTCTGCTGTCTTGAGAAGGACCACCCAGCGTACCAGTACATGATTCTTCCTGATGAAGGCCACCCGAGTCTGTAAAATACTTTGATTAATTTAATCTGATATGTTCGACTAGCGAACCCATCCTGCAATGATCATAGCTCTCAGACATGATCGTCAGAGGAACTCACTCTCGCAACACACTTGTACTGTATACACTGTACAGTAGTAGTGAGATAAGAACGGTGATAACCGAAGGAATATATGATAGCGCACACGAGTATACCAGAATCAGTTGCAATAAAATTATCACCTCGATCGGTCCTGTTTTTAATGTACCCGCGATCTTTCACTGAAGAAAGAAAGTGTCCGTGTAAATTCAACATAGAACCGTCACGTGTTGTTCGATTAAGAAGAACAGGAGGTTTCATCGTAATCAGTGTTAAATCGAAGAAGATACAGAGTCTGTAATATATACCGTTGATCTCCCGATGCCTAAAACTGAAAGTTTAGGGTCATTCCACGCGAAGTGATCAAGGCACGTGTAATCGACCTTCACGGATTTGAACCAAATTTGGAGGATTTGTTCATCTAGGGTCAATATATAAAAACCCAATTTTTTGTGTCAATTGAACCACCCCTCGGGCCATGAGAGCACTCCCCTTTTTGACAAATTGCCAAATTGGTTGTGCTGCTCATCGTTGACCGCTATGTGACAAGGCGGTTGGCGGTTTGTTATGGTCCAGTGACGGACCACGGCATTGAACAGACGCCCCGAGTAGTTTTGTTTTTCCGGAACAGTTTCCAGCCATAATAACAAGTGCGATGAAGTGCGCGTGTGCGACGGTGACAATCCCGTTCGAAAAGTGCCGACCCGTGGTTCGGGTACTCGAATGTTTCGGTGTCGGGTCGCCGGAAAAGGAAGCTAAGCGCCAAGGAGCAACTCGCTTTCGCGGCTAAGTATAAGGACCCAGGAGATGCTTTTCCGCTCTCGCTGTGGAGGATCAGCCGAATGAGCCAAGCTCTCCTTTACAGCTAAACGTCAAGTAGAGCGAAGCAGGGTGGCCAAAGGTGTCCCTTGGGAAGTTCACTGCGGTGACTTCTGAGATCTCTCGCGGGGAGCGAGTAGATCCAGCGATAATTCGCCATCGTCGCTAGGGAGGTTCCAACATAGGTGCCAAGCTCATCTCCCTAGCTAAAAGTCGAGGACCGCTGCCGGAGCAGCCAACGACACCAGCAGGAGAACGCGGCCGTTGTAGTCTCGGCCGATCGGAAGAAACCGTCCGCCTTCCCAACAGCAGCAGTTCGCCGAGCAGCGCACAGTGCAGGAAGATGAAGTGAGGAATACAAGTCGGTAAATTTAGTAATTTATTTGTTTACTTTTGTTATTTGTTGTTACGAAAATTCGAAATTCTGTAGAGGCACCTAGGCCGCCCTGAGAAGAAGGGTCCGCTGGGCAAACAAGAACCCGGGTAGTGGGCAAACCCCTACTTACATCTTTCCAGAAAAAACACTTTTTAGTTTATCACACCGAAAACACTATAAAAAGTTGTCCGTAATATGTTTTCAACTGTGGCTCAAAGGAAAAACGAAGTTCCTAAATAAAATTGTGTAGTCCAAAATTAGCAAAATGAGCCCTCAAGATTTGTAACATTTCCAGAGTGTATATGTTCTTTTAACGATTTAGAACACTAGATTTCGAAAATTAAAGATGTAGCCGCACAGCTTGGCCCGTAAAATGATCCAGATTGCTTAACCCTATCGTATTTCTTCAGAATTTTTTCATCCTGAAGCGGTGCAAAACACCCCTGTTACTCTACTCTTCTCTATTTTTCCTTGTTCATAATATATCATTGGAGCGCAAGAACCGATAGATTCTGGAATTATGCTTTTTCTGCGAAAAGGTGGTATTTTGCCAGCACCAAGATTATGTTGGAAATAAACAAACCATTTTTTACAAATGAAAATGTTTACTAACTAAAAGACCACGTGCGACCTTTAAAAACTGATAAAATTTGAAAAGTTTTCTTGGGCGATTTAAATGGATTGGTAGTTTCCTATAAAATTGTACATCAAATTCTAATTTTAAGCAATATTTAAATGTTTATTGAACCACCTTGTGTCAAACATGTGAACCGGTTTCATTGTTAAACTTAAGTTTTCAAACAAACCTTCTTGTTTTAGAGATGCTGTTTTTTTTGAATAAAATTGTTCTGCCGAACACACAGTGAATTTTCCTAGTTCAGACCATTTCAGAATCTTTTAACAAAATAGACTGATTTGCACTGATTCAGTTTTTGACGAAGCTGACTACATACACAGATTAGAAAACCTTTCCCTCTATGGATTGTCATCAAAATCATTCCGAGAATTTCTTACAAAAATCTTCTTTATTGATATCATCAAAAGTACTGAATGAACGGGCAACCTTAAGCTTAACAATTCGTTACTCTGATATCGAACCTATCTCTGCGCTATCTTGATACTCACACAATTTATGCATATATAAAGCCCGCTTTGTATGAAATCCTCCTTCGCCACACTTCTTCGCTTACATAGGGTAGTGGCTGAGATTGTATCCTGACTGGAGGGAGGGGGCCTCTACTCATTAATCTTGTGCGAACCCAACCAACAATTCCCTTATGCTCTAGCACCCGACAACAGGGAGCTTCCTTTTTCCTTTTCGCTTCTATCTTTGAACATTAGACTATCGACTAAAACACCACAATCGGAGTTTTGTGAGAGCTGGGGAGCTCTCCTACTAAAACCGTTATTTGCCTTGAGAAAAGTGAGCGAAAAGTGGGAGTGTTACGAGAAGTGGCGGAAATAAAGAGGGGGTACTTCTCCCTATTACTTGTACGTACATCTATTTACAAATTGTCTCACTTAAGAAATCGTTTGTCATCCGCCTTCCTCGTGCGTGGGCAGAACAACCATTAATAGCTAATTACAATTACTCAAGTTTAGTCGACGAGGCACTCACGCAATCACGCTCACAGACTCACACCCACTCTTTCCAATAACGAGAAGTGGGGTGGGATTCTTACAATAAATACAAACTTACAGACCATCTATGTACACAATACTACTGATTACTTCTTCTGTCTGTCGACTCTTAGTCGTCAAGTGGTGCGCGAGGGTCGCATTCCTAGAATACGTCCTTCTTTTTGTTGTTTCTTAAAATACCACGGAGAGGAACGGTCCCGCCTCCGGAAGTACTGCTGCTGCTGCCGCCCATGCTGCTGCTGATAGTAATGGCACTGGATGGGGTGCCAATGCCCACTATCGACGTGGATGAAGAATCGTCACCGATGATGGCAACCGTTGTGATGGCGGTCGCTGCTGGTCCGGAAGTACTGGGACCATCACAACCAGGTTTGCCAACACCGTGCTCCGTTCGTTAATCGAACCGTTCGATGACGTTGGCGGTCAGTTTGCCGGGTGGCGGTGGTGGAGGAGGGATGCACATTTCATCGATCGTGCAAACCCGGTCAGTGTACGGAAACTTGAAGTTGATTTCACTGCCTGCGGTCAGCAGTGACGTCTCGGTGCCATTCTTTTCGAGGGTGGAATCTGGAAATAACGGGATAGCAATTTTTTTCGTTAATATATTTCTGTTGTGAAACAGACGCTTCGTTAGAATAACAAGAACAATACCTAAAGGGATTGAAACTGTTAGCTTACCTCTTTTCTCCTCGTGTGTGTAGTATCTTGCCCGATGTCTCGAGAGGCAGATCGCTGTCGAAACTACAATGATGGCCAGGACGACGAACAGAAGCAAACCGCAGAACGCGAGCACACTGGCACTCCCAGCTGTAAAATCGAAAACATAAAGTGAATTATAACCTTTGCCTGTCCCCGACACACCATTAAAACACTACTTCACAGTGTGGCCTCCCTTACCTTGCTCCAAAAAGTTGTGCGATGTGCTTGCGGCATCATGGTCCTCGTCTACAATCACCTCCATGCAATCCTCGATGGCAAAATGTTCCAGGTCATCAATCGGTATACCTCGCAGGCGCTCCGGCAGAAAGCATTCCGGTTTCTCCCTCCACGGCAGCTGAAGGAAATGGCAAATGAGATTGAAAATTCGATGACATGACGCAGTTGTAAAATTAAATTCACGAAATGTTCATCATCAGCAGAAATGGTCAGTTTCATACCTCGTTGGCCATATCGATGATGGCACCCATATGACAACGGTCACATATGAGGGGATTATTGTCCATCCGTACGTCACCGATCCGGGCCAATTGGGGGGCGTAGCGGTCCTCAATTCCGGACAGTTGATTGCGAGAAAGGTCCAACAGCTAGAGGTGGGGGAAAGAAGACGAAAGGGAAAATTATAGCAAGTGATAAGAGAAGGGATTCCATTAAATTTCTGTATGTAGTATGCAATCAGTTTGGTATTCAGTCAACGAAGGAATTTGTACGAATAATCGACCCATCCGCGATTGAATAGGATATTTTCAGCGGGTGATGTATCGCTACGTTCAGACAATAGCATAAAAAGAGACACATTTACTGCAGCATTGTCAGAACAATATGCAATCCCAAATGCATACGCGCTTAGTGCCGTCAGACTAGAGCAAGAAAACCTTCCAGAATGCATCACAATGCATTCATCATAATAATGTCGTCGATTTATCGTTGGAGCTCGACTGACTGCAGTGATAATATTCCGCGCATTGTATAATACGTGAATTAGGGCGACCATAGCAGGCGAGTAAAAACCCATGACAGTCGAGGAGAACCTCTCCCCTCCGTTATCTCTTGCTCGAACTGAATATCATTCGGTTAATTCAATTCGATCACCGAAAACTTCTTCGGATTTACAACGCGATTCTTGTTGCACCACAATTAGTGAATGTGTCCAGCTGTTGTCGAATAAATCGGTAATCCTCAACTTAGCGGATGAAACGAAATATTTTTATATTGTCTGCGAAGAACCTGCGCGTCATTGAAGGAAAGTAGAAACATCAACGGTTCCAAGAAACTTCTCTGGGATATTCTTGACATAACAATAAATATAGGTGCCTGGCAATCTCCAAGGATAACCATTACCTTTCGATCTGTGACCTACGATCAAAGCAACTGCCATAACTACCCATGATATCAAAAGCGGCACAGAGAATGGATGAATCCATCTCGAGGTTTATAATTTGTGTAAAAAATAATGGCATGTTCAAAGGATATGTGGATTAGAGGTATGCGCCGATGCATTTTTAATCGGCGGCGGCGTAAGCGACATTTTTGGTTGGCGGCGTTGACGGCGTCACGCCGTTGGATCCTATCGGCGGCGCACTCTGGGACGGAATAAAAAAAAAGCCGGACATTGATATTTGCGTCGAACCTATTGGTTATGGCACTTTGATGTCTTCGGAAAGGTTTCTTTATTTTTTAAGTAGTTTAATATAATGTTAGAAAAATTTTATTTAAGGGGGTATATACGCAGATAAAAAAAATAACTTTGCAAGTTGTTGCCAAAATTGATAGTCATGTATGGAAAGTTTGTAGACGATATGATTTTATGAAACTTTGTAGAAGTAGCGGAATAGCTATCTGTTAAGCGAAAAAAGTTATTGGGTGAAATTGAAGTACATGTCGGAATACCCCCTTAAAAAGTGGGAAATTAAGCAACTGTAAAACAATTTTTGTTGCGTTTCAGGAAATTAATTGTTGTTGTCGTTTCATTGTTTTTTGTTTCCATTTAGTCATCTTTACCGTAAGCCCGGGGATAATTGACAGCTCCCATATATTGAGTTCATAAGCAAATTTTGGGGTGATTTGGTGATGTCATGGCGGCTCGAATGGAGCAAAATTTGAAAAGGGCTCATCCCATTTATTATTTTTCATATCTGTGGAAAATAATCAATTTAAGCATTTCTACCATTTCTTTTTGCTGCTAGAATTCTGATAAAAACACAAATTCTGTTCAAAACGAATTGTTAAGCTTGGTGGTGATGTATTTTCATTGGCCAAAATGTTTTTCATTTACATTTCTCGAGATAAAAAGCACTAATGATTTAACGATTTCAAATTTCACACAACAAGAAAACCAAAACATGTTTAGGAAGGAAGAGAGCCGGTTGTTAAAAATAACGACTTCCAGCTAAATATATAATAAGATTTATGTAACTTTGCTGACGGTTTTCAGTTAGGGATAAATTTATTCTCTAATAATAGTTTTCTTTATTCACATTTTGAAATAAGCTTTTTCTAAATGTTGTTCTAGCCACATTGACGGCGTTCATAACACACGTAACGAAACACGCTTTTCTCTTGAAACTTTTTCGTTTCGTTGTTCGTGGTACTCATATAGAGAAGGCATACTAGCGCCACCATCAAATCGGTGGTGCATATATGAAACAAGCACTATCTGTCAAGTTGTCCCTGGGTTGTTTACCATCGCTCTTTTAGGATCCCGCAGATATCAGGAACCCTAATACGAGGCGTTTTTATTGGCATTACTGCGCAGAAATGTCACTTTTAATGATCGTGTAAGGACACCTTTCAAGGTAGACACATTACTTCATTTTCTAGGATGGTGTTCACTTTTAGTTCTTGTAAGTACAAAATCGCCACGATGATAAGGAATACGATTCCCTGGCACTACATTTTCTTACAACGTACGGTCTGCTTCTATCTTGAGTGCAAAGTGTGCTCGATGTGCTGGAATCATACAGATCTACACCCTGACGAAACCTAAATATACAGTTACTATCAATCATAATCATTCCACGACTTGACGTGTTAGCTCCTGTTAGGTTGAAACTGATCACTAAACAAGTCTGATTGAAAATGGTCTGAGTGTATCTCTACTTTTCGTAGCACCTGCACCCCGCCCTCCAGCAGTTCTCCAGCAGTTCCGGGGACCAACAAATTCTAATCCATTGCATACATTCGATACACCGAATCAATTAAATTACTAACATCCTGTTATGTGCTTACTCACAGATCGGCATCGTGTTGTAACTTAAGAAATGGTTGTGAACAACTCCCATCTTGGGCACTTCGACAAGAACGAATTTCACATTTCCGGCCCATATTGTTTGTTTTGGTTTGCATTAGATTAAAAAGACCGTAACGTTTTCGGGTGGGTGCGGAAACTAAGTAACGCATTTAGCTCTGTGTCAAAATCTCTTCACTAACGCCACCGATTTGTAATTGAAATCAACCGTTTTTTCTACGAGTGATGAAAATTCATCTCGTGTTACGTCTTATTTGTCTGTGATTCCGGGCTGGTGCAACTGACACTGAAAATCTTTCTTGATCACACGATGAATAATTTATAAGACTAGAAATCTTACCCTCAGCATCTCCACATCTGTGCACCAGCGTCGCGAAAAGTCAAGATCACTTTGCTCAACTATTCTTCGAGAAAAAAATTTAAAATAGGTCACGATTCAATCAATTATAAATAAACCTCGCATTGAAAATAATTTTTGTGTTTTCACAAAACTAGTTCACGCAAAAAAGATGGCATTATACTGAAACGTTTAGTAGGTGGTTGTGTCTGAATATGTTTAATATTTTTATGATTCTAATTCATAACTCGATGAAAAATTGATTTGTATTAACTTTATTGACTAAAACAGTCAAGAATTGAACGACGTGCAACGATTTTCGTAAATTCTCGTCGTGTTATCGTCAAATTTTAGTCTTGAGCTTACCGTTGGATTTTTTACACAGAGTCACGTGTCTTATAGTTTTCTAAATTATTTCACGGACATGAATTGTGGCTAGGTATTGTATTTTGCTCAGCGCAGTTTCATTTAATTCCGAACATTTCTCTGAATTTTAACAAAGGAATAACAGGGTTACAGGTCCTAGTAATGTCTTTGTATCTAATGCTCGCGCCTATGAGACTGGTTGCTAGCAGTTGTACACCGTAGCTCACATAGAAATTTCAAAACCAAAAAGCAGAGCGAATAATCCATGAATAATAGTCTGAGTTCCTTGTAATTGTTTACGTAAGTATAATAAGATAATGTGGAAAATTAATTATTTCATGAATTACTTCATGAACAGTTTCACGAACTCGACTGGTGAATCGTGTGTAGCATATTAGGAATTAAGAATCGGTTAAAAAATCAATGAATAATACACTGCGTTCCAGTGAAATTGATTACGTGCAAAGATTAGGATCAGGCACATAATTGTAAATTTCAGGCACATATATCTTGAAAGTGGATTTTTTTTTAATTTGTGGACCATTTCACGCACACGAATGGTGAATTGAAACTTATATGCTCACAATCATAACCAGTTGACGAAGCAAGAATGGATCTTTGAATTACATAACGAGTGTCGTGTAATGGTTTTCTAGAAAATATCAAAATTATTTTAATTTTGTAATCCAATTGACGACTACTAATACCAAATAATGATCAAGATGCGATAAATCATCAATCAGTTAACGTCGTATATTCGGTCCATAGACAATGTTCCTAGATTTGTGGATAAAATTATGAGTCAACAATTTTAGAGTTCGCGAATTATCGGCGCGGGAAACATGCATCGGCGGCGCGCCGCCGATCTACCGTTCGGCGTCGGCGTACGTGATTCGGCGGCGGCGGCGGCGCGCAGGTCTAATACGGATATCAGTTGCAGGTGCGGTTTTTCATCATTTCGTAAAGTAGGTGTGTGTGACTGAATTTACAGCACATAGATTTTAAGATATCTGACATAGTTACGCCTCTAGTTGGGATAAGCTAGTATGGCGACGTACTCTGCTTGAGAGTTAGTTTACCTCGGAGTTTACGTTGCAGTTATGGTTGCAATCGGCCGTATCTGAAATCTGGACCAGTGAATAAAATGAAGACTCGTTGAAAAAAAAGTCCTAAAGGAAAAAAAAACAGTACAATTCAAGCGTTTTCGTCGACATCCCAGGGCACCAGGACAGTCAGTTCAGTCAGTCAGTTGTACTACATGTCCTAAAATCCAGAATGTATGGTCAACCTACGTGATTTTTTTTAATGGCCACACTTTAGAGTGTGTATTTGCGAAGACTCGATTTAAGAAGACGCAACTCTCAACCACTGAGTGATACTGAAAACAGAACCTCCTGCGATGTAAGCTGGTGTGAGTCTCATTATCCGTACCAGAGCTGCAAATTTTCAACAGGTAGTTTTGATCTTGAAGGAAAGACAAATCTCAAATCATGCCCTACTATGTTCAATTTGCAGTCTTTAGTTGGCATCATTCATTCAAACAGCCGAGCTGCTCAATCATTTTCCAATCATTTTCAATTTCATCGACCCTGGGTATCGACTAGGTTTTTCAAGCGAAACTACTCTGAACATACTTCTTGCTGTTCATGTAAGCTTGAAAACGCATAACATTCCAACATTTGACCTAAACTGGCATCTACAGAGCACATGACAACTTTGGTTAGTGAATGAAAAAGCATCAATTTGAAATGAAGACGTACGGTTTGGTCATGAAAATCCCGCCAACTTGAAAGTGAATGATTAAGGGAGGCTTTGATTTTGAATCACAGTTGGGGTTGAATTGAACTAGAAGTTGGCATTTGAAAATGAAAATTTGCACCACTGATCCGTACACACATACACAGTTGCTATCAATTTGATCTTTTCGCATCAAAGTTAGCGCTGCCGTCAGCCGTATACTAGGGCTCGTCGCGGGAGCGGTTATTACCTTTTTTTATCGCAGTTGTTAAATGCTGTTTTATATTGAAGATTTTATTAGATATATGTAAAAAATGGCTAAAATATATTCCTTTTTTGTTAGGAAAAACTTTGCCACTGCGACCACTATTCAGGTTATCTTTTGTGGCTGCCCCTGTTTGCTCTACATGTTACAAATTGCCCGAATCCAATGTAGTTGGAAGCGAGTTGTTTGTTTGCACAATGGCAGAGAATATGTTCAGAGCTTGTAGTTACAGAATCGACAATTGTCATCTTGACTTTTGCTAATTTTTTTCAGATGATACTTAACAGGATAATGTCCCGTAAATAAACCTGTGATTATACGTAAATCTTTTCATTTTAGATTCATCAGGGTTTTGGTTCTCGTTGTATCTGGATGTATAAATTACACAGCTTGTCGAGCGCCTTCTAGGTTACGCCAGTCGATTAGTAGTTGGTATGTTGCCCTAGCCGAAAGTTCTAGTTTGATGGCATAAGTAGATATACCTAGACATGGTTCCGGTTCAACATGATATGTTTGATGAACTTCGTTACCATGGATTCCTTGCTGGCCAGGTACCCAGAATATCATTACTTTAGTCCGAGTTGCCAGTTATTGTAAAGATGTGATACACTTCAAAACCAGTTTGGACTCACATTTCGTCGATCTTAATGCTAACAGTGCTGCTTGGCTGTCTGAGGAGATTGCGATTCTCGCATGCATGATGTGGTTTCGTTTCCTATAGAGCAAGTATATATTGCATATACCTCTGCCTGGAAAACTGTATGCCATTTTTGATATTGTACCTTGAGGTACTATGGGGCCCCGTACTTCCCATATTTGACGTTCTACTATGTGGAATCAGGAATCAAAATATATTGGCTTAAATGGCACGTTCCCCGTATGAAGTCGGGGATTTGTGCCTTGCCGTGTGTTTTCATCATTTCCTGAGCGGGAGGAAAGGACAAAGAGGTGTGGGGAAGTAGAATTGGAAGGCTAAGAAAAATAACCGCCCAAAAGCAAAAACAAACAGTTGGTAAGTTAAACCACAGATAACAGACGTTTAGGCTAGAACAAAATTTCTTCAAAAACCTGTGTAAACTTTCAAATTGATATACGTTGAAAATCCGTGTTTCACTATTGCCATCTGCGCAACTGTTTGCTACACGTGTTTGACAGCTGCACTCTAACTGCATTGTAGTGATCACTGCGCCATCTGCAAACGTTTGCCAAACATGTTTCAGGTGTCTGATTTATTCGGAATTTCAGCAGCGGGTATTTACACACGATTCAAATCGAGCCTAAACGTCTGTTATCTGTGGTTAAACTCACAAGTAGTTCAACTCGCCTGCGAGTAAGCCTAAAGCTCTTTACCACATTGGATAAGTAAATTTAGTATGTCTCTGAGTTTCAGTCGTCAAAACATGGTTTCGTCTTCTTAAGGACGGCCGAAAACTCGAAATTGCAATTGCGCTACTACTGGGTAGTTGCATATCAAATGATATGAGATTTCGTAGTCGGATTCACAAAGATCACACGAAAAAGACTCAGCGGAATGAATAGTTTCCATGTGATAATTAAGTTTGCAGTGGCCTGTTAAAGCCCTGGTCAGCATGCCGCAGCGAAGCTTCGAAAAATGTAGGAGATTTTTCGAAACCACTGGGCACGGTTGTTCTAGAAACGCCTTTGTTTGGCGACACGTTTGTAGATTTCTCCAATAATTGCGGCGCTCGGATGAAGCCCAGATCCGTATTTTTTCTGTTATCCAACTTGTCGAAATTGGCAGGGTGCGCTCAGGACCAACGATGTCAATCACTGAACCTGCCCTGGCCAGTAATACCGGAATGTCAGGGCACCCAGACAAGGTAAATAATATTGACAATGCTTAGTTCTTCGATTTGGGTTCGGCACGCGATCACTAGACCGTGATTTGTCTGAGCTAAGGGCCTTGATTGCAGCCTGACTATCGGAGCAGAAGTTTATAACTCTACCGGACAAACTCAGTTGAAGGGTCGATTGTACTCCGCATATAATCGCTAAGATTTCTGCTTGGAATACAGTACAGTATCTACCTAGTGAGTGAGATTGTTCCAATCTCATTTCACGACAGTAGACACCAGCACCAGCACGTCCTTCCATCAGAGAACCGTCAGTGTAACAGACCAGTTGCGTTTGTTATTGTCTTTCCATATAGCCAGACAACCACTCCTCTCGAGAGGGAATCTTCACATGGAATGTCCTGTAAGGAAAACTACATGTGAGTGTAATATCGCTGGGAGCAAGAATATCATTTGTGACCACCAGTACCGTCTTTACGCATGGGCACACTGGGCCAGGGCCACGGGCCCCGAGCTTGTTGGGGCCTCCAACTTAGAAGGAAAAAAGAATCATTTTGAAGGCTATATTCCAAAAAAATAGTAGCACTGAATTATCATGTGAGTAACAATGGATCAGTTGCTCGGATTCGTACATTGCACTTTATCTCATGTGCAGTGTTGGGAAATTATCAAAAAATCAAAAATCGGTAACGCATAAAATTACTACTGATTCTCTTACTCGATATTTATTATCAGCAAAATCACGGATGAGTTTAGCAATACAATGAAAATGTGAAATCCATTACGCCTTCTTCGATCTCATCATCGTGATAAGTTTTTCTTTCACACGCACTCATAAAATCATCTAAAGAGAAAATCAATCTCACCAATTATCAATGATGTATGATATTGATGATTTTATTATGCGCATAAACTGCTATATCAGTTTCGTTTGCCATTTTGCAGTAGCTGCGATTGAACAACTAGAGCTAGATATAAAGGGAGATGCGGGAAGTTAATTAGAGCCCAACACATTTGTTTAGGGGAAAAATATTCTCGTATGCAGCGAACCAAAATATCAATTTAACGTTAGTACAAATAGTACATGTCCCTATACTATTAAACATGTTTGAGTGTTAGGATTTTAGTTGACCAACAGGGCTTACATCGTGATCGCCGAAGCCGCCAAAACACTAGAAACCCGGAAACTTCACACGGTTTCTCTGCTTTAGGGAGTTTGAGTGAGTGTAACACCGACTACACCAGTGTAGTGCATTGTCAAAAACGAAAATGTCATTAGCTGTGTCTTCTACTAATAGAGCCTACAAAATACGATGAGAGCGTTTAACCAGAGACAGATCATCCAACGGTGAGAAAATTTGTTCACGATTTTTCAATAAAATTTCTTCTACTCAAATGTGTAGCAATCACGTGATGATTTTATTTTGGTTACCGTTGCGTGAACAGTTATGGGTGACAACGGGCACATAAAATTGAAAACGAGAATACTAGATCAATATCGCTCTCTGTATATCAAGTTATAAGGTTTGTGATGTCAGGTGGTAATAATGAAAACGATTATCATCGATGATTTTTTTCGACGGTGATCATTGATTTTTAATTTTTTGATTATGATTATGACAACACTGCTCATGTGACGTTTAAAGAGCACCAGACAATCAAGCGGAATGATGGTAGCGCTAAGAAACGAGGCACTGCATGACCAGAATGGTATTGGACAAATTCTAACGTCAATCCAACATTTCGATTAGGGATGTCCGATTACGATTCGATTAATCGATGAATGGCTATGGAAATCGAATAAATTTACTTAAAATGTTTACTTTTAAAATACCTTAGGAGAATATAGCTCAATGCGTTAGCTCAACGGAGTCGAGGGTCTTTTCCATATTTACAGGTATAGACAATGAAAATAACAAAAAAACGAATCTTAGTGGCTGTTCGTCCGATTTGAGTTGTTGTGCTATATGAACCATCGGCAGACCGTATTTGGTTGGAGCTCCACTTCTTGCTCCTGCGACTCACTCATTTCGATAGTTCACCAGTAATCAGTAATTGTAAACCATTTAGTTTATGAATAGCACTATACCTAACATTGATAAGTTTACGTTTCAATTTCCTCTCATCAGTATTTGACACTGATTTAACTTCAGATTGTTTGCACCCAGCTTGGGCTAAGCTTTTTGTTTAAATTGGTGGGAGTTCGTGATAGACTTATACCACTAATCGTATTCGTTTCGAAAGGCACCAAGCAAGAACGGCAACCAACAAGGTGGTAAAATTTGCACAAGGAAGCTGTGCAGAAAGGGGAAGAGAAAGATTTCGAAATTCGGTACACAATCCTTGTTAGGCAAGCGATCCGCGCTTGGGGCAAATTTTCATTCTCTCGTCACATCAGGAATTGTGAAGGCACAAATCTACATGAAAACCTCTAAAAATGACTCCTGGACTTCTTGAGGTTTCCTAATATTTTTGCGGCCAGAATAGGCGTTTTTCACTCGTATTCTGATACAGAGCCAATTATTTTATTATTGTTCGACACTCCGCCTTATTAAAATATTTCAGACCGTCAGAATCAGAAATCAGAATATACTGGCTCAAATGGAACGTATCCCGTTAGTAGTCGAGGGTTTGTGCCTCACGGCAGCGTGCATTTCATGTGATTCCTATTTCGACTGTTTTATATGACTGGTATTAAAATGAATTTTTTTAACTTAATTTTTTTTCATTTATATTTGGGTTTACTTTTCGTATAATATTGTACTCTAAGTGATATAGCATTTGCTTTTCGTCTTTGATGAGCTTCGTTGGATGGTTGCAGTTGTGTTTTCGTCTGATTATGAATGAACTGGTAATAGTTGTGGTAAAGAATTATTGAAATGAATTGTGTTGGCCATATATATATAGCATCGAGTAATTTTGATGTTTCGCTATGTTTATTTGTTTACGTAATAATGAAGGTATTGAACATATGTACTTTCGAAAGCTGAAAAGGCTAATTATTGTTATCATTTAATTTTTTTTCTTCGGTCTCTTTCTGAACTGAGTGCCTATCACCAACATCAGTTAGGCGGCTCTACCATCAAAACCCTGGACATGCCACTCCACCGGCGTCGTCGTTGAGATACTAATTCGTTGAATATGAAACTATTAATATTGCTTATAACGTACTTGTTTGCTACCTTCGCCTCTCCGAACCGTTCACTATAAAAGAAAGCACGAAACTTCTGTTAGAATATATAACAAAAATCTACCTCACCAATAATTTGTGCATGACGAGACACTATTTCAAAGAATCGTTCTATTCCTGCAGCGAAAAATGCGAATATCTAAAATGAATGAACCTTGAATCGCGCACTTAGATTCGACATAATATCGCTTGATTTCAATGGCTGCAGTATTTAATATTATCATCTCTAAAGATAGTTGAATTTTGATTGAAAAAATGTGGCTTTTTTAAAAGCTGGTAATTGACTTTTTCCAGCTGCACGTCATCAAGAACAGTAAGAAATTGAGAACAACATTGTATAAATCAATGAAACTTTTGTGATTGACGTAGTCGTCATCTATAAACAAGTCGAATTTTATTAGCATATAGCCAAACTATTTTCCTTGATTGGCTTAGATTAAGGAAAATTATTGAATGAATCGTCGACATTGTAGTGTTGACGTTTAACTCGCTTTACTCCATCATTCCTCATTATTAACGGAGGCACTCTTCAGTCTCAAACGACGTCTTACAACGATGAAGGTCAGATTATATCATATGGGGAGGGAATAGCGCAACTAGAGATCGAACTCCCATAAGCGCATAATCAATTAAAAAATAAATCTTAATATGGCATAGACGGCTCCTTGATGCTAGGGATCATTTTTTAACCATCATATTCTACAGCAGTGTATACCTGTTCAATTATAGGGCCCCCTCAGCTCAGTTATGCCCACGGGCCCCGAGTGGTCTTAAGACGGCCCTGGTGACCACAATTGTGTATGACTGGTAGCAAGATCAACATGGTTACTGTTTCAAAGCCCAGTAACCTGCAGTCTGTATGCACATGAAAGTGCTTCTTGTTTGATAATGTATGTGTAATGGTTTGATATTTAGATATTAACCCTCAAGAGCAGCAGTCGCAGTTGTGGTGAAAGCACCAGTCAACGCCATGAGCGCCATTCTTTGCAGATGGTTTAGCTTTGACTGGACTGTCATCACCTCTCCCCTCTGCCACCACACAAGGCATCCGTATGACAGTATTGGACGTACAATTGTCGTGTAAATCCAATAGATGTATTTAGGTTTGAGACCCCAGGTCTTTCCAAAAGTTCGTCTGCACTGCCCGAAGGCCATGCACGCTTTCTTGACTCTGAACTCAATGTGAGCAGACCAATTCAGTTTGGAATCCAATATGACTCCAACGTATTTGACTTGATCTGCACACAGTAGCTCAGAATCAAAGAACTGCAAGGGACGAAGCCCGGTTGTTATTCGTTTCTTCGTGAAAAGAACCATTGAAGTTTTGCTTGGGTTAACTGATAGTTTAACTTGTCGACACCACTGTTCGACAGCTCTACCTGTTGCATTACGTGAAAGATTGTTCCAATGCAAAGTTCAGTAATTAGTATTTGGTAATCGTCATCAAACCCGTAGGTTGGAAATCCAAGCTCATTGAGTTTCTTCAACAAGTTCCATAACAAAGGTGACAGAACGCCACCCTGAAGACAGCCGCAAATACTCAACTTCCGTATGTCAGCCTGTTGCAGTGACGAGCAAAGTATGCGGTTACTAAGCATTGCGTTTATCCAACCCGAGATACATGCAGCTATCCCATGACCGCGCGTCGCTTCCAGAATAGACTGGAAGGACACATTGTCAAAAGCACCCTCAGATATTGAGGGAATACAGCCAAGCTAAATTGCTTGAGCAAGAAGGCTTTCTCAATGTTTTAAACAACATCGTGAAACAGAGTGATCGTGGATTTCCCACACTGATATGAATGTTGCATTTTGTTCAGTGGATATTCAACTAAACTAACGTTCCTGATGTGATGATCGATTATCCGTTCCAAAACTTTCAAAAGAAAAGAACTTAAGCTGATAGGCCTAAAACTCTTAGCTTCTTCATAGCTTGAGCGTTCCCCTATGGGAATAAATTTAACAGTTATTTCTCGCCATGCTTTCGGGATATACCCGGTAGCAAATCTGGAAAGCATAATCTTTTTCAAGACATGTTCGAGAATATCAAATCCCATTTGCATCTTTTCCGGGTGATTTGTATGGAGCAAAGCTGCCCACTTGCCCGATTCAGTGGAAACCAGTGTGCGTGCTAACGTCCACGAGTCCGAATCACCAGAATGAGATCTGTGAACATTGTTCAACTCCGGATCGATACAACCTGGAAAGTGTGTGTCGAAGAGACAATTAAGAACATCTTTTTCGTCCGTCACATAAACACCATCTCTGGTTTTTAAGGAGTTCATCTGAAAATCATTCGATTTCGAGGGAATTTTATTTAACCTGCTAGCTTCGTTCAGACAAGAGACATTAGTGCATAGGTTTTGCCTGCCAGCTCGCTCTGCAGATCTAAGACATTTCTTACATGCACTACGAGCTGACTTGAAAGCCCTGGCATCATCGCGCACATTAAATTGGATTGGAAATTAACAAATATTTCAGATTAGTAGAACATAAAATTCTAGACAACTTAGAAATAGATGGAGAAATAGCAAAATAGATAGGAGTCGTGACAGTTGCCACAAAAGAGAGAGAGATACAGAGAGAGAGAGAGAGAGAGAGAGAGAGAGAGAGAGAGAGAGAGAGAGAGAGAGAGAGCGAGAGAGATGGAGGGGGAACGTGCGAGATAACTGCTGTTAATGTGAAGAACCAGGAACGCATGCTTGTTGCTAGGCACCGACGCGCTTGTTTACATTGAGAAAAAATGGAATTCGAAATTTTGAAAATTCAAGCGCACAACAAGAGTTTTCGCACATTTTCCTTCGGTCATCTGCACATTGGCAGAAAACTTGAAGTTTAGTTAGTAAACGATTAAAATGCATTTGATAAAGTGTTTTAAAAATGAGAAGAAGAAAAATAATAGTGTTTCGAAAAGAAACCCCAAGTTAAGAGGTATAATATTTTCGTACAAAATAAGAGCTACAGATGGAATTCCGTTGAAAGCTCAAGTAGATTGTAAAGGAAAATGTTTTAGCTTCCTCAAGTAGCAGTTTCGTGGTACACCAGCAAGGTTAGTGTATTGAAAAACGTATTTTTATATTTGCTCATGTCAGATACATGGTTAGGCAGGCGAGAGGGGTGTGTGCGGCGTAGGAGCTATGATGTCGCTCGCATCTATAATGTCCTTAAGTGCAATGATATTATTTTTTAATATTATGTGATATTTTATTCCATACATGATGCAAGTTGTAATTTTTGCACCATGATCAGTATAACATAACTCTTGCAAAAGAAGTCAAATTTTCACTAGAAATCTGGGATTAAAAAATGAAATTGCTTCGGTGATATCATGAGTATAACTTGAGTATGAAATCTATTATTTCACTATAAGGTCGATGACTTTGTGAACTCAGTACCTATGTAGTATCGGTTTTCACGGTAAAGAGAAACAAGTCTGTTTTGTTATTGGTGTTGGTTATTCATAGAAATTTGTGGTTCCCACATTTGTTTGAAAATTAAAGGGTTGTGTACAGGACACGACCACGGTGACATTAAAAATATAGCTTTTTTATCTATCACACATATTGACACACGCTCTTGTTCACTCGCCTGTTTTCATATGTTACAACTTGCTATATACCCTCCCCATTAAAACATAATTTATTGAAGGTCTTTTAACGGTAATCTATTAATTAATCAAGTATCTCACTAGGTGATTGGCATTATTTGGCTGATCCATCTAGTAAAAATAGGCTGGTCTGTCCAGAAAATATATTCAAAAGAAAAGTTCCATATTGAGAGCTGTGATGAGGAAACCCACGCCCGCCAACGGAAATATACAGATTCTCCATAAAATATGAAATTTCATTTTCCATTTAAATTTTCAATAATGTACTAATGAACTTAAGTAAACAATCTTAAGTGTAAGTATTTCTTGATCGATTAGTGGTGGAAAAATGAAATTATTTGATAAATTACATTGTTATGCAACGTTCGCACTACCAGTTAAAACGGGTTTTTATGCTATCTTGGTGACATTTTTCTTGTTGCTAATTATTAAAACGTGTTATAACTCTGTAGTGTAAACATTGTATTATTAAACCAATTCTGCAGCGTTTCATGTTATATAGGTGTTTTATGTGGTAATAGGACTGACATAATTATATCTTCAGTACAGCGGTTTGTTTCATAATTTAAAACAGATTTATTTTAAAATTTAAATTAGTATACCCAACCGTATTTGTTGTATACCTTAAAACGCAATTAGAACTGTGTTTTAAATACATAGGGTAGGACAGATATTCTGTCTGGTTAAACTGGGAAAACAATTTTAAGTCCAGTAACGCTTAAGACATGGCTTGAATTTGAATCGAAAAAGAACACCCGCTTCAACTGCTGCTGGGACGGTAAGTTCTGTTTTAAAATTTTCCGTTGTGTGCAGTACGAAACAAAAGTGTTTGAAATTAGAAAACAAAAAGTTCTGCTGGGAATGTGATTGTTTCCGATGCAATTACACTCAGATTTTTCACGCAGGGGATACAGGCCGTGTAAATGAAAACCGCGTAAATTAAAAAAAAAACGCGTTAATGAAAACCGCGTAAATTTCAAAATCCGCGTAAAAAACCTGAGTGTACTCTCCTATATAAAATACTACGCTGCTGAACAGTGCAATAACTACAGAAGCACGTTGTCAGATGCCTTACTGATAAAAAACATATAACCGAAATATGAAACATGAAAACCAATTGGCTCTTTACCCTACGCAGCTACAGAGCGCCGTAAACATGGATTAACAAGTTACAACGCACACGCATGCATAAAAATAAATATATTTTTTTCAAACGCAACACTCTTAAGGTTCAAGTTACCTTTTTTAAGCATGTGTTAGAATTGAACGCTTGGTAGTGTGCGTAGGAAAATTTGTGTTCAGCTTTCCCACCGGATTATCCATTTAAAGCTTTTTAAAACTCTAAAAGAAGAATATCAGTCGATTTATTAGATCATCACGATTCAATTCATGCAAAATACCTGCTGGAAAAACCATCGGCTTAGCTAAATGGTGCTTTTGAAAAAGTGGCTGTGATTTTTTCATTGCGCAGTTGTGTTGCGTACCCCAGCTCGGTGTGGTAGTGTGATAAAAAATCACAGCCACTTTTTCAAAAGCACCATCCAGCTAAGCCGATGGTTTTTCCAGCAGGTATTTTGCATGAATTGAATCGTGATGACCTAATAAATCGACTGATATTCTTCTTTTAGGGTTTTGAAAAGGTTTAAATGGATAATCTGGTGGCAAAGCTGAACACAATTTTTCTTACGCATACTACCAAGCCTTGAGGTAACTTGAGCCTTAAGCAGCACACACCGTATTGAATTAAATCCAAACCACCCCGCCCACCCACTTTGCAAATCATTCTGTGACACCATGCTGGTACCCGACAAATCCGCACACGGCCACCGCTGCCGAAAATGCATAGCGTCTACCGCTTATTGTAGTGCCCAGACGCTGCAGCCATAATCTTACCCGTTCGACATAAGAACAAAAACTGATTCAAACGGGTACGCGTCACCTCTATTTATAAACTAACCGTATATGGTTTAGTCACTTAGGTGCGAGTGTGTGCAAATGCCAACGTTACCGAAAATCGATAGCGCTTATTGCATCGCCCGGAGACGACGTTGCTCGTGTGGGATAAGAGCAACAACTGATTTAAACGGACATGCGTTGCTTCTATTTATGACTTTTCGTGTTTCATTGAGCAACTAAGCTGCCCTCTTTTGACGGCTGTGTCTGAGAAATCTGCCTCACGAATGGTATTTTTCCCGTTTTTGTGAACTTTTTAATTTTACCAATTTCCAAAAGTCTACTTTTATTGGGGAGATATTAAATTATTACCAATATTTAAGTTAGGTGTTTCTGAATCGGTTGGTGTATGAATGATTAAAATCCATCTAGTAATATCGGAGTTATAAGCGTGCAAACCTTACATAGTTTCGTTACATGGGAGATAGTTTAGATTTTAGAATGACACCTAGCCCCAGATAGTGGAGTAAGACATTTTTAATGTCAAAAAAAAAACAGATTTATCTTTGTAGACCCACATACCCTATATAGATGGTTTCAACTATTTTTATGCATCGGTAGAAAATATATATTGCGTCAAGGCAACCACTTCCCAATATTTGTAGTAATAGCTCCCCATTTCAAGCGATTTCGCCGGATCGGAAGTGTGTTTGTGCAAGGGAGAGGATATGAATGATAGATTTTTACTTTCGCTGTTTACATTAGAGAATGTGAGTAATGCAGGTTGCGAAAAAGAGTTTGCAAAAAATCAACACGCAGCACTTTTCTATTGAAATAGCACAATATTTTGCAGGTAAATACTATTAGGTATGATTTGTGGTGGCTTGAAACGGTGCTAGCTTTTTGTGAACTTTGGGAAGTCGCTGTGGGACAAAGGTTGATGGAGATGACATAATTGGTAGAATTTTCATAAAAACCGATCATTAAGAAGTATTATCAGTCGCATTTTATTGTAATGCGCGTCAGTTGAAGTTATTGTGTTCAAATTGACATAAATTAGTAAAAAGTTAGAACGGAATGGTCAAACTTATGTATTTTTAACATTAGACTAAAGGGACAATAAGAATGCACCGTGACTGAAATTATTATGGTTTCGGGGGAGGGTTAACCTCCAAAACCTCCCTTGGCTACGCCACTGTACATGCTCTCGACCTCGTGAATATGAGTCTAATTCTTTCCGTTTATGTGCGCTTTAATGTGTCATAATGTACAAAAAAATCATCCAACGCTGACTGCCAAAATTCATGACCTTTCAAGCATTTCCACCAGAAGAACACTCACCTGTAAATGCGCCAACGGTTGAATGATCTGCAGCGTGATGTTGTCGATGTGATTTCCGGAAAGATTAAGAGCCCGCAGCTGTTTGAATGGTCCAAACAACTTCATCGGCAACGGGCCCATGTCGGCAACCGCCAGAGTGGAGACATTCGGGATCATCTGGTGAAAATGGAGCGGTACAACAATAAGAACAAATCATCGGAATATGTCACGAGATGGGAAAATGGGATTAGCCGTACAGTGGAAAAAAAGCCGGATGTGATAAATTACCTGAAAGGTTGGATTCACTTCCATCAGGTCCAGCTGCAGATTGCCGCTGATGTTGAATGTTTGCAACTTTGCTAATGGCTCCAGACAATCTGGTTCAATGCGCGATAATTTATTGTACGATACGTCCAGCTGTGTAAGGTTCGATAGATTCTCGAATGCTTTCTCCGATATTTTTGCTAATCGATTAAAGGAGAGATCTGGAAAAAATGAGTTTGTTGTATTGTTTATCTGTTTCGAATACATACAAAGAATGAAAAGGGTTCGGAAAAAAATTAACTGTTAAATTGAACAACAGGTTTGTCTAGTAAAAATAATCTACAGAGAATCCAAAAACTCGAAAGAGATAATCACTTCTGGCACACCGTGTCGGTCGTGATGGAAAATAATTTCCAAGATAGATGCAACGGAAGGCAGATATATTCAATATTCATTGCACTTATATTTTCCGGGAAAAAAAACAGATTGTTGTTTACGTACCTAGAAAGTTGAGTCCCTTCTGATACTCGAACAGTTTGTCGACGACGACTGACAGCTGATTGCCATCGAGCCGAAGCACCCGCAGTCGCTTCAGGTCCTTGAATTCCGTGCGCACAAAGTAGGTGAACTGGGGGCGGTAGAGAGAGAAAAAAAAGAAACTGTTGTTAGTGTGAAAAATTCATACGGCGAGCAATTTCACTCAAGAGCTTCCGCGCTTCGGTCGTTTGGAAGCTATTAGGTGAAGAGCTTTCGCGTATTGAGTTTTGATAAATAATTTCTGCTCTATCTGGAAAATGGATGAGAGATTTGGTGTTATTGTCAACAAGTTCGCCAATGGGCAGGAGCAGCAAGGTACAGTTGTGATTTCAATTGTACTGGAATAAGGTCGCTTTGTTCAATAGATCATTAGTTGATGCTCTGTTCTAATAATACTTAAAATGAGCAGATTTTGTTTGTTTGCTCAAGACAGTTTCGTATCCAAAGACTTGAAGATGCTTAGTGGAATTTGTCGATGTTTTAAAAAAATGTTCATAAATGTATATTTGAAATATATAAAAATCTAAATCAAAAACAAGAAGATCTAAAAGATTTAACACCCTACGCTACAGTGATCAGTTGTTTTAAGAAAAAAAAGCGGGACACGCTCAAGAGACTTATTGAAGATGTACAAATTCGAAATATTTGTACAACTTGTGTAAGACTGAAATACTTTTCGTAAGAATTCATGACCTGGCTCATATTGGAACTCGAAAAGGGCACCTTGTCAATCAGAATAAACTAGCTCAATTCGCACGTTTTCCACGTAGTTACAAGATTACATAACACAACTCAAACTTTTATCAGTTTGTACAATATGCATGTAGAATAGGGGTATTGGAATAAAAATCAGCATTTGGTAAATGCGGGAAACTTCCCGGGATGTTTTACCACGCGGGACAAGACCTCAAAATCCGGCACTGCCCCGTCTAATCCGGGACGTCTGGTCACTTAACTCTACACTAAACGAAAAATCGTAGTTTATGTACACTAAAGTGAGAAGAGGAAATAAGAAAGGTTGGAGTAGGCTATGGCCGAAGCAAGTCGTGAAAAATTTTGACACATAATTTTCTTCCGCTAAAAAATCTAAGTTTTTAATTTATTTAATTTGTTAGTTTTTACCTGGTTTTTAATAAGCGAAATGTTACAAAAACGGAAAAATCTGTTGATAAACATGTGTTGATTGCACCGCTTTAAGTATATTGGTTCTGATGTAAAGTGAAATGATGCAAAAATATCAAAATAAATTAGTATTGATAGTGATAGCTTGAAATCGGGAAACAAGGAATTGCAACATTTTGGAGTTTGTGACTGTGCCACGAAGAGGAAACATCTTTCACTCAGAGCGCAAGAGTTCTCTTTACTGTTAAAATCGGCCATGACGATTATCGGGTGAGAAACTTCCAGTTATTATCTTATTGTTTCACTAAAACACAGGATATTCTACATTTTGGACATAAAACGTATGTTTTGCGCTGGGTACATGTGTCCTTTTTCGCATATAATTCTTGAGAACGTGACGCAAATGATTGATACAGTTGGATTATTATCAGTACATCTCATTATATGTATTACCTACAAAATTATTTTTAGGATTTTGTTTGCGTATATTATATTACATTCATCATCCACATTATTTATATGGTATATTGAGCTTGTTGGGTGGAAATAATAAGCCTTTTAGCGGCTGTTTATTAATTAATTATAAATGGTTGATCACCCTGAAGATCATTTGTTAAATTTTCCACTTTATACTTTTTCTTTATTCTAGAGAGTGAGCACAAGCGCAAGGCTGATTAGCCAGGACAAGATGAAAATACCTCTGTCCCATCTCAAGAAGCCTGGACCAAAGGAGTGACATTAACCCTCTTGGCAACGTCACTCCCAACCTTCTACTAAATTCCTTTAAACTGAAACGGCTGGTACGGTTGTCCTCGTTTCTTCATCATTCAAGACTAAAATTCGCTCGTTGGTTAAATGATTCATTAAGTGGATCATTTAATTACCGTTTAATTTTGAGTCATCTTCAAACCCAACTCTGCACAGGAGGACTGTCTGTTTTAATATGTGTATTATATTTCAATATACTGCAAATATTAATATTGACAAGAAAAACACTAAAGCATAACTTTAGTGTTTCCGAGCGAGTAAAGGCGCTTTATCCTAGGCTTATTAGCCAGGGCAAGGTGTAAATACCTCTGCCCAACCCAAAGGACCAAAGGAGTGACAATAACCTTCTTAGCAAAGTCACTCCTAACGATTTATCATATCCCCTTCAAACGGAAACGGTTGGTACGGTTGTCCTCGTTTCTTCCTCCTTTGAGATTCGAAATGATTCGTTAATTAAATTATTCATTATTTGAATAATTTAATTGCTTTTTAATTTTGAATAATCTTTAAACCCAACTCTGCACAGTAGGCCGTTTTAATATTTGCGACATATGAAAATATGCTTCAAATATTAATATTGACAAGAAAAACACTATAGAATAACTGTAGTGTTTTCCAGGATGCTTTTCAATACTGGCTGTGTAAGGGTTAGAATAGAATAGAATAGAATAGAACTAAAGTGACAAGAGGAAGTAACGCCCATCGAGCGACCCCTAAGTCAATTCCTAATCCCATCAACTTTGAACCAAATCGAATAAGTCTAGCTACCGGACTACGTGTTCGAACTATGTATGGAATTCTCCAACAATTAACATGAAGAAGTTACTAACAGTTTAACAACTTTTCCCTAGATTGATTTGCAACCCTCGAAAAAGTTGTAGAAAAATAAATTATCTTTCTTATTTTTACTTTCAGAGATAAATTGATGCATATAGTGCCATCTAGCGGTGAAATGCAAGTTGGTGGGCTTTCTCCATTGTAAATTGTTGAAAAATCCTATACGAACTACGAACACGTAGTACGATGATCGAGGTTCTTAAAAAATCTTATGAATTCTTAAGAATTCAACTTAATTTTCAGTCCAATTTTTGACTCAGGCTTTGTATGTTTACATTCGTATTGATTTACATGTCGTTTAAATTTAATTATTTTTTGTGTGTATGTTTCGACATTAATTTGATTCAGTTGAAGTCCTTTAGAATACAATCAATATGGATATTTTCGAAATGGTTTTGACGAGGGTGCCGGAGGACAATGTTTAGCACCATTTTTAAATCCAAGATGGCTACTTCCGGTTTAACGAAATTTGCTTTCAGGGGGAGGGGTGGTAAAGGATTCAGCGTAAAAAAAATATTTCTTTGCGATTTTTTTTAGAACTTTGTGTGAAGCGAATTGATCAAAGCTTTTGTACATTATAGTGTATTATTTCAATAAGATGCTGTATTTTTTCTAGGCAAAACTTTGGACAAGCAACTCGGTGACGAAGCTTTTTGTAGAACGTCCCTAGAAAAAAATATTTGCGGTGTTACCTGCCATTCAAAAACTACTCAACCGATTTATTTCAAACTTTGCATACACATTCTATGTAAAAGATATCTAACTCCTACGTTGAGTTTTTGAGATAATTTTTCGATTAAGGTGGTGTTTACTAATAAAAAGGCGAAATTTTTCATGAAACAAAAAAAAAATGAGTAAAAACCCCTTAATTGAAAATTTGTCTTAAAAACTCTACGTAGGGGTTAGGTATTTTTGCCTTTCTCATATAAAGAAAGGCTATGCAATCACTGTAAAAATCGACTTTTTAACCGAGGCCCGGAGGGCCGAGTGTCATACACCATTCGATTCAGTTCGTCGAGATCGGCAAATGTCTGTGTGTGTGTATGTATGTGTGTGTGTGTATGTGTGTGTGTGTCATTTAAACTCACACAATTTTCTCAGAGATGGCTGAACCGATTTTCGCAAACTTAGTTTCATCTGAAAGGTATAACGCTCCCATAAGCTGCTATTGAATTTTTAGTTGATCCGACTTCCGGTTCCGGAGTTACGGGTTGAAGAGTGCGGTCACACAGCAAATTCCCATATAAACTGGTACCACCATGATGTTCAAATGATGTAAAACATATTAAAATTGATGTAACATTACTCTAGTTTGCGGGTCTGGATCACTAATGATCAATCAAAGCAGCTTTGACCAAATTGGCCACCTATGACAGGTCATGACGCCCCCGGGGAACTCGCCAAGCTCCTAAGCTAATATCACACCCATTCCCCAACGAATTCTCTACCGATTTTTACAAACTTGATTTCAAATGAAAGATACAGTAATGCCATTGACTGCTGCTGAATTTCATTCGGTTCTGACTCTTGCTTCCGGAGTTACAGGGGTGTTAGTAAGGATACACTGGAATTTCCCATATAAATCGGTACAATCGTAATACCTCAGAGGCTAAAAACTATTGAAATGGTCACCAAATAACTTCTAATCGCAGATCTAGATCACTGATTGCCAATCAAACATTCTTTGAATATATTGCCTACTATCGACGATTCCGGAAGTCCGGAATTCCGGGCATATTCCACAATTAAAGTCAAATCGGTTCTTCGGTGATGACTGAACCGATTTTCTCAAACCAAGTCTCAAATGGAAGACAAAATATGCAGTTGAGTATTGCGTCGCCGCCCCCCTCCCCCCCTCCGTCTTGCCCTTACACCTCCATCCTTCATCACTCCCCTCCCCTTGGACCACCCTCACGCCCGCATTTCCTTCATCCATCCCGTATACCGAAATAAGATGAAGGATTTCTGACGCATCCTCCACTCCCACTCTACTAACCCCCCATTCCCTCCACTTTCAAACCCATTCCACCATCATTTCAAAATATAATCACATGAAAATACTATTGAACTCATGCTGATTAAGCTAAATATTATTCTTTTGCCTTTCTCATATAGAAAGGTTATGCAATTGTTCCAAAAACCGACTTTCTAACCGACTCATAACATTCGACTCAGTTCGCCGAGATCGCAAAATATCTGTGTGTATGTATGTGTTTATGTATGTATGTATGTGTGTATGTGCGGATTTGTTAACAAAATGTCCACATCGGTTTCTCGGAGATGACTGAACCGATTTTTACAAACTAAGATTCAAATGAAAGGTATAATATTCCCATAGGTTGCTATTGAATTTCATTTTCAACCGACATCTTGTTCCGGATTACGAGTTGAAGAGGATGGTTACAAAACAAAATTTGTTGATTTGTCCACATCGGTTTCTCGGAATTTTCTGAACCGATTTTGACAAACTTGATTTTAAATGAAAGGTCCATCAGCTGCTGTTGAATTTTGTGTGGATACGAGTTCTGGTTCCTGAATTACAGGGTGATACGTACGATCACGCAGCAAATCCCGATTCTAACGAATTCTCCGATGAATGTAAAAAGGTGATTTTTTTCAAAATGTAAACACAACTGTTGAATTTGTAGATCTAGGTCACCAACAGTCATTCAAAGTCTCTTTGGCCACACTGGCCACCATCGACGGATCCGGAAGCATCCAAATTCAGAATAACGGTTATATTGGTTTCTCAAAAATGGCTAGACCGATTTGATCAACTTAGTCTCAAAGGAAAGGTGTTGCGTCCCCGGAAACTGATATTAAATTCCATCTCCATCAGACTTCCAGCTCCGGAGTTACGGGTTGTGGAGTGCGATCACATAGAAAACTCCGATTCAAACCGATACCGCGATGAATGCAAAAAGGTGCTCTTATATATACTTACCAAGTGTAATAAGAATGAAAAACATTACCATAATGTTATATTGTACGAACCAGCTACTAAATCATAGTTTGGAGAAATGAGAAAGGCACAATTGCACCTCTAGGTGGATTAAAACAGGTTTTTAAATAGAATGTTTATGCAAAGTTAGAAAAAAAAATCGGTTGAGTAGTTTTTAAATGGCAGGTTACACCGAAAATTATGTTTTTTCCAGAGACGTTCTACAAAAAGCTTCGTCACCGAGTCGTTTGTCGATATTTTTGCATAGAAAAATTACAACATGTTATTGAAATAATTCACTGTAATGTATAAAAGTTTCAATCAATTCTCTTCACGCTAAGTTTAAAAAAAATCTCAGAAAAAGTTTTTGTTTCATACTGAAACCTTTGCAACCACCGCCCCCCCACCCCCGTTAACACCATGCGACGCAATGGGATGTACACGTCCTACTTAGTTCTACTAAATTTTTATTTGATTTCTAGTTAGCGTTGATGTCTAAATAAGAATTCTTTCTTTTAATCTACTCTTAGGGATGTAAGGAGTATAACTAGCACAAAAATTATGTGAATTTTTTAATTGCTTATTAGTTATAAACAATTAAAACTCGTTTTTTACAATAAATTCAGTTGTGCCTGAACTAAAAGTCCTAGAGACCCAAACATGTTTTTGAAAGTATCTCAAACATTGAACTAAATAATATATTTTTTGCAGAATTTTTCGTAGGTCAGTTTTTTCGAAAAAAAAATTATAAACATTTTAACGACATTCAATTAGCTAGAGATTACTGGGTAGGAAAAGTTATGAAAATTAGAGCCATCGTTACCAGGACACATGTTAGTGAACTCGGGTGATTCGTAGTTAACCCTTTCATGCCCAACTTTTTTCTAGTAGATGTAGGGTTTCAAAACTATTTTTCCTTGAAAACGGATGGGTTAAGAAACACGAAAAGCCTATTTTCATAAAGATAGGTGCTTCCATGGCAGTGCTAGAAGTTGGTCAATTTTTACCTTCTAATGCTCAATACAATTCTCCTAGAATAATTACAATAGTCCAATTATGTGGAAAATGTAACCAACGACAGTCTAAATTGATAAGTTTTGTCAATTTTCAATAATATTGCACTAAAACGAAGGTATATGAAAAAATCATTTTCCGTCGTCAACGTAAACTGTTCCTGGCAGCACTGCTCCATCGGAATCCAATCAGACTAATTGCAATAACTTCAGTTCTAGAGCTGATCCTTTTAACTGTTAATACTCAAATTAAAGGAAATAATCACATTAATGAACCTTACTTGTTTTTGTGAGTAAATCTCGTCTCAATCAAAAGTTATAGCTGTTTAAAAACGTTGTTGTCCACAAACAATATGGGTATGAATGGGTTAAACTCCCTAAGCTCGACCCTCATTAACAGAAGACAAAGATTAAGCCCGTACGATATTAAGCCTGTTCTAATGACCCTGCCACTTCTAATTTTCCGATCTGTTTACTTCACATCCTTGCTCTCACTTGAGTACTATGGCTCTAATTTTCATAACTTTCCCTACCCAGTAATCTCTAGCTAATTGAATGTCGTTAAAATGTAAAAAAGAAAATGTGACTAACATAGTCGAAATAAAAAAGGAAAAAAAAATATATTAAAATATGCAAAAATGGGGTTTATTATTATGTTGATCTATAAAAAATTCTGAAAGACAGGGATAACTTCTCAACTAGCATAACAATAGATTATGTGGTTTTTTAAGTCTTAGGTCGCTGATTACGATTCTGATAGCAGAATTTGAAAATTCAAAATGGCGGCTACACAATGACAGTCATTTTTTTTTACGAAATTTGCGAATTTTGTTACAAAATTCGAAATAATTCGAAATTTCGAAAATTCGAAAGAATTCGAAAATTCAAAATGGCGCCTACAAAATGGCAAACCATTTTTACGAAATTGATAAATTTTGTTACCCTCGATTCACGGTTTTTTTTGGGTCGCATAGTCATTATACTGGATCCGAATTTTGCATTTTACATCAGAATCAGCGACCCTGAAAACCGATATAAAGCTAAAAATAACAGTATTAACAATGAAAAAAAAATTGTCTTGACGTTTAGGTCCAGAGGTCTATGGTGGATGCTATTTTGAAATCCAAGATGGCAACTTCCGGCTAAACAAAATTCTGTAACTTATTCTGTATAATTGTTTTCGAGTAGACTTGATGAATATTTTCCGAGATTTTTTCCTTAATTCCTACCCTTGGCTTATAACAATTTCTTGTTAGGAATATATTCCCGTAAATGGAATCTTCTTGTGCAAATTTTGCATCTATAAGTAGTGTAAAATGTGCTAAAAAATACTACGAATTTGGCTTTATTTGTCAGTATGTATGGAGTTGAAGTTGTATCATGTGTATAGCTTTACAAAAATTATAAAACGGTTTGTCATATGATTTGACTAGATTTTCTTCTATTTTAATATCCGATTAGTTATCTTCAAGTCGTAAAACGTAAACCACAAACTTTGACAAATATTCATTACTTTAATCTGTCATGATTTCTGGACTAATCACATAAAACCCCAAACAACATCGACCTCTAATACCTATTCGTCACCTCCATTTCGAAAAAAAACTGTGATTGGATTATAGAATTTCTCTTAACTTAAACGCAGAAAAAAGATTAGTAGGTTCAATAAAAATATGGATTAAATTCAATAATAAAATTATTGGTCCGGAGACAAATTATTTATTTATTTTGAATTCAATAAAATTTATTTACTGTTTCAATAAAAAATATTATCACATTTTTTAATAAATATTTTATTGAAATTAAAACAAAATTACTGAAATTAAAAATGATTTTATTGAAAACGAACCACTCATCCAAACCATTCCTAGAATAACCTTAATGATTAGGGTTTTCCGAACTTCGTTAAACCGAAAGTCGTCATTTTTAATTTTGAAATGGCGCTAAACATCAACCATCTACGCTCACTCGTCAAAGTCATTTTTAAAAAATTCCTATACTGATTGTATTGCAGAAAATTTTAATTAACCGGGAGTCGCCATCTTGGATTTCAAAATGGCGCTTAGCATCGACTTCTGACACCCACTCGTCAAAAAATTCCCGAAATTACCCATATTGATTGAGCTATAGCAAATTTCGTTAAATCGGAAGTCGCCATCTTTGATTTCAAAATGGCGCTAAACATCGACCATCGATTCGTAACGACCATTCCAAACATATTCCTCTTGATTGAGTTATAGTAAATTTTGCCGAACCGGAAGTCGCCATCTTGGATAACAAAATGGCGAAAAACATCAACCGCTGACACCCCCACTCGTCATAACAATTCCGTAAAAAAGCTTCTTAAAAAACGCTTAAAAACCTTTCAACATCTTATACGTTGGGAACTAAACGGACGTAAACATGCTAAATAAATACATTATGCGATGATACTATAATTGTTCCACTGACATTAAGTCTTCTTTCTTCACAATACATACATTGTCACAATTTCAGACCACCAGGCCAGAATATAAGAGGAAAATAAAAACTTACCACCATTTTCAACCAAAATACTACTCTTTTCGTGGACAATTTCATGCAACATTAACTTCTCATTTTATCTGTGCACTACTTAACTAAAACTAAATAACGTTAATTCACAAAATATTTCGTGCACAAATCTGCCACAACACCAATTACTAGCAATTTTTTTTTGCTCAAGTGAATTTGACATGAGCAAAAGCTGTTCTGTTTTTAACAGTGGCGTAGCCAGAAATTGGGTTTGAGGGGGGTTTTGATGAAAATCGTTACTTTTTCGAAAACGCTAAAATTCAATGTAACTTGGATAAATTAGTGAAAGTTCAGGAACAAAATTAGTCTAACAGATGCTTTTTATATTTTTTTTTGTAATATGTCAAAATCAAAGTCAAAGAATCCAAATACAAGGTGTAATTTTCAAAGTTCAAAAACTTTTCTAACGGTCAAGATCACATAATTTCGAACGCTGAAGGTTTAACAACTTCGAAAAAGCTTTCCAACATAAAACGCTCATATTGTAATATAATAATTTAAATTTGAAAACTCCTAGAAGTGATTATGGAAAAGTAACTCTTCAAAAATTGCACAAGATTTGGTGTCTTCAGGAAAGTTATTTTTTATATTTTTATTTTGGAGGCTTTCAGCTTTGAGCTGGTTCACCTTCAAGCAAAGTTATTAATGGCATTTTAAAAATTTTTGTAGAAAATATGAAGGCTACATAAATGCAACATATCGATATAGAAAACAATATTCAAGAAATTTTCTTAAAGCCAGTTTTTTTCTAATAAAACTTTAGAGACTACCTTGAATAGAATTGTATTGCTTGTACACAGCAGAAGAGATTTATCAATTACAGTAAGATCAGAATAATACGTTTTAAAAGTTTTGTATCCTAGGGGCAGATCATTTCTGATGTATTTTTTAAAATCAGCGAAATTAAATGCATTTCTTTCCGTCAAAATAGAAATTCAAAACCCTACAAAAATTTAGCCCTACATTCAGCAAAACATCGCACAAAGTGTATCATCGTAGGACGTTTGTTAAACAAACTTTTCTGCGAGGGAGTTCAAAGTTGATGCAAAAATGGAAATGAAATGCAGTTAATGCAGAAGTTAATAATTTGATACAAATTTGTTATACATTCCTAGAGTCATCTGCCCCTAGTTTGCATCACATATGGTGGGTGTTAAGTTAGACCGGGCTGAGTCGCAAAAACCTTAAAAAGAGATAATCATAAGGCTGGATAAGTAATTTTTTCAGCTACATTCGGCTTTTAGCTATTATGAAATATGTTACAATGAGCAAGAATTATAGCAAAAATTAATTTCAAATTTTAGTGTAAACGATGCTGCGATTCAAACTCGTTTTTCTCGAAATCAATACCATGCCACTTAGCCCGGTCTGACTTAACACCAACCATATAGTCTAATATATTTCAATATTCTGAACACACGGTCTTCGTCAAACTTAGTTATGGAATGTCTTCAATAAAGTTTTTCTTTTCATTTTGATTATAGGGGCGTTAACCATTGGGTTCTTTTTTCAGGTTAGAAAAAATTCCAACCTTATGTGTGGGGATTGGGAATCGAAGTCAGGTGAGATGCGTACACGGCAATCGACTTACCAACCACGCTTTGCCCGCTCCATTCGACAAAGTTGTTTGAAATAGCATTTTCGAAGCTTTTGCTGAAGGCATTAACTCTCGAACTAAATTTGTTTGAAGAAAATATACTTCATAATTACTTCTAGGAGGATTAACCTACAAAATTATTTTATTAGAAGATGTGCTGCTTTACGTTGTAATATACTTCGTACAATACTAAACATCAAAAGTTGAGAGTTCCGAAATAATGTGATCGTGACCGTAAACATTTTTTTCGAGCAGTAATTTTACTTTTCTTCAGTATTAAAGCTCGCAAATCCAAAACGAATACAACATTTTATTACACCATCCAATTGAACACTCAAATATACACCATTTATAGCCACTAATTTGAAATATTTTGAAATTTTATTATTTATCATGCTGCTTAAAGGCTATTTATATAATTGATTACACAACAAAAATCAAATGCTCATAAAAACCATTCATGACCAAACGGAAAAAGTAATTTTTCCTAATTTTCCTTCTATTTTTCACAATATAGTTATCGTTGTAAATCACAGTGAGGTTTTATGTCAACTCTACGCATTCTCAAAAAAAATACATTTTAGCAAAAATTTAAAATTATCCAATTTTTCGGTGGTTTGTTTTAAAGACAATCAAATTTCGCTTCCCATTTGACGCATTGTCCCTAATTCATATTTCGGAACATCCCTTCAAAAAGAACTCATGATAATTTGACAACTATAGGACCCCGGCTAAGAGTTCAGTTACATGATCGAATTCCCACTGTTTTCCAAAAGTCCCCATGATGTCAAAAACAATAAATTCTTAATGTAGTGATCAGACAATATCCTTCCAAAATTTGTATTGTGCCATATTTAATTAAATGAGTCAGCTTTAATTTTTTTTAATCCAAATATTTTGGTTGGGGGGGGGGTTTCAACCCCCAAACTTCTCCCCAACCCCATGGCTATGCCACTGGTTTTTAACAATGTTTCTGGTTATAAAATTCAGTAAAGGTTTTTCTTATTAGCCGTGCTAAATTTTCACAGCATATATATGTATATTATACACAGCTCCGAAATAACAATATAGCATTCTTTAGCTATTTGGTTGAGAATGCTGTTTTCTCTCCTAAATTCAACCGCAAGTTGAAAATGCAAATTTTATTTTTAGTTTTTGTTTTGCTGGACTTCATTAGAAAAATAAAAACTGAATTTTAACTAAATCGCTTGTTATTTTTAGGAATTTGTTGTTAAATTCAACTAATTTGAAAACAGAAATAGGATTTAGCACTAGTGCTGATTTCTATCTTTACGTGTAGTAATAGTATTGACATATTTTATTGGAACAGTTCATGCCCAGATCAATAGTGATGTTTTACTTCGAATTCTGTGCAGGTGTCACATATATCTCCGTAGTATCGGAGCGCAGTAGCGATTTTCAAGAAACAAGTAAAATGAGTGAAGTAAAATAAATCTGCGTAGCCCGAAATCACGTAAAAAGAGCATCCAGTGTGTTGGAATCTTCATAGTTTTGCTTCTTCATTAAATTATTCAAGTTTTCGAAGTGCTGGTAACAAAATAATGTTCAAACGTCCTGCATGAGAGCCAAGTATTTTGCACGACTGCTGTAAACCAACTAATTGAATATATTTCACTCTAAATATCTACTATAACTCACGATCACAAAAGGAAACAGTTATTTTATACAGGGTGTTTGGTTCATGATTAAGAACCTCTCGAGGAGTGATTGACTATCCTATTTGGAGAAAAAATCGTTCTACACATACCATCAATTCTCAACCGTTACAGAGTTATTGAACTTTTCGTGTAACAAACATATTTATCTTAAAATATCTCTAACTCAAAAAGGATACTTTGTATTTTAAATCTTTTAGTTCCATTGGAAAGTTGAGAAAATTTTCTAATGAATGGTGTCCTCATACCTTTCAGTTAATTAGTTTTAATTACCTTATAGTTGTAAAGCAGTTAAAAGTTGAAGTTTTTAATGAGGTTTTTGTTGATTTTCTCAAATTAATGAATTATGATTATAGCAATATCAACTATCCAAAAGTTTCATAATTTGTTCTTTAACATCATATTCTTATCTCTTCTCGTTTTTTTGCAATTTCATTACTAAACTTTTCCTGTAATCGACTGGCAAGTGCTTAAAAGTATCTAATCTGAAAACTATGGTTTATATTGTTATTTCCAAGGTTTCATTGGAAAGTTGATAAAATTTCCTTTCGATGTATGTATAAATATCTTTTAGTTAAGTGTACAAAATGACTTTTTACTAGTAAAATATCTTAAAAAGGGCGTTTTTTGAAGAGTTTTGTATTATTGTTTATTTGGTGCCCCTTAACATTCTCTATCACTTGTTATTTGAAACTTTATCCATATCGCTTTTCATTTCGCTGCAATTTAATAGTTAACACAGCATGACCTCATCACAAATGTAATGGGTTCGAAACCGTTAATTTTGCATATGAAACGATGTGATAGAAACGATTTTGCGTTGAAACAAAAAAGAGATAATTGAATGGAGTCAAAGAATTGTAGAACATGCTGAGACGCATTAATTCCATGATAATAATGGTGGGTGATGTTTATTATTTACTATTTGAAGGAAATAACGAAAATGCTAATAGTAACACTAATTTTTAACTAATGTACTTTTAAAAGCATACATTTTTCTCTGCCAAATTCTCCTGGCTTTCGAATGAAAGAAGAAAAGGTACAATAAGTGCCATACTTTTTCAATTCGAGCTAGTATTAGTGAAAATGAGATAAAATATCCAAATTCAACAACCCAAACACATGAAAACAAGAAAAGTTAAGTGTATCATGCCAAAAAACTAATTATGAAGCTCTTCAAGACTAACAATCTGAATTATTAAAATGATGATGTTAACTATTAAGATTTTCAAGAAATCGATCAAAATTGTTAAAATCGATCAAAATTGTTAAATTTTAAATAAATTACTTTAAAAAGGTTCTTTAACCTCATTAGCTGAGACGTGTGAGGACATCATTCAATGGGAAATTTTCTCACCTGTCCAATGGACCTATAAGATTTCAAATACAAAGTATACTTTTTGAGTTAGAGGTATTTTAAGGTAATTAAGTTTTTAACACAAAAAGTTCAATAATTTAGTAACGGTTGAGGTTTGATGGTAAGTGTAGAACGATTTTTTTTCTCCAAATATGAGAGTCAATCATCCCTCGAGAGGTTCTTAACCATGAACCAAACGCCCTGTATCTTGTTCTGGCATAGCTAAAACTAGCATCGATTTAATATTCTGAAGTTTCAGTGATGCTGTTCAGTGTTTTGCATAAAGTTGTTCTATCAAACACATCGTATGGGAACAAGAGCTTTTTTGTAGAGGTTATACCCTAATACAAATATGTATTTGGGTTAACACCTTACAGTCATTCGCCTCTTTTTCGGGTTAGAAAAATCTCTTTTTGAAAAATCTCTTTACGTGCGGGGTTAGTTATCAAACCCAGGTGAGCTGCGTACAACCAACCACGCTATGCCCCCCTCCCCAAACATGAGCTTCTTCAATTTTGAAAAGTGAGAAAATCTCTGTTATTTTTTTCTATTTATCATAGTTCTATAAAACTGACATTTTTTAGAATACATAGGTACTATTTAAACCAACATGTAACCCTGACCTTGGTTTAATAAATGCATGGGTAACTTTAGTCTGAACAACTCGCTCGATTTTTAATTAGCCAAGTAGAATCAACAAAAATCTACCTTTGACAGTTAAAAGCGTTGTCAAGCTTTACTAATGTCGTTTTTGCTTGAAGCGGAACTGAGTTAGTTTCTAACTCGAACTGCTGTCAAAATGTATGAACTGACAGCGGTTGGGGTTAGAACCTGACTCAGTTTCGGGATCAATCGAAAACGCCATAAATTACACAACATTGCTGCCATATTATACATGAATGACTAGAATACGTAACGATATAGTATAATAATATTGATAACGATTTCTGAAATTTTGAATTTTAACCACCGTTTTCAGTCAAATCCTCGTATGTGCAGCACTTCCAACAGAAGCACCCACCACAACTGGCTGAACACAGGCACTTGGCACCCTCCAACAAATCCTACTGTGGTCCATTATTCACAACCAAAAAATCTCATAAAGCGACTCACCTGATTTTGGCCCAAATCCAGCTCGGAGAGATGTGTCAGCATATTGTACACCTGCGGGTTCACGTTCAGCAGATGGCAGCCTCTAACTTTCAGCACTTTCAATTCCTAGCGGGGAGGGATTCCGGCAGCGAATGTAATAACAATATGAGAACATGAACATCATTATATATGCAGTTGGAAATGTCACCCGAGCGGAAATTAAACAGCACTCGTAACGCTCAGATACACACACACACACACATACACCCACCTGTACGTCCTTGAAAACCTCCGGCGGCAAATCCTCGATGGGATTACGGCTCAGATCCAGATACTTGAGTTTGGCCAAGTGCAGAAATAATCGCGCGTTCAGTTCGTCTATCGAGTTGTCCGCCAGGTTCATTGATTTTAGGCTCTGTGGATGAAAGGCGGAAGCGTCAAATGAAATACAAATATCAGATGAGGTTATGTTGATTTCGCTTGGCAAACAGTCAACTATTTGCTGAGCGAACGGAAATGGAAGAGTAGATGTTGGATATGATTTACGGTTGCTTTGTCAGTATGTAAACTAAAATCTTACCAACAGTAGAAGATGTCTACTATTTTCATTCGTGATACCTACGGCTCAGAACTTATGTGGTGCTTACTTAATGGAATTCTCCATTTTTATGGGCATTCACGTATTCAAACGAGAGGCATAATAAAAATCCTCAATCAGAGTTTGAAATTTTCGCACTCGTGAACAGAAAGAGGCGATATTCCAACTACTTCGACTAGCAAAGCCATCATCCTTTTGTGGTAAAATATGCGATGATATTTTCGCGTACCAAATAAAATAGTAGAATAACTAATGTTTCCGCGAAAACTACATAAATGAGTATCAATATCTATTCTATAAGAATCACAAAATACTGTAGAAATGTTAAAAAATAACTGCATGATAAAATGTATTAATTGTTTTCCCTTCACTTATTTTATCACGCCGCGAAATTATCACGCTTTTCTTCTGCATTGTCAGCAATTTTCCGCAACTTCTTAAACAACGAAAAGTTTGGTCCCTTCCTACCAAGGAAGAAAAATGAGCGATAAACTGCTTGTCGTTGAAATGAGTCCATATTACAACTTCTGACTATAACCTTTAAATAAAGCGCTAGACAAATTTACTACACCGTTTATTAAATTTGAATAGATTCAGAAAAAGCAAAAAAACGGCTGCCCTTCGCAGGCAGAACCGTTGCGTATCGTTGCGAACTTTTTTGTTTGTGGAAAGAAAAACTTGTTTGGCAGTTTTGTTTTTCCACAGTCACTTTCGGTCGCTGTGACTTGCGAGCCTACTTTTCATTTTTCGAAATATTCCGAGGGTAAAGTGAAAAGGGTCGTTCTCGTAAAATTTAAGCACCCATTTGCCAATTTTACACTGGATGAACAGGCCGAGGGATGCACATTAAACATAATTGTAATCAATATGGAACGAACAAAAAAAAAACTACCGGCAATCGTGGCCAGTGTTCCCTGGAGCAATTTTTTCCATCGATAATTTTATTGGAATGAAAAAATAAATTATGGTTGTACAATATTGTATCGTGACCCGATTCACGTACGTTGTAAAAGCCTTTGGGAATAGTTTGTCAATACTGATTGTGATAATAATTCCTTCGCCGCAACTGACAGCCCTGCCAATCGATGCCACCAGTAGCGGTGAAACCGGTTTGGGTATCGTGAATTGCGAAATTAAATTACACCGAGCATAAGGATCTTAAATATTTTGCAGCACGGTATAGCAGTTTGTTTTTTTCAATTCACATTTTCCGCCACTCGAAGATAGAGCGAACCATCATGTGATGGTACCTTCACTCTCTGGCAAGGTACCGGGTGCAATTTAGCAAAAAATAATATTCGACTTCAGAAGAAATTATCATGGGAATTCGACTGCTATTTACATTTTTACGAGTCTACCGACATTGCTCCGGCATTATTTGGCTACTATTCTAGATGAGCACTCGACGACCGGGGCTCGTTCGGCAGCGTCAGCTTGGAAAACGGGAGCTGAGTTTTTCTCGTTCGTAAAACACTCACCTTCAAATGGCCGAACGTCCCGCTGGCAATCCGTTCCATCCGATTCTTTGACAGATCCAGTTCCAGCAGGTTGTCCTGACCGCGGAAGTTGTCGACGATAATCTGGGTGATGTTGTTCCGGGAGAGGTCCAGCGTGCGCAGTTTGACCAGACCCCAGAAGGAGTTCATGCCGATGGCCGGCACGTTTGCGTTGGTGATTTTCAGCACTTCCAGCTTGGAGAAGGTCTGGAAGATTGGTCCGATGGTGAGCGAGTTTTTCGAACCCCGAATAAGAATTACTTCCACTTCCCGGTCGATGTCCGGCACTGGAATCGCTTTCCATTCAACTGCAAGAGAGAGAGAGAGAGAGGAAATGGGGGAGAAAAATTGGATTTACTGTTATGTTGATGGCATTTCTCTGGGCTGTGCTATGTGTGCTACTGACTGGAACTATATGGATCTTTTCCCCATAAGCTTAATACTCGGAAGTAATACACCATGAAGTGGCTATAAATTAATTTCGGGTCAATGCGAAAAATGTGTAATGGAGTTGTTTTTCTAAAAACGCTCAATATACCCATTAGTGGGCTGTGTTTGGCTCTCGATTAGAAAGTGTGAAAAACTGTGGAAAACTGTTTGAAAAATATCTTGTTTTCTTTATATAGGAGGCCCTCAATTCGTCTGGAGTCTCACATTTTTAACGTTTCATACAAAATAAATGGATAGTAATCGCCAAAAGCTTTGAAAAAATATTCTGAGGCCCGGAGGACCGAGTTTCACATACCAAACGATTCAGTTCGACAAATTGGGACAATGTCTGTATGTGTCTGTGTCTGTATATATGTACACTAATGTCATGTACTTATCTCAATAATAGCTGAACTGGTCTTAACGAAACTAGTTTTTAAAAGAAATGCCTAACGTGATAATTTAACGCTTTTATTTTTAATTTTTGGTTGTGTTGTTACTTTCCGAGATATGGACCATTTTATCAAAACGCCACATGTCTTAAGCATATGACTTTCGAGCAAAACAATTTAGTTATCGATAGGAAAAATTAATTGTAATACTATTCTAATAGAAGATAAACAAGTAAAAGGTAAAGCACCAATTAATCTCGAAAAAAAAGCCTTAAAAATAGTAAACAAACTGAGGCTACAACTGAGAAGGTATCGATTGTATTCGCTACAAGAATATGAAATAATTTTGAGCGGCACAAAATAAGCATAACTAATAGTCAAAACCATACTTTGCATGAAGGACATACTAGCAAATTCCCGCGAATGTCGTTTATTATTCTTCTAACTACTACAAAGAGAAGCAAGTAGGTTTATTACGAAGAAATAAGAAGTACGAAAGAGAAAATTTACTAATTTAACACACTTAATACACAAAATTAGAAAGACCAGTTGCCTCCATATTGTGAGTGAAATGACTGTTGAGGATAGGATGCCATTTCTCCCAACTTTCCCTATTTTTAAATGCTAAGAATGTTTCCTTTAAAAAAGTTATAAACTGTAATTATCCCAGTGCAACTTCAAAACTTTATTTTCCCATAGTGCCAATAATGTCCAAAACTTGGGATGGGTTCTGGATTCTGCCAGATGCCAAATAAAATCATTAATCTAAAAAACTGTTCATTTCATTCAACTTTTCAGATTATTTTAATGTATGAAACTGATTGCAATAAAAAAATTATAAAATTATATTTAAATCAAAAGAATTAAATGATTAAACAGATTAAGTGCATAAAACCAATAAAATTTAATATTTGATGTATATGAAATTGAAAATTGATAAAGTTTTTAAAGCCGAATAAATAATTTAATAAGCTGAGTTAATTTTCCAAAGAATTATAAAATATTATATTCTAATATTGTGTTATAAAATGAATGAAGTTATCAAATTGAAAAAGATGTGATTGGTGTAACCCGTCCGGGTAACAATTTAGCACTGGTTGGAAATACACCATTTTTTGGGTATACACTCCGTAGAGTGTATTTGTTTACATGAAATTATGCTCACCGCTGTTCGCATTTAGTTATAAATTTTCGTCCATTTTTGCGTTTGTGAATGGTTTGGTTTGTGCAGATAGGTATAGTAATTTTTGTTTGACATTTGTGAATAAGTAACATAGGGTTAGCTAGGCTACAATTCTCCCTTGCTGTCGAAAAGTGTGCTGCATTCATGAAACGAAGGGTGTCAGCGACGGCGGTGGAAGGCTGAAGGTTAATTTACATCTTGCAAGCGGGGGCCATCGTAGTTGATCCAGTTAGTTTCGGACCACGTTGCTGTGCAGGTCAGTTTTGTTTTCGGTGATGACCAATTCGTTGTTGGAAAAATCCAGCCCGCTAAATAACGCGTGTGTGCGGAAGCAAATTCCCGCAAAAGTTCCGGCTCGTGGTTCGAGAACTCTATTCTGGTATCGGGTGGCCGATTAGGGGAGCTAACCGTTAAGAAGCTACTCGCTTCCCCGATTAATTATAAAGGACCCAGAAGACGTCAAGCTGCTCTCGCAGTGGAGGATCAGTCGAACGAGCCTTGCTCTCCTCCACTGCTAATCGTTAAGAAGAGTGAAGCAGGTTGGACATCGTAGGTAGGTAGGTCTCTGCGTTGTCTACCAGGGCCATTCACGGAGAGTGGGTGGTCCTGGCGATTATTCGCCCGGTCGCTAGAGAGGTTCCTACAAAAGAGCCTTGCTCACCTCCCTAGCTAATCGCTAAGGACAGCTGCCGGAGCAGCTAATTCCAGGAGAGCTCGGCCGTTGTTGTACCGGCCGGTCGGACGAGACCTCCCCGCCTTTCGCCCGCAGCAATGAGTCAAAAGCAGCAGCAGCAGCAGTGAAGTGGAGAATCGGAGGAAATAAACGCGGTAAAATTTATTAATTTATTTTGTTTGTTTACGCCTCTCTTTACCTACGAAAATGGGATATTCCGGTAGGGGCACCTAGGACGCCCTGGCAAAAAGGGTCGCCGGGCAATCAGAACCAGAGTAGTGGGCAAACTGCTACTTACATTTGGCGCACAGCGCAAAATACACTGAAAAAAAACATTTTCCACATCTTGGAAAATATTTTTTTTCTTCCGGTGTGTGGGGTGGTTCTACTAAAATTGAAAATTTTTCTAGAACAGTGGTGAAATTTCTTCCGTAATATTTTTCCGCGGTATTGTTTATTTATTTACAGTTTTCATATTTTGTTTTGATATTTTGCTTTTTGTCCAAATCGTTGAATTGTATTGCTTGTGATTGGTCTGCCAGACGAGTTGTTTGAAGGTTGTTGTCTTACATTTTGTCGTGGTGGCCAATTGCCTTGTTCTCTCGATTCGATTTTAGACATTATTAGTGCAATTCGTTTTCCTGAAATTTTAAGGGAATCGTTAGTGGGCGAAATATCAGAAAATTTACCTGCATGCTTTGTGTCTTGGTGATTTTTTCCAATATAGCGCGTTGAAGAAATTCATTTTCATTTCTATGAGCTGGACTTTGAGTTGATATCCCGAAGCATTGTTATCTCTCTTGATGCGGGTGCCCCGCGGCAGCGGCGTCTTCGGAGAATTTTGTCGCATGAGCGGTCGACTCGGAGCGAATTAGTCCGCACTTTTACGCGGTGACGTAGCGGAACAAAGGAGATCTGCCTTGGTAAACTACTAGCAATCAAGGAAGATCTCCAGTATCGGTGCCCAAACAAGGAGGTACCGAACACGGTTGCTTCATTGGGGGTCCTTCATGTTATCCGGAATTATGTGGCAGGGGAGGTCAATTAGGAAATTTCGGAATTGTTGGAGGAAGTTCATGCAATTTATGACAGTCATTTCAGTGACGAACAGGCAGCACTTCCTCCCGACAACCAACAAGGGGAGGATGGAGAAATTTTGGGAGATTTGTTGAGTACATACGTACCTGCATTTCTACAGGGATCCTTCCGATAATGAAGAATCTCTTTTCGAACAGCTCGTAGGAGACGATCTGTTGCGTGTCTTGTGCGAGATGAGGGACGAGATTCAACAGTTGCGACAGCAATCCAACGGTAATAAAGCTCTAGCGTCTCAGGGGTCTGATGCTTTTTCAAAAGCTACTGAAACGCTAATGAGCAGTACTGCTTCACTGACAACAATTTTGTCAGTTTTAAGAAAGACGGTTCAGGAAGTTGTCTCACAAGCGAGTAAAGGCGCTATAACCTAGGCTCATTAGCCAGGACAGGGCTAAATACCTCTGCCCAGGAACCAAAGGAGTGACATTAACCCTCTTAGCCAAGTCACTCCCAACGATTTATAAAATCCCTATCAAATTGAAACAGTCGATACGGTTGTCCACGTTTCTTCCTTATTCAAGGTTCAAAATGGTTTGTTGCATAAATTCTTCATTAAATGGATAATTTAATTGCCGTATATTCTTGAATCATCTTCATTCTGTACGCTGCACAGTTGGCCTGGCCACTTTAATAATTGTGTAACATAGCATATGTACCACAATCATTAATATTGACAAGAAATATTGTAGGTGAACATCTGCAATTTTCCAGGATCCCTACATGCATTGGCTGTGTATGTGTAGCCTAGACTAGACTAGGCTAGACGGTTCAGGAAGTTGTCTCACTTCGTGAATCCGTCAGTGAACTTCGGGCACCAGTACATCAGAAGGAAAGTGCTCCTGAGATGGATCTGCAGACCGATCTGTAAAATTTGCGTTTGATGGACGTATCAATCAGTCCCGATCAATTTGTGTTGAAGGGAGGATTCTTGGGTCAACAAAATCTATGTCCATCACTTCCAATTGCGAAACCGAAACAAAACACCAGATTCCTAGCCCCGTACCAAACTCAGAACCAGCCTTACGTTCCTGAATTGACTGAACAGCTGGCTGGACCATCCTATCGGAACTTTTCGATATCCACCAACGCGGGAAACGGATCAATGGCAGCCCCAAGGAATTACTCACGAAATACGTAACGCGTTGTTGATTGGAAGATTCGGAAGTATGCTGGAACTGACGAAGGAACGGGACTAAATGAATTCTTGGACACCGTAGCGAGTTACGCTGCGTGTGAACAAATGTGCGAAGATGAACATTTCAATTCTGCGATTCATTTGTTCACTGGTATCAAGCTATGCGTGCGCAAAACCGATACTTTAACTGGAACCATCTTGTTTGCGAGCTCAAGGTAAATTTTGTACATCCTGAGCTTGATGCTACGCTCAAGATGGAGGCTCTCCAGCGCCCGCAGATGCGTAACGAAACTTTCCAGGAATATTTCCTGGAAATGAAAAAAAATATTTCGTGCTATGATGGTTCCAATGGCACCGAGCGAAAAACTCGACGTGCTCAAGCGGAATCTGAAAGCCGACTATACACAAATGCGAATTCTCAGGCCAGTAAACACGCTTTCAGAATTGATGAGTCTTGATAAATCGATCGACGCCTCCAAGACGCCGATTTATTAGAAAGTTTTCGGTTCTTCTCGGGAAGTTGCTGCTTCTTCTGATAATCCTCCACAAAACAAACAAAAACAGAATCAACGAAACCAAAAGCGAGGTGGACAGTATAAAGGCAACGCATGATCCAAAACGTTTTGAAACAAGAATGCCCAACCGGCCGTTTTTAGTTCCTGACAGCTAGAAAAAGAAATAGCAATCAGGACGGCAAGAATCTCGAGGGAAACCATCAAAACCAAAAACAAGTCGAACCACCGCAGAAACCTCTAATCTGTCTATTTGGTGGAAAAGCATCGTCCGCCCATGCTCAGCGTCTGCTACAGTTGTGGAGACGAAGGACACGAATAACAAGGTTTACGACAGTTTTCAGCCAGCTCGTGATGACGACTATGATAATTCGTTGTCTGTCAAAACAATCGTCCTTGATGACCCTTTCGAAAACCGTCCATTTGCAATTGTCGCAGTGTTTGGCAAATCCTTCAAAGCATTGCTCGACAGTGGTAGTAACGCCACGATAGTAGCTAAAAAGCTATACCGAAAGTTTGGAACGACCATTCGAACTACGTTCCGTAAACGGTCAATCCTTACCAATCATTGGACAAGCGTATCTCCCGTATACTTTTCAAAATTTGACAAAGGTCCTATGCACTCTTATAGTAGAGTATCTGACCGTCAATTCCATTCTAGATATGGACTTTTGGCGCGCCTTTGGGATTTCTCCTGCGGTACAAAACTGTGCTCTGCTGAACTTAGGTCAGGAATCGGAAGACGATGAAGAAGATGAAGTACCGCGTGAGTCTATACTCACTTCGGAACAGTTAGCGCGCGTAGAAGAAGTAAAGAAGTATATCCAGGCAGTAGAGCCCGGAAACTTAAGCCCAACCTCATTCACAGAGCACAGGATTGTCATCAAAGATGAATTCCAAGGTGCGGCACCCGTTTGCCGATATCCTTATCACATAAGCCCAAAGAAACTGTCTGAGGTCTGGGAAGAAGTTGACCGATGGCGGTCTGTGGGAATTACCGAGGAGATTGGTAATATTGTGACTGTCACGAAACGAGACGACTCAATTCGCCTCTGCTTAGACGCTAGACCTCTCAATGAGCGTACTGTACGGGATGCATACCCTCTGCCCCACCCTGAGTTTATTCTTCAGACAGACGCTAGTGACGTAGCCGTCGCTGCTGTTCTGGTACAGGAGTATCGAGGGTGAGAAAGTAGTTGCCTATTTTTCGCACAAACTGACTACTCCCCAAAGGAACTTTCATGCAACTGAGAAGGAACGTCTGGTGGTGATAATGGCGGTTAAACACTTCCGAGGTTACCTGGAAGGTTATCATTTTCGACTGATCACTGATTCGTCAGCGATTACACGTGTAAGTAAATGTAAATAGGGGTTTTGCCCACTACTCGGGTTCTTGTTTGCCAGCGGACCCTTCGTTTCAGGGCGGCCTAGGTGCCTCTACCGGAATTTCGGATTTTCGTAACAACAAATAACAAATGTAAACAAACAAATAAATTACTAAATTTACCGACTTTTATTGTCCTCCAACTTTCCACTTCACTGGTGCTGCTGATGATGACTCACTGCTGCGAAGGAAAGGCGGGCGGTTTTCTGCGACCGGCCGGGACAACAACTGCCGAGTTCTCTCTATTTACGTTGGCTGCTCCGACAGCGGTCCTTAACAATTAGCTAGGGAGGTGAGCTTGGCTCTTTTGTTGGACGACGACGTTGGTGACGAATCACCGGATTCCCTTGCTCCCCTCAAGGAAAGTGTTCTTCCCAGGTGGAGCTGTCGTCCTACCTGCTTTCCTTTCCTTGACTGTTAGCTGCAAAGGAGAGCAACGCTCGTTCGATTTATCCTCTGCAGCGAGAGGGGCGAGTGCGTCGGATCCTTAACGGTTAGCCGGGAAAGCGAAAACTCCTCTGCACTTAGCTTCCCTTGGCACCACAAGTATCACGAGCGCCCAAACCACGGGCCGGCACTTTTGACGGGTATCCTTCCGTCACATACGCGCACTTCACAAAATTGTTGCTGTGGCGGTCAACTGTCCCGAAACTGCGTATCGAGGACGTCCTTTCTTCACCGTGGTCTGTCACTATCTTCCAAACTCGATGGCCACCTTCCACCTCGACCGAGAACAAACACCAACATCAAAAAACCGTACCGCCACATAGCTGTCAACACCTATGCGCAGCATAGCCAGTACACTTATTTCAGCAGTAGGAGAGCGGTGGCCTATCTAAGCCCTATGTTTATATGTTTATACGCAAATGTTTAACAACATTTTATACACCTATCTGCACAAAAATAACCGTTCACAAACGCGAAAATGAACAAAAATTTATAACTAAATGTGAACGGTACAAAACAGTGGTGAGCGTAATTTGCGTAAACAAATACACTCTACGGAGTGTATAGCTAAAAATAGGTATTTTTCCACCCAGTGCTAAATTGTTACCCTGATGGTTTACACATGAATACTGAAGACTAAATGAAAAACCAGTTCACGTTTGAGTCGTTGGAGTTTAGAATTACAACTCTACGACATGTCTTTTGAGCACTGGAAAGGCAAGGACAATGTCGTTCCTGATGCGTTATCTCGGGCCGTAGCAGCCGTTTCAGCTTTGTCCACCTAAGACTGGTACTGTTTGTTTTCAAGTATGTAAACTCGAAAGTTGTTCCGTGCGACTCGTGGTTCAGTTGGAAACTCGTCCCAGCGCCCGAGCTCCGTCAAGATTTGATGCAACGTACCCACAAAAATTTGCTTCACGCGGGATATGATAAAACGATCCACGAAGTGCAGTTGCGATATTACTGGCCTCGTATGGGATAGGAAATACGAAAGCACATTCGAGAATGTGGGACGTGTAAAGATATAAAAACTCCTTTCGTTCCAGTCCAGCCCGAAATGGGTCAGTCGCGTGCGACTAATGCACCATGGCGAATGGTTTCTGTGGACTACATTGGTCCCCTTCCAAAAAGCAAACGTGGCAAATGTCTTCAGCAAGTACGTCATGTTAACCCCAGTTCGTAAAATCGCTAGTACGTCACTCTGTGCGATACTGCGCGAACAGTGGTTCAATCGCCATGGTAGCCCGGAAATTCTGCTGAGCGACAATGCCTCCACTTTCACCTCGAAGGAGTTCAGTCAATTCTTAAAAGAAAACAACGTCAAACGTTGGTTGAACTTCCGATATCACTCGCAGGTTAACCCAGTGGAGCGAACAAATCACTCGATAAACACTGCAATTCGGAAATTCGCTCGAACCGAGCAGCGCAACTGGGATGTCCACATCACCGATGTGGAGCGCATCTTAAATACTACCGTTCATTTCTCCACTGGTTTTAGTCCTCATTTCATTATACACGGGTGTAAAATGGCATCTGCCGATGACTTCAGTAGGATTTCCGGTGAGGGTGATCTAGAAACAAGACACCAAGAGTTAGACAAAATCCGGGAGATTGTGGTCAAAAATTTGCCAAAGGTAAGCGAGGCGATTCGACACCAATAAAACTTGCGACATCGAAAGTTCGCCAAACCTTTTGAAAACAGTCAAATGGTTTACCGTCGAAACATGAAGTTATTGAATGCACTCGAGTCTTACAATGCTAAACTTGGACCACATTACTTACCGGTAAAAATTTTCCCCAAAAAGGGTGCATCTTCCTACGAGCTGGAGGGTTTAGCAGGTAAAAATCTGGGAGATTGGCCAGCAAATCTCCTCAAACCAGCATAATAAAAACTTTTCCATGTCGTCCGTGGGTATACTTTTACATGGATTACTCACTTGGGAGTTTTCCAAAAACAGTCGTCAGTTCCTGACGATAACATCACGGACTTCGGTCCGAATAAATTAATTCTCTGTCCTCTCTATATTATGCAAGACCAAATCTACCGCAGAGAGGATTCTGGTAACCCTCGCATACATTTTCTTCTGTGCCTCGCTACGGCTAGGTTAAAATAAATGATATACTAATTCTAAAGCTAGGTACTGTTCTTTTTATGCACCTTCGGCCAAATACGGACTTTTCGTACAAAATCGAGTGTTCGTGATATGGAATACTTACGGAATGTTACAATGGAGGATAGGATTACGGAAGTCGTACACACCTAGAAAAAATAGTGTAAATTTACGTCTCCTGACCCTGACATATACGAGCATCAAAAATGGCTTAGTTTTACGTTTGATTTTAATTTTACATGACGTTTAATTTCGTAAATCATGTAGTTTTACTCCACATACAGCGTTTGTTCTGAATGGTAGGATGTGTAATTTTATGTCATTGCGCATGTAAAGTATATGTTTCATGTAAAACTGAATGGAACACGGTAATGTTCCGTAATTTCGTAAATTACGGTTTGTTGAATTGTGTCATGCTTTCAATTACGTCAACGATAAAATTCAGATTTTTTTGGAGTGTAGGGTTACTGCGCCCTAATTCATCTTAGCTCCTCTATTCATCTCACTCATTTGACCACATTAGTTAGAGCAGTGTTTGCTATCTCCATTCAATGCAGTAGCTTAAATGATAGGATGCATAAGGGTACGGTGTATTCGACTTTTTGCTTCACTCAAACGCGAGCTTTTTTAAATTTTCCATGCAAAAGTTTTAACTGTACTGCTTCTTAGAAACGAAGCAAAGATGATGATACCTATTTAAGTGCAATCCAGTCACTCTAAGATGAGTTATCAACAAACTAGACGCATCCTTTCATATCATAAGTTGAGTGATTAATCCTTCTAAAAGTGAGATAGAAAATTTATTTCCCCAAATAATTTAGCTAGAAGCTCGCAGTCTTCAGTCAAGTTCTAGAAAATATTGTTTTGAATAACTTTACTGAAGATATTAAAACTCTACATAGCAACGGTAGTGAGATATGTAGGGTTGCTTGAGATAGACCCCTTAGAACAGTTTTTCTAATATAACATTTTACGATTATTTTTTATATTAAAAGGGTCTTCTACAAAGTTGTTAAGAGTGATAAAATACACATGTTTGATGAAGACAATGAATCTGTAGCTCTTGAAACAACAAATTGTCAATTTTCGAATATTTTTAGGTCAAATTATACCTTAAGCAACTTCCTTAATCGCAGAAATTCGCAGATGGCTTTGATTACAGTTGAAAGTACTAACTTTTTGCGAACTTTGACTTTTCGGCGGGTTTGACCTATGATTATGGATGTTTTCCTTGAATCTCTATTTATTCATTGCAAATTAGGTTAGGGTTTCTCCAAAGACACACGTCGTGTTGGCGGAATCAACCGAACTCTGAGTCGATGGGTTTTCCATCCACATAGTCTTTCTAAACGAAAGGAATCTCCTTGCGGTTGTCAGAGGGTAGCAAGACACATGTCTGCTGCATGGGAATATTGATTGAAATTCCAGAGAACTAAAACGAAAAATGAGTGGTGACTAGCAGATCGTACATATGTGGGCATTCGATAGAAGTAATATGAATCAAAATGTGCAGCTCAAATTCAATACTACCTGAGTACAAAGCAATTGATTTAACCTTCTATCTAACAACCTCCACATTTCTGAAAAGGACAAAGGCACCGTAAGAGATTTCCTCAAAATAACACAAAAGGTCAGAGTACAACAAAGCACCCGGCATACCTATACGTAAAACCGACAAACCCAACCCCCAGTTGAGTCGGCTAGACTTCCGTTGTCAAGTTGTCAAGGCAAATGACAAAGGCTTATAATGATAGATAAATCCTATTTACTAAATAAACTCACCTTTGGAGCAGCTCGTCTGGTAAAGCCCTCTCTGATCAAGGCTACATTCACAATCCGACGGGCATCGTTTAAGGGCCTGGCTGTCGGTGAACTGCACACAGGCGACCGTTAGCAACAGTAGCAGAAGGATGGCGAAGGTTGATTTGCTTCGTGCATCGGTGCTTCTGCTGAGGGAGCTCCTCGTCAAGGATGGATCCATTTTGCTGGAACGATAATAAAGCGAAATAATCTGTAAGAAAACTTTATTGTGGCTACAAATGGAAGATTAGTTAAGGCAACAACGCTGCTGGAAGTTTTGCGAGGAAACAAGTGGTTCAAACATTGAATGGGGGAGGGATTAATCCTCATTGATCAAAAATGAAGTGAAATATTTGGGCGAAGAATCTATAAATTATAGCAATTACAAATATTTTCAGTTAAGATCGCACGTTTCACATAAGTGCCACAAATAAAGCAACTAATAAGCTATGAATTGCATTTGAAATTAGGTATCTACGTCAGCTCTACGAATAACACTTACAACTGTTAGTGCTCAAATGAAAGGTTGTAGTCCTTTTTGTTGTAATTATCTTTGTAGACCAATCTTGCCTAAATCAAAATTTATAGCTGTTTGAAAACTTCATTGTTTATAAACAACATGGACATGAGCGGGTTAAAAACCCCAAATCCAATCGGAAGAACCTCACAGTAGAGACATTGTGACGTTTTGATCGCTTTAATCGCCTCTAATAAATTGAGCTCCGATTGCGGTCATCAAAGTCTGTGTCTATGTGCGGGCTGATGATTGCAACCAATTTACGCAAATGATTTCCAATTAAGAAGGCCTTCAGGGGGCTGAGCAATAATTTTCCTTCGAAAGCGCCTCGATGCTGACGACAAACGCACATATTCATCACTTTGAAAGGATGCTTCGAGAGAGAAAGAGAGCACGAATATCTTGACGGGATTTTCGTACCCTTGTCATATAAATGGAAGAGATTGCAATGGGGGAGGGAAGGGGATGGTATTCGTTTAGATTGTGAAAGTGGCCTCATCCAGATCGCGATCGTGATTAATTGAGCAAGGTGGCGGAAATCCTGTTAATTAGCATAATTGTCTCGCAATCGACCGCGTTTCTTGGCTACGAAGAATCATCGTTCAGTAAGTAATGCATAGTCGCACTCAGGCGGGAACGTATTTTCGCGTTTCCCAAAAAAGAATAGAACATATTTTTGGATAGTTGAAAAGGGTTTTCGATGCGATGTTAGATTTTGATGAGTAGGAAGTGTGGGGAATCTAGCCGATGTGCACCAAGCTTGAATAAAATTTAAATATATCTATCCCACAGGAAGCACGCAATGACAGCACTGCTTCACATAGCTTCAGAATCCTCCAGACTAACAGAATAAGCTATTACAAGCACTCCCAGAATTATCATTCGGTGGCAGAACAAGCTTAATAAGACTCGAGATTGTGCTGAATCTCACTTGTAAACGCTATGATTCCTGGAACCGCATGTTGCTCTGACTTCATGCATACAGAAAATGAACATGGTGCCTACATGGCCCATATTTTCACGTATTTTCTACTTAGCCTCACATCCATATTTTAACGTCAAGTCTGTGGCATGTCGAAAATACAAGAAAATCCTTTCGCTTTAACTACCCTGAAAACGGTAGCCTATAAAGATGATGGAAGTATTCGCGCATAAGCATGGCGAAGGGGCAAAACAGACAAATCCTTTCTGTGCGGGTGTTTGCTTCGTGGCTGTGTCATGGATGATTACGATAGCGTACATGCACGTGAAAACCAACCACGAAAATTGTTGGAGATTCTCACCAGCAGCAGCCTGCCCAAACTTACAACACCAAAAATTACGTATCAAGTATGGTGGTTGTATCTTCGGGGGAGATAAAATCCGACAGTTGCAACATACTGAGATAATCAGGTATTTTGCTGTCCTTCTACAATGTCAGGTTGGTTGGATGCATGCTCATTCAAAGCAAAAGGTCATATTATTTTTATATTCAATCTGATAGCAGCCTTTTTCCCTAATTGAGAAATAAACTATGTTTTCTCCACTAAGAAGAATATTGTTTAAAACCATATTTGTACGTAAAGGGCACAAAACTTGGCTAAATTAATTATAGAGATGTGTTTCAAGCTCCTCTCATCAGAATCTGACACTAACTTAGTGACAGGATTAGGCTAGTGTCGGACTGACGCTAGCTCCAAAACCGATTGTTTGTGTTTCCGAGTCCTGCGTCCCGCAAGAAAAATATAGCATAATCCATATTGCAGTTTCGGTTCCAATAATTTTCATCAGCTTAATCATAACAGCTTCTCTTGTGGGACGCAGGCAGGGCCGCCGAGAGGGGGGGGGGGGGGACCGGGGTGTTTCCTCCCGGGCCCGGAGTTCTGAAGGGGGCCCGGATTTTTACCAGAAACTAAAATTTTGACAAATACTTTTCCGACCAAAATTTATTTGAGAATGCAATTAAAACTTCAATATCTTGTGCATGAGGTAACTAGAATAGCGAAAGTTCTAAACTACTGCATATTTGGTATCAACTATGTTTATCCCAACCTAATTCTCGCATCGAAACGAGATCAGTCTCGAGCGGGCATAGCGAAATTTGTACATTGAATGTCATGTACGCAGCTCACCTAGGTTCGAATCCCAACCCCGTACACAGGAATAGAGATTTTTTATAGAAAGATTCATAACCTGAATGAAGAAGCGAATGACCTTAAGGTTAAAATGTCTATAATCGAAACAAAAATATGATCAGACTTGTAAGAGTTAAACAATTAAATGGTTTGATTAGAAGTCATGAAGTTGTCTTCAAATTTCGCCAACATGAAATCGATATTTTTGATCTATTCAATTCCAATCTTCGAAAGCGCTGGATTAGAATCGACAGTAATTATTGAAAGAAAAAACCCTGCTTAGGGTTTCCACACCGGTTTTTGGGGGCGAACTCCGTGTCTTCGTTCAGGTAAATCCGAATTCGCCAGGATGCCTTTTTCTCTATACCAGGAATCGTCCAGCACCCAGTCCTCTTAAACATCATCCTCGGGTTGCAGGCTGTAATTGTTAAGGACCGTCTCTTCAATGGATCAATGTTCCTTACAAAGATTCTCGAAAGAAACTGGAGTGTGATTTCACACCCTGTGTTTGTTTACTGAGGAGTGAGCGTGAGATTTTGAACGTCGCTTCCTGAACGTACCGATCTTATTTTTATTTTTGATCTATTTACTAGAAATCAGTTACAACATTCTTGTAATATATTTTAAAGTGTGCACACCAACACAAATGAAAGATTTTTCCTGTTTTTATAGGATTATGAATGTTTTTAAAAGCAGCATAGCGTAAAATCCAACCACAACCCTTATTTGAAATTTGATCCATGTTTCTCATTTTTTTCCATTTTTAATTCCTACATGGATTTTTTTTATTTTGTTAAAATTTCATTGATCTATTTTTTCAAGTCGTGGATTATATTTGTATTTCTACAATTGTAAGATTCTGCCTTTCTTATACTTTTATCTTATCCATCTTTTCACGTTCCTTACTTTTGCTTTTTTTTTCTATTGCTATCATTATCACTTACTTTAATTTATAGTTCCCTCTTTGTTATTTCATTTTATTCGCAATTTTTCGAGAAAATTCTTCTCTCTTTATTTTATTTTTCTTATTGTTTCATATTTTAATACCATGCTTTTTTATTTGTTTATTTTGTCATTCCATCTAATTTTTATAATTTGTTTGTTTACTACATTTATTTTTATCATAGCCTTTTTCTATTTCCTTTTTTTATATTTTTCACATTTCATTTTTTACCTTTCTCCTATTTTCTTCCTTATTTCTAGTTTTTAGCTTTTCGTTTTTCGTAGTTTTATTTTTTTTCCCATTGTCCATTTAATATAATTTTATTTATTGTTTATACCTTAAATATCTTCATATTTAATTCGTTATTGTTATTTCTTCATTGTTTCCATTTAACCTATTTTGAAAGTACTTTTTTGTTGACCATTTTCCTATACGTTTACATTGAATTTTTTTTATTTTCCTAAAAAACATTTGATTTATCTTTTTTGCCACTATACGCACTTGTTCTTCACTTTACATTTAGTTCGTTGTTTGAATTTCAAATTTAAATTCTAGTGTTTTTTTATGTTCTTTAAATAATTTAATCCAATTTATTCATTTTCTTCGTGTTAATTTTTCATTTTTTTGATTGTATAGTATACCATGTCGGCTTTTTCTACTATTTTTTGTTTTCCATTTTGTCTGTTTGCTCCGTTTTTGTTTAATACTTCCAATTTTCTTTACTTTTTCGTCTTTTCATCATTCCAATTTTCCAGTTTTTAAAAATTTTACGGATAGTCCATTTTTTTAAATTTCTCTATGATTATTTTATTCTTGTCTTTTATATATGCTCCTTTAATTTTATGCATTCTTATAGTTTTATTTACTTTTTCTATTGTTTTAAATATTACTTGTTTTAATGGTAAATAAATTTTATTATTCTTGATTTATCGAGTTATTCAGTTTTATGCATTTTTTATATTAATGTTTGTATTCTTTTCAGTAGTTTTTTTTCATTGACATTGATTCTTAAAATTTTTCCAACTTTCCTATCGATTTTTCATTATTTTCACCATTTGTTCAATGTTCGACTTCTTTAATCTTCGCAATATGTTTTTCTAGTTTCCTGTTTTCTTTTATCAATTTTTTATAGGTTTTATTTTGGTTTTTCTCGATTTAACATTTTTTGACAATTGACATTTATTTGTTTATTTGGTTGATTTTGTTGTTTTTAGCAAATTTGTACATTCTTTTAATATTTATTTTCCTATTGTTTTTATCTTTTGCTGTTCATCTCCGCTTAGATATTTTTAATTTTTTTTAATTGCTACATTTTTAATCTTTCCATTTTCTTACTTTTATAAATACTATTGACAAAAATGGTGCTTTTCAAAGTCGCCAATACTCTCGAAGAGGTATTAAAAAACTCCCAAAGTATAAAAAACTCTACGTTCTTTTTTTCCTTCATTGGCACTTCAAACAACTAGAGCTAAAACCTGGTACATAAATATAAAATTTCAGTGTACTATACATAATATCAGTGAACTCCAATGGATTTCAAACATTAACTTTTTTGTACTCAGGCAATACATAGTGGTGGGGGCCCGTACGTTGGACCCCCCGGGCCCGTATTTTCTCTCTGCGGCCCTGGACGCAGGACTTGGGGTTTATTCAGAAACACAAATAGTTTTTTGTTTTTGGAGCTAGCGTCAATTCGGCGCTAGCATAAGCCTGAACAAAAGATCACGATTTCACGAAAATAGTGACCAATTTCTAGAAATTGTGAGTAATAAATCTCATATTCATGAATCTATTTGTGTTTCCAAAAAACTAGTTCGCCTCGACTATATACATGGCGTTACACTCGAATGTTTGGTTGGGTTACTGTTGTTGTTCCCTGGTCATGTTTTTGTTATGATTCTTGTTCATAATTTGAGAATACATAGCCGCCAGTTACATGATATTCATGATTTCAGCAGCTAATTCGCGATTTTTCTGATTGCTCAACACGTTACCTTGCTATTGTATTCATAAGTTTACTATCAGGTTTTTCTGTCAGATTGGCGGGATAATGATTCCAGGATTTTAATCGCGCATTTCGTAATTTCTATTCACGTTATCGTCATATTTTAGTCATGTGTAGAGTGAGTCATATTCATGATTTCAGGTTCCTAGTCACGGGTTTTAACATTTTTGTCACGTGTGGTTCGTGTTCATGATTTCAAGATCGTAGTCACGATTTTCGAATTTATATTCACGTTATCGTAATATTTTATTGTAGAGCTTGCTTTAGAATTTGACACGTGAAATAATATGGCACATGTTCATGATATCGGCAGTTTCAAATGAATAACGATGTTCGAGGTTCTAATAGTTTTCTCATATCTTCCTATTACTGGTCACTAGCAGCTTGGCATCTCATGAAGAAGTACACAAAACAAAAAAAAAACAAAAAAGATTCCGTGATTAATACTCCAAATTTCGCGAAATAATTCACGTGAAAATTTCATTACCATGTTGCATTAAATTGAAAATAATTAGAAATATATTCGAAATATTACAAGCACACAAAATAGATTGCAAATCATGTGCTAGGAATCATGAACTAGTCCACGAATACATGAATAATATTTCATGATTTTGTGAGCTATTTCACGATCAAGGACTATCATACTAGGTATCATGAACCAGTTCACCAATACATGGAAAATATTTCATGATTTTATGAACTATTTCACGAGCATGGAACCACGAACCAGTTCCCGAATACATGAACAATATTTGGGATGATCCATAAATGACGAAACTCTGCGCCCCCTTGTCCCCGCAAATTTTTAAAAAAATCTATTCTATTCCCCTTTAAAAAAAGCTACGTAGCATGACATGACCCCTTACCCCCTGTCGTCACACATCATCACAAAACACAAAACTCCCTCCTCCCCCATATAATGCTACGTCATTTATGGATGATCCCTTTGATGATTTTGTGAACTATTTCACGAGACAGAACGGTAAATCGTGGCTATTATACTAGGATTCATAAACTAGTTCACGTATACATTAACATTCTTTCATAATTTTGTGCTTTATTTCACGGGCAAGCGTGGTCATGACTATTGTATTAGTAATAATGAACTAGGTTACGAATTCAGAAATAATATTTCATGATTTTGTGAATTATTTCACTATTTCGTGACTAATATATTAGGAATCACGAATTGGTTCACGAGGATTGAATGGATTCATGAATAAAATTCCGAGTTTCGTGAAATAGTTCACGAGAAAATATCCGAAATGTTTTGATTTTGTGAACTAATGTTCCTCAATATATGAATAACATTAAGAGTCAACCTTTGGTTTTTTAAAATAATGTTCATTAAGTTATGAGTTAGTTCACGTACAGAAAATCGATTTGGCGGAAACAGTGACTGAAATTTACAAAAAAAAATATTTCCAATAATAAAAGCACTATGCTGTTTGCTGAAGGGTAATTGAACATAACATTAATTATAAAACAAATGATTTTTGTTCATGTTCCTGTTTTCGTAACGTTGAAACGTGATTGTTTAAGAATTCATGGCACTTTATTCACGATTTTGGGAACAATTTTTTTCCGTGTAATGTAGGGTTCTGATGAGCGGAACTCAAAACCCACCTCCATAACTACTTTCTGTTAGTATCAGCTGACTTCTAGCTGACATAATTTAATCGAATTTCACATTTCCATAATGGTAAAACATGATGATGAGTTATGTTCTACCATAGACCATGCGGTAGACTTGGGTACAACGCCCTACTCCTACTTAGCAGAAGGCAAAGAATTCTTCACATTTCCTTTCGATCATGTCCATATGAGCCTGCCTAGTCCTAGTTTTCCGTTCTAAGTTTATAACTGATTCACTTTAGAATACCTATCCGTCTTTCAATTTCGTTGCTTTCGTTTCTCTTAGTCTCAAATTTGTCGAAAATAGCCAACAAAATCGATACATTATAATTATTAATTCCTTACGAAATTTCGCATCTTTTAGTGGCTTCTGAAACCTGAAAAACAGAATGATGTGAACTAGTTTTTTTTTTGGAAAAGTGACTGTAAGGAATAGATAGTACCGCGATCAATAGAAAAGATGTGTCATGAAGGAAACTATTTAGTCTCACGATAGAAAACTCATTTGGGTGCTTGTTTGTTGAATGGCAGAATCCTGCTTCACAATGTTGGTTGGCGAAAACTTAAATTTCATCGATTCTGTTGTTTTGCTTCGCAAACCTCAAATCAAAGCCATCGGTCAAAGGAATTGAAAATACCCAAATCTAAACTTAAAAGATAAAAAAATTGGTGGGTAATGTCATAGGCATAACCGAAGTGAAGTAGAATATACTATAGATTCTTACTACAAATAGGGTGACAATACCTGACGAATGAAAGTCGTAAGATAATCGCGCTCTTCGCTGATGCAAACTCGATTGTACCTTCCACTCGAACATCCTTGGCAGAATTTTTTCCAGATTTTCAACAGAAAAATATCGCGTTCAATTTCTGCAGTTTATTATGAACCAGTTTTTCAAAATTTTGTCACTAGTCGTATTGATGTGTTCCGATTTTGATGAAAATTTGTGCATATGTGAGATTGACTTCGGCCAAGTATTAAGATCCTACTTTGAGGAGAAGTGGGGTAAAACGGGCATTGAAAATTGGTCCGAAGAAATAGAAAAAAAATCTTTCTAACTCTGGTTTACCTTCATGAAATTCTGTATAGTTTTTCTGAAAGGGCTTTGAAAGGGGTTGAAAATAGTATATAGCTTTTTGATTTATAATCAATACATTGAAAAGCATTCATATTTATCTTGAAAAAATGACAATTTTGATTTTTTTGCGATTTTATTAAGTTAAACCAAAGTTAGAGAGATTTTATAATTTCTACCTATTTCTTCGGACCCATTTTCAATGCTCGTTGTACTCCACTTCTCTCAAAGTAGGATTCTAATATTTGGTAGTAGTTCATCCCACATATGCACAAAACAAACGCTGAAATTTTCATTAAAATCGAAGCACATCCATACGACCTCTCGAACAAAAGGGTGCCACCTTTTGAAAAACAGTCTCTTAGAAGAAACCGTGTATTTCTTTCGTGAGTTCTTTCTACACTAACCAACCAAACCTGGAAGCTGATTTTGAAAAAAAATTCAATCTTCAACTAAGCGAATCAGGCGAAACATCTTGAGAATATCTGCATAGGACAGTGATGAAGTCTTAGGCATTAGCTATACATCATTGAAGTACAGCACAAACATGAACGGTGCAAGGTGCCTTACTTGGGGTATACTTGACGTGGAAGTAAATGCTGGCGCCTAGCAATTGTCGTTGATTCCAAATTTCTGCATTTCGGCATTATTATTATAACGTGATTCACTTAATCAAAAGTAGTGGATAGGTTGGGTAAATGACATCAGCTTTACTGTGACGTTCCATGGTCTTTGTTATGTGCGATATCATAGGATGTTAGGCACATAAAGTTAGTCGCTGTCGGACGTCCAGACATAAGGCCATATTGATCATCACTTAGGCAATGCTGGGAGTAAACTCGAAGAGGTTCGATGATGAACAGCTCGAACAACTTCGAGCACAAAATTATTGTTATTGATGGCTTCTTTATTTTCCATTTTTGGACTGGAAACATGTTCGCAGATTTCCAGCAAAATGGTGAAATGCCACTGGTGAGAGATGTCCTTAGATGGAAATAAACTACGTCACTAACTTTTCAGAAGTAGTGAAGGAAATCCCTCGGGTCCCGAATTCAAAGGCGATTTAAACCGTGAAAAAGTTCTCGTAATTGACGTTTTATCGAAATCGACAGCCCTCCGAGATTAGTCCACGACCAGAACCAGTTCGATTGTTTCTTACATTTTTTTCTATTTTCAAATTTTAAATATGTTTTAAAAGGTTTTTGGCATAGAGGAGAAAACCCAGGACCTGACTGACGTTAAAAGCCAGGGTATGTCCTGCGAAACCATGACGTCTGGTCACCCTAAATACAAATGCTGCAATATATTACGACCTTCTGAAATATTGCATTAAACCAGTTATTTCAGTTTTTCTAATGGAAATACCACAATATCGGGGCCCGCAGGGTTACAGTGAAACACATTTTTCCACGAATTAATTTTGATACATGTTAATTTGGGTAGTGGTAAATAGTTTTACTCTGTTGCGACCTCTTTTTCCCAAAAGGAAGTTGTCTTTAGTTGAATTGTTCGGTTGGGAACAGAACAAAATGCTGCATTCATCTGTCATTTCAAATGGGTTCAGCTATCCAGCTATTCGTATAAATTAATAACACTTATTTTAACAATATCCGATACGCTATCTGTCCAGTAAGAATCATTAATTGTACAATAGACCAATGCGGTTGACTTTCGATTAATATGAGCTGAAAAGCATAGTCTCTGTTAACCCCATAACAACCCAAGTAACAATTGTTGTTTTTATATCACGCTACAAGTGCAATCTAAGGTTTATGAGTGACTATAAAACTAACATAAAACCTAAATTGTTACTAGGGAAATAGCGGGCCCGTAGCGTTCTGGTGGCCGGGTTGGCGCCCGCCAAGTGCGCAAACTTTGGAGGGCGCTGAAATCGTGATCTTCTTTATAAAATAAGTGAGGATTAATCATGAAATAAGTCACGATAGGAGTGCAATTTCCACTATACACACTAAATTATTGTACGAAAGCCAATGTAAACACCAAAGCAGCACACAACTGGGACTCCACCAAAGGCGCTAAAAGTTTGCGCTACGGTCCTGTCGGTCCCATTCAGATCTATTCACAATATTTTGTGTTGACCTTAAATGAAAAGTAAATAAACAACGAACGTGTTTGAGTAGCACAACACAAAAATTTCCACTGCAAAGACTTCAAATTAAAAAATATCCAAAATTATTGCAAACTACTTTATCGTTAGTTTATTCAGTTTTATAGAAACACAAGTGGAATTGACAATAAGTGGTCATGGGCAGTAAAGCAGTCTTCCTCCTTAACCCTTTCATGCCCAACTTTTTTCTAGTGCATGTAGGGTTTCAAAACAAAATTTTCCATTAAAACGTGGCGAATGACCCTGTGCGGTTAAAGCCCAATAAATAAATAATAATAATAATAATTCCTTTAAAACGGTGAGTTCAAGAAACTCGAAAAACCTTTTTTCATAAAGGTAGGTGCTTTCCTTGCAGTGCTAGAAGCAGCTCAATTTTTACCTTCCAATGCTCACTACAATTTTCCTAGAATATTTACAATAGTCCAACTGCGTGGAAAATGTAGCCAAAAATAGTCTAAATTTATAAGTTTTATCAGTTTTCACTAATATTGCAACATAACGAAGTTATATGAAAAATTCATTTTCCGTCGTCAACGTAAACGGTCTCTGGCAGCACTGCTCCATCGGAGTTCAATTAGACTAATTGCAATAACTTCAGTTCTAGAGCTGATCCTTGTAACTGTTAATACTCAAATGAAAGCCAATAGTCACATTTATTAGCCTTACTTGTTTTTGTGAGCAAATATTGCCTCAATCAAAAGTTATAGCTGTTTAAAAACGTTGTTGTCCACAAACAACATGGGCATGAATGGGTTAAAGCTGTAGCAAAAATCGTGGAGTAAGCTAGATCAATTGTCATCTAGAAGTTAACGCCATGCCATGCTGCGGAAATTGAAGTCTTCTCGATGCCGGGAAAAGTTCCACAATATCACCAGTGATCAACGTATCCTGCACTAAGTTTAATCTCTGGTTGGAATGACACATGAGGCTTTTGACGTTCCTGGAAGCGTTGAAACTCTTTATTTTATCTAAAATTCCAAAAACCAAGAGCTGTTTGCTTCGGCTTGGTATTGGAGCTGATAAATCGTTACAAGTAATCTCATCTGCCTATAGTTTTTCACACTTCTAAGCCAAGCGAGCATAATGATTTGTCCATGGTGAGTAGCGTAGCCCTTTTTAGTATTTCTGTAAAAAAGTAACAAAAGCGTTTTTTAAAGGCATGCTTCAGATTTCTTGAACGTTGTTTGTACGCGGGGCATGGTTGTGTGGACTCTCTAGCCAAAGGTTATCTAGCACGAGATGGAAGGACACACCATTTTGTCCCGTCCAGTGTGATTGCCATTCAAAATCTTTGCTCACCGGAGCAAGGGTTCTTGAAATAACTAATGCCGTGTTTCAGTATATCCACGCACGACAAACTCGAATCGGTGACTACACCGTTGATCTCAACTTTCTTAGAGGAAATGTAAACGTGGTAGTCGTTCGTAAAAGGCTTGTCGCCAGTAAGATAATTTGTTTGGTTTAGACAGATTATCATAATTCTGAGTTTATCTGTGAGAACTTTCGATCTATCTGCTACGACTGAACCTTTTTTCGTCAGTTTTTGCGAAAGAATTAGGATACTTTGCGGTTTATTTTTGATTCGAAGAAGATCAGGTATGGTACGACCGAACTGAATGTGTATGATTTTAAACGGAAAGTCGGAGTCTTTGATGACGAATCTTGTTCGATAACTATTTTACCAAACCTTTAAACGGAAATAGGTTTTGGAAAGAGCTTTGTTTTAGTCGCAAGTGCAAAAAGATCAATGGATAATATCTGGGACATAACCGAATGTAGTGATGGCACTTGAACTGGTCATTCGAATGTAATGATATGCACCGTATTCAACAATCTACACTGCCCATAAAAGCATGAGAGTCCCATATTGAAAAACTGCAAGCCGAGAAAAACGCTGTTCAAAATTTACATTTTTGTTGAGCCTTATGGATGGGACAACCATGTTTTGGTATTTTTTTCGATAGTTTCTGAACGAACCTGGTAATCTTATTTGTGCATTATGATTCAGTGGTGATACACAATACAATCCAATAGATAACTCATTTTCGACAAAAATCCATATGGGACTCTTATTCTTTTATGAGCAGCACAATGCACGTCACAACTACTAAAAAATGTCCCCCCAATATATTTGTTTTGATATACAGATATAGCGCATCGAAAAAATCCCTAAACAAAATTTGAGCTCTATCGAAAAAAAAGTCTTATAATGTCATGAAACATCGAGATCTGGTGTAATCTCATCTCGAAAAAATGCCTTTCTGGGACATGGATTTTTTTAGTTGAGATGCGTCTTGAGTTCGGGAATGCAGCTTTTAATTTTTATATCTTGTAGATATTCAAAAAATGTCCAAAATCTGGTGATTTTGAAAAATTGATTTTATTTTGAAAATTTAAAAGTTTTAGAGAAAAAAACCCTTGAAATAATCACGAGACGACTGGTATGATACAAGACCTGCGTTTCGTACTTTTCCAAGACATTTTGCATCAAAACGAAATTAAAAGCTGACTTCCCAAACTCCAAAATTTTACTAGTTCCTTAAAGGCTATCTACGAATACCATTTTTATTTTTCGAGGTGACATTAGATCTAGACATTTTATAACAATCTAAGACATAAGATTCCGTGGTGTTCTTTTCACGGTTGAAAATTTTCACCATTTGACCGCTAAGCGCTACACCTTAATCATGCCTGATTGAGCTGAAATTTTGGATACAGACTTTTTTCGAGGTGTCGGGTTATAAAATTCAATGGTTACTTTTTTCCATACATGCTATTGGCACCCTAATATACAGTCTCCTGAATAGAAGCTTACATTAATTGAACGGCAGTCAAACACGAGCAAATTTTGGTCGATTTTTTTTTGGAAATCGGTACTTTCGATATTTTTACAAGTTTCCAACCTTCGGAGATAAACATAACGGTTGGTGAAGGAACAAATATTCAAATAAGGTCTTTGTATTGGTGTACGATAAAGATGGATTGAATTGCTTAAAAAATTGTTAGTTCAGTAAACTGATCAGATAGTCTTGGGAAACAATCCTGTATCTGCTGCCTTTAAATGCCTAGGGTTAACCGGTATCTGAAAGTCTCCAGAAAAAATTCTCCATCCGTCACCTTCAAACACCTAACTTCGAACGATATTCTGCATCGAAACTATATTTGAAATTTTGGTCAATTCGCTTCACCCAAAGTTCTAAAAAAACTCCTAAAAAAGTTTTTTTTTCAACCTGAACCCCTTATCCCTCCCTCCTTAAATAATTTTATTTGGAAGTCATGTAAATAGCTAACATTTATTGGTTTGGCAGATGATTAAGAAACTTGCTTAACTTTTATTCTCCAGTGATGATTATTCTGCTCCTTCGACATTTGAATGAGGAAATACCACCAAATGAACAAAATAATCTAATTATGACATGCATGCAATCCTGTAATATAAACAGGCTTCAAGTAGATATGTTCGCCAGTGCGTCGATTTTTCACCGACACAAGGGTGCGTCATCACATCCGTAAACAATAATGCGTCAAAAGATCCGAAACAATTCTTGTGTCACAACGTCTGAAAGAAGTGCTGCGTCATAATGACCGGAATCTTATGACATTGCGTTATGAAATCCGGGTTGATATGACACACTCATAGTTTCGGTTATTATGACGCATAGGCACCACGACATAACATCCTAGGTCATAAGCTGAGACGAGACATGCAAATAGCAAAAAATCACAGCCAGTTCATTTAAACTATGTGAGGCAAAAAGAGAGGCTATGTGAGACAAACGATAGAATGAACAGAAAAAAAAAGAAAACATCTTTCGGCAAGTCTTGTCCCAGGTCATAAGGTCCCAAAAGAGGGTCTGGGATATTGTGACGCAGAAGGGGTGCGTCGTACAATGACGCAGTTCTTATGCGTCACGTAGATTGAAAATAACAACTAGACCTTATTCTACGATTTTTTTTCTAGTACTTATTTGTAACCATGATTTTTGCAAAGATATCCCTAATAATACTCACAAATATTTCGATGAAAGGTAAAGGAAACTGTGCCACCTTCAATTTGAGTGCTCGATTGATGGTTCTTGAATCTAGTTGAGAAATTGTTTTATGGTGTTACAATTCAGTCATGGGACTATTTTATTAATGAGGTATGAGATGGTAACGAAATATTACAAAAAAGGAAGGGAGCATTAAAATCATTAAAAAATTTGCCATTTTTTCACAACCGACTATTCACAAAGAAAAATGTCATAGTATCAAAATCAACGGCTTTAAATTGTAGGACGAGAACGGTTTTTCTGGTGGGTTGATATACCTTATTAAGGCTACGATCGTATATGAGGATAATTTTATGGTATGAATAACCACGATTCCATACGAGTGAAATTAAATGTAACGTAACATACAACGAGCTTCCTTACTACACGTTGATCAGCTTAAATATCATAATCGTCCAGTTGAACTAACGTCCTGATGGAATTCCTCACGGTGGATGATATGCACATGGGTGCATATGCCCTATATAAGCTCAGCTGCACACCCATAAGGGTGTATTGATTGATTTGCCATAGAATGATGAATCGAACATTTTCCCATAAAAGAAACGATTTTCTAGAATAGCTATAGTCACTTGAAGCTCAAAAACCGACATCAAACGCATTTTCCAAGCATCAAAGCAATGCCTCTTCACATCTACCGACAATGGTGACCACCAACCGACACCGGGATGAAAGATTGTCCATCAGTCGATTCATCTCCAGTGAACCGTTGTCGGTGGAGAATTCTTTTTCCGTTCACTCTGCATACACTTTTCAGTTACTTTAACCCTTGCATGTTGAATATAGATAACAAAAGGTAAGCAGGATCCAATCACTTCTCGCCCCAGGTAAAATTTTGCCGTGAAAGTGTTATATCGGATACATCGATTTATTATTGCTTTATTTAATCCGTTTCTGCGACAAATGAATAGCTATATTTACCCGGAAAATGATCCCACTACAGTGGCCCCTACACTGCGAAATGTAATAACGGCTTGATATTACTGAACATGTTATTACTTTCTCCTTCATGATGCCGATCATATGTGATATAATGGCAGCTTTATAGAGAAGTTTGATTTTTTGTATGTTGTGTACTCTACTCGTCAGTAACTGACACCAAATTGACACCAGTTAGAAACTAATTGAAAACATTTCATACAACATATGTGAGCGCATAAAGCACAATTTGCATCATTCAGAACCGTTTCAGTGACGGTTCAATACCGTGCATGGGTACCAATATTTCTCCACATATTTCATATACGCGCATTGAGGCTTGAGGTACTGTGCCGGACAAGTGTGAATATGCGCCTTTAAAATGTAGTTGGGGCAACATTGAGATCCGTGCACGATACTGAATCGGCTCAAACAGGAGAGATGTGAAATTTGCTTGAAGCAACTGTCTGGTCCAGAACGATGTCTTGGGTAGTCAAGCACAGAAGCTTTGGTTTGTTGACGAGAAAGCGAAAACGAATTCTGTTGGCTTGAGAGTCGAGCGTCCTGGAATTATGTGAATTTTGTTTTTGGACCTTTCTGTAATCTCCCTGTAATATTCTAATCACTAATTATGCAGAGTATTGAGAGTCGACTAGAAATACTTTCAAAATATAAGCGCGTCTTCCTGGCCAGGACGTGGAACACAATGACTTTGTTTTGGGAAAGATGGGGCCAATATTCGGACACACAATCAAAATATATATATAAAGTTTCATAGATGTCACGCTAGACAGCTTGCATGTTTATCGAGAATTAAAATAGAGACATGGAAGCTTGGCAGAACGAACTTCACCACATTAATTATAGGTTTCCTAAAACAACAAATATCAACGTAACATGTGTAAATTTTTTTCGTGGTTCTATATCTATAGGTAAATGTCGAATAGTTTATACCCGACTCCAGCGCTGTAAAAACAAAACAAAGTCAACCCCCAAAATCCAATCAAGCGGCATTATTCGATCAACATTAAATCATATATATTTTCTACTAATCTTATCCAAAAAATGTACCACACTGCGTTTTTTCTTCTGCCAGTTGCAGCCACAGTTGGATCCGGAATTGCATCGTACTACAATTCGCGTGGTGCAGCAGTACCAATCGTAAATCCAAAATGAAATGTAAAATGACTGATGGAACGTGATTGGAAAACTGACTGGCACGGGATCGATTGTTAGTCACCGAAAACGGTTTTACCTTTCGCGGGTGAGGAATGGTTCTCGAATCCGTGGGAAATGTATTGAAAATTTCATAGGCGAAATGTGTTTAAAACTATTTTCGTTTTTTTTTCTTCTAAAGTTGGGTCTTTAGAAAACAAAAATAATTTGATAGAATATATAAATGCATTTTTCTACGTGTAAGATAACGGTGCAAAGATACAGCGTTGCAATCCTGCACAGCTCCTTGGAAAAATCATTAATATGGTCCGTGCAAAATTTCAAAAGCAGCAAAACACCGCAAATCCTACAAATAAATCAAAATGAAGTTATAAAACCACATTTCGGGTTCCTTATTTTTGGGATCTTCCAAACCTTAGTGATAGTATTTTCATGACTTAAACTCTTTTCTGAAACGTATGCCAAACACCATGAGGCTTTTCGTCATCTCTACTGAAAAAATAAATCCGTAAATTGAATGAAAATGATCGTACAATGCACGAAATAATTTGCCGTTTTCTACAACGAAGAAATTTCGTATATTGTAAATAATTGTATATTTAGTTCAAGTTGCACGAAAGTTAACGTTGATAACAACGGCCGAGATACACGTGACAATTAGAACGAGTGCCTCGAGGAAATCTCTAGGTTCCGATGGTATCCCGAAGGAGATCTACCCCCTACACAATATGCAGAAACACAACGTCATCTACAAAGTAGCCTGTTTGAGTGGTGACTAGCGCTATATAGGAATTCCTAGTAACAATTCAGGTTTTATGCTAGTTTTATAGCCACTGATAAAACTTAGAATGCACTTGTAGCGTGCTATAAAACTTCAAATGTTACTTGGGAATGACTACTACACAGCTAAAAACTCACATGTATGGACATCAATCACTTGTAAACAAACTGGCTAAGAGACTAGCAGAGATCCACGACTATGCTGATAGCGTGATACAAGATCTCAAAGAGAGCACAGCTCTAACCGCACATTGTATCTCACATCAGTGCCGATTCGCTCTAAATGATCCACAGGTCGTCGATAACAGCTACAAACCAGCGCTCTCCCCATCGTGGAGATGTGCCACATCGTCACTACTTCTCACACGGTAAACCGCCGGACAGACGCCGACAATTTAAACAGTGCTTACTCTAACATTCTTGCATCCATCAATGAATTGAGAGTGAGAAAAGACTTAATTTCCATCGCTCTCCAAAACCAGACACCACCCATGCATCCATAACAAGTAGCTAGAAAACCATTATAGAGGAATTCCACGAAGATCCGTCCGAAAATATTTAAAATCGTAACCGACCATCTTAGATTCATTTGAAACATTACACGTTTGATCGGCATGGAAGACTAAACATTTTCCACAATTAGAAAGATTATGTTGACTCAAAAGCAATTTTTTAAAAGGGCGTAAACATTTCTACGTGCATAAATTTCAACATTTTTTTAAACAATTACTGTATTTTATACAGCAAAACTTTCTGTGAGAACGAGTTTTAGCGAATGAATATTTATGTACAAAAAAAATATACACTGAAACAAATGTTGTGTCATTTTTCACAAAAACAAAAATTTGTGTTAAAAATTTAAATGGTAAAAAAAACCATTTTTCTAATTTTTTATATTTTGTCAACCAAAACCTAAGGGGAAAAGAAACATTTTGAATATAGTCGTATGATGGAGAACTTATCAGTAAATAAATGCTTCCAACGATAACTTTATACATGTTTTAAAATGTCATACTAATTGACATACAAAACTGTAATTTTAGTACTGAATATAATTCTAAGAATCATTTTAAATCAAAATGCATTTAACAAAAATCTTTCAAAATGCAATAATTTTCGATATATTTGGAATTTTGTCCCAGCGAAACAGATAATTCGTGTGATTATGCCATTTTGAAAACTTATTTGCGTTACCCCATCATAAAATGTCAAAAATTTAATGTTTATCGTATTAAAGGCGTAAAAGTAACTTTTCAGTGTATTTGGATCATGGAGAAACTTTCAATAAAAAAGATTTTCTAGCAACAACTTTTGACATATTAAATTAATTCATACTATTTGCAGTCAAAAATACAAAAATATCATTGCGGATTCACCCACTAAATTTTACAAACAACGCTCTCAGTACACCATCTGCAGGCGAGTAGCGAAAAGTGCTTCCTATACGCCAAAAAGGCGGGTTGAAAGTAGCAATGAATTCTGCTTGTAAACCATGTGACTCTCCTGTTAATGGGATCGATAAAATTGTATGTCGTGGCAATTGTGGATCGGTTTTTCACAGCAGTTGCATTCCTGGTATGCAGCGGTCTGTTCTGGATTGTCTGAATTTAATAAGAACTTGTACTGGCTGTGCGATAATTGTGCTTGCAGTTTCAACAAAAGGAAGGAGCAAACATATTCCGCTGCTTCCACCGTGGACACTAAAAAAATATGCGAGGCGGTAGATAACCGAGATGAACGCAGTCGTGTCTTATCTCTCCAACCGCATTGAGTCACATCCGTTTGCTGCGCGACGAAATTGCACAACTGAAAGGAACAATCTCCAATCAAGCACCCAGCGATAGCAAGGATCGCGTTATCTCAAAGCTGAATGAGCAGCAGCAGATCCTCAACAAAGACTTGATGAACGAGATGGCTGCTCTACGACAAGTCTTTGTTGAACTCAAACGACGATTCACCGCAAGATCTCCTTCAATCGGTCCCGCTCCCAAGCTCACACCACCGACGGTCGAAAAAGTGGTCACATCTTACCAGGGGCCTCTGACAACGGAAATTAAGCGACCCACTTTCGTTGCTCCAGCACCGACAGAGCCGGATATAGGCAGACAATGTCGCCATCGTTCCCAAAAGCCTCGAGAATATCCAGACCAAGACAAATCAAGAAGCTCACTTCTTAAACGAACACAAACCAACTGCCCAAATAATGAGCCCGGTGAAGCAGAAAGCCGGAAACAGCCCTCTACTAACCCTCGACATCACTCTAAGCGGATTCCCAATAAAGCTAAAGAGTCTAATCTCAGACTAGCCAACACGGCATCAATAGCACAACAACAACAACAACAACAACAACAACAACAACAAAAACAACAAATGCAACAACAACTAACGCCAACCAGCCCACTCACACCGACGCCGTCCGACGAACCACCTACCAGACCGATAAAAATGACCGCTCCGCCACCTTCCTCCACAGCAGCTACTCAAAGGGTGGAAGAATCGGCCGCTTCCGATACCCGGCACACTTGCGGGTTATCGTGCAGGCAGACCGCCCGCCACTAAAGCAGGACCATTTTCAACCAATACCTCAAACCCTATATCAGCCCACCAAAACGCTCACAAACACGACCACCGGCCAGCCACGGGCTCCCGGCCGGCATCCCAATGGAAGCCCCAGGGAAAGACCGTCTGGAACGACGCCACCCAACAACACGGATCCCTCGCCACACCCCATGCGGTCACAGGAAGAGCAGTCTATCTGTCCACATACCAAATATCGCACAACGCTTGCCCCAACTGGGCGCAACAACAGACAGTCCGAAATAGATAGCAGCCTGGTTAGGGAGAACGCTTTCAGTCTTGTACCGGCCCTGTCCGGGGAAGTCCCGGCCATAGCTGATGCGCCTCCGGCGGCTGCCGGTACAGGGGACCCGACACCATCCCGGGTAAGTCGACCTCATATGTTACCCACCCACAAGCAAATGACTGCCCCTGAACTCCTTACAGGCAACAACCAACATTCTTCATCTCCGGGAGGAGGCCTATGTTACCCAACGAACCCCTACCGCAACCAACCAGTAAGAGAGATGACTCTCCCCAACTACGTGGACCCTTTCCTACACCCCATGCGGTCACTGGAAGAGCAGTCTGCATGTCTGCCCACGCAGTATCGCCAACACAGTATATCAGAACCCAATGCCAAAAGCACAGTTTTACGACCCTTAAGCCCTATTGCTGGATGTTCTGGGCATCCAATGCGGTCCACAGGAGGCAGCCCCAAGAAGAGACAACCAACTCAATCTTCACGGACCGCTTGCCACACTCCCAATGGTCACCGGAAGGGCAATCCCCCCATCCGCCTGATTACGACTACATGAAGAAACGCACCAACTCTAACAGCAACAACTCTAACCGTAGACTGTTTAGGGAAAAGGTTCTCTCCCCTGCATCAGCCCCGTCCGGGAATGTCCCGGCTTTCCCCGAAGAGCTTCCGGGGGCCCGGCTACCCCCGGGTAAGTACTCCACAGCCTTTCGATCATCACGAACAGCTCAGCTCCCCAAGCTCAGCTTCAGAGGAAACGACCGTTCAACGCGACAGGTGTACCTTGGCGATACAGTGGAATGTTAACGGGTTACGAAATAATCTGGGCGATCTGCAGACAATGATTGATCGGATGGATCCTGTCGTCCTTGCCCTACAGGAAACACACCTGTAAAATAACATCAACCCATCCTCGTGGTTGGGACACCGCTATTATTGGGACTCAACCTTCGGGGACAATATATACCAAACTGTAGGACTGGCGACAAAAATCGACGTTCCATCCGAACCCATCCAACTAGACACCGAGTTATTGGCAGTTTCCCGGAAAATTAAGTACCCTACACCATGCGTATCGCTGTATATTCCCCAAGGAATCAGCCAAGTTGGTGACAAACTCAATCGACTGATCGACCACCTCCCTGTTCCGTGGCTAATCATGGGCGATTTCAATGCTCACCACTCTGCTTGGGGTTCCAAAAAGTGCTGTCGACGTGGAAACAGTATTCTTGAGGTGATAGAGAGCAACAATGCTGTACTCTTGAATGACGGCAGTGTCACATTTCTACGTGGCCCAACGACATCGTCAATTGACCTGACCGTTTGCTCTGGCGCTTTAGCCAGGGATTGCTTCTGGTCAACAAACAGCGACATGTGTTGTAGCGATCACAATCCGATTAAGATATCGTTCAAACAGGTCCCTCCATCAACCTCGAGACGTAGACGCTGGCTCTACGACAACGCTAATTGGAACGACTTCGAAGAAAACTTCGCCAGTAGATTTGAATGGGAACGGGCATATGACCCGGACGAATTGACCGACCTTTGTCTTACAAGCAGCAGAGTCGAGCATTCCACGGACCAGCGGCGCCTCCTCGAAAAGAGCGATCCACTGGTGGAATCCGCAAGTCGCGGAGGTGATCCGTAACCGACGGAAGGCACTCCGAGTGCTTCGAAGGACAGCCACCAATCACATTTTCTGGGAAGAAAGGCACATCGAGTACTGTTTACGGACGGGTCCAAATTGGACCAAGGAGTTGGGGTGGGAGTGACCGGTATCGGAGCAGATCTTGCCTTTCACTTACCCCCACAGTGTTCCGTCTTTTACGCTGAAGCCGCAGCTATTGCCCTAGCCTTGACGAGAAAGCCCGAAGACATACCCGTTCTTATTTTTACAGATTCCCTGTCCGTAATCTCTGCCATAAGTTCAGGAGACTCATCGCATCCATATGTCCAAGCTATCGAAGGTTTGTGTGACCTTCTTACAACCATCTGCTGGGTTCCAGGACACTGCGGAATCCCCGGGAATGAAGATGCGGACCGCTTAGCCTCTACAGGGTACCGTGTGCGGAGACTGATCAGTAAGGAAACTCCTTCCGCTGACATTCTCGAAGAATTCCGAAAACAAGTGGAGAACGACTTCATATCGCACTGGAGAAGTAGTCAAGGCCACTTCCAGAAGATCAAGGGTAAACTAGAGACATGGACCGACCGGAACAGTCGACTCGAACAAAAGATCCTGTCCCAAAGAGTTGAGGGATAAACGTTAAAGCGACCGAATTATTAACAGAAGGGAATGTAAAAAAAGAGAGTCACTCATTGCAGATATGTCTTTTTGAATAAAAAGTCTAGAAATATATTCTACATTAAAAGTGAACAGATGAACCCGGAAGTACTCACTGCTAGGTGCATTAAAAAGGCGCTACTGGTTGCCCCATTTTCTAGCTTCCATCAACGCTGAACCAATTGATGAATTGACAATGGACATTTGTATTCATACGACTCGCCGAATCGCTTTTATTTATATATTTCGTTATCAACCATTATTGTCTGCAGCCACACAGTTGAAAAACAATTTCAATCCATAAGGTCACTTTCAACGAGGCTCGAAAGGATAATCAAAAATACTTGGTTGGTTGTTGACTGACGGATGAGAGCTGAACGACAAAAAAACAGGAAATTCATCACGGAGGATGCGTTCGTTTCTTTTTTTGCTGTTTGCGTTTTTGCTGTTTAAAGAAAATCGAAAAGACGGAAAAAGTTTTTCCGCTGCCCTTGAAAAGATTCTTTTCGAAAGATACTTTTTGTATGGAGCCTGGAAAAGATTTGCGAAGTTAGTTAATCGGGTTCGGTATGCCCTCGAGCGGAACCGCCCCGGTCTGAATGGGGACTACTGTATACAATTTGAATTTACTCGAATAAAACAAAAAAAGCCATAAACCGATGCAAAAAGGGAAGAGGCTGATGCTTGAATCGTCGAGGAGAGCCAAGAAGTTGGCGAAGCATGGGATTACAGCGTTATAGCGCACAACCAACAGAGATAAGCGAGCAAAACAAACAGAGGGCTCTGATGGGGAACCGTCATCTCACCAGAAGACCAGAAAAGGTTCAACAAGTTGAGGAAGATAATATAAATCTTGAGATGAAAATGGGTGGCCAACTTTTTTTTATTCCGCAACAAATTGTTAGTGTTGTTTTTGTTGATGTTGGTTGCTTCGTTCGTTTCTGCTGAGTTTTATTCGATTCGTGGATCCACGTCAATAAATTTTTCATAATTTGTGTTCAATAAGATTTATGTTGATGTTGAGTAGTGATTTTATGCGCAAATATCTCGTTAGTAAGCGTAATCTACTACAGTGTAGTAGCGATGTAGTTGGGGGAAGGATGAGACTTCAGATGAAGGTCGGTTAGAAATTCTGGAATGAAGCTGGTACAGAAGAAACAAATTGTACCACATTTTTCAAACAACTGAAATATGCTTTCTCTTCAATACAGTGTGCAGTTTATCACGATCGTTTGCGATGTCCTGCAGCGGATTTTTGCTGGTTCTCGATCATCCATTTTTTATTCGACTATTAGTGCAATAAATTTGCATTCGTTGCCAGTCGAACAGCAACCATAGCCCGAGGCAATGAACGATTTGTTGTTCGCTTGTTTTCTAGTGTTTGAGTTTGTTAGGGCGGTTTTAAACCTAGATGGCACAACATAGCACACGATCGAAATGGTATTTTTTGTTTGCCACAATCCCATCATATTTCTGTAGAATTGTAGTACAAAAACATTACGACACGGGTGTGGTTTGGTTTTTATTGAGACAACAACGGCTCCAGGGAGGTAAAACAAGATGTTTTCCAATATTTCTGCTGTGGTATCTAGTGACTCCTAGCAGAGTGACAGATGTGACCGTAGAATTTTGGGCTGTGAGTGTGAATTTAAATGAAACATGCTTTGTTTTTTGAAATGAAATATCATTTGCTCAGCAAAGCATTTATCCAAACATAAAAAAATAGCTTGAGTGAACGAATCATTTCGTGAACAAGTCTCCCGGCGATTAGTGAAAAAGTGTGGTTAACAATAATAAAAGTTAGTGGCGTTGTCCGCGATTTAAACAGAACTAAGTGAAGGTAAATCAGGTTTAACTCTGCTGAAATCTTCGTGAAGAGTGTTTATGCGTGTGCGCATTATCTCCTTCATCATTGACACCGCTGGAAAAAGCATGAAAAACAGGACTGTGAAAACATCGCGGTTAATCAAAAGTTGGGTTTTTTGTGAATTGACATAGCTACATCGAGAATTGTGATATTGGAATATGTAGAAAATATACGAAATGAAGTCTGTGGGCTTTATAAAAATCAGCGCGATGTGATAAACAAATTTGTGTGACGTTAGGAACTTTTTTACATTTTAACAACATTCACTTAGCTAGAGATTACTGGGTAGGGAAAGTTTTGAAAATTAGAGTCATAGTCGGTTCTCACCAGGCCCGTGCGTAGAAAATGCTCATGGGGAGGGTTTTGAGGTTTCTACATTTCTCATAAAAGAAATTGAAGGTTTTTATGAGACCTGGAAGGCCGAGTATTGTGTCCCAATCGACTCATCTCAACAAATTGGGTAAATGTCTATCATCAAGAAGGAATGGAAATGGTTGGTGTTAGTGTCGGATTGGTTTGAAGTAGTTAATCTGACTAAACTTAAACCTCTTGTACCTTGCCATCCTCATCCATCCGGGGCCACTGTTACACTGAAAAACATTGTTCCTAAAATCTTGCATAGAGTACCATGAATTCTAGAACATTCACATTTTTTCGTTTCGAAAACAGGACTATGAACAAAAATCATGTGTTTTATAATTATGTTCAATTTCGCTTCAGTAACGCCCTCATAACGCTTTTATTAGTGGAAATATTAGTTTTTGTGTTGTGATATTCAATCACGGTTTCCTTGTCATTACCAAAACGATTTTCTGTACGTGAACTTCTTTATGATCATTTCTCTCAGTTGACTCATGATGATATTCATAGATAGTTCGAAAAATCAAAACATTGTGGATATTTTTTCGTGCTCAATTTCACGATACTCGGAATTTTATTCATGAATCCATTCGATCTTCGTGATCTAATTCGTGATTATATATTAAACACAACTTACAATTCGTGCACCTGAAATAGTTCCCAAAATCATGGTAAATTATTCACGTACTCGTGAACTCGTTCATGATTTCTAGTATAATAGTCACGACTGACCATGCGTACCCGTGAAATAAATCACAAAATTATAAAATGTTGTTCATGTCGTGAACTGGTTCATTTTATCTAGTATAGTAGTCACAAGTTACCATTCGTGCTTATGAAATAGTCCACGAAGCTATCAAACATTATTCATGTAATCGTAAACAGGTTCATGATTCCTAATATATTAGTCACGATCCAATATCCGTGCTCGTGAAATAGTTCCCAAGTTCATTACATATTATTCATGTATTCATGTATTGGTTCATGATTTCTAGTACATGATTCACGATCTATTTTGCGTGAAGATAGCCCTAATCATATACGATTTCATGAAACATGGTAATGAAATTTTCATGTGAGCTAATTTCTCAAAATGTGGAGTAGTAGTCGTGGAATCATTCTTATTCCGTGCACTTTTTCATAAAATATCCAGCTGTCAGCGATCAAGAATAGGTACGAGCTGTAGATATAAAAAAAAATATTGGGACCATTATCGTTATTCATTCGATGCGGTTCAGTGTGATGTCTGGATAGAACACGAAAACTGTCCTGAGCGCCTCGAATCGTGTTCGTAATATACGCTATTGAAGTATCTCAAAGGCGCCACGCGCGCGCCATCTCGTGGTGAGCGCGTGCAATAGCTTGGGTCAGCTGTATCATTGTAGCTATGATTTACCGCCAAAATACTGTTCTTTATTTTTGTTGTTAATCAAAATTTTATCACAAGGTTGTGAAAAAAAACTTTCTTGTAAAATGAATTTGGTTATAAAAAATCACTTTCAAGCCGTAAAACTAGATTCTTTTCGTCGTAAATCTATTAATAAGGGACATCGCCTTGTAAAAAGTTTTCATGTGAGTGGTGTGATTGAAGAACGAGACGAACATGGGACTTTTATTAATGGGACTGTTCTTCGCGAAACACCTGGAGCTGCCAGTACACGAAGAAATGAAAATTTATAATTTCCGAAAATAGAGGTGGGTATAGGAATTACGTTTCTGATGTAAAATAAATATGTAGCGAGAATTCCTATGTTGTCAAGTATAACAATAATTACAATACTGTTTCAAGAATTTTAAAATTTCTATTATTTTACAGGTAGATGACGACAGATCAATTAAAAATACTGAATGCACATGCAAAGCTGGAAAATTTTTCTGCAAACACGCTGCTGCAGTTTGCGTGTATGTAAATGAAGAAAATACTTGTTCCAAAACTGACTTGCCAATGATATGGAACAAACCACCAGAGGCTCAACTAAAAAGATACAGCAAAGGTGCGACGATTGATGAAATTCTAGCGAAGAAGGAAAACAACAATCACATCTAAAAAGAATGTTTCAAAATTCGAGCACTTGAAAAATATTGATGCAATTCTTAACGAGGAATGTGCTTTTTCTGCTATGGTTGCAGCAGAAACTGAATTTTTGATTCCAAACCAAGAAAGGGAACGAGAGAAAAACAGAAGAGAATTTGAACTGCGACAGTTGTTGTCGAGCCTGCTGGAACAACAATTCAAAGATGATTTTAACGTTTATCGCGCCTTTCAAGTTCAACAAGTTGACCACATGATTCTAAAGTTTAATCCGAAATCTTGTCCACAGTCTTGTAAAGATTTTTTCGAAAACAAAATTTCTGTTGATGGTGATAAGTGGAAATTAATTTGTTTTAACTCAATTCGCCAGTCCAAAAGTTCTGTTTGGTTCAGAGAGCGGTATTTACGTATTACTGCAAGTAAAAAAAGTCATCAAATCAAGACGCGAAGAGAAAGTTTTGATGCTTTAGCCCAACAGTTTAAAAATAATCGGTTTAAAAGCTTTTTGACAAAATCTATGCGATACGGATTGGACATGGAACCTTTTGCTAAACAAGAGCTGTCAAAACAGCTTCAGGTTGACATTCACGATGTAGGTCTGATTGTCAATGTCAAGCAGCCCTTCTTCGCACGTAGTCCTGATGGTGTTATTGTAAATGACAAAGGTTTTGAGATTATTGAAATAAAATGTCCATCCTCTTGTGAAAATTCTCCTATTTTTAATCGCAATAATGGAAAATCTTTTATTTCATATTTATATGCCGATGAAAATAACAACCCAGTATTAAAAAAAAGTCATATGTATTACACACAGGTTCAGTTATCGTTGTATGTAACACATGCGAAAGTTTGTAATTTTTTTGTATTCTCTACAAAAGACTCTGTGTTGCTTAGAATACAAAGAGATGAAGATTTTCTTTGTGAAGTTGTGCCTAAAATAGAGAGTTTTTATTATGAAACATTTTTACCACTTCTTTCTGTTAGCATATAAACAAAGAGATGAGAGGAAAGAGAAAGAGAAAATTGTTTAAATTAAGAGAAATTATATTTTATAATTACTTTTGGAAAAAATTAAACAAGTTATAAATAAAATTCTGAGAACTTTTATTTTACACGTTTTGTTACAACATTGAAATGAGCATTTAATAACTTTTCTATGACATTGAATCTTTTTCATCACGAATTAATGGTTCTTTTGTGTTAGCGAGGCAGCATGCAATATGCATAATTTTATCCATTTTTGGTAAGAGCTCAATTGGCACGTGTGACAAAATTTTAAAAATTTTTATTCGTTGAATCGCTCTTTCAACATGAATCCTTACACTGGCAATTGCATAACCTTCCATAACTTCCTCCTTACTAAATTGTGGATCAAAAGCAAACGGTGGCATAACCAAAACGCACTCGCGTTTCAACAGCTCTGATTTTATTTGGGGAAATCCTTTATCTGCCATTATTTCATCTCCTGGCTCAATCAATTCAAGGAAACCAGAATCATTTACAATGTACCCATCTGTTGCTCTTCCTCCATACCCTTTTGAGACAAAAGTTATCATTCCCGATGGACTGATTCCCACTAAAAATTTTATAGTAAAACTAGATTTATATGACGAATACATCAATACACGTTGATCACTATCAGGAGGAGTGTCTGTGCGCATTTCTGTGCAATCAATTATGGCACGACAGTTTGGGTAATTTTGAAATGACTTTGGCATAGTACGTTTAATCGCTTCTCTACTTGGCCAAAAAACCCAGGTATTAATATTTTCAAAAAGCGTCTCCAAAACTGAGTAAAAAATTTGCGAGGCAGTTCGCCCTGATACGTGAAAAAGAAGTCCAATTGCGCCAAATGTCAAACCAATCTTCATTTTCATAAGGAACAATAATAATCTGTCCTCAGCTTTGAGCGTTCTGTAAAATTTTGGTTGACCACTTTTTTTCGGGCAAATGAATTCCAATAAAATTGCAAAAACTTTTAATGTTATGCCCCCGAATTGCTTTATAGCACTGTCATCCTTGATATCAGAAAAACCCATGAACCCTGGTCTCGTTGGTTCTTCGGGACCAACTCCAACAGTCTTCTTGTCCCGAATATTAGGAACAATGATTCGTGTGTGTGTTGGAGGCTTTTTCACAGGAATGCAAGTTTGGGTAGAAGAGTCACAACTAGATTCACTGTTCCAAGCAAATAAGATTCCGACACTCGAGTCATTGTCAAAGTCGACTTGTGGATCAGTCTGCGTTCCCATTTCTATTGCTAATGGTGCTGCTGGTGGTGAATTTTCTGTTGTGGAATCATCAAGGTTCGACTCACTGTTTTTATCAGTACCTGGAATAAAATGGATCTCACATGTCTGGAATACGGAAAGGAAATGCATAATTGTTGAAAAACCCATGATGTTTTACCTGCATTGAACATTGATTTTGTAAAATGTTCTAGTTTTTCCCTTCTTCTCGCTAGCCTTTCACTGCGACCAGACGTGCTTGGTTGCTTGCGTTTGTAAATGTCAGGAACTTTTGCGCGGATCTTCAGATTTTGACCCACCTTCAAAATGCAAACTGCATATCTCGGATGTTTTTGATGGTTGCCACGGTTTTCCATTAACACTGCAAATTTTAAACATTCAGCAACAAAAAATAGAGGAGAAAAAAGATGTTTGGCTTACTCAATTCGACGAACTGCAACTATCCACTGATTCCGGCGTGTTTGTTCCCACGGTTTGGAAGGAAATTTATAGTAACTGATCCTGGGGACTGAATAACCGCGAGAATTGCATCCCACAACACAACAATTATGCCCACTTTTCTTTTTATGAGACATTTCTAAACAATCTAAAGGTACAAAAATGTTTGCAAAATGCGTTTGCTTACTTTTGTTATGACAGCGCATATGTAAATTGACCCAAGCTATTTGCGCAGTGGGCCGCTAGTTGGCGCCACCGGAGATACTTCAATAGCGTATAGTTTACAGAATAAGATCCCGCTAACAATTTTATGGTCCAGTTCACCTTGTCGCGTTACTCCGAGTAAAAAACCAATAATAACCAAAAATACCAGATCGCGATAAGACGTAGAGAAATTAAGAATACCACGATGAAACTGAAATCATGTCACATTGCTTCACGTATCAAATTCGAAAGTAAGGTCTAGAATAAAATATCAAGGTAAGATGAACAAAAATTACAAAATTCGTGACTGAGGTCCTGAAATTATAAACATAAATCACACAACTCGTGACAAAAATATCAAAAAATCGTCACTAAGATCCAGAAATCATGAACATAAATAAACATGAATCCCTACTCGTGACTCAAATATCACAACATAAACAGAAAATATGAAAACCAAAGTTCCTGCAATCATGGACATAAATCACATTATTCGTGATTGAAGTAGTCAAAATCGTGATCAGGATCCTGAGATTATGAACATGAATCACGTTACTCATGACTGAAATATAAAGTGAATAGGAGATAAAGTGAATAGAAATTACGAAAATCGTGACTAAGATCCTGAAATCATCAACATAGATCCCGCTACTCTGACATAAGAATCCTGAAATCATCAAAATCGGCTGTGTATTCCCAAATTATGAACAAGACTCATAACAAAAACTAAACATATCCAGCGAACAACAGTAACCCAACCAAACATTCAAGTGTAACGCCATGTTTATAGTCAGAGCGAACTAGTTTTGTAGAAACACAGATAGTTTCATGGATACGAGGTCTAGTATTCATAATTTTAGAAACTGTCACGGTTTTCGTGAATCGTTCACGAAATAGCGATCATTTTTTCATGAATTTATAAACGATTTTTTTCCGTTTAGGCACAACTTCAGTGGGGATTGTACTCTAGCTCTTTTTATTTTGTGTTAATCGTTCATGTTTTTTTCGAATGATGCTTTTTCTTGCTTGCTGTCCAACCTTCTCGGTATATCTGACCTGCTCAGGTCTGCTGCAAATTTCGTCATCTGTTGAGACACGAACCGATCCGGAGGTGTCGACCATAATGATTTATATCTCTTTACAACCACCTTCCCAGGGTTTCTTATCCTTCTTGGTGCTACTCGTTCCTATTCATTTGATAGCTGCTGCTGAGAATTTCTCGTTGGCGGTATTTCTGCCGATACCGATAACCATTTTCGCGAGTCATTTAGCTGTCAGTCACTCCGACGGAAAGATCATCGGCTGTAAAATTTCTACAGATAACGATATCTCGATTTTCTCTGATTGATTGTACTCGAATGACACGGCTCACTATATAATTTCATCCCTGAACAGGAAGTTAATAAATTTTTAAAAGTAATTCAAAACCCTCATGTGAGGGGTTTGAATCTCTAAAACCCTCACCTTGCGCACGGGTCTGGTTCTCACGGTAAAGATGGACAAGTCTGTCTATGCCAGGAGACATGCTGTGAACTCGAGTGATTGATAGTTTCGCTGCCTAAGTTCGACCCTCACCAGCAGAAGACAATAGTTAAGCCCGTAGGATATTAAGCCAGTTCTAATGACCCTGCCACTTCTAGTTCTCCGATCTGTATACTTCACATCCTTGCTCTTACTTGAGTACTATGGCTCTAATTTTCATAACTTTCCCTACCCAGTAATCTAATTGAATGTCGTTAAAATGTAAAAAAGAAAATGTGACTAATATAGTCGAAATAAAAAAACTATTTACAAAATGTGAATTTCTGTCCCTTCCTAATTATACAGGTTTCAACCATAGGATCTTTTACTACTTTTTACGGTTATGAAAATCTCTATTCTATGTTTATCCAAGTTACTTAGAATAGTGAAACTTTTTTTGTAGTTAACGTTTCAACCTGCTAATTCTTCAGCCATCTTCGGAACTAGTATAATTACAAAAGTACAATTAATTCCACAATTCTAAAAAAAAATAATTTTAAAGTACCACTTATATTCAAGCCTGTTCACTCCACGCTCACGGTACAGCCTATATAAATGCTTGCCATGTTATGTAAACCGTATATGTGAAAATATATGTGACTATTGTCGTGAATAACGACTTAGCTTTCAATATAGGGGCCCCTTTTCAAAATTTCGGAAGAAAAATGATGTAATGGTTTGAACGCTTATATCTTTTGTTGTACTGAATGGATTTAATCAATTTCTTCGGAATTTTGTCGAAAATATTTGCATTAACGTTGTTATAAAATTTTGGAATATGTAGGATATTCATTATCAACGGAAAATAGTGTTTTGAAAACGACTCGGAAAAGTGAAAATTTTCAGCCCATCCCGCACAGAGCCGTCAATATGGTGCACCAACCGAACAATAAAATAATGAAAAGTTTTAAATATAGGTCCACTACATGTTTGTTCCTATGATTATTCGTATTGGGTTGCTTGACGAGAGAAGTTGGTGGGGGACAGCCGGCATATTCGTTTTGGTTATGCCATTAAAAGCCGGACGGAAAGGAAAGGCTCATGCACGGCACGAGAACGAGCGAGAAAGCGACAGTAGTGCATATTAGCGAAAGCGTTACGTACATTTTGAACCTTAATAATCTTCCTTCTACTAAACGGATTGCTAATCTTGTTTCATAAATCGGAAGGAAAACGTTCAACGATTGCTACCGATACGTTGTTTGCTATGTAAAATTTGTTTAAATAGTTCAAAAACTACTTTAAATGAGAATCAGCGCAGCTTTTCTCAAAGCCGGACGTGTGTAATACGCAGTGAAAAACGGACGTGCATGATAGGTATTAGGTCGTAAAAAGCTGCATCGGGCGACTAATTAAATCGGCTACCACCGGAGAGAAGAAGAAAAACGTTTTGCAGCAACTGATGCGCACTCTATCGTTCGGTTAAAGAGATCGCTAAAGCCTCTCGCGTTTCTTTTCGGTTCCATTCGGATCTCATTCAAATCGATCGCTAGGTTTGGCAAAATCGACCCGCTGGTTTGATTTTGCAATTACACAGAACAATCAGCACAAGGGGAGGCTGAGCAAACCTGATGGGAAACCTTACTGTTAAAACGAGATGGTATTGAGGATCAGTAGCGTTCTTTCGATAATTGTCGGATAAAAAGCGGACAATAGCTTCGAGATCATGCCATGTTATCGCGTTTCTCTTGAACCGTTTGATTGGAAGCTGTGATCTCGATCAGTTCACTAAAGGAGCCAAATCCACGCTGTAGTGCCGTATCGTGGAATAGACACGGCCAATAAGCTTAGATGGTTTAAAAGGCGATTAGTGCCAAGGTTTAGTCCTGTAGGAGAAACGTGCTCAGTGACATATGGTAAGCCGCTACCTGACGCTTTGTCGGTATATTCGGATAATTGAAGGTGACGCCCGTTCAACAGCATTAAACCCAGCACTGTACAACGTAGGTTTTTTTTCCTTGGCAGGTTCCAAAATCGACGATCAACGACACAAGGGTGCCTGTCTACACGTGGCTCGTCATTGAGGGTTGCGAGTCCAATCTGGAAGGGCGCGCAACGAATTATCCTCGCGCCTTTCAACAGGCCCCTCTCACGCAAACCACGTGCGTGAGTGCGCTATTTTCCGCCCGTGTGACGCCAGCGCATCGCCCCACCCCCTTGTGTCACATCAGTCTATCGCTAAAGCATCGCGCAAAGTTGCGCAACAACATACTGCCATCCGAAAACGCAGAACATCGCACCGGATAGACCACGCGCCACGCCATCTGTGCGCGAATTGAACATCCGGCGGCTTGTCGAGCAGTGTCATCGCTATACCTCCGAAACCGCTCATTCAGCACACGTCAGCTGTCTGCGTATACTACGGTTCAGCATAAAACGCCTCTTTATATCACTTCCATCGATCAACTGCATCAGTAATATCAGCAAACACGTGGTCATCCCGACCGCGAATCACCGCATGAAACACTGTTTCACCGGAGGATGCTATCAGCGAACGACATGCAGAACGTCAGCAGCATTTAGCTTTCGCACCAGCATGTAAGGTCAAAACTATTTTAAATTTGTAAAACCTAGTCTTAAATTAACCTGTACAAGAAAGATATCAGTGACGTCACGTAGGAAGCACAGGCCTTAGTCGAAGATGAATATATCGAATTGCTCTTCCGATAATTTGGTTCAAGATTTAGATTATCAATTCCGCTACTTTAACGATCACTAAATATCCTCTCGTCGAAGGTTTGAATTTGGTCCATTGCAACAATTTTAGATTTTGCCTCTCTTGGGGAGCTTTTGAGTGATTTCGAGTGTTTGAAACACTTTTCAACCCGCCCTAGATAGGAGCCTCAGCCGGGCTCGCAAACAGCCGCAGCAACCTCTTCTTGGCGAAGAGTGGCGCTTAAGTTGCTGCTGGTTACGCAGTTCAAGTACATTCGTTACAAGTGAATGTGGCAGCCCTGGCACTAAGCGAAAGCTACAACAAAACGAATGAAGAAAATATTTTCATTTATAGCACAAAACGGATGGCCTTCCATCTGCACCGAAAAGTTAATAAAAGGGATCGCCTTGATACAAAGCGTGCTCATTCGGTATGAGCTGCAAAAGGGGAATGTGCGTATGTGTGTGCGCAGTAGAAACAAATCGTCGGCAAGGTTTGAACCGTTTCAAAAGATTCTCGTCTTGTATCACCATAGTTATCTACAAACCGTCCTTATTAGGACGAATACATAACGGCAAAACTAGTGGTGGGTAATGTCCGGGACATAACCGCGGTGTCGATGTAGAACTATTCGTTGGCGTATCATATTAAAATTCTGCTTATGACTAGTTGTAGTGAATGTCCTGAACGTAACCGGGGATTTTTTCTAGGACAATTATTTTGTGTGAAAGTTTTCTGTATTACCTTAAAAATCCTGACTAGAACTTGTTACTTTCACTAGTATTTCGCTAAATTTAATTTTATTTATTTAATATTTTATGAGAATACAGTATTAAAATTGTTTTACTGAACTAATTACCGAACAGGATGCTATTAAAATCCACAGGAAACTTTTACTGAACCCAATGAATCGTACTTAATCTGTAAATTTAGCCATTCGAAAGAGATACAAGCAGAATTTTAATATGATACTCCAACGAATAATCCTACGTCGACACTGTGCTTATGTCCCGGACATCACCCACTAATAGTTTTTTAACAGAAATTTCCATTTTTTTGCGTAACTTCAATAATGCACAATCCTATGTTGAAATTTTTTTGACATCAAGACAGTGTTAAATGATAAATGATAATAACTAAACTAGCTAAACTAAACTGAATAATGAAATTTTTGCACTATTTGATAGACAATTTGAGCTAATTATCGCAATTACGTTCAAAGTATGCATAATTAGCAAGGATGATGGGAGTAATTGCATTTCATTAAAGCTTTAGAAATCGATGCTCTAGTTGGTTATTCGCAGCTCGCCAAAATACTCAGTTTGCAACGTAAACCACACCTTTATTCGGTTTCGCTAGATACAACATTCAAAGAAAAGCAATTTTTCGTAACACGTAATTTATTTCCGTATGCTTGGAAAAATATTCCGATTGTTGTTTCAGGAGGTTTTAATATAGACATTTCAAAGCAGGAAAACATGAAATTTGTGCATTTCATGAATGAATGCCTCAAGCTTCGTCTTATCTCTGATCCCTCACAAGCTACTACACTTGGAAGTACATGCATTGATTTAGTCTTTTTTAAAAATGTTAATGTAGAAAGCCGAAGATATATTTCGTACTTTTTAAATCACAGACCAATACTTTGTTTCTGACGGCGCCGGTGGTTGAGTGGTAAGCGTGACTGCCACTCATTCCAGTTGGCCTGGGTTCAATTCCAGCCGAGGTCGTTGAGATTTTTCTGAGGTGAAAAAATCTGTGGTCGCGTCTTCCTTCGGAAGGGAAGTAAAGCCGTTGGTCCCCGGTTCATGAAACTGGTGGATCAATATCTAGTCCACGTAGTGGAATCACCTCTCTGGTGTCGGTAAAGAAGAAGTATATCCAACTTCAATACAACTCTACCAACAAAAAAAAATATCCTCCTCCCGTGATACCTTGTGGAGTGCGCAGTAGTATATACGGCCTCTAGCAAAAGCAAGTATCGAACTAACCATTCCTTTCCTTTCCTTCCGCGATCTACGTTCGGGCCTGGCCGGCGCCGGTATTGATCAGAAACACTTTAGGGTTACCAGGAGTTGCACATTGAAAGATGTTTCGCTAATCTCAAGCATAATTATCTACTGATTCCCTGTGCAACTTCAGCTAATCCCGATCGACAACGGAGTAGCAGCCAGGTGTGGTCGCACAAGCTCAAGCTCGCAGACCAATACTTTGTTTGATTGATCGAGCCAGTGATTTAATATGTAATCTGCAATATACAACACATTAAAATTATAACCGGTTGACGACCTACACCTACACCAATCATATCAGAATCGCCTTCATGAACAACAGCTGAGCCTGAGCATAGTGAACAGAAGTCAGCAGCATCCAATGATCCAGCGCAACACCATCAACACCAACGCCGAAACCAAAGGTTCTTTTCAGAACCACCATTATTACCATATCGAATTATTTGAAAATTTCCCATTCAAACGTGATTCCGTTGAATATCATTAACGTCTCGAAGTGAAGTCACGACGCTCCGGTTATGTCACAGACATTACCCACCCATTTTTGTTCTCTTTTCATCGAAAACTAAACCAATGAAAGTCATAAACAGCTCAGAATCAAATTTCCCAACTGTTAGCATCCTGATACGTGCAAAAAGTATCAGTAACGAATTTGGTACTCATTTGGCATATTACCCAGGTTACCTGTACATTACCTGCATCAATACTCATTTTACCAAATAACAGTACTATAAAACTAAGGCCTTAAAGCAGTCTAGTAACAATAGTTGTGAATAGCAGTTCAAGAAAAATATGGACACCGAACTTTAGATTCTGGACTCTTCATTCTCGTCGCTGGATGATGGACTCTTGGCGCTGGCCTCGAATTTCTGTACTCTACACTCCAGACTTTGAACCATGGGGTCTGCTATCTAGGACTTGATCCTTCACTCTGGTATATGAACTTTTGGGCTCTGCACTCGGGTCTCTGGATTCTGGTCTCGGGGTTTGTGCTATGAACGCTGGGCTCTTGACTCTGGGCTCTGAACTCAGAACACCGGGCTTAGTATTTTGGCCTTAGGACTCTAGACTCTGGAATCTGGGCTCCGAACTCGTGACACTGGGTTCAATATTTTGGGTTGAGGACTCTGAACTCTGGTCTCAGGATTCTCGTCTCTGGATTCTGTACCATAGATTCTGGAATTTGAACTCTGGATGCTGCACTCTTCACGCTAGGTTCTGGACTCTGGAGTATGTGCTGAGGACTCTGGGCTTAGTATTTTGGGATAGGAACTCTAGACTCTGGTTTTTGGTCTTTGGGCACTGGACTCTAGGTTTTGGATTCTTAGCATCTGAACTCTGAACTCTTGACTATAAACTCTGCGCACTGGACTCTGCTCTCGAAACTCTGGACTCTGAACTCTGAGCTTTGTCTTCGGAACTCTGTGTTCTGATCGCTGCACTATGGACTTTGGACTCTGCATTCTCGACACTGAACTCTGTATTCTGAACTCTAGACTCGCCTCAGTATTTTGGATTAAGGACTCGCGACTCTGGATTCTGGTCTCTCTCCTCGGGACTCTGGGCTGTGGAATCTGGAGTCTGGGTTCTCTCCTCGGGATTATGGGTTGTGGTCTCTGGGATATGGACCCTGAATAAAAATATACTGAAAAAAAATCAGTTTGGACAAGGAAAAGTTTTTTTCAAATAACTTTTTTCCTTAAAAGTGCACAACTTGAATTTTTGACGGTAGATAGGTAGGGAAAATAATTGCCTATCTTGGAGCAAAATTTCATCTAAATCAAAGATGGGATTGTTTTTGTAAATCGACTTTAAATATTCAAAATCGATTTTTTTCAGTGCAAAAGTCAATATAGAATTTTTTCAATATTTTTATTCAAAAATTTGACTAATTTTGTGAAAATGACTTCTACAAGTTTTTTGCAGGATGTGTCATTTTTAGACTTAGCCATTTGATAAAAAATGGTGAAAAAAGTTTGACCCTTTTCAAAACATAGTCTAGATCATTTTTGGAAAAACAAAGTATGCAAAGTGGCTTTTTGTGACAAAGTCTTTATGTACATAAAGTTTCATTAAAATCTGAGAGGGTGCTGCCAACTTTGAATACGATTTAGCGCGAAATTCGTCACCTGCATAAATAATTATCTGTTGTTTATTATCGTAGCAATCAACAGCGGGCGAGAATTGCCTTTAGAAATTTTATCGCAAAGTCTTCTGTATAATATCTTCTATAATATTTTCGTGTTATGATTTTCTTGATTATCTACTAGACGAAAATGTATTACAAGTTAAATTAATTTTGGAATTTTCGTTTCGACTTCATCTCATCAGAATCCGACACTAACTTAGTGACAGGACTAAGCTAGCGCCGGATTGACACTAGTTCCAAAAACGGAGACACAATTTGTGCTCCTGAGCAAACCCCTAGTTTAATGCCATAGCTAATTTAGTTATAGTTTTTGTGCTCTTCACGCGCAAAGATGCTTTTAAACAATTTTCTCCTTAACCCATTCATGCCCATGCACAGTGGGGCCGGGACGGTCAAAACCTCCAAAATTTGTTGTCGATTTTCACACCTTTTATATTTTTTTCTAAATGTACATTACCCAAAGCTGCATTTTTGAGTTAAGTGATTGAAAAATATAAGTGCTACATTTTGAACCGTACAAGGTCTTCAAAATCTGTAAGAATTTGAGTGACAAAAAGTTTTTGTTTATTATAATTCATCTCGCTTTAATAAGTATTACAATGTCAATTAAACAACACATATAGGCGTTTGTAATAGAAAATCATCTCAGAAATTCAATGGTGTATTTCGATTTGAGAAATAATGAGTATTTAAAAAGTTACCAATAAAATCAATGTAACTATGTTGTTTAACGCGGACTTATTTACATTCAGAGTGTCATCTCTTTATCGGTAAAAGCGTGTTGAAGGATCTCATCTAGTACAACTGACGTAGAATTTTATCTAGTTTTCAAAAATCATAGTGCCATCTTGCGCCGTTTTGCGCCGATCGTTGATATTTGGACATTTGTAAAATTAGTTTTTTATGGAGACACATGGTATTTTTTTTTAATTTCATGAAGTTTTGCATTATTATTCACCGGTGGATTTCTTTTTCTGAACGCTGCTTGTAAATTCAGGGTTTGGGGTGATTTCCTTGATACAAATATAAATACGCCTTAACCGTCTTGCAACTGTGACTCGTGTTTCTACATTTTCGCAGTTATCTGCAGCATAGAAAAATTCAAATAAATACAAACCAACGAGGCAAACTAACTGCAACTATTATCATATCTTTCCATGAATACTATTTCTTTAGTAGGTATTGGTTGTTAGCTTTACTGGCGATCGATGTATGGTAAACACGTGAGTGTGGGAAGTGTTCTTTTTTACCCGATTTTTAGTTATTGGCCAGTAGTGCAACATTTATTTTTCAAGTGCAAACTCCCTATTGAATCTATTACAATTAACAATCAAATTCAAAATCTCCCTCAATAATTCACTTCCAAATTAATGAGAGTTTCATGCAAAAACGCTCACGCCTCTATTTCAAAGCATACACATACAGTGCAAAGTATGCTCAGGATGTTTTCGTACAAAAAACCAAGTCAGTACCCACAAGGAGAGATATTCATATCATCATTGGAATTGAAAATCAATGGAAAAGTATTGAGCGGCTTAGCGGCAGTACTCATCGTATGAGAAACTGTGAATAGAGCATAGTAGGGCATGATTTGAGGCATCTTCATTAAAATCAAATAAACCTGTCATCTTTTAATAGCTTTGGCGATAACTATAAATAAATAAACCAATGAAACAAAAATTTCAGGCATTCTTTCAAACACCTTAAGATATGCTATCTTTTATAACTATTCTAAACGCATACGTTCAGAAATTAGTAAATGAGGATTATCTCTTAAAGATTTGTGTAGGGATGATTTTTTCACGATGGTATTCAGATTGGACTGAAGATCTACAAACAAATGTATAAAATTACATCATTTTTTATTCACCAGATTTCGATAAATTGGAACTACACTATCTAACTCGTTACTAAGGACTACCCTAGGAAATCAAAATGTTTCTGTTCAATTACAAAGTATCTGTTTTGAGAAGTAATAAAATTCACTTTGGCCAAAATAAAAAAAAACTTTTAGAACCACCCTAGGCTGTCCCATTTTCATTTTAGCGTCCTGATTTATTCAAAATCGAGTTCGGTGCACCAAAATTACGCTTAGAAGATATTTTCAGACATTTTAAACTACTTTTGAGGTTTTGTCCAGCTTTTGTATGGAGTGGATCCACTGTGCCATGTTGTTTGTGGACAACAACGTTTTTAAACAGTTATAACTTTTGATTGAGGCAAGCTTTGCTCACAAAAACAAGTAAGTCTAATAAATATGACTATTACCTTTCATTTAAGCACTAACAGTTACAAGGGTCAGCCTTAGAACTGAAGTTATTGCAATTAGTCTGATTGGATTCCGATCGAGCAGTGTTGCCAGGAACAGTTTACATTGACAACGGAAAATGAATTTTTCGTTTATCTTCGTTATGGTGCAATATTTTTTAAAATTGATAAAACTTATCAATTTAGACGTTTTGGCTACGTTTTCCATGCAATTTAACTATTGTAAATATTCTTGTAGAATTGTATTGAGCATAGGAAGGTAAAGATTGAGTAGCTTCTAGCACTGCGAAGGAAGCACCTATCTTTATGAAAAAAGACCTTTCGTGTATCTTGATCGCACCGTTTTCAAGGAAAAATGATTTTGAAACCCTACATGCACTAGGAAAAAGTTGGGCATGAAAGGGTTAATGGAGAAAAACAAAATTACCAAAATTGTTCTCCACTAAGGAGAAATAGAGTATACTAGCTAATACCCATCACGCGTTGCTGCGACTTTCAACGAAATAGGAGGAAAACACAATTTGTTCAAAAGCGCCATCTGACTGCAGATAATCCCCAACCAATAGCACATAAACACGCTCCATAACAAATGCCTACTATGTATAAATTTTTACGGCAATCGATTAAGCCGTTTAGGAGTCTATAAATCATATACATACAAACATTGACTTTTATATATATATATATATATATATATATATATATATATATATATATATATATATATATATATATATATATATATATATATATATATATATATATATATATATATATATATATATATATATATATATATATATATATATATATATATATATATATATATATATATATATATATATATATATATATATATATATATATATATATATATATATATATATATATATATATATATATATATATATATATATATATATATATATATATATATATATATATATATATACAGGGTGAATCTCTCGGGGGTGATAGACTGCCATATTTGGAGAAAAAAATTGTTCTACACATACCATCAAATCTTAACCGGTACAGAGTTATTGAACTTTTAGTGTCAAAAACTTATTTGTCTTAAAATACCTCTAACTTTAAAAGTATACTTTGTATTTTAAATGTTTCAGCTCCATTCGAAAGGTGAGAAAATTTTCTATTGAATGGTGTTCTCATATCTTTTAAGTAGTTAGTTTTAGTTACCTTTTAGCTGTAAAGTAGTTAAAAATTAGTGTTTTTGAGGAGGTTTTTGCTAATTTTCTCGAAATAATGAAGTATGATTATAGCAATATCCATTATCCAAAAGTTGGGTTTTAAGACGATTCATAATTTTTTCTTGGACGTCATATTTCTATCTCTTCTCATTTCTTTGTAATTTCATTACTATACTTTTCCTGTAACCGACTTGCAAGTGCTTAAAAGACTCTAATCTAAAAAATTTGCTTTATATCGTTATTTACAAGATTTCATTGGAAAGCTGAGAAAATGTCCTATCAGTGTATGTACAAATATCTTTTAGTTAAATGTACTAAATGATTTTTTACTAACGAAATAACTCAAAATTTGTGTTCTTTGGAGAGTTTTTTAGTTATTCAAATTATTAATCAACAAAATTTATCGTTACTATTGTTCATTTGATGCCCCTTAATGTTCTCTATAACTTTTTATTAGACACTTTGTCGATATCTTTTTTCATTTTGCTGCTATTTAATAGTTAACACAGCATGAGCTCGCCACAAATGTAGTGGGTTCGAAATCGTTTTTTTTGCATATGAAACGATGTGATAAAAACGATTTTGCGTCGAAACCAAAAGAGATAGGGGAATTGTGGGAAAAACCGACACTGTGGGTAAAACCGACACCCCACAACTTTTCCTAGAAATCAAATTTTTATTCATTTCATAATGATACAATATTATTAGTACGTTTATTTAAAGCATTTGAAGAAAAATTGGCTTTACGTTAGTGCGCCGAATGTCATAAAAATTAACAAAACATACGACAGCAGCGTTCATACTCGTCTGGATGTAAAATTTCGTTGGTAGATTTAAAGGTTTTAACCGAACGAAAGCTTTTCAAATCACCCCATTTTTCAGTACCTATTATTATCGGCCTGTCCTATGATCAACTAGGTGCATTGAAGACGAGTTTGAAAAATTCAATATTTTTAATTGCTTTTATAAAAAAATGTGCGCTGTTGGGGTAAAACCGACACCCTATGGTTAGGGTAAAACCGACACCCTGTTAAGATGGTTGTGTATAGTTGCGATTCATTTCAAAATACTGGGGATCTTTGTGACACTTCAATTAGCCTATTAGAACACTATAGTATTAGCAGAAACACACAGAAATACTTTTATTGTGTTTATTTCTTGTAAGTCTCTTTAAAAATCAAAAATTGGAATTTTTGCTTATCTGATTCTAACGAAGCTTTTGCTATTTCTGCAAAAAGGTCATCAAACCGAATTTATAGTGTTCTCTTGGTTTGTCATAGACGAATTTTATCACAATGAGACAATGATATTATGTATACTCCAATAGATCGTTGATGATCAGAGTCTGAAAAATCAAATCTGAAAAAGATAGTTTTACTAAGAAGTGTGTGTGTCACTCACAAGTGAATGAATCCAATTAGCAGAACGTAGAACGCTTGAAAATCTTCTCTTATAAAATAAAATGACACTGGAGGTTGCAATGATGTGCGCAAGGATTATTTGGAAATACTCATATCAATAAATAATCCTATAGCATAAAATACTCTTATTTATAGTACTACGCTTTCGAACTTTCTTCCCCTCACTACATGATAAAGCAATAAAAAGCACATATTTGCATCATACATACTCACACTTTATTAATCAAGCATATATCTCATGTTTAATAAAGATAAAGATTTTAATAAAGTGGAGAGAAAATAAATTAAAGGGGGTGTCGATCTTACCCCTATGGGGTGTCGGTTTTACCCGCAGTGCTTACAAAAAGTCACTTTGTTTTCCAAGTTTTACAACCAATATTTTTTAATGAAATTAATTTTTTGAAGTGCTGAAAAAATTAAGTCTTGTTAAGAATTTTCTGAAGAAGAATTCTGCATAAAAATTATAATTTTATTGGTTTTGTGGCAACTTAGAAAAAGTGTTAAGCTTAAGGTGTCGGTTTTAACCATAATTCCCCTAATTGAATGGAGTCAAAGAAAGAACTGTAGAACTTGCTGAGATGTATTATTTCCATGATAATAATGGTGATGTTTATTATTTACTATTTTAAGGAAATAAACGAAAATGCTAATAATAGCATTAACTTTAAACTAATTTACTTTTAAAAGAATACTAAATTTACTTAACTGAAAGGTATTAATACATTTTTCACTGTAAAATTTTCCTGGCTTTCGAATAAAAAGAAAAAAAGTACAATAAGTGCCATAATTTTTCAATTAGAGCTGGTACTAGTGAAAATGAGATAAAAATATCCAAGTTGAATAACCCAAAATCATGAAAATAAGAAAAGGTAAGTGTATCATGTCAAAGAACGGACTAAGCAGCTCATTAAGACTAACAATCTGAATTATTAAAATGATGAGGTTAACTATTAGGATTTTCAAGAAATGAACGAAAAATCGTTTAAAATTGTTTAATTTTCAATAAATTACTTTGAAAAGGCTACTTAAACTCATTAGCTGAAACATGCGAGGGCATCACTCAATGCGAAATTTTCTCACCTTTCGAATGGAACTAAAACATTTAAAATACAAAGTATACTTTTAAAGTTAGAGGTATTTTAAGGCAAATAAGTTTTTTACACTAAAAGTTCAATAACTCTGTAACGGTTGAGATTTGATGGTATGTGTAGAACAATCTTTTTCTCCAAATATGGCAGTCTATCACCCCCCGAGAGATTCTTAATCATGAACCAAACACCCTGTATATATATATATATATATATATATATATATATATATATATATATATATATATATATATATATATATATATATATATATATATATATATATATATATATATATAACCGACACCTTATATATATATATATATATATATATATATATATATATATATATATATATATATATATATATATATATATATATATATATATATATATATATATATATATATATATATATATATATATATATATATATATAGATAGATAGATAGATAGATATATTGCAATAAGAGGCGAAAGACCCTAAACCTTTATAATCAAAATAATAAAAAAGTATATTACAAGGTGTTTAGGATTTGTCAAAATTTCGTAAAAAATATTTTTGGTCAGAAAAGTTTTAGGAGGGGCTTTAGCCCCCTAGCCACCCCCCCCTCTGGTTATTTGTATTTGTATTTCATCATACTTGCAGAGTAAGGGATTACCCTTATAAAATTTCTACAATCGGATTCCACGTTGCTCACACCACAATCCTTTTCATAAAAAAAATAATTCTAAACTATAAACTAAAAACAGACATGTGAAACCGTTACGTGCCTGTTATACTTCTGTTTTCCGAAAATTTTGAAAAAATAACCCTTATATTAGATAATTCGTCATTAATAACGAAAAAATACTTTCTTTGAAAACTTAATGAAATATCTCATTCGAAAACTAGTGCTACAATTCCATCATGCTATAAGGGCACGTCGATTGCAACACGAGTCACTTTCTCCTCCTAGTTTAGCTATGCTAAGTGAATGTTAGTTCGAGCACAAAGACGCCTTATTTCAACGGTTACCTTGAGGTTAACAGAACAATTTTCCCCCTGACAACCAGTCATTAATTATCCACAAAATTGGGGCGATTTAAAAACAAATTACTTTTCTCTTGACGCTGAAAGAGGCAGTGAAAGCTGGAAAGATACATAATCCTGGTATTAGCCAGGTAAAATCCCCTCCCTTATCATCACTGAGCCGCCGAACGACGAAAGTGCTCACCTTTCACACCCACGCCACAGCCGGAGTATTCCTGACTAGTATTCAGGAAGAAAATCAGATGTGCGGGGGGGGGGGGCAAAATTTATAGCCATCCATCAAAGTGACGGCTAGCGTAAAGATGTTTACGATACCAAATTTGCCAATATTGTGTACAAGTGGTTCAATTTTCTCTGTGCCTTGCCCGGCTTATTATTGGCGAAGGTTGGTAATTGGAAGTTTTTTTTATAGCTAATGAAAAAGGGAAAAAGTAGGTTAGCTCAGCAAATGAATGACTTTGATCTCTGTCCTTCAACTTACAAAATTAAGAAAGCAAATTAAAAAAAAATTTAAATGAAGAAGATTTGACATACTTTGAAAGTTCAAAAAATTCGAGAAGCGCTAACAAACTTAATATTAAACAAACCCCATAAATCGAATCGAAATAATAAAATATTTTCTGCGAATTTATCACATTTGGTGAATTTTTGATGAAATCAAGCTTATCAAAGTGAGTTGCTAAAACTCCTTTGCGATAATTAGAGTTAAAGTGGAGCAATTTCACAAAGTACCATGCGTTCCCATCAGCTTTGTTGATTGGAAAATTACTTCAGATATTGTATTTCTCTGTCTCTCCTCATCCATCGAGATGTGCGTTAATTCAACTAAAATCTCCAGCTACCTCAACATTGTCGTAAACCTATCAAAAATTACCCTAAATTACTACACCTACCTTCCAACTGCGTACGGTTTTCCAATCCAATCCCGGCGGTAGTTTGTTCGTTAATTAAATCGCCGTTTAACTGCACAACCAGCACGTTGCTCTTTGACTGCGTTCACTGGCTGAAAATCCCATTCACACCCGCACGCCGGCAGTTGCAGAACCAGAACGGGATCAACGCTGATTGCTCTCCGGCGAACTCGCAAGCAATTACCGGGCTGTACCCGGTATAGGAACGTGCTCACGATCACACCGATAGCAATAGCATGTGAAATTCACTATTCACTACAGTCGTCAGCGCCACGACGATTCGTAAGCTATACCGGTGGTAAATGCCCAGTCAGTGCAATAATTAAAGTGCCCACAATTTGGCACACGATTGATCGCTGGTTGGGTTCTTGCACCGAAACCAGGTGGAGGTTGCTAAATTTTGCCGGTTACTGAGCTTGGTTCTCTAATTCGAGGGTGTTGTCGCTGCACGGAATCGAAATCGATGCACGTACGGTAAGGGGGTATATAATTGTACCGAATGGAATTGATGAGTTGCGCCAGGAACAGCGATTGTTACTTTCAATTAGGTGAGCAATTTTGCCTCCTCCAGCTGTGGCTTCGTGTTGTTGGGTTGTCAGTTGTGCCGAGAAAGTCGATTTATGTACAAAGTTAACCAACTTTTCCGATGATTTGTGGTCCGGACAGATTTTCACGTTAAGCGTCACTTAATTGATGTTGGTTGCTCTGAAATGGGAAAAGCAAATTTGCGCTTAGTTAGATTAGTTATTGAGTGAGTTATTGAGTTGTATTTGCTATTTTGAAATTTGAATCTCTCGAACAATTCATCACTGTTAAATCGTATGCCTTGTGATACCGTTCAGGTAATTGAAGTAGGATGATCTTCCCCCACGATGCAAACTCATTGAAAAGGTGAACCAACCTCCCTCTCACAGGTATCACAAAAATCTGCAAATTGAAATGGAAGTATCATCCAGTGATGCTTTCCGCACAGTGAACTGCTACTTGACCTGCGGCAGTTCCGATTCTATAGCCGAAAAGGGACAACGTATTTGTGTACTTTCCATAATGAAATGGCTCCTTGTTCACCTGGCAGAAGTGGTGCCCCAGAGAAGTGGATCAGCGGACAGGATAATTGTTCCGAGCCATATCCGGTGCAGCTCTCCGAATCCGACCGGTGAATGCACCGAGGGTGCTATTTGGGCAATAAGCGAGTCCTCTTCGTGGATACGGCCGCACACACATACTCGATGCCACACCGGAACCATTGAATTCAATAATAATAACAGAGTGGAATTGTAATTAAAGTTAATGGTATAGAGATTAAGTTTCTATGGATTATTATGTCATGGGCAGGACAGAATCGGATAAGTGCGTTTATTCTGCAGCAGCAGATGGCAGTTGAAAGAGGTGGTGGTGGATCAACCGAGACGGCTGTAGTGGAACTTTTCAAATTAGATCTTTTTCCGAAGTTCACGAGAAATAGTTTAGCAAATGAATGACGTTTGTCGGGATGAGGGAGGGGGATCAGCTTCATTAGGAGTCCTAATTATTGAAGCTTCGTTGGGTGGGTCAGAGTTAAGACGAGTTCGCGAAATAGATTAATTTTGTCATGAGAAGCGTTTTTTTAAAACGTTGATGAAAAGACAATTGAGATTAGCATAATTTGGTTGAACTAGCTTGTGTTAATGAAAGCTGGTTTTATTTTTGAATATGTAAAGCTTTCCAGAAAAAAAATTGCAGGCATTGACTTCTGGTTTGTAAGTTATTATAAATAAGCGACTTCAGCATTTAGCTGTATACTCAGCCGAATTATTGATTCATGTTCGCCAACCGTTCTGTGCTCGCTATTGATTTTTATTTTTATTGATTTACACTTAAACCTCGAGGGTCATTCACCTATTTCTGAAAGTAATATACATTTTAAAGATACTAAAAATTACAAAATTATCAATGTATCATGTTGGGTACGACGGACACAGTAGGGTAGGGAAAGATGGACATATTTCTTACGCCAATACAAAGCAGAATGCCGTCGAATTGCATACCCATGGGCTTTTTTATCGCTACATTGTTGTCACATCTCTTTGTGATGCAACGCACCTTCCTTTTAAACATCTCTGATATGTGCGTGTCAATGCCTTGCAAACTGCGCGCACCTTTATCGATTCGTGCATGACTCAACACAACCCTGAACTGTCATCCTGCCAGCCGATTGTGAGTAGAAAGGAAATTGCAAGTCAGCGGTCAGTGAAAACAAACGGTAGTGGAAAATAATAGCAATTTTAAAAGTTAAAATGAGTATCCTGCCTAAACTTAGCTTTAACACTAAATCACGCAGTATCGGGCCAGTTAGTACAGTTTATTTATTAACTTAAAACTACATGCATACAGAAGATAAAATTAAAAATTGACATCATGCCATAACTTAACCCTAAATCTTATGTTATTGGAACTAAATTTAGTGCGAAGATAGTACGGGCCGTTGTGTTTAGTACGGATAGATTAGCAGCAGAAGAAACTAAACGTAAGTACTTGCTCTATATATACGTCAAATCTAATATTAATTTGCATTTATCCCCGGAGAGATTTTATAACTTCTGTCATCAAGTATATTAGTTACAAAAGCGGAACCTATTTCTATCTCCCTCCCCAAGATTTAGGGGTTTGACGGTATTGCAAACATCATCAAGCATCAATTGATTTAATATGGGTATTGCATTACGCCTCGATAGTGGTGCATCGAGGAAACCGAGAGGGCTTATGCGCCTTTTTTGATATATGTTTCTTCATACTCTGCACCTGCGCATACCAACGCTAAACCACTGGTCTATGCGCGGTGGTGTGGCCGACTGGCGGATCGACGTAAATTGACTTTTGCTGTGTGCCATGTTTGCGAATATTGTTCTATTGGTGGTATTCGAGGACGGGGCTCACGGAGGGAGTCATTGTGTGTCCATTTATCGATCGACTTCGTCATCATGCATATGGTCAAGGCTTCTGTCTGTCACGTTACATTTTTACGCATATTTCATAAGATAAGTAAGCAAAAACAATAAAACCATATTCTATCACAACTGCACATTATTAAGGTCACTAAACCGCACATTTTTTCTACAGAAAGTTTTTTTCTATCATGAGCCGTTTTCACTTTATTGTCATTTTGATACGTCTGTCACGTTACACAATTTTCGCAGTGAGTTTGGAGGTTGCCCGACTAAATAGAAAAAGTCTGTTCCGTTGGCCCCCAAATTTGCATAAAAACAGTTTTAAGTTGAAGCTTAGAAAGCAAGGAATAATTTGAAATATAGTTTTCCTGAAGTAAAACTTTGTTTTCGATTTTATGGAGTATTCTTAATGATCTGTCACGTTACAACCAGAATCTGTCACGTTACAGTTCTGAATTTTTATTGAAGCAAGGATATCAAGACAATCGTACACAAATCATCCTTAATCTAGGAACTGAGTACTAACGGGAAATTTCATGTTTAATTTGAAAAACATATTGGTTTTGATGAACAAACGTGAAAAACTTTTGAAAAGGTCGTAATTTCACGAAGTAACATATTATGTCGAAAGAAAATCCAAAATAACTTGAAAACATCTGCATTTTGAAGGATAATTTTTCGTGAGCATTTTGAATTGAAAACCCATTTTGAAATACATTCTATAACTAAATTATTTAAAAAAAATTAAATAAAAATTCAAAATAAAAAGAATTATTGAAATAAGTTAAAACTTTTTATTGTTATTTTCTCTACGATGCAATTATATTTTAAAGTTTTTTTATTTGCAATTAAATTTTAAACGTGTTAAGTTTTTTGCGTTTGGTATTTGTGAGTAATTTATTAAAGGGCGTATTTTCACTACTAGATATTTTTGTTGAAAAAATCAAAATATTTCGAAAAAAATTTCTTAAGAGCATTTTGCTTCGAAATTATATTTAGTATTAATATTGTATAAGAAAATTATATTTATGACTGGCAAATACCAAGAAATTTTGAAGAATACTTGAAGTTAAAAATGTTTTCTTACTAATAACTTCCTAATAGTGCAATTATAGTTTCATTAGTTTCCAGGCTTTTGTTAACAAACAAAAACATTGTTTTTCTGTAATTCTATTTTCATTTTTTTTAACAATATATTTGTATTTTTAACATTTTTTGCTTTTTTTTTGAAAAATTTCACCAAAAAATATTCACACACAACAACTAATTCCCTAGAACTCGCTATCATATAGTTTTGCTGCACAAATGGCGATTTTCGAAAAATATATATTGAAAGTAGTGCATTTTTTTATTAACATACATGTAAAAATATTCCAAAAACGTTCTGAAAGGTAACTCTTTCCTGCCATCTTCTTTCCCTAATTAGCTTTTTAAACATATACAAATTACTGTTTGGAAAATGACTCAGATTAAAACTAACACATGTAACCGTTAACCATAAAGCAGCCTTTTGTTGTTCGCTTCTAATTATTCCCAATGACAGAATATCTTCTAAATCTGCAAAGACTAGACCATGAATATTTTTAATAACTCTAGCACACCATTCCCAAATTTCTTTGGAATTCGGGCATCTTTTGATACGATGTTCGTTCGTATCCTCTTCCCCACAAATATCGCAGCTCGTATCAACAATCTGACCTATATTATATGCCTTCAATTTTGCTTTATTTGGGTTTAAATCATTTAACAGCATGAACAACATTGATCGATCGTTAACATTTAGATAGTTATATGAAATGTTAGACCATAATACATCCCAGTTCATTTCAGCGTATGCTTCTTCAATTTTTGGTTTTATCGTATATTTATTCAGAAAGAGCGAGTATAGCAACTTGGTTGAATCGAGTCCATTAATTGTTTTGATTTCATTGGCGTTTTCTAACCATTCTTTCGCATTTCTGCCAAGAGCTCCAGGATATTTAAAAGAAAGCAGAATTTTTTACTGTTTCAAGATCCCATCACTGTCCCGATGATAAAGCATATTCTTTATGAACAAGGCTTTTGCCTTGGATTCAACTTCTACCAGTTGAATGCCTCCTTTTGGATAATCTAAATACAATTGCTCCCTTTGTGTTTTAAAAATAGATCCTTTCCAAACAAATTGCCCAACAATTGATCGAATATTAGCGATATGCGCATTAGTGGGAGGAAATATTTGCGCCAAATACCATAATTTTGATAGTGCATAACAATTGATCCAAAAACTCCTTTCTATTAGGCTCAGGTTCCTGCCACGATGTATGTTAAGAAGATATTTTATGTTGTTGATTACCGTTTCATAGTTAACGTTGATCGTAGTAATCCAGTTTTTGCAAAATGTTATTCCAAGAATTTTTAAACAATCGACTTCCTTTAGTAAGTGTGGACCACAACACAAATTATTGATCCTCATATAACCAGATTTTTGAAAATTATCGCGTAAATTTGAGTGGGTGGCGAAAGAATGAAGGATTTGCATTATCAAATCAAATTCTTTGTCAGAACGGATAAAGATATGTATATCATCAGCATACGCAACTATCTTGATGAACTTATCGTCTACAAGCACACCAAGCAAACTATCGTAAAGCTGACGCACCAGTGGTTCAATGCACAAAACAAATAATGCCATGCTTAACGGACATCCCTGCCGCACTGAACGATAAATCTTGAAATCTTGAGTGAGAAAACCATTGACAAGCACTTGCGAAGTTGCGTTCTTATACAGATTCTTAAAGCACTGTATCAAACTTTGTGGAAAATTGAATTTTTCTAACACCTTCCAAAGAAAGGAGTGTCGAATATTATCAAAGGCTTTTTCTAGATCTAGACTAATCAACAAACCTTTGAATCTCTTAGATTCCATACTTTTTGTAATTAATTTGCGTATATCTGAGAGATTGTTAACGCACGAACTGTTAGATAAACATGCAGTCTGACCAGGACCGAGCAGATCATTGAGAGTTTTTTTCAACCGATTAGCGATTATTTTTGCAAAAAGTTTGTAGTCCGTATTTAAAAGACTTATAGGTCGGTAATTGTCCAAGGAAGTCACTTCACCTTTTTTTGGGATCAAGGTAATTATTCCTTTAGAAAACTCAGTGGGCGGGCATACGTTACCTGAAAGGTAACTGTTAAATAATTTTACCAAGTCATCTTTGAATGCTTCAAAATGTGTCACATAAAATTCATAAGTTAAACCGTCAGCTCCGGCATCAATTAATCGCATCGATTCAACTAGTTCTTTTAACTCTGAACAAAAATTGTTGCAGACTGGGGAGCTATCCGACCGATCAATGACGCAATTAAAGTCACCACCGAGAATGTTAATTTTAGCATTGGGTTTGTTGAAATGAACTGAAATATTGTTTGAGAAAAGTTCCCTTCTTTCTTTTTTGCGATTGCTTCCCGAGTGACCGTAAACATTTATAAAATTGATTCCATTGATCACAACCGAAGATATTCTGCCATTTGGGTCCAAAATAGGATGTGAAGCTGTAAAATTTTTCCTAAAGAGAATAGCTGTACCTGCACTACCTTTGTCATAGTTAACGATGGCGTTATGCGAAAATATGAAAGAAAAATTTTCGAAACATGCTTCTTGTATGAAAATTAGGTCTAAATCAAAGTTTTGAATAAAATCCTTCAAAAGCGATTTCTGTACGTCTGATTTAGAACTATTAAAATTAGCTGATCCTATTTGTATACAAAACTGCATGTTGCTCAAAGAAAAAATTCCAAACTCATGAGTTATCTTTTGCCCTCTCTAAGCTCACTTGTTTTCTTTGCCTTCGTCAGTTTGACCGATTTCACACGCGCTCTGGTGACGTTTGCTTGCGTTTTCAGTAGACTAGGTATTGTTGGTATTGTTACTCCCATTGTCTTTTTCAACTTTAAATTCTTTGAAAGAGTTCTTGTTCCCAAGGATCTGCTCACCTTTTTGTAACCAAGGTCTTCGGATCCTGACGATGCCTCGCCAGTTTCACCAGCTCTGTTGAGAGACATGTTATTCCTTACCCGCTTCCTGTCATGGCTAACCTCCATCCACTGCTCGTTCTGTTCTGTCTGGACCTTGTCTGTGCTTTGACTGTGACTGTGACTGCATCCTCAATGACCGCAGCTACATTTGGATTGCTTACTCCTGCATCCGATGCCTGCTTGACTCCAATCTCTTTGGGATTCTGGACCTGGTTGATATTGATTTCCTCCACCAATGCTACGACGCTGGTTGCCGCCTTTTCTACTCCTAATGCCTTTTTCTCCGCTGCGCTTTTTAATGCTTCAGCCTGCTCTGCACGCTGTCTGGGGTTAATGGTTCCAATGACGGTCATTTCGGTTTCATCCGTTCGCGAACTATTTGTACCTGTACCACTTGGCGAGCCAGCAACCACATCCTTGAAAGATGGTCTTGTTAATATTTCGGCCGGTTGACGCCGTCTTGGACACTCTGCTTTCTGGTGCTCCAAACTTCCGCATATAAAACATCTGTTCTTCATCCACGCGTAAAAAACACGTGCTTGAAAGTTTCTCACGTGCAACGTTGCAGGAACTTCGCTCATGATTTCCATATGGATACCTCTCACTCCAGACCAAATAGGGAATCCTGACTCGAGGGGATACTTCTCTCGAACAAGCCGCTGAATTTTACCGAACTTGGCCATCACAGCAGCTATTTCGCGGTCTTCAATTTCTGGTGGCAAATTGAACAATCGGACATATTGGAAGGAACTGGTTGCTGAAGACAAATGAACTGTGAGTTTTTCTCCATTCTGGTACATGAACGTAACTGTCGACGGAAATCGATCCAAGGTCGCTTGAAGCAAATCGTTGGTTTTGAACTTTACATAGATGCTAAATTCACTTTGGTCGTTGTACATGCAGAGAAGATTCTCGCATGTTAACTTTAACGTTGTCTTTAAAAATGAGAAAATCTCATCGTCCTTTGGTTCCGAAGAACCCTTCCCGAACTGAATGCGCATGCAATTTACTCGAGCACGCGGTAACTCCATCCTAACCTTGCTTTTACAAGTTCCGATTCGATCTACAATAAGTGATCGACGAGGCAGCACTAGTGCTCCCCACAAAAGAACACAATAGAAAACACACAATGGTTGCTAAGTCAGGTTTTCCTTTCGATTTCGTTTTCAAATTCGTCTATCTCGCACGACGCCTGAATCCAAACTGCATTCAAGATCTCATACGCCCTTTTTAAATATTACTCTTGAATAAAAATTGTTTGTTTAACATTGAAAAATACTCAGTCTCCCATATACATGAAACGTAAAAGGTTTCATCAGAATCAAAGATGATCACCAATATTGACGCAATTGAATCAAACTTGATAAAATTACTTTACAGCAGAAGAAATCTGTCACGTTACATAAGATAAACTGTGTTTTCTTAAAAATTAATAAAACTTTAAAGTTTTCACAATACACCTTCAAAAAGTAGACTCAAAGTAGTAAGAAAAAATGCAGGTTAGACATTGTATGCATGCTGTTGATGTGGCCCACAAAACTTTTTTGAATTTTTGATCTGTCACGTTACAAGTTATTTGGTTTCTATTACTTCACAACAGAAAATAAGCAATAATCCATACTCATCAATTTTTTTCAAGCAATATCATCAAATTTAAATTAGACTACGATAGAAAAATGTGGTAGCAAGCAAAATATTGAAAATATGAATTTTGTTTACCTTTTTATCTCATAACGGTCTTTTAGTCACTTTCAGGTCATGCAAGTAGCATTAACAAACTTTCATAAATGACAGACATGAAATTTTTTTCTGGGATCACCATTCAAATTTTTTAATATTAGAGGTTATATACATACGGAAAACAAACAGTTTGACGCAAAATTTGATAAAAAATAATTTCGCCTGTGGTTGCTATTTTCGGAGCCTTGACCATATACTAATTAAATTAATTTAATAAAGTAGAATAAGTAGAAACCTATTAGTTGTAGCTTTGTGATAATCGTAGTTTTTCGTACAAGTGTACAACTGTTATGTGCTAGTCGTATGTCTATCTATGTATGTATTCGTCTGAGTATTTGTGACAGTTGGGTCAGGGAATGGATGCAAAACTGACGTATATGATAGAATAGTGGTTAATACTTCTGGTGATCAATCTGAGCATTTGGTTCTATTCATTCGGAAAAATCGGGTTGGATAAATTAGGGTAAAATAAATTTACCGCCGCACGTGAGTCATCCATTCCCGGCCAGCATAGCATGATAGCATGATGAATAGCATTGTCGTTAATGATAAATATACAACATTTGCTGTATTTAGACGAGTTTGATTGCATGTTACATATGTTTTTCCATTCTACTTCATTAGTCTGTTTCTTTTGTACATCTATTGGTTTGCTTTTCCATTATTTATGTATACCAAAATAGTATTGTTCAATTTATACACTTCTAGTCAAGCTCTTTGCGTCTTTTTTCTTTATTCGGCATGTTATGATTCCTTTTATTAGTATATCCCCAGCCAACATTTTGATTCACTTTAATAAGTTGCAATTTGATTAACTGCACTCTTCAACGACATGAATTGATTGTATAAAATGCACAGTTCTCTTCTATGCGAACAAAAGTGGATGCCATATACGTACAACAAATCGGTATAGTAGAACTATGTGATTTACGACGAATTTTGATCTCATCAGAAGCATTATACAATCATCTAGCTTTTCATTTTGAGTTTATATATGATCAACTTTACAATCACACATGAAGGTTTATGCAGCTTAAGGTCCCCAATATGGTAACAAGGAGTATTTTTTAAAAAATAATATTATGAAAATAAAAAATTAGGATGAAATTTCCATAATTCTGTTATAAGACACAATTACGCCCACACTGGTAGATATGTTTTTCATGGGTGAGGTTGGAGTTACTGGAACATCAATTATTAAAATTACCTGCTACGATTTACTTCCACTTTCGAACCTGAGATCTTCGTATTCCCAGCATAGCCGCTATGTACTCATCTATTTATACATTGTCAAGCATTATATTATATTTGATCATTTTTATCGCTTTGTGATTACGATCAAAAAATACCATAATCCAACATAAATATGGCACTCCAATGATACCTTCTATACCTCAAATATTGAACTAGTCTGGCAAAGAATTTGTGAAGTGCTGTAAGGAGATAACTATTTTTTGAACGATTTTGCAGTTTAATCCAATTGCAAATTAATTTCTATACAATGTTTCAAAATTATCTTTATTATTCCGCATGTACAATTTTGTTTTAAGTTGTAGTGGACTAATAAATAACTTCAAGTCAACATTGTAATTCGATCACAGATTTGCGTTTTATGTGAACTTGTTACAACAAAACATAATTTTTGCTTACACTATTTGTAATTTTGATTTAGTTTGTCGTTATTTGTAATTTATTGTAAACTTTTATATACGATTGCTGGTTTGCTGGGTCTCTACTATACGCTATCTATACTCACATAGGTACAAACGTTCGTGGCCTTCGCGATAACACAAACCTGGCCACAAACGCGACCATGCAATTGCAATAATCCACATATACTTACGCCCGCGATTTCGCCTACATGACAACATCCCGGTAGTTAAGTAAACGTTGCATCTTTAAACTTCTAAACGCGATACATTCAACATTAACCCACCACTCGCGCGATCATGAAACGGTCACGTCCGAAAGTTTTACCAGTCTGGACTAATGCCTTCAGTTGAACCAATAAAAAAGTGACGCTCTTCACTAAATAACACGTTCCATGGTAACATGACCTGGAACTCAAGTTTCTCCATAGGGAAACGGACTACCATCTGTACCATACACTAAAAATTAAGCATCAGATTCACGGTCCGCGCGCGATCAAACAAAAATACACACTACGTCATTATAAAATCGAAGTTATACACGCGAAGTCACATACACGAGACAAACACGTTAATATACAAATGCTTGAGCCCTTCGCGATCATCCCCGGCATCTACACCCGCGATCTAGTAAACATGATGGCATCCCAATGATAAAATGAATGTCTCAGCTCCTATAAATTTCTAAACGCGGTCTCAAGCGTGAACCTAAAAACTCCCGCACTCGCACGACCATGAATCGGTCACTTCCGGATGTTTCCATCCTTGATATCAGCAGACAAGGTCCATGCCTTCAATTGGATCAATTAAAAAAAAGAAAGCTCTCATATCCACTGAACACCACGTTACATGGCGACATGACCGAAGACTCTAGTGATATGGGGTAACTTACTCCCTGTTAGAATGTGAATTGTACACCAAAAATTAACTATCAGAATGAAGGTCCGCTTGACCATCCAAGAACGCACGCGTATATAGGAAATGCCACACGGTTACAAAATCCAGTCTTGTAAACGCGAAGTCACATGAACGCGAGCACACGTGACAAACACGTTAACGTACGAACACTTAAGCCCTTCGCGATTAACAACGCACACCTACGTTCTCGATCGCACAAACTTAATAACACTCCGGTAATAAGGAGAACGTTTTAGCAGTCACGAAGTTTGAAACGCTGTCTTAAACACGAACCTACAAACGTCCGTTTTCGCGCGCTCATGAATCTGTTATGTCCGGGAACCATTACTCTCTGACCTAATAACTTAGGTCCATGCATTCAGTAGGACCAAAATAAAAAATAAAGCACATATCCACTAGACAACACGTTCTATGGCGACATCACCGGGCACTCTAGTGATATGGAAGATCTCACACTCTTCTAGCATCTTAGCACTCACGGTCCGCGCGCGATTATCCAAGAACACACGTGAATATGCGAAAGGCACACGGTTATAAAATAGAATTTATACACGCGAAGTTACATACACGTTAGCATACGCGACATACAAACGCACACGCGATCGAACACGTTAACTACAAATGCTCGAGCTCTTCGCGATGATACACGCGATCGCGAGTCCCTACGCCCGCACATACCTGAACCGTACAATGAATATCACGTTCAGAATCACGGCCCGCTACAATTAGCCTTAAGCAGTGTTTTAGTGTGTGCCATTCGCCTGTCTCGTCTGCAAATTGTAGTATGTGATTCTGACGGGGAGCCCTTCCGAGAACCTAGCTCTACAGCTCCAGTAGGAAAACTCTCGGAAAAAGCGGAAACTATTTCTATCTGTTCGATTGCTAGCGCAACATTTTATAAAATCCGTTTATCGATCGGGGGCTCTAGTCGATATGTCAAAGTAAGGTGGCGGTCAGGGAACTTCCCCAGCAAATAATGCCGGGATTGAGCTGGGACATATGTAAGAATCCGGATAACAGTAGGATGGTAGCGTGTGATTCGTGCGAGCAGTGGTTTCATTGCGCCTGTGTTAGTGTGGAAATACCTTGAGGTGGCGATTCAGCCGGCGCATCTACACCTAACACAGACAATGAACTGATACCAAAGCCCGGAACCGGCCAACGGAATCTAATCCTGAGCAGTACGTGCAGAAACAATTGGCGGTGATGCAGGTGGGCTTTGAACGCATTTTCAAGGAGAAAGATGATCGGCATCTGAAGGAGCTCAGAGAACAACGAAAGAAGTATGAACAAGTGTTGAAAGACACGTAGCAACGCGTGGAAAAACGAAACTGAATTAGCTAAGTGGCGGTGGATTAACGGTGAGTTCCACTGAAAATCAGCCGGTACAGATGGTGTTTAGTGGATCCATTGGTAATCAAAACCCGCAGTTGTTAGGCAGCAGGTTAACAGCGATTTCCATCAGACACAGCAAGTGGTAAGCGGAGGACCAACGACAGGGGCGATCGGAAAACAGCACTTGCCATGGACTTTTGGAACTGGACCGACAGCAAGTTCGAAGGAAAATCCACTGCCGCAAATTAATGTACACTAGGTGAACCAGGGCGGTGAGACTCTAGCAAATGGGTCGATGTTGCTAGAGGAGCAGCAGGCATTAGAGAAGAAGCATATGGAGGAGCGAAGCTGTCTTCTACAACGGCATGTGATGTTCGGCGGAGAAGCATCCGGTGGAATCGGACTGAATCCTGAGGCGACAGCAAACGAACCGAACCGATTGATGCTCTGACGATTGATAAAATATTCATTTTTCTAGCACCACTGCTGTTGGTTGTCCATTTATACGCAATTTTGTTTTAATCCTCTCTTAATGTATCTAAAACGTTAATCTATACTAATTGGTCACTTCGCAAGGTTTTGAGGGATAAATTGAGGCTTATTTTGCACATAATAAGAAAATTTAAAAAATTTGCATATAATTAGAACGTCAAAAGCAGTGATGCTATGAAAAGTGAAATTTTCATCAATCTTCAGGGCATCAATCGGTTTTTGCTTAATAAATTTTCCACAAGTATCAGATCGTTTTGCAGTCTTCTAGTCTTTGTTTCCTTGATAAATTTCCTATAAAAATCAAAAATCTACTTATTTTTAGGAGGTAACGGGCGACTCTTGGAAGAATTAATTTGCAAAAGACAATTTCCCCATACGAAATCCCATGTAAACTTTAAACAGTGGGCGCAAAAATATAGTTTCACCGATCGAACTAAAAATTTGCAGAGTTGTTCTGAGAGCTAAATGGGATCCAAAAAGTTACTCGGAGCCAAATTTTATTTTTTTCATATAACCATGTCCCACTCTAGTGGCCACCAGCGGGAATAAGATGAGTTGGTCTTACTGACCTTGAAGATCTCCGGTGTTAATGACCTCCTAGAGGTTTATACGATTAGGGATCTTTCTCTTCCAAAACAGTGGGTCTCAGTCTCGCAGTTGGCAACTAAGTACAGCTATCTTAAAGGTTTGCCATTGAAATCCTATGATGGTGTCTCTCGACGGATCCTTATAGGGATGAACAATTGCCGAATGGGTCACGCTCTGAGATGCGTTGAACGTGGTGATATTACTTACTTACCTTACCGTTCAGGCCAGAGCCTTGTTGTCTCTTGCTGTATACAGAAGCCGTCCCCGATCAGAACGACATAACAGAAAGCTATCAAATTTATATCTCATGTTGATATTTATTACTCACTGTGTTATCTTTGTGATATCCCAATCAGCAGGGCAAGCAAACATATATCAAGTTTATATCTTCTGGTGATATCATTGGACTGCTAATATGATTTAATGTACGCATATAACGATGATGTTATAATAAGTTATACATATGTTCTTCCACAATTATCTTTGAACACTAACGGTACACTGTAAACCGGGTAAATGACCATTTGGATAAAGCCCCAATAAACAAATCAATCAATCGACTGGGAATGATTATTACATTACACAAATGACCGTCTATTTACTAATACGCTGAAGTCTCTTTTCATGCGTTATTCAACTTTTTTCCTCAACAATTTCTCGAATTTTCTTATTATCTGTTATAATATTCGCAGTTGATAGATTGCACTACCGTAAAAGATTTATATGTATAGGAATTTATTAGGTTTAGATATTTGTACTGGTTTGCTCAATCTTCCCCATATTAAAAGTGCTAATAACAAAACCTCTTGAAATTTCAAAAAGCAAACCTCGAAACTTTGGCATTTGTTTCTTTCAGAATCATAAATAACATTTGTCGCATTCTCCGTTAAATAATGTATGTAAATTATCCGCTCAATGTTACCATATCGCATCGACATTATTACTAAAAATCGTGTAAATCATGTTAACGTACAAGAAAAGCACCGAAGCGCACTATTCAGAATCTAAAAATAGCCCCAATTTCCTAATCTGCAAAGATACTATAAAGCTATCCAATCTATCGTAATATAGGCAGCTGTAGTAGTGAGTAAAACTACCTGAAAACAAAGCGTATGGTACAAGGAAAACAAACAGTCCTTAGGCTTTGGCAAAGTTCAATGTGTGCGTTCTGGAAACAAGATGCATCTATAATCGTTTTGCCCTTGACGGATGCGAGGAATATTATACTAACATTAAACATCAGTCGACAGCAACGTCGTTGGTTCATGCAGAAAACATCCACATAAAACTCAGAATACCCAGGTTCAAATCGCTATAATCCACAAATAACCATCAGCGTGTCATATATTCGAAATAACGATCAGCCAGCATGTATGCAATCATTTGACCAAACTATAAAAAGCTTTTGTTACATGAAGCTTTTTGCTGCCAAACGAAAACGCCTTAATGTATGCTATATTTTTCTTCTCTATTCTATTTTTAGACCTGCACGCTAAATTTGTTGATACTATACAATTAGGGTTCGTCGCGGTGCGGATGTGGGCGGTAAATGGATAGTCCGCACCGCAACCGCAAAAAAATAATAAAACCGCACCGCTTACCGCAACCGCACTACATTTACCGCACCGCACCGCGCGGTAATGCGGTAAATGCGGTAAAATTCTGTATTTTCGAAAAGAGTGTTAAAAATTATTCATTTTTTTTGTACAACCAAATATAATAAAATATTATTTTTATTTACACGAACATTAACTTTGACAGACTCCTCAGAATGTAACATTTATTAAAAAAAATGTCAACTTTGCAAGTTTTATTAATAAAATGTCGTACATTTTGAGATAAATACTTTCGAAACAAGGTAAATATTGGCATAGCACTGAAGTCCTATGAAATGTAGCTGTATTTCATCATTGTACATACAAAAACGTTCTTCCGCAGCAATTAATAGGAAAACTTTTAATTTAATTATCAGAAATCATTCTACACATAACATAACAGGAATCCAACCCATCTCAACCGGTACAGAGTTGTTTAAGGACATTTGAAAAACTGCAAAAGATGCGCGATTTGAAGCATACAGCAGAAATGTTATTACGAATAGGCAGCAGAATGTTATTACAATTTTAGGAACAAATTACCTCAAAACACTTACTTCGTATTTTTCAAAAAATGGATGTATTCTTATTCAAATACTAAAATTGCTCCCTTAAAATTGTATGAGTAGTAATTTTCTAATAGCTAGTTCGAAAGTTCTACCTTTTGATGTATTTTTTCAAATATTTTTGCATAATGCCAATGGCAAAAACTTCAATAGAAGTTGGTAGGGGTCAAAAATTGTCCAAACTGTGCAAAACTTGGCATCTGGGCTAACTTTGACATTTGTCACAATATTAAGGGAGGCTTTGAGAAACACAAAAAAATCGAAATACCCTACACTAACTTCGAAAGCTTTGATTTCAAAAAGTTACAAAATACTCCTAACTGAAAAGTATTAGTTGTTAATTTGGTAGAAAATATTCCCAGTTGGTCGAACAATTGACGTATGCGAAAAAAAGTTATGTAAAAAGAGTCTTAAAAACGGACTGCAGAAAAATTTATTGCGAATTTACACAGACGTATGCCAAAAGAGATAAAAATACGATGTTGAAGAACGAATGATAAGGTTATCAGCCTAATTTGGACCCCTCCTTATTTTGGACGCTTTTCAAACATTTGTCTCCCTTACTGCTGATTTCTCCAAATTCGTTTGGTTTGATGATGATAATTACATTCTTTGGATTGTTTATAAGTCTTAAGACTTTTTTAAGTTCATCTTTAGGTTCTCCAAATTAATCAAAATTCACAGTTGGGAAAATGTCATCGTAAACGATTCATAATTCCATAAATTGGATTTGACAGTACAATTCAATTGTTTTCCAATAATTTGATTGTGCATTTAATATATTTGAAAAGGTTCGTAAATTTTTCAAAGTGTTGTAAGAATAATGACACTTATAGCTTATAGATTTTATTTCTTAGTGAAAGATTGTTTTATCATATTAGAATAAACAAAATGTAAAGTAGCGATAGGTCAGATTATATTCGGATTTCTTTTCAAATCATTGTCAAGTCCATGGAAATTAGAGCAATTAAATATTTATTATATTTCCCTACTGTAAAGTAATAAGTTGCTTCGTTCTTAAATGGTAAAAGTCAAAGTTTTAATTCACTTTTTAATGCAGACTTCATCAATTATTTTTTCAAGTGCGGTTGCGGTAATACCGCGCGGTAAAAGCACATTTCCCGCACCGCATCCGCGAGAAAAAGTGTCTCACCGCACCGCAGTTTTTGCGGTGCGGGTGCGGTAAATACCGCGCGGTTGCGGTAATTACCGCAACCGCGACGAACCCTATATACAATAGGTAATACAAGCTATATTGGCCGTGGGAGAACCTAACAAAATTTCTTATAATTCTGATAGAAGCCTATCACAGGTTGTCATATTTTTGACCTACGAGATGAATTTCTGTTATGTTTTGTGTTACTTTACCAACAAACGAGACCAGAGTTATTATACAACTTGTTATCATAACAAAGTAACACAGTATGTGATAATTTTATTATTTCTTTCTGATCAGGCTCACAGAGGACGTATATACTTTAAAAAAAAATTATATCTCATTTAGCTTTAACTTTGATAAAATCATATCAAATTTTGTTACAATTTTGTTATCATTAGCCAGGTTTTTGTTTTATTTTTTGTTATTTTAACATCTAACCAGCCGCATTTATAACAGGTTCTGTTTCAAAATATTTTTGAAATAAATAACTCCAGGTGTTATAAATCAGTTATGTCCTTCTGATCGGGGATCTCCACTCCACTCGGTCCATTGCTGCTTGTCGCTAGCCTCGCAGTCTTCGAAGGGTCTGCAGGTCGGCCTCTATCTGGTCGATCCACCGTATTCGCTGTGCGTCCCATCTTCTTGTTCCTGTAGGGTTGCCCTCAAGAACCATCTTCACCGGGTCGTCGTCTGACATTGTTACGACGCAAACGTCCTATTTTTGCGGTATGCGCGATGGATGGTTCATCCAGCAGCTGATGCAATTCATGGTTCACGCCACGTTCCGTCTTTCATCTGCACGCCACCATAGATGGTACGCGTCGTTCAAAACTCCAAGGGCGCGTTGGTCTTCCACGAACACAGTCCAGGTCTAGTGACCGTAGAGGACCACCGGTCTAATCGGCGTCTTGTAGATAATCAACTTCTTGCGGCGGCGAATTTTGTTCGACCGGAGCGTTCTCCGGAGTCCAAAGTAGACACGATTTCCCGCCAAGATCCGTCTCTGAATTCCTTTGCTGGTATCATTGTCGGCGGTTACCAGTGAGCCCAAATACACGAATTCGTCGACCATCTCGATTTCGTCACCGTCAATCCGAACTCGGGATGGGAGCTTCACACTATCGTCTCTAGAACCTCTTCCTCTCATATATTTTGTCTTCGAAACATTGATGGCAAGTCCAATCCTGCTGGCTTCAGCTTTCAGTCTGATGTACGTTTCCGATATCGTCTCAAAGTTCCGTGCCATTATGTCAATGTCGTCGGCGAAGCCAAGAAGCTGGACGAACTTCCTGAAGATCGCGCCACTCGTGTCTATCCCCGCTCTCCTTATTACACCTTCTAACGCAACGTTGAACAGCAGGCACGATAGACAACCAGACCGTGCATTATCTGCCATAGCTGATGTCGATCGATTGTGTGTCGATTTTAAATCGATGAACAAATTATGTGTGGGCACACTGTTTTAGCGGCACTTCTGCAGAACCTGCCGAATCGCGAATATTTGGTCTGTGGTGGCGCGGGAACCCATGAATCCAGCTTGGTAGTGCTCCATGAACTCCCTTGCAAATGGTGACAATCGACGGAAAATAATTTGGGAGAGGACCTTGTAGGCGGCGCTAAATAGTGTGATCGCGTGGTAGTTGCAGCAATCCAATTTGTATTCCTTTTGTTAGATTCGGCAAACGACACTCCTCCGGAAGAATCTCCTCCTCCCAAATTTTGGCGATTACCCAGTGCAGCGCTCTAGCCAGTGGTTTCACCACCGTATTTTAATAGCTCGCTAGGTGGTTGATCTACACCGGTAGCTTTGTTGTTTTTCAGCCGACCGATTTCCTCCTTGACTTCTAGGAGATCAGGGGCCGGCAGTATATCGTCTTCTGCGTGTGCTCCAAGATCCGTTGCCATACCACCTTAGTCCTCTGCTGCTTCACCCTTGATGTGCTCGTCATAGTACTGCTTCCACCTCTCAATCACCTTACACTCGTTCGTAAGAAGGTTGCCGTGTAAGTCCTTGCACATATCGGCTTGCGGAACGTAACCTATGCGCGAACTGTTCAGATTTTCGTAGAACTTCCGTGTATCGCTTACGCGCTACAGTTGTTTCATCGCTTCGCTTTTTCGTTCCTCCTATTGGCGCTTCTTTCTCCGGAGTACCGAGGTATGCCTGTTCTGTGCTTGTTTATGCGTTCCACATTCTGTCTCGTTCCGTGCTGCAGCATCCTCGCCCGTGCTGCATTCTTCTACTCTATTAACTGCTTACATTCGTTATCGAACCAATCGTTTCCTAGATTCGGAATCGCCGTACCTAGTGCCGTTATAGCAATACTTCCAATGGCGGAACGGATCTTCTTTCAGCCATCTTCAAGAGTAGCTGCGCCCAGCTGTAGTGCTGCTTCCAGTCGCTTTGCGTACTGTTGGGCAACCCCAGCGTCCCGAAGTTGCGCGATGTTGGGCCTTGGCGTCCGACTACGATGAGTGTTGTACACCGTCGAGAAATTTGAGCGCATGTCTACTGCAACTAGGTAATGGTCCGAATCTATATTCGCAATGCGGTAGGTACGATCGTTGGTGATATCAGAGAAGAATCGTCCGTAGATTAGAACGTGATCGATTTGGTTTTCGGTGCGTTGGTCAGGTGATCTCCAGCTGGCTTTGTGGATATCTTTGCGGGGGAAGAAGGTGCTTCGGACTACCATGCCACGGGAGGCAGCGAAGTTCACGTATCGTTGGCCGTTGTCAATCGATACGGTGTGCAAGCTGTTTGGCCCGATATCCGGTCTAAACAATACCTCCCGTCCTAGCTGAGTGTTCATATCACCGATGACGATTTTCACGTTCCCGGTGCGAACAGCCGTCGTACACCTCCTTCAGCTTCGCATAGAACGCTTCCTTCTCGTCGTCGGGTCTCCCATCGTGTGGGTAGTGTACGTTGATGATGTTGTAGTTAAAGAAACGGCCTTTGATCCTCAACTTACACATCCTTGCGTTGATCGGAGTCCATTCAATCACGCGTTGACGCATCCTACCCAGCACTACAAAGCCGGTTCCCAGCTCGTTGGTAGTGCCACATTTCTGGTAAAAAGTAGCCGCCCGATGCCCGCTTTTCCATACATTTTGTCCTGTTAAACAAAGTTCCTGCAGTGCTACGACTTCAAAGTTGCGTGGTTGGAGTTCGTCGTAGATTATCCTGTCGAAAGCTGGAAAGCAGAGTGACCTGCAGTACCATGTTCCGAATTTCCCATTGTTTACGCACATTCAAACGTCTGTAGAGCTGTCGGATTTTATGACGTGGGAAACTGTTCGGTTCGCGGGATAGTAAACTCTTAGTCACATTAAATAAATTCACTAGGTTTATTCAGTGGAATTAGGCACTTATCGTAAGTCCAAACTGTTCAGTATGAAACGTTGCACTGTTCTGTATATAATTCATTTTCTTCTATATTGGTATAAGGTTTGTTACAAGCTGTTGGGGATAACTATTGATACTGATAAACTATGAATAATGACTCACTGTTCTGATTGCAATTTGCACTATATATAGGTTGCTACAATTATTAGATGAACACAACTGTTCTGCTCAGGAAGTGAGAATATTCTAGAAAACTGACTGCAGTGTGAGTGTTGAACGCAACAAACTCTTCCGTAACGCCTATAGTAGTTGGTTCATTATGCGATACCTAACTGTCCTGTACTACAGTGAAGTCTCACTTCCTCGAACTTATACAACCCTAAAGCTGGCGCAAACACCCATCGTAGTCCTTATTTCGTCGCGTAGGTCTTTGCCAATTGTTCCAATTCGTATTTTCTTCTGCATTGTTCGTAACGGTTAGTTTTCCAGGGTGGCTTGTTGGGCCTTCCACAACCCCTTGTCTCGCCGGAGGACCATCGTGTCAGTTCTGTTTAGAGTCCCACGCTGACACTAGGACGATAGATCAGCCGCACCTGACATGGAGAACAGACGCTCGGATGAACTAACCAACCGAAAAGTGGAGGCCCCCTTCCCTATCAGCATATGACCATGGTCCCACCGGGGTTAGTTACCCGATCTTTCCTATGGTTACTCGTACCCCACCTGGCACCGCAGTAGTAAAGTAGAGTACACTAAAGAGGGAAAAGCGAAGTTATAAGTAAAGTATAGAATTAGGTAAAAGTGAGTTGACAGTGCTGGAAAGAATATAACTTTGCCGCCAAGAAAGAAATAATATTTAAAATTAGTAAAATGACCAATGCAACTACTTTAGCTGACTAGCGAAGATAATAACTATCTAGAGTGGAGCAGGAAAGATATTAAAACTGATTAAGAAATATAATTATAGTTGAAGCTTTTCTGGACAAACATTTTCAGTGCACGCTCCGTTTTACAGCTCCAACTAACATAAGGTAGACGAGCCCTTACTCATCTTATTAGTCAGGATATTACACTTTTTCGTTGATAACTCGACTTAGAGTGACTGGATTGCGCTTAAATAGGCATCATCATCTTTGCTGCGTACCTAAGAAGCAGTGCAGTTAGAATTTTTGCCTGGAAAATGTAAAATGCTCGCGTTTGAACAAAGGGAAAAGTCGAGTACAACGTATCCTTACTCATCCTACCATTTGAGCTAATGCGTTGAATAGAGATAGCAAATACTGCTCTAAATAATGTGGTTAGATGGGTAGGATGAATAGAGGAGCTAAGATGAATTCTTAGCAATTTCGGAAACACATTTCTTGTCTCTTTAATAAAACTCATAAATCATTTTACTTGCCGTTACCCAAATAGTGTTAATTCCGTCGGAAGCAATTTACCAGAATCCTTCCCAGAAGATTACCGCTTTTTGGTTCAAGCATTTTAAAAATCAACCTTCAATCCACTTTAATTTCGAGTCAATTAACTTCCGGGAAAACGTCGGCATTCATTTCCCGAACACTTCGTCTGCCCGTTTTCCACAACACCGCACACCAACCACCACCTTCCCCTCCAGTGCCATCCCGTTGGCAATAGCCTGCGCCGCCATTAAAAATTATTATCATTCAGCAACGTTTATCAAATCAAATAAATCATATTTCCGAAATAAATAAAACGCTGCTCCTCGCTGCTACCACAATCAGCTTCTACAGGATTGTAGCATGGAACAACAAAATCGTGCCCCTCCTCTTTCACAACAGAAAGGGAAGTGAGCAGAACATTTCATTTCCTAGCGCCCTTCCGCTCGAAAGCCACGAGAAAAAATTCCAATTATGACTGCACTTTTTTTTCTGTTTCATTTGCTTTATTTTATCATATTTATTCTCAATTGATTTGTCCCGGTGCCCGTGGGGGCGGAGAACTATTTTATTGCTTTGTTCTGCGGTTCGTTGTTGGGGTTTTCTTTCCTTTGTTCCTTTGGCGCTTGGTTTCGAACATTTACGCCCCCCTCCACCCAAATATTTTAACAATCGTTTAGAAATCCGCGTTGTAAATATTTTGCAGCGCCGATGAAAAAAGTGAAGTATAACTGAATGGTTCGCCATAAAATATTACCGCGCCGCCCGCCGTTCGGGTTCCGGTAGGGGATAGCGTTGTTCCCGGAAATTGGAAGTTACGGTCATACTGTACACCTTTTGAAAATAAAAAAGGCGTTTGGCAAGTGGCCAGAGGGTGAAATAATAAAATAATTGCTATTTACATTTCTCGGAATTAAACGAATAAAAATTGGAAATGAATAAAATTGGCCACACAAAATAAGTTACCAGCTATATGTTTATATTTTGACAACACTGCTTTATTGAACTGCCTCTCCAAACCCAAACCCCCATTTTTGTTTTTGACCCTTTTCATGAAGTTTTGAGCAAATGTTTAGACACTCTCGCCCACACTGTCGTCAATTGAAGATAATGTCAATTCACTTTTGAGGTTTGCCTTCCCGATGGCCTAAAATTACTAAATCATTACTACCATCTTCAGATCTTTCGAGGGGAATTCAGCAAGTCAATATGAATCAATCAAACAACAGTCTCCCGTATATCCACTGCACATGGAAAAGGGGGGGGGGGGGGGTGAAAATGCTTAATTCTTTTATGGCTAGTCTGCGGAGATTGTACCGGAATTAACTTGACATCCGATTTATTAGGTGCCGGCGGTCGTCAAGAGCTACCATAAAGGGGGAAGGCGGCTGTTTGAGGGGCTCAAGTCCGGGACGAAATAGATTTACAGCCCGTACGTGATTGGAAAGCTGCATGGTTATTTTTTCGGTGGGGTTGGGGGAGAGCGAATCTCGTTTTTGTCGTCCAGCCAGAAAATCGCTCCGCTGTAAATGTCGAAAAGGATTTGCTCTGCGGATGTTGGCTTATTCTGCACTATAGCAGCTTTTTTGTGGGTTTCTGTCACATCACAACCGCTGTCATGCTTTTGGGGGGTTTATTTGATTTATTTCTATTACCGGCGTTAAATTTACGGGAATTTTGTATTGTTCTAGGGAATTGTTTTGCTTTTGCAATTCAGATGAGATTTAGGTTTCACAAATCATCATGCACTTCACTGATTATATATCTGCTGGTGACTACAAGATAGTTTTAACATTTCGAATCGCTTTTGGAAAAAAATGCTTAATATATGCAGAAAAACTTACTGTTACTCAACGATATCAACCAAATCATCCATCGGAAAAAAATCGTTAGATTTCAATTTCAGATAGCCATCTTGCTCCACAGTATCTTACATCTAAGCGCATGCCACTCGATTAAGTTTTACTGCTCTACGTTTGCCAATTTCCTGTTTGTTTTGTGGGAACTTGTTTGGCAAACTTCGCTCCCCAACTCTTTTTTTTCGTCGTTCTTTTATGATGGGTTTTCAGAACTTTTCCCGCAAACAACGTGCAGTGTTTGATTTTGCATTGGTAAACAACGACGGAGTGAGTGAAAATCAAACTAGCTTTCTTTGTTTAATTAATTTCATATTCAAAAACAAATGCTTCGATGATTGCCAGTGGAGAATTGCATTAGAATGTGCGATTCGATAAAAAGCGATTACATTTCCGCATTGCGCTGGTCTTTCAATGAAATAGCGTCATAATATTCATGTCGCAATAATACGACATGGCTTCCGTTATAGAGATACATCCCACTAGGGATACTATCAATTTCGTTAACATCACACTCTGTTTTCTGGGCGAAAGAAAGAAATCGTGTTTTCTTCAACGCCCATGCCTCATGATTGTACAAAGTAACAGGGAGTATCAGCGATTTGTATAAAATATATTTTGTGTGCGTCTGCAGTCCACCGGCTTTAGCTGAATACAACAAACTATAGAAGATAAATGTTCCCAGATATACGAATTCGTCGACAACATTATTCCGTAGACCATTGACCGTCATCGTTAGACTGTCTCACTCTCCACCAGCTAGCAAGTACCTCATCTTGTCAGAGTTTATGATCGGTCAAAGAATCTCATACTAACATGGTTTCTATGTTTATGCTCAGGATAGTCCTTTAAATAACTTTTATCTACGTAGTACCGTACAATGTTTAACATATATTCAACTACTGCAGTCTGATGCCAACGAAAACATCGGTTGTGAATAACAAAACGAAAGTAGTTATGAAGTTGGCGTTCAAACTTCCTCTCATCAGAATCCGACACTAGTGACAGGACTAAGCTAGCGCCGCATTGATGCTAGCTCTCCACACGGAGACACGATTTTTGCTCCTGAGAAAAAACCTAGTCAAGCGTGATGTTCTGAAAGATAAGATGTTATGTTTGAGCTGAAATGAAACGAAGTAATATGCCGATAAGGGGGTCCTCTTATATAATTTTTTTTTTTCGAGAGTTGTCTTACTGGAGCTGTAGAGCTAGGTTCTCGGAAGGGCTCCCCGTCAGAATCACATACTACAATTTGCAGACGAGCCAGGCAATGTCGCCCACTAAAACACTGCATTAGGCCAATTGTAGCGGGCCGTGATTCTGAATGTGATATTCATTGTACGGTTCAGGTATATGCGGGCGTAGGGACTCACGATCGCGTGTATCATTGCGAAGAGCTCGAGCATTTGTACGTTAACGTGTTCGATCCAGTGGCGGTGCGAGATGTTTTGCCGCTCGGGGCCAAAAATAAATTCGCCGCCCCTTTTATAATGAATTTTCAAAAGAGTTCGATTTTTTCCCACCTTTCATATAGAAATGATATAAATATGATAAAAGTATTAGAAAATGTCTACATGAAAATGAACTTTTTCACATTTTGTCACTATTTTTTCATGGCTGTAGTGCTGCGCATAAATTTCCTCAGAAAAGGTGGCGCTACGACTCCGCTCACATGTTCGCACCGCGCTATTGGTAGAATCCTCTATAAAATATAAGATACTAGCTAATACCCATCGCGCGTTGCTGCGATTTTCAACGAAATTGGAGGAAAACACAATTTGTTCCGAAGCGCCATCTGGCGGGCTGATAATCCCTATCCAATAGCACACAAACACGCTCCATAACAAACGCCTGCTATGTACAATTTTTTACAGCAATCGGTTAAGCCGTTTGGGAGTCTATAAATCATATACATACAAACATTGACTTTTATATATATATAGATGGATTAGTTATAATTACCCTAAATGTAAAATCAAAGTATGAAGTGCAAGATTGCGAAGTACTATAAAGTTCCCATTGACTACATCACAATAATTAAAAAAAAATTAACATGTTTTCAAAACTTACATATTTAAAAGCACTAATCAATGAATGGGACAAATCATTTTAAAATATAATTCTTGTGAATTACTGCCGATTAACCAGGTCTTTTTTAAATTCTCTAGCTAAACGATCAGAGGAACTTTATATACCTTTAACCCCATTAAACCCATTTTTATCTATAACTATGAGTTTAGGCTAAGGCAAGACTAGCTTATAAAATCAATTATTGTGATTATTAAATTTCATTTCAGCGCTAGCATAGGTATTATTCGTAGAACTGAAGTAATTGCAACTTGTCTAGTTAGATCCCGCTGGAGCAGTGCTGCCAAGGACAGTTTCTGTTAAGGGCGTAACATAAATTTTTGATATATTTATAATGACTCGAATTATTATTGAAAACTGATAAACCCTATCAATTTAGACTGTCTTCGACTACCTTTTTCCATACAATTTGATTATTGTAAATATTGTAGGGGAATTGTATTGAGCATCGGATGGTAAATTTTGAGCAACTTGCACCACTGCGAAAGAAGAACCTAAAACAGATTTTCATACTAATTGATCCCCAAATTTTTGATGAAACATTGTTTTGGAGCCGTATATGTACCAGGGAAAAGTCGGACATGAATAGGGATAGTGCTATAGTGATTTTGTACTTTTCAAGTGACCTAGAATAGGTTGTAGATCTCATCAAATGCAATTCAAAATAATGTGCGAAAAATTGTGTATTCCCTCAAAATCTTGATAAATTGCAAAAAGATTCGTATTTTCCGGACCTTTGCCGCCAAAAAAAATTCTACACTGTCATTTTTTAACTGATTTTCAATTTCTGTGTTCTGAAGAAAAGACTTTTCCAACGGTATGCTAAGTTATGTTCTTTCGTTTAAAATACTCTGCGGGTTTGGGACAACAATCAATATTTTGCGATTTTTTCATGAAAATTAGAAAAATTACTCAGCATTCTTTTTTTTATTAAAAATTTAGAGAGATTTGGTTTTGCATTTAACGATCTGTTTATCTCCACATTCGGTTAAAATTAATTTTTGTTTCTCCAAATTAGATACTTGCTAGAATGAACTCTTAAGGGATTAGTGAGGCAATGCGCGCACTATGGGATCCTATAATCAAAACTTCCGTTGTTTTTCCTAATTTTAACTTCAAAGTATACAAACATACTTTTAAATGTATACGTAATAGAGCAAAAAAATCGATTTTTTGAAAAAAAAAAATTATGAAACCGTCCCCTTAAAGGCTCATGCGAGCAAGTTTAGAATTTGGAAAAAAAAATCAATAAAATTGGCATTTTTCAACTGATTGTTATGAAAAATACCGCATTATACTTTCAACAAAAGAACATAACAAATGACTCGTGACTTTTTTCATTTCGATTATAGAAGTTTTAACCTTAAGATCATTTGCCTTTTCGGGTTAGAAAAATCTCTTATGAAAAAAATCTAACCCTATATGCGGGGTCGGGACTCGAACCCAGGTGCGCTGCGTATAAGACAATCGATTTACCAACTACTCTACGCCCACCGCGTAACTAATTTTTTAGACCCGAGAAAAAGTTTTTTGCTATAAATCAATATATTAAGGGTATATTACTTTGATCAAACGTAAGTTTGTATTGTATTTGACCAGACCTGCAACCTTTTCTGGATCACTTGAAAAGTTACATTCTTTTTTATTTTAAGGTACCGTGTAATTATTCATTGTAGTACAAGAGTCGATAAATTTGTTAATAGTATTTGTAGTATTTTTATACTAATGATAAAGTCGCCGAATGGTGAGTACTTTCCAGTATTCGACAGCTTCTAGTTCGTGCCTCAGCTTTCTAAGAAATTGCTTGTCACAAATTGAGTCCTATATGCTCCCAAACGTCCCTAGGTGAAAGGGCGGCCAAGATGCGTCTGTCATATTTTCGAATTTACATAAACAAACTAACAATCGTCACCATTATCTTAGTGACCTAGTGACCGAACAATCCGAATAATCCGAATCATAATTGAATGTATTTTAGAATTCTAGGTTTTTCGATCTTGGACCGCCAGTTCCATGGACGCCCACCGCACGCGCATCTCCCTCAATTGTGCACCGCCAGCGAGAGCGGGGCATGCCCCGAAGTCGACAATTTATTCCAGGTCATAACTTTAACATTCGTCATTCCGCACTACAAGCCCAGTTCATTGTAGTCTGCTAAGTATACAACCACGCTGATAACCTTCCAATGTCACCATGGTTATATACTTCGTACCGTTCGTCATATGTCTGCGCCATTCTCCATTTTCTACTGTGCTGTCGAGTATTGAAAGCAAAATTCTTCTCAAAACAAACCGAGCACTCGATATCTTGCTTCCTACAACATCCATGCCTCATAGCCGTACAGAGCAACAAGGAGTATCAGCGATTTGAATACAGCAAATTTTGCGCGCATCCTTAGGCTGTGAGACTTTAGCTGACTACGTAAACCACATTCGCAGCAGCAACATGAATTTTTCTTTCGCGGCTAACATCGGCCAACACGACTGCACGTTCTCTACCAGCTACCATGTACTTTGTCTTGTCAAAGTTTATAGTCAGACCGATTCTTGCAGCTTCCCTTTTAAAAGGCAACAATGCCTCTTCCACTGCTCTGCGATCAACGCCAATGATGTCGATATTGATCGCAATTCATTTCGTTTTACTGAATCGTATGTCGCCGTGCAATCCACAAACAGATAGCGAGTCCGCAAGTTGTATTCCCGGAATATATCCAGAACTTGTCGCATTTGGTCCGTCATTGATCGTCCTTCTCGAAACCCGCTTTGATATTCGCCGACAAAGCATTCAGCCAACAGGCGCAGTCTCCTCAACAGAACATGAGCAATGCACTGGATTCTATGGTACGGCAATGCTATATTGCTCTCTCGCTCAATTTCTGTAAAGTCATTACGTAATAAATTTCGACTCCATATATTTTCCATATATCCACGTGCTTTACAGAGACCGAGCGAGAGACAATAGCATTGTCACACATTAGAATCCAGTAAATTGGAATACGAGGACTGCCTTGTAGGCGGCACACAGTGGGGCACAATGCAATTTTCTACGCTCAAACCTTTTAGCGCCCTGGGTGTGTATCCTAGAGGATTAGTGTCTTCAATAAAGGATCTTGGATGGATATGAGCATTAACAACTTCGGAATTGATCTAGATAAGTAGAAACTGATATTGATCAATTCTATCTTTTGACACAGGCGTTCTATGAAAAAACTTTCTTCGGCAAACTTGTTTGTATTGATATTTTTTGTATATGTACCGAAGACACTTTTGCATTATAACCTATGTAGATGGCGCTACATGACATTAAAAAATACTCGAGAAAATGAATTTTAACATTTTTTTTATCAAAAATCTCTGGATTAAAACATTTTATTCCAAAATCTTCGAAAATACACAATAATAAAAAAAAAGTTTCTAAGAGAGATAGATATTATCACGACATTGAAAGGGTGGTTTCATCATAAATATTTTAAAAAAATGTTCCACAAAATTTGTAATAACCCATGAACCGGCTAGAAATTTGTTTGTGACGAGTAGAGACCTTTAACTTTATGACCACGAAGAGAAATAAGTGGGACAAGGTGGGGTTTTTCTACAGGCACATAAAATAAGGAAAAAAATAAATAATTCAAGTGAAATAATTCTAGTTCGCTTGAAAATTTTTGAGTAATCTAAAAACAGCAAATATTTTCTTGCTTTTGAATTCAAATATGATATTTCGGACTGAGAATAAATTTATAAAGTAATTTCTAAAGAAATTTTATTCAAACGCCGGGTACGTTTTGTCTTCCCAACGGCCTTATCGTTTTGAAGCTCACCGATAATCTTCCGTCTAGAAATCAGTGAACAAAAAATGTTGGTTTGTTTACCCCTCGCTAATCGTCGGTTCCAAAAAAAAAAACAATCGGTCGAAAAACGTACGCTACCGCACGAAACTAATCTTCTATAGAACACTTATTAGACCGGTTGTTTTATCGACTATGCTGAACCAACGTACCCGATATACGTTACAGGAAAGTTAGAGACATTAAAAGACAAACAAGCTGTTTACCGTAAAAGTTGAATAACTATGTAGCAGTTGAGCTTTGATAGTTTTGACGCCAAATATGATTCTTTATCACCCCTCGAGAGATTCTTAACGATGAACCAAACACCCTGTATATGATAGAGCTTCCTGGTTTAATTCCAACAAATTTGTCTGCATATGCCCACAACTTCAAGTGCGCTCGGAAACTCATCTCAGTTGAATCTTTTGATACTGAGGAAAATGTGTACAGTTTTGTTCGATCGCATCCTTCAGTCCCCTCCGTCAGTTACCTTTTTAATCATCCACAGACGCGAAAATGACGTACATTCAAGCGTTTCACCGGCACTTGGTTTTTATCGAGATTAATGAAACGATTATTAAAATATTAAAATTTTTTGAGCAGGAAATGCCTGATTTTGCCGCTCGGGGCGCTTGCCCGCTTCGCCCCGCCTTAGCGCCGCCACTGGTTCGATCGCGTGTGCGTTTATATGTCGCGTGTGCTAACGTATATGTAACTTCACGTGTATGAATTCTAATTTATAACCGTGTGCCTTTCGCATATTCGCGTGTGTTCTTGGATAATCGCGCGCAGACCGTGAATCCAATACTTTATTTTTTGGTGTACTGCTAAGATGCTAAAAGAGTGTGAGATCTTCCATATCACTAGAGTTCCCAGTGGTGTCGCCATGGAACGTATTGTCTAGTGGATATGAGTTTTATTTTTTTATTGGTCCTACTGAATGTATGTTATTAGGACCGAGAGTAATGGTTTCCGGGCGTGACCGATTCATGAGCGCGCGAAAACGGACATTTGTTGGTTCGCGTTTGAGACAGCGTTAGAAACTTCGTAAGTGCTAAAACGTTCTCCTTATTACCGGGGTGTTATTAGGTTTGCGCGATCGCGAACGTAGGTGTGGGTTGTTCATCCCGAAGGGCTTAAGCGTTCGTATGTTAATGCGTTTGTCACGTGTGCTCGCGTTCATGTTACTTCGCGTGTACAAGACTGGATTTTGTAACCGTGTGGCATTTCCTATAAACGCGTGCGTTCTTGGATGGTCACGCGGACCTTCATTCTGATAGTTTTTGGTGCACAATTCACATTCTGACAGGGAGTAAGTTACCCCGGTCATGTCGCCATGTAACGTGGTATCCAGTGGATATGAGAGCTTTCTTTTTTTAATTGATCCAATTGAGCGTATGTACCTAGTCTGCTGATATCAAGGATAGAAACATCCGGAAGTGACCGATTCATGATCGTGCGAGTGCGGAAGTTTTTAGGTTCACGCTTGAGACCGCGTTTGAAAATTTATAGGAACTGAGACATTCATTTTATCATTGGGATGCCATCATGTTTACTAGATCGCGGGTGTAGATGCCGGGGATGATCGCGAAGGGCTCAAGCATTTGTATATTAACGTGTTTGTCACGTGTATGTGATTTTGCGTGTATAATTTCGATTTTAAAATCATGATGCGTGTATTTTTTAATGATCGCGCGCGGACCGTTAATCTAATACTTAATTTTTAGTGTATGGTACAGGTGGTAGAAGAGAATCAGTTTTCCCATATCACTAGCGTTCCAGGTCATGTCGCCATGGAACGTGTTGTCTAGTGAACATGAGCGTCATTTTTGGTGGGTTCAACTGGAGGCATTAGTCCAGACTGGTAAAACTTTCGGACGTGACCGTTTAATGATCGCTCGAGTGGTGGGTTAATGTTTGAGACCGCGTTTGGAAGTTTAAAGATGCCACGTTTACTTAACTACCGGAGTGTTTTCATGTAGGAGAAATCGCGGGCGTGAGATTGTGTGGATTATTGCAATTGCATGGTCGCGTTTGTGGCTAGGTTTGTGTTATCGCGAAGGCCACGAGCTTTTATACCTATATGAGTGTAGGTAGCGTTTAGTAGATATACTAATAAAAGGAATCATAACATGCCGAGTAAAGAAAAAAGACGCAAAGAGCTTGACTAGAAGTGTATAAATTGAACAATACTATTTTGGTATACATAACTAATGGAAAAGCAAACTAATAGATGTACAAAAGAAACAGACTAATGAAGTAGAATAGAAAAACACATATAACATGTAATCAAACTCGTCTAAATGCAGCAAATGTTGTATATTTATCATTAACGACAATTGCATGCTGTTAGACTTTCATCATGCTATGCTGGCCGGGAATGGATGACCCGCGTGCGTCGGTAAATTTATTTTACCCTAATTTATCCAACCCGATTTTTCCGAATGAATAGAACCAAATGCTCAGATTGATCACCAGAAGTATCAGCCACTATTCTATCATATACGTCAATTCTGCATCCATTTCCTGATTGAACTGTCACAAATACTCAGACGAATCCATACATAGATAGAGATACGATTAGCACATAACAATTGTACACTAGTACTAAAAACTACGATTATTACAAAGCTACAACTAATAGGTTTCTACTTATTCTGCTTTATTAAATTAATTATTAAATTAATTTAATTAGTATATGCACGATGACGAAGTCGACCGATAAATGGACACACAATGACTCCCTCTGTGAGCCCCGTCCACGAATACCACCAATAGAACAATATTTGCAAACACGGCTCACAGCAAAAGTCAATCCACGTCGATCCGCCAGTCGGCCACGCCACCGCGCATAGACCAGTGGTTTAGCGTTGGTATGCGCAGGTGCAGAGTATGAAAAAACATATAACATAAAAAAGGCGCATAAGCCCACTCGGTCTCCTCGATGCACCACTATCGAGGCGTGATGCAATAACCATCCTCAAGCAATTGTCTGTCAGAGGTTCTGTAGGACTGATATACGCAATATGCTTGATGATGTTTGCAATACCGTCAAACCCCTAAACCTTGGGGAGGGGTTAAGGGGGTCCTCTTATATAATTGTGCAAAAAATACCTAATGTTTGATAATTTTTTTTGCCTTTCTCCTATAGAAAGGCTATGAAATCGCTCTGAAAACCGACTTTTTAAACGAGGCTCGGAGGGCTGAGTCTTTTATACTATTCGACTCAGTTCGTCGAGTTAGGCAAATGTCTGTGTGTGTGCGTATGTGTGTGTGCGTGTGTATGTATGTATGTGACCAAAAATGATCAAATCGGTTACTCAGAGATGGCTGAACCGATTTTTTCAAACTTAGTCTCCAATGAAAGGTACAACGTTCCCATAGGCTGCTATTGAATTTCATTTGATTCCGACTTCCGGTTACGGAGTTACAGGTTGTAGAGTTGAATTCACATCTGCTTCTCAGAAATATCTGACTCGATTTTCACAAAATCACTCTTAAATGAAAGCTAGAATAATCCTATTGAACGCTACAAATTTTCCTTTGAATCGGAGTTTTGGTTCCTGTGTTACGGGTTGAAGTATGTGGCCACATGCGAAATTCCCATATAAATCGGTAATCAATATACGTATAAATGATGCAAAAATAATTAAAATGAGTGACAAACTGCTTGAAATTGATGGCCGATACTCTTATACGTTGAGTTCGGAAAAAGAAGTTGTACAAGTTAGGAGCGTCCGACAAGCTTACATCGTGGCTACGCTCCTATCTTACGCACAGAACACTTTGTGTGAAATTGGACTCTTGTATATCTGCTCCGTTTACCAATAGATCAGGTGTACCGCAAGGCAGCAATCCAGCAGGCCCACCACTTTTCTCATTTCTTTTTTAATGATGTAGCAGTAGTGTTAGGTTCCGGGTGCAAGCTCATATTTGCTGACGACCTTAAGCTGTACTTAGTCATCCAGTCAGTCGAAGACTGCCGCCAGCTGCAAGCACTTTTGGATCGCTTTGTGAAGTGGTGTCGAATTAATCAGCTTACCGTAAATATTGCCTAATGCTCCGTGATGACGTTCCATAGGAAGAACGATCAGTTAATCTTCGATTACAGTATCGACGGGGTTGCGCTACAAAGAGTCAAAGAAGTCTGTGACCTGGGTGTAATTGTTGACCACAAACTGTCCTTCAATTCTTACATGACCAACATAATTGCGAAAGCAAATCGGCAGTTGGGATTTATTTCGAAGATTTCACGGGATTTTACGGATCCTTACTGTCTAAAATTCCTATACTGCGCATTGGTTAGACCAATCCTCGAGTTCGTCTCACCGAATCCGCATCATCTAACTTGGTGTTTAAAAAGAGTTCAGAAAAGGTTTATACGCTTAGCTCTTTGGAACTTGCCTTGGCGGGACCCGCAAAATTTACCACCGTATCGTGACCGTTGCCAGCTGCCAGGAGACTTTAGAATGTCGTCGTAGTATCCAGCAAGCTACTACCTTGGTGAAAATCTTAAATGGAGAATGTGATGCGCCTGAACTGCTGTCCCGCTTAGATTTCCGATTAGCGAGGAGAACACGAGATACATCATTATTATTGCCGAGGTTCCATCGGACATCTTTTGGATTCCATGAGCCACTGTCTTCAATGATTCGAACCTTTTCTCTTGCTGACGCTGCTTTTGAGTTTGGTGACTCCTCGAAAATATTTGCAAGCAATTTAAGAAGATTGCGTTTACTGTCATTATTATGTGTATTAGTAATAAGAAATCTGACATGTAATTTTACTTCACTTTATACTTTAACCTTACGAAAAGATAGTGGTTTTTACGTCCATTTGAGGGTAGCGCCTGGTAGGAGGAGGCCAACTCAAACGGACTTTTTCCACTCGAATCATTTAGACTATAATGTCCGATGATACATAAATAAATAAATAAATAAATAAATAAAAAGTGTGTCTTCGTATCTGTGTATGTCAATTGCGCATCGGTTACTCGAAGCTGACCGAACCGATTTTCTCAAAACATGTCTCAAATGGAAGATGTAATATGCAGTTGGGTGTAGTATCACCCCCCCCCCCCCCTCCCTTCCCCACTTACTTTAACGACTCCACCTTTCATTAACCCACCTCCTTGGCTACCATCGCAACCGAATTGGGGCATTGCAAAAAAAAACATTCATTTTTAAAATCTCAAATGCCTCCTATTGTGACGAATAGCAAAGTAAGCTCAGATGCCAAATTTCATATCATTTGGACAATTTTAGACCTCGGCCCACCTTCTTTGAAGTTGTTGATATTGGTTCCATGGAAAATACAGTGTGTACCACATTTATACGTTCACCCTAATTCTTCTGAATATTTTTTTTCTATTCAAACAAACTGCACCAATTTGTTAGCGCTTGTTGTGAAGCTTAATCTACGATATTTCTCGAAATTTTGAAGCCCTGGTGTGTTTTGTTTATTTGTTACGGTAGATTAAGCGAAAAAAGTGATGCCCCATAAGTTCACCTTTGTTTTTTGCCATTCTCATATAGAAAGGTTATGCAATCACTCTGAACATCGTCAACCTAATCCCGGTCTAATTTTTTTTTTGAATAATGTAGGCTCTCTGTACTTTAACAGAAGCGTAGTTAAGGGCATGCGGTGAGTTATTACCACCACACTCCCCTCCACCACACATCACCGTTCTCTTAACCCACCTACCCTCATCGATAACCCCCCTCCCCTCCTTCGAGGAAACTTTCCTAGTTCCTCCAAAATAAACTTCCTTGGTGGGTCTGTAAAACTAGTGAAAAAATTTGGTTTGAAATGATTTTGTGTTTGAAAATTACTTTTAAATGAAAACTAATTTAAAATTTGTTGTTAACAAAAAATTTGAAAATATTTGGCGGGCTCCGAACCCCCCCCCCCCGAACGCTCCTCCAGGATCCGCTGCTGGGTTCAAGTGTTTCAGCTTCGCCACATAGCTTCTCAAGTTCGTGGCTGTCGATCCATTGTATGTAGCTGCAAATCATACTGAATATGTAATGGACATTTCCACCATTATCTTGAACATAACACGCCATGGAATCGTACACGAAAAAAACTAGTCATAAATTCATCAACAAAAGGTCACGATTGCGTGAACTGAACCTTTTACGAGAACCATAACCAAGCTCCTGAAATTATGAATAATAAACCTCGAATTCATGAAACTATTTGTGTTTTCAAAAAACTAGTTCGCCCCGAATATATACATGGCGTTACATTAGAATGTTTGGTTAGGGTACTGTTGTTATTCCCTGCACATGTTTAGTTTTTGTTGTGATTCTAGTTCATGATATGGGAATACACAGCCGACAGTCAAATGTTGTTCATGATTTCAAGAGCTTATTCGCGATTCTTGTGATTTCTCATCACGTTATTGTGCTATCTTATTCATAAGTTTACTATCGCATTTTTCTGTCAGACTAGCGGGATTAAAATTCATGATTTCAGGATCTTAGTCGCGATTTTTGTGATTTATATCCATGTTAACGTGACATTTTAGTTATGAGTAGACTGATTCATGTTCATGATTTCAGGATCTTAGTCACGACTTTAGATATTTTTGTCACGAGTTGTGTGATTTGTGTTCATGATTTCAGGATCTAAGCCACGATTTTTGTAAGTGCTGTTCATGTTATCGTAATGATTTAGTCATAAAAAGAGTAATTCATGTTCATAATTTCTGGATCTTAGTTATGATTTTCGTAAATGTTTTTCATGTTATCGTAATATTTTATTTTAGAACTTACTTCCAAATTTGACACGGAGAGTAATATGACTAATGTTCATGATATCAGTTCATGATATCAGTTATCATGGTGTTCATAAATTCTCTTCGCCTAATTGTGATCTATTATTTTTTGGTTACTATCGGTTTTTTCCGGAATAACTGGAATATGAACCGTATCATAAAAATGTAACTGATTCGCGATATCTTGTTCTGTGCAATATGTCACGCGCACTATTTGGGATTCTCAGCGCAGTTTTCGTTTTCTATTCAGACATCACCATGAACTTTATGAAATGAATATCGATGTTTGAGGTCCTAATACTTTTTTTATATCTAATGCTCGTGTCTATTACTATGGTCTCTAGCAGCTGTGCATTTCATAAAACAGTGCATGAAATAAAATTGATTCCACGAAAAATTCTGCAAATTTTGTGAATGAGTTACCAGGCCAATTTCATTATCATGTTGCATGAAATTGTAAATGATTAGCGATATCTTCTAAATATCACCAGCGCACAAAATAGATTGTAAATCATGTACTAGCTCTCGAATACATGAATAATATTTCATGATTTCGTGAACTATTTCACGACCACGGATATTGAATCGCGACGTATATTAGGAATCATGAATCAGTTCACGAATACATGAATAATATTTGATGATTTTGTAAACTATTTCGCGAGCACGGATATTAGCTCATACATAATATACTAGAGATCATGAACTAGTTTACGAGAATTGAATGGATTCAAGAATAAAATTTTGAATTTCGTGAAATAGTACACGAGGACATATCCAGAATATTTTGATTTTGTGAACTAAGGCATGAAAATCATCATGAATATGATTAATGTTCATAAAGTTGTGACCTAATTCGCGTACTGAAAGTCGCATTAGAAATGACTTGGCGGAAACCGTGACTGATGTTCACAAAACAAAAACAAATCGCTCCACTAAAATATGCGTTATGCTGGCGTTATTGAAGGGAAATTGAACATAATTATAAAACACATGATTTTTGTTCATGGTCCTGTTTTCACGTAAAAACGTAACGTAGCGTAACGTAAAAACGTGATTGTTTCAGGATTCATGGCACTTTATTCACGATTTTGGGAACAATTTTTTTGTGTGGTTTGGACAAATGAGAAAGGCATAATTGCACGACTAGATGGATTAAAACAGGTTTTTAAGACTTAGAATGACTTAGATATGTACGCTATTCTGCAAAATGTTTATTAAGGTTTCATCTATAAGATAAAAATTTTCGAGTGTAAGGTATCAAAAATGGCGTCCAAAATGGCAGCTCCAGAAAAAGGTGTTTTGAAAACCGACCTCATCTGCGGGCACGATACAAGTCGTAATCCATCGTCTACAAGCATAGGCGTGCGCAGCCTTTTCCATTAGGGGGGGGGGGGCTAACAGATTCAAAACTTTCAGTTATGACCTTCATTATCAGTTAGATTTCTGGTATAAGTTTGATTATGAAACAGTTATTTTATTTTGTTATTGAAATTTACGCTGTTTCATTTATTTTATAAATCTAGAAGAAATTAATATTACACATTCTCAACTTCATTGAAATTTTGTTTTTCGTTAATTGTAGCTTTACGGCCATTACTGCAATTGTCCGCAACACCAAATTTATACTCCTTTGGAATATCTCAGTGATCTTTGACAACATAAAGCCTCTGTCCCGGAAGCTGTTTCAAGTTAAATTTGACATACGTCTCATCAGCCTTTGTATTCATTAAATGTGTTCAGATCCTGAACATACGTTTTTCAGACCCGCGATTTTGGCCGTAATGCTTTGCTTAACGGTCCAGTTCTATTGCTTGATAGACCTGTACTTGAAGAAAACTTCCCACATCCATGCCCGAAAGTCCTGGATTAGCTTTGAAAGCCTTCATGAAGTCCTGACGCAGTTTCCGGCACCGCTTCGACAACACGATGGCACCTTCTGGACAGCAGACAAACATTACTTGAAATCTGTTCGCACTGCACATATCGCTGTCGGTTCCGACAGCATGAAGTAACAAGTTACTTTAAGCTTGTTCGGACATGCCGTACTCAGGTGATCCACATTTCCAATGCCAAAAGATCCTGACTCCTACGGTAGCAGACAAAGGGTTAAGTCGCAGGTAAACTCTAAGCTTGCTCATATGACCCTTTCCACGCTTTTCTAAACTTTCACCATTCAACTTCTTGCTCTCCCTTGAGTACTATGGCTAATATTGAAAAATATACTTCACCTTCCAGTCCCTTGCTAATTAAATTCCGTAACAACTATAGGCTTTAGGCTTAAAAAATAATTTGATTCTACTTTTAATTTTTTAAATTTTATTTTATGATATCTACTTTCAGGATAATATGTGCATTCGCACCAAGATTTTCACCAAAATATTACAATTATACTTTATAAAAGAATCTCTATCTATAGGTTTGAGTGAATCTCTATTGTATTTATAAGAAACTAGCTAATACCCCTCGCGCGTTGCTGCGACTTTCAATGAAATATGAGGAAAACACAATTTGTTCCGAAGCGCCATCTGGCGGGCAGATAATCTCCAACTAATAGCACACAAACACGCCCCATACCAAATACCTACTGTGTGCAAATTTTTACGGAAATCGGTTAAGCCGTTTGGGAGTCTATAAATCATATACATACAAAGTTTGATTTTTATATATATAGAAATGAAAACTAACAAAAACTTCTGAACAACTCCGAGAATCAAGTTTAAAATAGTTTTTCTGTAGGAAAAAAAAATATTAACACTTTTCGAGGTGGGTGTGACTGGTCCAAAATACATTTAGAAAACATAGTTAGGAAAGAAATCAATTTTTTTCGTAAACCAGTGCTATTTATAACGACCGAAGAATCCGGGTATTTGATGCAAACCATGCAATATGGGGAGGCAAAATCGAAAATTGCATCAACTCCAATTTAATTCAATTCTTTACTGAGTATTAATATAAACTGTAGCTAAGAAGAGTATCTCGGAAAAATATTTAACTTAACTGTGTAATATGGATGTCTAAAGATAAAAATTATGAAAAATATACATATCATGTGCATTTTATCAACTGTACGTATCTTTGCTGAACTTTATATGAAACATATGTTGAAATATGCCATTTTAAAGCTAAGAACGCCAGCTTTGTGATTAATTTATTAGAAATGCATATATATCGTATTGATATGAAGTTATATGCAAAATAACCATTCAATGTCCTAAAATATCCACAAATTGGATCCGGCAAAAAAGGCCTCCAATGTCCCCCTTAAACTTTCGATGGGGGATGCAAGGTATCTTTTAACTAATAGCGTAGATTTTAGTTGCCCTAATTTGCCCTAAGCTGAGAACACCTCACTTGAAGTTTTATTGGCTGTCTCAACTACTAGACCAGAGAAGGATAATTCATGTTTCATTTCATTTCATACATGTTTCGGTTGTGTGTTCCATATTCCACAATTAAATGAACGAGGATTACAATTAGAGCCGATATATTGAAAAGATAGCTGATCTGACTACATTTATGCCATACAACATTACTGTGTAGCAACAAATGGTACTGAGTTGTACTGAAACCCCCAAGTTACCGTTAACACGATAAATCGTCGCTGTTGTGCTATCTTATGACAAACGCCATTTTGGGGTAAATTGAATTAGATAGCACTTGTCCAAAATATCAAAAAAGCGGCGTTTTCTGAATTTTGACATTCTGTTTAGTTACTGAGATACTGCGAGAAACGTGCTGAGAAATTTTAATTTTTTCACTTCAAATGACTGTGTCTGGGTATTGGCTCAAGTTATCTTGATGTATAAGATGTTTTATGTGTAAAACTATCTGAGAAACACACACACACACACACACACACACATAAATACACGAATTGTGAGAAAAATGCAGTTTAAGTTTTAAACTGGAAATATAGCATATTTGGAAACACTGTAACCAAAAATAACGATTTTTCTAGATTCCCTGACTCATTGCCTTCAAAATGCATCTCACCGATTGTTTATAGACCGAATGAAGCCAAGGATATGAATAAAAGTTAAAAATTGATGATTTTTTTCCATGGAAAATTTTCCATGCACGATTATTACACGTCATAAAAATTTTGTCATCAAATCACACCTGTGATACGTGTTAGCGCGACTTTTGTTTACATTTATATTAAAAATTTGCAATCAATTATATTCTTTGAATTGTTTAAACCATTTATACGCTTCAAGATATTCAATCTCAAACTTTAAAAATCGTTTTTCTCGAAATGTGATAAATGGCACTTGTCATAAGATAGCAGAACAGCGACGAAATGTGTCCTAATACTTGAAATTCTTATATTAATGAGCTTCGGATTCGTTAAAAAACAGTGTTTGTGGCCAAGAAATTTTTTAATACATTCTGATAGTCTTAACTATTTCGTTTTCATGATACTGGTTTATATAGGATTCATTAATCTGTATCTCCGGAACAAGAATTCCAAATGAATCAAAAATAATCGCAAGCTATAAATATGAAGAAGATATATTTGCATACAGTACTGGCAAAAATAAAGAATACGCGCTATAAAAATTTGCATTTCAACTCGTAAATCTGTACCCTTTCATAATTGAATCAAACGATGTTCTACACATATATATTTTTTAGTTGGATAAATGAAGTACGTGAATTCATAACTTCAATACTGATCATTTTCGTGCGTTTTTTATTTATGTAGTAATAACGGTCATATTGAATGTGGCAAATAAAAAGAATACAATAAAACAGTTCTCGCGATTAACAGAAGATGGCGCACCACTTATAATAAAACTGACATTTTCACGCAAATCTGCTGATCAGGCTTCCAGACGCTCTCATTTCAGCTTGCATTTGATGATTTTTGAACAGTTTGTTGGGTTTAAATTTGTTTTTTTGTCAGTGAATATGAAGATCGAGCTATCAGTTCGGAGTTTAATCATTAAAGACCGCCAAAGCGGCGTAAGTATTTGCGCAATTCAGAAGCTCTGGAAGAAGTATCAGGAGCTTGGTTCAATTTGCGATCGAGTAGGGCGCGGCCGCAAACGCTTGATAACTGCCCGGGATGATGCCCGTATCGTCCGAGAAGTCACGAAAAATCCAAGAGCTACAAGTAGAACAATCAAAGAAAGTTTGTCATTGGACATATCGGAAAGGACAATCCGATTGAGACTGCAACAACAAGGGTAGAAGAACAAATTTGCATCCCGGCGACCACTGATCCGTAAAATCAATAAAATCAAGCGTTTGGAATTTGCGAACACGTACGTCAATAAACCGATTTCGTTCTGGAAGAAAGTTTTGTGGTCGGATGAAAGCAAATTTGAGCTTTTTGGAACCAAGCGACGATCCAGAGTGTGGATTAGGAAGAGGGAGGAGCTGCTTGACAAGAACGTACAGAAGACAGTTAAGCACGGTGGGGGTAGCATTATGGTGTGGGGGTGTTTTGCTTGGTCCGGTGTTGGGAATCTAGTGCAGATTGACGGAATAATGAATGCTGTTAAATATATCGAAATATTGATGCAAAATTTGAAGCGTTCAGTACGAGATATCGGTTTGCCGAAGGATTGGATCTTTCAACAGGACAATGACCCAAAGCATAAGGCACACAAAACGATGTCTTACTTCAGCCAATCTCGTATAAAATTACTGGATTGGCCACCACAATCACCTGACCTGAATCCGATTGAAAATCTATGGTCAATCCTTGACCAAAAAATGGACAAAAGTACAGTGACAAACAAAACTTTGCTTTTCGAGGAACTAACAAGAACGTGGCGACAGCTTGATAATCAATACCTGCAAAACTTGGTTGAAAGTATGCCTAGGCGTCTCCAAGCAGTTATCAGTGCGAAAGGTGGCCACACAAAATACTAACGCCTAATATTTTACAGTTTTATTTAAAAATCTCAACATGTATTCTTTTTAATTGCCAAGTAAAAATTTAAATAATATTTTCATTTAATTTTCTTGAAGTAGAAATCGAATTAAAACAAAGCTGGTAATTGCAACGTGGTAGCTTTCAATATGAGTTGAAATTCAGAAGAATAAACGAATTGTAACGAATTTGTATTTTGTATTTTTTTCATGGAATTGAGAAACTTGTGTACTGTATTCTTATTTTTTGCCAGTACTGTAGCAATCACCTGAGAGAGCGACATTACCTTTAAAGCCCATTGGTCATATCGACATTGAAATAATCACCAAATAGCCTAAGCACTTCACACATTTTTCTATTTACTTCTATGTAAATAAATAAATTAAAATACTTATCTGCCTCTTTCGCGACTTTCATTCTCTTTTCGTCACTATCTTTTTGAGGGGTAAGCACATGAAATCTGAGTTTTTACTTTTTGATTTTTAAGTTTTTCGTACCGCTTTAAAGCCAAAAATCCCATTTTCGCTAAAAAACATTTTATTGTAAAAATAGGTATAGTAATAATTTTAACAAAAGGTCTCGTAGTTACCTGGAGAATGATGTGAAGAAGAACTGCGCAAAATTTCGAAACGATTGTTCCAGTAGAATTTGAGTAATAATGCGCACCGCATTTTTTTTGAAGGTGCCTTCGAAGAAACAATATCACTCGCACAATGAAAATTTAAGCAAATATTGTTCAAATGTTGCATCATTATGTGGAAAGTGAATGAATTGACTAAAATTCTTTGAATCGCTAATATTTTCTTTGAAAAAAAAATAAACTTGCATACTTTACACCAAGCCCCCCTTCCTCCTTTAAGGTTTTTAATCCTGGATACGTCCATTATGAGTAATAATGTAATTAATAATGTACAACATGAACAACTCAAGCAAGCTTTTCGTGAAAGAATATATTTTTCGCCACCTGGTTGTATGGAACCTTCCCATACTGCCGTGGTAGAATGCATTAGAGATTTTCTGTAAGCCATTTTTTGTTACGCTCCACACACATATTTTCCTCGATTGCATAACTTCAGCGAGAACAACGCTTTCCCCCCAAGTCGACGACGCCTTTCAGATTGTCTACTGATCACTCTAGCGAATCTCTCTCCTGCGCGCTACATGCCCAAAAGCTTTTCGTCGTAAGCATGCATGGAGTTATTTTCCATTTTCTTTTCTTCATCATAGTATTTAACAATAAAGTAGTATTTTGTCAGAAGTTATATCAAGTTACATTTTTGACAAGTTTGTAATCGACGTCAATTCCGAAATCTTTCATGAAACCAAGAAGCATGTGATTATGGTTTCGTTTCTTCGTACACTGTATAGAATCGTATTTTCGAGTACATGCTTCAATTTATTTTTTAATTTTATTACCAGGGCGCTAGTAGTATTGTCATAAGGCAATGGTTCGTCGTTTGTCTTCTTGTAGCCCGCTGGGGTAATCACAGAAAAAAAAAATCTGCTTGCTAAACAGAACACGGAAGAGTACCTTATAAACGATATTGAGGCGCGTTATGTCTCTATAATTATCACAATCGAGTCTGTAGATAAGCCATATGCGGCCATCCAACATTCAGATTGCAGTTTCTTTTCCAACCATCATCGAGATTACGTGGGCGACCACTTCGTGCCGTTTTTTCAGCTCCTGAATTTTACACTGCCCCTAACATGCTAGTCTATAATTCTCAAGCCTTATGCGCCCTGTCATGATCGTCATGATTTTTCAGCGACTTTCAGCTCATTACACTGTTTCAACATATAACCAGTGTGATCAATAAGCTCCTAGTCTGATTTTTCTCATCTGTGGCTCGTTGGCACCCCACATCAAACCAGTTTGCTCACCTGTTATCTGATATTCATGTGACTGCTGAACTGATCGCTTTATGAATTTGATGCTACGCTATGATCAGGCAATCTCTTGGTGGTCGTTCCTCAACACTTTTTGTCTTAAAGGCGGAATTATATATCTCATGCTTTCCATGAAATATGAAATATAAAGATATATTTTTTGGTATTCACTATTAAACTATGTTTATTAATATGAGTATTTTTTCAGTTTCCTAAAGGAATGTTTTCAGATGTTTCAGAAGCAATTTTTCTATAAATGAAACTTCAATATATGGGTTATATGCTAGGGCAAATAACCCAATATTTATCATCATTTTGTATTGCTTTTTCAGTAAAAATATAACAAATTACAATAAAAACTATCATTTTTTTATATGCTCCACAAAAACCTTTTCTCCTATTTCTCCTTCGTATAAAGAAGAGTTCTTGCCAGTGCCACGAAATTTCAAAATCAGTTACCTATTTCTGCTTGCATTTACCGAAACCGACATTCAGATTCAACGCCTCCCTCATTCATTCACTTTCCAACTGACTGAAATTTCATGCAGAATCGAATGCTTGAGTGCAGAGGAAATATAAATTCATTCACCAACAAAAGCATTCATTTGTTATTATGTCGACAGTTTGAAGTCAGAAGTTAGCATCTTCTACATTTTCGAGCATAAGTGAACTGCGTAATCTATATTTGGTGCACTTTTGATCAATAATCCCTCTCAGAGCTAGCATAGAAATAAAATTCACTTTGCTTCTGAAACCGAACATGTCCGTACCTGAAAGCGCTGCGTCGGGAGAACGAATGACGATGGAAACGAGCTAAAAATTTCATTCATCGCTGCGGGCATGAATTGAATTTTGTTTTCTTTCAAGTTCATGCAACGATGTCAGTTTTTTTAAGCTCTGGTTCTTGCACAGTTTTTTCCTTTTAGCGACATTTAATTAGCTAGAGATTACTTAGTAATGAAAGTAAAGATATTGAAATTTAGAGCCATAGTACGCAAGTGAGAGTAAGGATTAAATATTTACAGATCGGAAAGCTAGAAATGTCTCACGGCAACAGCAGAGTAATCCTTCTTTACCATG